>NC_133617.1:454037424-455332924 GCF_048593235.1 Sminthopsis crassicaudata
TCTTGACCTGAAGGGTCAAACTCTTCAATCACAGGATATGCTTTTATTTTTAAGTCAGATATATACTGTCCTTCCTCTTTAGGTTTAATTAGTGCCCTTTGTAATTGTGTCATAGGGGGTGGACAAAACTGCTGCATGGATGGTGCTAATGGTGTCACTGCCCTTCTCTACCTCCTCCTCACTTCACCCATGAAGGCAAAATTGAGGGAGGACGGTCAAGAGTTGGGGAATGCCCTAATGGTGCCTGCTCAAGTGTAACTGAGCTATGAAAGTGAGAAGCACCACATCCCTTAAGTTCATCAGTGCTATTCTTGTCCAATTCTCCTTGCTTTTTAGCTGCTTTGTTGGAACTTGTGGGATTCTTTAAAACCAATTGTATTATATTGTACATAAGGAATGTTTCTTCCATGAATTGAATCAGGACCCATACCTTTATAATGTTTAATTATAACTCTCACTAGTTCCCACAAATCTGGCTCTAATTTTTCTTCCTTAGATAGCCAAGGAGACGTGTACTCTAATTTATTTAAGAGTCCTGTGATCTGCTTCCAAGCAGACCTTGCTTCTTTATTAACCTAATTTTGCATTCTGCATATTTCCCTTGAGGTGGGGAAGGAAGACTCATTTCTTAATATTTGCCCCATTTCAGCTAAAAAATGAAAGTGACTAGTTTAGCCCTTACCAAAGTTTCCTGCTTATCTATTTTTATACTCACCCTATTTCCAGTCATAGGCACTTCTCCACTGAACTCAGCTGAATTTGAGCTGATTTGTGTTTTGCTTTACAAGATTAAAATCCAGCTGATTTGTATAGGACCTCACCGAGAGCCCCATGTTTGGTCACCAAAATGTAAAGTCCAGAATAGCTTTCTGGAGGTCCTTCAGACGGGTCTTGGTCTCAGCAGGATAAACACCATGAGAATGGTCAAGAATATAATCCAGAGTCTTTATTCTGGCCCAGTCTTGATCTTAGTGGAAGAGTGCAGGAAAGCCAACAGAATGGTCAAAGATAGAATGTCCCTTTTCCAGGCCTTCTTAGCCCTTATATACCTTTTTGTAATTTTATCATTACAGCACAGTATGTATGTGTGAACTAGAGAACTATTACATCATCATGCTAACTACTAAGTATATGTATACTATAAGTACATTGCTGACCTAGATTCAAGTACATCTTTTCAGAGTTCTGGCTCTTTACATTGACCTTATTTTGTTTTCATGTCCAACATAATCTTTGAGATAATCTATAAGATTCATAAACAACTTCAGCTATTATGAGCTTTATCCTCTTGTCACTGGTCTAACAAGACTGTGTCACTTGCACTGAGGTAACTAACTGACAATAGTCATGATATCAAATTTGAAATGAGGAAGATCTGAGTTCAAATCTTGCCTCAGACTCCTACATCTGTATAACTCAAGAAGTTAACCTTGGTGTTTTCATTATCTATAATATGTGGATAGTCATAGTATTCATCTTCCCAAGATTCTTGTGAAAATCTATCTCAATAAATATGAGCCATTATTTTCCTGTTACCTGTTCTTTTCTTTTATATAAATTATCTATGCATCACATTAGTTTCTTTAAATAGCTTCCCATTTTCTTTATCCTCTGAATTTTTTATTTTTGTGCCTTTAAAATTTTATTTTTGAGAACTTTCTATGCCTCTTGAACCAACTTTCTCAGAAGAGTTTTATGCTATGGGTTTTTTGTTTCAAAATCTGGGTTATAATTAGAATCTTTCAAAATCTAAGTAATACTCTGGCATTCTTTGCCTTTTAATGGTTTCTCCTAAACAATTTTCTCACATTATTAACATACAATTCTAGTCTGGGATCTCTTTTTATCTATTGAATAAGATACACTGTTTTAGTGATAGATTCCAGGAATGAATTCTATCCCATCAAATCGGTCAAGATTGAACTGTGTTAAAATCTCTATTTATTGTTTATAACACCTACTTGACAAATATTCTTTCATCCTTCTTATGCAAAATATGGTGTGCTAAATACTTTACAAGAGAAGGGAGAGTAATCTCTTTAGAAATGAATGATATAAAAATATCAATAAATTTTAAAAATTAGATCAACCAATTATTAACATAGAACTTCCAGCCTCATTAAAAAAGGAAACCTTGCATTTTTAAGGAGTATGGTATATGGCTTCCTTTCATTTGTTTGCTAATTGATTGAAGCCTTTGACGTCTTTCTACAGGTGGTCCTATGGTGTATTAATATGGGAAATTGTTAGTTTGGGTGAGTATCTTCATGTATAATATATAAATAGAGATAGGTATATTGCATGACATCCTAAATATTAGAAATGTGTCCTTATATCTGTTATTCTTAATAATGATTTAATCATAATTTAATTAAACTTCTTTTTAAGATTCCCATATTTGCAAGCTTGTTTTTTTGAAAATCCCTTCCAATGCCCATCTGAGACAATCAATGTCTATATAAGAGTAACTTTCATCAGCTCTATCATCATCATCATAAAGGTTTATGTCTCATATGAAAAGTTAAAAGAAACAGAAAAGTTAGTCAATAATTTTAGAATGAACACAACATATACTTTAAGGTATATGTTTTTGGCCCATATACCAAAAAGAAGAAAAGAAAATTTTTATTTTATAAAATTAATATAAGCTATGTGGAAATTGAATTTTTAAAAAGCAGTATAATGTTGTTCATGAGAAAAAAATCCAAAATAGTTTCAGAAAAAAACTTATTAGACTATTTGGTAAAGGAGAACAATCTGGAAAAGAGGTTTAGCTCCTTTTCCATCTGGCTCTGGAAAGTTTACATTATGTAGGATTTAGACAAGGGAACCTATATATAAATCACTGTACACAGTTAAGTAATTTTGCTGAGAGGTCAACTTGAAACCAATGTAGATTGAGATGGATATGAATTGAATAAAGCCAAAACACAAGCTTAGATGGACCCCAAATAAGACTTGGTTATAGGTAACAAATAAGAATATTTTGAATATATCTCAACCTGGGGGAACCTAAAATTTCTTGCCATTTCTAGTATTCCTGTATAGTTCTTGAAATCAGGGTGACATTCAGAGTTTAAAGCAACCTCTATTTACATAGAGTAGGTTTCAAACAATATTAATAAATAATAATACACAATCATATCACAAATTTAGAGCTGAAAGGGACAATGAAGCCATCTAGTCCAATTTTTTAATTTTACAGAAGAAAAAATGGAGGTTCAGAAAGAAAATCCATATAGTAAGGGTCACACAGATAGTAAGTGGCAGAATTAGGTTTCAAACTCGGTCTCCTGATTCCAAATCTAATTCAACTCCACACATTGAATAGTTAAATGGCCTAGGAAAACTAGCCATATAAAGGAACTCTTTGATAAAGGTATATTGACTGTTTATCAGCACTTAATAAATCCTTCTGCTTTCTTTCCTTTCTCACTTTTTCTTTCTGCCTACCTAATCTGTATAATATCAGATCATTATATAATGAATTTCCTTAAACCTCCAGTATTGCTTTACTCAACCAAAAGATAAGACCACCAACTTTTGTAGCTCAGATTCTTGACAGATTGCGCTTGACAAAAAATCCATTTCCTGTCTTTTAGGTGGCACCCCATATTGTGGGATGACATGTGCAGAACTCTATGAAAAGCTCCCACAGGGCTACAGATTGGAAAAACCCCTCAATTGTGATGATGAGGTGTAAGTCAGCTCACTAATCTAACACTGCCTAAGGCTCCAGGTCTACTGGGTCACAATATTGCTAAGTAATAAAAGTCATTGTTTAAAGGTAAAGTGGGTCCAAAACCAAAGGAATTTTTTTCTGGGTCCAAAACTAAAGGAAATTTCAAAAAATGTACACAGTACTGAAATCCGTGCTTATATACAACAAATCTATGCTTGTTCACATCAGTGGAACACATTATCTATAAAGAATAGAAACTGAACAGAAGACAATTCTAGACATTTAAGAAGGGTAATAGTGATCACTTAAGGTGAAAATTAGAGTGGGACAGATAGTTGAGAGCAAGAGGTCATGGTATCTTCAGACTTTATACAGCGAAATCTATATCTCTGAGAAATTGCATTTTTTTCTCTTTAGGCAACCTTCTTTTCCCATGGAAATTCTTCATTGCTTCCATCATACTACAGGACTAGCTAGTACTAATTTAATTCCCAACCATCATAAGCCTAAATTTTCCTTTTGTGAAAATGATTTTACTTTAGGAATATTCCCATACCCAGTCCTGTTTCTATGTAAAATTGATGAAATAATAGATTGAGTAAATAATTTAGAAATCTTTGCTTTCCCCAAATATCATATTGAACTGCCAGTATTTGAAATATCAGCATTAAAGATTAATTTCTTTGATTTTTGAAGACTTTTCAATCATTGAAAGGATATCAGTCCAAATACTTAATGATAACATTGGGCCACAATTGGTTATTACCATTGGGAGATAAGTAGGGAAGAATTTGTGGCATGTAAACAGAACAGTAACTTAGAAGAAATGAGATATAGACTAAGTAGAATATGGGAGGCAGGAAATCTATATAGAGGTGGAGGTAGGAAGATATCAGAAAAACTTCAACTACTCTAACAATTTGATACCTCAGTTGAGAGATCATATGTTACTATTCCTTTGCTTTTGATGTCACTTCCAGATATTAACAGAATTAATTGTCTTTAATATTTCACATTTTCATATTCAAAGGTATGACTTAATGAGACAGTGTTGGCGTGAGAAACCTTATGAGAGGCCATCATTTGCTCAGATTCTTGTGTCCTTAAACAGGATGTTAGATGAACGAAAGGTAAGGATCAAAGCATTCCTAGCTTGCACTCTTTTTTTATATTTAATATTTTTATTTCTCCCAGTTACATGTAAAATATTTTACATTAAAAAAACTTTTGAGTTCCAGATTCTCTCCCTTTCTCTTTGTGAAGTTGTGTAAAATATTTTCATAAAAGTCATATTGTGAAAGAAAACATAAATCTCCTTCCCCCCAAAAAAACAAACCCTCAAGAAAAATAAAGTACATAAAAAATACTATGCTTCAATCTGTGTTCAGACCAAATCAGTTCTTTTTCTGGGTATGCATCATCATAAGTTTGTCAGAATAGTTGTGGATCATTCTATATTGAGAATAGCAAAATCATCCACAGCTGATTGCCCCACAACATTGCTATTACTTTATACACAGTACATTTCACTTTGCTTGAGTTCATGGAGGATTTGCAGGTTTTTCTGAGAGCAACAAGCTCATCATTTTCCATAGAACAATAACATTCCATCATAATCATATACAATAAGAAAAAAGGATGCCTTATATGGTATCTTTCCTGAAGGAGTTTATAACTTTGTGAGAGTTGATCAAACATGATAATTTATGAAAAAATGTTTTGCAAACCATAAAATGCTCTATAAAATTCCATATTGTTATCTTTATAATTATTTTTTTATGCAAGGAGTATAACAAAGTCTTTGAATATGAAGAATATCCAATTCTTCATAATCCCATTTTGAGGTTTTCTTGTCAAAGATACTGGAGTAGTTTGCCAATTTCATTTTCTAGCTTACTTTACAGATGAAGAAATTGAGGCAGACAGTGTTAAGTGACTTGCCCAGGATCACACAGCCAGGAAGAGTTAAGTGTCTGAGATCTGATTTGAACTCATGTCCTCTTGACTTCAGGGCTGGTGCTTTATCCACTACACCAGCTATCTGCCCCAAGTGACTATTTTCTAACAAAATAGTGCAGTTACAGATATAACCTATGAATGTAAACTGTTCTTATTCTTCCAGACTTATGTGAATACCACTCTTTATGAGAAGTTTACCTATGCAGGCATAGACTGCTCCGCTGAAGAGGCTGCTTAGGAGAGACCATCTTCTTTGATCACTCCTCAGGAAAGCCAGATTTTGTAGCATGCAATGTGATATAGAATGTAGAAATGTGTATATCTTCTGTATGTATGAAACACTTTCATTACAGATACCTATGTGTATATCTTACAATAGACTCTGACTATAGACTGTATATACTGTTTTGAGTAAGATTGTGTTAAGACTAAGAATTCTTGTTATACATTTTCATATACTATAATATATTATTTTAGAAAAGGGACCCCTTCTGGAAAGGTCCATGGAAACACATTTATTGTCATGCATTTTTATTACTGTCCTAGATTTGTTTTTGTTTTCTCTAAGATTATCTTGATAACAAAAGAAATGTTTTATAGCAATAATCTAAAATTTTGCCATAAACTTAATGCAATGATAAATCGGGTAAGAAATATCTGGTATTTTAAATCTATTAAGCCAGAAAGCAACACTGAGTAGAGGGAGAAGTCAAATTGATCATTCATATAGTTTATGAATTCCTTTCTCTACATGATCTTTTGACATCATTCATGTTCATATGACACTTTAATCATGTGTCTCTGAACACAGATCCATTTAGAAAAGCAGCTTTCAATAGCTGATTCAAATTCATTTTGTATGTAGAGTGGCTAGACCAAAGTATCTTTAGAACTACTAAAAAATTCTAAAAATATTTTGCATTCCCCAATTCATATGTTTAGCTAACAACTTTTTCCCCCAGTCAAATTGATGCACATAAGCAGTGCTTAGTTTTAAGAAATAGAAAACACAGTTATTTTAGGATGCCACATGGTATTTATCATGCAGAATGAACTTCCATAAATGTATTACACATTGTAAAAATAAGTTTTGATATAATTGTAAGTTTTTCCTTTTTTGTACTATGTGCTTACATTGCACTGAATGAAGTCATTTAATAAGGGAATAAATGTTTTACCTATCCTTTATAAAGTAAAATTCTGTGTGTTGCTATGTACGCTATTTATACTTTGAACATCTCCTACAGGTTTTCTTTCTGCAGGAGAGGGGAAGACCTGGGTCCAAGATTGGCTGTTGCATCTTTGCACTATCCCTTGTACGACACTGTCCTTTAGTTAGGCAGAGGTAGTGGCAAAATACCAGGTTACTCAAATAATGATGAATGTTGGAGGGGATGTGGGAAAACTGGGACACTAATACATTGCTGGTGGAGTTGTGAAAGAATCCAGCCATTCTGGAGAGCAATTTGGAACTATGCCCAAAAAGTTATCAAACTGTGCATACCCTTTGACCCAGCAGTACTACTACTGGGCTTATATCCCAAAGAAATACTAAAGAGCGGAAAGAGACCTATATGTGCCAAAATGTTTGTGGCAGCTCTTTTTGTTGTAGCTAGAAACTGGAAGATGAATGGATGTCCATCAGTTGGAGAATGGTTGGGTAAATTATGGTATATGAAAGTTATGGAATATTATTGCTCTGTAAGAAATGACCAGCAGTAGGAATACAGAGAGGCTTGGAGAGACTTACATCAACTGATGCTGAGTGAAACGAGTAGAACTAGGGGATCATTATACACTTCAACAATGATACTGTACGAGGATGTATGCTGATGGAAGTGGATTATCTTCAACATAGAGAAGAGCCAACTCATTTCCAGTTGATCAATGATGGACAGAGGTAGCTACAACCAGAGAAGAAACACTGGGAAGTGAATGTAAATTGTTAGCACTAATATCTGTCTGCCCAGGTTACATGTACCTTTGGAATCTAATGCTTATTGTACAACAAGAAAATGGTATTTACACACATGTATTGTATCTAGGTTATATTGTAACACATGTAAAATGTATGGGATTGCCTGTCATCGGGGGGCGGGAGTCGAGGGAGGGGGGGATAATTTGGAAAAATGAATACAAGGGATAATATTATAAAAAAATATATAATAAAAATAAAAAAATATTATTAATAAAAAAATACCAGGTTACTGAGATTATCTTAAAATGAGGCTGGTAGATCACTTGAGTTCAGAAGTTCTGAGATACAGTAAGACTAAAGATAACAAGATATGAGTGATGCCTGCTCTTCAAGGTGAGTTTCAACTTAGATAAGAATGTCTATTGAAATAGAATAGTTTGAGATGTTAGAAATGAAATAGTAGTTCAACTTGATGGTGACCATCCAAGGATTATAAGACTGAAAGCATTAATAAGTATCTGCAATGTATTACAGAAAGCTCTTAACTTATTATTTGCTCAAATATCTAGCTTTCCACTTTGGAAGACATGAAACAATATATTGCACTATTGTAGAAATACAATAACAACATAATTTTTAGATAATTTAAAATAATAACAAAAGTAGGTTTGTTAAAGGTATGTCTGGTTGCCTAAAGACAATATACAATTAAAACTAGACTCCTGGCCTACAACAGAGGACCCTGGAAAACTGAAACAGAATACAGAATACCCTTTGCCTTTTGGCTGAAATGACAAGCAGATGCTAACCAAAGATCTATGCTTATTTGGTTAACAGTTTATAATTGTTAAAAATCAAAAGAATAATCCAAAAAGCCATACATATATATTTGAGTGTACCAATATATCATAATTCCAGCAATGAGACTCTTCCTACTTTTATTTTTGTTGATATTAAAATCAGTTGAATCCTTTATTTGACATAAATGGAGAAAGATGTTGCCCAAAAGTATTCCAGGTAGCTAATTGCAAAAAAATTTAAATTTGAAGATACAAATTTTAAAAGTTTTTAAATTAGAGGAACAATGGCAATCATTAATTTATATAGATAGATTAATTAGATTTTGTCCTATCATGAGAGGTTGATAATGTGATGTTTAAAAAGTTTGAGAGATAATAGCTTCTGGGTAATTAGTCATTTTATAAATAATGCTAACATGTAATTAGTAAAATACCATTAAAATTTGAATATAAAAAACCCTTAGGACAGTGGGCTTACAGTTTATATGCCATTGGAAGAATGAATGTTCCTGAGGCAATCAATTTGAGAATTAATAAGAAATTGTAATTACAATGAGTGATAGACTCATTTTAATGAAAATCATAGTCAAAGATACTTATGAGTAGAATCTACCCATTCACCTAAACTTAGAATTTCTTTTACTATCTTTGATTAAAAAATAGCCAACAAAAGAAAATGTATGTTGGAAAGACAGGTTTTAATCTCGTATACAAATTTAGCATGTTTGCCTTAATATATAAATAAAGTTGAGTAGTTTTCTCTCTCTCTCTCTCTCTCTCTCTCTCTCTCTCTCTCTCTCTCTCTCTCTCTCTCTCTCTCTCTCTCTCTCTCTCTCTCTCTCTCTCTCTCTCTCTTTTTTTAACATACTGTCATTCTCCTCCCTCCTCCAAATCTTAATATTGGTAAGTTTGCTGAATACTTTCATGAATTGTCCTTTAGTGATACAATTTTAGCAACAATAATAAAAAAGTTCAATAAATAAAAGGTAAATTTAAAAATTAGCTTGAAGAAATGACAGTAGGTATTCTTCCAACTCTATAGGTACACAAAAGGTTCTTAACTTTATTTCCACTAAAATTATTTATAGTTACACAGCTTATATAGCTCAATACTGTAAAACACAAATGCAAAGAAATACAATTTTAAGAGAACATTTCCTTCCCAACTTGAGTTATAGAATAAATTAAAATTTTGCTTTTTAGGGGATAAGGAGCTTTTGTTCTTTGAAAAGAACAGTAGGTAAAATTTTGTTGGAAAACACCAATGCCCAGCAAAAAAAAAAAAAAAAAAAAAAAAAAAAAAAAAAAGAAAAGAAAAAAAAGAATGTATTTTTTGAATAGAGCAGCAGCCCTGAAATCAGGAAAACCTGAGTTCAAATTTAGCCTCAGACACTTAATACTTCCTAGCTGTGTGACCCTGGGCAAGTCACTTAACCCCAATTGCCTCAGCAAAAAAGACAAAGAAAAAGAAAACACCACTGCCAGCAGTGGAGGTTTAGGAGACTCATCAAGTTGTGAGGTAAGTGATTTTTGTGGTGATCATTTCTTTTTGCATCACCTTTAACCTTGCAGAAGATCAGTTCCATGCAGGCAGTTGCATCATCACTGGAGTCATGGCCTTCAACAATACTGTAATGTAAAAGTATCACATATTATAAGACAATATCTGTAATATCACTCTTCATCTTTCTGACATAAAACAGAATTTAGAGTTTTAACAAATAATGCCCACTATTCACTATATTTGGTTTTGAGAATATCTTAAATAATCTTAAATAATCATGTAAAAGGAAAGGAAAGTGAGGCAGCTAGGTGGTTCAGTGGATAGAACACTAGTCCTGAAGTCAGGAGGACCTGAATTCAAATATGGTTCAAACACTTAACACTTCCTAGCTGTGTGACCCTGGGTTAGTCACTCAATTGCTTTGAAATGGTCTCTGTTTCAGCTCTGTCTACAGTCAGAACTATATTGCCAGCTCTTCGCTCCCTAACACACAGGTGGTGTTTTCTGTTTCCATTTGCAGGCCCATACAACCCCCAGATATACAGCCTTAAGACCTTGACAACTTGATAAACATAAAACTTAAAGAAATATTATCTTACTGCTGTCTGGGAAAGGAATTATAAATATGTGTCTCTGTGCTGACTCCCCTGTTTTGGTGGAGTTTAGTTTCTAGCTAGCAATAAATGATCTTAAATTTGCATTATTTTGGCTGTCCTGTATTTTCTCTCGCTTGGGCACTTCAGCCTCAGGAAAAAAAAAAAAGAGAGAGAGAAAATAATCTATTGTGAATTTTCTATTGTATTAAACATATTAACATATTTATTAGTGATCAGAATGTGTACTGACATGGTTGATGTTATTGAATATCTACCATTTGCTGCCATGCATATTATTGCATAAGTAAAATAAATTTCTGTTCTAATATTCAGTTCCAAACATTACAAAAGAGGTAATTTGATATATTAGTTATGCACATGTAAAGGAAAATCTCTCTGGGAGATCTCAAAAATTAGTTAATATTTAAATTAATATTCATATCTGTATATAGATATATAAAGTGGCTCAATGGGCACAATAGTAGGACTGAAGTCAAAAAGATCTAACTTCAAATCCAGGCTTAGGCACTTTGCAGCTCTGTAACTCTGGGCAAGTCACTTATCCCTGATTGCCTAGACAAAAGGTTCTACTGGATCTCCTGGAGAAGAAAATGTCAAACCACTCCAGTACCTTTGCCAACTCTATGAACAGCCATGGTCCATGGAGTCATGAAGATTCAGATTCCACTGAACAAAAATAAGTGTAAATGTATATAGATGTATATGGGTGTTGACATGTGTGTGTACTAGATATAGGTAATTTTTTTTTTGGATGTAGGTCATTCTTAACCTTTATGTATGGGAATTTTGGTTTGTTTGATTTTTTAATATCAAATGATTTTATATCTCTCATCTCTCCTCTAACACCTTATGGCAAACAATTGTACTTCCTGAAATTCCGAAGCAGGATATTAGAGAATGGAAAATACATTGAAGCAGATCCTGATGTCCCATCACTGATGCCATTCAAAGACATCATAAGACCCTGGGATATAGGAATCTTGAACAAGAGTATCTGATCTATTTTATGGCTATTTTACTCCCATGATTACCTCCTAAAATTCTTATGATTCAGAGTTACTTTCTAGAGACGTTAAAATACTTTTCCATCACCATGGTTCTTTCCATTTTTACTACTTTTGCAGCTCAGCCCTATGCTTTAGGAATACTTGTCTCCTCAGGTCCAGCCTTTGCCTTTGAAACCCTGATTCCATTGTTAAACTCATCTTCACATTTCTTATTCTCAATTTATATATTCTTTTCATCTTCTAGAAATCACTGAAATCTCACACTTTTCAGAAGACACTTTGACTCTTTTCACTTTTTATAGCTTAGGCTACTACTCCTTTCATACCCCTTTCCATTTACATTAGCTTGTACAGAGATTCTTTACCTTTTTAAATTGTGTCATTGGTCCCTTTGGTAGACTCCTCAGAATAATATTTTTCACAAAATAAAGAAAACAATCATACTTATCTGTAAATATTCATATTTATATTGTACACATACACATTAAAAGCAAAACAACAGTTTCTATAATTTCCTGGTTAAAAATTCTTGGGCTAAGAGTTTTCTGCATATTCCCTGTTCTCTGTTGCAATTTTAAGGAGAAAATACCTCACACTATGCATAAATTATTATATTTTAAAATATTTTTAACAGGAAAAGGACTAAAATTTCTTTTTTGGGGGGGAGGGGGGAAGAGGGAGAAGAGAGGAACAGAGGCAATTAAGTTACTTTCCCAGAGTCACACAGCTAGTAAGCATCTAAGAACATATTTGAATTCAGTTCCATCACACCACCTACCTGCCCCTAAAGTTTAAAAAAAAAAGTTATCTGTATCAGATAAGCTCCCTCTTTAGCTTTACCCTATAGTCTCTCTCCTTCAAAGTTAAGACAATAAAGTGGCATACTGGTTAGAAGTTATTGAGTCAGGAAGATATGAGCATAAATCCTTCTTTCTCAATTTATTAACTGTTGCCCTTGGGTAAGCCACTTAACCTCTCCATGCCTTATCTAAAATGAGGGTTAGATTCAAATGCCTTTAAGATCCCATATAGCTCCACTCTAATATTCTATAAGTATATCAAATAGGATGGAATTACCTGCTTTCAAGTCATTTTTCTTTTATTGTGTAGTTTGGTATAAGACTCACAGTATTTCTCTCTATCCCAACTGTAGGACATAAAATAAGCATGAAGACCTCTCCTTGGGATCCTAAACAGGTTTGTGAGCTAAGAATGTTGTTTTTTTTTTTTTTTTAACATTTTAAAATCAAGCTTTATTGTATTTATATAAATGTAAAAACTATTTTTAGCACCAATCTAATTTATGGCTATTTTACTCCCATGATCCAGATCTTACAGGTACAAATACTTCTACAGTAGGAGTCAGCAAATTAAAGCCTGTTTTTACATGATTGGTGGTAAAATCTATTTCTGAAGAGTCAGAAATACCAACTTTGATTTAAAGGCAACTTTGGCTTCAAAATTGAGATTACAGACCATTTGAGTTGGTATATATGAAATCAAGAATAAAGAAGAAAACTTCAGAGTGTGTTTTTTTTTCCTTTCATCTTGGTATATGATGAAACTGTATAGCCATAACTATACTAACTAAAGTTTTTTTTTAAAATCCTTATTTTAAAATTAGAGGCATTAATGGAGATTGAAAGTTAGCTAGAATATAACATATTACTACTTCTATAATGAAACTATCTGGAGAAAAATAAACAGCTAAAAAAAATCACAGAATGCCCTGATAACCTGATTCAGTCTGCCTTTCTCTCAGGCTGGGGTTAAAGGCTGAGTTACACTCTCATTTTATAGATGAAGAAAATTCGTTTTACAAAAATTAGGGAATTTCTAAGTTCAACAAGTAAAACACGCTCAGGATTCAAACCAAGGTCTGCTCACATCAAATTATACCCAGGGCTCTTTGTATCAATATCTCACACTGATTCCTCTTTGTCCTAAATTTTTGACAAATATTTTCATTTTCAGTATTAATTTTCTGTTTAGGAATTAATAGTCAAGAGTGAAGTAGCTTTGAAATCAGGCAAACTTTCATTTAAATCTCACCTTTGATGATGATCATAATAAAAATATT
The DNA here is from genome assembly GCF_048593235.1 of Sminthopsis crassicaudata. Taxonomy (NCBI): domain Eukaryota; kingdom Metazoa; phylum Chordata; class Mammalia; order Dasyuromorphia; family Dasyuridae; genus Sminthopsis; species Sminthopsis crassicaudata. Next base: position 454,050,992 of record NC_133617.1, read on the forward strand.
AACAATAATAATAGTTAGCATCAATATATCAACTACTATGTGATAGGCAACATGATAAATTTTTCACAAATATTTTCTCATTTGATCTCAACAACCTTGGGAAGTAGGTGCTGTTATTATCCTCATTTTATGTTACAGGAACCTTTTGTTAGTGGCTGCTGGGGATCTACTACTGACCAGCAAAATTTGATTCCTTCATGTGGAAGGACGACAAACAACACAAGGAGACTGAGAGGCAGTTGCATTGTCTGACCTCTCTCCTCTTCCTTCTTGCCTCCAATTTATTTCATTCCCAATTCACAAGCAACATTTGCATCAATAAAGGATGATTTGCAACTCCTTCAAGTAGGTTATGATTCTCAGCAGTGGGGGCTTTTGAAAAATCCTCCTTGCCCTTTCACATTTAGGTATGGTCCTTAACAATTTTACATTCGGGAAACTGAGACAAACAGTGTTAAGTGACTTGCCTGGGATTACATAGTTAATTAATGCCTGAAGCTAAATTTTAATTTGTCTTTTCCTAGTTGCCTGACACATAGTCTATTATTCTGGGTAAGTCACAAATTTCTAGTAGCCTAGACAACTTTCTAAGACTATATAAATGAAATAAAGGTGTCAGAGAAGATGTGCTTTGGTGGATAAAATTTCCTGGATTGGAATTAGGGAACAGAGGTTGAAGTACCCAGGCAAGAGAAAAACAGGGCAGCCAAAATAATGAAAATTTAAGAGCATTTATTTCTGGCCAGGACTGATCCCCCAACACCAAGACTTGAGGGGCCAGTAATGAGTGGCCTCAGAGCCATATGTTTATAGAAAGAAGAAAGACATAAAAATATTTCTTGATACATTTGTCATAATAAAGGAATTTCAATTCTAAATAGGAGGCAAAAAAAAGTTATCACTCTAAGGGGGTCATTCTCAGGCGGCAGCAGGCAGTATTTCTTTAAGTTTATCAAGTTGTCAAGGTCTCAGGGCTTTCAGGACAGTACATCTGGGTTGTTAAAAATACCATCTTCAGTAGGGAGTGAAGAACTAACTACAAAGATTCAAAGTCTTCCGGCTAAGATGGTGGAGAGGAGGCACACAGCTGCTTGAACTCCATGTTTTCTCTCAGAATTTATTTCATAACAAGCCTTGGAATTAATGCTTGACCGGAAAAAAACCCACAAATAATTACCAACAGAAGACATCCTTGAAATTCACCAGAAAAGGTCTGTTTTTGCTCAGGGGAGGGGACGAACAGACTGTAAAAATGATATACAAAGATGGGTGCTTATAAAAGTACATTGTCACCAATGAAATCTGTACGCCATTCTTGTTTGGACTGGAGACAAGGTTGAAACTGTGTGGCATGAGTGATAATTAACTAATCAGAGCTTTTATTTAATCCCTACAGGGAGAGGCCCAGACATACACCTGGGAGTCATCCCAATTACCACCATGTGCCCCCGGAACCTAATCTATGCTTTCGAGTCCCCAAGTTGGGGTGCCAAAATGTACTATGGTTTCTAGGGCCCCCAAATGGGGGTGCCAGAATATACAGTCTGGACTAACCCTCTGGAGGATCTCAGGACCAGCTCTAGTCCTTGGTCTTAGTGGAGAATCGATGAAGGCAGAGACCCACTAGGACGGTCAAAGATGGAGTCCATTTATTTCAAGTCCTCTCAGCTCCTAAATACCTTAGTATAATTACATCACTACAACACACTGAGCATGTGCTAATTATAGTACTATTACATCACCACAGTACACTGAGGAAGTGCTAACTACAAGCACCCTGCTATTAATAGGTAAATGCCTTTTTTATTGTAAGTATCCCTGCTTCAGGTAGAACACAGGTGGTCACAGTCTTCCCCACAACTTCTCAGGAAGGGTAACCTGCCACAAGGAGAGATGAGAGTCATCAGCAGACTCTCATCTTAAGGGTCTTATACCTCACCGAGAGTTCCCCTCACTGTCTGTGGCTCTCTATACTAACCAGTTTCTGGCTTGTCTAAGATTTAAAAAGCAAAAGACCCAAGCCTTTTTATTGGATAGAATAAAAGGACATAACCATCCTTGACCAATGTTGTCTCCTCTGACCTTTAGAGATTACTAGATTCCCTGCAACCCAGGGTACAAGACTTGGGAATAGAGATCATGTGACTTAGTCTCAATACTGAGAAAGCATCATCCAATCAGTCCCATTCAGCCCCCCCTCTTTTTCATTCTCACCCCAAAATATATATATATATATACATATATATATATATTAGTGACCTAGGCCTTCAGGCTGCTCCCTCTTTAGTACTAATTGTAATCCACCCTCTACCATTTAGAACCAACACCAATGAACATCAATGGAAGCTTTAGCTATTGTTTCTTAAAACAATGAGCAGGAATTAGAGACCCTGCTTCCACAAACTCCCACTATCTTGGAAATCCAGTCATCACAGAACAGATTGGCATCTAGCATCCATAGAACTGCACTGTGGTGGCACAGGGGCCTCAGTGTTATGAGCCAGAACCTGAAACAAGGTACTAAGTGGAATTGAGAAGACAACAATTAAATCTAGTTTAGCATTGATTTAATCCTACAACAAATAACAAATAATGGTTTCCTAGTGATATAATGATATACTCAGTATAGAGCATATAAGCTAGGAGCCTTAGCCAGGATTCAATTCTGAGAGATTCAGAGAGAAGGTAAAAGATTGGCGGCAGGAGCTTAAGCTCTCAGAACCAAAGGGAGAAATTCAATTTGATCTTCCATCTTCCTGGTGGCTGGCCTGGATTCCTGCACTTCCCCCACTAAGACCAAGGCTGGTCTGAAAGGCTCTCCAGAAAGCTGCCCAGCCTAGGAAGGAGATACTAAAGGATCTGGACTATAAGAAAGCTAACTGGGTCCCAGGAAAGGAGACAAGACTTTGAAATAGATAATAAAGGATTTGGACTTTAACACCTGGCTGCACTTGTGATTACTGAACTGAAATGAAGGCTGCTTCCAGAGTCTCCAAGAAAATCTCAACAGAGAACATCACATTTTAGATACAACATTACACCTCAGAATCATTGTCACATCATTGTCACATCATTCCCACCTCAAGCAGTCCAAACTAATTTGGGATAAAGGGATGAAGGTCTCATCTTCTGGAACTGTTTCAGGCTGACGAGATGTATAGCTAGCTCTACCCAATGGGGTCCAGATTGAAGAGGGGAGACAAGACTTGTAGGCAACAGTGGCCCAGACCGGTGCTAAATGTTAGAATCAGGTCTCAGGTGAATTTCATGAGTTGGAATCTGGAAGAAGCAAATCTCACAAGTATGTTAAAAATACAAGGACTAACTATGAGCAAAAGAGAAAGAATAAACAAAAGTGGAGTTAATATGGAGGTTACTAGGGATAGTAACAGTAACCAGAAAGCCACAAAGAGGAAGGCTGAGGAATGGGGGGGGGGGGGAGAGATGAGGCTATCATAAATGTATCTCATCCACACAGTTTTTTCCTCAAAGGAGTAGGTGCAATGAGTGCCCTTCAGTGAGTATGATCTTTCCCAGCAAAAACCCTAGAGCCTTACAAGAAAAACCTTTTATTCAGTTAGTACAGATGTTAACAAAGTCTAAAGCAAGGCCCTTTTAATTGTCCTTTCAGAATTTACTTGCCTAGGGGCAAGTATATGAGGGAATGTAGGAGTCAGGAGTTGGGAAATTAAAGGTGTCATGGTCAGAGGCAAATAGGCAGCTAATTTGTAAGCCTGCTTCCTGTCACCTGAAGTGAATTCCCCTTCCTTTAGGATATAGCAGAAACCTCTCTAGGTCCATGAACAGCTAGCAGTAATTGTTTCCCCTGCATTCATAATGGAGAATTGTTTGGCTGTCAAAAAAAAAAATCCTTTTTCTTTTCCCTATAGAGCCCCCATCATCATGCAAAACATAAAAAACACATTTGAAGTCAGTATAGATCTTTGATAAGTAAGCAAAGGGGTCTAGGATAGAGTTCCAGAGACCCCTAGGATTTAGCCCCACCTTCTATCAATATACAATGTAAAAGGCTCTGGCAGATTAGTTAAGCTTTCAGGTACTTAAAAAAAAAAATCTTAACCAGATCAGGGCCTGCTAAGATTGTCTGCTTCCTTTCAATGAACAAAAAGAAAAGTGGAAGTAACCCCAAATATTTAGGCAAAGTAGGTCTTCAGATAAAGACACTCTAGCAGCAGGAAGTAAAGAATTAAAGATTTTATAGCAGCAATCAGAGAATACTACAGGGCTGAGCTAAAAATCAAAATATCTATATTCTTGTGTTTTATATTTTCCACTGACCACTTGCTCTGATTATAGAAATTTGCTATAAGAGGAAAAATCAGGGGCATGATTTAAATAGTATCAAAACTGGTCCTTCAAGTCTTGACCTGAGATCACATACAGGATTAAAACATCCTTAAAGTAGTTTTACTTCAGGTAACTCTTAATTTTAACAATTCCAACTTAAGCCAGACTTACGAATAATCAGGTAGATTCTCAGGTCAAAAGACCACAGGGAAATTGAGTCAGAAGGATCCTACCTTCAGCAGAGGCCAAAATTGTCTTCCTAATTCGTTCCCAGATATTAACTTTCACCTGTAACTATTCTTCTGAGTAGCTTGTGGCATATTCCTTTCAGATGGTGGATCACTGGCTTGACAATCAGTTATACCTAAATTAAAAACTCCAAATAAAATATCAGCTGCAATCCCCAAGAGATTTTTATCTCCAATAGCAATTCTCATTAATCAAAGCTTCAGATGAATCTAGCTCTCAAGGATCACAGTAAGAGATTCATAGGTTATTTTTCATAACTAAGTAAATGATTAAGTTCAACATTATACAAGTCATTTTGCTTTTAAAATACCCAATACATAGAAAAATTCTAAACTGCATATTGTCCATAACAGAAATATTTTCTTTCTTAATTAATTTTATAATTATAACATTTTTTTTGACAGTACATATGCATAGGTAATTTTTTACAACATTATCCCTTGTACTCCCTTCTGTTCTGAATTTTCCCCCTCCTTCCCTCCATCCCCTCCCCTAGATGGCAGGCATTCCCATACATATTAAATATTATAGTATATCCTAGGTACAATATATATGTGCAGAACTGAATTTTGTTGTTGTCGTTGTTGCAAAGGAAGAATTGTAAATTAGGTAAAATATAACCTGGGGAGAAAAACAAAAAAATGCTAACAGTTTACACTCATTTCCCAGTGTTCCTTCTCTGGGTGTAGATGATTCTGTCCATCACTGATCAATTGAAATTGGATTAGCTCTTCTCTATGTTGAAGATATCCACTTCCATCAGAATACATCTTCATGTAGTATTGTTGTTGAAGTGTGATAGTGATCTAGTTTTGCTCATTTCACTCAGCATCAGTTGATGTAAGTCTCTCCAAGCCTCTCTGTATTCATCCTAACAGAAATATTTTCAAAGGGACAAAGGCAAAAACTATTATTCTCAGAGTCCCTTTAAATAATGGGTAGAACTTTAAAATGACACAATATAATTAATTAAAACTCATATAGAATATAGAATTTTAATTTCACATAACAGAGCCTTATCAGAATTAACAATTTCTTAATTTTTTAAAAAAATTGTTAATTCAACTTCCTCCAATTGAGGAGTCCCTATAAACTTTTTGGAAATAGCCCTATCAACTTATCATATCAGGTTAAAATTCTACTCTAGGTTTTTTTTTTGTTTTTTTTTTTTTATCATATTACTTAAATGAAGAGACCATTATGTACTTAGATAAACATTAAATATTTTGCTGAAGACAGATGGGACACCTTAGTAGAAATAAATCATTTTCAGAAAATTTACAGTTCCAACAAACCTTTTAGAGTACCTATAGACTTGAAAAATAAAAATAAAACATTGAGTTATTAACACCATGTAAATGTAAGCTGTTCCTTTAAATAATATTAAGCAATTAATGTTTCAATTAGCAAGGAGCTGAAGTTCGTTAAAAAGCAGTTGCACCACACCTAGTGGGGGGGGGGGGAGACGGGTAAATTAAGTTGTCAGCTGACCTCTAACCTGATAAGGTCCACTCCACAGTGCAGTCTTTCTGATTCCACTATGCTTCCCTATCTCCATTTCTCACAGCTTGGTTCCAAGCTCCCCCAGATACAATCTGCCAACCAAAGACCTTTTCCAACCTTATGGGGTGTCTCCTTTCCCCTGGCAAATAGTAAGTTCACTAGGAGTTTGTGCCTTTTTTCTGTCCCCTATTTCCAACAAGCTATTTTTCTCTCTCTTGCTTCCTCCTTCTCTCACACCATGTATTCCCTGTCCCATCTCTCTCTATGTCTTCCCTATGCCAATGTACTTATTCCTTCTCTGACATGCTCTTCTCCCTTTTTTTAAAAACATGTTCCCAAATTAATAACCCTTTTAACTAGATGCTCCATTTAAACTATTAATTGCTTTTGCAAATCAGTCTTTCTTGTCCCTTGTCTTTAAATCGCTTTTTAAAATTTTAAACTTTAAGATTCAAAATTAAATAACTTTGAACCAAATTTTGTAAAACTTATGCATATGTCCAGCAGAGCTGACAAAATTTTAAAGCATAACTCAAAATTTTCAAATTACTCAATATACTTCTAGAAAGCAACACATCATCTAACTAGGGGGATACAAAGTGACCTCCTCTAAGGTAAGCTACTGGAACTTTATTTTAATAAACTATATTTTAACTTACAATCAAATCAAATACAGCTTTAAGTTGCCAATAATACAAACCTGCTTTTGCTATCATATATCAAATAATGAATTTCATCAAGCTGATTGAGCATAGTTTCTTTCTCTCCTTCTGATCCCATGTGTTCCTGCTGCAGTTAGGGAACATGGAAGGGGAAGAAAGAGACTATATTCACTTTCTGTACTATCCTTTCCAGGAGGCCCCAATTTAATTGAATTGCTTTGGAATTTTGAAATGACCAGTTGCCAGATTCCCCAATCATTACTCTCAATGGACTTTCCTGCAGTTCCAACTTTGGCCAGAGTTGGAGTCTATAGGAAAATTCAGGATTTTTTCCTCTCTTTTTTTCCCTAACAAATTTTAGCTCCCAGAGACATGACAAAGACATTCTGCACAGATACAAACACAGACAAAAATGGAAGAGAAACATCCCTTCCCCACACACAACAGAAATTCCCAAGTGCACCTTTTTTCCCCTTTTTGCTCTGAAAATTTGAGTTGGATTGTTCCCTCTCAGAGTGATGGGGGTTGAGGTCCCTTTAAGATTCCTTTCTGATTGCCCAACCCCCATGGCTGACCTTGATTCACAAATCCTGGTCAAAAAGCACTCTTTTGAATATCCAGGCCCAGCCCCCATTATCTGCTCAGCTTCCCCCAGCCCCCACTGGATCTGAGCTAACTGAAAGGCCCACCAAGAACTTGGGGTATCGCCCACAATCCCCTTCTAGGTATAAAAAAGCCAAGCTGGAGCTCTCTCTTTGCAGGAACCCTTCCCCCCAACACATGGTATCCTTCTAGGTTCCTGCCCGCCCAGTGGCCACCTTTGGCCCTGGCATCTTTCTAACTGAACTTTACTTCCAAATTCCTACAATAAACCTCTTTTATCAATCTAGGTTTTCAGGGCCTGTAAATTCATTTACAGGGGACACTGTGCCTCATGGGATTATCTTACTATCTTTGCACCAACAAATGGGGTTCCCCCTTTCCTTTCCCTCATCATTTGGTAGCCTGCATATGGGGCCCCTGAAAATTGTTACCCCGAAAACTAACCTTAACCTTTTCAGGTCTCTCAGAACCAATCTTCATCCTTAGCAGTTCAAGCAGCTTCCGGGAAGAATATCTGTGTTCCTACCCTCATCTCACTCTATCTCTAAAACATAGGGCACCCAGACCAGGTTTGGGCTTCAAGCAAAAGTCTCCCGTGGAGACTACTTGCTTTTCAAGCAAAAAAGCCCTCCTTTTGTCTAACTCTGTCTCTAGAGGTTGCTTCTAGAGACAAAAGACCTTCTTTTCCAAAGCATTTCTAATCCCTTTATCTTGACAGAAAAGCCTGCCCTCAGGCCGCAACTCTTCACTCCTCTCCTCAACACGTGGCCATCCCTCTCAGATCCCAGGCAAGCAGTCTCTTGGATCTCTTCTGGGGGAGAAATCTGTGTTTGAGCCCCTCTCGTACTCCACTGTAGTGGTAGCCACGAGGAGGATCAGGGTGTGTCCCAACCTAGTGAACTTTGCCACTGGAGAAGCACTGGGTAAGATAACCTCTCTCCCTTGCCCCATCCTCTCTCTTTTCTAACCTCTACCATGTGGCTTGGCAACCTGCCATTTAAATGCCATTTCTTTCCCATTAAATGCTTTAAATTAAAATGCTTTCCCATTTCTTGGGGTACAGTGGGGAGATTTGGGGAATCTTCAAGATCTCTAGAAAAGTCTCCTAATCTTTCTTTTTTTTTTTTTTTTTGAGGCTTGGGTTAAGTGACTAAGTGACTTGCCCAGGATCACACAGCTAGGAAGTGTTAAGTGTCTGAGACCAGATTTGAACTCAGGTCCTCCTGAATTCAAGGCTGGTGCTCTATCCATAGCACCACCTAGCTGCCCCTCCCATTCACTTTTAAAAAGGTACTTTACAGCAATTCTGAATGCCCCTCCCATAGCTTTTACCTGGCTCTTAAAGGAGCCAAGGCTTCCAGTCCTCTCAGAGAACTAGCTTGTCCCATACATTTTAAAATGGGACTCAGTTTCCTGATTTAGTCATCTTGCATTAGAACATGCTCTCTAGGTTGGATATAGGATTTTAAAACTACCCATTTTTTTTTCTAAGCCTCAGGGCATACTTACCTGCTCTCTAAAGCCTAGGCAGAGAATTTAAACTGCTCAAGCCTTTCTCTGTCTCAGTAGCTCCTAGCACGTTCTCCTATTTTTCTCGAATGGCATTCTATGCCCCTGCTAATAATTAAAAATGCCCTTTCTAATTCTAGTCCTGGCCAGACTAGACTTCAGAAAGGAGACCTTTGTAATTTTGGCTGGGGAACAAAATTCCGAATCCAGGCAAATTAATTGTTAAGAGAGTGAGAATAGTTTCTTTTATCTTTTCCTCATCCCGACTGCAGTGGGAGGAGAATTAAAAGAGAGATTGAAACTATTTTAAAAACACTCCTTAACTACTTTTAATTTGGTGCCTCTATAGAATCTTTCTCTCTTCTGACAGTTCTCTTTTACTGCCTCAGTTTCCTTAAGCTGATCTCTTTCTTGCCTCAATTTCTGGCATTTCAGTCCAGGAAGCCAGGGATATAAAATAAGAATAGATTCTCCATCTAGCTGCCTTTTAGAGAATGACTAAATTAATACCTGAATTCTATGTAGAGTTCCAATATCTCTCTACATGCCCAACCCCCAACTTTCTTTTCAGGAGTCTTGGATCTCCAATTAGGGCCTGACTTTTACACCCCCACACCCTATTCACTAAAGGGATGGGTGGGGCAGGATCTCTTGTCTTTGACTCACCCACTGCTCTGCTAGCACCTAAATGCTAGCTGCCTTCCCCTCCCCCCTTGCCTCTTCCATCAGAGTAGGGAGGGGCCACGTGGGATTTTTCCACACTCACCTTCCACAGAGAAGGTTCTGAGATAGGCCTTCTTTCAAATTAATCGATCTTTTTTTTTTTTTTTTTTTAAGACTTGTTGAAACTGGGGGACTTGCTAAAACTGACTATTGCTCTGTATGAGAGACACTGTTTTAACTATTGCTGTTTCAGGAAATTTACTAGTCTGTTATGTATGACCTGATAATTTCTGTAAACAGGGGAAGAAGGAAACTGAGATTTCAGCTGGTCAGGAAATTGGGAAAAACTGATGTCTTATTTCATTAAGTTCAGGCTGAATTGGAAACTATTTTACTCTTTGCTTAAAATTTACTAGACTATGATTTGCTGGGTTATGTTTTAACTTTGAAATCCCTTATCCAGTCTTTGGGATTATTCTTTAGAAACAACCAAAATCAGACACCTGTCCAAGGACTGGCAGCCTCTCTGATCTATTTCTCCCCTCCTGTTATCCCAGTTCCTTAATTATTATTTTAGCATTTCGATAGGACTCTAATGGTTTGGGGTGGCCTGTCTTGGTCTAACTGCATAATTTGCTCCTGTTCTATCGAGAGAGGACAGATGGAGCTACTCCAGGTCCCATTTTTCCTCTTGGGGTGCCCTTTTAGGGTAGCAGGACTTCCTTGAGCACTGCTACTCAGCAGAGGCTGATTTAAATGCACAAATAACCACAGACCTAAAGATTTTCCATCTCTGGCTGAGATGCCCCCCAACTGCAGAGATTCAAACAGGGAGGTGTGTGTCTCTCTGAATAAGGAGTGCTATTCTATGCTGATAATTCTGGGGTTATTGGGGAGAAACTGGTCCTTGCTACAAGTCCTTGCATTTTCTAGTTTTAGTTTGGTTTATTATTGTCCTGACTCAGTTTCCCTAATTATCCTGACTCAGTCCTGCCTCAATTTCCCTGCCTCTTAGTTTTGCAAAACCTCCCCCTGCCTCTTTATCAGAATACTTGATAAGATCTTATGTTTCAGAATAGCAGAATGCCTCTGCCATCCCAAGCTATGGGAATCTCTTATCAAGATGCTGTCTCCACTGATTATGTCATCTCTCTAGAGACCTACTCCAATATTGCTCTCGCCTCTATTTCAATCTTCTTGATTTACTGTTCATGAGGTAACACAACCCCCTCCCCCAACTCTATCAGCGAGGTGGACAGCTCAATTTCCCGGGACTTGATTGACACTGTCTGGAGCTCTATGCTCAAGCCAAGCATTGCTCATTGAGATGTCATGACACAGCTCTGGTGAAATAGAGACAAAAAAATTAAAAGTTTTTGTCGTATTTCTCTCTCTCTCTCTTAGGGACGCCTAAAGGGAATGAAAGCTATAGAGTTGGGGTCAGGTTACTGCCTCTCAATAAACTTTACTAAACAACTAATCTATATCCACCCACCTTGACAGGGCTTCCCTGCTGTTAGGACACACCCAGCAAAGCTAGCCCCTTTGAAGCAAAAAGTTTGGGAAAGAGCAATAAAATTCAAACTTAGGGGGTTCTGTGAATGCCTTCCATACTTCGGTAGGATTTATTTCTAAAAGTTCAACTGCTAACTTCTTGAATTCTCTTATGTGGAATTAGACATTCTGTATGTGATTGTATTTGCATTGGGTATTTTAAAAGCAAACTGATTTGTATGAATAATGTTCACTTATGAAACATCTACTTGGATATGAACCTATTGGGACAAATTCCTTACTGTTATCAATATAAGGTTGTGATAAATATTTGTTTAGAATTTATGTTCTTGTATTTTTTCCTCATGTAACTGATTTCTAAGATCAGAGTCAATAGAAATTGTTAATGCAATTCAATTATGTCATACCTTGCTGTTTCCAGCCTGATTATATGTAATCATTGTATCCTAAATGCTTGGGCAAATAAGTATTTAGCCTGGTCATCTGTCTGCTACTGGACAACTAATAGAGATCTGTAAGACCAAAAAACTGATTTCTAACACCTGTTGATTTCCCTTTATCTCATTAACCTGAGATTCTCAGTTCTCTTCTCAGGGCAACTCCTGCCTCCAGACACTCAGAAAGAAGCAGAAATGCTCTTTTAATGCAAAACTCTTCTAGACTTAAGCCTTAGAAGACCCCAGTCTGAATTTGAGCAGGAGGAGCTGCCTTCTCACCACCACAGAACACCACAAGGGTTGACCTGGCCCCCCAGCGTCCTGCTTCCTGGTAGGAATTTGAGGTCTGGCCCTGTTTCCCTTTTATCTCAGGACAGCCTGAAGACCTCAGGGGCCAGTAAGCTGGGAAGGCTATGCTGATATTGTGCACCCTCTCTGACTCTTTTCACCCCTCCCCCATAAAGAGTGGGGAAACTAGGAAGGAAAAGATTCAGGATCTTTGCTTATTGAATAACCAACTCTCTTCAAGAACAGCAGTTTTTCCAACATTTCCAAGACCTTAAACTGCATTCTTATCTTGATCTGGCAGCCCTGACAACTTGGGGATATACCCATCCCTAGACCTTGCCTTACAGAAGAGTAGTGGTTCATTAAATCTACTAGATATCAAGGCCTCTTGCCTCCCCTGACTTCTGAATCCACACCCTTTAATCCCAACCCCAGGAGAAATTAGCTCTCCTGGAAATTAAGGGTGAAAGATCTAGGCTACAAATAATCTTTTCTCTCAGCATTTTCTCCTATTTCTCTTTGATAGTTAGATAGTCCATCACACAAGCAGCCCACAGAAGGGACCTGATTCATTTCTTGCTAAAGGCCCCATTTTCCTGAATGTCACCATCTCCACCCTGGATGACACCCCGAGATCTGTTTTCTCTAGGCTTCATACTTTGGATTCTCAGCTGGCCTTTCAGCCTGGAGAACATTCACTGGGAAAAACTGACTGGGGACAACTGACCAGGACACTTCCTTGATGCTGTGCTTCCATCCCCCACACCTCACGCCTCATCTCCTGGCATGAAACCCCAAATCTCTACGACCCTTGTCAGCTTGAAGCAGTTAAGAGGAGATCGATGCCCCTTTTCCCATATGCATCTGGAGGTGATGGTTTGAGGGGGGAACAAAACAAGGGGACCCTGCTACTCTGAAGATCTTTGGAGAAAATCTTCAACCTTGCCTTAAATGAAGGACACTGCCCCAAATATTTTTTCTTAAATGAATTTAAGTCTCAACTGTTTAAGGGGGGAACTGATGGGGGCTGAGGTCCTTTTAAGATTCCTTTCTGATTGCCCAACTTATGGCTGATCTTGATTCACAAATCCTGGTCAAAAAGCACCCTTTTAAATATCCAGGCCCAGCCCCCACTATCTGCTCAGCTTCCCCAGCCCCCCCACCAGATCTGAGCTAACTGAAAAGCCCACCAAGAACTTGGGGTATCGCCCACAATCCCCTTCTAGGTATAAAAAAGCCAAGCTGGAGCTCTCTCTTTGCAGGAACCCTTCCCCCCAACACATGGTATCCTTCTAGCCATGTAAGGGTTCCTGCCCGCCCAGCGGCCATCTTTGGCCACCTTTCTAACTGAACTTTACTTCCAAATTCCTACAATAAACCTCTTTTATCAATCTAGGTTTTCGGGGCCTGTAAATTCATTTACAGGGGACACTGTGCCTCATGGGATTATCTTACTATCTTTGCACCAACAAATGGGGTTCCCCCTTTCCTTTCTCTCATCAAGAGCACATAATTTCATTGAAACCTGGTCTCTAGCAACATGCAGAGCTTACCCTTTGATGACTTGGCAGACCAGACTTGGAAGGACAGCCCAAGGACATGGTAACAGATAGTGCCCCTGTTGATTACACATGCATAAGTTACCTGGCTCTCTCTTACTCCGGCTTCATCTTCTTTGAAGACTTGTATGCTTTCTGTTCATCTCTGAGTATCTTTCCTAGGACCATTCTTCCCACATAGGGAGGCTGAGGATCATCTGATCTTAAGGTCCGTCAGAGAAAACCCAACCTGGTGCCTGCCTTGAATCAGTATCCCAGCTATCTCTCTGGAAAGCCACAGATCCCTGGCCGAGCCCATATAACTGTGTGGGGTGGGTGCTTGACCCCCTTTCCCAAATTAATTAATCAGAGACATCTTCAGGTATAAAGAGAAAGCATTTATTTAATCCTTGCAGGGAGAGGCCCAGACACACACCTGGGAGCCATCCCAATTGCTGCCATGTACCTCTGGAACCTAACCAGCTTCTGGCTTGCCTAGATTTAAAAAACAAAAGATGCAAGCCTTTTCATTAGATAGACAAAAAGGACATAACCATCCTTGACTAATGTCTGCTTTCTATGGGTCACATCACTTCCTGTGGGTCTGACCTTTAGAAACCATGTGACTTCCTGCAACCCAGGGTTCAAAATTTGGGAATAGGGATCATATGACTTAGGCTTAATATTGAGAAAACTTCATCTAATCAATTCCATTCAAAATGGACAATCTAGTGATGGCCCTCTTTTGATTTTCCATGTTAAAAAAAATAAAAGTGCCATTTTAAAGAATATTTTAGAATTTTACATTTCCTTTCTGCTGGAGCCTCTTGCCCCACACCCCAAATACCAAAGAACTGATAAGCAATATAGTGAAGCATGAGAACATCCTGCCTTGAAGATCATTAAGCCCAGGTTCTAGCAATAAAACATTCTCTCTTAGTCTGAGAGCATCCTGCCATAAAACATCACAAGGACACACATATCTACCACCAGATGTTCTTTAATCATTAAAAGTCCCCCTAATTAGTCACAGAACTATTTTTTCAAACCTATACTCTGGAAACATATATAAACCTTGTATTTCCCTCTAATAAACGAGCGTTTCTGCCTAACACAGAATTGTCTCCGCCTCTTGCTTTCTTCACCCATTCCCAGGTTGTCGCCTTACCAGCTTTTGCTTACAGGTTGGCACGGGGCTTCAGACCCCCCCTAGTTCGAGACCCGCAGGTTGGGTCACCTTTCTCTGTTGATTTTGTGTTGTGCACATATACACAAGTGGATTAATAGTTTTGCATTATAGGAGAGACTAGATAAATATTTGCACAAAACCACTAAACTTTGTCAACAATGGCTGCTTAGGTACATATATATACCTCTGTACAAAAGAAGTAAAAAGAGAAAACTGGTAGTTACTTAATATGTTTAGGCCCACTGTAATAAATTCTCTATAGCTTTACGAGAAAAATAAAGCCACAAATCCAACACAATACAATAAAGTGCAGTATTTCCCCCAAACATATGCTGATACAAATAGGGGATAGAAGGGGGGGGGAATTATATAATCTTTTTCCTTGTAAAATATTTAATATGAAATTACAGGTTTTAATAATACATTTACATGTGATAATTTCCCATTTTGAAAATAGGTTGAGTCTTTTCTATTTTACTCTAAAAAAAGTGTTCCTTTTATTCTAGGGGCATTTTTGTGACCAGAAGTGTGCTGAAACCACTTGATTTGTTTGTTTAATGTTCAGTATATTTGTGCCTCAGAAATTAGCAATAGCTACAAATCTGGGCTTGATTTACAGTTTTGTTGATTGCCTTGGTTTTTTCTATTTTACTCTAAAAAAAGTGTTCCCTTTATTCTAGGGGCATTTTTGTGACCAGAAGTGTGCTGAAACCCCTGCCTTGGCAGGGCCAGACCAAATGATTTAGCAAGCCTTATATAGCCCTCAGAAAGTTCAGGAAAAAAAAAGTTTATTATTATTAATAATAGTCTGTAGTCAGTAGGTATCCAATCTGATCAGTAGGCATATAGATTAACATCTATATATCAGATTGGATATCTACTGACTACAGACTATTATTAAATAATATTATTATTATTGTTCATTGATAAATATCATACAGGTTTACAAAGTATTTATATGCATTATCTCTTTTGAGCCTCCTAAGTTAAAAAAACTAAGGATTATCTAGTACAACTGCTTCATTTTACAAATAAAGAAATTGAGGTAATAAAGATAAAAGTTCTTGATGAAAAAAAGAAAGTAAATTTCAGCATGAAAAAATGTTCTTTTAAGGAAAACAAATTAAAGTGACAATTCTTAATAAATGCACTCTTATTATCTTGAATAATTCCTCTGAAGTAATCAGCCATTAGGTTCTTAAAGGACTTCTGTGAGGTAGTCCTCTTTGATGAGGAAACAGGATAGATGTCTCTATGACGGTGTTATGATTTAATCGTCAAGTCAGAACACAAAACCAATGAATATGCATCAGAGTAAAAATTGCCTTCAGGAAAAGAAAAAAGAGCTTTTACTTGAAAATGTGAATACAGGTTTTGTACAAATAAAATCTGTGAACTGGACATTTTTGTTAACTTTATAAATAAATTTTCAGATTTTTTTTCCTTTGTCCTTTTTTATTTTATATATTTTTAATAAAAATATTTTTATATTTTATTTTTTACTCTGGATGTCAGTAGTGGTAATTATTTTTTGGACAGCTTGCCTGAAAACAACTTAGGGGTTCTGCGGGGCTTTGTTGTTTAGATAACTAGGGCAGAAAAAACATCCAGGAGTAGCTTGTTAAAATAAGATAAAAGCTTAGACTACTGCTTTAATAGTGGAAAGAAGGGAAATGATAATATTGAAACTCATAAAAAAAAAGAAAAGAAAAGAAATTGACCTTAATGATAGATTAGATTCTGAAAATGAAGAAAAAGGAAAATGCGTCCAAAGTTTTTTGCAAGTGACAGAAATGAGATTGTTGGGAAGGAAAACATATATGGAAAAGATAATATATATAGGTTAGTGTAATGTTCTTCTCTAAAATATGAAGTTCTCTGTAAAATATAATCCTCTTTGGGAGCAGGTTTCTTGGGGGGCTTCTGGAGGCAGCTTTCATTTCAGTTCATTGTAATAATCACCCTGAATGCAGCCAGGAGTCTAAGTCCAAATCCTTTACTGTTTCCTTCAAGTCTTGTCTCCTTCCTTGGGCCTGGTTAGCTTTCTTAGAGGCTTCTGAGAGCTGAAGCTGCCTTCTCTGGCTTGTGAATCTCCTCAACTGAATCCTGGCTGAGGCTCTGAGCTTCTTCTAGTGGTCTTCTCTGACTTCTGAATGTCCCAGACTAATCCTGGTTGAGGCTCCTACCTCTCCTACCTATAGGCTTTCTTAAGGATGTGAATCTTGTAGAACTCTAATAAATACTAAATACATTAGTGAACTAGAGAACTGTTAAGTACCATGCTAAATTAGATAACTTTGTAAGAATCCTAACAGGTTAGAGCAAGTTCATTTGGAAATAGTATCAGGGCTATCCAAGTGAATCATTCATTTGATCTTTAGAAATATCAACCTTACTTTGACAGAAGTATCAATAATTGAGATAAATCTTGGAAACAGTCATATGGAGAAGACAATTGAAACCATGAGAGTAAATTCAATCACTGACAGTGATGAGAGAAATCCAAGGACAAAACCTTAAGTGATACTTGGTAAGCAATAAGAGTGAAGTTCTACAAGAACCAACATAGAAAAAGACATCAAAGAAGCCAAGGAAAGAAAAATTTGAGAGACAATTAGTAGTTTGTGTCAAATGCCATTGAATTAAGGAGAATGAAGTTTGAGAAAAGTATAATGAGTCTATTGTCACCTTTTTTGAATGTTTGTTAAAGCAGCTAAATCAGACTTTAAGGGCCTATTAAGTGAATGTTTGGGTAAGTAGGAGGAATAGCAGCTTCGGACCATATGTTTAAGGATTTTAGCAGTGAAAAGAAAGTATTTAAATAATAAAAGTACTATTAAACAAGATATTAAAAATTTTTTATTAAAACTTTTTATTTATAAAATATATGCATGGGCAATTTTTTCAACATTGACCCTTTCAAAACTTTTTGTGCAAAATTTCCCCTCCTTCCCCCTCCCCCCTCCCCTAGCTGGCAGGTGGTCCAATACCTGTTAAATAAGTTAAATCCAATATATGTATACACATATATATATATATATGCATATATATATATATATGTGTGTGTGTGTGTGTGTGTCTGTGTATAGTTATCTTGCTACACACAAAAAAAAATCGGATCAAGAAGAAGAAAAAGAAAAACTGAAAAAGAAAACAAAATGCAAGTAAATAACAGCAGAGAGAGTGAGAATGCTATGTTGTTGTCCACACTCATTTCCCATGGTCCTCTCTCTGGATGTAGATAACTCTTTTCATCACTGAATAAGTGGAACTGATCTGAATCATCTCATTGTTGAAGAGAGCCACGTCCATCTGAACTGATCATTGTATAATCTTGTTGCCGTGTATAATGATCTTCCAGTTCTGCTCATTTCACTTAGCATCAGTTCATGTAAGCCTCTCTGAAATCATCTTGCTGTTTGTTTCTTGCAGAACAATAAACATCTGTATACCATAATTTATTCAGCCATTCTCCAATTTCCAGTTTCTTGCCACTACAAAGAGGGCTGCCACAAACATTTTTGCACATGTGGGTCCCTTTCCCTCCTTTATCTCGTTAGGATATAATCCCAGTAGAAACACTGCTGGATCAAAGGGTATGCACAGTTTGATAACTTTTTGAGCATAGTTCAACATTGCTCTCCAGAAAGGTTGGATCTGTTCACAGTTCTACCAACAATGTATCAATGTCTCAGTTTTCCCACATGCAACATTGGACATTATCATTTTCTATTATCTTAGCCAATCTGACAAGTATGTAGTGATATCTCAGAATTGTCTTAATTTGCATTTCTCTGATCAATAGTGATTTGAAGCACCTTTTCATGTGACTACAAATAGTTTTAATTTCTTCATCTGAAAATTGTCTGTTCATATTCTTTGACCATTTAAGATATTCCTTTTAAAGCAATTGAAATCAAAAGGGCTTGGGAGAAATTTGAGGGATATTGGACAATATGAAAGATCATTTTAAATTTTTTACTTTTGCTTTTCAGTTTTATAGTTATTCTAGTTTCTAATTCATTGATTTTTCCTTTAAAGATTTCTTTTTTGTGTTTAATTTGGGCATACCTATTGAATGACAATTCCTTGATATTTTACACATCAAATTTTGTAGGGCATATGTGATTTTTACCTTGAGGGAAGCAAATCCTTTTTAAAACAACATCTAATTAAAATGGTATCAGCACTAAATAGGTTTAACAATATTGCCTGTAGATCCCAAAGAGGTGCTTTAATATTCTTTAAGTCATCCTCTGTGACTCCAGAAAAACCTAAGAAATTAAAACCACAAAAGTATATGGAATGTACATATGAATGTAAGTTCAGAGAATATCATAGAGATGTTCATTAGGTCAGATCAGATTATCAGAGAATATCTTCAATATATAATCAAAGTGCCATCATATATTATCTAAAAATCAATGGCTTTATTATGATGTTTTCATCTATTCTTGTTTAAACAAAATGACAAAGTAATCCATTTAACATAGTAAAATAAAAATCTTAGAATAAATATTATATATCTGGGTGGGGGGATTCCTGGCAAAAAAGAGTGAGTCACTTAAAAGTTCAGAGAACAAATAGAACCCAAAGTTCTGATGTAATACCCACATCAAAGGTCAAAATGCTCAAAAGAAATTTTCTAGACTTAAGGTAACACATAAAAAGTCACCTCAACCATCCATGAAGCATTTATAATGGAAACAACAGTGTATCCTTTTTAATAACTTAAAATTGCTGATATGTTATTCAGAATTGAACTTTTAAAAAGTAATTACAGTTTATTGGGATTATCCCCACTCTATAATCCTTACTATCTGGGATGCTGAGCCTCGTGAATTATTTGATCATTTGATTAAAGTAGCCTAAACTAAATTTGGGATTTGAGATTATGAGGCCCAAGGATAAAGTATGGTGGAGGTGGGGGCACCATATTGCCTAAGGTGGGTAGAACTATTCCAGGTTGGAAATAAAACAGATTAAAACTTCTGGCCAAAATGAGAGTGAGACTAGGTCTGTGAATTGCTCTTGTCCATTCAGTCTGAGCCTCAGTCTAAGTCTTTAAGAAAATTACAAAACTCAAAATGCATCCCAAAGAACACTAATGTACAGTTGGTAGAGCTGTGAACTGATCTAGCCAAGCCCAAAGGGCTATAAAGCTGTGTATTCTCTTTGATCAATCCAGCAGTACCACTACTTCGTATATATCATAAGAGATCATAAAAGAGAGAAAAATATTTATAGCAGCTCTTTTTTGGAAAATGAGTGAATGCCCATTAATTGAAGAATTATTGAATGAGTTATGGTACATAAATGTAATGGAATATTATTGTTCTATAAGAAATGATGAGCAGGCTGATTTTGGAAAATTCTGAAAAGACTTACACGAACTGATGCTTACTGAAATGAGCAAGATTGTATAATGGTCAACTATGATAGTCTTAGTTTTTCTCAGTGATCCAAGACAATTCCAGTAGATGTAATGGAGAATCCATTCAACATTTAGAAAAAGAATTGTGGAGACTGAATGCAGATCAAAACATATTATTTTCACTTATTTTGTTTTTTCTTTCTCATAGTTTTCCCCCTTTGTTCCGATTTTTCTTTCAAAATTTGATGAATATGGAAATGTTTAAAATGATTGTACCTGTATAATTTATATCAGATTGCTTGCTATCTTGGGAAGGAGGAGGGAAGGAATAGAGAAAAAATCTGAAACTCAAAATCTTACAAAAAATGAATGTAAATAACACTCTTTACATGTAATTGGAAAAAAATACTACCAAGTTAAAAAAATATATTCCCAAGAAAAGAGTCAATCTAAGAGCAAAATTTGTTTGGTATAAAAAGAAAATTCTTCAATGAATTTGAATATGTTCTATTGTTTACTCAAGTTGCATATGAGTATTTTATATTTTTATTCTGTTAAATTTGCTCTTCAGAATTTTTTAATTTTTGTAGAGGACTGCAGATATTGGGGAATTCTGAGAAAAGTATACTTGAAACAAGGATCCTTAAAACTGAGTGTTAACTCAGTGTGATTGATGAGATAATGGTTCTCTAGTTTACATATACTTAGTATGGTGATGTAATAGTTCTACACAACACATGCTCAATGTGTTGTAGTGATGTAATTGTACTAAGGTATATAAGGGCTGAGAGGACTTGAAATAAGCAGACTCAAGAGAGACTCAAGTGAGAGTGTGCTCAAACTCCATCTCAGACACAGACACAGAGAACACAGACATTACATTTTGGCACCCAATGTGGGGCCCCACTTTTCATGGTCTGTCTTCATACTAAAAATCAAGATCAAGCAAGCATTTGCTCTTCTGCACCACAGGAGGTTTCTGTCCTCCCTGAGCTCCCCTTAGGACACCTGTGTTACAGTACCGTCCCAGTCAAACTCCCCACTTGACACTGTCCCTGGAGCAGGTTGTACCTTGGCATGCTGCCCAGGTTTCACAGAAGTGAGAGCCCCTCAGGGATCACCTCCTACCCCCACCACCGGGTCAGTGAAAAAATGATCAGAGTAGTGATATTTCACCAGCAGCCCAGCTAGTTCACTGCCTGGGGGACCCGCCAACCTGTGGGAACCCCAGACATAATATCCAGAGTCTTCTCTTTATCTGTGTCTGAGACCAAGCTGAAGCACACTCTCACTCGAGTCTCTCTTGAGTCTCCTAATTTCACATGTGTGTACACTGAACATGTGTCAACTGTAGAACCATTTCATCACCATACTAAGTACTAAAGTATATGTAAACTAGACAACCATTATTTCATTAATCACACTGAGTAAACACACTGTTGTAAGGATCCTTGTTTCAAGTATACTTTTCTCAGAGTTCCCTAATATCTGTAGTCTTCTACAATTTTTATTCTCATTTCTGAGGAAGAAATGATGAAAAAAAGGTTGTCATATTTTTTCAACTTAAAAAAGTGTTAAAATACATCATATTATTTATGTTTGTTTTTTTTAGTAAGGCAGTGAGCATTAAGTAACTTGTCCAGGGCTACACAGCTACAATATTAGGTGTCTAAGGGCAGATTTAAATTCAGATTTTCCTGACTTCATATGATTGAAGGGCCTCATTACCCTTCATCATATAATTTAAAGAGAGAAGAATAATCATAGTATATTAAAGAAACCATATAAAGTGTTTCCCAGTAGAATCAGGGAGCAGAATGTTCTGGTTAAAGTTTTTTTGGGGAAAATATGTCACATAGGTTTGAGGATTATCAAATTTTTAAAGTATATGAATTTAATTAATATCAAAGTGATGGGCAAAATTTAATTTTTATTGGATTGGGAAAATTTTTTCAGATCTTTCAGTGCCTCAGTTATTATGAACACAATCATCATATTAATAGTGAAATTAAAGAACTTAAGAATGCTATATTTATTTTCAAGTTATCCACATAAGCCATAATTCATAATATTTTTACTTCATCTTATAATAAAAATAAGTTGAATAATCCATTCAGAGAATCCTCTAATAATAAAAGCTATCAATCCCTAAATCATGTTTTTTTTTTTTAATTTGGGGTTTGCTCATTTAATCTAATGCATAACTACATTAATAGTTTTGAAAAATAGCAAATGGCTTTGGATCAGAAAAAATGTTGGAATTTTGTTAACATATTAAAAATAAAAATGCAATTATTTATTCATTTAATGAAATTTATGAAAGTCTTAAAATAGTCAGTCAGAAGCATGGTGAAGGTTACTGGGAAGAAGATATGAAACTTAAAGACACAGTTCTTGACCTCACAGTGTTTACAGTCTATTTGGCTGTGTGGTGAGTACATATTCAGTGACATCTGAAGACTGAAAGTCAGAATATTAATAAATTGGAAAAAAGTGTTGTGATTCTGAAGGAGAAAATTATTGAATTAAATTAGTTTTATAAACTTGTCCTTGAATATCAGAACTTCCTCAAAAATAACTCTCATGTGATAAATATGGAGTATGCCTCTAAAGTTTCAAAAAAAGAAAATAACATGATTCTACCCAATAAAGAACAATACAACTATAAATATGAATAACTATTGTTATAGTTTAAGTATTTCATTTTCTGATTGGACAATAGTATCATAGACAACTTGGAGATTGGGATCAACTATTGTCACTTGAACAAGTTCCAAGTTCTTAATGATGTAGCACTACAATAAAACAAACATCAGGCTCTTAAACTTTAATTTCATACTAATATATTTGGATATTTGAAAGGAATGTTTTTTTAGATGATTCTTAGAAACAGGTCTGATCTAAGAGGGCTTACTTATTAGACTAAATTTTGCCAGAAACTGAGCTAGTCATTCTAACAATATTCAAATAAAGGTCATTCTATGTTTCAAGTATTTCTTTTCTTAGTGTCACTAGATCTGCTGGGAAAAATAATCATGATAATAATTTTTGACAGTTTCAATTCTTCTATATCCTTGAATCTATACCCGGGTCCAAAAAAAGGGATAACAATTTAAATAACATAGCTTTAACAAAAAACATTTTATGAGTAAGTTTTACAAAGTGTCATTTGATCTTTATAAATACCTGGTAAAGTAGACGGGATCTTTTTTTATTATGCCTATTTTGCTCAGGGAGAAATTATATATCAGAGAAGTTAAATGACTTGTTCAGAATTAAATAATCAATCAATATTTATTAAATGCCTTCTATGACTTTCAACTACTACCATTCTTGGTTTCTAAATCAAAAGGATTTTAGTATTAAGGATCTAATAACCAAGTTGCCACCTTCAATAATTTCAGAACAGAACCAAATCATCAATTTTCTTTTCCCTAATGATAAAGGAAAGGGGAAAATATCTTCCATCAGGCAACAGATCTACAGTGGATTAAGATTATAATTATGATTAAGTATCTATACCCTCATTTGGCATTCAAAACAACCCATATTTAGGTGGTATATAAGCTTACTAACTCCATTTTCTTTAATGATGAAGAAAATGAGACTCTGACTTGTCTCAGGGCATAACAAGTAGCTGACCTAGAACTTGAACTCTTATCTTCAAAAGCATTTAAAAATCCTTTCTATTACTAAAGTCTAATTTAAGGTTGTTAGGCTACTTCCTAACTGGGCGCTACCATTCCTGACCCAGTTACCTCAGCAACTCTTCAGACGTTTCCGAATACACAAGTTGAGATAGTCACCACACCTGACGAAAGTTGCAACAGGCACACTTTATTTGGTACAGCTCATGATGTCTCCCATGGTGTCTCTCTTTTTCCCTCGTCCCTTGTCCCTTATATCTTCCCCCCCAACCTCCTCCATTTCCCCCATGGTCACATGCCTCAGCAACAGTCCTTCCAGTGGAAGTTTCTGGAGGCAAGATTATTAACTGTTGTTATAGTGGGGAAGAACTGAAGTGTTTTCACTAATGGAATGCAGTAGTCTTTTAGAAAGACTAATATAATTGTGATGGGGATCATTTGCTAGAGGCCAGACTACCTGCTAGCTAGTATAGAGTTTAAATGAAAGGTTATGAGAACCTGATTGGTGACTGTGGGGATAGTAGGGTAAGATGAGTTGGGAGAGCTCCTGATAAGGTTGAAAAAATATAAACAATGATTGCTTAGCTATAAGAGGGGGGAGGAGAGTGAGAAATCCATTATGATTTAGAGGTTAAGAGAACATAAGTGATTATGTGATGGTAACACTGACCAAAATAAGGAAATTAGGAAAAAGGATTTGGGGAGTGAAATGATGAATTCAGTTTTAGATATATTAAATGATGTTCTGTTGAGACAAGGGTGAAGATGACCAGTGAACAGTTGGAAAAGTGAATCTAAAGTTTCAGAAGAATTGAACTATGGATGTAGATTTGGGAATCATCCATGTAAGGGCCCTTTAAATGGGTGCCACAGTGCATCAGGAGATTGAGGCCCGGAAGTAATTTCTGTGGATATTAGGACTGCCCTTGGGCGGGATCCTGGCCACATTGAGATAGCTTCGTAATGGGTGACTCTCTCGCTGATTGGCTATGTGTGTGACCTCACAGGCCCTATGTAAGCCCACTGCAGGCAGCAGGCGGTCCTCTTTAACCTGGCCTTCTTCACCTTGGCTTCCTAGCCTGGGTGGCCAAGCCAAGATGGATAGCCAAAAGAGGTAAGGGTTTTGGTAGTGAACACATGGGTCTTCTGACCAGGTGTTCACTAGGGAACCAACAAGTCAGGGCATCAGTCAGGGCATTATGTGAGTAGGTATAATAAAGGCTTTTAAGATTACACGTGGCTGTTCTTGAGTGCGCTACCGGTTATTAAGCTATAGATTCAAGAGATTGTGGCCAGAGACCTTTGAAGGCCTCAGAGGAGGCGAGCCGGGTAGAGTTCACACTGCAAAGGTCAGTGGTCAAAGGTACTCTGGTGGGTCTAGGACAGACTAGTAATTGTAACTGCCGGGAGAGCACGTTACACATCCATGCAATTTATATGAATGAGATCATCATGAAAATTCAGAAAAAATAAATATACCAAGTACCACTGTGGAGAATGGGCACACAACCTGGGTGTGTTTGTATGTGTATATTTACACTTTTAAGTTTAATGTACATTATTAACATTATCTCTATTACTTTCTAAAATTTGGACAATCAACAAAACAATACATAAAACCCTAATTTGTAGCTGATTTCTGAGCTATAAATGCTCATACTGAAAGTTTAACAAGTGCTTCTCTCCAGACTTTTTCCATTGATTCTGCCTCACCTTAACCCTATGATAAAAAAGAAGGAATAGGACTCTTCCAAGGGAACATTTAGAGAGGAAAATCAGATTTTATGTTATAGAAGCCAAAGAAGAAAAGAATAGGTGTGCAAGAATGAAAAAAAAATCATTGCAGGAGACTGTGATTTTTGGGAATACTGAATTAAGATTAATACTTGAGTTAAATCATGCTTCTGATATGTGTTTATCTTTCTTTGCTTAACCTCAGTTATCTCACCGACAAAATGGTGATCTGGAATAAGTGAGGTGGGTGGATTAGATAACCAATAAATGTTCTTCCTGCTCTAACTATCTATGAATGGATAGACTAAGAGGTCACTGCCCACAACACCCACTAAAATACTAACATAACTCTGCCAAGGCATAATCATAAAATAAAAATGGCTCACAAAGATAAATTGTTTTTATTTTTATGAAAAAATCAGTCCATTTTCAACCTTCATCTTTTGCACTGGGCATTTCCATAATGCGTGGCTCAACACTGCTTAGTTCCCTGCTGAGTGGGTCATTGCTGGACTTTAGCTCCATGCACTGTGCATCAATTTCATGTAGAAATGGTACTGTAGCTGCTGCCTCTGACAAATTAATTGAGCTGGAATTTCCTTTTTTAAATTCTAGAGATCCAGGCCTCCACCATGTGCTACTAACTGCACTTTTAGAAAAGGAAGTTTCTGATATACCTTCCTCTGGTTGAAAATAAGACATGAATTCTAGTTCAGGTCTGGTGGATTTTTTTTTAATCTTTTTTTTTTTTTTTTTTTTTTTTTTTTTTTTTTTTTTTTAGTACTGGAAAAAAGCAACAACACATATTTGATATATTTCACCAAAACATTATCTCAAATTTTATAAGCTTTTTCAGAATGACTGAAACATTCTTAAACTTCAGCATTATTCAGAATTATATTCAATATAAATTACATATCATAGTAATTACATATTGTAGAGTAGTTAGATATTGTAAAATAATAATTATAATATCTACCTTTATCAGAAGATTCTAAAATTTCCCTTTATCTATAATGAATAAAGTTTGATCAGAATATTATGGGGCCATATTAAAATATCTGAATTAAGTCACTTAAATGTTAATATTTAGCAAGTTGTATTTTTTTTTCTTTCTTTTCCTCTTTATTTTTCTTTTTTTTTTTTTTTTTATGCTGAGGCAATTGGGGTTAAATGACTTGGCCAGGGTCACATAACTAGGAAGTGCTAAGTGTCTGATTTCAGTTTTGAACTCAGGTCCTCTTGATTTCAGGGCTGGGACTCTATTCACTGCTCTACCTAATTGCCCTAAATCTGTGTTTTTTTTCTCTTTTGTGTGCACATACACACATATATTCCAATTCAGCAATTTAAGTATCATAGACCTAATGCTGGATGGGATCTCTGAAACTAGCTAGTTCAATTCCCTGATTTTGAAGTTGAAGTTGAAGAAACTGAGGCTTAGGGGATATTAAGTGACTTACCTAAGATTATATAGTCAACAAGCATCAAAGGCAGTATTTGAATCTAGTTCTTCCCAATCTAGAACAAATGTTTTTCCCATGGTATCAGCCATGCTGCCTTCTGTGATAAGGTTGTCTCTAAACAAGGGAACTTGAAATTTCAATTTTGCTTGACTCAAAGTAGCTAATATAATCAAATAGAGTAGTAGAGTATGAATATAATCTTAGAGATTTTTTAAATCTGAAATTATTCTATGACTAACAAATACATTTAAAATTATTTTTCATGTAAGTAATCAATCTAATATAAAATTTTGTTAAAGTGCAAGAGGAAGGGAAAAAAAAACTTTTATTAAATACCTACTATGTGCCAGGTACTCTGCTAAGGGATTTTAAATATAATCTCATTTGATTCTCACATGAATGCTAGGAGGCAGTTACTATTATTTTTCTCATTTTATAGCTGAGGCACACAGTTTACTTGTCCAGAGTTATAAGTTTGAGGCTGGATTTTTATTGAGATCTTCCAGAATTCAGACCCAGTATTCTATTCATAGAGAAGCAAAACTGTAATAGAAAGAGTACTATATTGGAATCAGAACCCTGCTGTGTTACTTGCTGGGCAACTAGATGGTGCAATAGATAGACCAGGGCTAGAGTCAGCAACATTCATCTATCTACTGGTCTCAGACACTTAGTGGCCGTGGGCTTTATTGCTGTCCTGCTTTAAATCAATGACCCAAAGAAGTTTGAAAATACCTTTCTACTTCTTTCTAACTCTCTTTAGCATATAGATAAAGTATTTCTTTTTTCTTTCAAAGTCCACTATGTTTTTCCCATAGAGTTTACCACATGTGAACACCTTTATGCTCCATGTCACATTATTAGATAAAGGGGAGTCAATTGTTGTCCAAAAAAACATTTTTCCTTATTATCAAGAGTGTTTGGATTATTGTAACTATAGCACATGCTGCTCATTCCTGTTGAGAGCAGTTGCTTTTAAAGAAAAATCTAGATTTCATAGATATGAATTTATTAAGTATTAAATTTAATTGCAACTGATATAGAATGAAGGGAACAAAAACATTAACATAACAACACTATTGTAAAAATAAACAACTTGGAAAGATTTAAGAACTCTAATCTATACACCAATTAATCATAATCCCAGAGGCTTCAATATGAAACATCCACCCATCTCCAGACTAAGAGGTGATGCAGACTGAAACTTTTTTTTTAAACATTGATAAATGTGGAAATTTGTTTGTAAGAAGGATTTTTTTTTCTTGTTTTCTCAGTGAAGGATGAAAATAAGGAAGATAGGAGGAGAATTTATAGCCTGAAAATGGAATTTAATTTTAAAAAATTATGATCTATCAATGCCAATATTTTATTCATTTAGTATTTAGTCCATCATAGCTTCTTGATATAACCATACTTCTTTGTGCCACCATGCAAATGAAAACTTTGTCCTCATATGGCTCTTTCTTTCTATTTTAACCTGAGTAATTAAAGACTAAAATAGGTTTAAAAACCCATGCCTATAACTGAATAAAACAATTATAATACTAAGAAGTACTTAATAAAATGCTATAGGAGATATTTACAGTGAAATTTAATTAAAAGGAGCTAAGTAGGCAGAACCAGTTGTATTGTGGAGTAGAGAAGCAAGTGCATCCATCACATTTTACAGTAGAAACAGCAGAGACAGATAGACAGAGAGGTAAAAGAAAAGGATGTTTGATATTAATTTGTTAAATAAATAATTTTAATTGAATAATCACCTAATGTAAAAATGATTTAAATTCAATTCCTTTAAGGAGAAGGAAAGAAAGAATAACTAATAAATATGAAAGAAAAAACTTGCTGTGGAGATCTTTGAATGTTTTCCTAGTTAAAGAGGAAATTCTGAAAGTACAAAAGTACAAAAATAAGCTATTTAAGAAATAATTTATAATTTTTGTCTCCATGACCACCAAATAAGAAAATCATATCTGAGATTCTGTGAAATTGGGGTTAAGTGCCTTGCCCAGGGTCACATAAAATCTCTCCTTTTCAAGTGGGATTCCACACAAACAGCCAAAAGATAAATACTTGTATATATTTATATACATGTGTGTATATATACACATGTATCTACATGTATATATGTATACACACATACATATATATATGAAGAGAGAAAAAGAGAGAGAGAGAGAGAGAGAGAGAGAGAGAGAGAGAGAGAGAGAGAGAGAGAGAGATTATTTTCTGTGAGTCTAGAGTATTTTCCACATGAAACAAGCATCCCCATTTTCAGGCTTAGAGAGGGAAATGATCTAAAAGCTTTTAAAAATTTCTATAGCTTGGAGATTTCCTGTAGGTTTATAGAGTGAGAGGTCTACGATAGTCTTGCTTTCCCACTATGCATCATATCTACAATAGAAAGAATTTGGAGATGGAAGGCATTTAGATACTCAACAGAAACATTTGATAAGATATCAAAGAAAAATGGTAGCTACTCATATTCTCCCCTTCCCCCCCCCACACCCATTAATCTGATGTTCAGTCTTCCATAAATATATGTAGCAGCCATCAGAAGAGAAAGCTGACACTTCAGATTATAATGGTAGTGATGTGTACATGTGTAATAAAAGTCTATCTAACAGCTTCTATTCAGGGAATAGTGTTATGGACTAGAACTCTGAACTTGAAACAAAGGTTTCTTACAAGGTACTAAGTCAGTGGAATTGATAGAGACAATAGTTATCTAATTTAGCATGGTTCAGTACGATTGATTTAATACTACAAGGAGATGTTATTGGGCCAGAACTTGAAACAAGGTACTAAGTGGAATTGAGGAGACAATGGTTAAATCTAGTTTAGCATTGATTTAATCCTACAACAAATAATGATTTCCTAGTGATATAATGATTGGTTTGTATTCAGTGTGCAGCATATAAATTAGAAGCCTCAGCCAGAGATATTCAGAGATTCAGAGACAAGTAGACACAAAGCTGGAGGCTGAAGATTGGAGCACAAACCCTTGGACTCAGACAGATTCATCCTATCTCACACCACTTGGTGGCAGGCTTTCCTCCTTCGCTTCTCCACTGAAACCAAGACTCTGGAAGGCCCCCAGAAAAACTAGGCAAGCCCCAAGTAAAGGAGTAAGACTTTGAAGGAGGATATGAAAAGATTTGCGTTTTTAGTGCCCAGAATTAATTTAGCTGAGCCTTATAAAAGATATGAATGGACAGTTTTGCCTCAGGGAATGAAAAATAGCCCTACTATGTGCCAAATGTATGTTGCTGCTACTCTTACTCCAGTAAGAAGAGCATTTCCAAAAGTAATATTGTTACATTATGTGGATGATATATTGGGATGTGCACCTGAGGAGCAAATGTTAGAAGCATGTCTACAAAAGACCAAAGAAACTCTAAGGAACTACAAATTGCATATAGTTCCAGAAAAAATTCAAAGGCTGCTCCAGAGATCCAAGAAAACCTCACCAGAGAACATTACATTTTAGAGATAATATTACAGAATAGGAAGCCTTTGTCTCTATACAAAGTGTTCCAACAGTTCTCCTTGTGTGTAGCATCTCTACTGATTGAGCTGCTGACTCACAGTCTGCTCTTCTCCATAGTCACTTCTTTAAATCTTTTCTTTGATATGAATGATCCTGTTTTATGAAGATATTTCCTTCTTAGAGTGCCATTTTGTATCCATGTTTTTTGAAGCAAGTGTGTTTCATAATCTTTTGAATATGCACTCTCAAACTTTAGGATTTCAGGCCTAATAGGGAGGGAGAGTGAAAATCCCTCTTTCTCCAGATATCTTCTTCACAAAGCCCTCTAAAGATTAGATTATCTCAGAACTGAATTCTTTTCCTAGCGGTTACTTATTTTAAATCTTGATTGTCCAAATAGGTTTCTCTTTTGCAGCTGTCAGAGAAAGGTGTTTCCAAATTCCAAACAGTCCAAGCCATATTAGTAATATGTTTAAAACCATGTTGATATTTTGTTTATATCTTGGGCTTCCTGTGACTGTATCAACTGAAGTTAGGAGAAGGAACTCCTACACTCTCCCCACTTACACATTTACTATTCCTAAATCAACTAGATCATGTTCTGGCAAAGTTCATGTGGCATATTTTACAAATTATACAGACATTTCCATTTTTCCCAAGGATACAAACCTATCTTAATTTGTGGGCCTGGAGATTTTATTCATATCCAAATTTATTGTTACACAGTTTTAATAAGCAGGCATCATTTTATAAAATTTTAATAGGCTATTGTCTATCTTTGTAATTGCAAAGGGCTTCTCCATGCCAAAAACAACAAATAAAAGCAAAGAATAATTAAGCTTCCCTTCTCAAAGGGAAAGTCTGACCTCTACAGTCTTCCAAGAATATACTGTATTTTCTATCAGGGATTAGGGACTTGAGATCAATTTGTTCATTTTTTTGTTTGTTTTTCAGCAGAATTAGACAATTTTTTCACATTTTTGTATAAGTTTAGACTGACTGCCTATTGGCCTAAAAACCCTTTCTTTTGATTTAGAACATAGGGTGGTCATGACCTTGAAACATAAATCCATCAATATGGGAGGCATTACACATAATTACATAGATTACACATAGTAACTAACATAGTAACATAATACATGCTAGAAGTATGTAACAAATTACATGATCAAATAATCATAAATTGAGAATTTATAAATGTCCATAAGTCCATTGTCCATTAGTCTCATCTTGTGTTAGGAAATCCAATGATTCCTGCTGGTTTTAAAGTTCTTTAACAGTCTTCTTATTAGCCATGCTCTTTCAGTGTCAGATGTTTCTTAGATTTTCTCCTTTATTTTGAGGTTTTTCTCTTTTTCTGTCTCTCTCTGATGGACAAGGTGAATACAACTTGTCAGCACCCATCTGATTTCTTCTCCATCTGAAGAAATACAAGCAAACCCTCTCCCCCAGGAGTTAACCTATCTGGTCCCTTCCACTTTCTGGGTCTCTCCACATCACCTGGTGATTATCTAAGGACAGTGGAGCTGCTCGCACTGGACACTGCCCTTCTGGTGGGTTATAAAACCTGCCTGCTGGACCCAGTGCATCTTTGTCAAAAATTAGAAAATTAATGGTATAGAGAACTAAATTTAGAAGTTCTCTAGGGCTACCTGTGGCTCCCCCTTTCTTTTGTTTTTGGAGCAGTGTCTTAATGTCCCTGTTTCTTCTCTCTACTATTGCCTGACCTTGTGGATTAAAAGGTATGCCAGTGGTGTGTAAAATCTTATACTGCGTACAAAAGTGCGCAAAATGTTTAGAATTATATGCAGGTCCATTATCTTTTTTTATTTCTTGTGGCACACCCATAATTGTAAATGCTTGGATAAGGAATTCAGTGACCACTCAGGCTGTCTCTTTTGCTGTTGGCACTGCAAAAGTGAATCCTGAAAAGGTATCTACCACATGGATGAAAGACAGACGACCAAAAGACTAATAGTGGGTCACATCCATTTGCCAGATTTCATTGGGTCTCAAACCATGAGGATTCTTCCCTGGAGGGAGTGTAGGAGGGTGGAAAGGAAGGCAAGCTGTATAGCTTTTTACTATGCTCCTAACTTCCTCTCTTGTTATTCCAAATTGTAAATGTAAAGTTCGAGCAGCCTGACGATATTTAGAATTAAATTCTTGTGCCTCCTGAAATAAAGGAGTACTGGCTAACATAGTTAAAAGGCTATCTGCCTTTGAATTTCCATCAAAAATAGGACCTGGAAGTCCACTATGTGAGTGGACATGCAAGATATAAATTGTGCCTGGATGCTTTCTCACTTGCTCTTGAAGTTCCTTAAAGAGCTGATAAATATTAGAGGCTGCAAATTTTATTTGAGCTGTGGAAATTCTTTGTACTATACTTACTGAATAGTTGAATCAGTAATTATATTTATGTCTCCTGGGTAAGAAGTAAGAGCTAGCATGATAGCAAATAATTCATTCTGTTGAGTGGATTGAAAAGGAGTTCTGACTACTCTATTTATGGTTAAATCATGAGAGTATACAGCACAAATATTTTCTTTGGAGGCATCTGTAAAGATTGTTAGTCCTTTAAGAGGAACCTTAGAAACCTTTTCTTCAAAAATCCATCGTCAATTATGTAGTAGCCGGATTATCTTTAATGGGAGACCCATGTGCAAAAATTGGAGCTGTGGCCAATAAAATTTGCCATTCTGGGATAGTCTCACAGCATATATTAATTTGTGCATTAGTATAGAATGTGTATATTTTTTCAGGACTTATCCCAGATAATTGTACTACTCTCTTAATGGCCTTTAATAAAATTCTAGCCACAAGCACTGGGTAAGGAGTAAGGCTTTGTTCTGTTTGTTCTGGGAGGTTCACCCACTCAATCATACTGTCTCCTTGATGGACTGCTGTGGGTGCCTCTTTTGTAGCAAAAACTGGTATTTCCAAGGGTTTTTGAGTGACTCTTAAAGCCAGTTCAACTTGTCTCAAAGCCTCTTGAGATTCTTTTGTAAGCTGGCATGGTGAATTTAAAGCACTGTCTCCCCTTAAAATGTCATATAAAGGTTGCAATTGATTGGTAGTTAAGCCTAACACCTAATGCATCCATTGGATATCTCCTATTAATTTTTGGAAATCATTTAAGGTGTCCAACTTCTCTATTCTTAAAGAAAGCTTTTGTACTGTGAGTGTCTTAGGATATACTTCATATCCTAAACATTGAAAAGGAGCATGTCTTTGAATTTTTTCTGTAGCTATATGCAGTTTGTAGTACTTTAGTGTTTCCATGGTCTTTTGTAGACATGCTTCTAACATCTGTTCCTCAGGTGCATATCCCAAAATATCATCCATATAATGTAACAATATTACTTTTGGAAATGCTTTTCTTACTGGAGCAAGAACAGCAGCAACATACATTTGGCACATAGTAGGGCCGTTTTTCATTCCCTGTGGCAAAACTGTCCATTCATATCTTTTATAAGGCTCAGCCAAATTAACACTAGGCACTGAAAAAGCAAATCTTTTCATATCCTCCTTATCTAGAGGGATAGAATAGAAACAATCCTTTATGTCTATAACCCAAAGAGGCCATTCTCTTGGCAAATGAGTAGGAGATGGAAGTCCAGGCTGAAGAGTTCCCATAGTTTCCATCTGTTCATTTATTCTTAGATCAATTAACATCCTCCATTTTCCAGATTTCTTTTTCACCACAAATACTGGGGAATTCCAAGGACCTAGAGAGGGCCTCAAGTGTCCTTGGTCAAGTTGTTCTTGCACTATGTCTAATAAGGCCTGAATTTAATCACTTCTTAAGGGCCACTGTTCTACCCACACTGGTAAATCAGTCTTCCACTGAAAAGGAACTGGTGAAAGTGCAGGTAGGCCTTCAACAGCACCCCTGACTAAAAAGCTGAAGTGCTCATTTGTAATCCTATCTGCTGTAAAATGTCTCTTCCCCACAGATTGATGGGGACTTTTTCAACTATAAAAGGAGTAAAAACTCCTGTTTCACCTTCAAATATCCATCTCAAAGAGGTAGCACCAACTTCAGCTGCTATTTATCCTCCTATGCCAGACGCTTATATAAGTGTCTGCCTTAATCTTTGGCCAGTGACTGGGCCAATTGGCACCTCTAATAACTAGGATCTGCACCCGTGTCTACCAATCCTTCAAATGCTATTCCATTTATATAAATAGTAAGCATAGGTTGGTCAGCTGTCACAGCTGCTGTCCAATATATTCCTGGATTTTGTTCATTGGAGTCAGAATCTGGGCGACTATCACCAGGTTGCTTATTAGGGGTACATAACAGTAAGCCTGATGTTACTACTTCTCCTGGTTGATAAATCACATGTTGTCTACGTGTTAGTGACTGGGATATTAGCTACACGTTCTCCAGTTTCCCACATCAGTGTATGGAAGGACACTGTTTTGTTTCTTCAAATAAGCCTCTAAAGATATAAAATTTCCCCTAATTACCGCTTTAGCTGTATCCCACAGATTTTGGTATGATGTCTCATCATTGT
Organism: Sminthopsis crassicaudata; assembly: GCF_048593235.1. Taxonomy (NCBI): domain Eukaryota; kingdom Metazoa; phylum Chordata; class Mammalia; order Dasyuromorphia; family Dasyuridae; genus Sminthopsis; species Sminthopsis crassicaudata. Next base: position 454,085,687 of record NC_133617.1, read on the forward strand.
CATTATCTTGGGTGAAATTATTAATTGTTTCTATGATTTGCTGTTTCACCCAGTCATTCTTTAAGATGAGATTATTCAGTTTCCAATTACTTTTTGGTCTATTTACCCCTAACTTCTTATTGAATGTAGCTTTTATTGCATTGTGATCTGAGAAGAAAGCATTTATTATTTCTGCCTTCCTACATTTAATTTTGAGATCTTTATGTCCTAATATATGGTCAATTTTTGTATAGGATCCATGAACTGCTGAGAAGAAAGTATATTCCTTTCTATTGCCATTCAGTTTTCTCCAAAGGTCTATCATACCTAGTTTTTCTAATGTTCTATTTACTTTTTTAATTTCTTTCTTATTTGTTTTGTGGTTTGATTTGGATGGACACTGTTTTGTAAGCACTCTCAGAAGGTGAAATGGTCAAGCCTACTATGCCTGGAGGCAAAGGATCCATAGGCTGAATAGGAACAGATTTCACTTCTCCAGGGAGTATCTCAGTAGTCTACTGCACACAACTCTATTTTTCCTAATTTCAATCCCTTTCTTCCATCTTTCTTCCATTAGCCTTTTAGCTGATTGATCATGTCTTATATTTCTCTGGATGTAACCTCGGCTGCCATCATGCCTCACTTTGGGGGCTGAAGCTGGGCCCCGCCTCTCATTTCCCTGGGTAAATCTACATTTGGAGGCCCAGTGGAAGCCCCTGCGACATTTTGGACATGGAGTTTTAGGTCTTCTCTCATCCTGTCTTCTCACTCTATCTCCATATCTACATTGAGCTCTTAGATGTTCAATTTTTCCACATTGAAAACATCCCAGAGTTTCTCTAGAAATCCCTTGCTAGGAGGGACCCTGTCTTTCCATGTTCATAATAATCTGGGTGTAAAAATCATTTGTTCCCATTGTAGCACAGCGTCTTATGATCTCCTCTAATAAAGCATAATTTTCTTGCAAATCTCATTGGCATTTTCCTTATTTATTTCTGTAGCTGCATTTTCTCCAATAGTTCTTTTGACAGCAGTTTGCAAATGTCCCACAAAATCCACAAAAGGTTCATTGGGACCTTGCTCTATTTTAGTGAAAGCTTCCCCCCAATCTTTCTGTCCAGGAGGGAACCCCAAGCTTTTATTGCATCCTTAGCAATTTGCTCATACACTGTCATGGTATATTCCATATGTTCTGAATTCTCTCCATACTGACCTTCCCCAGCTAATTGCTCAAAAGTGAATTGTGTGTTAACTTCTGTTTCCAAATTGCATCTGACTTGGATCTTACATAATTCATGAAACGCCGCAAGCCACAACAGATTTTGTCCAGGTTCTAAACATGTCCTTGCTATGGATTTCCAATCATTCGGGGTTAGGACTTCATAAGACAAACCATCTAGTAACATTTTAGCATAAGCTGATGTAGCCCCATAAAGAGTACAACATTTTTTCAAATCTTTAATTTTATTCAAATCTAAAGGTGTATATCTCTTCCTTTTTTGACCTACAGAGTCAATATCTTCAATCACAGGATATGCATGTATAAAATCACTTATATCCTGTCCTTCTCTCTTAGCTTTAACCAATGCTTTTTCGAATCTTGTCATAGACTGCTTAACAGGTGATTCTGTTTGTATTTCTGCCTCTTCTCCTCCTCCTTCTTGCTCTACCCCTGAAGAGTTAATTGAAGGAGGAGATGGGAAATGCTCCTGTTGCTCAGAATTGTACTTAACTTCATTGTTATCTGATTCATCCTTTTCACCTAGTTTAGTTGACACCTCCCCATTTTGCTCCTTCTTCTTTTCCTTTAGAATAACAATTTTTAAAGCCACTTGGATTAAATTGTAGGTATGAAGTGTATCTTTGGAAATTGAGTTTGGTTTGGAATTGTAGTGTTCACCTAATTGCTCTCCTACTAATTTCCACTCATCTGGATCCAATTCTTTTTCCAGAGAAATATGACCTGCACGGGTTTTAAAAGTTCAGTAATCTCCTCCAAAATTATAATCAATCCTTGGCTTTTCATAACCTTGATAATGCTCTCTAAACATTTTCCTTGAACAGAAGGCATTTGCCCCATTTCACTGAAATTCTACTTTAGCTCTTTAACAAAGTTAAACAAAGTTTAACAAAAGTTTAACAAAGTTTCCTTGTTACTCATGCTTCTGGGTCAGAGAGACTTTTCCACTGTAATCAGGATCTTGTCTGTCCCTGTTCGGGTGCCAAATTGTGAAGGTCTGGGCTAGCTCCTCTGAAGGGCTCAGAATAAGTCCTTGTCAGGATAAGCAAAAGTCCTTGCCCCACGTTGTGGGTGCCAAATTGTAAAGGTCTGGTTGTCTCTAAATTATCCTTCTAGTCTGCCATCTCAACTCAATCTCCCAGCCAGACTCCTCTCCAGGCTCAATGTTGCCTCTTTTATCCTTGCAGAGAATGGGCTAGTGAGAACTCATCGGGGCCTGGGGAAATACTTCAATCAATGAACTTGCTCCTTTTAAAGGTGCAAACTTCTTCTTTTTTTTTAATTTTTATTTTATTTTATAATTATAACATTTTTTGACAGTACATATGCATGGGTAATTTTTTACAACATTATCCCTTGCACTTACTTCTATTCAGATTTTTTTCCCTTCCTCCCCCAACCCCCTCCCCCAGATGGCAAGCAGTCCCATATATGTTAAATATATTACAGTATATTCTAGATACAATACATGTGTGTAGAACCGAATTTTTTGTTGCACAGGAAGAATTGGATTCAGAAGGTAAAAATAACAGTTTACATTCATTTCCCCAAACTTCTTTTAAACATGTAAACTCTACCTCAGAAGTCCAAAGGTGTAAACTGCCTTCAAAGGCCTGAACCAAAGATTTGAATTCTGAGCCAGAGAATTGTTTAGACAACCTGAGTTCTCACCTTGTAATCCTAATAGTATATAATTACTCTATATCTGCTACCTTACCTGCTATTTCCAAACATTTCTAATAATAACAATATTTGCTAAACTCTGGGAGTGATGACACTAATCTTTCTAGCCTTTAACAGCTCAAAAAGGATTTCCATCAGTTTTGATTTCTCCCTGCCAGTCTTCACACCAATCACTAACCCATTAATCCCCTCATTTCCTGCCATCACTATCATTCATGCTGGCCTTTGACAAGTTTAAGATTGTAAGGAAATTCCAAAGAGCAGAATGTAAAGAACTATTGAGGAGAAAGGGGAACATTGGTAGGACTTGCCTGAGAAAAGATGGAAATGAACAAGATAAGAATGACACCACAGGAAGAGATAACAGAGGAAAAAATATTTTTTTTTGCCTAGTCTCAAAGAATATAGTTTTTGGGAGGAAAAAAAGAATATAGTCTTTGGAGATCTTGTTGGAAAAGGAATACTTGCCACAAGTAAAACAGTCAGACAATTAGAAACAGAAACAAAAAGAGACAAAAACAGCAGGAAGCAGAGACAAAAAGATAGAGAAAGACAGAGAGAAGGAGAGAGACAGAGACAGAAACAGATAGGGAGTAGAAAAGAGGGAGAGGGTTGGAAGAAGGGATTTTGAGAGAGAGAAAGACAACTGAGCAGGATTTAATTGATAGTTTTTTAGAAGTCAGTTTCAGACTTTGAGAAACAGGATGGTATATATGCGTCTTTGCTGTCTGATATTGTGGAGTGGTCAAAGAGTTTTTCTTATATACACCTTCTGGCATGAAATTATCATCAATTTGACAGTTTAACTTCAGTGTTTCTGAGAGTGCTGTTTTTCAGTCTGGACTTTCAAGAATTTATAAAATACTGAATCTTGGAAGAAGATCAATTTTCAAATAGATAAACATGTGGCCAATTTAATAGATGTGGTTCCTCCCTGAATTCGTATTGGCAAGGCCTCTTCCAGAGAATATTACAAGATAACTTTGTTCTGAGAAAAGTTTTCCAAACTATTTTTTCCAAAAATAAAGATGAATGAGGCCCCTCTGGTGGCTATTATCACAAACTGCAATTTGTCTTTCCAGGCAGGTAATGATTTTCTAAAAAAAGTACTAGAGGCTTTTCTATAATTTATATAGAATTCTAAATTGATTACTATTTTAATCTTAGTAAGAAAAAATTATTACTTAGAAGAACCTTACAATTAGTTCTTTTCTGAAGTGAAGAAAGCTTTTGTAACATGAAAGATTGAAATTAAACTATCTTCTAAGTGGAAAACACTTAGAAAAATTAGAACAAGGATTGTTATCTAGGGACTGTGATCTTATTTTTAAAAATAGTTTAATAAAATATGTAATAAAGTGTATTTTATTATAATTGATTCTTACATAATCTTATATATATATGCATGTATATGCATACAGATATAAGTGTATGTATATGGGCATATATATTTATGTATATATAGTAGGCACTCAATTTTGCTGAATTTAATGATGGTGATAATAAAATTATCTTCTTATCTTTAGAGAATTAATATTTGACTTTGCACACAAATTCCCTTAATTTCTCTGTCTCTTCTCACTTAACTTTCCTTTACTCTCTTTATAACATAGGTGTGCAGAAAACTATCATCTGACACCAATTTGCCATATAAGGATGTTATGATAGTTAATGGAAAGAAATATTTTAAAAGGTTTTTATATAAATTGACCTTCTTTTATTCCTGGAACAAATTTTACTTTTTCCTGATTCAAAGATTAACACTCTTTAAGGATACTTTGAATAATCATAGAGGGCCTTCCAGAGGAGCACTCCCATTTGATTTCCTTTTATTCAGGTTGCCTGTCCTTGTGAAAGGTTAATAAGGACATAATAAAAATACGTAGGATTTATACAATTCCTACTATGTTCTGCTCACTATGCAATCTATTTACAAAAATTTCCCCAAAATCCTTGGTGGAACAATTAACCCCATTTTACATTTGAGGAACTGAGATTGGCAGAGGTGAAGTGATTTGTTCAAGGTTATATAAATATTAAGTGTCTGAAGCTGGATTTAATTTTAGGTACTTCTGTCTTTAGGCCCATTACTCTATCCACTGTGCCACCTAGCTGCTTCCTGGGTGGGACTTAAATTTGAGTTCTAAAGAACATAAACTAATTTTTAAAGTTAAATGAATAGTTAACATTTATATATCACTTACTATGTTTCAGGTACTTTACAATGATCTCAAATGATCTTCACACACCCTGGGAATTAAGTGTTATTAATTTCTCCACTTTACAGAGGAGGAAACTGAAACAAAGAAAACTGAAAAAAAAAAGTTTAAATGACTTGCATAAGTTCATACCTAGAATATATCTTCCATTATATTTGAACATAGGTTTTCTTTTTTTTTCCAACAGCAAATTATATTTTTATTTATTTTTTCTCAATATTATTTTACTTTTCCAAACATATGTAAAGATAGTTTTCAACATTCATTTTTGTAAAACTTTGTGTTCCAAATTTTTCCTTTGCCAAGACAGCAAGCAATTCAATACAGGTTAAATATATGCTATCCTTTTAAACATATTTGTCATTTTGTGAAAATAAAAATCAGACCAAAAGGAAAAAAAAAAACGAGTAAGAAAACAAAAAAACAAAAAGGTGAAAATACTATGCTTCAATCTACATTCAGTTTCCATAGCTCTCTCTCTGGATGCGAGTGGCATTTTTCCATTCCAAATTTATTGGAATTGCCTTGAATCACCACATTGTTGAGAAGAGCCAAGTCCATCACAATAGATCATCATATAATCTTCTTGTTATTATGTACAATGCTCTCCTGGTTGTGCTCACTTCACTCAGCATCAATTAATGTAAGTTTTTTCAGGCTTTTCTAAAATCAGCCTGCTCATCATTTCTTGTGGAACAATAATATTCCATTGCCTTCATGTTCTTTGACATTACAAAAAGGATTATTATTAGAGTCCAGCTTCAATAAATATTGAGAATGTGATTATGAATTAAATATGCATGAACCAGGTGGAAAATTTGTCTTGCAATTTTTGTTTATTAATCTGAGAGCCAGAGTTTATGTATATGTACTCTTTAAGCTAGAATTGCATTAGCACCATACTTCGACATTTCAGTTTGACCTTAACTAGCAATTTATCAAAACAGAGTCATAAGTAGCATAGTTGTGATACCTTATTCTTATCACATGCATCCTAAATTTATTTCAAGCATGTTTTTCTTTCATTCTTAAGGGAAATGGCGAGCCAATGCTTTGAACTATGGGTACTTGTAGAGAGCACTTGGACCAGACTCTTCCTGTACATGTACTTATTCAATTCTAACCATCTACAGGCTGTTATAAATGATTTTTGCATATATATATATTTATATAATCTTTTTGGGATACAGACCCGTAGTGAGACTGTTGGATCAAAGAGTATGTACTGTTTTACAATCCTTTGGATATAATTCGAAATTGCTCTACAGATTGGCTGGATCATTTCACAACTCCAGTCTTCCTACATACCCTCCAATGTTTATAATTATCTTTTCCTGTCATCTTAGCCAATGTAAAAGGTGTGAGGTGGTACCTCAGAGTTATCTTAATTTGTATTTCCCTAATCGATAGTGATTTAGAGCATTTTTTTTTCACCTGAAAATTGTCTGTTAATATTTTTGACCATTTATCAACTAGGAACGACTTGTATTCTTTATAAACTTGAGTCAGTTCTTTACTTTAGAAATGAGGCCTTTTTCAGAAACACTGTAAATTAAAAAAAAAAAACAAAAACACCTTTCCACTTTTCTTCTAATCTTGGCTGCATTGATTTTGTTTGGCTTTCTATCCACTTTGTCACCTTGTTGCCTCTTAGGTAGGATATAGGTGTAAGTTTTAAGGAATGAAAGTAAAAAATTTAAAATATACTAAATATTCTTTAGGTAACTATTCAAATTCTTTGGGTAACTAGGTTGTCCAACTAGACACAGTGGATAGAATCAGGAAGACTCCTCTTCCTGACTTCAAATCTGGCCAAAGACACTAGCTATGTGACCTTGAGTTAGTCATTTATCTCTATTTGCCTCAGCTCTTTATCTATAAAATGAGTTGGATAAGAAAAAGACAAACCACGATCTTTGCAAAGAAAACCTTAAATGGAGCCATAGAGCGTTGGACATGACTGAAAAATGACAACAGCAACTTTTCATGTTCTGATCTAGAGATCTAACAGCTAGAAAAATACTTCAAGGAGATCTTTAAAAATGCAAAGATTTCTATTGCACTAAAACATTTATAGCAGTTTTTATTTTAGTATCAAAGAACTAGGAAAAAACCACACCAGAGTCCACTGATTGGGGCACATGAGTGTAACAAAATATTAATATGCTATGAAAACAGATGAACAAGAAGAATATATAGGAGAATTTATACGAACAGATGCAAGGTAAGGTTAACTTGGAAAACAATATGTTCAATGTAAATAAAAAAAAGAAAAATTGGAACTGAATATTGTACAATTATAATGAACAAAGTTAGCCTCTAAGATGTAAGAATGTATTCCCTTCTTTTAAAAAAAAATTCTTTTTATTATTATGAAATTGATAAAAATCATTAAACACAAACATTTCCTAAACTTTAAAATTTCCTCAGAAAGTATAAAAGCTACTTCAACTCAGGAGTTTTTGGAAATGCATCATTTGAATTTATTTAGTTTTTCACTTCCACTTGTTTTTGAGCTAGTAAAGGACCAGGAACCTGGAACTCAAAGCATAGGGAATGGAGTTGGAATATTGGCTCAGTCTAGGAAATATAAAATATGGTCTTACAATCCTATCACTGTCAGAAGCTCTGATCCTTTCTAATTTCTACCAGTCTACCTTTGAAGCAGAGAAAGTGGGCTCTGCATTTGCCACAGCAAACCTTCTCTGATTTTGACTCAAAAAAAATCACACATCTCTTCCCAGACTTTGCATATTTTTTCACTTTCTGTCAAAACATCCAGCTAAATCCTCTTACTTTGGTTAATAAGGTATGGGGGCAGACTAAATAAATCAGAAGATGTGTGTGTGTGTGTGTGTGTGTGTGTGTGTGTGTGTATGTGTGTGTATGTTTGTGTGACTAGCCCAACTTTTCTTTATGTCACATGATCCTTTAATGACAGTCTTTGTAGCTATTCTTTTTTTATGTTTATTTTTATTCTGAACTTAAGAAATAAAACAAGTATTTCCATAACAGTAGAATGGAAAGAGAGATAATTACACATGAAATTACAAATTTATTAGGTACACTTGCTATTCCTTTTAAATATAAAATAAAGTTATAATTTAGCTTAATTTTTCCTTTTTTTCCTTCCCTCCTCCCTATCTTGTACCCTAAAGATGTCTATCATTAGATACAAATGTATGTGTGTATATACATATATATGTCTACACATATATACATGTGAAATATGTAAAAATCATAATACATACTTCTATTTATTACTTCTTCCTCTGGATGCAGATGGCATCTTCCTTCATATGTTAAAATAAAGAATAATTATTTTTAAAACAAAGCAAAAAAGATGTAAAAACAGAACTGTATTTTATGACATTGATAAAAATCATATGGTACCTAAATATTCCCTAAAAATATTCATCACTTGGATGGAGAAAGTTCAGTGCTGGGTCCAAGTGGAAGAGGATGCCTCTAGATGTTCCTATTTTCAAAATGATATTGTGTTGATTATATTAAACCCCCAAACACTGCACAACTTTCTGGAATAGATATATCATTTCTCTTAAAGAGTTTGTCCTGCCCCTTTATTCCATACAGGAAAACAAATAGATGAAAATGTCTAATGCCCAGAAGTCAACATACATCTGAATTGACACTCTGAGGACTTACCTAATAAGTTTGCCTATCTGGAACAAATTATACAGATGAACAATAACCCAGAGTTGAAACAGAGGAAACTAGATTGTTTTCAGAAAATTTATCTTTTTTTCTTTATTTTTAAAATAATTATACTATGCATAAGTAGAATAAAGTAGTGGATCTTCAAGCAATCCTGATGATCATTTGTCTGATATGAAGAAAGTGAGGAAAGTGTAGATTAAATTAGGTCAACTACTTGCTGTGGGTAGAATGCCATCAATGGTACTTTGGTTGGGTATAGATGGTTAATTGATGAGTAGATCCACCAATCACCACCTCAAAGAGATCCTTTGTGGAAAACACATAGGAACGTTATTGCCAAATTTCAAAATCCTCAGATCAAAAAGAAAATTTTACAAGAAACAAGAAAAAAACCAATTCAAATGTGCTGGAAGTACAATTGGAATTGTACAGGATTTCACAACAGCCACAATAAAGAACCATGGACCCTAGAATCTTATCTACCAATAATCAAAAGAACTAAGTCTATGGCCAAAAATATCATATCTAGCAAAATTATCTAATATTGAGAATATCTGAAATTTATGTAAAATTATTATTATGTGTAATTATAGCACATAAATATAACATAGCAAATTATATTAAGATAAATTGCTAAATATTAATTTATAATGATCTATAATTATTTTAAATTATCTATAATATTGAGAAAAATGGACATTCAATGAAGTTACAGATTTTCAGGACTCCCTATCAATTAAACTCAAACTCAGCAGAAAATTTAACATAAAAAAGCCAATATCAAAGATCAATTTCAAGGACAAACTGTTTATGTTTTTTTTTTTTTTACATGGGATATGTATATGATGTGTTTAAGACTGACCTCAACAATAAGATAGCTCAAAAAAAAAAAAAAAGATTGGAGCAGAGGTAAGGTAAAAATAGTAATTATGTTATACAAATAGATACAGAGTCATTGAGGGGGGAAAGGAGGACTCAGTTCTGAAAACCTGCTCATATAGGAAATGGATTAAATAAGCAACAATTCATATATACCATGTAGGGTATAGCACCCTACAAAATTTATAAAGAAATAAGGGGAGAGGGATGGATGGGTGAGGAAACAAAGGATGAAGAAAGAAGACAAGGGAGGGATTCATGTTAAATAATCCAAGTTAAGAAGCAGAATGAAAGCATAGAGTTATCAGGGATAGGAAAGATGTGTGTGTGTGTGTGTGTGTGTGTGTGTGTGTGTGTGTGTGTGTGTGTGTGTGCGCGCGTGCATCTACTTATGCATACATAAATATATCCTTTCTTAACTATATAGCTTGCTTGGGATGGTGAGGAAGGATGAAAGGAGGTAAAGAATAAAGTAGGGGGGTGGAGCCAAGATGGCAGAGAAGCTAGATGGAACTTTCTAAGCTCTCTAATTCCCTTTCTACCAACTATTTAATTCAGCCTCAAAAACAGTGATTGACTGGTAATATCCACAAAGATTGGAAATACAAAAACTTACCAGTGGAAGAAAATCTGGAATATTGCCAGAAAAGGTTTGACCTGAAATGGTGGGAGCAGACCAGCACAGAGCAGGGAGAGAAATAAGGAGCGGGGCAGCATCTGCAGTTGGAAGATTTACACAGAGCTCTCTGCTGTAGCCTGACTGCTTTGCTTTGGTGGCGGAGTAGGGGGCCAGCAGAGAAGTTGGAGCCTGGGGTAGTGGGTACGCTGAGGGATGCCACAGCCCAAGAGGCTCTGGCTGTGCCCATGCAGGACCGGAAGTGACCTAGTGCACACCATAACACAGCTCTTTGTGGCATTTGGCAGCAAGGGGCTCATGGTGGGGGGCAGTCACACACAACCCAATGAACAAAAAAAATGAAGAAAACGATTGAATTGTTTTTAATTCTGCAAGAGTTCATACATTTCTTTCCATGGCTCTTTGAAGTCAACTATTTCCTCGTTTATTACAGCACAATATTATTCAATTATATTCATTTACCACAATTCATTCAACTGTTGAAAAATATATGAGCATCTCTTTAATTCACAGAGACCATTTCTGACATGGAATAGTGGTCGCAGTAATATACTTGGAATCAGGAAGAATTCAAATCCTACCTCAAATTAGTACTAGTCCTGTGATTCTGGAAGAGTCACTTAAACTCGGTCTCAATTTCTTTTTCTGTAAAATGAGAGGTTTTGGAATCTAAGAAAGTCATTTCAAGTTCTAAATCTATGATTTTATAAAGGCATATGCAATCATCTGTATCCATTTTCAACCATCTTTCTACAAAAAAAAAAAAAAAAGATGTTTTCTCTAGGAGCCTAACTAGTTATTGGGATTAATTTTACTTTGACATTGATTTTCTTTCCTAGGATTCCATGCTTTAAGTTGGAGAAAGATCAAATGACTAATAAATAAAAGAAATAAAAATTGTTAGAATTTTCTGTAGCAAAATTTCTTCCTGGAATGGAAGCATTATTATGAATAGAGATTGATGGAAGGTATGAGTGAGGAAATTAATGTTATACTATTTTACTTATATATATATATGTATATATATATATACATATATATTATACTATATTTGTCATACTACATTATTTAATAGCTAATATTATTCTTTAACTTATTCTATTGCCCATTTTGTCAAATTCTATTTCTCAGCCTAGCTCAAAGAGACCTCTCCCAGATCTAATTGCAAATATGATTGAGGGATGTGATCACTTCTAGGCCCTGAGGCATTTGCTAGATAACTACTTAAAGTGGGACCTTGCTTCTATTTACTCATAAACAGAAGAATAAATTTGGGCTGAACATTTCTCCTCTCTTTGATTTTTCTGGTCAAAATTAAGGCTGATTTTGGCTCTGAAGGAAGGATTTAGGAAGACAGATTTTCATTGGGATGGTTCTGTTTCTCTAGCCAAGACTACTAGAGGCAGCTGAGTTTTAAAGCAATTAGTATTCCTTAAATGTAAGAGTGCCACATGTGAAGACCAGCCTACTTTCCCCAGTTAATAGCTAATCATAAGACTTTCTTGCCACCTGAACCCCTTTCAGATTTTAATAATTATGGTCTTTTTTTTTAAATTTAATTATTTTATTTTATAATTAAAACTTTTTTTTTGACAGTACATATGCATGGGTAATTTTTTATAACATTATCCCTTGCACTTACTTCTATTCATATTTTTTTCCCTTCCTCCCCCAACCCCCTCCCCCAGATGGCAGGCAGACTTATACATGTTAAATATATTACAATATATTCTAGATACAATATATGTATGTAGAACTGAATTTCTTGTTGCACAGGAAGAATTGGATTCAGAAGGTAAAAATAACAGTTTACACTCATTTCCCAGTGTTCCTTTTCTGGATGTAGCTGATTCTGTACATCATTAATCAATTGGAATTGGATTAGCTCTTCTCTATGTTGAAGATATCCACTTCCATCAGAATACATCCTCGTACAGTATCATTGTTGAAGTGTATAATGATCTTTTGGTTCTGCTCGTTTCACTTAGCATCAGTTGATGTAAGTCTCTCCAAGCCTCTCTGTATTTCTCCTGTTGGTCATTTCTTACAGAACAATAATATTCCATAACATTCATATACCATAATTTACCCAACCATTCTGCAATTGATGGACATCCATTCATCTTCCAGCTTCTAGCCACTATGAAAAGGGCTGCCACAAACATTTTGGCACATACAGGTCCCTTTCCCTTCTTTAGTATTTCCTTGGGATATAAGCCCAGTAGTAGCACTGCTGAGTCAAAGGGTATGTACATTTGGATAACTTTTTGGGCATAATTCCAGATTGCTCTCCAGAATGGTTGGATTCTTTCACAACTCCACCAACAATGCATCAGTGTCCTAGTTTTCCCACAGCCCCTCCAACATTCATCGTTATTTGTTCCTCTCATCTTAGCCAATCTGACAGGTGTGTAATGATACCTCAGAGTTGTCTTAATTTGCATTTCTCTGATCAATAGTGATTTGGAACACTCTTTCATATGAGTGGAAATAGTTTTAATTTCATCATCTGAAAATTGTCTGTTCATATCCTTTGACCATTTATCAATAGGAGAATGGCTTGATTTCTTATAAATTAAAGTCAATTCTCTGTATATTTTGGAGATGAGGCCTTTATCAGAACCTTTAACTGTAAAAATGTTTTCCCAATTTGTTATTTCCCTTCTAATCTTGTTTGCATTAGTTTTGTTTGTGCAGAAACTTTTTAATTTGGTGTAATCAAAATTTTCTATTTTGTGATCAATAATGGTCTCTAGTTCTCCCGTGGACACAAACTCCTTCCTCCTCCACAAGTCTGAGAGGTAAACCATCCCCTGTTCCTCCAATTCATTTATGATTTCGTTCTTTATGGCTAAATCTTGGACCCATTTTGATCTAATCTTAGTATGTGGTGTTAAATGTGGGTCCATGCCTAGTTTCTGCCATACTAATTTCCAGTTTTCCTAGCAGTTTTTGTCAAATAATGAATTCTTATCCCAAAATTTGGGATCTTTGGGTTTGTCAAACACTAGATTGCTATTTTTCTTCACTATCTTGCCCTGTGAACTTAACCTATGCCACTGATCAACTAATCTATTTCTTAGACAATACCAAATGGTTTTGGTGACTGTTGCTTTATAATACAGTTCTAGATCAGGTACAGATAGACCACCTTCACTTAATTTTTTTTTCATTACTTCCCTTGAAATTCTCGACCTTTTGTTGTTCCATATGACTTCTGTTGTTATTTTTTCTAGGTTATTAAAATAGTTTCTTGAAAGTCTGATTGGTATAGCACTAAATAAATAGATTAGTTTAGGGAGTATTGTCATCTTAATTATATTCGTTCGGCCTATCCAAGAGCACTGAATGTCTTTCCAATTATTTAAATCTGAATTTATTTTTGTGGCAAGTGTTTTGTAATTTTGCTCATATAATTCCTGACTCTCCTTTGGTAGATATATTCCCAAATATTTTATACTATCGACCGTTATTTTGAATAGAATTTCTCTTTGTATCTCTTGCTGTTGGATTGTGTTGGTAATGTATAAAAATGTTGAGGATTTATGTGGATTTATTTTGTATCCTGCCACTTTGCTAAAATTCTGAATTATTTCTAATAGCTTTTTAGCAGAGTCTTTGGGGTTCTCAAAGTATACCATCATGTCATCTGCAAAAAGTGATAATTTGATTTCCTCATTTCCTACTCTAATTCCTTGAATCTCTTTCTCGGCTCTTATTGCTGAGGCTAGAGTTTCTAGTACTATATTGAAAAGTAATGGTGATAGTGGGCAACCTTGTTTCACTCCTGATCTTACTGGGAAAGGTTGCAGTTTATTTCTATTGCATATGATGTTTACTGAAGGTTTTAAATATATGCTCCTTATTATTTTAAGGAATAGTCCATTTATTCCTATACTCTCAAGCGTTTTTAGTAGGAATGGATGTTGGATTTTATCAAATGCCTTTTCTGCATCTATTGAGATGATCATATGGTTTTTATTAATTTGATTATTAATATGGTCAATTATACTAATAGTTTTCCTAATATTAAACCAGCCCTGCATTCCTGGAATAAATCCTACTTGATCATAGTGTATTATCCTGGGGATGATTTTCTGAAGTCTATTTGCGAATATCTTATTTAAGATTTTAGCATCAATATTCATTAAGGAAATTGGTCTATAGTTGTCTTTCTCAGTTTTCTATCTACCTGGTTTAGGTATCAGTACCATGTCTGTGTCATAGAAGGAATTTGGTAGGACTCCTTCAATCCCTATTTTTTCAAACAGTTAACATAGCATTGGAGTTAGTTGTTCTTTAAATGTTTGGTAGAATTCACATGTAAATCCATCTGGTCCTGGGGACTTTTTCTTAGGAAGTTGGTTAATAGCTTGATCTATTTCTTTTTCTGAGATGGGACTATTTAGACTACTTACTTCTTCCTCTGTTAATCTGGGCAAGCTATATTTTTGAAGGTATTCTTCCATTTCATTTAAGTTATCGAATTTATCGGCATAAAGTTGAGCAAAGTAGCTCCTAACTATTGTTCTAATTTCCTCTTCATTAGTGGTGAGTTCATCCTTTTCATTTTCAAGACTAACAATTTGTTTTTTCTCTTTCCTTTTTTTAATCAGGTTTACTAAGGGTTTGTCTATTTTGTTGGTTTTTTCATAGAACCAACTCTTAGTTTTATTAATTCAATAGATTTTTTTTACTTTCAATTTTATTAATCTCACCTTTTATTTTTTGAATTTCAAGTTTTGTGTTTGTCTGGGGGTTTTTAATTTGTTCCTTTTCTAGCAATTTGAGTTGTAAGCCCAATTCGTTGGCCCTCTCTTTCTCTATTTTATGCAAGTTTGGCTGTATCCCACACATTTTGGTATAATGTCTCATTATTGTCATTTTCTTGGGTGAAGTTATTAATTATGTCTATGATTTGCTGTTTTACCCAATCATTCTTTAGTATAAGATTATTTAGTTTCCAATTATTTTTTGGTCTATTTTCCCCTGGCTTTTTATTAAATGTTATTTTGATTGCATTATGGTCTGAAAAGGATGCATTTACTATTTCTGCCTTACTGCATTTGATTTTGAGGTTTTTATGCCCTAGTATATGATCAATTTTTGTATAGGTTCCATGAACTGCTGAGAAGAAAGTATACTCCTTTCTGCCTCCATTTAGCTTTTGCCAAAGATCTATCATATCAAACTTTTCTAGTATTCTATTTACCTCTTTGACTTCTTTCTTATTTATTTTGTGGTTTGATTTATCTAATTCTGAGAGTGCAAGGTTGAGATCTCCCACTATTACATTTTTGCTATCTATTTCCTCTTGCAGCTCTCTTAATTTCTCTTTTAAGAATTTAGATGCTGCACCACTTGGTGCATATATGTTTAATATTGACACTGCTTCATTATTGATGCTGCCCTTTAGCAGGATATAATGCTGTTCCTTATCTCTTTTAATTAGATCAAATTTTTGTTTTTGCTTGATCTGAGATGAGGATGGCTACTCCTGTTTTATTGGTTTTGCCTGAAGCATAATAGATTCTGCTCCACACTTTTACTTTTAGTTTGAATGTCTCACCGTGTTTCAGGTGTGTTTCATATAAATAACATATAGTAGGATTCTGACTTTTAATCCAGTCTGCTAACAGCTTCCTCTTTATGAGGCAGTTTGCCCCATTCACATTTATGGTTAGAAGGACTAATTCTATATTGCTTGCCATCCTATTAACCACTGCTTATGCTTTTCCCCTTTCCTTCCCTCTTACCCCCCTACCCAGTATTAAACTTGAGAACACCACTTGCTTTTCACAGCCCTCCCTTTTTAGGATCCCTCCCCCACCTTAAAATTCCTCCCCTTATTTTACCCCTTTTCCTCGAAATTTCTGTATTCCCTTCCCCTTAGTTTACTCTTTCCCTTTCACTTTTCAATGAAGTGGAAGAAGTTGAACCATAAATCGAATATGTCTATTGATACACACTATGTTCATCTCCCTCCTTTTTTTCTCTCAGATATAATACGTTACCTTTGCCTCTTCATGAGATGTAGTACCACCACTTTACACTTTTTTATGATATAATTTCCTTTCCACCTCTAGTTTCTAAGACAAATTGTACATATGTTCTTTACATATTTTTTGGCAGAAGTATAGTTCTCAAGATTTCTTTTTACCTTTTTAGAAATCTCTTGAGTTCTGTATTTGAAGATCAAACCTTTTATGTAGGTCTGGTTTTTTCATCAAAAATAGATGGAATTCATTTATTTCGTTAAATGTCCATCTTCTTCCCTGGAAAACGATGCTCATTCTTGCTGGGTAAGTTATTCTTGGCTGCATACCAAGTTCCTTAGCCTTTCAGAATATCATGTTCCAGGCCCTTCGTTCTTTTAATGTGGACACTGCTAGATCCTGGGTTATCCTTATTGTGGATCCTCCATATCTGAATTGGTTTTTTCTAGCAGCTTCCAATATCTTTTCCTTTGTCTGATGGTTCTTGAACTTGGCCACTATATTTCTTGGCGTTTTGATTTTAGGGTCCCTTTCAGTAGGTGATCGATGAATTTTTTCAATGTCTATTTTACCCTCTTTTTCCAGAACGTCTGGGCAGTTCTCTTTGATAATTTCCTCGAAAATAGTGTCCAAGCTCTTTTTTTCCTCACATTTTTCAGGAAGTCCGATTATTCTCAAATTGTCTCTCCTGGATCTGTTTTCCAGGTCTGTTGTCTTTCTGATAAGGTACTTGACATTCTTTTCAATTGTTCCATTTCTCTGGTTTTGCTTGACTACCTCTTGGTTTCTCCTTGAGTCATTCATTTCTACTTGTTCCAGTCTAATTTTCAATGCTGTATTTTCTTCACTCACTTTTTTTATATCTCTTTGTAATTGTCCAATTGAGTTTTTATCTTCTATGGAATTTTTTTCCATTTTATCCATTTTATTTTTTAGAGAGCTGTTTTCCTTTTCCAGCTCACTAATCCTGTTTTCCTTGGAGTTGTTTACCTTTTCCACCTCACTAATCTTGTTTCTCAATGATTTGATTTCTTTATCTACTCTGTCTTTGAATGCATGGGATGACTTCTCCAGGCTCTCTTGCCAAGCTTCCCTTTCCTTTTCCCATTTGTCTTCCAGCTCTCTTGTGAGAGCCTTTTTGATTTCCTCTATGAGATTCTTTTGTATTGAGGAACAGCTCATATCCCCCTAAGGGGGTTCCTCTGGGGACAGTCTGTTTTTAGTCTCCTCAGCGTTTGAAGTCTGCTCTCTCTCCATACAAAAGCTGTCAATGGCTAGAGCCCTTTTGAATTTTTTGTTCATTTTGTCAGAGTAGGAATCAAAGAAAACAAATTGACAAGAGAAACAATAGTTCTGTTTTGGGGGGGATGGGGCTGGATGGTGTTAATGGGCTTCCTCTACAGACTGGGGGTAGGGCAGCAGAGAGCCACTAACAGAACAGCAATGACTGTACTGAGTCTGCGCTCTGAGGCTCCGAGAACGCACCGAGTCAGTCCAGGTGGGGGTTGGGGGTGGCCGGGTTCTGAGAGACGCTGGCTTTCCGGAGTTTTAACCTTCACCTCTGGTGTTTATACCCTCTTCCGCTGTTCCTGGCTTGCTGCCAAGATGGAGTATCCACACTGGGGAAAAAGCCTTTTCGCAGAAATGGCAGAGATTGTACCCCTCCCCCTCAGGTCTGAGCTGTGTGAGCTGCCTGTCTCGCTCTGGCTTGCCTGCCCTCAGTCTGCACCCAGTCTGATTGACCCTCCCCCGAGCAAACACAGACCTTTTCTGGCGACTTTCAAGGATGTCTTCTCTTGGTGATTATTTGTGGATTTCTTTCTGGGTCAAGCATTAAGTCTGAGCGTTGTCATGAAGTAAGTTCTGAGAGAAAAGGAGGAGCTCAAGCAACTGTCTGCCTCCATGCTGCCATCTTGGCCAGAAGTCCAATAATTATGGTCTTTCAGGGCCCATGGACAGGTGACAGTCTCATTCAATTTATTAACAGTTTTAAATGTCACTATTAATAAACTCTTATCTTGCTTGAAAAACTTACCACAGTTTACCTTTCTTACATATTTTTATTTTCCACAATAGATAAGCTTAGATTTGTAAAGAGAATGATTTTCTTTTTCATAGATATAGGAAATAGCCGATTAGGTTTGGAATATCCTGGAAGTCAAGAAAGAAATTAAAATGGGCTAAGAGTAAAATGTTTCTTTTTTATGCATAATATTGTGGGAAGTATCATACTCTAGTACTGTGCCCAGCATCATAAGGCGTTATAATTTACAATGAGTGAGAAAAAGTTGATGTAAAAAACTTCAGGATGCCAACAAGACTTTTAATGCAAACTTTCTCAGGTCTTTCTGCATCTTGCCTAAAAGATTCACTTTGTCTACAAGTATCCTAGAATTTGTCATATAGTTTCTAGGAACAGCCAGTAAATGGAATCATTATTAGTGACAAATGGACTCTTCAAAACATTTAAAGTGCCTTCTTTTGTTTTTAAAGTTTCATTGTAAAAGATACTACTTTACTGTTAATCATGAAAAAAGTTGGCTTCTATTCAGGCGGACTGATTTTTATTGAGTGCCTTTATTTTTCTTATAGTTCTTTTCATTTCATTTTACTGAAAATTGGGTTCATGAAACATAATGCAGTTTCTTAGGATCTCCCAACAGTGCATTAGGAGAATATGTTTTTACACAAATCTTAATGGCTATTTTTTTTTCCTTTAACTAGTTCATATTCTCTTGGAATAAAAGGAAGACTATTATTCTTTGAAGCAGTTTTATACACTGTGATTAAGTTGAATATTTTTATTCCACTCCATGAACTTTATTAATTCAATCTTTTCTATGGCTAGGTAAATGGACTTGACTTTACTTGATGAAAGGTAGTTTAGGAGCCCAAGAATATCACAATGTTTATTCTTAAAGTACAATATAAAATTTTATTTAGGAGAATATTCAGTCTGCCTTAGATCTAAAAGAAATGGAAGCAAAAAGTGAAAATAGATTCTATTTGTTCATTTGGATTAAAGATAAAAGGAATAAAATAAAGAATGGATAACATACTCATATCTATCATGCAACTGGAAGCAATTCCTGAAATTCTGAAAATGTCAATAGGCTTGCTAGAAGGATATTGTCAATGGCCAAAAGACAATTAATATTAACCACAAATATATAGATAGCAATCCTATAGCTCCCTTCCCCTTTGCAAAGGCCAAGAGGATCAGAAGTCTGACAGCTCTAAGGCAAGCTAGGGTCCTTATGCTTGAACTTATTCTAAAACTGAGTAGAACCATAGCTCAATTAGTTGTGCTTTATTAACTAGTACAAAAAACTCTAACTACCAGAAACTCCTGATATAAAATAGAGATGGGCAACATTTGGCTAACATTTGTTTTAGTCTGCATAAGGCAAACACAGGTGACAACAACCTCCTGTGATTGAGCTTTTAAGTTAATGGTTTTGTAAGGTTCATGAATGATATTGTAAATATCTAAATAGCCCTTGGCAGAAAAAATGTTCCTCACTCTGATATAAAAGAAGGACCAATTTGGAGGCTAAGAGAGCCAAATAGGCATGATGAAATATGATGTATTGGTAAGACTAGTCTGGAGTTTCCAGTTGTGCTTTTCTTATCTGTTTTAATGTAGTCCCTGCTATTACTAAAGCCAATAGAGAACTGGGCAAATGAAGAGAGAAAATTATTTTTGGCTGAGAATGAATAGCATTAAAGTTTCTATCTAATCAATATTTTGGGCTTTTTCTTGTTAAATTTTTGAGACTGTATTAAAAACCAGATCTAATCTGTGCCAATTCTACTTACTTAAATGCATGGAAGAAAATTAGAGAAAATGCAATAGAGAGTGAGAGCTAAATTCTTAAGTTTTTATGAACCTAATTTGAACATTGCCAATGTAAATTGACAAATTGGCTAATTGATAAATTAGCGTTTAACAGATAAATAGTTTTTTTCATGAGAGAAGACAATTCTTAAAAGTTACTCCTAATATATATCAGCAGATAGCGTCAGAGTTAGTTAACTAAGTGAGATGGGAAGGCATTTTTCCTCTGTTCACTGGAAAACAACTGTACCAGATATGAAAAGAAAGTCACAGCAAAAAGAAAGCAAGTTACAAACTTAATTCTCTAAGTATATGAAATACAGGCTTCATGACATGGATGACTGACAGTTCAGCCTGCCTGACTTGCTAGTGCCATCTGCTAGTTAATATATGGTACTATTATTAAAATAAGCCAAGTTTATCAGGAGGCATGAAATATATAACATTAACTATAAAACTACAGAGGAACACGAGTGAATTTAGGATCTTCTGATATTTTCCAATCTGTAACTGAAAATTAATTTTTCCTGTAACATATGCATCATGAGTTTACTTGATGGAAAAATTGTAGGAGATGTAAAAAGAGAAGTCTCTTAAAATAAGAGATTAATAAAAATAATAATATTAATACTTATTATTGTCTCTTTTGTTAGATAAGTAAAAGAAACTACCAAAGAGGCAAATGACGTCTAGATACTACTTTAACCAGTAAACATTTTATCTTCTAGAGAAATGGGGAGACGTGAATAAAAGCAACAGTTATGAAGGCAGGTTTTTTTTTTTTTTTTTTTTTTTTTGCAAAATATTGTGTAGGTGGCTGATGGAATAGTTAGAAAAATTGACCCTTCATAAAACAGAAAAAAAAATAGTGGAAGGGAAAATGAACATGGAGAAAGCTTAATGTGAAACATTTTCTCAATATCTTGAAAGCATTTATAGATGTAATTAAAAAGAGGACAAAAAGTAGATATAACATGAGAGATAATTCAGTATTTCTATAAATATATATTCTTAAAATATCTGATAATTGAATCACACTATTGATATTCTATTATTTTAATGCATGATAGTGTTATACCTAGAATTTTTTTTAATCTTGGGTTATATTTTTTAAAATTATTTCCATAGAAGCAAATGTACTAGAGCTTTAAAAAAAATCTCTTCTAAAATCATGATCCTCATGTACATGGTATCAGAAATCATTTTATTCGGTGAACTAATTAAAATTGAATACTATCCAGACTTCTCCAACTTCCCCATCATTGAGTGTGGTCATTAACTAGGATTCCATGAGAAATTCATTCCTAGGGATGAGTTCCTTCTGGCAACATATTTATCAGACCATGTATGTGCCAAAAAACTGAGCACTTTGGGATGATGTATCAAGTCTTGAGTTCCCCTAAGTCCCCTTGATAACAGTAAGAATTTTGTTGTTGTTCAGTCATTCAGGCCTGACTCTTCATGACCTGATAGACCATAGCATGCCAGACTCTTCTATCCTTCAGTATCTCTTGAAGTCTGTCCAATTCTATGTTTATTGTTTCCCATATCATAATCTATCCATTTATTCTCTTCCATATTCTTTTCCTAAGCCATATCCTATTCCTTTTGCTTTCAATATTTTCCATTATCAGGAGCTTTCCACTAAGTTCCGTGTTCTCTTTGTGTATAAAAAGCATTTAAGGTTCAGCTTCAATATTTGACCTTCTATTGAACAGTTAAATTAATTTCTTTAAATATTGACTCATTTTATCTCTTTGCTGTTCAAAGGACTCTCAAAAATATTCTCCAGCACTGCACTTCAAAAATATCAATTCTGAGGCATTCAGGTTTACTTATAGTTTGACTTTCACAGCCTTATATTGCTACTGGAAAAATCATATCTTTGACTATATAAACATTTGGTAGCAGGAAGATGTCTCTGCTTTTTAGGATGGTCTCCACATTTTATATATTTTTTCTAATAAGGAGCAGGTATCTTAATTTCATGGATGCCATCTACAATGAACTTTGAAAATATAAAATCTTACACTATTTCCATTTCTTCTTTCCCTATTTGCCAGGAAGTGATGGGATCAGTTTCCAGGATTTTAGTCTTTTTGATGTGAAGCTTCAAGCCAACTTTTATACTTTCCTCTTTCACCTTCAGTAAGAGGTTTTTAATTCCTCTTCAAATTCTGCCATCAGAGTGGTATCATGTGATATTTTTTCCCAGCAGCCTGACTTCCAGTTTTTTTAATTATCCAGCATGACATTTTTCATGATTTCAGCATATAAATTTAATAAATACAGTGACAACATATAGCCTTGTTCTCCTTTTCTAATATTAAACCAAACATTCCAAAGAAAAAGAGGATCAAGAAAGAAAAATGGTTGTTTGATAAAGGTTTACAAATAAGTTAGGAAAGAAGAAAATTGAAAGAAAAGAAAGAGAAATGTATATCCCACTGAATGAAGAATTCTAAGAATAGCAAAGAAAAATAAGAAAGTGTTCTTCAGTGAGCTTTGCAAAGAAATGGCAATAAAATAAAATAAAATAAGAAAAACAAGGGATCTTTTTATTAATAGTAGAGACAAGGGGACATTTAATGCAAAAATGGTGATGTTAAAAGACAGTAGGATTTACACCTACCAGATTGTTCTATATGACAAAAAAAAAGTGATAAATACTGGAGAGAATGTGGGAAAATTGGGTCATTAATGTTGATGGAGTTGTGAATTATCCAATTATTCTCGAAAGCATTTTGGAATTGTTGACCCAGTAACATCACTACTAGTTTTGTATCCCAAAGAGATCACAAAAAGGGAAAAGGACATAAATGTACAAAATTTTTTATATCAGCCTTTTTCTTGGTGGCATAGTATTAGAAACTGAGGATATGTCTATCAACTGGAGAATAACTGAAAAAAGCTGTGATACCTGAATGTAATGGAATACTATTGTGTAATAAGAAATGGTAAATAGGCAAATTTCAGAAAAATCTTGTATGAAATGATGGAAAGTGAAATGAACAGAAACTGGAAAATATTGTATACAATATCAGCAATGTTGTATGCTAATCAGCTATGAATGACTCAGCTCTTCTCAGCAACACAAGTACAAAGACACATATGAAGGAAAGAAAATCTTATGCATAACCAGATAAAGAACTTATAGATTTGGAATATAGATCAAAACATTTTTTTCGCTTACTTTAATTCTTTTTTTTTCCTGTTTCTTCTTTTACAACTATGACTAATGTAGAAATGTTTTATATGATAGTCCATGTATAAATTATATCAAATTACTTATCATCTTTGGAAGAAATAAGGGGTAAACTCAGATCTTGTAAAAATGAATGTTAAAAATTTCCTTGACATAAAACTGGGGGAAAAATAAAATTCTATTTAAAAAGCCATTAAAAGTAGATGATTAATTTTAGCTCTTTACTAAGTGAAGATTACTAAGGAGGAAGTATAGTAGAGAAGTGTTCCCTCTCAGACCTATTAGATCTTTTTATTTCGGTCTACTTAGTGTTATGAATGAGAGATATATCCTTCCTGACCTTAGCAGAAAAGACAAACTATTCACATATGACAATTGTGCTGGCCTAGGCAAGTTTGATCATGCATCTTAAAGTCATGGATGCCAATCCCCCTTAATAGTAATGCCTTTCCTCTGTTGATATCTCCAAATTTATGTATCTTGTCAGGTACATAGTTATTTGTATTCTGTCTTTTACATTAGATTATGAGCTACTTACTTGATAGTAAGATCTTTTGCTTTTCTCTGTATTGTTAGGATTTAGCATAGTGCTTGCTAATAGTAATTAGTTATTAAATGTTTATTGACTGACATATTTTGTGTTTCTTTATTGAGCATAGATGATATAATGTCAATTCAAATATATAGATATAGAATATAGATATTTGTGAATTCAACAGATCAAAAAGTCAGTCTATGAAAATAATATAATCTATACCATTGAAAATACTTCTTAGAGGCAAATAACATCAGGGGAAAGCTCCCAACTTCTCACTTGGCTTGCCAAAAGTAATGGACCTTGAGGGAGAGATTACAAAAATAAGGCTAAAGTTAAATATCTATTCAGCAGTCCAACAAAATGTTTCAAATTTTGATATTTTAAATATCACTTATAAGGAGAATGTAACAGTTATATTTACTACATTTTGTTTACTACATAATGCTTAAAGACATTAATTCTTTGCCAATATGATTTGTGAGATTTTTGTCAACCATCTCTTTTGTACAGAGGAAATAAATATTTGTACTGTTTCTAGTTATATTGTACATTGAATACTTTTCTATTTTTCCCTTTTGAGGGAATATCCCAGATATTATTAAAGCTTATACTTTGAGTGCTTTTCAACAAATAGGACTCAATAGGGTAGGACCATAAAGGGCCAGAGAATATGAGATAAATTGCCTAACTTCTTCAAAGGCCGGAATCCTCAAAGACTAACCTCAGTCTGTCAGCATAAGTCCAGAATTAGAGACCCTTTTGTAGGAGTAGGAGAAGGCAAGTTTCCAGTCCCACTCTGGCCTTAGTAGTAGTTCTGTCTGTCTTGTTTCATAATCAGTATTAAAGGAAAAAAAAATAAAACAGATTGGCATGTACTTTTCATAGGTAATTACCAATGTCATGGGAAAAGTTCTATGTAGTACTTGAAAATAAAATATGAAAAATTAGCATTCTCTAGATTGAGGGTTCTTAAATCTCTGTGTCTCTCTGTGTCTCTCTGTGTCTCTGTGTCTCTGACTCTCTCTCTGTCGCTCTGTCTCTCTTTGCAGTGTGTATGTGTGTGGGAACATGTTGGTACTATGGTTATGCCTATGAACTCCTCCTGAGAATAAGATTTTTAATTCATAAAATAAAATACATAAGGTTACAAAGGAAACATATTATTTTGAAAGATCATTTTCGAATTATAAGATGCTCAAATATGTTTTAACTGGTACTGTCCCAGGCCTCACTTTTTCCCCATTTGAGCCTCTTCCTACAAGTATCATTAGGATTAACTTTTCAGCAACGTCCTTATTTTAATTCCTACTTCCCTGCCCTTTATCTCAATTTGCTTATTGGATAATCTAGAGAATACCTTCATTTTAATGTTCCCATGGGTAATAGAGAGGTCTCCCATTAGTATCCTACTAATTATTTGTTTAAAATGATCTGTGAGATCAAGTTCTGAGTCCCTCAGGGTCTTTGATTAGAATGTAGTTGATTATTGTTTGCTTCCCATTACCACTGCAAGCAGGAAGACTGAATAATGGCACTGTCTCTGCTTGCAATTCTTTTTCTCCTTCTCTTGTGAATATCAATAAAGACTGGTAAAAGTATCTCTATGTGGGATGATTATCTTCTTATATCACTTCTCAAGCACTATAAAAATATGACTAAAAAAGGACTCCAAATTAAGAATTTTGGCTCTTGATGCTCTTATTTATAGATACATTATGTTGATTTCATTCAGCCTTCTAGAGCACTAACAAGATTTTATTAGAAACACACCACACCCACAAACACCCCCCCACACACACACAACTAGACTAGCAATCAAAAATAATGGAAAAAAGAGTGAATGAAATATATTTATTGAACAGATTATACCATCCAGTAAGATGAACAAGTCATCAGCACATCGATCATGGATTCACAATAAAGTGGACCAAACAATGACTGTAGGACAGGAGTCTAGGTTAAATTCAGATAATTTTGCTGTCATCTCAGTGATTCTACAAAGACCAACTGTTTAAACAATATCCTCTCTAAAACACTATCTGGCTTAGAATTGTGGAATGCCACTATTTCACATAATAAAAATTATAAGTGACACAAAGGACAGTGTAAGATGTATGGTAACTATAAGTAGACTTCAACAAATTACAAATAATGATTTTTCTGCAAAAAGTAACTTCCTGAAATTGTAAAAATATATTTAGAATGGAAAAAAAATCTTAAAGTTCATGTAGTGTAACTTCCTCATCAGTAATATCATGGATCCATTTAATTACACACATACACACACAAAACCTATGTATATACAAAAATGCATATCTATAGATATGAAAGTCTACTTACATTTGTATATTCATACAATTAATTAATTTATTAATTAATAATTAATAATTATTTAATTAATTGTATATATTTAAATAAACTATATAAATATATAAATATGTGTATATATAAATATTATATATAAATATATAATTGTTAATATAATATATTATTAACATATAATATATTACATATAAATACATAATATATAAATATATATATAAATGTGTCATTCTATTTTCTGTTTAATGAGATAAAGTTTATGAAACTAGATTCTCAGAAGAAACAATATCTGTAAATACATTAGACTAGAATGATATAAAGAAAAATTCAAAATGTAAGAAAGATTAAATCATTAAGGGCTTTGTACTGAAGAAATCACTGATCCAAGAGCTTTGGATTCTCTCAAAATTATTTTATGTAGGAAAATGCACTTACCATGATTTTTTCCCCTCTGGCATTAGGAAAATTTTATCAGTGTCTGTGTGAGGCAAAGATTACAGAATAGAATGACTTGAGACCAATGGGGGCCATAAGTTAAGAGCCAAAAAACACAAAACAAAAAAAAAAAAACCTTCATATGAATGATTAAAACTCTTAAAATTCCTCAAGTAAAATGATGTAATGTGGAATAAGAGGAATTGTGAAATGATTCAACTATTTGAAGAGCATTTTGGGACTATGGCAAAGGGCTATAAAAACATGCTTACCTTTTGACCCAGCAATGTTTCTAATGGATTTGCATCCCCAAAAAGATCATAAAAGAGTGAAAAGAACCCACATGTGCAAAAATGTTTGTAGCAATCTCTTTTGTAATGGAAAAAAACTAAGAAATTGAGTAAATGCCCCTCAAGTTGGGAATGGCTGAATAAGTTATGGCATATGTATAATATGTATAATAAGTTATGGCATATAGCATATGTATAATATGTATATGGCATATGTATAATAAGTTATGGCATATGGCATATATATGTATAATATGTATATGGCATATGTATAATAAGTTATGGCATATGGCATAAGTGATGGAATATTATTTTCTGATTTAGCCCATTTCCTCAATGATTAAATGTAAATTAATATAAAAAAGAGCTGCTGAGATGTGATGATGCAAATTAGAAGGCAGGTACTGCAAGAGCCTCTGCTTTCAGTATTGTCTCTAGAAAGAGGAGGGACAGTTGATGTACTCAAAGTTCACAAAATTCTCAAGTTATGTTTGATGTTTTATTATACCAATTCATTTTATTGTCTATTAAAGAAACTGATTTTGTGTTTTTGTTTTCTCTTTTGATTATTTAAAATTATTCATAGTGGAATTTCTATATATTTTTGCTTTATAATTTCCATTAATAATAAATAGTTTTACAAGATCTGAAAATAGAAGACAAAGCAGATTGGAATCATTTCCTTTATTCTTTCACAAATGTGATTAGATTCAGAGGAAAAAAACTTAGTAGAAGAGAGAATAAATTTTAATTATCCAGAATACATGAACTTATATAATTTGTTTTATTTGTTTTACTTCCATTCATTCTTAAATCATTTTCCTTTTATTTATAAGTAAGTTTTCACTCCTAGCTAAACTCCTATTTAGCTATCCAGATCTTGAAACAAAGAATAAAAAAAAAAAGACTAAAGCAGTTCTACTTTATTGAAGTCAAAAACCAGAACCAGATGTGTTTGTTTGTTTGTTTTTAACCAGAAATCAACCATCAAGTAAAGTAAATGTGACAATATGTATAATGGAATTTGTATTTATTTTCTTATGGCTCCCATTCAAGAATGCAGTTTTTCTATATCACACAAAGGAATATAATATTTATTGATCAATGAGCACATTAATAAATTGTTGGATGAGTGATGGATTTTGTCAACTAGTTTGGAAAGAATTTTGGACTATAATCTCAAAAGTTCCTAAACTAGGTGTGTCTTTTGACCAAGCAATAGAACTAAAACTTCTCAAAGAGGAAAAATTTAAACAGAAGGACTCATATGTACAAAAACCTTTAGAGCAATATATTTGTTACTCCAAAGAATTTGAAATAACATTGAAACTCAAAAAATTGAGTAAGAATTGAGAAGTGAGGAACAAATTGTGGTATATTAATATACATTTAATATACAGTAATGTGTCATAGGAATAATAAATATGACAGGTCCAAAGAAATCTGGTAAATTTTGTAAGAACATATGAAGACTGAGAGAAGAAATAGCAGGAAAAAAATGTGCATGATGACCATAGAAATGGAAAGAAAAACAGTTTTAAAAGACTTCAGAACTCTTTGTAATGTGTAAAGGGCTGAAACTCTGAATAAGTGCACTGGAATCAGACAACTGAGAACTTAAGGCTAATTATTAACATAGGATTGTGAAAATGGCCTTTCTCACTATTCCATGCTGTCTCCATCTTTTGGTGTATACAGATAATCATAGGAGGGATTAGGGGTGAAGTGAGACAAGCCAGAGTCACTTTGGAGGAGGAGGAGAAGGAGGTTGGTGGAGAGCTTGTGGCAGTTTTGTCCATCACCTTCACTGATCTCCCTAAAGACCAAGAACTTTTGCTTATCCTGACTCCAGCTGATTTTGATGTCTCCAGGGAGCTAGTCCGGAACTTAAATTTTGGTTCCCAATAGTTGAACTAAGGACCCTAATTTCACTAAAGAAGTCCCTGGTGTCCAAGAAATAAGGTGAGTATGCTAATAGACAAACAGGGAACTTACTTTGTTAAGGGCTAAACTAGTAACGTTTTCTATCCAAAATGGTGCAGATATTAGGAAAAGACTCTCTCCCATCCCCAACTACACTCTCACCCTTGCCCTGAGGGAGTGCTATAGAAAACATATTTAAGTTGAACAAGAGACAAGGTTTGCTTGTAATTTGGGAGCAGATCGGTGGACTCTTAGATACATTAGAATGCACATCCCCTTGGTTCTTCAAGGAAGAAGAAATAGAGGCAGATAATTGGAAAACTAGTAAGAGATCAACTATGTGAATACCACAATGATTCAATTTCTAAGGAAACATTATATATATACAAGATAATATAATTGGCCTTAAGGAATCCTGCAAGTTATAGAAAAAAGAAAAGTTTTAAGAACAGCCGAATGAGGAAATATGAGAAAAAGAGGAAGACAAAGGCCAGATTAAAGGCAATATAGCCAGAGGGCTTGAGGACTAAAGTGAACTTGAAAGGTGGGGTGATTCTCACTCTCACAGCTCAGCTTCAACTCCACTTACAAAGCAGGTCCTTGATATGACCCCATCAACTTCCTCTTCCAGGATGGAGGGAAGAGGAGTAGTAGGAAAGGTACCAAAACCTCCCCCAGCAATCACTCCCTCCTATGACTAGATTGCAAAATGCACTACTTAAAGCCAACAGAAGAAGGGCAGAATACAGCTGATTTGAGAATAGAAATGTATCCTGTGATTCAACAGTTTAACTCTTCAGGTCAAGAAAGTAGAAATATATACTCCTTTTGATCTAGAAATCCTCAAAGACCTGAGGCTTGCACTCTTTAGAACTACACAAGGATGCTCCTTTAGAAGAGATCATAAGATGCTGTGCCACAGTGGGCACAAATACCTTTTATAGCCAGGCTAGGATGTAAACTTCCCAAGAAATGAACATGGGAAGACAAAGTCCCTTTTAGCAAGGGACTTCCAGAGAGACTTGTCAATGCTTTCAATGTGGTAAAGTAGGACATTTGAAAGCCCAATATTGGCATAGAAACAGAGTGAGAAAACAGAATGGGAGAACAAGACCCAAATTCCCATGTCCAAAATGCAACAGAGGCTTCCATGGGGCATTAGAATATAGATTTATTCAGGGAAATGGGATGAGGGGCCCAGCCCCAGGGCCCAAGGCAAAAAATAGTTGGGGCATGATGGCAGCTGATGCTATATCCAGAGAGCCTTTAGAAGTTCAATACCCAGACATGACCAATCAGCCATCAAGCAACCTGATGGGAGAAATGGATTACAATTGGGGAGAATAGAGTTGTACCCTACAGAGGTGAAATCTGTTCCTCTCCAACCTATAGATCCCTTGCCTCCAGGTACAATAGACTTGACCATTTCACCTCCTGAGAATACTTACAGTGTTCATCCATACACTGATATGGGAAACTGAGGAATGTGTGGATAATATCCCAATCACTAACACAGATAGACAATGTGTGACTTATAAACCAGGAGAAGTAGTAGCATCATATTTACTGATACAGACTCCTAATAAGCATTTGGTGATAGATGCCCAGATTCTGATTTCAAGCAACAAAATCCAGGAATATTCTAGACAACAGCTGTGACAGCTGACTGTCCTATGCTCACTATCTATATAAATAGAATACCATTAGAAGGATTGGTAGTCATAGGTGCAGATTGTACAGTCATTAGAGGTGCCAACTGGCCCAGTCATTGGCCAAAGATTAAGGCAGACATCTACAAATCTGGTGTAAGAGGTTCAATAGCAGCTGAGGTTAGTGCTACTCCTTTGAGATGGACTATTGAAGGTGAAAAAGGAGTTTTTACTCCTTTTGTAGTTGAAAAATCCCCATCAATCTGTGGGGAAAAGATATTTTATAATATTTATGATTGCAAATGAGTACTTCAGTTTTTTAGGCAGGGCTGCTGTTGAAGGCCTGCCAACACTCTCACCTGTTCCTATTCAATGAAAAGCTGATACACTAGTGTGGATAGAACAGTGCCCCTTAGTTAGTGATAAAATTCAGGCCTTAATTAGATATAATACAAGAGCAACCTGACCAAGGACATATTACAACTTTCTCTAAGTCCTTGGAATTCCCCAGTATTTGTTTTAAGAAAGAAATCTGGAAAATGGAGGATGTTGACTGATTTAAGAAAGGTAAATGAACAGATAGAAACTATGGGAACTCTTTAGCCTAGACTTCCATCTCCTACTTAGTTCCCTAGAGAATGGCCTCTTTGGGTAATAGACATTAAGGATTGTTTCTATTCTATCCCTCTAGATAAGGAGAATATGAAAAGACTTGCCTTCTCAGTGCCCAGCATTAACTTAGCTGAGCCTTATAAAAGAGGTGAATGGACAGTTTTGCCACAAGGAATGAAAAATAGCTCTACTATGTGTCAAATGTATGTTTCTATAGCTCTTACTCCAGTGAGAAAAGAATTTCCAAAAGTAATGTTATTACTTTACATGGACGATATCTTGGGATGTGCACCTACGGAACAAATGTTAGAAGCATGTCTAAAAAAGACCATAGAGACAATTAGGAACTACAAATTGCACATAGCTCCAGAAAAAAATTCAAAGACATGATCCTTTTCAATATTTAGGATGTGAAGTAAACCCTAAGCTGCTTAGAGTACAAAAACTTTCCTTAAGAACAAAGAAGCTAAGCACCTTAACTGACTTTCAAAAATTGATAGGAGATATCCAAGGGATGTGTCCTGTGTTAGGTTTGACCACCTATCAATTGCAACCATTATGTGACATTTTAAGGGGAGACAGTGCTTTAAAATCACCATGCCAGCTTACAAAAGAATCTCAAGAGGCTTTGAGAAAAGTTGAACTGGCTTTTTCCAATGTGGTTGAAAGAGTCACTCAAAAACCATTAGGAATATC
Organism: Sminthopsis crassicaudata; assembly: GCF_048593235.1. NCBI lineage: Eukaryota > Metazoa > Chordata > Mammalia > Dasyuromorphia > Dasyuridae > Sminthopsis > Sminthopsis crassicaudata. The sequence continues at coordinate 454,117,506 of NC_133617.1, forward strand.
ACATTTTGCTAGACAAGAGGCATCCACAGCAGTCCTTCATCAAGGAGACAATGTGATAGAGTGGTGAACCTCCCAGCACAACCAGAACAAAGCCTTACTCCTTACTCAGTGCTTGTGGCTAGAATTTTATTAAAGGCCATTAAGTGAGCAGTTCAATTATCTGGGATAAACCCTGACAAGATATACACCTTTTATACTAATGCACAAATTAATGTGTGCTGTGAAACCATCCCAGAGTGGCAAATATTATTAGCCATGGCTCCAAATTTTACACACGGGTCTCCATTAAAGATAACCAGATTATTACATAATTGGCAATGGATTCTTTTTTTTTTTTTATATATATATATTTTATAATATTATCCCTTGTATTCATTTTTCCAAATTACCCCCCCTCCCTCTATTCCCTCCCCCCGACGACAGGCAATACCATACATTTTACATGTGTTACAATATAGTCTAGGTACAATACATGTGTGCGAATATCATTTTCTTGTTGCACAATAAACATTAGAATTCGAAGGTACATGCAACCTGGGCAGACAGATATTAGTGCTAACAATTTTCATTCCCCTCCCAGTGTTTCTTCTCTGGGTGCAGCTACCTCTGTCCATCATTGATCAACTGGAAGTGAGTTGGATCTTCTTTATGTTGAAGATTTCCACTTCCATCAGAATACATCCCCATACAGTATTGTTGTTGAAGTGTACAGTGATCTTCTGGTTCTGCTCATTTCACTCAGCATCAGTTGATTTAAGTCTCTCCAGGCCTCTCTATATTCCTCCTGCTGGTCATTTCTTACCGAGCAATAATATTCCATAACCTTCATATACCACAATTTACCCAACCATTCTCCAACTGATGGACATCCATTCATCTTCCAGTTTCTAGCCACAACAAAAAGAGCTGCCACAAACATTTTGGCACATATATGTCTCTTTCCGCTCTTTAGTATTTCTTTGGGATATAATCCCAGTAGTAGCGCTGCTGGGTCAAAGGGTATGCACAGTTTGATAACTTTTTGGACATAATTCCAGATTGCTCTCCAGAATGGCTGGATTCTTTCACAACTCCACCAGCAATGTATTAGTGTCCCAATTTCCCCACATCCCCTCCAACATTTGTCATTATTTGTTCCTGTCATCTTAGCCAATCTGACAGGTGTGTAGTGGTATCTCAGAGTGGTCTTAATTTGCATTTCTCTGATCAGTAGTGATTTGGAACACTCTTTCATGTGAGTGGATATAGTTTCAATTTCTTCCTCTGAGAATTGTCTGTTCATATCCTTTGACCATTTATCAATTGGAGAATGGTTCGGTTTCTTATAAATTATGGTCAGTTCTCTATATATTTTGGAAATGAGACCTTTGTCAGAACCTTTGTTTTTAAAAATATTTTCCCAATTTGTTACTTCCCTTCTAATCTTGTTTGCATTAGTATTATTTGTACAGAAACTTTTTAGTTTGATGTAATCAAAATCTTCTATTTTGTGATCAATAATGATCTCTAGTTCTCCTCTGGTCATAAATTCCTTCCTCCTCCACAAGTCTGAGAGGTAGATTATCCTCTGTTCCTCTAATCTATTTATTATCTCCCTCTTTATGCCTAAATCATGGATCCATTTTGATCTTATCTTGGTATATGGTGTCAAGTGTGGATCCATATCTAATTTCTGCCATACTAATTTCCAGTTTTCCCAACAGTTTTTTCCGAATAATGAATTTTTATCCCTAATGTTGGAATCTTTGGGTTTGTCAAAGATTAGATTGCTATAGATGTACCCTTTTTTTGTCCTTTGTATCTAATCTGTTCCACTGATCTACCGGTCTATTTCGTAGCCAATACCAAATGGTTTTGGTGACTGCTGCTATATAATATAGCTTTAGATCAGGTACACTTAGACCACCTTCCTCTGAGTTTTTTTTCATTAGTTCCCTTGCAATTCTCGACCTTTTATTCTTCCATATGAATTTTGTTGTTATTTTTTCTAGGTCATTAAAATAGTTTCTTGGGAGTCTGATTGGTATAGCACTAAATAAATAGATTAGTTTGGGGAGTATTGTCATCTTTATTATATTCGCTCGGCCTATCCAAGAGCACTGAATGTCTTTCCAATTATTTAAATCTGATTTTATTTTTGTGGCAAGTGTTTTGTAATTTTTCTCATATAATTCCTGACTTTTCTTTGGTAGATGGATTCCCAAATATTTTATACTCTCAACATTTGTTTGGAATGGAATTTCTCTTTGTATCTCTTGCTGTTGCATTTTGTTAGTGATATATAAAAATGCCGAGGATTTATGTGGATTTATTTTGTATCCTGCCACTTTGCTGAAATTTTGAATTATTTCTAGTAGCTTTTTAGCAGAGTCTTTGGGGTTCTCTAAGTATACCATCATGTCATCTGCAAAAAGTGATAGTTTAATTTCCTCATTTCCTACTCTAATTCCTTGAATCTCTTTCTCGGCTCTTATTGCCGAGGCTAGCGTTTCTAGTACTATATTGAATAGTAATGGTGATAGTGGGCAACCTTGTTTCACTCCTGATCTTACTGGGAAAGGTTGCAGTTTATTTCTATTGCATATTATGCTTACTGAAGGTCTTAAATATATACTCCTGATTATTCTAAGGAATAATCCATTTATTCCTATACTCTCAAGAGTTTTTAGTAGGAATGGATGTTGGATTTTGTCAAATGCTTTTTCTGCATCTATTGAGATAATCATATGGTTCTTATTAATTTGATTATTAATATGGTCAATTATATTAATAGTTTTCCTAATATTAAACCAGCCCTGCATTCCTGGAATAAATCCTACTTGATCATAGTGTATTATCTTGGAGATGATTTTCTGAAGTCTTTTTGCTAATATCTTATTTAAGATTTTAGCATCAATATTCATTAAGGAGATTGGTCTATAATTTTCTTTCTCAGTTTTCGATCTACCAGGTTTACGTATCAGTACCATGTCTGTGTCATAAAAGGAGTTTGGTAGGACTCCTTCATCCCCTATTTTTTCAAATAATTTATATAACATTGGAGTTAGTTGTTCTTTAAATGTTTGGTAGAATTCACATGTGAATCCATCTGGCCCTGGGGATTTTTTCCTGGGGAGTTGATTAATAGCTTGTTCTATTTCTTTTTCTGAAATGGGACTATTTAAGCAATTTATCTCCTCCTCTGTTAATCTAGGGAGCCTATATTTTTGGAGAAAGTCATCCATTTCACTTAAGTTATCAAATTTATTGGCATAAAGTTGGGCAAAGTAACTCCTTATTATTTCTCTAATTTCCTCTTCATTGGTGGAAAGATCCCCCTTTTCATTTGTAAGACTATCAATTTGATTTTCCTCTTTCTTTTTTTTGATCAAGTTTACCAAAGGTTTATCTATTTTATTGGCTTTTTCATAAAACCAACTCTTGGTTTTATTTATTAATTCAATAGTTTTTTTACTTTCAATTTTATTGATTTCTCCTTTTAATTTTTGTATTTCGAGTTTAATTTTTGGTTGGGGGTGGCAATGGATTCTTGAAGAAAAGGTTTCTAAAGTTTCTCTTAAAAGACCAACTATCTTTACAGATGCATCCAAACGTAACATTTATGCTTTATACTCTCCCGACTTAACTATAAAGAGAATAGTAAGAACTCCTTTTCAGTGCACTCTGCAGAATAAATTGTATGCAATCATTCTCATTCTTACTTATTATCCAGGAGATATAAATATAATATCTAATTATGCCTATTCAGTAGGTGTGGTACAAAGAATTGCCACAGCCCAAATGAAATTTATAGCTTCCAATATATATCAGCTCTTTAAGGAACTTCAAGAGCAAGTGAGAAAGCATCCAGGTAAGATTTATATCTTGCATGTCCACTCTCATAGTGGACTTCCAGGTCTTATTTTTGATGACAATTAAAGTCAAATGCCCTTCTAACTTTGTTGGCCAATACTCCTTTATTTCAAGAAGCCCAAGAATCTCATTCTAAATATCATCAGGCTGCTTGAGCTTTATGTTTACAATTTGGAATAACAAGAGAGGAAGATAGGAGCATAGTAAAAGCCTATACAGTTTGCCTTCCTTTCCACACTCCTACACACTCCAGGGAAGAAACCTTGTGTTTTGAGACCCAATGAAATTTGGCAAATGGATGTGACCCATTATAAATCTTTTGGTTGTCTGGTTTTTATCAATGTTGTGGTAGGCAACTTTTCAAGATTCCTTTTTTTTTTTTTTAATTTAAAATTTTTATTTACCAGATATATGCATGGGTAATTTTACAACATTGCCAAACCTTTTGTTCTAATTTTTCCCCTCCTCCTTTCCCCAGATGGCAGGTTGATCAATACATGTTAAATATGTTAAAGTATAAATACAATACAATATATGTATACATTTGTTTTCATGTACAAAAAGAATTGCACTTTGAAATAGTGTACAATTAGCCTGTGAATGAAATAAAAAATGCAAGCAGACAAAAACAGAGATACTGGGAATTCCATGTAGTGGTTCATAGTCATCTCCCAGAGTTTTTTCACTGGGTGTAGTTGGTTCAGTTCATTACTGTTCTATTGGAACTGATTTGGTTCATTTCATTGTTGAAGATGGACTCATCCATCAGAATTTATCGTCATATAGTATTGTTGTTGAAGTATACAATGATCTCTTGGTCCTGCTCATTTCACTTAGCATCAGATCATGTAAGTCTCTCCAGGCCTTTCTGAAATCATCCTGTAGGTCATTTCTTATATAACAATAATATTCCATGATATTCATATACCACAATTTATTTAACCATTCTTCAATTGATGGGCATCCATTTAGTTTCCAGTTTCTGGCCACTATAAAGAGGGCTGCCACAAAAATTCTTGCAAATAGAGGTCCCTTTCCCTTCTTTAAGTCTCTTTGGGATATAAGCCCAGTAGTAGCACTGCTGGGTCAAAAGATATGCACAGTTGGATAACTTTTTGAGCGTAGTTCCAAATTGCTCTCCAGAATGGCTGGATGTATTCACAATTCCACCAACAATGTATCAGTGTCCCTGTTTTCCCACATCCCCTCCACCATTGCGCATTTTCTTTCCCTGTCATTCTAGCCAATCTGACAGGTGTGTAGTGGTATCTCAGAGTGGTCTTAATTTGTATTTCTCTGATTAATAATGACTTGAAGCATCTTTTCATATGACTAGAAATAGTTTTAATTTCTTCATCTGAGAATTGTCTGTTCATATCCTTTGACCATTTATCAATTGTAGATTGGCTTGATTTCTTATATATTAGAGTCAATTCTCTATATATTTTGGAATGAGGCCTTTATCTGAACCTTTGACCGTAAAAATGTTTTCCCAGTTTATTGTTTCCCTTCTAATCTTATCTGCATTAGTTTTATTTGTACAAAAAACTTTTCAACTTGATATAATCAAATTTTCTACTTTGTAATCAATAATGATCTTTAGTTCTTCTTTGGACATAAATTCAGTCCTCTTCCACAGGTCTGAGAGGTAAACTCAGGATTCACTTTTGTAAGCAGCAAAAGAGACAGCCCCAGTGGTCACTGAATTCCTTATAAAAGCATTTGCAATTATGGGTGTGCCACAAGTAATAAAAACAGATAATGGACCTGCATATGCTTCTAAATATTTTGCACACTTCTGTGCACAGAATAAGATTTTACACAGCACTGGCATACCCTTTAATCCTAAAAGACAGGCAGTAATAGAGAGGAGAAACAGAGACAGTAAGATGCTCCTCCAAAAACAAAAGAAAGGGGGAGCCACAGGTAACCCTAGAAAACTTCTAAATTTAGCTCTTTATATTATTAACTTCTTGATTTTTGGCAAAGATGCATTGGCTCCAGCAGACAGGTTTTATAATTCACTGGAAGGGCAGTGTCCAGTGCAAGCAGCTCCACTATCTTTAGATAATCTCCCTGTGATGTGGAGAGATCCAGAAAGCGGTGAATGGAAGGGACCAGATAGGTTAAGTGCTTGGGTCTAGAGGATTTGCTTGTATCTCTACATTTGGAGAAAAAATCAGATGGGTGCCAACGATCCATATTTGCTGTGTCCATCAGAAAGAAATGGAGAAGACCCTCGAAACAAAGGAGAAGATCCAAGAAACATGGGTGGTTCTATTACTGATTGTGCCCACCACTGAAAAAGCATGACAGTTACGACAATTGACTCAGACATCAAAAATTGTTAATGAGACTGTTGCAGGACTTCAAAATCTGTAGGAATCATTGGACTCCCTAACACGTAATAAGATTGTTACAGGACTTCAAAACCTTGCAAGAATTATTGGATTCCCTGACACATGAAGTAATGGACAGTAGATTGGTTTTGGACTATCTTTTGGCTGCTAAAAGAGGCGTATCTGTGATTGTTGTTTACATACCCTCCTTCTAGGACTTCTGGAAATCTTTTACAATACCATATTGATTTATATTGTTTGTTATATCACTATTTGCATGTATAATTCATGTTTGTTACACCACATTGAGCCTGCACTGACTGTGGGGAGAGTCATCACTTTTGGCCTGTGCTTTATTGCTATGTGCTTGTGTAATACTTCCCATGCTGATAGGTTTTGCATACCTGTTTCTCATAAGATCCTTCAGCAAGAAACCCACTAAAAATATCTGGCTTGACTTCCCAGTTCCCTTTGGTGTTTTTCATCTCTCTTCCTGACAAGTCAGGGAGGGCATGATCATCTCCTTTTTAATGCTTTCCCCTCATTTCCTGAGAAGTCAGGGGGGTGTTATCACCTCCGTTTTGGGATTCTTACCTTACTCAGAAGTCAGGGAGGGCATCACCACCTGTGTTCTAAATCAAAAGAAAATGGGAGATGTAAAGGGCTGAAACTCTGAATAGGTACACTGGAATCAGACAACCGAGCATTATTGGACAATAACTCTTTTAGCATATGCTTGGGAAAAGGGCCTTTCTCACTATTACGTGCTGGCTTGATCTTTTGGTGTATACAGGTAATCATAGGAGGGATTAGGGGATGGAATGAGACAAGCCAGAGTCATTTGGAGGACAAGAAGACAGTTGGTGGAGAGAGCCTGTGGCAGTTTTTCATCCTATTCACTTCTCCCCCTAAAAACGAAGGTCTTTTGCTTATCCTGACTCTGGCTGATTCTCAGGCCTCCAGGGAGCAAGCCAGAACTTATAGTAATGCCCAACTCATAACTGGTGATTAAGCATGGTTCCTTCATCTTGACTTATCTTTTAGTCAAGTACATCTTTTGTACACTTAGGATCAGTTTTATTTGATCATGCTTTTTTATCACATGAAATGCCAAAAGGCACTATAGCCTTGTCCCCATCATACAAGGCTCTTCTAGAAGAAATTTAAAATGTTCTCAAAAGAGAGCTAGAAGAAAAATGGGGAAAGGAAAGGAAAACTTTGAAAGAGAGTTTGGAAAAGGCATATAACTCCTTAAAAGATAGAGTTGACAAAATAGAAAAAGAAAACAACTTCCTGAAAAAAAAAAAATTTGTAAAATGAAAAAGGTAAATAACTGCCAGGAAAACCAAATTTATGAAATGAAAAAACAAAATAACTCCTTAAAAAAAAAAGGAATTTGTGAAATGGAAAAAAATTCATAGAACAAAACAGCTCATTTAAAAACTCAATTGGACAAATAAAAAAAGAAAATGTAGAAAATCATTTGCTAAAAATCAGAAGTGAACAAATGGCAATGAATGACTTGATGAGAATGAAGAATCAGTCAAGCAAAACCAAAAAAATGAAAAATTAGGAAAAAAAAAAAAAAAAAACGTAAAATAGCTACATGGGAAAACAACTGACCTGAAGAGACAATCTAAGAATTATTGGACTCCCTGAAAACCATGATGAAAAAAAGAGCCTAGACAATAATTTTCAGAAAATTATCAAAGAGAACTGCCCTGAAGTCATAGAACCAGAAGGTAAAATAGCCATTGAAAGAATTCACTGAACACCTCCTGAAAGAGACCCAAAAATTAAAAATCCAAGGAAAATTGTGGCTAAATTTTAGAATTTTTCATTTAAAGGGAAAAAATACTACAAGGAGCCAGAAAAGGAAAAAAAAACGCAATTCAGATACCGAGGAGCCACAATAAGGATCATCCAGGATCTAGCAGCTTCCACCTTAAAGGATCAAAGGGCCTGGAAAATGGAATATTCATAAAGCAAGAGTAAATTGCCTCCCTAAAATGAACATTCCTCCCCTCCCCCCAGAGAAGAAAATGGACATTCAATTAAACAGGTGAATTCCATTTGTTTATGATGAAAAGACAGACCAGAGGTAAACAAAAAATTTGACCTCCAAATATAGGACTCAATTAAGAATTGTATTTTTATTATGGGTATATAGAGAGAGTGCATGTATAATTTGATTTTACTGTTATAATATAAAAAAGGAACTAGAAGTGGAAAAGGAATTGTACCAGAAAAAGAAAAAGTTCAGGGAGGGAAATTACATCTCAGAAAGAGGCAAAGGAAATCTATTATATTTGAGAGAAAAAAAGGAGGGGGATGAATATTGTGTGAATCTTACTTTCAAATTCAGATTTGGCTCAAAGAGAAAATAGTAGACATATTTGGTTTACAGAGAAACTTCTCTCACCTTATTTAAAAGTGGGAGGAGAAAGGTGAAAAAGGGAAGAGATAGGCTAATAGAAGGGAAAATAGAAATAGAAGGGAAAAGGCATGAGAAAGGGGAAAGGACTTTAGAGGGGAAGGGATTTTGAAGGAGGAGGGCTGCTTGAGACAAGTGGTGCTCATAAATTAAATATTGGGGAGGAGGGAAAGGAGAAAAGGAAAGAAAAAAGCAGAATCTGTGGATAATAAGATGGCAGGAAATAAAGAATTATTATTTCTAACCGTAAATGTGAATAGGGTGAACTCTACAATAAAGCAGAAGTGGATAGCAGACTGGATTAAAAGCCAGAATCCTACAATATGTTATTTACAAGAAATACATTTAAAGCAGAGTGACACATACAAAGTAAAGGTAAAAGGCTAGACCAGAATCACTTCAGGTGAAGTAAACAAAAGCTGGGGTAGCTATCCTGATATCAGATTAAGCAAAAGCAAAAGTTGATCTAATTAAAAGAGATAAGGAAGGGCACTGTATCTTGCTAAGGGGTAGCATAGATAAGGAAGCAATAAACCAAGCAGTGTGGCATCTAAATTCCTAAGGGAGAAGTTAAGAGAGCTGCAAGAAGAAATAGGCAGTAAAACTATATTAGTGGGAGATCTCCACCTTGCTCTCTTAGAATTAGATAAATCACAAAGAAATAAGAAAGAAGTTAAAGTATACTTTAACATATTTAACATATATTGGTCTACCTGCCATCCAGGGGAGGGGATAAGGTGAGGGGAAAAATTGTAACAAAAGGTTTTGCAATTGTCAGTGATGAAAAATTACCCGTGCATATATCTTGTAAATAGAAGGCTATAAAAAAAAAAAAAAAAATTAAGTTAAAGAAGTGAATAGAATACTAGAAAACTTAGGTATGATAGATCTTTGGAGAAAATTGAATGGAGACAGAAAGGAGTACATTTCTTCTCGGCAGTTCGTGGAAGCTATACAAAATTGACCATACATTAGGAGGACATAAAGACCTCAAAATCAAATGCAGAAAGGCAGAAATAATAAATCCATTTTTTTTCCAGATCACATTGCAATAAAAATTACCTTTTATAAAAAACCAGGGTGTAAAGTTCTGATCATCTCTCAGTTGTGATCCTTCTTTGGGAGGAGGTTTCTTTTCTGTATAATCTTTTCCTCTATGAGCAGGTTTCTTGGGAGGCTTCTGAAGCCTCCAGCCAGCCTCTTCTTCTTCCTGAATCCTGGTTCTGAATCTCCTCCAGCTCTTGTCCTTCCCCAGTCCAAACTGCTTGTCCAGGCCCAATATTGCCTCTTTTATCCTCCCAGAGAATGGGTGTGGGATAATGCAAGGGCTTCTGGGAAGAAGTACTCCAACCAATGAGCTTGCTCCTCTTAAGAATCTGAGCCAGAAAACTATCAAGTCAACCTGAGTTCTCACCTTGTAATTGTCCAGACAACCTGAGTTCTCACCTAGTAATCCTAACATCTCCCCCTTTCTTTTGATTTAGAACATAGGATAGTCATGACCTTGACACATAAATCTATCAATATGGGAGGTATTACACATAATTACATAAATTACATAAGCACATAGTAACATAGTAACATAATACATGCTAGAAGCATATAACAAATAACATGATCAAATAATCATAAATTGAGAATTTATAAATGTCCATAAGTCCATTGTCCATTAGTCTCATCTTGTGTTAGGAAATCCAATGATTCCTGCTGGTTTTTAAAGTTCTTTAACAGTCTTCTTATTAGCCATGCTCTTTCAGTGCCAGATGTTTCTTAGATTTTCTCCTTTATTTTGAGGTCTTTCTCTTTTTCTGTCTCTCTCTGATGGACAAGGCGAATACAACTCGTTGGAACCCATCTGATTCCTTCTCCTGCTGAAGAAATACAAGCAAACCCTCTCTCCCAGGCAGTTAACCTATCTAATTTCCTTCTATTTACCACTTTCTAAATCTCTTCACATTGGAGTTGTTTGCACTGGACACAGCCCTGTTGGTTTAAAAGGCCTGTATTCTCCCCCAGTGTAATCCATTTTTGCAATCTGATTGCCTTTTGGCTGACTTATCAGGTAATCCTTTTCTGCCATGTGATTACTTTTCTCCTGTAGAATCTCCTAGAATCTCCTGTATGAAGATTTTCTTTCTGCTTTATATACCCAGTATTTATATGGTGTTTGACACATAGGACTTAAAAATCCCACTCAATTCTGGAATCCCTTGTTATATCTGATTTTTGTAGGAGATTGGGATTCTAGGAAAATAATTTAATGCCTCAAAGCCCTTAAGCAACTCTGTAAGATTAGAGCTGGCACAGATATGCATTGGTAGGACAGAAGAATTACCTGACAATTAAGTCATATGAGTGTGAGTGTATTTTCTATTAAAAAACCAAGCAGAAACTGGGCTTATTGTGCATGTTGATTGAGAGGTATCAATTAATAATATCTAAGTAGTTGTGTTTGGCAAGTACTTAGGAATTTGATATGAACTCAAGGAAGATATCAGGGCTAAAGATAAAAATATGAGAGTATTCTAAATACCTATACTCATTGAAGCCAGGGCCAAGAAAGAGTATATGTGAAATGAGCAGAACCAGGAGATCATTATACACTTCAACAATGATACTGTATGAGGATGTATTCCAATGGAAGTGGATTTCTTCAACAAAGAGAAAATCTAATTCAGTTCCAATTAATCAATGATGGACAGAATCAGCTACACCCAGAGAAGGAACACTGGGAAATGAGTGTAAACTATTTGCATTTTTGTCATGATATAGAGTGGTATCTCAGAGTTGTCTTAATTTGCATTTTTCTGATCAATAGTGATTTGGGACACTCTTTCATATGAGCGGAAATACTTTCAATTTCATCATCTGAAAATTGTCTGTTCATATCCTTTCACCATTTATCAATTGGAGAATAGCTTGATTTCTTATAAATTAGAGTCATTTCTCTGTATATTTTGGAGATGAGATCTTTATCAGAGCCTTTAACTGTAAAAATGTTTTCCCAATGTGTTACTTCCCTTCTAATCTTGTTTGCATTAGTTTTGTTTGTACAAAAGCTTTTTAATTTGATGTAATCAAAATTTTCTATTTTGTGATCAATAATGATCTCTAGTTCTCCTTTGATCACAAATTCCTTCCTCCTCCACAAGTCTGAGAGGTAGACTATCCTATGTTCCTCTAATTTATTTATGATCTCCTTCTTTATGCCTAAATCATGGACCCATTTTGATCTTATCTTAGTATGTAGTGTTAAGTGTGGGTCCATGCCTAGTTTCTGCCATACTAATTTCCAGTTTTCCCAGCAGTTTTTTTCAAATAATGAATTCTTATCCTGAAAGTTGGGATCTTTGGGTTTGTCAAACACTAGATTGCTATTTTTATTCACTATCTTGTCCTGTGAACCTAACCTATTCCACTGATCAACTAGTCTATTTCTTAGCCAATACCAAATGACTTTGGTGACTGCTGCTTTATAATATAGTTCTAGATCAGGTACAGCCAGGCCACCTTCATTTGATTTTTTTTTTCATTAATTCCCTTGAAATTCTCGACCTTTTGTTCTTCCATATGAATTTTGTTGTTATTTTTTTTTCTAGGTCATTAAAATAGTTTCTTGGGAGTCTGATTGGTATAGCACTAAATAAATAGATTAGGTTAGGGAGTATTGTCATCTTGATTATATTTGCTCGGCCTATCCAAGAGCACTTAATATTTTTCCAATTATTTAAATCTGACTTTATTTTTGTGACAAGTGTTTTGAAATTTTGCTCATATAATTCCTGACTTTCCTTTGGTAGATATATTCCCAAATATTTTATACTATCGACAGTTATTTTAATGGAATTTCTCTTTGTATCTCTTGCTGTTGGATTGTGTTGGTATCAAGCACATCTTTTCAGAGTTTTAACCCCTTACAATTTTCAATTTTCAGAACTACAATTCCTCCTCCCCCCTCTAATCCCTCAGAATCTATTCTTCCTCTGCATCTCATTTGTATAATATAACTGCCTTTTCCTAGGCAGTTTTGCTTTTTACAGTCAGATCATACTCAACTCTGCCCCAGTCTTTCTACCTTAATGCTGATGTCAAGCCTAAGGATAATAGTATACATTTTCAATGTAAACATAAATAACTTGTCCATGTTCTGCAAAATTCATCTTTGATATTGGGACTTAGGAATTAAATTTTCTATTGAATTTGGGTTTGGTTGATAGGAAATCCTGAAAATCTGGAAGTTCATTAAATGTCCCATTTATTTCATTCAGTATTATGGATAATTTTGATGGATATATTTTTAGCGCCTCAGACTAAAATTCTTAGTCAATAATATTCTTATGTTCTCCACAAAGGATTTTATTGAGGTAGTGATTGGTGGATGTTTTCTATTTCTACTTTCTCCTCATGTTCCATCACTCCAGGACAGTTTTTCTTCGATTCTTTCTTTTGTTATTGTATCAAGGTTATTTTTTTGGTCATAACTTTCAGATAGTCCAATTATTTTAATATTTTCTCTTCTTGATATGCTCTGCAGATCTGTCATTTTTCTTATGTTTTACATTCTGCTCTATTTTTTTGCATTCTTTCTAATCTGTTTTGTCATTTCTTGGTCTCTCATAGTTTTACTGGCTTCCCCTTGCCCAATTCTAATTTTCAAAATTATTTTCAGCTTTGAGAGTCTTTATCTCCTTTTCCAGTTGCTTAACTTTTTTTTTCATTATCTACTTGTTTTTTCTTGGATAGATTTTTATTTTTATTTTTTAGTTTTTCTTCAATATCTCTCATTTTATTTTTAAATTGTTTTTTGATTCTATAAATTATCTTTGGACCCCTGCCATTTAACATTACTCTTTTGAGTAGAAAAAGCTTTTTTTAATTTCCTACTCTGATGAGCCTTGTTTCCGTCTGCTCTCTCCTTTTAACTAGAACCCTAAAGCAAAAACTTCCCGCTCCTGCAAGTGCTCTCAGCCAGTAGTATCCCTGGCTACTGTTTCTGTACTCACCTTGTGTACTAGTTCCTTTTTACTGAGATCAAATCTCCATAGCACAGCTGGGCCTGGTGTTCCTAATCATCCAAAGTTACCTCAGTCTTCCCAGACTCAGAATCCTGCCTTCTCGGGCTATGATGGAGGTGAAAGTTTCTGTGACTCCAGCTGAGGCTGGGCCAAATCCAGCTAGCCCCAGCATTCCCCAACTTGGTGTTTTGGGGAAGCTAGCCTAAAAGTGCCATCTGTTTACACAAGAGAAGATCTTCTCAGTAGGGATCAGAGGCTTTTGTCTCTAGACTGTGACATTTGGTGCCAAACAACAACAATAACAACAACAACAACAACCACAACAACAAAAAACTGTAGTGGTAGCCTGAAACTTCAATACTTTGAACAGGTGTTTCTGTTTATGATTAATACAGTCCTCTGAAGGAAGAAAGTTATAGCATATGGTACTCTCCATGAAGGGAGTCGTGAAGGAAGCCAAGTGGGATTTAAGAACAGAAGTCTTTCTTTTGGCCCACCACCAAGATTGCAATGTAATATATCTTCTAGGTTTCTTTTCTAGGACTTGGATTATTCTTTTAAACATTCTTTTCCTTTGTTTGTCTTTTTTATTCTTCATACCTATGGTTTGTAATACTCTTGTTTTTAAGTGGAAAAAACTTTTTTTTTGGGGGGGGGTTCTGTTATAATCATTCTCACTTCTATGTCTGCTTTTGGTTTATAATTTCAGGGCATAAAAGAACTTCTTGCTAGCTTGCTGTTTCCTATAAATTTACCAAAAGAGATTGTCACTAATTTATTTTTTTCTTCATGATTCAGGGTCTTTGATGGATTATACTTGGTCAGACAATTATTAACCCAATAGGTTATTTATTTTCATTGGTTTCATCTAATAATTTATATTTCTATTATTTATATAAGATATATTTCTAAGATAAAACAGCTTTGTTTTATTTTTTATATTAGTCTCACAATTCATAGTTATAATATACAAAGTATTTTGCTTACAAAGCCCTAATTCTGAAGTTGTACAAATGTAATTGTCCTCATTTTCTAGATGAAGAGATAGATTCAAAAAATGATTAATAGATGAACTTGGAGACAGGAAAACCTGAGTTTAAATTTAGTCTCAAACCTGGAGATTTAACTTAACTTTTGCTTTAGTTTCCACTATTGTAAAATAGGGATAATAATAGAATCAATTGAAGTAATTTTATAATGTGCTTTGTAAATCTCAACATGCTACACAATGTTATCTAATATTAGTTGTAATAATAAAAATTTCGAGTCACTACCATGCTCATCTGTAATAATCTTAAGGTGCCATATAAAAGTTAACTATCATCATTCAGATCTCATTTTCAAATCCATGTCTTCTTATGTAAAGTTTAATATACTTTCTACTGTGTCATTTGGTTTTCTAAAATACATTCCTTCCATTTTATTTTTGACCCATGTATGAAATAGTCTGAGAGAACACAGAATAAGACTGAATTAGAAAGGACTTTGTAATCTAACCTATACCTGACTTAGAAGCCCCTTTAATATAATCTTCACAAATGATAATACTTAAAGACCTCTAGTCAGCTGAAGAAACTGGGGTACTCTCCAAAGGCAGCCTACTCCATTTTGGGATGGTTCTAATTGTTAACAAAATAACATCAAGAGCAAAACTACTCATCTGTAACTTCTACTTGTTTTCCCTCATCCTGCTGTCTAGGGTCAAAAAGAAAACTTTTAAACTTTTCTTTGAAGTCAGTACTGCAGAACCTTAGAGGAGACATTAGTGTCTTCAACATTAAAGAACTCATTTTTTTGTTAAGCTTCTATGATTTTTTAACACTCTAAACATGGCTGTTATTCCCCATGCCTGAAATGTTCTCCCTCTTCATCTCCACCTAGTGGTTTCCTTTAAGTTCCAACTAAAATCCCAACTTCTACAAGAAGCCTTTCTCAATCCCTCTTAATTCTAGTGTCTTCCTTTTCTTAACCATTTCTTATTTATCTTGAATATTGCTTGTTTATATAGATATATGATTGTTGATTCTCTCATTAGATTGACTATGAGCTCCTTCAAGACAAATTGTCTTTTTTTTTTTTAATCCCCAAGCTTAGCACAGTTCTTGGCATGATGTGCTATGAATAAGTTATTGACTATTATTTTCTAACAAGCAAAATGTCATCAACCTTTTTGAAATTATACTGTCTCATTCACTGTTTGCTTTATTCCATGCTATTTCCTTAGAGGTAACACAATATTTTTTATTGAGGTAATTAAAAAAAATAAATTTATAATCCTTGAAATAACATGGTAGCTTTCAGTTTAAGACACACTCACACACACACACACACACGTCCTATGAAATTATAGGATTTAGAGCTGGAAGAGACCTAGGAGCATGAAGCAAATAAGGCTCAAAAAGTAAAAAGTGACTTAATCAAGATCGTATAAGTAGTAAGTGGCCAGAGCAAAGATTTGAACCCAAGTCTTCTGACTCTAAATTAAGTACCTTTTAATTAGAGCAAAAAAAAAAATGATTTTAAGGAAAACAGGCATGACATCTCAGAGTTTTAAAGTAAGGTACTTCTTATTCCACATTGATAAAGAACCAGATCATTTGTGCTCTCTTAGAAAATGAAAAGTAAGGACATTCTGCAATTTCACAGTGACCAGTTAAAAATCAACAAGTCCAGGATACCTGGGGTAGACTGGCCTAATGTGACATTTACTCTTTATTTTTATAAAGCATTCACTGTCCCATTGAGGCTATTAGTGGGTTCACATGGAGAACAAATAGTCAGGCTTTGAAAGTGAATGTGCTGAACCCTTTAATTTTTTTGCAAAACAACTCTGTTTGACTTAATGAAAAGCACTGTGGAGCCAAATTCAGTCTTTAGAAAGAAGTATATGATTACCATTTATATTAACACAAATTGAACATGCACTCTTTTAGAATGCAGAATGGCAAGAGTGGCAGTATACACCTTTGGACAAATGTGATTTTTTTTCTTTAAACCTTATCAAACTTGGAAAAAGAACAGAAATTTTAGCATTTTTCAAACAGTTTTCTTCCATTATTGCTCCAATACTTTTTTCTCCTTTCCAACTTATGCTTTGCAAATCAGATAGTAGAAGTCAGAACTACAAAATTTGCAATTAGAAAACATCTCCAGGAGAACCATCAAATGGCTTACCCAAATATTTTAAAGGAAAAGGTAAAAAAAAAAAAAAAAAGCCAATAACCAAACCAAACCAAACTAACATGAAGGAGTTCATGGTTCTTAAAGTTTTCAACTTAGGCTACAGCCTATAAGTATTACCAAAAGCAAATGTGCAGGCAGCAATTAATGTTTCTGAAAGGCCCCTACCTATTGAGGCTGCCCAGAATTCTAAGATCTATAACACCTCTGACCAGCCTTGCCACCACAAATGCTACCCTATTATCTTGCCCTTTGAACATATCCATCTTTTTTTTTTTTAGTTGGTTTTCAGTAGTCTCACTTTTAGTTCCTTATGTTGCTATAATTATCAGACTCTCCAGGAGTTTATGTTGTATTGTCCTCATTTCAGATTCAGTATAACTGAGAGATCGGGTCTTTAGCATAAATGCTAAGAAAGCTGAGTGTTTAATTATTGGGTGCAACCACTATTAGGGATAACCCTTTTTACAACCCTTGTTTCCATCAAAACTGGAATTCATTTCCAGGGAGAATAACTTAGGAACACTTTCCCTGGAGAAATAGAGTTGCTCCCTAGAAATCAGTATATATATATATATGGGATATAAGGGAGGATTTGCATGGGAGTCAAGAACAGAGAAAGATTATGAAATGAACACACTTCCCAAGACTGGAAAGTATCCACCTAAGAATATAAACTGTTGGTAAAGAATTGAAAATCAAGAAGATACCCATCAATTGGGGAATGGTTAAAATTTTTGTGGTATATTATTGTGATGAAATACTATTATATTATAAAAAATGAGAAAGTTTTGATGGTTTTAGAAAATGAGAAAACTTATATAAATTTATGCAAAATGAAGTGAGCAGAACCAAAAGAACATTGTGCACAACAATAACAATACTGTAGAGATTATCAATTGTGAAAGATTTCTCTGATCAAGAAAATGGTTTCAAGACAATCCAAAAGACCATGATGAAAAATACTGCCCATGTCCAGAGAACTGATGAACTCTGAAAGCTGATTAAAGCATATTTTTTAAAAATAACTTTATTTTTTTTGTGTGTGTGTATTTTCTTTTGCACCATAGGTAATATGGTAATGTTTTCCATGACATCACATGTATAATTGATATCAAATTGCTTGTCTTCTTAAGGAGGGAGAAGGGACCTGAGAAAGGGAATTTGAAACTAAAAAGTTTTTTTTAATTGTCAAAAAAATTTTGCACTTAACAGGGAAATAGTTAATAAAATAAAAATATATTTTAAAATTTTAAAACAATATTAATCCAGACATAATTACTGAATATGGTTTCAAAAGATACATATAAGATAAATAGTCCAGTCTCTATTAACTCAGAAACTGAAATGAAAAAGTGAATTCTTTTTGATTCTCTACAACAGTGGTATCAAACTCAAATAGAAACAGGGTCATTAACTTTTACATAATTGTAACATGCTCTCCTGGCAGTTACAATTACTAGTCTGTTCTAGGCCCAACAGAGTACCTTTGACCACTGACCTTTGCAGTGTCAACTCTACCCGGCTCACCTCCTCTGAGGCCTTCAAAGGTCTCTGGCCACAATTTCTTGAACAGTAGTTTAATAACCGGTAGTTCACTCAAGAACAGCCACATGTAATCTTAAAAGTCTTTATTATACCTACTCACATAATGCCCTAACTTAATGTCCTGACTTTTTGGTTCCCTATTGAACACCTGGTCTGAAGATCCACGTGTTCACTACCAGACTTCTTACCTCTCTCAGCTATCCATCAACTTGGCTTGGCCACCCAGGCTAGAGAGCCAGGTTAAAGGGAGCCAGGTTAAAGAGAGCGACTGTTGTCTGCAGTAGGCTTCTAAAGGGCCTGTAAGGTCACACACACAGCCAACTAGTGAGAGAGTCATCACCCATGACGAAGCTATCTCAATATGGCCAAGATCCCACCCACAGGGCAGTCCTATATCCACAGAGAATACTTCTGGGACACTCAAATCTCCTGTTGCACTGTGCTCGCCCATTTAAAGGGCCCCTTACACATAATGAATGCTGACAATTTTGAAATGTAATGTTATTATTTTTTAAAATTCGGCTAAGTATTTCCCAATTACATTTTCGTTCTAGTGTAGTGTATTTAATATCTCTGCTTTACAATACCCATCACTGGGTAACTGCTTTTCTTTTACTCTCACTGTATCCTAGGGAGTTATATTATTAGGAAGCTAAGAGATCAGACATAAAGTATCTTGACATAGATGTCACATAGGTGTTGAGTGCTCAATGTCAGAAAGAGACTGGTCAGAGAATCAGTACCATTGGTTAAACTTCTCTATTCAAGGGCCAGTACCAAGTGCACTCATGCTGCCCTAGGACACATTAGCTACATGCATCCAGGAGAGGCTGGAGGTCCCTGTCATCAACTGGCCAGCTAAGACTAAAAAAAGCATACCGGATGCAATTTTCCAAACTCCAAATAGAGTTGAGAGCCTGCATCCGGAACTTCAATGTTTTTATCTTGGAACCAATCTTGCTTGAATCATGAATACAGCATCCTATGGAAATTATGGAAAATTTTTTACCTTTGTTCACTTAAAGAAATACTCAAGCTGTACTTGTAGATAGATGTCTTGGATTATCCTAATTCTTTGGTTAGGAACATCTGGGACCAAAGAGAGTGGTGGGCTCTAAACTTCTCAGTAGAAATTTATTATGCATTATTTTAATGTTGTTATTTATTACATGTATTTTTTGTTTATTGATCCAATATGGAATAAAAACAATTACCAACAATGCTCATTTTATATGACTGGACCATTTCACAGATCTTTATGTGAAATGATTATTACATAATGTGAATTTGCTTCCATCTACTCACTTCACTTAGCTTATATAATAAAGGTGTACATATACTTTTACACAAGTAATAAAAAACATTAAAATTATTAAATATTATATCATGATAATAGAGTTATAAAATGAAAGATAACATGCACAGTACTGTATAGTAAAGTTAACATAGATGTGCAGTATGTTGCCTATTACCCACTTACTGCATCTTTCCTTTTTCAGGGCTGCTTGGATTCACATCTTTGTTGGCTATCTAAGTAATGTTTGGACAATGGCTTTCTTTTTTCCCCCTCTCATATATTTGGTAACAAACAATATCATCCTCAACTACTCTTTGAAATGTTAAAAATCTTCAAGTATTTGGACCCATCTTTTCAATAAAAGAAAAATAAATTCACTCAAAAGATAAAAAGTTTCCACCAACAGTTTCATTTAGGTTTATAGAGATACACACATATTATATACATAATTATTATACACAAAATAGATGCAAAATACATACAAGGCAATTTGAAGTATAAAAGTCAAATATTTGGAGGATTAAGAAAAGTTTTATTAAAAGGTGTTTAAATTAAGTAATTTAAGAAAACTTTTCAACAGCTACTTACCTGCTGAGACCTTTAAATTGTTAGTTCCTTGAGAGCAGAGATGATTTTTTAAAAATCAATCTTTAAGTAAAATGAGTAGAACCAAGAGGTCATTGTACAAAGCAACAAGATAATGTAATGATCAACTGTGATGTATTTGGCTGTTTTCAAAATGAGATAATTCTCAAGCCATTTTCCAATTGATAAATGGTCAAAGTATATGAACAGACAATTTTCAGATAAAGAAATTGAAACTATTTCTAGTTATATGAAAAGGTGCTCCAAATTATTATTGATCATAGAAATGCAAATTAAGACAACTCTGAGATACCACTACACACCTGATCAGATTGGCTAAGATGACAGGAAAAGATAATGACGAATATTCGAGGGGATGTGGGAAAACTGGGATGCTGATACATTGTTGGTGGAATTGTTAAACGAATCCAACCATTCTGGAGAGAAATCTTTTTCCTTTGATCCAGAAGATCTTAAAGAAGGGAAAGGGTCCCACATGTGCAAAAATGTTTGTGACAGCCCTCTTTAAATAGTGGATGGAAAATGAGTGGATGCCCATCAATTGGAGAATGACTGAATGAATTGTGATATATGAATATTATGGAATATTATTGTTCTGTAAGAAATGACCAACAGGATGATTTCAGAAAGGCCTCTAGAGACTTACATGAATTGATGATGAATGAAATGAGCAGGACCAGGAAATTGTTGTATACTTCAACAACAATACTATATGATGATCAATTCTGATGGACAAGGCCCTCTCCAACAATGAGATGAGCCAAATCAGTTCCAAGAGAGCAGTAATGAACTGAATCAACTACACTCAGTGAAAGCACTCTGGGAGTTGACTATGAACCACCACATAGAATTTTCAATCCCTATATTTGTATCTGCCTACATTTTTTACTTCCTTCACAGGCTAATTGTACACTGTTTCAAAGTCTGATTCTTTTTGTACAGCAAAATAACTGTTTGGACATGTATACATATATTGTATTTAACTTATACTTTCATATATTTAACATGTATTAGTTAACCTGCCATCTGGGGGAAGGAGTGGGGGGAAGGAGGGGAAAAGTTGAAACAAAGGTTTTGCAATTGTCAATGCTAAAAAATTACCTATGCTAAAAAATTACCTATGCATAAAATTTTTGTAAAAATAAAATAAAATAAATTAATTTTAAAAAATTTTAAAAAGAATATATGTTTGTTTACTAAATAGAAATGATCGCAATGATTGGTCCTTGCACCAGGATGAGTTTAAACACAAGAAGAAAAGAAAAACATGTTAAAATCTACCATATGTGTTACTCCTGGTAAACTTTTTACCTAACCCTAAGCTGTGATTAGTAGAATATGTTAATAGTAATAAAATTTCTGGGGATTATAATTGATATTCTTTTGAGTTTTGAATTTGGGTGTGATTGTCTGATGGATCATTAAGTCAATAACCCATCATTTTCGAGAAATGCCCTAAGTTATTCAGAGGGATGTCTTCCTGACAGTTTAGGAAGCAATTGGGCAAGAGCTGGGAGGACAACTTTAGCCTTTGCTCAAAATCTGATCCTTCTGATTCAGTTTGCCAGTTCTGTTACTCTGTTTCCCACCTGATTGTTCTTGAGTCCGGCTATGAAGTGGAGTTGTTACTGCATGAGTGGTTGTCAGAGCTAAAGATACTTTATCCTGTCATGTATGTGCTCTTAGGCTGAAGCCTGAAGTAATTGTTTTGATGCTTTTATAATCATATCCCTGCTTTTTTCTTCTTAATGAAAATTTCTATAACAGAGCAAATGGTCAGTAGAAGCCAGGAGCACAATACAAGTATTTAAGATCTTGCTGTTTTCAGTATGAAAATATGTAGTTATTGTATCCTAAATAATTAGGTAAATGACTAGATTTATACTTGTATAAAATTAGGTCCCTAAAATGATACACTATCTATGGAACCTAACTATTATTCTATTGGTTACTAAAACAAAATCTGAAACATCTTCAGTATGATTTAGATCTTGCCACTCTTGAATCTGTCTCAGAGAAACAATTACATACTTTCCTGGGAATGATTAGATTTTATAGCTATTAAAGCCATGACATACTTCCTCTCAAGTTGGACTCTGATCAGGCCAAGGCTTTTATCACTCTAAAAGCAAAATTGACCCCTGCTCTTAAGCCTTACCTAATTTAGAAAAATCTTTCACTCAGTAAATTGATAAAAGGCCAAGTGACGTCTTAGTCCCTGAGATTGATTCCAGATTTCATTTACTTCTCAAAGAAATTTGGTGTGCTTGGGGTGATCCTCTTATCTTAGAGCAGTGCCTGCACAGCCTTTATAATTGAGGAAGCCTCCAAGCTCACCCTAGACCAATCATGGAAGTTCTCACACCCCACCAGGTTCAGAAAAAATTTTAAAACAAAAGGACATCATCAGTGCCTTGCTGGTGGGAGGCTTACCAGGTATCAAGCTCTCCTGTTAAGACACCCCCAGTTTGATTATTTGGGTATGCCACTCTCTCAACACTGCCATCTTGTTCCCTGACAGCATTCAGTTGGGTGACACCATTCACAATTGTGAGGAAGCTTTAGATTCTGTCTGTTCCAGTACTTGACTTGAGGGACGTTCTTTTCACAATTTAGATGGTGAATGGTTTACTAATGGGTCCAGTTTTCTTGAAAATAGGGAAAAGAAGGCAAGTTACTCTGTGGTAAGCCTCAATAGCATCTTTGGAGGCTAAGCCATTCCCCCTGGGACTTCAGTTCAGAAGGTCAAAGTCATTGCCCTCACCAGAGTTTTAGAACTGGGGGAAGGCCTTCCAATCCCTTGGGAAAATTCACTGGTTACAAGCTAGGAGAAATAATTAAACAGGTCTGTAAGGCCTGCCCAGTTTGTGCCCAAGTACATCCTGAAGGGCCTAGTAACTCCCCTCCCCCCATCCTGAAGTTCATCTGGAGGAGAGGTACATGTGCAGGGGAGGACTGGCAGATTGATTTTACACAATGTTAAAATTATAATAAACTT
Source organism: Sminthopsis crassicaudata (assembly GCF_048593235.1). Classification (NCBI taxonomy): domain Eukaryota; kingdom Metazoa; phylum Chordata; class Mammalia; order Dasyuromorphia; family Dasyuridae; genus Sminthopsis; species Sminthopsis crassicaudata. Next base: position 454,140,775 of record NC_133617.1, read on the forward strand.
TCCCCCTTGACTTAGAGATGGGTTGAATTCTACAAATTCTTTCTGAGGTACCTAGCCAGACCAATCTGAAACCCCAACTTTTTGGGGTTTCCTCTGAACATCAACAAAAAAAACTTCCTAACTACTGAAATCCACATTTCTTTGGGGGGAAATGGGTGCTAGGTAGGTGGAATAATAAGTTATGGAAGTGAAACCCAGCACATGAATCTTTTTTTCAGTTAGGCTCCCAAAAAAACAGAAAAAAAAAAAAAAAAAAAAAAAAAAGAAGAAAAAAATTAACAATGGTGTGTTTTCTTTAAAAAAAAGAATGCTATTTTCCTCTAGATGTTAGGGAGTTTTAAAATTTGAAAAAAACTATTCAACTTTCAGATTTCACACCCAGCAAATGCTAGTAGGTCCAGTTTCAGACAACTCAGGAATGGTTTTTAAATGTTCATGCTCCACAAATGGATATTTTAAATTGTAATAATTAACAGTCTGATAAAAAGTGCCAAAATTTTTCTCTTCCTTTTATATACTTATCAATTTAGTGGCTTAACAAAATTAAAAGAACACCTCACCAAGAAGATGAGAGTATGGGAAGTGATAGAAATCAAGGTAGGAATCATATTAAATATTAATTTGTTGAATTGGTCTCCAAAACTTTTGAAATTATATAAATAAATTACACTAGAAACTTAATTAAATTTAAGGAACCAAGGAACTGGAGAAAAGTATCTTTTAACTTAATAAAATATAATTATGATTTCTACAATAGATGCTTAGACAGCATTTTTAAAGTGCTTACTATGTGCCAGGAAGCATAACAAACCCTAGGAATATATTTAGGAGCAAAAAGAAAGACAAATATATGCCTTCAACAACAGTCTAAAGGGTGAAGACAACACATAAAAGGGAGCTGAGAAGTGGGAAGAGGGGGTGATGTTTGGCTTGAGCACTTCCTCAAGTGTTAATTCTGAGAGATATTTACTCATTGGAAAGGGGGACTAGAGGGAATACAGAAAATGTGAGGAACTATTCTACTCAATGAAGGAACAGAATTAGAAATGATATAACTTTTGTTATTTCATTAAGATACCAAATCAATATTTATCTTTTGAAAACAAGGATCAGAACACCCCTTTCCTTCACCTCCAAACTCAGTACTCATGAATATTCTGAAAATGTTTTCTCAATGGATAGAGAACTTGTAAAAATTACTTGAGTGCTACTGACCTACAGAAAACATCAATTAAAGGCTAAGTATAATGGTTCTTATTAGTGTTTTCTGTGGCTCAATGGGGGCAAGAACAAAAGGTTTCCATTCCTGCTGTAGTTTAGAGGAGTGCTTATACTTTTTACCATTGTGTACAAATTTCTCTCAAACCTATTAAAAACCAGCTTCATTCACAATCTGTAGTTAAATCATTAATGATTTGCCTGAGCCTTATAAAAGGAACCTTCTGGCTATAACTGCTATCGTGAATTCTTCACATTCCAAACTGCTCTCCCAGTACTGTTACTTCATCACACACCACAGGACCACAGAAGCAGCCAACATAAGTGTTTGTTAAAATGCCATGTCATACTGCCCAACCAGAGTAAGTATTAAAATTCTTGTATCTTTTCCACACTATGCTTATTATCCTCTTATACTTTTACTTGACTTCAAAAATCTAAAGCTATTACATCTGGCCCATTGTTTTAATCTCCTGAGATCTTTTTGATTCCTATACTGTCATAAAATGTTTTAATTAGCCCTCTCAACTTTATGATAAACAGCACAGAACTAATAATATCATATCCCTGGGTCATTCCATTAGAAAATTCCTTGCAAGATGAAATGGAGCCATTCAAGTTTACTCTGGGTCCTTAGTCAATTCTGATCCACTTAACTACACTATCATATCTTGCTTACAAGGAGATTATGACCTTTTGTCAAACGTTTACAGAAATGCAGGGGCATTATGATTTAACTTTCTTGTGCTCAGCTGAAGCAAACCAGCTGAAGAAAAACAAAATAAAAACCAAGCAAAAAAACCTAACCATAAAGCTAGCTTGGCTTTTAAAAAATAATTATCGTATTTCTTTAACAAACCATCCTTTTATGTAATACATATTAAGACTTTATCAGGAGCCAAAGGCAAGTTTATTGTTCTATTTTTTTTTAAGATTTCATGATTTTCCTTTTTAAAAAATTATTTTGAAACAATGTTTGCTTTTCTCTAGTTGAAAGTGTGCTGCAGTTCCCTTTTATTGTACTGATTCAGTTTCCTTACTTGTCCTGACTCAGTTTCCCTGAATTGTTCTGCCTCAGTTCCTAATTGTTCTGATCAATCCCTCAATACCACTCCTCCCTCCTAATCATTATAATCCAGATAAGGAGAAAGACCTTCTATTTTAGACATCTTGACCCCAGACTTTCCCTACTTATCAGAATGTCTGGTGCCTCCCCCTAACCCTGTCAGAACTGGATTGATAGTCTGTTCCAGATCTTAGTGCTCTGACTGCACCCCTGTTTCAGTCTACCTCCCAGTAGCTTGGAACCATATGTATATATACATGGGAAGCTTATGGGAAGCATACATTAGCTGCTGGATGCTGGATTCTTTGAGATGATAGTCTCATTCAGGCCTGTTTGGTCCCAGTTAATCTCTCCCTTTCAAATAAAATATTTAAAACTCTTTAATCTCCATATTGCTCTGGCATTACAATTTTGGAGACTTCCCATTAAGATATGAGAGCAGGATTAGATATTAGAGACTTTTGGCCAACCACCTTGGGCCTTGGGGTAATTGAGAATTTGGGTTCGTGGCCTGGAGAGGCTGGCCTTTGGATTTTTCCCAGAGTCTCCAGAAAAGAGAGCAATTTTCAGCCAACAGCTACACCCAACAGTGGGCACCTCCATTTTGGCCACAGGAGAGTACGTCTGGATATCTTAGAACATAATCTGATCTGTTTACCTGTTCTGTCTGTGCTAACATCTGGATTCTCAGAATAATAAAATACAGACGGGCATTAAATTCTATGAATGGTATCATTCCAGGATGCTGGATGATACTCTTTGTTTTGGGTGTCTTCTAAGATACATCTGGTCTGATCTGATTCTGAGAATCTTTTTTGGACACTATCTGGTTACATGTGTTAAATGTTTTGTTTAATGTTCTAACTGTGCAGTCTATGTCTGTGTGATTTGTGTTCTATGTGACCTGTCTGACAATGTTGCAACTGTGCTTAGTATAAAATTTTGCTTGTGATTTTAAACTTTTTAACTTGTACTATTTTGTAAGTAAAAGAACAACAACAAAACAAAACAAAAAAAAACCACCTAGGTTATTTTAAGACTGGCAGAAGCAGTTTTCAAATCCAGCTAGTAGGATTTCTAAGGAAAAGATCAATAAAACCTTAATTCAAATTCAAGCTGGGCTGGGCAGGGCACATAAGGCCTCTGGAGAACAAAGGAGTCTATGCTAATTGCTGGTTTAAAGTTTATCGAGAAAAACACACACACACACACACACACACACACACACACTGCATATCCTTTTGGGCATTTTAAAATAGTGGTGTGGGAAGTGATTTTATTATTGCCTGTGCATGCTAGACGTGATTAGCTTGAATATAAGATCTTAGAATTTGTTTGAATATTGAAACCTTTGATACTAAAGAGAAAACTTTTTAAAAAGCTGTATTTAATTTATTTTATGGAGTCATTTAGGTATTGTCTTCAAAGGTGAAGATTAAATTCATCTCCCCACTGCTTTCTGCTACTTTAGCAATGGACTGTCTAGTTAGAAAGGTTGTTAGAATTTATTTAAAGTATGTAGCAAGTGGGAAAGGAAAGTTGAGTAGAGGGTTGGGAAGCATGATGGAGTCAGGAGAAATGCCATGTAGAATAGGAGAAGGGCAGAAGAGAGGCCATGTGAAATTAGATTCCCCCAGTTAAGCCTGATACAGAAGGGCAGCCATGTGGAATCTCCTCTTTCTCCACCTCTCCACCCTCACCCCTCTCATTAAGTGTGTTTGAACCACTTTCTGCAGAGTTTTGGCTCTGATAAGTGATTTTAATAGAGAGGCCTACTTTTTAGTTAATTGACTGAATATTTGTTTTAAATACATAATGGTTTTCTTGATTAAGGAATATAGTTATAAATGTGAGCTATAATTTGGTAGGGTTATTTCTAAAAGTTTAATACTTTTAAGAATCTCTCAGATTCTTTTATGTGGCATTTGGATATTCTGTATAAGATATTCTATATAAGTTTTAATTGATTGTATTGGGCCAGCCTGAGGTCATTTAAAGGGCCTCTGAAAAATTTTTTTTTTTTCTTTGTCCTTTTGGAAATGTTTCTGTTATGGGCAATATGCAGTTTGGAATTTTTGTCTATGTACAAAAGAAAAAAAGATTTGTGTAATGTTCAACTTATATAACTATGAAAGATGTGAACTTACTGGGACAAATTTCTACTGTTATCAATATAAGGTCATGGTAAATACCTGTTTAGGATTTATCTGAAACTTTGATTAATGGGATTTGTTATGGGAAGTAAAATTTCTTGGCCTTGTAGTTACTATTATTTGGTAGTTTTAAAGCTCCAGTGGAACAATTATCTGGAATAAAAAATGCTTCTGGGATCTTTCTCAGCATATCACACCCATCCCCCTGCTTGGACTGAGAGCCAGTAGTTTTGAATGAGGCTTTGTTCTCTACACCTGAGGGACTGATATTTTTTGGGGATGGTTGATATTTTGGGGATGGTTGATAAATGACTGTTAAACCCTGACTGGGTCATCTATTACTGTGTGTTTTAAGATTTAGGATGGAAATTGTATGCCTAAAAGAATGGGAACCCCTAGTTTTTTGTTCGCTTTTCCTTAGGCATTTCTGGCCCACCCCCTATCTCACCAGTTCAGACTGAATTGGAAGTCCTTTAAACTTATTGATTGATGGTTATGCTTTAGCTTTGGAACCCCTTATTCTGTTGGAATTGCTCTGGCAGACATCTGTCTTGGGACTGGCAGTCTCTCTGATTTGTTTCTCCAGTCCTGTAATCCCATTTAGTATTTCAGCAATTTTCAAATAACCTTGTAGTGTGGTATCAGGCCTCTAAAAGTTTGGAGTTTGCCTGCCTTGATGGTCTAATTGTGCATATTCTGATAACTCTGCTCAGAAACCTGGATCCCTTTTGTATCCTAGTAGCACTTCCTGTTCTGCTGAGTGGGATCAGGTGGAACTACTCCAGGCCTCTCTTTCTCCCCTTTGGAGTCCCTGCCAGACTTGGGGTGCCCCTCTTAAGATGGGAACCAGGACTGTCTTGAGTCCTGCTACTTCCTATATAAGCAGAGGATGAATTAAGTGCACAAATGACTGCAGACCACCTAACTCACAGTGAATTGCTCATCTCAAACTGGATTCTCTGGCTGAGATGGTGCCCCAATTGCAGAGGACCTGATGTGCTTGCAACAGGGAGCCTTTGTATTGCTGTTAAGTCTGGGACTGTCAGGGAAAGACTTGTCCTTGCCATAAGTCCTTGCATTTTTCTAGTTTTATTTTGATTTATTTGCCTTACATAGGGTTGGTCAAAATTATGGCACTAAGATCTTCCAGGTATCTAGAGGAAGATAATTCAATGATTTGAATATTCAGAAGAATGTGTAATGTTGGGTCACTTTTTCTTGTCCTGACTCAGTTTCCCTAATTGTCCTGACTCAATTTCCTTAATTGTCCTGATTCCGTTTCCCTAAATTGTCCTGCCTTAGTTTCCTTGAATTGTTCTGCTCGAACTAGGAGATCATTATCCACTTCAACAACAATACTATATGAGGATGTATTCTGTTGGAAGTGGATATCTTCAACATAGAGAAGAGCTAATCCAATTCCAATTGATCAATGATGGACAGAATCATCTACACCCAGAGAAGGAACACTGGGAAATGAGTGTAAACTGTTAGCATTTTTTTGTTTTTCTCCCTAGGTTATTTTTACCTTCTGAATCCAATTCTTTCTCTGCAACAACAACAACAAAATTCGGTTCTGCACATATATATTGTACCTAGGATATACTAGAACATATTTAATATGTATGGGAATGCCTACCATCTAGGGGAGGGGGTGGAGGGAAGGAGGGGAAAAATTCGGAACAGAAGGGAGTACTAGGGATAATGTTGTAAAAAATTACCTATGCATATGTACTGTCCAAAAATGTTATAATTATAAAATTAAAAAAAAAAAAAAAAAAAAAAGAACACTAAAGGTCAGAAGACCTGGATAAGAATCAGATCCACCATACATCAGCTATATGCCCTTAAACAATGCATTGCCCTGTTCTGGACCATTTCCTTATCTGTGAAATATAGTTGTTGGTCCAGATGATTTCTGAGGTCCTTTTTAACATAAATTCAACAATAAATATTGAGTATTTATGTAATAAAAAAAAAAAATGAATTGTTCTGCTCAGTCCTGCAATACCATCCCTCCCTCTTAACCATAATGATCCAGATAAGGAGAAAGGCTTTCTATTTTAGACATCATGACCCCAGACCTTCCCTATTTATCAGAATGTCTAGTGCCTCCCCCTATCCTGTCAGAACTGGATTGATAGTCTGTTCCAGATCTCAGTGCTCTGACTCCACCCCTGCCTTGGTCTACCTCCTAGTAGCTTGGAGCTACATGCATATATAGTTCCTGGGAAACACACATTAGCTGCTGGATGCTGGATTCTTGAAGATGATAGTCTCATTCAGCCCTGGGATCAAACCATGGATTCATTTGGTCCCAGTAAATCTCTTCCTTTGAAATAAAATATTAAAAACTCTCTAATCTCTATATAGCTTGCCTCAGTTTCTCTGGCATTACAACTATGTGACAGTGGATAGAGTGCCAAGCCAGGAGTCAGAAAACTCATTTTTCTTAGTTCAACTTTGGTCTAACACTAGCTGTGTGACTCTAGGCAAGTCACTTAATTCTGTTTGCCTCGGTTTCCTCAGCTGTAAAATTAGCTGAAGAAGGAAATAGCAAACTATTTTAGTATCTTTGCCAAGAAAACTAAAAATGGGATTAGTCAGAATGAGAAGTCCAATGGTGATATCTCTTTTCCACATTTTTCATCCCTTTTCTCCCCTCTAAAGACTCATTTCTTATAACAAAGAATAAGAGAAAAAAAGTATTGCAGCAAATCTTACCCACACATTAACCAAGTCTGCCATTAGAGTTGTCACACACTCATTGTCCCCTACTTCTCCAAATAAAATTCTCATCTTGCAGGTCAGGTTTGGTCATCATAGTTCTAAAGCACTCCATTTCCATTTTTTTCCCTTTTATTTTTACTGTTCTAATCCTATTTCCTTGACTTTGGATCTGTTCCTACAAATTTTCCCATAATTCTCTGTATGTTCCATATTTATAAGTCTTGAAAGATAATGTTCTATTTCATTCAGGTATACTATACTATACTATCAGTTCAACCATTCATTCTCCAACTAAGAAACTTCTGATTTCTTTTTATTTCTTTCTTTTCTTTGCTGCTATAGAAAGCATTATTATAAATGTCTTGTTGTGCATCATCATGATTTTTTAAAAGTCATTAAAAATGGCTCAGAAACCATAATGGTCATATCTTTGAGCATTCTTGGACCTGAATATACTTCTAAACATTTTGCACACTGAGACATAATGAAACTATTGAGGACTTCAAAAACTTGCAGGGATCATTGGATTCCCTGACACATGAAGTAATGGACAATAGATTCGTTTTAGACTATTTCTTGGTTGCGGAAGGAAGAGTATATGTGATAACCTCCTCCTAGATTTTCTGGAAATCTTTAAAATACCAGGTTGATTCATATTGTTATATTATTACTTGCATGTACAATTCATATTTATTACACCACATTGAGCCTGCACCAGCTGTGGGAAGAGTCATCACTGCTAACCTGTGCTTTATTGCTGTGTGTTTGTGTAATACCTCCCATGCTGATGGGTTTTTGTATACCTATTTAAACCTAGTAAGACCCTTCAGCCCAGAAATCCACTGACAATATCTGGCTTGATTCCACTTCCCTTTGGTGTTTTTCATCTCTCTTCCTGAGAAGTCAGGGAGTGCATGATCACCTCCTTTTTAGGGTTCTTACCTCCTTGAAAAATCAGGGATGGTGATACCACCTGTGTTCTAAAACAAAAGAAAGGCGGAAATATAAAGGGCTGAAACTACAAAAAGTATACTTGAATCAGACAACTGAGCACTTATGGCTAATTACCAATTCCATGTGAGACAATGGCTCTATTAGCATATGTTTTGGATAAATGGTTCTTCTCACTGATGATGTCAAGATAATCATAGGCAAGGATTAGAGGGTGCGGTGAGACAGGCCAGACTTCACTTTGGGGCAGGCCGAGGAGCAGAGTAGTTGATGACTTTGGACTCGAGAATCCAAGATACATCCTGGAAAGTCTTGTGGCAGTTTGTCTCCTTCACTTCTACTCCTAAAGACCAAGGACTTTTACTTATCCTGACTCTGCCTGATCTGGAGGCTTCCAGAGAGCTAGCCCGAACTTAATACCTGGGCATGATATAATTTATGGAGTCACAAAGAATTGGACATGGCTGAATGACTAAAGAAACCAAAAAGAGATGCCTTCTTGATTTTATTTTTCTTTTGCCACCAATAGATCTGAATCCTCCTTTTAATATTCTTAGTATAATCAAAAAATAGCTTCTCTCTGGACTTCAACATTCAGAATTATTCATATAGGACCTGGCCATATTTTTGGATTTATCTTTCTTTACTCTTATTTCTCCAAATATTTGCCTTTGTCAGCTCTATTATTTTCTTCAGAAAAACTTTTATCAGAAATAAATTTTTTTTAAATTTTCCATTCCTTACAAGTTTATCTTTCTTTTAACATTTTAAGCAAATGCCCTGTTAATCCTTTCATTGAATGCTTTAAAAAATATAAAGTGGTATACTTAGAGAACCCCAAAGACTCTGCTAAAAAGCTACTAGAAATAATTCAAAATTTCAGCAAAGTGGCAGGATACAAAATAAATCCACATAAATCCTCGGCATTTTTATATATCACTAACAAAATGCAACAGCAAGAGATACAAAGAGAAATTCCATTCCAAACAAATGTTGAGAGTATAAAATATTTGGGAATCCATCTGCCAAAGAAAAGTCAGGAATTATATGAGAAAAATTACAAAACACTTGCCACAAAAATAAAATCAGATTTAAATAATTGGAAAGACATTCAATGCTCTTGGATAGGCCGAGTGAATATAATAAAGATGACAATACTCCCCAAACTAATCTATTTATTTAGTGCTATACCAATCAGACTCCCAAGAAACTATTTCAATGACCTAGAAAAAATAACAACAAAATTCATATGGAAGAATAAAAGGTCGAGAATTGCAAGGGAACTAATGAAAAAAAAACTCAGAGGAAGGTGGTCTAAGTGTACCTGATCTAAAGCTATATTATATAGCAGCAGTCACCAAAACCATTTGGTATTGGCTAAGAAATAGACCGGTAGATCAGTGGAACAGATTAGATACAAAGGACAAAAAAGGGTACATCTATAGCAATCTAATCTTTGACAAACCCAAAGATTCCAACATTAGGGATAAAAATTCATTATTCAGAAAAAACTGTTGGGAAAACTGGAAATTAGTATGGCAGAAATTAGATATGGATCCACACTTGACACCATATACCAAGATAAGATCAAAATGGATCCATGATTTAGGCATAAAGAGGGAGATAATAAATAGATTAGAGGAACAGAGGATAATCTACCTCTCAGACTTGTGGAGGAGGAAGGAATTTATGACCAGAGGAGAACTAGAGATCATTATTGATCACAAAATAGAAGATTTTGATTACATCAAACTAAAAAGTTTCTGTACAAATAATACTAATGCAAACAAGACAAAGGTCTCATTTCCAAAATATATAGAGAACTGACCATAATTTATAAGAAACCGAACCATTCTCCAATTGATAAATGGTCAAAGGATATGAACAGACAATTCTCAGAGGAAGAAATTGAAACTATATCCACTCACATGAAAGAGTGTTCCAAATCACTACTGATCAGAGAAATGCAAATTAAGACCACTCTGAGATACCACTACACACCTGTCAGATTGTCTAAGATGACAGGAACAAATAATGATAAATGTTGGAGGGGATGTGGGGAAATTGGGACACTGATACATTGTTGGTGGAGTTGTGAAAGAATCCAGCCATTCTGGAGAGCAATCTGGAATTATGCCCAAAAAGTTATCAAACTGTGCATACCCTTTGACCCAGCAGCGCTACTACTGGGATTATATCCCAAAGAAATACTAAAGAGCGGAAAGAGACATATATGTGCCAAAATGTTTGTGGCAGCTCTTTTTGTTGTAGCTAGAAACTGGAAGATGAATGGATGTCCATCAGTTGGAGAGTGGTTGGGTAAATTGTGGTATATGAAGGTTATGGAATATTATTGCTCTGTAAGAAATGACCAGCAGGAGGAATGCAGGGAGGCCTGGAGAGACTTAAATCAACTGATGCTGAGTGAAATGAGCAGAACCAGAGGATCGCTGTACACTTCGACAGCAGTGCTGTGTGAGGATGTATTCTGATGGAGGTGGAAATCTTCAACATAAAGGAGATCCAACTCACTTCCAGTTGATCAATGATGGACAGAGGTAGCTACACCCAGAGAAGAAACACTGGGAAGTGAATGTAAATTGTTAGCACTAATATCTGTCTGCCCAGGTTGTATGTACCTTCGGATTCTAATGTTTATTGTGCAACAAGAAAATGATATTCACACACATGTATTGTACCTAGACTATATTGTAACACATGTAAAGTGTATGGGATTGCCTGTCATCGGGGGGAGGGAATAGAGGGAGGGGGGGTAATTTGGAAAAATGAATACAAGGGATAATATTATAAAAAATATATATATATAATAAAAAAATTAAAAAAAAAAAAGAAATAGGGGATTTTAAAGCATTCCTTATAATAGCATTGAATAAAAAATTTGACAAACACAAGACTAAAGAGAAGCATAAAAATGTAAACATGGAAGAGAAGTCACATGAGATTCAATAAAGTTAAAATGTTTATATTCTATGTGGGACAATGGTTTATGTAACTAAAACTTTATCATTATTAAGACGATTAAAAAAATATATATATAAAGTTTATGTCAGTGTTTCCATCTTTAATATCCTACATCACAAATCTAAAATGGAACAATTGCAAAGCTTCCATCATTTCTATACTTCAAGAACTCGGGTTTGGAATAGCAGTTTCTCTTGTTACCTCTATACATTTAATAAAAACCAAAACATTTGTAAAACCTATTGTCTTTGCACCAGCTTTAAAAAGTGGGAGATTACATGTGTTTCAAACTATATTCCACAAGCAAATTACTTTTCAAAAGAAATAGACATTTGTGAAATCATTAACTTTAAAAAACTGCATATTAAAACTAAAATACATTTAAATAGGGGACTTTTCCAATACCAATAGGCAGCATTGCTGAAATTCCTTCCATTCCTATTACAGAAATTTAGAGAGCTGTGTCATGCTTATAGCAACATTAATGTAAATTTTTCATTTTTTAATCCAAAAACATAAAAAAATTAAGTATTTTTAGCAATCTATTATTAAACTGACATGCGGTGGATTTTTTCTCTAAAATCAAAAGTTTTTTTTATTTTAATCTTTATTTCCATCTGTACTTTTACTAAAGGAGTCCTATGGTAAAAGAAATGAGTGAGTGTGCTGTTGTGCCTACACATTACGAAATCATAATAATAATAATTATCTGATTGGATTTCAGAGTCTAACTGCCAAATAACTATATATATTAAGTTTTTTAAAAATTTCAAATGAAATTTTGGTTTGGAAATGTATTTTTTTCAAATCCCCAGATAATTATAGCAATTATTTGAATTGTAGATAATAAAATTTTTGTCATAAAAATGGTCTCTAAATGCAATTGATTTCCTTTTAAGAAATAATAACAGGCTAATGACTAATAAAAAGATTAGTACAGACACAATGGATATCTCAATCGGCCTAAATGCTGATATGCCTAGAACAAATGAGTGTCAGACAAAAGTAATTTCAAAGACATTTTATTCAAAATCCTCCTGCCTGGAAAAACAAGTTATAGGAGATAGAATCTGCACATGCTCTAATAACTTATTTAACTGTCTATTATGCATTCTCTCTCTCTCTCTTTAACCCAGCATTTGAACAAAAATCCAGCATTTAAAATTAAGAAAAAAGGCTTTGAGTGAGCTATGGGATACTGCAGTTAGTAGTGTCTATTAATTATTCAGAACTCTGCACTATAGTGCATGGTTCTGTCTAAAAATCAAGATTTTGACAACTATTATTTGTGGTAAGAAAAAGATACTAACTTTTAAAAAGAAGATGTATCTATGGGTAAAATATTCTTGGAAAGGAAAGTCTACACAAACATTATCCTTTTGTTTCTCTTTTAAATACTAATTCTTTTCACTGTTTCTAGTACAATTGAAAATGGAAAGATTTTCTTGGGCATTGGCCAACAATATTCTGAACACTGAAACATGTTAATCAGTTACTAGTATGAAAATATTTAAACAATATCCAAGTTATGTCAAAGCAGTATCTATCCTTCAGGATAAAGATGTTCTGAATATGTAGAACGTGGAAAGCATTCCTAATTAGATATTATTAACTTAACTGTTACTGAAGCTTTGTCTTTTAAAGTACATATGCCATTTAGAAATATATACTCTATTTTCTTTTCTTTTTTAAATATTTTAATAGTTTTTATTTATTTTGATATATGCATGGGTAATTTTACAACATTGACAACTGCCAAAACTTTTGTTCTAATTATTCCCCTCCTTCCCTTCTCACCCCCCCAAATGGCAGGTTGACCAATACATGTTAAATATATTAGAGTATAAATTAAATACAATATATGTATACATGTCCAAACAGTTGTTTTGCTGTACAAAAAGAATCCGACTTTGAAATAGTGTACAATTAGCCTGTGGGCAGACAAAGTTAGAGGGATTGGGAATTCTATGTAGTGGTTCCTAATCATCTCCTAGAGTTCTTTTGCTGGGTGTAGCTGGTTCAGTTCATTACTGCTCTATTGGAACTGATTTGGTCCATCTCATTGTTGAAAATGGCCATATCCATCAGAATTGATCATCATATAGTATTGTTGTTGAGGTATACAACGATCTCCTGGTCCTGCTCATTTCACTCAGCATCAGTTCATGTTAAGTCTCTCCAGGCCTTTATGAAACCATCCTGTTGGTCATTTCTTACAGAACAATAATATTCCATAATATTCATATACCACAACTTATTCAGCCAATCTCCAATTGATGGGCATCCATGTAGTTTCCAGTTTCTGGCCACCACAAAGAGGGCTGCCAGAAACATTCTTGCACATATAGATCTCTTTCCCTTCTTTAAGATCTCTTTGGGATACAAATCCAGTAGCAACACTGCTGGGTAAAAGGGTTTGCACAGTTTGACAACTTTTTGAGCATAGTTCCAAATTGCTCTTCAGAATGGCTGAATGTATTCCCAGCTCCACCAACAATGTATCAGTGTCCCTGTTTTCCCACATCCCCTGTAACATTCTGCATTACCTTTCCCTGTCATTCTAGCCAATATGACAGGTGTGTAGTGTTATCTCAGAGTTTTCTTATTTTGCATTTCTCTGATTAATAATGACTTGGAGCATCTTTTCATATGATTAGAAATAATTTCAATTTCTTTAGCTGAGAACTGTCTGTTCATATCCTTTGAGCATTTATCAATTGGAGATTGGCTTGATTTCTTACAAATTAGAGTCAATTCTCTACATATTTTGGAAATGAGGCCTTTATCTGAACCTTTGACTATAAAAATGGTTTCCCAGTTTATTGTTTCCCTTTTAATCTTATCTGAATTAGTTTTGTTTGTACAAAAACTTTTCAATTTGATATAATCAAAGTTTTCTACTTTATGATCAATAATGATCTCTAGTTCTTCTTTGGACATAAATTCATTCCTCTTCCACAGGTTTGAGAGGTAAACTATCCTATGTTCTTCTAATTTATTTATATCTCATTCTTTATTTCTAGATCATGAACCCACTGAGACCTGATCTTGGTGTATGGTGTTAAGTGTGGATCAATGCCTAATTTCTGCCATATTAATTTCCAATTTTCCCGGCAATTTTTGTCAAACATTGAGTTCTTATCCCAAAAACGGGGGTCCTTGTGTTTGTCAAACACTAGGTTATTAGAGTTGTTGATTGTTTTGTCCTTTGGACCTAACCTATTCCACTGATCAACTAGTCCATTTCTTAGCCAATACGAAATGGTTTTGGTAACTGCTGCTTTATAATATCATTTTAGATCTGGTATAGCTAGGGCACCTTCATTTGACTTTTTTTCTTTTCATCAATTCTCTTGAAATTCTTGACCTTTTACTTTTCCATATGAACTTTGTTATTTTTTCTAGGTCATTAAAATAGTTTTTTGGTAGTCTGATTGGTATAGCGCTAAATAAATAGATTAGTTTAGGTAGTATTGTCATCTATATTAAATTTGCTTGCCCTATCCAAGAGTATTTAATATTTTTCCAATTGGTTAGGTCAGACTTAATTTGTATGGAAAGTGTTTTGTGGTTTTGCTCATATAATTTCTGATTTTCCCTTGGCAGATAGATTCCTAAATATTTCATACTATCAGTAGTTATTTTAAATGTAATTTCTCTTTGTAACTCTAACTGATGGATTTTGTTAATGACATATAAGAATGCTGATGATTTCTGTGGGTTTATTTTTTATCTTGCAACTTTGCTAAAGGTGTGGATTATTTCTAATAGCTTTTTAGTTCAATCTTTGGGGTTCTCTATGTATACCATCATATCATCAGCAGAGTCATAATTTGGTTTCCTCATTACCTATTCCAATTCCTTTACTCTTTCTCCACTCTTATTGCCAAAGTTATCATTTCTAATACAATATTTAACAGTAATGATGATAGTGGACAACCTTGTTTCACCCCTCATTTTAATGGAAATGGTTGCAATCTTTCCCAAATGATGCTTATTGATGATTTTAAATAGATGCTACTGATTATTTTAAGGAAAAGTCCATTTATTCCTATACTCTCAAGTGTTTTTAATAGAAATAGATGTTGCATTTTATCAAATGCTTTTTCTGCATCTATTGAGATGATCGTATGATTTTTGTTAATTTGGTTATTAATATGGCCAATTAGACTGATAGTTTTCCTAATATTGAACCAGCCGTGCATTCCTGGTATAAATCCTACTTGATCCTGGGATGATTTTCTGGAGTCTTTTTGCTAATATCTTAAGATTTTAGCATCAATATTCATTAGGGACATTGGTCTATAGTTCTCTTTCTCCGTTTTCAACCTAACTGGTTTGGGTATCAGTACCATGTCTGTGTCATAAAAGGTATTTGGTAGGACTTCTTTATTCCCTATTTTTTCAAATAGTTTATATAACATTGGAGCTAATTGTTATTTGAATGTTTGGTAGAATTCACCTGTGAATCCATTTGGTCCTGGAGATTTTTTCTTAGGGAGTTGATTAATAGTTTGCTCTTTCTTTTTCTGAAATGGTACTATTTAAGCAATTTACTTCCTCTTCTGTTAATCTGGAAAGCCTATATTTTTGGAGGTAGTCCTCCATTTCACTTAGGTTGTCAAATTTATTGGCATAAAGTTGGGCAAAGTAACTCATTATTTCTCTAATTTCCTCCTCATTGGTGGACAGTTCCCCCTTTTCAATTTTAAGATTAACAATTTGATTTTCCTCTCTTTTTCTAATCAGATTTACCAAAGGTTTATCTATTTTATTGGTTTTTTTCATAAAACCAACTCTTAGTTTATTTATTAGTTCAATAGCATTTTTACTTTCAATATTATTTTCTCCTTTTAATTTTAGAATTTCAAGTTTAGTATTTGATTTAGTATTTAGTATTGGTCTTTTTCTAGCTTTTTAAGTTTCAAGTGCAATTCATTGATCTTCTCTTTCTCAATTTTCTTCAAGTAAGCCTCCAAAATAAAAGTTCCCCTTATTACCACTTTATCTGCATCCCACAAATTTTAGTATGTCTCATCAGTCATTATCTTGAGTGAAATTATTGTGCCTATAATTTGCTGTTTCACCCAATTATTCTTTAAGATGAGATTAGTTTCCAATTACCTTTTGATCTATTTACCCCTAACTTTTTGTTGAATGTAATTTTTATTGCATTGTGATCTGAAAAGAATGCCTTTACTATTTCTGCCTTCCTGCATTTAATTTTGAGATCTTTATGTCCTAATATATGGTCAGCTTTTGTATAGGTTACATGAACTGCTGAGAAGTATACTCCTTTCTGTCACCATTCATTTTTCTCCAAAGATCTATCATAACTAATTTTCCTAATATTTGATTTATCTTTTTAATTTCTTTCTTATTTGTTTTTTGGTTTGATTTATCCAATTCTGAGAGTGCAAGGTTGAGCTCTCCCACTATTAAGAGTTTTGTTGTCTATTTTTTCTTGTAATTCTCTTTAACTTCTCCTTTAGGAAGTTAGATGCTATACCACTTGGTGCATATATATTTAGTATTGAAATTGCTTCATTATCTATGCTACCCTTTAGCAAGATATAGTTTCCTTCCTCATCTCTTTTGATTAGACCAATTTTTCTTTTGCTTGATCTGAGATAAGGATGGCTACCCCTGTTTTTTTTTTTTTTTTTACTTCATTTGAAGCATAATAGATTCTGCTCCAGCCCTTTACCTTTACTCTGTATGTATTTCCCTGCTTTAAATGTGTTTCCTGTAAACTATTGTAGGGTTCTGACTTTGATCCAGTCTGCTGTCTCCACTTAATAGGAGAGTTCATCCCATTCACATTTAAAATTACTAATTCTGTATTTCCTGCCATCATATTATCCCCAGATTATGCTTTTTTCCCTTGCCCCTGCCAAGCTCCTTCCCCAGTATTAAACTTATAAGCCCCACTTGCATCATGTAGCCCTCCCTCGTTAGTATCTGTCCTTCCTCCCTTTAAATCCCTTTCCCTTTCTTGTTCCCTTTCCTTATTGCTCTTTTCCTTTTCCCTTTTCCTCTCCCCCTTTTTAATGAGGTGAGAAAGAATTTTCTGTAAAACCAATATATCAATTATTTTCTCTTTGAGGCAATTCTGATGAGAGTAAGGTTCACACAATGTTCCTCCCCCTCTTTAACTCCCCTCAGATATGGCTCTTTGTGGGATGTAGTTTCCCTCTTTTTATCTCCCCTTTTCCTTTTTTCTGACACTATCCCCTTTCCATTTCTACTTCCCCCTTTTTTGGGGTTATATCCTTAAAATCAAATTATACATGTAATCTTAATGTATATCCACAACAGAAATACAGTTCTCAAGAGTTCCTTTTATCTTTTTCTGCTTCTCTTGAGTCCTACCATTGGAGAACAATTTTTTTGTTAAGATCTGGTTTTTTCCTTAGAAACATATGGAATTCATTAAATATCCATCTTCTTCCATGGAAGAAAATGCTCAACTTAGCTGGATAGTTTATTCTTGGCTGCATTACAAGTTCTTTTGCCTTTCAGAATATCAGGTTCCAGGCGCTTCGATTCTTTAATGTAGAGGCAGCCAGATCTTGAGTGACCCTTATTGTGGCACCTTGGTATTTTAATTATTTTTTCCTGGCTGCTTGTAATATTTTTTCCTCAGTCTGATAGTTCTGAAATTTGGCCACAATGTTCCATGGAGTTTTTTTAGGGTCTTTTTTAGAAGGTGTTCAATGAATTCTTTCAATGCCTATTTTACCTTCTGGTTGTATTATCTCTGGGCAGTTCTCTTTGATGATTTCCTATAAAATAGTATCTAGGCTCTTTTTTTCATCATACTTTTCGGGAAGTCCAATAATCCCTAGATTGTCTCTCCTAGATCTATTTTCCAGGTCTGTCATTTTGCCAAGTAGATAGTTGACCTTTTTCTCCAGATTTTCATTTTTTTGGTTTTGCTTGACTGATTCTTGGTGTTTCAGTGAATCATTCATTTGTATTTTTTCAGTTCTGATTTTTAAGGAGTTATTTTCTTCATTAGCTTTTTTTACTTCTTTTTGTATGTGTCCAATTGTTTTTAAATGAGTTGTTTTGCTCTATGGAATTTTTTTGCCTTTCACTAAATTTGTTTTTTAGTGAGTTATTTTCTTTTTCCATTTCACAAATCCTACTTTCTTAAGAATTCTATCTTTTCCAATTCACAGATCCTACTTTCCTGTGATTTCTTTACCTTTTCCAATTCCCTAATTCTATTTCCCTGCACTTCCTGTGAATTCTTTACCTTTTCCAATTCACATTTCAGGAAGTTGTTTACCTTTTCTAATTCACATTTCAGGACATTGTTATTCTCTTGCATAGCTTCTCTTTCCCCATTTTTCTTTTAATTCTCTCTTCAGATTTTTAATAGTTTCTTCTAGGAGAGCATTATTTGGGGTATTGTCTGGACGTTATCTGCTATTAGCCTCCTCATGGTTGGAAACCCGCTCTTTTTCTGCATAGAAGCTGTCAAACATTTCCTTCAATTTTTTTTAAAGCCTTCAGGGTCTACCTTTAGTGCAAGGAGGTTACCAGTTTCTTCTGCAGAGCAAGGATGGGTTTATGAACAGTATCTGTCCTCTGAATAGCTGCAAGGAACAACCGAGCTGCAGGAGTGCTCTGGGAAGAGATCCAAGCAGAAGTGAGTATACCTGGGTATCATTGCCCAGGCTATGTAAGTGCCCCTGTGAGGAGCCTCATTGTGAGGATTAGTGACTGTTTGGGGGCTAGAGTTTAAGGAGCAAAGGTATCACTGCCCCCCCACAAAGCCCGCTTTGAGTATTCGCAGTCTTCCTATCCCTCACCTCACTGGAAGTGTCTCTGCCTGGGGAGAGCACAGTCAAGCTGGGGAAATTCCACTACCCCAAGCCAAGCCCCTGACTGTGCAGATGAGAGGCTGCCCCAGGCTGTGCCCCTGCTGTGTGTGACTCACCCCCCCCCCCAAGCCCCTTGCTGCAGAATGCCAGGAAGAGCTGTGTTATGGTCTGCACTGAGTCACTTCTGGTCCTGGGTGGGCGCAGCCAGATCCTCTCGGGCTTTGGCGTCCTTCAGATTACCCACTACCCTAGACTCCAACTTCTCTACTGGTCCATTACTCTAGCACTGAAGCAAAGCAGTTAGGCTATGGCAGAGAGCTCTATGTAAACCTTCCAACCGCAGAGGCCACCCTGTTCCCATTTCTATCCCTGCTCTATGCTGGTCTACTCCCACCACTTCAGGTCAAACCTTTTCTGGCGATATTCCAGATTCTCTTCCACTGGTAAGTTTTTGCATTTCCAATCTTAGTGGGTTTTACCAGTCAAGCGCTGTTTTTTTGTTTTTTGTTTTTTTTAATTTTATAGTTATAACATTTTTTGACAGTACATATGTATAGGTAATTTTTTACAACATTATCCCTTGTACTCCTTTTGTTCTGAATTTTTCCCCTCCTTCCCTCCACCCCCCCCTCCCCTAGATGGCAGGCATTCCCATATATATTAAATATGTTTTAGTATATCCTAGGTACAATATATATGCACAGAACCAAATTTTGTTGTTGTTGTTGCAAAGGAAGAATTGGATTCGGAAGGTAAAAATAACCTGGGGAGAAAAACAAAAAAAATGCTAAGAGTTTTACACTCAGTTCCTTCTCTGGGTGTAGCTGATTCTGTCCATCATTGATCAATTGGAATTGGATTAGCTCTTCTCTATGTTGAAGATAGCCACTTCCATCAGAATATATCCTCATATAGTATTGTTGTTGAAGTATATAATGATCTCCTAGTTCTGCTCATTTCACTCAGCATCAGTTGATGTAAGTCTCTCCAAGCTTCTCTGTATTCCTCCTGTTGGTCATTTCTTACAGAACAATAATATTCCATAACATTCATATACCATATTTTCCCCAACCATTTTCCAATTGATGGGCATCCATTCATTTTCCAGTTTCTAGCCACTACATCAAGCGCTGTTTTTGAGGTTGAATTAAATAGTTGGTAGAAAGGGAATTAGAGAGGTTAAAAAGTTCCATCTGGCTTCTCCACCATCTTGGCTCCACCCCTATATACTCTATTTTCTTTTCAATTAAAACTTTCCAATTTTTTAAATTAAGTGTCAAGATGGTCTCAAGGGAAAAAACAAATCGTAAGACAAAAAAACTCCCAAAATGCCCTTTAAGAGAAATTTCAATAAAAACCTTTCTAAGAATAAAATTAAAGTATCACTGGAGATCTAAACAGCAAAACAAATATGGATAACATCTTTAGGCTCTGCAGTAAGGATAAAGACAAAGGCAAAGAAAATGACAGCATCATAAAACTAATATGTCAATGACTCCCATATAAATCACAAACTGGCAAAACCCCAAGTCTTCAAAAGCACTTTCATCATGCATTTAAAGTTGATAGTCAGAATGCTTCTTACAAAAAGAGAAACGTCATCTCTTTAAACAAACAAAAAAAAAACCAGTAAGAGTATTTCTTGCTTTGATCCAGAAAATAGAAAACTCATGAATTTGGGTTCAATGGTATAAGCAAGTAAGAACTCTCAGTGATCAAAATGGTTTTTTCTAATGCATTTTGGCACAACTTTTTACAATTTCAGAATGACAATGCAAAATCAGATTAGTATAAATATAGGAACATTTTAACTTCTCCCTCAAATTTTTATTTTCAAGGAGAAAAAGACATAAATATTTTCCCCCTGGCTCTTATCTAAGAAAAATGTTTTATATATAAATTTCAAATATCCATATTTTGTTCATAGTTCAATTAGCGTGGATGATAAAATGAGAAATACAGGGTACTCCACTCCAGTTAAAGAGTCTGAGTATTATTCGAGTTTTCAATAAAGTTTAAGGACAAAATTTTAAAATAGCATCTAACAATTATATAGTTTTAATAATAGTTTGATCAATATTTTTATTTTTAAAGTTTAAATTATAGTCAGCTTCTACTTCCTCTATAAATGATTCTAGTAAACTGCTCTGATTCTCAAATGACTGAGAACACCACCCAGGTAAAATAATTTTGGAAAAAAACTGAAGAGCTTTTGGAAAGTTAACACAAAATCTTCTGAAATAAATCAAATGAAAATAGCAGCTATGGCCAAATTTATATATGACCCTAACATTAAAGAATACTTACTATAACTGTAAACAAAAGTCTATTCCAAAAATGTGCATGTCAAAAAGGGATTCATTTGTAATGATGGACATGATATAATCACCTAGTATTTTATCTAATAAAGACTGAAGTATATAATTTTTAGCTCCAAGTACAAAACACAGTGTGGGAGAGCAACACTCAATTGTATTATGAAATATACTTAAAATGTTACACTTTTAAAATGTCATGAGCACATCCCGTTCTTGCACACTAGTATAGAAAGGTCTTCCAAAGATAAATGAATGTAGGCCTGGTTTGATTTTCTCTGCCAAAGCCATTATTATATTAAGATCGCCTTCTGCTGTTAAATCGAGATCTATCTTCAAGTTTCGGAGAGATTTAAATGGCTTTTTCCCCTTCTGCCTGAAAATTGCAAGGAAAAACTGTCATATTGCTGAAAATGCTTACCTGAAAAAAGCATAAAATTATCCTCATACGACCACAGGTTTTACTTACGTATCATCCTCTATGTATTTTATTAGTGTTAAGGCTTTTCTATGAAGGATAAGAAGAAATTGCGCAAGAAAAGTACTTCTCAGGGACAAACCAGGTTTCAAATGAAAGACCTATTAGAAAAACAATGGTATTTTATGAGTAAACAAAGTTCTCTTAAAAAACTACCACTTTCATATTCATGTTCCTTTTAGAATTCTTTCCATAAATCCATTCCTATCACCCAGTGTGCCTTCATTATGCTTTTGCAGTGATTATAATGGAGTAGTAATAAAGAAGGTAATTAAAAAAAATTTTTTTGGACCATTTACAAACATTAACTTTACTACTGGTACTCCAAGCTTGAGATTTTTGTCCAAGAATCAAGAAATTTTATATACTGAAACTAAAACACATCAATATTGACATTCTTTTGCTACAATAAGGCAAAATGTAGGTGCAGATAAAAGGTGGCTAATAGCCCTCACATTTTCCTTGACAAAGCAAACAAAGTTAAAGCTGGCTTCATTGTGTACTCAAAGGCAACAAGAAACACAACTTAATGGGGCATAGATCAACATTTCTTACACTGCTTTTGATAAACATAAACAAAACAACATGATGAAAAATTTCAGCATATGTGCTAACAATCGTTACAGACGATGAACAGATAAAAAATAAATTTCTAAGGCCTAGTTGGTCTTCAAGATAACTTTTATATCTTGCGACTTTGATGGGAAAGGGAGTACAAAGCAGAAATGTTAGAAAACACCACTCACTTTAGAAAAATACAGGAGCCAAAAAGATGTATATAGACTATTCAGGAAACAAGCCAAAGTATCACCAATACTTTTATCCAAAGAGAGTGATATAAAATATAAAATGTATCAAGCCCTAGATGGAAAAAAAAAACATTGACTGACTTCAGAGGACCTGGGTCTAAATTCAGCCTCAATATTTATTGTGTAGGGCAGCTAGATGGTGCTAGATAGAGCACTAGCCTTAAGTCAGGAGAACCTGAGTTCAAATCTGGCTTCAGACACTTAATATGTCTCAATTGTGTGACCCTGGGCAAGTCACTTTAATATCAGTTGCCTGGACAAAAAAACAAAATACATACACACATACACACACACAAAATAAAACTTCTGTGTGACTTTGGGCAAGTCATTTAACTTCATGATGCCTGTTTCCTCATCAGTAAAATAAAGAAAGGGTATGCACCTAACTGCTCTCTGATGTCCTTTCCTCCCTTCCAATTATATATCTATGACCCTAAGAACATCACACACAAAAAATGAAGTTGTTATTTTGGGCAGCAAATTACTGGTTATTGATCTGAGTTACCAGAATCAGTTTTCTGTTGCTTGCAACCTGACATATTCAAATGATTATGAAAAATGTTAAAGAAAAAAAAAACACCATTTACTGCAAAAAGGTTAATTGATTATAAAATCGTCACCAGAAGAAGGAAGTCAAAAGAACCTAGAAATTCCCATTATTTCTGGTCTTATTACTTATAGGCAAGGTCTGGCACTGATGATAATCAAAGAAGCTACTTTTTTATAGTGATAAGCTTTATGGAAAACTATATACTTTACTTCTGGTAAGAAAAATTACAAAGGCCATATTCTACTATAACAAACAATAGCCATTATTTGTTTACTAAAGTCAATGAAAAAGTCACTGATTAACCACTTGAGCAAACACTTTGACAGATGTGTAATCTCAATGATGTGTGTAATTCCTCCAAAGCATAGAAAGCAATTCAATGTAGTGTGAATGTCTTTATCAGAGGAGTTTATTATATAATGTTGTGACATTATAGCCTTACTAATAAACCATGAAAGATGTTCACAACAGACTTTGAAATAGTGTACATTTAGCCTGCAAAGACAATTTTCAGCATTCACCTTCGCAAAACCCTGTGTTCCAAATTTTCTTCCTCCCTCTTCCCCCTACCCTAGACAGCAAATAATCCAATATAAGTTAAACATGTGCAATTCTTCTTAACATATTTCCACATTTATCATTCTGAACAAGAAAAATCAGATCAAAAGGGGAAGAGAATGAGAAAGAAAAAATAAGCAATTGCTATATTATTTTTGAAAAGACGTTCCCTTCCTTCTTTTTTCTTAAAAAAAAATCTGTCACTAGAAGATGACATACTTTATGCTACTTCTACATAATTCCTCATTTGGAATGTTGGAATGTCTAGGTTCAGAGTATTTCTATACTTGACTTTTGAGAGAAAGATCTTGTATTGTTACATGACCTGTAAAAAGATAAAAGAGCCTAAAGGTCCCTAAAGTAATTCAAAACGTTCTCTTTAACTTGGGAGGAAAGCTCATTGTCCATCTGTACCATGCATGTAAGTGTTTATGTGTGTGTGTGTTTGTTTGTTTGTATATGTGTTACTAGACTAGCAATGCAAGCTTTTATAAAAAACTATTATATCTCTACCAATAAAAAGTATTTGGGTATTCATAAATCACATATATGTACTACTGTAGAAAGCCCTAATGCATCATAAAAACTCCCCAAAAATAGAAATTAAAAGCTGACATAATGAAATACACTGAAAATAACATTTAACAGTATTCAACACATTTTTTTGCTCACTAAAACACCATAATTGCTAAATTGCTATATTATTATTTTTTCCTTTCTTTCTTTCTTTTTTTTTAATAGTTTTTATTTACCAGATAATTTGCACAGGTAATTTTACAATGTTGACAATTGCCAAACCTTTTGTTCCAATTTTTCCCCTCCTTTCCCCCCACCCCGGATGGCAGGTCGACCAATATATGTTAAATATTTTAGAATATAAATTAAATACAACATATGTATACATGTCCAAACAGTTGTTTTGCTGAACAAAAAGAATCGGACTTTGAAATAGTGTACATTTAGCCTGCAGAGACAATTTTCAACATTCACCTTCTCAAAACCCTGTGTTCCAAATTTTCTTCCTCCCTCTTCCCCCTACCCTAGATAGCAAATAATGCAATATAAGTTAAACATGTGCAATTCTTCTTAATATATTTCCACATTTATCATTCTGAACAAGAAAAATCAGATCAAAAGGGGAAGAGAATGAGAAAGAAAAAATAAGCAATTGCTATATTATTTTTGAAAATTTGGGTTTAACATATGATAATGAAGTCTTGGTTGGAAAGAAAAAATCTCTTAAGAGATATAGTTCTAAATGAAGGAAATTCATCTTTATTAGCTAGGCCTAAATCCCAATTCTTGTTTTTAAATCATGTCAACATATTAGGCAAAGATTTTTGTTTGTTTCAGTTGAGTAAGTAGTGAATGAGAAAAAGGTTGAGAATCAGAGAGATAGGAATGATATTGATGTCCTTCACAAAAATAATTGATTCTACCAGGAATATATTGTACATAGTAACAGCAAGAATGTATGATGATCAGCTATGAAAGACTGGGTTCTTCACAATGGTTCAGTGATCCAAGGCAGTCCCAATAAATTTTGGATATAAAATGTCATCTGAATCCAGAATAAGAATGATATCAGATCATGTAACTCAATACATGCTATGTTCACTTCCTTTTTTTTCTGTCTTTTTCCCCCCTCTCCCATGGTTTTCCCTTTTTTTTGTTCTGATTTTTCTCTCCCAACATGACTCATAAAGCTATGTGCACTAAAACAAATAATTAATTAGTAGATTCTAAAAGAGGTTTCGGGAGAAAAAAATAGGGTGTCTTACCCATTGGCCAGTAAGCGTGTCTGTAGTAGCTAAAAAGAGACTGGGGGAACTGGGGACGGATAGTTATTGGGATGATTGCTGGAGCATACTGCCTACCCAACTGCAACAAACCTGAGTGAAGATTATCTATAATTTAGGGGTTAGTATACTACACAACTGCTGACTTGGGCCAGCACCGAGAAGGGAAATAGTAAAGAAAGTAATAGGCTTTGATTGAAAAGTAAAAGGGAGGTGATGTAGCTCTGGGGAAAGCTTACAACTGACTATTACAAAAAGGATGTGATGTGGCTTATCATTCCACCCTCTAACTGGATGATCATACCACAATATGTACATTGGGGACTACTAGTCAACAGCAATGGTATTTTCCATCCTTTTGGTTTTTCTTGCCTATTCTTTTCATTTTGATCATTATTTGGGGACTATAACAAAAGCACTTGATTTGACAAAAAAAAAAATAAAAAAAAAATTAGTTTTTTAAGAGATCTTTTCCAAAAATGTCTCTCATATGTGTCAAAATCATTCAAGAATCCTTAAATGACAGAATAGCAAAAACAAGGAATAAGGCAAGGAGACATTTTTGCCAAATATACCCTCAGAATGCCAAGAATATGGAAACACTAAGCAAAATATCTAAATGGAAGAAGCAGTTCCTGTAACTAGGTCCTCAAGATAGTTTTGATTTACATTTGACATTGAACTGACACTGTGCAAAGCTTTATCACTCAAGAATTTGCCCTATTTCACTTAGGGAAAGTAGAGTACAAGAATCATCTAATGGATTGGGAAAAATAAACTCCTGTTTTTCATTTAATAAAGATAAACTTAATAAAGATAACTCTTCCATAGCATAGAAGAGTTAGCAAATTAATGCAGTGAAATTATGTTTATAATTCTGCTGAGATGATTATTTCTTTTTTCACCTCTAAAATCACTACAATTTGTAAGTCCATAGATACCTGAAAGTCATAAATTTCTAAAGCGGTAAAAGCTGTCAAAAGGACAACAAATAGACTGATTTAAGATAACTATGTAGGGGCTAGCTAGTTGGTGTAGTTGGTGTAGTTGACAGAGCATCAGCCCTGAAGTCAGGAGGAACTGAGTTCAAATTTGGCCTCTGATACAACACTTCCTGGCTGTGTGACTCTGGGCAATGTCATTTAACCTCAACTGCCATAACAAAAAAAATAAATAAATAACTCTGTAAACATTTTCATAATGATCTACTTTCTTATCTTCAATTCCACTGTGTTATATGAAGAAAGTGAAATGGGTGCTGAAGACAATGAAATCAGAAAGAATGGCTGGACCAGGCCAGACTAAGTATATACACCAAGGAAATGTACCAGAGGAGATGTAATCCTGAAAGCATTAAGTTAACAGTTTTAAAAAGAAAATATTAAAGAAATAGAAGGATGGGAGGTAGTGAGAAAGTCTATATTACTACTTAATGAATTTAATTAAAAGGACTTTAAATAACTGCCAAATAACATGCCTTTCTCTTTTTGTGAGGATGGTTTATATATGTACTAGGAATCTTTGAAAATATAAAATGGAACAGGAAGCTTTTAAAAACTGTTTTTTACAGCAGATCCTATAAAGTCTTACACTAATGGAAAGGACTGAGACTTCAAGATATTTTCAAAATTTCGGATGCATATATTACAATTGAACAAGATTCTTTTATCTTTCTTTGATCCCTAATATTAAGAATAATGCTTGGCACATAGTGGGTAATTAGTGTTTGTTTAATGACAACTATCTGCCAATTCTTAATGCTTCTCCCTTTACAAATCTGTCTTCTATCTCTCTCAACCTAATTTAAACCTTTTTGCCTGGATTACCATGACAGCTTTGGTGGATCCTCTTGTTCCAAGTCTTTCCCTTTCCAATCCATCTTTCAGAGAGCTGTAAAAGTGAATTTCCTAAAGTATAGATCTAATCAAGTCATTTGGTTATTTAATAAACTCCAGATGTTCCCTATTATCTCTAAAGACATTATTCAAAGGCATTTAAATGCCTTTATTATGACTCAAACTTTTCTCCCCACCCTTTATGCACTAAATAAGTTCATCTAAGCTGATCTTGATATTCTTCAAACAGAACACTTCTATCTCATGCCTTCTCCTATATATACTTATGTATGTACATGTTATTTCTCTTCCAAATACATACACTTTTGAAGGAAGGAACAATTCATTTGTTGTCTTTATATCTAAAGGACCTATTACAATGCTTGGTTCAAAATAGTGAGCAAAAATGCAGAAGACAGTAATTAAAATGTACTGCGGTAGATATGTGGACAATAGTTTTGTTTTAAATTATGAGTTTTCTATTAGTAATGAAGAAAAAAATTAGTTTGATAGTACTGAGAAAGAATAGCATTAAAAATGTTTCGGTTTATAATGGATGATATAATGAGGATAATGGAAACCTGTATTAGATAAGAAAGTATTTTACTCTTGTTGACTTCCAATTCAATTACCTGATCCAAGAAGGCTTTTACTAATGTGTCTCTGTGTAGGACATCTTGAAAAACATTCCTGGGAAGACAGTAAACATAAAGACAGAATATAAGTCAAGACTATTAAAAAATAGTAACAAAGAGAAATGTTTATGGATGGTAGGAAGAGAAAAGAAACATAGTTTTTAGGAACTTAATTTGAATTATAACTCCACAATTTAAGGGCTTATTTCTAATGGAAACCTTCAGGTTAGTTCCTGATATAGTAATCTAGTATTTCTAATAAAGTAAACTTTCTATATGGATTACTATTACTTGTCTGTGAAAACAGAAATTAATACTAAAGTGTCGTCAATTAAAGTAATAATTGGTTCTAACATAAATTTGCTCTTATAAACTAGTAACTTTTTACAATCGGGTTTGGGAGGAAAATAATGGGAAATAAATAGTGCAAAGGAAGATTGACATGGTACTATAGGACAGGCAACTTTTTTTTTTTGTTTGTTTATATAACCTAACTTCAATTATCCTTGCATTTCTATTCGAATATATTGGGAACTATGGTGCATATTATGAATATTAGAGAATAAAATATCTTCTACCTTGGCTTATACCAGGCTGAAAAATCGGGAAAAAACTGTACTCTTTTTCAAATAGTTTATCAGAATCAAAAGTTAGACTCAGGCCAGAAAGAAAGTCAGTATTTAATAAAGAATAAGGAACTAACAGAAAAGAAAAGCAGTAACAGAATGGGATATCAATGGCAGGGAAAAATATAACCATAGCAGAATAATGGGAAAATACATCAAATTCCCTATAGCTTAGAAAACTAGAAAAAAGAGAAATGAAGTTTGCAAAGATGCTGGCAGAAAAAAAGTACCTGAGGAGCAAAATCAGTACTACTCATGATTGGCTATACAGATTGCTGGTTAACTCAAGATACTAATATCTCCATTTCTAAAACACTAGACAGCACTAGTTGAATATTATCTTAGTTGGCTGTCTTAAAGCAACCTGATAACCTGAATGAATTATTGATGCTATTTTAGAGAAAGTGCAAGAAACAGCTGAATCAAACTCTATTTGTCTGTTGGTCTAAATGGAAGGAATGATTAAGTTCTTCACTTTCTATGTCTACATCTCAGACATTAACGCTCTATTTTACCAGGTGAATCAAAGTGACATGGAATAACATTCTTGTAGCCCTACATTTTTTGACAGGAATAAATGGAGAAATCATTTTTCTGGATTTTTGCTTTCACATAATATGAATTTAAACTTTCCTTTTTAATCTTTCCTGGTCTAAACAACTTATTCTGATGAAAAATTGCAGTCTTAAAAGAAAATAACATCTGAAATATTACGAAGTGAAAGTGGTACTGTAATTCTCTTATTTTCAGTGTTGTTTAGATTTTTTTTCCTATGATGTTATTACCTTCTATTTTCATAGTTATCATTTTTCTTTTTGGGAAAAAGCTATACAGAATCTATAATTTTATAACCATGGATTTTCATTTCATTTAATTTAAAAGCTATATCCTCCTATAAATGAATAAAATGGTATTTAAAAAATAATTCACTGTAAAATACAAAAAAGAACACCAGTGCTATATTCATTTATTGCAATGTATTTTGCACCATGCCCAGGGTATAATTCATGCTTTCTTCAAGCCAGAATTAATTTCTTTTATTTAGTTCCCAGGCTAATTAAATTAATGTTGATGTTGTTATCAAAGAGCGAATTTAAACAATTTGGGGGAGAAAGACAGTGATAACAGGAAAAAAAAAGCTTCATTTAACTTAGAAAAATGTTTCTTCAAACATTATCTTTAATCATGTTCCTTTTTTTGGTTATTTGAAGTTTATGCATTTAGATGATATTGGTAGGTATTCTAGAACACAAGTTTTAATAACTACTTTTGTGGAAATAGAGCAATATTAAGAATAATTTGGAAGCCATTACATACAAATCAGGAGTGAAGCTTTCATCTGTATAGATAATTGTATCCTGAGCCACATCTTCTTCTGAAGTGGCTCTCCAAAATGCAGTCAGTTCTGATCTCATATAACGACGCTGGTTATAGATATGTTCGTGACAGGGTGGCATCTGTTTCACTGTATTAACATCCACATCTATATGTGTAGTGGGATATGGGGCATACATGACTTGTCGGAAGGGCAACACAAAACTTCCAGTTGAATCCTGTCATGGTAAAAGACAAATTAAATATATTATGAAAATTTAAAATAATTTTTTCTTCTTTCAGGTTTTTTT
Organism: Sminthopsis crassicaudata; assembly: GCF_048593235.1. Classification (NCBI taxonomy): domain Eukaryota; kingdom Metazoa; phylum Chordata; class Mammalia; order Dasyuromorphia; family Dasyuridae; genus Sminthopsis; species Sminthopsis crassicaudata. Next base: position 454,170,937 of record NC_133617.1, read on the forward strand.
TTTTTTTTTAGGTTTTGGATTTTTCTGTTCTATACACTATTTATAAATAAGCACGATGACAAAATTTTCAGAGCTGTCAAAAGCAATTATGACTCCCATTTTTGAAAAATTATTTTTTTCCAGATAATTCCTACTACACTTTTTCTATATCAATTCTATCCATTACAATACAAATCCTTAATATAGATATTTAACTTATTGATATGTGAAACATTTTTTTCTTATGAGGGAAACTGGAATATAGAAAATATGAGCACTATGCTGCACCTCAGGAGGCCTAGGTGCACTGTCTATGTGACTATGGAAAAATCACTTCACTTCTTTATGAATCAGGCTGTGATCTGTAAACATTTAGTCCTTCATTCATTCGTTACTGAATTCATATAGTAAACATTAGAGGGTGAAGATGTTATTGATTAGAGGATTTAAAGTAGGAAAGAATCTTTTTCTTGGATCAGAAGAATCATTTGGACCAATCCCTTCATTTGACAGATAAACCCACTGAATCCCTAAGAGTTTTAAAATTCTTTATCAAGATCATAAAACTAGTAAGTAGCAGAAAAAGGATTTATACCCGAGATGTCTATCTCCAAATGTGGTGGTCTTTTCATCACACCATGTTGTTTCTTATGCTCTATAATCTGGGAGGAGGGCTAGCCTGGTTATGTAACTAACCATAATGCAACAAAAGGGGAAAAGTGTAAAGTGAGATAGAAAATGAGGTATGGGTAGGGGTAAGTTGGATATGGACCAAGGGAAAAATAGCAATTGCTCTGACCTTAAAGAATGAGCAGGAATTAAGCAGGCAGAGATACATAGGAAAGAAAATGGACTAAATATTTCTAAGGTTTCTTACAGCTCTGCAAATACATTTTATGATCAGGAAAGGCTACTGAAGTGCATTATATTCTTCAACTGATTACTTTCCAAATATAGTGCATTCTTATATTTTAATACATCTGCACAAATGTTTTATTTCCAAGGAATAGTAACATTGAAATTTTGTTATTTTGAGTATCCAATGTAATGCTTCTAACAGACTCTAAGAGGGTTAGGGGTACAATATTCTATATGCATTCATTTTATGTCTTCCCTTCCTACCCCTTTTTTCTTGTTTGCATCCTCAAGAATGAAGGTCTCAGAACAATATGCAAGTTATTACTTTATGCCTGATTAATTGCATCACAGTAAAAAACAATTCCAAGAAATAAACAATGATACTGCATCTTTGTTTATTTTAGTATAATTTAGCATCTGAATAATTACTTAAAAGTTTATATCCTTAGTCCTTTACTGTTCATTCTATCCTTAAAATGTAGAAAAAGAGAAAACGGAATATTTTTTAAAATGCAAATACAAATTAAAATTTATGTAGGAAATAGTTTTCCTCTCTATATCCAAGGTGGTATAAGCTTAAAAATACTTAAAACTACTAAGTTTGTTCAGAAAAAAACTAAAATGTTCCAATTTGAACTATGTAAATTAATAGAAAGTTTCTCTCAAGTCAAAGACACAAAAATGAATATATATTTGTAGTGGTTTTTGAATACTTGATATAACAAAAATATCAAGTAGCTGTAAGTAGTTACATATGGAGTACTGATAGTAGAGGGAGCATACTGTGGTATCGTACTGACTGTATAGTCAATACCCCCAAACATATATTTTAGCCTGGGAACAGTGATTTTGTAGAAAATTATATTTCCTGGAATTCATTCCAGAATGAAATGCATATATTTTTTATTTCTGTAAAGACTAGATGTAAACTTCAAACCCTAACACATAAAATAGTAAATATTTTCAGTGAGCTTTCAAAATGATTTGAGATATCATTTTGTAGAAAAAGGCACAAACTATACCTTGAGAAGACCTTGTACAAATAATCCAGATTCATACTTAAAAGAAGACTCATTTCTACAAAGTCTGGAGCACTTTCGTTCTGAAGGAGTAAGAAAAAGGCACAATGTCCTCACTATCTGTAAAATAAAAGAGTATTTCAGTAGGGAAAAAATATAATAAAAGAGTCAATAGTTTACTAAAGAAGGAAATCCTGATTAGAAACTTAAAATTTCATTTACTGATAAATCCAAAGAGTAGCATGTTTCCAATAGTTAAGTACACTTGTTACCTCACTTGCCATCACAAATTTTTTCAGACAAAAATTTTCTATAAATATTCAGCAATATTGTGCAAACAAAATCCAAATAAAAAACCACAAAGAGGTTATCCTGGTCCAAAGCTTTGTGTAAAGATGAAATTTTGTTCAAACATATTGAAAGATGGGGGGAAAAATGGACCACTGGTGAGGATTAGGACATTTTTGTTACATAAAGAATTTTGTTGTGAAAGAGTTATTGGAGTATGTCTTAGGCAGCACTGGGAGGTGCTATTTCTGGATGGCTTTATTAGCTATCAACAGTAACTCAATGGGTTATTAATATGCCTTTATTTTGGTTTTTAATTGGTACTACAGAGTTGTGATAGTTCCATTATCTTCCATTTCCACGGACTTGCCCAAATCATGAAAGTATGTGAGAGTCCTTGTCATCTGGATTTGTTCTAAATTTTCTGGAAACTCTCTTCTGAGCAAGGAAAGGTTGTGTTCTTGCTGAAAATCTACAAAATTGAAAATTTCTTGACCTAGATTAACAGTGCCTGGCACATAGCAAGAACTTAATAAATACTTCCTGATTGATCGCTGATGGTACAGTCTCTCTCAGATCACCTTATATTTAATTATTCCCAACAGGAAATCATACAACATTACTTTGCATTTATTCTCTTTTTAAGTATTCTATATAGACTTATCTAAGTCTCGTATTAAAAGATAGGCTCCTTGTGCTATTCACTGTATTTGAATTTCCAGTACCCCTTCATAAATACTTGATTGACCTGAAAATGTTCTTTTTAAAGATTAAATATAATCGCTGTATTACCAAACTTCACAATCTGTTCTCAGTCTTTGCACCTTGACCATTCAGCAGCATCTGACACTGCTGGTTACCCTTTCCTCTGAGATGCTCTTTCTTTCTTGGGTTTTCAGGATATGGTTATCTTTTGGCTAGCTTCCTAATCAAGACTGGCACTGCTTTATTTATCATCTTACCTATCTGACCATTCTTCAATATTTTTTGATGATTCGTCATCCATATCACACCCCTTAATGCCTACAAAACTTTTTAAGCTGGGTATCCCATATGCATTTAAAACTCAATTTGCTCTATTGAGCAGAACTCAAAATATTTGCTCCAATTCCTCTTGCAAACTCCCCTGTTGTGCTTAAGAATACAATCAGACATGGTCCTTTTCAACAATGAAATGATTCAAACCAATTCCAATTGTTCAAAGATAAAGAGAGCCATCTACACCCAAAGAGAGGACCTAGGAACTAAGTGTGGACCACAAATAGCATTCTCACTTTTTATGCTGTTTGCTTTCATTTTGTTTTCTTTCCCACTTTTTTTGTTCTTTATTGATAAGGTGTTTCTTGTGCAGCAAGATAACTGTATAAATATGTATACATACATTGGATTTATATTTTAATATATTTAACATGTATTGGACTACCTGCCATGTAGGGGAAGGGATGGGGGGAAGGAGGAGATAATTTGGAACAGAAGGCTTTGCAAGGGTCAATGTTAAAAAGTTACCCATGCATGTTTTGTAAATAAAAAACTTTAATTTAAAAAAAAAAAAAAGAATACAATCATCCCTCCAATTATGTAGGCTCTCAACAATGGCCTTATTATTGAACTTTTTCTTTCATCTCACATGTCCAATTAGTTGACAATGATTCATTACTCTAGGAGCAAATATTTTTTTCATTTTCATAAAAATTTATATTTTTGAGTTGTATAATATATAGAATTATTACATTAGAGCATGTATATAAACATATAAATCTATTTCCAATATTTTTTGCTGAGAATGGTACAATCAAAAAAATTTAGAGACCACTAGTATCAGAAACTGAAGATAATCTCATCCCACTAGAATATAACAATGTGAAACAGAAACAGAAGTATTCATTTTTTCTGGGGATATTATATTATTATCATTACTATAAATAGCATTTGAAATGAAACTAAAACTGAATCATTCAAATATAAATTATTTACTTTACATGTTACTTGCAGATAGTTTTTATCTTGAATTGGATTCTTTTGGCCACCAGAATATACTTTTAGATTACTTCTGCCATCAATCCCTATGTGAATCAGAAAATCCAAAATAATCACTTTTTTTAATAAGTAGGAAATTATATGCTACTAAAAATGTCATCTTTCTAAACCAAAATTAAAAACTTGAATTTCTAATATAAGTTTCTTCTTTCATTATTACAAATAAGCAATTCTGAAAATGACAAATCTGACTAAAATCTGACTAATCTGATTAAAATGACTAAGTCTCATTCTTTTGGTTACCTTATTAGAACAAGAGAGAATGAAGGCAATCATTAACTCTAATAATGTTATGTATACCCCAAATCTCCTCTGAGAATGGACAGAATAGATTAATTTTGGGCTCAAAGAAGTAGAAAAAAAAAAAGGATGAGATAGAACTGGGAAAGAATAGGGAAAAAATTTTTAAAATCAAGAATAAAGTAGGAGGTAGAAGGGGAAAATGAAGAGAATATTCTAATTCCCATTCTAGGGAGAAAGAAGAATCCAATATGAAGGGTGAAAATGTAAAGAATAAAGCAGAAGAAAGTATGGAACAGTTACAGTAAAATGTCTTTGACTTTAAAAAAAAGTTTTAATTCCATTTATGTAATTCACAAGAAATGTCAAATTGCAAATGATAAATAACTTTGCATTTTTTGTCATGTAGCAATTTTGTCACATTCCCATTTCCAGATGTTTTCACAGCATTTTAATTCCTACCTTTAAATTACTGTAAACAATTTAGTGATAATACCAATGATTCTAAAATAAGCCACTAAATGTGACTTACCTTATTTACTTTATCTGCACTGCTACCTACCACTATAGAACAACCACAGGTCTGCAAGTGGGAGCTGATGGCACTGCAAGTTAAATGAAGATTTACTAGCAAAATAAGACGATTTTACAGACTGAAAAATCAAACAAGCAAACCATAAAATTATTTTATAGTTACATCTTTAAATCATGATAAAACCCCAAACTATGTGCAAAATCTGGTAACCTATCACTTTCAAGTTCACTTTTGCCATCATGGATTTACACTTTTGAAATTTATGTTAAAGGTCACTTAATGAGATTATTAATTTATATAACATAACAAAGAAAGGGGCCACAAAGTACTTACACAACTATTAAATTAAGAATTGAACCTCTAAGGTTATTTAATCTTATTTAATCTTATTTAATTGCTTTCAGTTTCTTTTATCAAACTATGGATAAAATAACTTTTCAAAAGATCTAATAAGGATCAAATAAAGATATCATAAACAGATGGCTGTTGTCACTTCTAGAGAAATAAAAGTGGTTTTTCTGTTCTATTTTTTTAAATCACCAAGATCTATAGCTTCACATTATATATTAAAAGTTATTTTAATTGGCTTTTATGAAATGGAATAAAATTCTTACTTGAGAAGGAAACCTTCATGGCAACTATCTCCAATGTCATCATCATTTAGTATTGTATCACTAATCTAAAGTGCAAAGAAAAAAGTAGGTTAGAATACAATACCGAAAAATTTTTTGTCCCTAAGATTTAAATCTAGCAGTAGATTGCATAGTATGTAAATAATTTTTAAATCCTCCTGATTTGAATTTTGTGGCATGAAGTTTTGAAAAAAATAGTAATATTGTCATTGCTTTACATCAAATGAAATAATTGTGTCTACATTTAATAGTAAATATAGAATTTGTGAAATCTGGTCATGAAGGTTAAATAACAGATGACTGAGTTCCTAATCACATCCAAAGACAGTCTGATGTCTCTTAAAATACAGAGTTAGAGCAACAAGAATAACAATGGCAGTTCTTACACTGTTCTGTTTGGCTTAATAGTGCTGTGATTCTAACCAATCAAAGATTCTGTATTACTAGTCTTTAAAAGCTTAAAAGATACTCCAAAATTTGAGAACAAAAAACTTCAAATAAAAAGATTCAGATAACAATTATCTGCACAAGTTCAAACTGAAAAGCAATGCAAACTCTAAACAATAACAATAAACAAAATTCTGGCACAATCACCATATTGTGATGACTAAAGACCTTAATAAATTCCATATATTCATACCATAAAGTCACCATAAATTCCATAAATGAATTCTAATGTAATGTCTTAATTGTACAGTATCATATGTATTAGATTATTAGAACTTTTATGTTCCCAGAAAGTATATTAGTGGCAAAGTTAATATAGCTAACATGATTCAAAAGTGATTAATTGGCACTGGCTAAATTACATAAATTATTTCTGTTCAATTACTAGACATTTTTTCTCTAAAAAATTACTGCTTTACATTAATAGCCTATCATTAATATTAATTAATTGGTTTGCTATGTACCATTGCTTTAACTTCATATAAAAATGAACTTACATCTATTTCCTCAGGAACGCAGTGTGATTTCATAGATGAAAGGAGTTCCATTACAAGAATAACCTCTCCAGTGAGCATTGGAATAATGCTCTGACCCTATGCAATAAAATAAAATTAGATTTAAAAAGATTATGCAAAACAGGAAGATCTTGGTAAGGAAACTACTAACAATGAAAACAAGGAAATAAATAAGTTCTTTTTGGACGGTGAGATAACAGGAATATAAAAACCAACAGCTTCATTTGGTAGAAATGCTTACTAACATTAAAAAGGACCAACTAAAACAAATTTCCCATTCTAGGTTTCTAAGGGTTTATGTGATAATCAAAGATTATTTAAATTTTTCCAGAAAGTCTTTTCCATTATTGAATTTGTTACACCCTGACAATGATTATGTGAGCACCCTGGTTTAAAAAATTAATATTTCTAATTTAATATTGGAGATATAAAAATAATTAAAAAGATATTCTATTGCACTTTAACATTTTGCAACTAGGGAATCTAAAAAGGCAACATAATTGAGAAATCTTTTTATCAAATAATTTCAAGTAGTGAAGCCTGGCCTTATGACTGCTAATAAAATATTTTTTCTATAAACAAAGGAAGCTTATGCATAATCACATTAATTTTAGAATAAAAAACTATCCTCTGATCTCCAGATTATATTTTTCATTAGTACAGGTTAAAGATAAAGTTTTCAAATATACTTCTTGAACCAAAGGGAAACATTTATTCTTCACTGTAATTCAGGCATTTAACATATATGGTGGTCTCAGATATGGATCCTACAATTAAACAAATTATCCAAAACTTACCCTACAGAAAAGGAGAACAAACAGGGCAAACTGAGATTGATATTATTCCTGCACTGATTGTCCCACCACTCCCCCCTCATCTATGTCTTGGATTCTACTTTATGGGGGAAAAAATTGGATAAATTTCTTTAGTTTTGTTCAGTAATTTTTAAATTTTTTTTCACAAAGATTTAAGATTGCTAGCAGCTCAATAATTCAATATAATAGTAATTAGGTCAACCAAAAGAACCACCAGACCTTACAAACATGTTACACATGCATGTGCACATAAACATCTATATATGTGATTGTGTGTATATATACATACATGAAAATATGAACTCTTTAATAATTATCTTTAGTAACAGTAGCATTTGATGGCATATGCATTCTTTTTACCTGATCTTCCATTCTTTCTGTTCCTTCTAACACAATCTTCTGGACATTCTCTTGCCTCTCCTGGGGGAAAAAAAAAGCTTAATCGATAGTGGTACTATAATTTAACTATATGTTCATAGCAGCAAAAGTCAATTGGTAAAAAACAAAAACAAAATTTTCTAGGGAAAAAAATAAAAATAAAAAACCAAGTCACTTTGGCAAAATGTAAAGTTGAACTTTATTCATAAAACAGTGACTTATACCTTCCTAAATGAACAAGATAGTATATCTAAAAGCTATGGCAGAATAGCAAAAACTCAAGAAAAAAATTTTTTTTTTCCTTTGTCATCTAGCAAGTCTTCCCAAGATTTAATAAAACTAAATTTTACAAAGTCACTAGCTGTGGTGAGAAAATTGGAATACTCATTACTTTCTGCTGCCACTTTTAGATTCTCCTTCTCTACCATTATAATTTAGCACTCTCTCCTCCCCTTTAAGATCCATAATAGTCAAATTCATTGTCTAACTGAAATATCAGAGATTATAGAAGAGGTGGCAAGAATGTACAAAAAACTAGGTAAAAAAGAATTTAATATCACTAATTATCATATGGTGTGATTATCATCTACAGTCAGGTATCTATGACAAGTGAGTCAATCAAGCACTGTGGAGGTGATAGAAATAGAGATGTGTAGATAGAAATCCAGATGTGTCATTTAAAATTCTTAAAGATCATGCTGTTAAAGTGTTGCCAGCAAATTTGTAAAACTCAACAGTGACCGTTGGATTGGAAAAGATAAAATTTATATTCTTATCCCAAAGAATGGCAATACCAAGAAATGTTCAAATTACCTAACAACTGCACTCATTTCCACATATTATGCTCAAGATTTTGCAAGTTAGGTTTCAGCAATATGTGAACCAAGAAGTACCAGAAGAGCAAGCCAGTTTTCAAATGGAAGATCAAATTGCCAACATTCACTAGAATATGGAGAAAGAAAAAGGATTCCAAAAAAACATCTACCTCTGTATCACTGACTACATCAAAGTCTTTGATTGAGTGGATCACAACAAAATGTAGCAAGTCGTCAATGAGCTAGAAGTCACAGATCATCTTAATTGTCTCCTGGAGAAACCAGTATGTGGACCCAGAACAATTAGAATATTAAAAAAGGTCAAAATTGTATATTGCTATCTCACTTATTTAATTTACATGCAGTGAAATAAAATCAAGTGAAAATATATCAAGTGAAATAAATGCTAAGCTAGATGAACCAAAAGCTGGACTTGGAAGTTAATTTGACAGAAAAGGAAAATGATAAATCTTGGAAAATATGTGGGGAAAAAAAAGACACTACTAGACTGTTGAAGTTGTAAACTGATTTAATCATTCTGGAGAACAATTTGGAACTATGCCCAAAGGACAATCAAACTGTGCATAATCTAGCAATACTACTAGTAGATCTGTAACCCAAAGAGATCATTAAAAAATGAAAAAGGATCTACATGTACAAAAATACTTATAGCAACTCTTTTTGTGGAGCCAAAGAATTAGAAATTGAGGAAATGGTCATCAATTGAGAAATGGCTGAACAACTTGTGCAATATATAAGGAATACTATTTTGCTGTAAGAAATGACAAGCAGATGGAACAGATTTCAGAAAAACCTAGAAAGGCTGTTGTGATCGGAGGCAAAGTAAAGTGAGCAGAAACAGAAAAACATTGTACAACTGTAATAGCAATATGGTACAATGATCAGCTGAACAACTTAACGCTTTTCAGCAATACAGTGATATAAGGGCAACTCCAAAGGATTTATGACAGAAAACTACGTAAGTCTGAATGCATATCAAAGCATACTATTTTCATTTTATTTTACTTTTTGTGGTTCTTTTCTCTTGATCGGTTTCTTTTTTTGGCAGATGACTACAGTGGAAATATGTTTTATATGACTGCATATATACATATAATTGTATCAAATTACTTACCATCTTAGGAAGGGAATGGTGAAAGAGGGAAGGAGAAAATTTGGAAATGAATGTTAAAATATACTTTTACATAAGATTGTAAAAATAAAATAAAGAAAAATGTTAATCTCAGAAATGCTGAATGATGTCACTCTGATAACAGAAAATGAATTAGAATTAAGAAAGTGAGGGTGAAAAGAAGAGTGTAAAGGATGGTTTGAAGCTTAACATTTAAAAAAACAAACCAAAAAAGGAGTCAAAAACAATCATAGCAACTGGTCCTACCACTGCCTGGCAAGAAAATTAAAGAAATGGATGCAGTATGAGATTTTATATTATTGAAACTCAAAGATCATCACAGATGGCAATGAAAGAAGAGCTATGGTAAATTTGGCCAACATACAGAAATATCACTTTGTTGACAAAATTCCATGTAGTCAAAGTTCTGGGTTTTCCAAGAAATAATGTATAGCTAGCTATGAGTTGGAATATAAGGAAAGCTGAGTGCTGAACAATCAATGCTTTCAAATTGTGACACTTAAACTTGACATGAACTTGGCCAGACTTTAAGATAGTGGAGGACAGAAGGACCTGGTGTGTGCCCAGGATATTATCTATTTATGGGATATTCTCCTTCCTTCATCCCTCAATGTCTGCTGGGCTCCCAATTCTCTTCTTATTTCAACTCCTGTCCTCAGATTAGGCGCCTTAAATGTATATATTGTTGATGCCCTGTAAAATCCCTTAACTTCCAAGTTGTTGAATATATACTCCTTTTCCCATTACTTCCTCCTCCTCCTCCATTCTTAACTTGTTACACATAGTCAACTTGAACTTATTACACATATGCATCCCATTTCAAGTTCATAAACTCTGAAATTATAATCTTTAGTCATTCCATTTTCCCCATGTTTATAACTAACCTTCCTCATCCTCACTGTGACCTCCAATCTTCTAATCTCCCAATCTTAAAACTAGTTTCATTGTCCACTCTCCCCTATTCTGACATGTTCAACTCCACAATACCATCAAACCTCTTAACCAATCATGCCTTGCTAAACCCTAAACATGGATTATTTTCACTATTTCAATTGCTCCTAATGTGTTGCTGAGATAGAGGTGCAGACTATTATAAAATCCTACTGCCTACTTTACTACAAATTTATGTTATATAATCTCATCTCAGTCTTCAATGTGGCAAAGTAATTTTTATATCTTCTTAATCAATTTGCAATCTCACCGTGGATTTTCTAAACATTCTGTTTCTTCAAGCTTCCAATGCACCTCCCAGTTACGTATATTTTCACTACATTCTTGATCAAAATATTGAGGCCATTTGCTAAGATCTCCATCTTTTCCCTTCCTCATCAAACCTTATCAGTTAGTTACTTTTCCCCCACTATTTCCTCCTTTACCCATATCATATGAAAGTGATCTTACTCCACATGTATGTAAACTCCTCTAAATGCATCTTGGTTCCCATTCTTCTCTTCTCCAATAGATTGATCCTCCTTCCCTCCTTTTTTTTTCTCCTCTCATTTTTCTGCAAGATAAATCAATTTAGAAACTTATGCCTTCCCAGCATATTCCCTATCATTGTGGCCCTTTCTCCCTCAGATTAGATCAACACTGAAGAATTGAGGACAGGAGTGGAAATAAGAGAATTAGGACTCCAGCAGACACTAAGGGATAAAGGAAGGAGAATATCCTATAGATAGATCAAAACTCACAATTTCTCAGATCATTTCCTAACCCAACAACATGACTTTACAAAGCCCCCTGGTTGGATAAGTCTTCCTCATTATTCTCTCCCCACCCCAATTTTATGTGTTGTCTTCTCCCCCTTACATTGTGAACTTCTTGAGAACAGAGATTGTGGTATACCTTTCTCTGTATTTGCAGTGCCTGACACATTTGTGGTTATTCAGTCATTTCAGTTATGTCCTCCTATTTGTGAAGCCCATTTTGGTGTCTTCTTGGCAAAGATACTGGAGTGATTTGCCATTTCTTTCTCCAGCTCTTTTATTTTTTAAAAACAGGAAGAATAGAGTTAAATGATTTGCCCAAGATCACAGTAAGAGTCTGGAAGCCCATTAACTTTTTCATTTCAAAAAACATTTTGATAACTGTATTTCAATATAATTGACTGAATGGGTGAACTGTAATGGAGAGCAGGTCTTAGAATTAGTGAGGAAGACCAGAGTTCTGATTTATTTTGACAAATTTCTTTCCTGTGTCATGATCATTCATTAGTGTTTCTAGACCAAAGCTGTGGATCTTTATCTCCTATGAAGTCAAGTAACTGAATGTAGGAGTGGGAATTACGAAAAAGCTGGTAATAGTGAAATATTCTAAATACTGCAGTATCAAATATTCTGCCAGTTAATTCTTTGTAAAAATAAAAAAGCACATCCTTCTCATTGGGCACAATCTTTAGAATTTTCAAATAGGCTGTTTTTACTTAAGTTCTATTAAAAAATAATGCTTATTCAAACCTATATTTTCATTTGTGTACCTAATTCTAGCTCAAGATTTAGTTCATGAACACAAGCAAAAAACACTATGGTATTTCATCATGACATCAAATAGTGTTCGTTTGAACTCTATATTTTAATAATGACAAAAATTATACCCAATACATACAAATACTATCATGATGACAAAAAAAAATATTTATACCAAGTAAGATTATAGCAGGTATAGAGGGGAATAGAACATGACGATAGTTTGAGAAAACATCTCTGTGAAAAACAAAGTAATATTGAATACCAAAAAGTTAGGTGTAATATCACAATACAATACTAATGATGCAGCATAAACTGTCGAGTAGCATCTGCAGTTTAGAATTACAAAAGGATCAAATGATTTAAAAAATATTAGAGTTATATTTTTCTATTTCCTCTTATCTCATTTAACTTGAAGAAAAGCATATATAGTCCCATTTTCATCCCTGAAAACTATTTTGTTGTTAGGATTACTAGGTGAGAACTCAGGTTGTCTGGACAGTGACAAGGTGAGAATTCAGGTTGTCTGGACAATTACAAGGTGAGAACTCAGGTTGACTTGACAGTTCTCTGGCTCAGACCTTTGGTTTGGGCCTTTAAAGGGAGTTTACACCTTAGGAATTCTAGGAGGAGCAAGCTCATTGGTTGAAGTGGTTCTTCCCAGAAGCCCTTGTATGATCCCACGCCCATTCTCTGGGAGGATAAAAAGAGGCAACATTGAGCTTGGAGAGCAGTCTGGACTGGGGAAGGACAAGAGCTGGAGGAGATTCAGAGCCAGGATTCAGGAAGAAGAAGAGGCTGGCTGGAGGCTCCAGAAGCCTCCCATGAAACCTGCTCATAGAGGAAAAGATTATACAGAAAAGAAACCTCCTCCCAGAGAAGGATTACAACTGAGAGACGACCAGACCCTCACAATTCAAGAACATTAAAATTGGCATCCACATGTGGGGCAAGGACTTTTGCTTAATCCTGACAAGGACTTTTCTGAGCCCTTCAGAGGAGCTAGACAGGACCATAGCAATTTGGTGCCCAAACAGTGACAGACACGGTCCTGATTCCAGTGGAAAAGCCTCCCATCCAGATCTCAGTCTCTCTGACCCAGAACCGTGAGTAACGAGGAAACTTTGTTAAAGATTAAGTGAGCATGCTAATAAATAAATAAGGAACTTAACTTGTTAAGGGCTAAACCAGCAATCTCTTATAGATGAAATGGGGCAGATGTTAGCTAAATACAATCCCTTGACCTCAGCCGACTCAACCCCAGCCCCAGAGGCAGCCTCAGCTCCAGCCCCATTCAGGAGTGGTACTATAGAGAGTATAATCAAGATAATTGAGGAGCAGAGTTTACTTATAACCTGGGTACAGATTGCTAAACTCTTGGCTGCATTAAGACGCACATCCCCTTGGTTCTTAGAGGAAGAAAAGATAGATGTAGATAAATGGAAGCTAGTGGGATTTGAAATGAAAGAATTTCATGCAAAAAATGGGCCTCGTTCAATTTCTGCAGAAGTATTTTATATCTACAACATAGTTCAATTAGCCTTAAACTATCAAGCAAGTTGTAGAAGGAAAAGTTTTAAAAATGAACAAAGGAGGAAGTGTGAGGAAAAAAGGAAAGATCAAGATCTTGTCCAAGAGCAAGAGGATTTAAATGAGGAATTAGGGTATGATTCTCTTGAAGAAACTTCAACCTTGCCTAGAGAACAGATTATTGACAGGCCCACATCAACCCCACCTTCAGAGGTGGAGGAAGAAGAAGGAGGGGAAGAGGCAGAAACACAAACAGAATTGCCTGTGAAGCAGCCTAAGCCTATGGCTAGATTAGAAAAAGCATTGGTTAAAGGTAAGAGAGAAGGACAGGATATAAGTGATTTTATACATGCATATCCTGTGATTGAAGAGATTGATTCTGTAGGCCATAAAAGGAGAAGATATGCACCTTTAGATTTGAATAAAATTAAAGATTTGAAAAAAGGTTGTACCCTTTATGGGGCTACATCAGCTTATGTTAAAAGGTTACTAGATGGTTTGTCTTATGAAGTCCTAACCCCAAATGATTGGAAATCCATAGCAAGGATATGCCTGGAACCTGGAGAAAATTTATTATGGCTTGCGGAATTTCATCAATTATGTAAAATTCAAGTCAGATGCAATTTGGAAATAGGAGTTAACACACAATTCACTTTTGAGCACTTGGCTGGTGAAGGTCGGTATGGAGAGAATTCAGAACAGACTAATTATACCATGACAATATATGAACAAATTGCTAAGGCTGCAATAAAAGCTTGGGGTGTCCTCCCTGGACAGAAAGATTGGGGAGAGGCTTTCACTAAAATAGAGCAAGGTCCCAATGAACCTTTTGCAGATTTTGTGGGACATTTGCAAACTGCTGTCAAAAGAACTATTGGAGAAAATGCAGCTACAGAAATAATGACCAGACATCTGGCTAAGGAAAATGCCAATGAGATTTGCAAAAGAATTATAGGGGGATTAGACAAAGATGCTCCTCTAGAGGAGATCATAAGACGATGTTCCATAGTGGGAACAAATACTTTTTACACCCGGACAATGATGGATGTGGTCCCTCCTGGCAAGGGCCTTCTAGAGAAACTCGGCGATGTTTTCAATGTGGAAAAATTGGGCATCTAAGAGCTCAGTTTAGATATGGAGATACAGTGAGAAGACAGGGTGAGAGAAGACCTAAAACCCCCATGTCCAAAATGCAACAGAGGATTCCATTGGGCATCAGAGTGTAAACTTATTCAGGGAAACGGGATGAGAGGCCCAGGTCCAGGGCCCCAGCAAAAAAGACTTGGGGCATGATGGCAGCTGATGTTACACCCAAAGAGCCTTTAGAAGATCAGGACTCTGATTTGATCAACCAGCAGAAAAGCAATCACATGGCAGAAAGGGATTACCTGATAAATCAGCCAAAAGGCAATCAGATTGCAAAAATGGATTACACCTGGGGAGAATACAGGCCTTTTAAACCAACAGGGCTGTGTCCAGTGCAAACAACTCCAATGTAATTGTCAGATGATGAGAAGAGATTTAGAAAGTGGTAAATAGAAGAAAATTAGATAGGTTAACTGCCTGGGAGAGAGGGTTTGCTTGTATTTTAACAGACAGAAGAAAACAGACGAAGGAAATAGATGGAGAGACAGAAAAAGAGAAAAACCTCAAAACAAAGGAGAAGATCTAAGAAACATCTGACACTGAAAGAGCATGGCTAATAAAAAGACTGTTAAAGAACTTTAAAACCAGCAGCAATCATTGGAATTCCTAACACAAGATGAGACTAATGGACAATGGACTTATGGACATTTATAAATTTTCAATTTATGATTATTTGATCATGTTATTTGTTATATACTTCTAGCATGTATTATGTTACTATGTGCTTATGTAATTTATGTAATTATGTGTAATACCTCCCATATTGATGGATTTATGTTTCAAGGTCATGACTATCCTATGTTCTAAATCAAAAGAAAGGGGGAGATGTTAGGATTACTAGGTGAGAACTCAGGTTGTCTGGACAGTGACAAGGTGAGAATTCAGGTTGTCTGGACAATTACAAGGTGAGAACTCAGGTTGACTTGACAGTTCTCTGGCTCAGACCTTTGATTTGGGCCTTTAAAAGGGAGTTTACACCTTAGGAATTCTAGGAGGAGCAAGCTCATTGGTTGAAGTGGTTCTTCTCAGAAGCCTTTGTATGATCCCACGCCCATTCTCTGGGAGGTTAAAAAGAGGCAACATTGAGCTTGGAGAGTAGTCTGGACTGGGGAAGGACAAGAGCTGGAGGAGATTCAGAGCCAGGATTCAGGAAGAAGAAGAGGCTGGCTGGAGGCTCCAGAAGCCTCCCAAGAAACCTGCTCATAGAGGATAAGATTATACAGAAAAGAAACCTCCTCCCAGAGAAGGATTACAACTGAGAGACGACAAGACCCTCACAATTCAAGAACATTACATTTTGTTATCATTATTTGTGAAATATTGACCTTATTTCTTTTAAGCAATTTTGCAGCAAGCTAAGATTCCTTAACGTCAGGACCCCTGAATTTAAGTAGCAGCTATTGAACCCTGGGCAACTTACTTTCTCTCTCAGTGATTCAGGCAATCAAGACTGTAAAAATACAAAGTAAATGCTTATCTGCATTGGAAGAGGGAATTACACATTGGTCAAGAATAAATAGAATACAGTAATATTTATTACAATAATAAAGTAAATGATGGACTCAAGAACCTACTTACCTTATGCATCCATATCCTTCCTTTCCGGATAATATGTGTTAATCTATCAACACATACTCTATGAAGGGGAAGATAGAAACTGAGTTCAGTTTGTGGAAGTATTATCGACAAACCATATGTACTCCTATCCCCATTCCAGTTTCCATCAAAGATTAATGACACAATAATCACTCCTTTTTCAGACAACACAAAAAACTTCACATCTATGGCTCCACTCTCTGCATTCCGAAGGATTTCTCCATTTAGAGTATGGTTGGCAAGAAAAGTTATTTCTCCATCACTGAGAAGCAATTGTTGTTTCTTAGGAGCCCAAATGTGCCTCACTCTAGGGCCAAGAATGTTGTCCCAGTATGCAAAAGTAGCTGCTAATAAGGGTGAATCACCGCTTAAAGCAATCTCAGTCTTGGCAACAGCTGGAGATGGTGGTGGACAGAGAGTAGACATGATTGCATTCTAATTGTCACATTATCACAATATTCAGGTGACAATCTAAAAAAAAGGAAAAAATGGTTGTTAAATATCAATATCTTCAAAATTTAAAACACCATAGTAATAGCTAGTTTTGACTCAGCCTTCAAATTTTTTTTACTTAAAAGCAAAAAGATTTTTTAAGTGTGCCTTCCATTTGGATACTGATAGATTAGGATGATAAGAGTGTGATTAACAAAGCCCAAGGCTACAGAGAGATCAAACAGAATGTGCCTGAGAAAAAGCCTTTGGATTTGGGGGCAGCTATGTATGTAACCCACTAAATAGAGCACAGGGTCCAGAATTAGGAAGACCCAAATTCAAATCTGGCCTCAGACATTTATTTTGTCACAACTCTGTTTACCTCAATTTCCTTATCTGTAAAAGGAGGTGGAAAAGGGAATATGGCAAATCACTCCAGTATTTTTGCCAAGAAAACCTGAAATGTGGTCACGTCTAATTGGACACAATTTTTTTTTTTTAAAATGACTGACAAGACCCCAAACTAATCTATTTATTTAGTGCTATACCAATCAGACTCCCAAGAAACTATTTTAATGACCTAGAAAAAATAACAACAAAATTCATATGGAAGAATAAAAGGTCGAGAATTGCAAGGGAACTAATGAAAAAAAAAGTCAGAGGAAGGTGGTCTAAGTGTACCTGATTTAAAGCTATATTATAAAGCAACAGTCACCAAAACCATTTGGTATTGGCTAAGAAATAGACTAGTTGATCAGTGGCATAGGTTAGGTTCACAGGGCAAGATAGTGAATAAAAATAGCAATCTAATCTTTGACAAACCCAAAGATCCCAAATTTTGGGATAAGAATTCATTATTTGACAAAAACTGCTGGGAAAACTGGAAATTAGTATGGCAGAAACTAGGAATGGACCCACATTTAACACCACATACTAAGATTAGATCAAAATGGGTCCAAGATTTAGGCATAAAGAACGAAATCATAAATAAATTGGAGGAACATGGGATGGTTTACCTCTCAGACTTGTGGAGGAGGATGGAGTTTGTGTCCAAGGGAGAACTAGAGACCATTATTGATCACAAAATAGTACATTTTGATTACACCAAATTAAAAAGTTTCTGCACAAACAAAACTAATGCAAACAAGATTAGAAGGGAAGTAACAAATTGGGAAAACAGTTTTACAGTTAAAGGTTCTGATAAAGGCCTCATCTCCAAAATATACAGAGAATTGACTTTAATTTATAAGAAATCAAGCCATTCTCCAATTGATAAATGGTCAAAGGATATGAACAGACAATTTTCAGATGATGAAATTAAAACTATTTCCACTCATATGAAAGAGTGTTCCAAATCACTATTGATCAGAGAAATGCAAATTAAGACAACTCTGAGGTATCATTACACACCTGTCAGATTGGCTAAGATGACAGGAACAAATAACGATGAATGTTGGAGGGGCTGTGGGAAAACTGGGACACTGATGCATTGTTGGTGGAGTTGTGAAAGAATCCAACCATTCTGGAGAGCAATCTGGAATTATGCCCAAAAAGTTATCAAAATGTGCATACCCTTTGACCCAGCCATACTATTACTGGGCTTATACCCCAAGGAACTACTAAAAAAGGGAAAGGGACCTGTATGTGCCAAAATGTTTGTGGCAGCCCTTTTCATAGTGGCTAGAAGCTGGAAGATGAATGGATGTCCATCAATTGGAGAATGGTTGGGTAAACTATGGTATATGAATGTTATGGAATATTATTGTTCTATAAGAAATGACCAACAGGAGAAATACAGAGAAGCTTGGAGAGACTTACATCAACTGATGCTGAGTGAAACGAGCAGAACCAGAAGATCATTATACACTTCAACAATGATACTGTACGAGGATGTATGCTGATGGAAGTGGATTTCTTCAACATAGAGAAGAGCTAATCCAATTCCAATTGATTAATGATGGACAGAACCAGCTACATCCAGAAAAGGAACACTGGGAAATGAATGTAAACTGTTATTTTTACCTTCTGAATCCAATTCTTCCTGTGCAACAAAAAATTCGGTTCTACACACATATATTGTATCTAGAATATACTGTAATATATTTAACATATATAAGACTGCTTGCCATCTGGGGGAGGGGGTTGGGGGAGGAAGGGAAAAAATCTGAATAGAAGTGAGTGCAAGGGATAATGTTGTAAAAAATTACCCATGCATATGTACTGTCAAAAAAATGTTATAATTATAAAATAAAATTAAAATTAAAAAAACAAAAACAAAAACAAAAACAAAACAAAAAAAATAATAAAATGACTGACAAGAAAAATCTTTGGAGATACCAGTTTTGGTGAAATTGGTCAAAAGTCAGACCAATGGAAAAAAAAGTAAGAGGAAAGTGGAGGCTCCTTTTTTAGACAGCTTTTTAAAGGGGTTTATCCATAAAAGGCAGAAGAGATATTTGATAAAAGTTTAGTAGGGACAGTGGGGGTGTAAAGATCACAAATGAAGAGTTTGGGGATTTTTTGGAGGATGGAGTAAACATGAGCATGTTTGCAAGAAATGAACTGGGAGAGATTGAAAATAAGTAAAAGAATGGCATTCTCTCAGGATAGAACAGGTCCCAACAAAGCCTTTGTTAGTTCCTGCATGGATAGCTAACAGCAGGGGGCAGAAAAACAGGCTGTGTTGACCACATGGCCAGGTGCAAGAGACTTCGGTTGTGATAAACAGCATAGGTTGCCCTCCCAGCCACATCAGGGAAACAGATTGCAGGAAACTTGGATCCATTTCTAAAAATTTGTTTTGACAAGTTCTGACCAATTGTTGAAAAGTAAATATCCTCCCTTGGGAGGAGATAGCCCTTACCTTACTCTATACATAAATACCTCCCTCTGATCAACCAGTCCCTTGATGCTATTTGGTTCTATTCTACTTTTGTGACAATAAAACTTCCTTTGAAAAACTAGTCCAGGTCTCTTCAAAATTATTACTTATTGAATCTGCTCTGTTCTCCCATTGCAAGGGAAAATAAGATGGAACAAGACTGCTTGAGCTCTTAGCAGTGTTAGTCTTAGTAAAGAGTAAGACAATTGTATCATATGAAACAGTGGTGAAGGAGAGAAAGTTGTAGAAAATATTTGAGTGATGGGTATAAGAAAAAAGGGAGGAGGAAGCTCATTACAAATACCCTCAATTTTCTTCTATAAAATGAGGAAAGGTTCTCAGCTGATAAGGTGAGGGAAAGAGGAATCATGGGAAATTTAGTGAAGAATGAAAAGATTTAGAAGAGTTACTGTGGAAAATGGGATAGTGAGTAATTAAGTTAGGATTGCTTGAGGGCCTAGTTGAAGCTGTGTAACAATGTTGTAGTAGATCCAATAAAAGCAGTTACATTATATGTGTAAGAAAGCTGAGGGTGGTGGGAATGATCTAAGGCTGAAGCCTAGCAGAGCACAACCACCAAAATGATAAAGGATCTGTAAAAACAGGAAAACAGTACAATATAGAAGTGAATAGACATCTCAAGGGGTTAAGATGGGTTTAAATGTGGCTAGCATGGGACAATAGATGGTCAGTGAGAGTACTGAGAAGCCAAGAGACTGGAAATCATGGTTATACAAAGAAAGCAGGGGGAGAAAGGGAAAGCCAATAGATCAGCCTTTTAAAAAAATTACCTAGCATAAGACCTTATATTTTCTCTATTCTCTGATTATAAAGATATGGTTTGCTCTATAAAATCAGTTATTAAAACATGCCTATTCCCTTTACACAGACTGGTAAGAAACAGATATTTAAAAAATATATAATTCAGATATAATTCAGCATGCTAATTCCATACCACCTCATTTTTCTGACTACCCCTCCCCCACCTTATATTCCAAGTATTTTTTTTTTAAACGCCTTAATACTTTTTTTTGGAGGGGGGGGGATTATAGTGTTGAGCTCTCTTTTCCTACTCTTCATAAATAGAAATCCCTCACTTGTAACAAGCAAAAAAAAATAAAATAAAATAAAAAAGGATCACATAGCCAAGCAAATCAAATCCATTCATTAATAAGCCATATTCAAAAAACAAAACAATTCCTTCTGAACCTTTAACCTATCATCTCCATAAAAAGGGAGGAACCATACTTCACTGGTCCTGAGTTTTTACATTTCTTTATTTCTTTACATTTTTCACTTATCAGAAGTTCTCAGGATTTTTATAATGTAAGTCTATGTATAAATTATTCTGGTTCTGCTCATTTTACATTAGTTCTTCTCTGATTTTTCTAAATCTGTCCTTTTTGCAATTTCTTGTGGTACATTAATATTCTAAAACATTAAGATAATTGTTCAGTTAATTCTCAATTGATGGGCAATTCTCTTAAGTTTCAGGGGTTTTTACTACCACAAAAAGTACTGTCGTGTATATTTTTGAAATATAGGTCTTGTTTCTTCTGTGTGATCTCTTTGAGATATATTCTTACAATGAGTACCACTGGGTCAAGAGATATGCACAGGTTAGTAACTTTTGGGGGCACAGTTCCCAAATTGTTTTTCAAAATGGCTAGACCAATTTACTTCTGCCAACTGGCTTATATCCAGAACAGGAATTGTCATTTTCTCTTATCATCTTTGCAAATCTAACGGGTGTGATATGGAATTTGTTTATGTCCTTTGACCATTTATCTATTATCTATTACTCTTCTGACTTCATTAAGAATAATATCTTTGACATGAACACAGAATAATTATAAAAGAATAGATGCCTATTCCTTTTCTGATCACTGGTTTTCCCCCCTAAAAATTTATCATGGTGGGGAAAAGATCTCTATTTTAAAGGATTTTTAAACTATAAAGTCAAGTCCACTCATTAATCTAGATTTCTTCTTAAATGTACTAAGTTCCTAATATAAGGATATCAGTCCTAAGATAGTTGAGAAATTCTAGTAGTTCCATTATCATCAATTAGAACAAAAGAATAGACTCCAGACCATTTTCTACATTGTTTTACATTGTATTATGAGATATTCTGCTTCTAATTTTCTTCCAATTTTTCAATTTAGGCTGTATTTTACACCAATTTTGCACTTAGCTGCAAAAGCAAGACTGCTTTCTGCTTAGTTAAAGTGTGTTTTAGAATCTGTATCTCTTTACTGCAAATTCTGTTTCATTCAACTTTCCTATGAAAGTGGTGATAAGTAACACCTTTAGTTTTACCAATTTATATTAGATCTGTTTCTTTAAGATGTGTTGCTCTTTTTCCTATGGTTTTACTTATTTAGAAAGTACATACAGCATATAACTGCTCAAGTGTGCAAACATAGTAACAATTTTCATTTCTTTAAAGCCCAGTGAAATTTTTAACTAATGTACATGACTTCATTTTATTTCAAGCTAGTAATGTGATATGTATATTCCTTAGGAAATGGTTTTCTAAGTCTAATTATGTTACTTTGCCAGTTTTATATATTTTTGTGTGAAGCATATTCCACAGCTACCCAATCTGGGCATTTCATTGTCTGTCCTGCTACAACCTAAGCACCCTCTTCCCCCTTTTCTAAAACTTGTGGCAACAGCTACCAAATCACCAGCACTATTTCTGGAAAAGGCTCTCAAGTAGCACTGAGATGTGCTTAAATATCCCAGGGACTTCCCAGATCCAAACTTCCTTCTTTGTGCAGTTTCACCCACATTAAATTGTAAGCTTCCTCAGGCCAGAAATTGTCAATTCTTAATCTGTACCAGGGCTTAATATCCAGTTTAGCAACAACCACTGTTTAAAAAATGAGATTTTCATTCATTTCATTTCATTTAAGAGCTCTGATATGCACATGAAATCAAGTAGCTCCTAAATACATGCTCTTGAGTCAGGTTTGAGTAAAGTTATCCTCAAAGTACCTACTTAATATTCCACAAGGATTTCAGCCATATTGTTTAGAATTCTTTGCAGTTTGCACCACTTCCACATTTCTACCATCGGCTTCTAAATATAACATATCCCCAGCTGTTGAATCTTCAGCCAACTTTTCATTTTTTAAAGGCTTATTTTGCATGTAGTTTTGAAAAATGGAAAATGTCTTAAAAATTCTACCAACTCTTGACACTACATTTATTAGAATGCAAAAGTCTGATACTCAGTTCTGAAAAGGGGACATCTTTTTTAAGTAACAGCTTTTTGTTTTCAAAATATATGCAAAGATAATTTTCAACATTCATCCTTACAAAACCTTGTGTTCTAAATTTTTCTCCTTTCCTTTCCCCCATCCCCTCCGTTAGACAGCAAGTAATCAAATTAAACATGTGCAATTCTTCTACATATATTTCCATGTTTACCATGCTGCACAAGAAAAAGATCAAAAACAGAAATGAAAAAAAAAAAAACAAAAACAAAAACATGAGAAGTGAAAATACTATGTTGGCATCCATATTCAGTCTCCATAGTCCTCTCCAGCACAAGTCTAATGGAATTGGCCTGAATCACCTTATCCTTGAAACATATCATTAGGGACATGTTTTCAAAAGCAAGAGAAGGAATTTTTTTTCAATAAAATATGCTAAGTTTGGCTTTGCTTGCAAAGGTTTTCCTCTATGTGTTTAATAAAGCCAGAAGCAGTACAATTTTTGATGCTCCCATACACACTATTTTCTTTGGATAAATTAACTTATAAAGTTAAAGTACTTTTCACACAAAAGTACAAAAAGAGGACAAAAATTAATCAGATGTGATCATCACAATGAGCCCTTAAACACAAGGATTTTTATCCGTTTTTTAATGTCCTGGACCCCTCCTTCAAGGTCTAGTAAAATTAGTCTCCTCCAAATAATGATTCAAAAATAGGTAAGAGTTGGAGTCAGGGACATGAATCAAATCAGGTCTTAGACACAAGTAGTGTGTGACCCTGGACAAAACACTTAATCTGTTTGCCACAGTTTCCTCATCAGCAAAAGGAGGACAAATTTAGAAACCATTCCACCTCATTTTCTTTTAACTTCCTCTTTACCTTTAATGTGTCAGGAGGAGGAGCCCTAAAGCGTCGGGGATCTCAAACACAAAATTTCACCTTAGGCCGGGATTCGACTCTGCCGTCAGTCCTGCTCGTCCCACGCAGATCTTAGTTTTTGTCCGCCACTCCAGACAATCGGGTGGTCTAGATGGAGTTAACAATTGCCCCGGAGGGGACAGATGCAGAATAGGAAACAGATTACCAGCACACTAGCTCTCAGAAGCATTTCTGCAGCAAGTGCATTATCTTTCAACCCTACAGGGCAAAGGGGGTGGCACAGAGCAGGCACGTCCCATTCCCATATCAGAGGAAAGCGCCGAGTCAAAGAGCAGCTACTCTAGGAGTCCCCATCCCAGAATCCCCTGGGCGGGGGCGGCGACTACAAAGGAACGAAACTGATCCCAACCGATCCAGCCAAGCATAGCTCCCCACCTCGCCTGAGGTGGGAGAGTAGCGGATTCTCCCAGAACTGGTCACTTGGTTTCTCATAGATAAAGTCGGACTAAAAGAGATTGAATTCTGGAGGGAGCGAAGTCTCACACCACATAATGTTTCTTCCAATCAAGTCGCAGGCCGCCCCTCCACTTTCCTCACTCACCCACAGCTACAGCAGCTATCTCCAGCAAACCGTAGGACCGCCCCTTCCCTGCATGGAACCCGCCCTGGACCCACCCCCTCCTTTCTTTTACCAACCTTTCTCTACTCGTCCAGCTTAGTGCTGCACCGATTGGCCAAAAACTGAAAGTTATCAGCCCACTGCCCGCTCCTGGCCCCCATTTTCTACTTCTCTTTGTGACTCAGTCAATAAGCTTTATCAACAAACGTTTATTCTCTAGTGAATACCTTAACGAGCTCGGAGGATTTCCGGCCTGGCACTAGTCCAGAGTAAGTGAGGTGTTGCTCAGTCGCCTCCTAATCCCTTGCCGGCCGAGAGAAGAGAAAGGGTTGGAGGAGAAGGAGAACTTAATACGCCATCGTGACTATGGGCGGAATTTGTAGTCTACTCTCTTCCTATTTTGATGGGGTGGGGCGGAACTTCTGGCAACACTGGGAGGGAGAGAAGGAGGGAGTATCCCAAAATCCAATTACTGAAATCGGAGCTGACTAGGGAGAAGGAAGGGAGGAGATTGACGCGTTACATCACACATCGTCTGTCCTGTGCGAGATGGCGTAAGCTGTGGCGTAGCTCTAGAAGCTTGTGGCATAGCCTATGAGAGCTTTCTATGTTTTGCTCCTGTATAAGCCCGATAAATCAAATAGAGAAAATTAAGGGACGTGACTGTCTTTTTCTCAGGTAGAGCTAAGGTAGTGAATGATAATAATGATAGTGAATGCTAAGTGGTTTAAAAAACAAGACGCTTTGATTTGAATTACTTGAATTAGATCGCTGAGGTTCTTTAAAACTTCAAGATGCAGAAATTCCTCACTTCAAGGGTACCTTTTGATCTTCTTGCAAGTATGGCTACACAGTTAACAGTTTTTGGGTTTTTTGTCCAGACTAAAATGCTGTTTATATGACGATGTCATATATACTTTGTCACCTTCATTTCCTTGAGCCTCACTTTCCTCATTTGTAAAACGGGGTTGGTAATATTACCTAACTCAAAGGGTTTGTGATGAGGAAGGAATGAAATTCATTGCACTTAGTTTTCTTCAAAGTACAATTCAAAGGCCACTTCTTTCAGCAGACCTTTCTAAATTCCTTTCAGCTGCTACTGCCATCCCCCAGCCTTTCCTCCAAACTAACTTGCATTCCATGTATTTTTACTGTGCATATTACGGTCCCCCACAGCCTAACATATGAGCTCTTTGTAAGTGGAAACTGCTTCATTTTTGTCTCTTTTTAGCAAAGTGCTCAGTCCACAATAGGTGCTTCATAAATGCTTCTTGGCCATAAAAAGGAAAAAAATAAATAAATAAATAAATAAATAGAATTTTACAGTGTAAGGGTGTAATATTCTTCTCTAAAGTGTAATGTTCTCTTTTCTCTTTTTTTTCTTTTCAGTTCAATAATTCAGTTCAGATTCAATAATCACCTCAAATGCAGCCAGGAGTTAAGTTCCAAATCCTTTATTGTTTCCTTCAAAGTCTTTTTTCCTGGGGCCTGGTTAGCTTTCTTAGAGGCCTTTCTCTCTCCTTGGTTCTGAGAGCTCCTGCCACTGTCAGCTTCTGCCTGTAGCTTCCTCTGAACTAGCTTCTAGTGGGTTTTTCCTTCCTGGCCCTGAGACCTCCTCCTTATATACCCCATACTGAGTATACACCAATCATTATATCACTAGGAAACCATTATTTGTTGTAGGATTAAATCAATGCTAAACTAAATTTAACCTTTAACTTCTCAATACCACTTAGCACCTTGTAAGAGTCCTAACAGAAGGTAAAAAGGAGGGAGTGAACCTTATTGTCAACAGAATTGGCTCAAAAAAGAAATAACATATTGGGGGACACATTGGGGTGTTAGGATTACTAGGTGCTAACTTGGTTGTCTAATTTAGTATGGTAATTAACAATTCTCTAGCTCAGAGTTCACACCTTTAGTTCAAACCTTTAAAGGAGTTTATACCTTTAAAAGGAGCTTGCTCATTGGTCTGTAAGAAGTTCCCACAAGCCCATGGGAATACCCACAAGCCATTCTCTGGGAGGAGAACAAGGAGCCAACATCGAGTCTAGAAGCAGTCTGGAAGAAGGCAGTCTGAAATGAGTCAAGGACAAGACTTCTCAGGAGAACTTCAGGGAAGGTGGAAGACATTCAGAACCAGGATTCAGGAAGAAGGGGAGTTGAAATTCTACCTTCATGCTTCAGAGGGAACTAAAGAGATTCTGACAGGAAAAGATTCAAGACTTTGAAAGACACAATACAGAACTAAAGCCAAGGCTGCCTCCCAAGAAGCTCCCCAAGAGATCTCCCAGAGAACGATTGCAAATCTAGAGACAACAGAGAACTTCACATTGGGGGAATGAGTGGTCAGAAGCAAAACACTTGAAGAGGGATAAGGTGAAAGGAAAAAAGAGAACAGAATAAATGGGAGAAATGTAGTTATCTATAGTAATTATGAAAAGAATTTTGAAGCAAGTTTCTCTGATGAAGGCCTCATTTTTTCATATGTATAGGGAACTGAATCAAATTTGTGAAAACAAACAAAAAAAGAAGCTATATCTCAAATAATAAATGATCACATGTGCCCCATACCCAAAGAACTATAAAATCATGCATATTCTTTGACCTAACAATGCCACTACTAGTCATACATCTCAAAAGAGATTAAAATAAAATTTAAAAAAAGAACCTATATGTAAAAAAAAAAAAAAATGTTTATAGCAGCTCCTTTCTCAGGGCAAAGAATTAGAAATTAAGGGGATGCTGATCAATTGGGGAATGGCTAAATTTGATTATGATGGAATATTATTGTTTTATAAGAAATAATGAGCAGGATATTCTCAGAAAACAAAATGCAAGCAAACAACAATTTAAAAAATACTATGTTGTGATCCATACTCAAACCCCAGTCTTCTTTCTGGGTGCAGATGGCTTTCTTTATCACAAGACAATTGGAAATGGCCTGAAACATTTTGCAGTTGAAAAGAGCCATATCCATCAGAATTGATCATTTAATTTTTCTGTTGCTGTGTACAATATTTTCTTAGTTCTACTCATTTCACTAAGCATCAGTTCATGCAACTCTCTCCAGGTCTCTCTGAAATCACTTCACTGAAAGTTTCTTACAGAGCAAAATATTCCATAACATTCATATACCATAACTTATTCAGCCATTCTTCACTCAGTTTCCACTTTCTTGCCAGTACAAAAAGGGCTGCCACAAACATTTTTGCACGTTTGAATCTCTTTTGCTCCATTATTATCCCTTTGGGATACAAACTCAGTAGAAATACTGTTGGATCAAAGGGTATGCACAGTTTGATAGCCCTTTGGGCAAATTGCTCTCCAGAATAGTTGAATCAGTTCACAACTCCACCAACAATATATTAATGTCCCAGTTTTCCCACATCTTTTCTAACATTCATCATTATCTTTTCCTGTCATCTTAGTCATCTGAAATGGTTTTAATTTCTTCATCTGAAAATTATTCATATGCTTTGACTATTTATCAAGTGGAGAATGCCTTGAATTTTCATAAATTTGAATCATTTCTCTATGTATTTTAGAAATGAGGCCTTTATCAGAAGCTTTGGATGTAAAAATGTTTCCCCAGGTTATTGCTTCCCTTGTTATTGTCTATATTGGTTTTGTTTGTACAAAAACTTTTAAACTTAATGTAATCAAAATTATCCATTTTTCATTCCATAATGTACTCTAGTTCTTTTTTGACCACAAATTCTTTCCTTCTCCACAGATCTGAGAGGTTGACTATCAATGGCTCTTTTAATTTGCTCATAGTATCAACTCTCATTTCTGCCATTCTAATTTCCAATTTTCCCAACTATTTTTGTCAAATAGTGAATTTTTATCCCAGAAGCTGGGGTCTTTGGGTTTATCAAACACTAAATATTGATTATAGTGTCTTAAGAACCTAACATATTTCACTGATCAAGTACTCTGTTTCTTAGCCAGTACCAAATGGTTTAGATGACTGCTGCTTTATAATACAGTTTTAGATCTGATATAGCTAAACCACTTTAATTTGCCTTTTTTCATTAATTCCTTTGAAATTTTTGCTATTTTGTTCTTTCAAATTAACTTTGTTATTTTTTCTAGATCTGTGAAATAATTTCTTGGGAATTTGATTGATATGGCACTAACTAAATAAGTAGATTAATTTAGGTAATATTGTGATCTTTATTATATTCACTCAATCTATCCATGAGCACTTGATATCCTTTTACTTGACTAGATCTGACTTTATTAGTGTGGAAAGTGTTTTATAGTTTTGCTCATATAGTTCCTGACTTGCCCATTTTATACAGATTCCCAAATATTCTATATTTTGGACAGCTATTTTAAATGGAATTTCTCTTTGTATCTCTTGCTGGATTTTGTTAGTGATGTATATATATATATACATTTTATTTTTTATTTATTTTATATCCTACAACTTTGCTAAAGTTGTGGATTATTTCTGATAGTTTTTTAATTGATTCTCTAGGGTTCTCTAAATATACCCTTATATCATCTGCAAAGAGTGATAATTTGGTTTCCTCATTATCTACTCTAATTCCTTTAATCTCTTTTTCTTCTCTTATTGCCAAAGCTAGCCTTTCTAATACAATACTGAATGATAATGGTAATAGTGGACAACCTTGTTTGACTCCTGATCTTATTGGGAATGATTCCAGTTTATCCCCATTACATATGATGCTTACTGATGGTTTTAAATAGATGCTATTGATCATTTTAAGGAAAAATCCATTTATTTCTATACTCTATTTTTGTCATAGAAATGGGTGTTGGAATTTATCAAATGCTTTTTCTGCATCTAGTGAGAAAATCATATAATTTTTGTTAGTTTAGTTATTGATATAGTTGATTATACTGATAGTTTTCCTAACCAGCCCTCCATTCCTAATAAAAATCCTACTTGGTCATAATATATTATCCTGGGGAAGACTTTCTGTATCTCATTGCTAATATTTTAAGATTTTAGCATCAATATTCTTTAGGGAAATTGGTCTACAACTTTTTCTTAGGGAGTTGATTAATAGCTTGTTCAATTTCTCTTTCTAAAATGGAACTATTTAAGTACTTTATTTCCTCCTGTTATTGTGGGCAATCTATATTGTAATTATTCAATCATTTCACTTAGATTATCAGATTTATTGGCATATAGTTGGGCAAAATAGCTCCTAATTATTGCTCTAATTTCCTCTTCACTGGTGGAAAGTTCACTCTTTTCATTTTTGATACTAACAATTTCATTTTCTTCTTTACTCTTTCTAATCAAATTAACTAAAGATTTATCCGTTTTGTTGGTTTTTTCATAAAACTAATTCTTAGTTATATTTATTAATTCAATGATTTTCTTACTTTCAGTTTTATTAATCTCCACCTTTACTTTCAGAATTTCAAATATGGAATTTAATTGGGGATTTTTAATTTGTTCTTTTTCTAATTTTTTATTATAAATAATGCACAACTTCATATCATTTTTAGTTGCATGTGCAAGGTTGAGGTCTGCTCTTAGGGCAAAGGGGAGATTGTCCCAAGCTTCCTCTAGAGGCATTTTGGTTTGCCCTGGGGTCAGTGCAAGACTTTCTTCTTGTGGTGGGTGAGTGTGGCTAAGGCTTGAGTTATTCTGGGATTCAGAGCCTCACTATTTGCCTTTAATAGTTGTGTTGGATGTCTCATAGCTAGTCTGCTGATTCACTGGCCAGTAGCCAAGGGTGCTGTATTTTGGATAAGAGCCTCTTGGTAGATCTGTACTGCCTCTGGGCTTGGCCATTTCCCCCTCTCCCTCCTCTCCAGTGCCTGATTGAAGTTTTCCAAACTTTTTCTGAAGTTTTCTGAAGTTCTTCCAGAATGTCTTCTGCTGAAAATTTGTTACACTCCAAATAGTTGTGGATTCTGTCACTCCAAAACCTGTTTCAGAGGCTGGATCTGTTGTTGCTCTGAGGGAAGCCAGGAAGAATTCAGACAAAGATCTGTCTATTCTTTGCCATCTTGGCTTGGCCCACCTTTCTTAATGGGGATCTTGCTTTCTTCAGTGACTGTGAAACTTGATTTCTAAGCAAGGAAATAATCTTGTCAAAAAACAGGACGTTTGATATAGAAAGTTTAGCCTTCAAGTGAATGGCTTTCAATAGTATGGCAAAGAGCTTTCAAGAGGTAACTTGAAAACTATATTATAAAACAGCAGTCATCAAAACAATTTGGTACTGGTTGAGAAATAGAGTAGTGGAGGAGTTCGCAACTCCACCAACAATTTTCCTACTTCCCCTACTTTCTCCTTCCCTTCGGAACTTGGCTGCATTCATTTTGTTAAAAAACAACTTTTTTTAATGTAATCAAAATTATCCATTTTGTATTTCATAATTCTCTAGTTCTTTTTTGGCCATAAATTCCTCCCTTCTCCACAAATCTAAGAGATTATTCTTTATTCTCCTAATTTGAGTATAGTATCAGTTTTTATGTATAAATCATGAACCTATTTCAAATGGAATAGATTAGGTTCACAAGACACAATAATCAATAACTATAGTAATCTAGTGTTTCACAAATCAGAAGACTTCAGCTTCTGGGATAAGAACTCACCATTTGATAAAACAACAACAACAACAACAACAACAACAACAACAACAACAAAAAACTGAAAAATAGTGTGTCAGAAACTAGGGCATTGACCAACATCCAATAGCCTTTAACCAAGGAGCAATGATTTGTGATCATGGGAACAAGTGTTGAGCTAGAGGGTCACAACTAGTTGCTTATGAACAGAGATGCCTTGACAGGGCCTCTCATCTGTGAGTGACTTGCTAAATTGCTGGAGCAGCTGTTCTCCCATAGGCAGATACCATACAAAGCCCACAAGCTGCTTCTCTGAATGGTGATTGGGGATTACTTAGTGTTTATGCGCTGTTCATGCTTGCAAAAATGTATATCAACAAGGCTGTATGGCATAATAAACTGGAGGTCTTTTCACACTCTATGACCCTCCCACTTCATTCATCTTACCTCTGAGATCAAAGGGCTCATATGCTATTGATGAGGTTTGTATTCTCTCGATTCCCAGTGGTGATGAGGTTAGTGGCAGTCTGAGAGTTGTTAAAATCCCCTTATGATTGGTGCTAAGGTTTTTCATGAAAGAATTCATGAAACCCAGAATTATTAATTGGCAAAAATGAAAATTTATTGTTCGATAGAAACCAGTTTGCTAAGAGACTGACAGAAATGGAGTCTAGTACTGAGAAGAGAATGCCCTCTCAACGTTCAGGGTCCTAGCAAACTGCTTGGGCCTCTGCAAGGAGCAGTTTAAGGAAACTGGTTATATGGGTAGCTCTTGGTGGGGGGCTGGGACAGTCTGAGCTGATCAGACCAGGATTTCTCAATTGAATGAGAATTTAGAATTTCAAAAAGATCAATAGGAGTTGATTTGCCCTTGAATAGTGTTGCTTCTCTCATCGTGGGAGGATGGGCCCTCTCTCTAGATTCCTTGAAGCCTGGGAGATTCTGATCTCTCAAATCAAAAAGGGGACAAAATTTAATTTTAAAGGGAACAGTTTCTCTCACCCCTCACTACGAGCTCGTTGAGACACAAGAAGGGGGAATCTTATTTATCCCCAAATATAAAAGGATTAGTTTTGTTATTCAGGGCCCCTGGCAGCTTCTGCAGGCTGAAATAGCAGTTGTTCAGATCTCCCCAAAGCTACATGAAGGGGAAAGAAAGAAAGTGTGGTGTTTAAGATACAGCATCAAATGATGAGATTGATACAGGCAACAAATGTTAGGGTGTCATCATATTGAGGAGGAATGAGGGTACTGATGCAGAGGCAGGAATGGGTGAGGTTCTGTTCTACAAAGCGCAAGTTTGGGAGCAAAAAAATTTCCAAAGGCTATGATAAAAAGCTTTATTGTTAAAAAAAAAACACCAAGAGGGATTCTCTTGGTGGGCATATCATTCTCAAGAAATAAGTGATCTGCAAAAAGTCATTTTCTGAAGACCCATTTTATGCATGAGCCTAAAGGAAATCTCAGGTGAATGTGAAATCTTGCCTGGAGTTGTGACTTTCCCCCAAGAAAGCTAATCTTGCTCCAAGAGGATGCAAGACCATTTGAGTTTGTTGAGACATTTTTTGGTGATTTTACATAATTTTACAGAGCTCACTCAGGTAATACATAATTTTACTGTCATCATCTCTCCTCTCAAGCAATAAGCACAAATTCTTTTGGGAAAAGGCTCAGAGGGTCTCAGGTCTTCTGTAGCTACTTTCCCCTGAAGATGGTTGTAGAGCTGACCCTAATGGGGAGTTGTACTTGGAGGAGAGAAACGAGATCTGCAAGCAGCAGCTGCAGCATCCAGTGGATGTTGAATTTGCCCATCAATTGTCTCATGATCCCCAGGTCACAGAAGTTAGAAGTTTGCAGCTCAAAGCTTAGAGGAAACAAATCTCACAAGCAAGCTGAAAATGCAGGGGCCAAATATGAGCAACGAATAATAATCAGAAGAGGAGTTAGTATAGGGGCCAGTAAGGACCATGCCTAGGAATTCCACCCAGAGGAAGACTGGAGAGGCATGAGAAATTGCTCACGGATGTTTTGCATCCAGGCAGCTTTCTGCAGGATTCTCTCAGTGCATAGCTTGATTTTCTTTGAGTTGTTAATGTACATGCAGCAAGAGATGTTGACCAGACCTCTGCTAGAGGCAAGGAGATAATTTTAAGGCCATTCAATTATCTAAAACCATGTTGGCCATCGAGTTAAGAGATTCCTGGATCTCTCTCAAAGAACGAGATGTTTTATTGGCAAGTTGGTTGATTGTGGCCCTTAGGTTGGAGAGAACCCAGTTAATGAATGTGTCAACAAACACCAGAAGCAACTTAAAACGTCTATGGGGCGGGGAGGCATATGTGTGAAGTCTAGTTGCAAATCCTCACCAGGGTACATGCCTCTCCTCTGGACTGGCTTCAGGAGAGGTGGGGGCTTAACAGCTCCCTCAGGATTCACCTAAGCACAAATTGGGCAGGCCTAGCAGACCTGTTTGATTGTTTCTCCCAGCTTGTAGCCAGTGAAAATGGCATTTCACCAGGGAATGGAGAGCATTTCTCCCCAGGTGTGTAGCCTGATGAAGACCAGAGAACAGTTTCCACTGACTTGCCTCTGGGATTAAGAGGTGGGCTGAGGGCATTTGAAACCAACCAGAGGGAAAAAGGGTGTACCCCCTTTCCTCTGCAAGAGCTTTTTCCTGTATGCTATAGGAAGGAACAAAAGACTCAGGCCGTTGGGGAATTAAAGGTGCCAGAGTCAATGGTGAAAAGGCAGCAGCTTTAGCCGCTGAATCTGTAATATCCTCTGGCCTGAAGTGAATCTTCCTTCTAATGTCCTTTAACAGAACATAATTGAGACCTCTTTGGGTTTACGGACAGCTTGCAATAGAGGCAGAATTTCTCCTGCATGTTTAATGGGAGAGCATTTCACTGTCAAAAGCCTTTCTTTCCAAATAGGTCTGTGAGCATGCAAAATATGAAAAGCATATTTGGAGTCAGTGTAGAGGTTGATTCTCATCCCCTTCCCCAATTCTAAAGCTCTGGGTTAGGGCTATGAGCTCAGCCTTCTGAGCAGAAGTCCCAGGAGGTAACGGCTTAACCTCAAGGGTGGTATGAAGGGTTACCACAGAATAATCTGCTTTTCTCTCCCCATTCTCAAAAAAGCTAGATTCATCTTTGAACCCCTCCCCATCTGGGTTCTCAAGGGGGGGTGTCCCTTAAGTCAGACCTGTTGGAATAGACAGAATCTATAGCTTCCTTGCAATTATGGATAATCTCTCACCTTTGAGAGACGTCAGGGAGAAGGGTAGCAGAATTTAAAGTGCAACAGACTTGTAGAATCAGGTCAGGGGTATCTAGCAGGAGGGCTTGGTACCTAAGTAAGCCTCCCATTTGAGAGCCATTGATGCCCTTTGGCTTCTAGAATGCTTTGGACTCTGGGTGGGTGGGTGGGGGGTTAGAACCTCTAATGGCTGATCTAAGGTGAATTTGAAAGCTTCCTCAATTAAAAGGGCTGTGGCAGCTACTGCTCTCAGACAGGAAGGCCATCCTAGGGAAACTGAATCCAACTTCTTTGAGAAATAAGACACAGGTCTGTGATCAGGTCCTAAAGGCTGAGTAAGGACTCCCAACACCTGCCCACACCTCTCATTACAGGTTGAAAGGTTTCTGTAAGTCAAGGAAGGCAAGGGCAGGGGCAGAGGTCAGTTTGGCTTTCAGGGTTTTAAAAGCCTTGACCTGATCAGGTCCCCATTCAAGAGGAAGGTTATCAAGACCTTGAATAGAATCATAGAGGGGTTTGGCAATAATCCCAAAATTGGGAATCCAGATCCTGCAGAAGCCGGCCATGCCTAAAAAGGTATGCAATTGCTTCTTTAAGGCAGGGTCTGGCAGGCTTCGGATATCCTGTTTCCTCTCCTCAGAGAGGTGAGATTGTGGCCCAAATATTTGACAGACCGGCA
The DNA here is from genome assembly GCF_048593235.1 of Sminthopsis crassicaudata. NCBI lineage: Eukaryota > Metazoa > Chordata > Mammalia > Dasyuromorphia > Dasyuridae > Sminthopsis > Sminthopsis crassicaudata. Next base: position 454,205,918 of record NC_133617.1, read on the forward strand.
AGCTTGTGGGCCTTTGGTAGGAAGATCTTGTAGCCTCTTTAGGCTAGAAAATTTAGGGTCTTTGTGGCTGCTTTTAGGGACTCCTCTCTCATGGTGCTGCAGAATAAAATATCATCCACATATTGGATAAGGTTACTGCTGGGCAGCTCCAGTTCCCTTAATTCTTTAGCTAATGCTTGTCCGAATAGATGGAGATTATCTCAAAAATCTTGAGGTAGAACAATCCAGGTACTGATGGGGAAGTTTCCCTGGCTTAGCCCATTCAAAGGCAAAGAGAAACCTTGAGTTTTTATGCAAAGAAATGCAGAAAAAGGCATTTTTAAGGTCCAGGGTAGAAAACCATTGTATATTCCCAGGAATCTGGGTGAGAATCGTTTATGAATTGGGCACTATAGGATAGATTGGAATGACTGCTTCATTAATTGCCCTGAGATCCTGCACCATGTGGTAGTCTCTGTTTGCCTTCCTGACAGAAAGAATCAAAGTATTGCAGGAAGATTAGCAGGGAATCAGGAGTTTAAATTTAAGGAACTTTTCAATCAGAGGTTGTAATCCTATCCTGTCTTCCTGTTTAATTGGATTGCATCTACAAGGAAATACACTAGGATCCCCCAGCTTAATCAGAGCTGGGGTAATATGGGTAGTTCTTCCAGGGATGCCTTGATCCCACACAGAAGAGTCTATGTCCTCCCAGATTTCATATGGAATATGGGAGGGTCTTGAAAGGAGTATAAAGAGATTATTTAGAGGTTTGAATAGAGAGAATTGGGCTCCCAGCTTCACCATCAAGTCTCTCTCCATTAATGGGGTGGGACAGGAAGTGATAATTAAAAATGTATGTGGAAACAATAGGTCCCACAACCAACAAGGGAGGGAAAAGGTTTCCAAGCAGTTCTGGTGTCTCCTGTCAATTCCCATCACCTTATGAGGGGAGGGGCAAGTGGGACCAGGTTGCAAGAGCAAAACAGAAAGTGAGGTCCTGGTATCAAAGAGAAACAAGATGAGCATACCTGATATGTCCAAAGTGACCCTGGGTTCGGCAATGGTGACGGAACAAGGGGAGCCCTGGCCGAACCCCAAGCCCCATCAGTCTAGGACCTGAGAAACCTGAAGGGTGAGACTGGGGGCCACAGCTCTCTCCTTCTCCAGGCAATTGCTCTTCCAGTGACCTTCCTGTTTGCACCTAGGGCAATCACCTACAGGCTGACTTTTCAGAGGGCAATTTCTTGCCCAGTGGCAGTGCCTTTTGCACCTAAAGCATGAGCCCTGGGGCTCTTTGGAAAAAGCAGCAGCCAGGATCTGAGCCTGCTCTTTGTTCTTTGCTCTGGCCTTTCAGATCCTCCTCTCGATCCCTATTATTGAATACCCCAAAGGTGACTTCCAATAACTTAGTCATGGGAGTCTGGGGCCCTAGAGCCAATTTCTGTACCTTCCATCTTATGTCTGGGGAAGACTAATTGATAAAATGTATACTAAGGACAGTGGTCCTCTCTGAGAAATAGGGTCTAGATTAATGTATTTCCTCATGGCCTCTACAAAGCAACCCTAAAAGAGGGCAGGGTTTTCCTCAGCTGCTTAGGTGATCTCTCTAAACTTGTCATAATTAACCTCCTTCTTAATCCCCTTTTTCATGCCCTCAATGAAGCAGGTTAGGAGATGATCCTTCTTCTCTCTGTCCCTGCTCCCCTCCTGATAGTTCCACTCAGGGTCTGAGACGAGCACGACTGTGGCCCTTTTTTTTTTTTTTTTTTCCAAATAGACTTTTAAAAATTAATTTTATAATTATAACATTTTTTACAACATTATCCCTAGTACTCCCTTCTGTTCTGAATTTTCCCCTACTTCCCTCCACCCCCTCCCCTAGATGGCAGGCATTCCCATACATATTAAATATGTTATAGTATATCCTAGGTAAAATATATATGTGCAGAAACGAATTTTGTTGTTGTTGTTGCAAAGGAAGAATTGGTAAAAATAACCTGGGGAGAAAAACAAAAAAATGCTAACGGTTTACACTCATTTCCCAGTTTTCCTTTTGTGGGTATAGCTGATTCTGTCCATCATTGATCAATTGGAATTGGATTAGCTCTTCTCTATGTTGAAGATATCCACTTCCATCAGAATACATCCTCATACAGTATCATTGTTGAAGTGTATAATGATCTCCTAGTTCTGCTCGTTTCACTCAGCATCAGTTCATGTAAGTCTCTCCAAGCCTCTGTGTATTCATCCTGTTGGTCATTTCTTACAGAACAATAATATTCCATAACATTCATATACCATAATTTACCCAACCATTCTCCAATCGATGGGCATCCGTTCGTTTTCCAGTTTCTAGCCACTACAAAAAGGGCTATATGGCCCCTTCTTGATATCTACCAGGGGAAGAGGCAGCCAAGTCATCTCCAAACTTCTAGGCCAGGTCCCAGATCCTCCTTTTCTCCTCCTATGTATCTCACAGGACAGATTGTATTGGACTTTAAATGCCTCAATATATTTGGTGGGATCCTCAGAGTATCTGCCCAGTTTCTCCTTAATTTGGGAAAGATCTGACATGGAAAAGGCATTTGCACTCTAAAAGTCCCCCCCCCCCCACCTCCCTCCTAGGGTTGGCCACTTCCTTCAAGGGGCAGAGTTTAGAGGAGATAGCTAAATCAAGGTCCTGAGCAGCAGCTGCTGAATCAGGCATATGAGGAGGAGTAAGAAAATGATAGAGGCTTGGGTGCAGGGTGGTCTCAGAAGGAGGCGGGAGGACTAAGGAGTAGGATAGTCCCAGGGTACAACTCTGGGGAAGAGGGGCATGAATGCATGGGATCTGAGGTCACACATCTGATAAGGGGGAAGCTCTGGAGGCGATTTGGGAGTGTCCTGCTAGGGGCTGCATTGGGGGAGGGGTGGGAGGGCAGACGTTCCTTGAATCCCCCAAAGGAGTGGAAAAGAGAGGATCATTCAGGAAATCAGTATCTCTAGTTTCCCTGCAGTAAACTTAACTAGCAACATTCTGCAATTTAATCTTAATTTAGGATCCTGAGAGAGACCCATGAAGGTCTGAGCATAGGGAATCTCAGTCCATCTACTGTGTCTCCTGCAAAACAAGTCTAGTTTCCTAATAATAGTGAAATTGATTGAGTCATTGTCTATGGCTATATTGTGGCCAGATAGTATTGCAAAAATAGATGAGCTTTTTTTTATTTTAAATCTCTCAAGCCGAATGTGCCCCTAGTTTTTAAGAGACATCCTAAGTGAGAATCTTTAGGAATGGAGGAAAGAAGATGACCCATCCTGCTACAAGCCCCAAGCTTTCCCAACTCTATAGCTCTTATCTGCTCTAGACATTCCCAAAGAGAGAAAGATGTGACAAAAGCTCTCCTCAGTAAGAGGGCTATGTGTCACCCTGCAGAAGGCTATCTAAGCGTCCTGAGAGAGACAAATCTGCACGAATGCGCAAGGCTCTGGACAACTCTATGCGAGCCTGAAAAATTCAAGCTGTCCCCCGCTATAAAAGGGTGGCACCATAGGCTTACCTCAACTGGAAAAACCCTCATGGACGAAAATCTCATAGATGGGCCACCAAATGATGAGGGATGAGAGTACCGATGTATAGTTAGGCAGGAATGGTGGGGTTCCATTTTCCAAGGCGTGAGTTTGGAGCAGAGAAATTTGCTAAACCAAAAGCTTTATTGTTAAAGAAACACCAAGAGAGATTTTCTTGGCGGGCATATCATTCTCAAGAAAGAAGTGATCTACAAAGAGTCATTTTCTAAAGACCCATTGCTGGAGTCTAAGGGAAATCTCAGGTGAATGTGAAATCTTGCCTAGAGTTGTGACTTCCCCCAAGAAAGCTTATTTTGCTCCGAGAGGATATAAGATACAATTTGGGTTTGTAGAGCAAAGAGAACTTTTTTTTTTTTTTTTTTTTTTAGGTGATTTTACACTCAGGTCATCAGAGTTTTACTCTCATCAATATGAAGAATTCACAGAGGCCATTCTCTTTGGCAAAAGGTAGGTTTAGTTAGGAGAAGAAACTATGGGCAAAATGAACAAATGCCATAGATACTGGAAATGGTAAATATTTGGGAGAGCAATAGGATTACCAAGGAAAGGAATTTAGAAGAAGTCATTGAAGGAATATGAATGAAGTGGGAGTACTCCATTGACTTGCAGGCTTTTAAATCCTTAGAGTTAGTTAGGAGAAGTAGATGAAGAAGGAGAAGGAGAAGGAGAAGGAGAAGGAGAAGGAGAAGGAGAAGGAGAAGGAGGAGAAGGAGAAGGAGAAGGAGAAGGAGAAGGAGAAGGAGAAGGAGGAGAAGGAGAAGGAGGAGAATAATAAAGACATCAGGAGGTATGGTGGGGGGAATAAAAAGGAAAGATAACATGAAGCAAAATGCGGTTGCAGGCTAACCCCAAAAGGCAAAGATGGCATGAGCCATGGACAGATTGATAGGGAAATTTAACCTGGGGGGAGGGGGCATGGTGATTGACATAACTTGGATTTCTGAATAGACCCAATAAGGTGGGACTATCCATGACTTCCACATGGACTATAAGATTAAACTGATCCCCATTCATGCCCTATCCTGCTTGCCTCAGGGAGTAATCTTATCAGTACTTCAGTCTTTCTCCCACCTAGTTACTTAGGACCTCATCAGGTGGGCTTATCAAAGACAGGCTGGCTAGTGTTCTTTGCCAAAAACACCTCACTGCCACTTGCATCTCCCCTGAGCTATGGTAAGAGGAGAGATTCTTCCATCTAGAGAGAGCACTGACTTAGCCAGGACTTTTTTATGAAAGTGAGGTTATGCAGGAGGATATGAGCCATTCTCAAAAGAATTCCATAGAAGGATATACAGAATGGTACTCCCAAACCCAGAAGAGGTATTGTTTCCTGAAGTCTTAAAAGGATTAATCTCAAATCCTCCAGAATCTGCTAAAATGTTATCTCAAGAACTTATTTAGTTATGCTAATGGATCCTCATGTACAGCTTCTAAAAGCTTTTTGTCTTCTACCTGGCTATTTTAGCTAAGTCTTTTCTTTTGTAAGTAGAGCTCCCAAAAGTTTTCTTTTTCTACAGAATAAAGACTAGTTCAAAGCACAAAAGGAACAGAAATTTTACAAATGCAACAAGCAGAGACAGACACAAACAGTGTCTTTTGGACAAGATAAAAGTCATTTTAATTCCTTAATTGACAGATTCAGGGATGAGTCATTTTCTAATCTTACAAAGTGTGCTGAAATCAGTTTTTAATTTTGCAGATTTTAACATACCCTAAATTCCCATTTTTGTAGCCTGAATTTGGGAACAAGTAACATCCTCAGAAATGGAACCCAGTGTGCTAATTGATTCCCGAGTACCTCACAGAAAGTCTGGGTTTTCTAGAGCACCTTGAAATTTAGAGTAGGACTCAAAAAAATTGGGGTAACCTTGATGTGATGCAGCTCTTAGGGAGGATGTAGCAATAATTTTAAGGGCACCTGGCCTTGGGAGTATAGTTAGAAATGATATGTTTTTTCCATGAGGATATTCTATCCCAATTTACTCTATTTGATTGGGATGCTGAGGCCATAAATATTCCTGGCCTATTTTTGAGACTAATGAGCAACAATAACGAGGTGCTTAAAGTTAACATGGTCATAGAACAAATTTGGGTTTTCACCACTGAATGAGATGAGGTGAGATCTTTCAAGACAGTTGTGAAAATCGAGTAAGGCTTCATCTACTTCAGAGTTCGAGTAGGCCTGAAGGACTCTGAAGGACATTGCCTTCCCCTCCTATGACATCTCCCTATTTCATCCAAATATGGGCAACTATGTACTTATTGGTCAAGTTCAATTTCATGGGTAGATCTCGCTTTTAGAATGTAAGACTCTCAGCCAATGAGGATGAGGGTCAGTGGTGGGAGGGGGCGTTTTGCGTTAGGGATTAAAGGTGCTGTCCTGCCCACAGGAGGCGCTTCCTCTCTTCGATAGTCTACTCGAAGAGTGGGACGCCCTTCTCGCGAGAATGTACAATAAACTTTGCTTTTCTCTAGAGCTCTCTCCAGCTTTTTTTATTAAATGGTGACCCTTCACCATTTCCGTACCACACAGTTTGGGGGCTAGTCCGGATCCTTTACTTGGTGAGTAAGTGAACTCCTGGGTGCTAGTGGGGTGGCGCCCTGCCTTGATTTAGGCAGCCCGCCAGCATCCAGGGGCTTCTCCTTGCTCCCTGACGTAGAGTGGACCCGAAGTGGAGAAACTCAGAGAAAAGCAACGGAAACTCCGCGGTGAAAATCCCAACCGGTTGGTGGAGGACAGATCAGTCAAGAAATTTGCTGCGCAGCAACCCAGTGGAGGTAAGCGTCCTGTGAAGCCCCTTGAGTCTAGTTATAGATTCTGGAGGGGGCTGTAGACGGTAGACAGGAAGAGAGCTAGGCCTTCCTGGGTGACTGAGTTAACCGGTGACGGTTAGCGTGTTTGGGCGTTTAGGAGTCTGTTAAACTCCTTCCAAATTCAATGGGTGTGGCCTAGTCCCAGCCAGCCCTCTCAGAGAGAAATGAGAAAAATATCAGAAAATACCGGTAGATAGTCCCTTGGGAGATAAATTAAGTAATTGGAACAAACTGCCAAAATATGAGGAAAAATAAAAAGCAAGAAAAAGTGGATAAGGTATTGTTGTTTTGTTGCAGACTGGTGGTGCCAAAAGGATTAAATGGTACCTGAAAGGAAGGACCTGAGAGGATTTAATTCCATTAGCCCTTCCAGGGGCCTTCGGGCGGGGAGGAGAACGAGGTCTTTTGAAGCAGGGGTCGTTTCAGCTGACCAGAAATAGCTGTTAGTAGATCCCAATTGGGATCAGAAACCCTGTACACGGGGAAGTATGTGGGATTGAGCCAGTGAAGATGGTGGCTTCCTTCCTCTTCCTCCCACGTGTCCTGACTGCAGCAGGGCCACGTGGGCCGGGGGGAAAGAAACCGCTATTTGGTGAAGTTCATTGTTTTAAATCTGATAGCAAAGTAGTTTTATATTATTGGGAATTTAAAGCTGTGATTGGGATTTTAAGTTAAAACATAGGTTTTTAAAACAAAATGCTGGTAGCTTACTTAGGGGAGGTTGTGGTTGTATCTCCCTACTTAGATGTTATGTTTGCTAGAGGTATTGGGTAATTTGTAACTGAGCTATGCCTTAAGTATTTGTCAGCTGTGTTGGGCATGTATTAACTTTTATGAAATTTGGGTCAGTTACATGCAAACATTGAAGTGTAAAGTTTAAAAATATATACATATATATTTACTTAAAGACGGGACAGGAAAGATTGATTTGTAAAAGTAATAGTTTAAATGGAGCTATGATATATTGGGTCGGGAAGCATGGTGGTGTGGGGGAAGGGTGACCACGTGGAGAGGTCCCTCCTCCCATTAAGTATAGTGGGGTTTTTTGTTTTTAATAACTGCACCTCCTTGCTGATTTAGATATTAATTATTTCTACTGTTTAAAGGAAAAGCCTACATTTATATGGTGTTGATAACTGAATGTTTTATTTTTATTTTTCAAGTCTATAACTGTTCTAAGGAGTTGGAACTGAAGTTTTCTGAAAACAAGTTATTCAATATTTATTTACATGCGTGATAGTCTCCTTGTTTAAAGATTATTTTAATCTGATCTGATAATTTGATAGGGTTATTTGCAAAAATTTTAATCCTGCTTCCTTTTTGTCCCCTGGAGAACAGAACTATTGCTGTATAAAACTGTATGACTATTGTTATTTTGGGAAATTTACTAGTCTGTTGTGTATAATATGATAATTTCTGTAAACAGGGGGGGAGGGAAACTGAGATTTCAACTGGTCAGAAAATTGGGAAAAACTGATGTCTTATTTCAGTTCAGGCCTAATTGGAAACTACTTACTCTTTGCTTACCTCATCATTTTGGTTCCCTGATGAAGGACCTCGAAAAATAGACATAATTTGGGTACTGAATGGAACTCTGGAAAAGGTAAAAGATTTTTTTTCTTTTTTTGCAGCGGACATCCAGGCTGCTTCTGGCCTGGATCGTTGTTAGAGCTCTATGCTTGGCACAATTCTTTTAAGAATTGCTGCGATTGACAAAAGGTCTCCTTTTGTCTCGCTCTCTTGTCTCTACAGATAAGGGAGAGGCTGCAAAAAGTTGAAAAAGCTCTTTACCTGTCCATAGCTAGACACACCTGATTTTAGCAGATGCGGGGTTTGGAGAAGGCTGCGGAGACAAAAGGCCTTTACAGGGGACTCTAGCTGAAAATTTGCTAGACTATGATTGGCTAGCTTATGTTTTAACTTTGAATTATTGTCCTGACTCAGTCCTGCCTCAATTTCCTTGCCTCTTAGTTCTGCAAAAACCCCCCCTGCCTCTATCAGAATACTTGATAAGACCTTATGTTTCAGAATAGCAGAATGTCTCTCCCATTACAAGTTAATGGGAATCTCTAATCAAAACTTCTTGAATTCTCTTGTGTGTCATTAGACATTCTGTATATGATTGTATTTGTATTGGATGTTTTTAAAAACAAACTGATTTGTATGAATAATGTTCACTTATGAAAGATCTACTTGGATATAAACTCATTGGGACAAATTCCTTATTGTTATCAACACAAGGTTATGATAAATATTTGTTTAGAATTTATGTATGGTTCTTCTAGGATGGTAAATGGGAAAAGAAATGGGTTTGTTAGAACTTACACTGTTACCAAGGGCAGTCTACCTGCCCATTGGTCTGCTCAAACTTGTGAATTGCTGTGAATTGTATGCTTTAAATCAAGCGTTAAAATTATTGTGTGACCAAGATGGGAATATATATACTGATTCTAAATATGCCTGGGGTGTGGTGCATGTATTTGGGAGGATTTGGGAGGAAAGAGGATTTGTAAACAGTAAAGGTAAAGAACTGGTTCATCATACACTAGTCAGAGAGATACTGGAAAACATTCTGACTCCTAGGAATATAGCAGTAATACATGTAAAGTGACATCAGATGGGAAATTCTTTTGAGGTAAAGGGAAATAGATTAGCAGACCGGGAGGCCAAGGGAGCCGGAGATCAGGAAATCTCTCATATAATGGCTTTGATACCTGTACTTTCCCCTAGTCTACCCTCTCCTAGTTTTACTCAGGAGGAAAAAGAGAAAGCCTCAACTCTCGGAGCAGTTGAGAACTCGGAAGGACGATGGCTCTTACCTGATGGCAGAGAGGTACTGACCAAAGCAAGTATGAGGCAAGTCCTTCAGCAACTGCACCAGGGCAGTCATTGGGATGTCCAAAACCTGTGTGATGCTATACTGACAAGGTATGTTTCCCCCGGCCTATATACTATGGCTCGACAACTGGTGGATGGTTGTCTTGTTTGTCGAAGGACTAACAGGGTTGCCCAACGCCAGCTTCCAAAAGGGGGACGACCTCCTGGAATCAGACCATTCCAAAGCATCCAGGTGGACTTTACTGAGCTGCCACCAGTGGGTCGCCTTAAGTTCTTGCTGGTCATAGTGGACCATCTGACCTCATGGGTGGAGGCATTCCCGTCCAGCCGAGCAACTGCCTCGACAGTAAGTAAGGTCTTATTAGAACAAATTATTCCTAGGTACGGAATGGTGGAGAGGATAGACTCGGATCAGGGAACACATTTTTCTGCCCAGGTATTGCAGAATCTGATTAGGGCCTTAGAAATCACTTGGGATCTCCATACCCCTTGGCATCCTCCCTCTTCTGGGAACGTAGAAAGGATGAACCAAGAAATAAAACGGCAGTTGACTAAGTTTTCTTTAGAGACCCAACTACCATGCCTTCCTCTCACTCTGGTCAGAATCAGGACCAAGCCGCGTAGAGATATTGGGCTTTCACCTTATGAATTATTGTATGGTCATCCTTTCCAGGCTTATCCTAAGGGAGACTGGGACCCTATTTTAGAAACTAAGGATTTGTTTGTTAAGAGATATGTTAAATCATTGCTGGAACATTTGCAAGGACTTCAACAAAAAGGGCTAATAGCTCAGACTCCTCCTCTAGGTTTCCCTGTTCATAGAATTCAGGTTGGTGATTGGGTGCTGATCCGTTCCTGGAAGGACGAGAAGCTGACTCCGTGCTGGGACGGACCCTACCAAGTGATACTGACTTCAGATACTGTGATTCGCACCCAGGAACGAGGCTGGACACACCACACCAGGACAAAAGGACCTGTGGCGCCACCTTTATCAGAGTGGACAGTTGAAGACAGGGAAGACCTCCAATTACATAAGAGGAGGGGACCTCCACTGAATGGGAACACTGATTCTGAATCCAGTGCATTGTAACTGTATGACTTCTCTTTTCTTACTTTGGGTCTCTTTGCCTGTTTGTGATTTGATATATTTTCCTTTGGGAAGTTCACCTTAACAACACGGTGTTATAATAGTTGAACATTATGAAGCTCCCCCTTAGCGTTGGGTTTATCTATTTCCTTATGATAGCCATAGAAACTAGACCTTTACCTTCTAGAGATGAGAACCAATTTCTCCTGCTCATGCAGAATATAGGGAGGACATTTAACTTATCAAATTGTTGGATCTGTGGTGGATCCCAACAATTGAACCAATGGCCATGGGTACCTGTCCCCCTAAGCCCAGCCTGGATCCTTAGCAACAGATCCCAAATTCATAATGGGACCGGTTTCTGGAACTTAGAAGAGAAACATCAGTGATCAGTGACCGAAGATAGGAAAGGGAAATACTGCTTAAATCAGACAGGACGAGGTTTGAAGCTGGGAAATAGTGTTTGTGAGTGGACCTATTCGAGAACAGACCTGAGGCCAAAGACAATTGACTGTACAAAAATGTCTAAATATTGGCGGGATACGGGGAGGAATCCTCAATTGAGGAAGGACTAGAAAGACTGTACCTTGGATGTTCTCCCAGAAATAGGAGAGCAGGGATATTGCTATCAACAAGTCACTACTGCTGAGTGTAGTGAAGTAGAATGGGATGTATTGAGATGTATAAAAGAGAATAAGAGGAAAGGGAACATATACATTGGGTACAGTTACCAATGGGGTTGGTATAATGTCACCCCAGGGACACCCGGGCAACATGGGACTCTGTTTTCCACATTTTGGAGTACCTCTAATCTAACAGGCCAGTGGCCAGTTGCCAATTGTAGTTGGAGAAAAGAGCAAGGTTTATGAAAATGCCAGTATGACCCCTTTGTGGGGGAAGCCCCCTAGGGACGAGAGACCAACAATATTACCCTTTTACAAGGAATAGCTCAGACATTTCCAAGGGAACAACCTGCTCTAAAGGGTCATTATTGGATCTGTGGTTTAACTGCCTATACTCATCTGCCTCTCAATTGGACAGGGAATTGTTATATTGGACTAATAAGGCCAAAAGTTTTCTTTCTTCCCGAACAGGCAAACCAATATTTAGGGATTCAGTTGTATGATAATTTGGGAAGGGAGAAACGGAGTTTAGATACCTTCATCACTTGGACTGGAGATGCAAATGGTTGGGGTGAGGCCTGGCCTCCAGAAAGAATAGTCAAAGAGTATGGGCCAGCGACCTGGGCTCAAGATGGAAGTTGGGGATATAGAACTCCAATATACATGTTGAACAGGATAATTAGGCTTCAGGCAGTTGTAGAGATTATCACCAATCAGACAGCTGAGGCACTACATCTTTTGGCTGATGAAGCTACTCAAACCAGAGAGGCTGTTTTACAACATAGACTTGTGCTGGATTATTTGTTGGCTGAGGAAGGGAGAGTTTGTGCTAGACTAAATTTATCCACATGTTGTATAAAGATTGATAACAATGGTAATCTAGTGAAGGAAATCACTAAGAACATTAGGAAACTTGCTCATGTTCCTGTACAGACTTGGACCTCACTGTTCAATACTTCTAGATGGTCCTGGTTTGGGAAGCTGGTGGAAGCAGCTCCTTTGGTTGGGCCTTATAGCTTTTAGTGGTGTTATATTATTCCCTATCTACATCCCTTGTTTGATCAGATTAATAACCAGAATTGTCCAAAACTCATCATCTGGACTGATCAGGTTGGAAGAGAAAGCTGAAGGGTCTGTTAAATAGATGCTGTTAAAAGGGTAAGGGTGGAGCCGGTGGCCCAAGGCCAACAGAAACCAGAAGGAAGTGAGGAATTCATAGGGAATGTGAAATTATGTTACAAAAATTTGAAGAGATCTCAGTGTATAAAATAAGAGGAGGGACTGAATGAGATGAGGTGAGATCTTTCAAGACAGTTGTGAAAATCGAGTAAGGCTTCATCTACTTCAGAGTTCGAGTAGGCCTGAAGAACTCTGAAGGGCATTGCCTTCCCCTCCTATGACATCTCCCTATTTCATCCAAATATGGGCAACTATGTACTTATTGGTCAAGTTCAATTTCATGGGTAGATCTCGCTTTTAGAATGTAAGACTCTCAGCCAATGAGGATGAGGGTCAGTGGTGGGAAGGGGCGTTTTGCGTTAGGGATTAAAGGTGCTGTCCTGCCCACAGGAGGCGCTTCCTCTCTTCGATAGTCTACTCGAAGAGTGGGACGCCCTTCTCGCGAGAATGTACAATAAACTTTGCTTTTCTCTAGAGCTCTCTCCAGCTTTTTTATTAAATGGTGACCCCTTACCATTTCCGTACCACACACCACTAAATCTAATGATGTTTCATGCCTTAAAAACACCTCCTGAAGGTATCCTCTCTTCTTTCCCTGACCTCTGCCCAGAGAATTATAGGTCATGCATCTGTTGAGGGATAAAGCACCCCAACAATATTTTGGGGTGTCACAGCTATGGTGAAAGAATTCGCAAAATTCGGTCTCCAAATTAAGGGGCAAAAGATTTATGCTGAAAACAGGGGACTAGGCTCCACAGGAATTAGTAAAATACAAAGAGAGAAGACACCTTTATCCAGTTTTCTATCATTGGCATGCTAATTGTATGGCCCAAAGATAGGGCTAGGAAGTAGTCTCTGAAATTTAGTTCTCAGTGGCCAATAGATTATCACTACCCTGAGGTCAGAAGTGCAATGAATTGAGGAGACTCAAAAGCTAGAAGATTTAGGATTACTGATTTATTGTTAGAACAGAAGCCCCCCCTAAGTCAGGGGGACTTCAAAATCATTGTTGTTTCCTCTAGAAGATATATTACATCACAATGTTAGAACCAGACCATTCTTCAACTCTATCTCTTAAGTCATAAAATTAGTATATCAGTGACACTAAACTTGGTCTCTCTACTTTTTCCCTATAAATTTACTTCCTTGCTCCTGTTTTTTTTTTTTTTTGTTTGTTTTGTTTTTTTTAATAATTAAAGCAAAACATATGCATGGCTGATTTTTTCAACATCGAACCTTACAAAACCAAAATTCTCAAGTCTTATTACATAGTAATACAGTTAGAATTTTAACAATAGTTCAACCACTTTCCCACTCTCCAAATTACATCAGGAACAGGAGCAATGGTCTTTTCAAAAACTGCTTTCTGCTGAAGATGGACGGAGATGCTCAGTCCAGGGAGAGTGATGGGTGTGGTGTGATGTGCTGACAATCAAAGCTCATTGAGGTCCTAGAAGCAAGTCAATATATCTGTAATTTGACCAAATATACAAACAAAAAAAACCCTACAAATCTGACAAAGGTTAGAACAGTCTGAGATAGAAAGGCTGATGATCCACAAGGACTGCTACAAGATGTGGCCTCTCATTAGTTAGAAACTTATAATGACTACAGATAACCAGATTGGAAATGGCAAGGTATGACATAATTGAATTGCATTAACAGTTTCTTATTGACTATTGCTCATATTATAGAAATCAGTTACAGGAGGAAAAAAATGCAGGGATATAATTACAAGCCCAAAAAATTTTACCTCCAATAACAAATCCCATTTACCAGTTTTGGATAAATCCTAAACAGATATTTGCCATAACCTTTTATTTATACAAATCAGTTTGCTTCTTTTAGCCAAGAACCAAGTGGCTACAACTTGATTAAAAAAAAAAACAAAAAACAAAAAAAAAAACAAAAAAAAAAAAACAAAACAAAACCGGCTAGAACACAGTTTAGAGGGAGAGGGGATGGAGAGGATTCCAGGTGGCTGCCCTTCCCTGCACTCCACCTCCAAAGAGGCAGGGTGGGAGTGGCAGAGAGCAGTGGAAGGTGAGTTTAATCTTCACCTTTGAAGACAAAAGATCCTTACCCCACCCAAACTTTAAAGTAGCAGAAATCAGTTGGGGGCGGGGGGGGGGGGGCAATATTCCATAAAACCCACATGTCCAGCAGAGTTGGATTTAAAGCATAACTTATAGTTTACAAATTACCCAATACTTCTAGAAAGCAACATACCATCTAAGTAACACGACCTTCCAATGAAGCTATTTTGTTTTAATAACCTATATTTTAATTAAAATCCAATCAATTACAGTTTTAAATTCCCAATAATATAAAACTGCTTTTCCTATCATATTTCAAATAATGAAACAGCATAGTTTTTCTTTCTCTCCCTCTGGCCTCACATGGCCATTATTCCCAATGGACTTCTCCTAAGTTCCAACTTGGCCAGAGTTGAAGCCTTCAGAAAAGTCAGATCCTTTTTGCTACATACTTTGCCTAATTAGAGGCAGGTGATCCATTTCAGGCAAGTTAACAGAATTTCTTTAACAAGCTATTATTCTTTTAAGATCTTACTTAAAGATAACTAAATCTACCTTGCATAGGCAACAGTAAAATTATTTCCCACAATTTAAAAACTGCCCAAAAGAATGCTCAGAACAAATTTAAATTTTCCAAATTTAAAATCATCCTAAAATTTCTAATCAAATGTTTTCTTCAGCTGGAGTTCAGAAGTAATTATACTAAGTACAGTTGCAACATTGAAATAGCCAATTCCCAAACTTCTTGATCATTGTTCTTAAACTTAACAGAACTCTTACATTAACAAAACAGACGAATAAATCACACAGAACACAAAGCACAGAACACACACAGACTGCACAATCAAAACATTTAACACAGACCAAGGGCTATCTAGAAAGAATAGTGCTGAGGGAAGTTGTCAGCTCTAGAGTCTTCCCTCCCATAATGGAAATGGAGCCTTTTTTTTTTTTTTGCCAGATGCGTCTTTAAAAAAAGAATGCCCAGAGTTGTGCCAACTGGCACACAGAACCAGATGTGTCTTAGACATCCAGGTAGTGCCCCCTGTGTCCAGAAGACACCACACCCAGAATTTGTGCCCGTCAGCATTTTATTATTCTGGGAATTTAGATGCTAGCATACAGACAAAAACAGAACAGGTCTTAAGACTTAACCAGAACCAGATGGTACTCCAAAAGGTAATCAGACACACTTACTCTCCTTTGGCCAAAATTGGGGTATCCACCATCAGGCTATTGTGGCTGGAAACTGCTCTCTTTCCCAGAGGCTCTGGAAAAAAAAATCCAGAGGGCCAGCCTCTCCAGGCCAAGAATTCAGATCCCCCGCCACCCTGAGGCCTAAGCAGAGACCAGAAAGTCTCTTGTCTCTAAACCTGCTTATTTTCTAACATCTCGCTGAGGCCTCCAAAATGCAATCCTGGAGAAACTGAGCAAGATAGAGATTAAAGAGTATTTAATAATTTATTTAATAGAGAGATATATTGGGACCAAATGGATCCATGGTTTTGTCCCAGGGCTGAATGAGACTATCATCTCCAAGAATCCAGCAGTGAATGTCAGATACAAGATTGTTTTATAGGATAACAAGGACGACATAGTGGGAGAGGTGCCTGGATGGGGATGACCTAATGGGGGGAAGTACTGAGGATGACATAATGGGAAGTACTGGAGAGGCTCCTGATATTCTAATAATGTCTAAAAGAGATAAAGACCTTTATCCCATCAAATATTAAGAGGGAATGATTATTGCCTGAGGCAGAGTAACTGAATAGAACAATTAGGGAAACTGTGTCAGGATATTAAAACAGAACTGTGACACAACAATTGGACTACCTGAAAGATATGAAAAAAAAAATCCTTGACACAATAGTGCAAAAAATAATCAACATTCACTCATTCCACCGTATGATGGATTTTGGAAACTATATACTTGATGTTAATTCTCTCCTATTTTCTTCAATGGAATTTTTTGGGCAAAATCCATCCTCTTCTCTATATCTAAAGCAGATCAAAGGATTCTTAACAGGACTCCTATACAGTGGAATGAGTGAATGTGCAGGCAATAGTTCCAGTTATTTCCTTTGGGAAAATCAATTCCTTTGATACTTGTTCCTCTCCATTTCCCATTCAATTGAGTCTATGTCCCTGATGTTTCCTTTGATATAGGAACATTATAGTTGATGATAATCCTCTCCTATTTACTCCAATGGAACATTTTGGGCAAAATCATCATCTTCTTTATAACTAAAGCTGATCAAAGGATTCTTAACAGGAATCGTATACAGTGGAATGACTGAATATGCAGGCAATGGTTCCAGTTATTCCCTTTGGTAAAATCCATTCCTTTGGATACTTTTTCCTCTCTATTTCCCATTCTATTGAGTCTAGTGTTCCTGTTGTTTCCTTTTCAATTGGCAACTTTATAGTTGATGTTAATTCTCTCCTATTTGCTTCAACTGAACTTTCTTTTTTTTTTTTTAATTTTTTTTATTATATATATATATATATTTTTATAATATTATCCCTTGTATTCATTTTTCCAAATTACCCCCACTTCCTCTATTCCCTCCCCCCGATGACAGGCAATCCCATACATTTTACATGTGTTACAATATAGTCTAGGTACAATACATGTGTGTGAATATAATTTTCTTGTTGCACAATAAACATTAGAATCCGAAAGTACATGCAACCTGGGCAGACAGATATTAGTGCTAACAATTTACATTCACTTCCCAGTGTTTCTTCTCTGGGTGTAGCTACCTCTGTGCATCATTGATCAACTGGAAGTGAGTTGGATCTTCTTTATGTTGAAGATTTCCACTTCCATCAGAATACATCCTCATACAGTATTGTTGTTGAAGTGTACAGTGATCTTCTGGTTCTGCTCATTTCACTCAGCATCAGTTGATTTAAGTCTCTCCAGGCCTCTCTGTATTCCTCCTGCTGGTCATTTCTTACAGAGCAATAATATTCCATAACATTCATATACCACAATTTACCCAACCATTCTCCAACTGATGGACATCCATTCATCTTCCAGTTTCTAGCTACAACAAAAAGAGCTGCCACAAACATTTTGGCACATATATGTCTCTTTCCGCTCTTTAGTATTTCTTTGGGATATAATCCCAGTAGTAGCGCTGCTGGGTCAAATGGTATGCACATTTTGATAACTTTTTGGGCATAATTCCAGATTGCTCTCCAGAATGGCTGGATTCTTTCACAACTCCACCAGCAATGTATTAGTGTCCCAATTTCCCCACATCCCCTCCAACATTTATCATTATTTGTTCCTGTCATCTTATCAACTGGACTTTCTGTACAAGATGCATTATCTTCTGTATATCTAAAGCTGATCAAAGGATTCTTAACAGGAATCGATACAGTGGAATGAGTGAATGTGCAGGCAATGGTTCCAGTTATTCCCTTTGGTAAAATCAATTCCTTTGGATACTTGTTCCTGTCTGTTTCCCATTCTATTGAGTCTAGTGTGCCTGATGTTTCCTTTTCAATTGGGAACTTTTTGTTGTTGTTAATTCTCTGCTATTTGCTTCAATGGAACATTTTAGGCAAACTCCATCATCTTCTTTACATCTAAAGCTGATCAAAGGATTCTTAACAGGAATCGTATACAGTGGAATGAGTGAATGTGCAGGCAATGGTTCCAGTTATTCCCTTTGGTAAAATCCATTCCTTTGGATACTTGTTCCTCTCTATTTCCCATTCTATTGAATCTAGTGTTCTTCTTGTTTCCACTTCAATAGGGAAATTTATAGTTGATGTTAATTCTCTCCTATTTGTTTCTATGGAACTTTTTGGTAAAAATCCTTCATCTTCTTAATATCTAAAGCTAATCAAAGGATTCTTAACAGGAATCGATAAAGTGGAATGAGTGAATGTGCAGGCAATAGTTCTAGTTATTCCCTTTCGGAAAATCCATTCCTTTGGATACTTGTTCCTCTCCATTTCCCACTCTATTGAGTCTAGTTTTCCCTTTGTTTCATTTGCATTTAGGAACATTATACTTGATGATAATTCTCTCCTATTGGCTTCACCTGGACTTTCTTTACAAGATGCATTATCTTCTATATATCTAAAGGAGATGAAAGGATTCTTAACAATTATCATATACAGTGGAATGAGTGAATGTGCAGGCAATAGTTCCAGTTATTTCCTTGGGGAAAATAAATTCCTTTGGATACTTGTTCCTCTCCATTTCCCATTCTATTGAGTCTGTGTCCCTGATGTTTCCTTTGGTATAGGAACATTATAGTTGATGATAATCCTGTCCTATTTGCTTCAATGGAACATTTTGGGCAAAATCATCATCTTATTTTTATCTAAAGCTGATAAAAGGATTCTTAACAGGACTCCTATACAGTGGAATGAGTGAATGTGCAGGCAATAGTTCCAGTTATTTCCTTTGGGAAAATCCATTCCTTTGGATACTTGTTCCGCTCTATTTCCCATTCAATTGAGTCTAGTGTTCCTGATGTTTCCTTTTCGATTGGGAACTATATAGTTGATGTCAATTCTCTCCTATTTGCTTCAATGGAACATTTTAGGCAAAATCCATCCTCTTCTCTATATCTAAAGCTGATCAAAGGATTCTTAACAGGAATAGTATACAGTGGAATGAGTGAATGTGCATGCAATAGTTCCAGTTATTTCCTTTGGGAAAATCCATTCCTTTGGATACTTGTTCCTCTCTATTTCCCAATCTATTGAATCTAGTTTTCCCTTTGTTTCCTTGGCATTTAGGAACATTATAGTTGATGATAATTCTCTCCTATTTGCTTCAATGGAACATTTTGGGCAAAATCATCATCTTCTTTATATCTAAAGCTGATCAAAGGATTCTTAACAGGAATCGTATACAGTGGAATGAGTGAATGTGCAGGCAATGGTTCCAGTTATTCCCGTTGGTAAAATCCATTCCTTTGGATACTTGTTCCTCTCTATTTCCCATTCTATTGAGTCTAGTGTTCTTCTTATTTCCACTTCAATTGGGAAATTTATAGTTGATGTTAATTCTCTCCTATTGGTTTCTATGGAACTTTTTGGTCAAAATCCTTCATCTTCTTAATATCTAAAGCTGATCAAAGGATTCTTAACAGGAATCGTATACAGTGGAATGAGTGAATGTGCAGGCAATAGTTCTAGTTATTCCCTTTCGGGAAAATCCATTCCTTTGGATACTTGTTCCTCTCTATTTCCCATTCTATTGAGTCTAGTTTTCCCTTTGTTACATTTGCATTTAGGAACATTATACTTGATGATAATTCTCTCCTATTGGCTTCAACTGGACCCTCTTTAGAAGATGCATTATCTTCTATATATCTAAAGCAGATCAAAGGATTCTTAACTGGAATACTATACAGTGGAATGAGTGAATGTGCAGGAAATAGTTCCAGTTATTTCCTTTGGGAAAATCCATTCCTTTGGATACTTGTTCTGCTCTCTTTCCCATTCAATTGAGTCTAGTGTTCCTGATGTTTCCTTTTCGATTGGGAACTATATAGTTGATGTTAATTCTCTCCTATTTGCTTCAATGGAACTTTTTGGGCAAAATCCATCCTCTTCTCTATATCTAAAGCTGATCAAAGGATTCTTTTTTTTTTTTTAATTTTAATTTTATTTTATAATTATAACATTTTTTTTGACAGTACATATGCATGGGTAATTTTTTACAACATTATCCCTTGCACTTACTTCTATTCAGATTTTTTCCCTTCCTCCCCCATCCCCCTCCCCCAGATGGCAAGCAGTCTTATATATGTTAAATATATTACAGTATATTCTAGATACAATATATGTGTGTAGAACCGAATTTTTGTTGCACAGGAAGAATTGGATTCAGAAGGTAAAAATAACAGTTTACATTCATTTCCCAGTGTTCCTTTTCTGGATGTAGCTGGTTCTGTCCATCATTAATCAATTGTAATTGGATTAGCTCTTCTCTATGTTGAAGAAATCCACTTCCATCAGCATACATCCTCGTACAGTATCATTGTTGAAGTGTATAATGATCTTCTGGTTCTGCTCGTTTCACTTAGCATCAGTTGATGTAAGTCTCTCCAGGCCTCTCTGTATTTCTCCTGTTGGTCATTTCTTATAGAACAATAATATTCCATAAAATTCATATACCATAGTTTACCCAACCATTCTCCAATTGATGGACATCCATTCATCTTCCAGCTTCTAGCCACTATGAAAAGGGCTGCCACAAACATTTTGGCACATACAAGTCCCTTTCCCTTCTTTAGTAGTTCCTTGGGGTATAAGCCCAGTAGTAGTATGGCTGGGTCAAAGGGTATGCACATTTTGATAACTTTTTGGGCATAATTCCAGATTGCTCTCCAGAATGGTTGGATTCTTTCACAACTCCACCAACAATGCATCAGTGTCCCAGTTTTCCCACAGACCCTCCAACATTCATCGTTATTTGTTCCTGTCATCTTAGCCAATCTGACAGGTGTGTAACGATACCTCAGAGTTGTCTTAATTTGCATTTCTCTGATCAATAGTGATTTGTGATCAAAGGATTCTTAACAGGAATCCTAAACAGTGGAATGAGTGAACGTGCAGGCAATAGTTCCAGTTATTTCCTTTGGGAAAATCAATTCCTTTGGATACTTGTTCCTCTTCATTTCCCATTCTATTGAGTCTGTGTCCCTGATGTTTCCTTTGGTATAGGAACATTATAGTTGATGATAATCCTGTCCTATTTGCTTCAATGGAACATTTTGGGCAAAATCATCATCTTATTTTTATCTAAAGCTGATCAAAGGATTCTTAACAGGACTCCTATACAGTGGAATGAGTGAATGTGCAGGCAATAGTTCCAGTTATTTCCTTTGGGAAAATCCATTCCTTTGGATACTTGTTCCGCTCTATTTCCCATTCAATTGAGTCTAGTGTTCCTGATGTTTCCTTTTCGATTGGGAACTATATAGTTGATGTCAATTCTCTCCTATTTGCTTCAATGGAACATTTTAGGCAAAATCCATCCTCTTCTCTATATCTAAAGCAGATCAAAGGATTCTTAACAGGAATAGTATACAGTGGAATGAGTGAATGTGCATGCAATAGTTCCAGTTATTTCCTTTGGGAAAATCCATTCCTTTGGATACTTGTTCCTCTCTATTTCCCAATCTATTGAATCTAGTTTTCCCTTTGTTTCCTTGGCATTTAGGAACATTATAGTTGATGATAATTCTCTCCTATTTGCTTCAATGGAACATTTTGGGCAAAATCATCATCTTCTTTATACCTAAAGCTGATCAAAGGATTCTTAACAGGAATCGTATACAGTGGAATGAGTGAATCTGCAGGCAATGGTTCCAGTTATTCCCTTTGGTAAAATCCATTCCTTTGGATACTTGTTCCTCTCTATTTCCCATTCTATTGAGTCTAGTGTTCTTCTTATTTCCACTTCAATTGGGAAATTTATAGTTGATGTTAATTCTCTCCTATTGGTTTCTATGGAACTTTTTGGTCAAAATCCTTCATCTTCTTAATATCTAAAGCTGATCAAAGGATTCTTAACAGGAATCAATAAAGTGGAATGAGTGAATGTGCAGGCAATAGTTCTAGTTATTCCCTTTCGGGAAAATCCATTCCTTTGGATACTTGTTCCTCTCTATTTCCCATTCTATTGAGTCTAGTTTTCCCTTTGTTACATTTGCATTTAGGAACATTATACTTGATGATAATTCTCTCCTATTGGCTTCAACTGGACCCTCTTTAGAAGATGCATTATCTTCTATATATCTAAAGCAGATCAAAGGATTCTTAACTGGAATACTATACAGTGGAATGAGTGAATGTGCAGGAAATAGTTCCAGTTATTTCCTTTGGGAAAATCCATTCCTTTGGATACTTGTTCCGCTCTATTTCCCATTCAATTGAGTCTAGTGTTCCTGATGTTTCCTTTTCGATTGGGAACTATATAGTTGATGTTAATTCTCTCCTATTTGCTTCAATGGAACTTTTTGGGCAAAATCCATCCTCTTCTCTATATCTAAATCTGATCAAAGGATTCTTAACAGGAATCCTATACAATGGAATGAGTGAACGTGCAGGCAATAGTTCCAGTTATTTCCTTTGGCAAAATCCATTTTTTTGGGGACTTGTTCCTCTCTATTTCCCATTCTGTTGATTCTAGTGTTCCTGTTGTTTCCTTTTCAATTGGCAACTCTATATTTGATGTTAATTCTCTCCTATTTGCTTCAATGGAAATTTTGGGCAAAATCCAGCATCTTCTTTATATCTAAAGCTGATCAAAGGATTCTTAACAGGAATCCTATACATTGGATTGAGTGAATGTGCAGGCAATTGTTACAGTTATTCCCTTTGGTAAAATCCATTCCTTTGGATACTTGTTCCTCTCTATTTCCCATTCTATTGAGTCTAGTGTTCCTCTTGTTTCCACTTCATTTGGGAAATTTATAGTTGATATCAATTCTCTCCAATTTGTTTAAATGGAACTTTTTGGACAAAATCCATCATGTTCTTTATATCTAAAGGAGATGAAAGGATTCTTAACAATTATCATATACAGTGGAATGAGTGAATGTGCAGGCAATAGTTCCAGTTATTTCCTTTGGGAAAATCAATTTCTTTGGATACTTGTTCCTCTCCATTTCCCATTCTATTGAGTCTGTGTCCCTGAAGTTTCCTTTGGTATAGGAACATTAGAGTTGATGATAATCCTCTCCTATTTGCTTCAATGGAACATTTTGGGCAAAATCATCATCTTTTTTTTATCTAAAGCTGATCAAAGGATTCTTAACAGGACTCCTATACAGTGGAATGAGTGAATGTGCAGGCAATAGTTCCAGTTATTTCCTTTGGGAAAATCCATGCCTTTGGATACTTGTTCCGCTCTATTTCCCATTCAATTGAGTCTAGTGTTCCTGATGTTTCCTTTTCGATTGGGAACTATATAGTTGATGTCAATTCTCTCCTATTTGCTTCAATGGAACTTTTTGGGCAAAATCCATCCTCTTCTCTATATCTAAAGCTGATCGAAGGATTCTTAACAGGAATCCTATACAGTGGAATGAGTGAATGTGCAGAAAATAGTTCCACTTATTTCCTTTGGTAAAATCCATTCCTTTGGATACTTGTTCCTCTCTATTTCCCATTCTATTGAGTCTAGTGTTCCTGTTGTTTCCTTTTCAATTGGCAACTTTATATTTGATGTTAATTCTCTCCTCTTTTCTTCAATGGAAATTTTGGGCAAAATCCATCATCTTCTTTATATCTAATGCTTATCAAAGGATTCTTAACAGGAATCGATACAGTGGAATGAGTGAATGTGCAGGCAATAGTTCCACTTATTTCCTTTGGGAAAATCCATTCCTTTGGAAACTTGTTCCTCTCTATTTCCCAATCTATTGAATCTAATTTTAGAAAGTATCCAAAGTATCCAAAGTAATGTATTTTCCCAAAAGAAATAACTGGAACTATTGCCTGAACATTCACTCATTCCACTGTATAGGATTCCTGTTAAGAATCCTTTGATCAGCTTTAGATATAAAGAAGATGATAGAGTTTCCCCAAAATATTCCATTGAAGCAAATAAGAGAGAATTAACATCAACTATAATGTTCCTAAATGCCAAGGAAACAAAGGGAAAACTAGATTCAATAGATTGGGAAATAGAGAGGAACAAGTATCCAAAGGAATGGATGTTCCCAAAGGAAATAACTGGAACTATTGCCTGCACATTCACTCATTCCACTGTATCGATTCCTGTTAAGAATCCTTTGATCAGCTGTAGATTTTAAGAAGATGAAGGCTTTTGCCCAAAATTTCCATTGAAGCAAATAGGAGACAATTAACATCAACTATAAATTTCTTAATTGAATTGGAAACAAGAGGAACACTAGACTCAATAGAATGGGAAATAGCGAGGAACAAGTATCCAAAGGAATGGATGTTTCCAAAGGAAATAACTGGAACCATTGCCTGCACTTTCACTCATTCCACTGTATAGGATTCCTGTTAAGAATCCTTTGATCAAATGATGGACAGAGGTAGATACACCCAGAGAAGAAACACTGGGAGGGGAATGTAAATTGTTAGCACTAATATCTGTCTGCCCAGGTTGCATGTACCTTCGGATTCTAATGTTTATTGTGCAACAAGAAAATGATATTCACACATATGTATTGTACTTAGACTATATTGTAACACATGTAAAATGTATGATATTGCCTGTCGTCGGGGGGAGGGAATAAGGGAGGGGGGGTAATTTGGAAAAATGAATACAAGGGATAATATTATAATATATATATATATATATATATATATATATATATATATATAATAAAAAAATTAAAAAAAAAAAAAAAAAAAAGAATCCTTTGATCAGCTTTACATGTAAAGAAGATGATGGATTTTGCCCAAAATTTCCATTGAAGCAAATAGGAGAGAATTAACATCAAATATAAAGTTGCCAATTGAAAAGGAAACAAAGGGAAAAATAGATTCAATAGATTGGGAAATAGAGAGGAACAAGTATCCAGAAGAATGGATGTTCCCAAAGGAAATAATTGGAACTATTGCCTGCACATTCACTCATTCCACTGTATAGGATTCCTGTTAAGAATCCTTTGATCAGCTTTACATATAAAGAAGACGATAGAGTTTCCCCAAAATATTCCATTGAAGCAAATAAGAGAGAATTAACATCAACTATAATGTTCCTAAATGCCAAGGAAACAAAGGGAAAACTAGATGCAATAGACTGGGAAATAGAGAGGAACAAGTATCCAAAGGAATGGATTTGACCAAAGGGAATAACTGGAACTATTGCATGCACATCCACTCATTCCACTGTATAGGATTCCTGTTAAGCATCCTTTGATCAGCTATAGATATAAAGAAGATGATGGATATTGCCGAAAATGTTCCTTGAAGCAAATAGGAGAGAATTGTCATGAACTATAATGTTCGTAAATGCCAAGGAAACAAAGGGAAAACTAAATTCATTAGAATGGGAAATAGAGAGGAACAAGTATCCAAAGTAATGGATGTTCTCAAAGGAAATAACTGGAACTATTGCCTGTACATTCACTCATGCCACTGTATCGATTCATGTAAAGAATCCTTTGATCAGCTTTAGATATTAAGAAGATGAAGGATTTTGACCAAAAAGTTCCATTCAAACAAATAGGAGAGAATTAACATCAACTATAAATTTCTTAATTGAATTGGAAACAAGAGGAACACTAGACTCAATAGAATGGGAAATAGCGAGGAACAGGTATCCAAAGGAATGGATTTTACTAAAGTGAATAAATGGAACCATAGCCTGCACATTCACTCATTCCACTATATAGGATTCCTGTTAAGAATCCTTTGATCAGCTTTACATGTAAAGAAGATGATGGATTTTGCCCAAAATTTCCATTGAAGCAAATATGAGAGAATTAACATCAAATATCAAGTTGCCAATTGAAAAGGAAACAACAGGAACACTAGAATCAATAGAATGGGAAATAGAGAGGAACAAGTATCCAAAGGAATGGATGTTCCCAAAGGAAATAACTGGAACTATTGCCTGCACATTCACTCATTCCACTGTATCGATTCCTGGTAAGAATCCTTTGATCAGCTTTACATATAAAGAAGACGATAGAGTTTCCCCAAAATATTCCATTGAAGCAAATAAGAGAGAATTAACATCAACTATAATGTTCCTAAATGCCAAGGAAACAAAGGGAAAACTAGATGCAATAGATTGGGAAATAGAGAGGAACAAGTATCCAAAGGAATGGATTTGACCAAAGGGAATAACTGGAACTATTGCATGCACATCCACTCATTACACTGTATAGGATTCCTGTTAAGCATCCTTTGATCAGCTTTACATGTAAGAAGATGATGGATTTTGCCCAAAATTTCCATTGAAGTAAATAGGAGAGAATTAACATCAAATATAAAGTTTCCAATTGAAAAGGAAACAACAGGAACAATAGACTTAATAGAATGGGAAATAGATAGGAACAAGTATCCAAAGTAATGTATTTTCCCCACAAGAAATAACTGGAACTATTGCCTGAACATTCAGTCATTCCACTTTATAGGATTCCTTAGAAATAAAAAAGATGATGGATGTTACCCAAATTGTTCCATTGAAGCAAATAGGAGAGAATTATCATCAACTATAATGTTCCTAAATGCCAAGGAAACAAAAGGAAAACTAGATTTAATAGAATGGGAAATAGAGAGGAAAAAGTACCAAAGGAATGGATTTGACCAAAGGGAATAACTGGAACTATTGCATGCACATCCACTCATTCCACTGTATAGGATTCCTGTTAAGAATCCTTTGATCAGCTTTACATGTAAAGAAGATGATGGATTTTGCCCAAAATTTCCATTGAAGCAAATAGGAGAGAATTAACATCAAATATAAAGTTGCCAATTGAAAAGGAAACAACAGGAACACTAGACTCAATAGAATGGGAAATAGAGAGAAACAAGTATCCAAAGGAATGGATGTTCCCAAAGGAAATAACTGGAACTATTGCCTGCACATTCACTCATTCCACTGTATCGATTCCTGTTAAGAATCCTTTGATCAGCTTTACATGTAAAGAAGATGATGGATTTTGCCCAAAATTTCCATTGAAGCAAATAGGAGAGAATTAACATCAAATATAAAGTTGCCAATTGAAAAGGAAACAACAGGAACACTAGACTCAATTGAATGGGAAATAGAGAGGACCAAGTATCCAAAGGAATGGATGTTCCCAAAGGAAATAACTGGAACTATTGCCTGCACATTAACTCATTCCACTGTATCGATTCCTGTTAAGAATCCTTTGATCAGCTTTACATGTAAAGAAGATGATGGATTTTGCCCAAAATTTCCATTGAAGCAAATAGAGAATTAACATCAAATATAAAGTTGCCAATTGAAAAGGAAACAACAGGAACACTAGACTCAATAGAATGGGAAATAGAGAGGAACAAGTATCCAAAGGAATGGATGTTCCCAAAGGAAATAACTGGAAGTTTTGCCTGCACATTCACACATGCCACTGTATCGATTCCTGTAAAGAATCCTTTGATCAGCTTTAGATTTTAAGAAGATGAAGGATTTTGACCAAAACATTCCTTTGAAACAAATGGGAGAGAATTAACATCAACTATAAATTTCTTAATTGAATTGGAAACAAGAGGAACACTAGACTCAATAGAATGGGAAATAGAGAGTATCCAAAGTATCCAAAGGAATGGATTTTACCAAAGGGAATAACTGGAAGCATTGCCTGCACATTAACTCATTCCACTGTATAGGATTCCTGTTAAGAATCCTTTGATCAGCTTTAGATCTAAAGAAGATGATACAGTTTCCCCCAAATATTCCATTGAAGGAAATAAGAGAGAATTAACATCAACTATAAAGTTCCCAATTTAAAAGGAAAAATCAGGCACACTAGACTCAATAGAATGGGAAATAGAGAGGAACAAGTATCCAAAGGAATGGATTTTCCCAAAAGAAATAACTGCAAATATTACCTTCAAATTCACTCATTCCACTGTATAGGATTCCTGTTAAGAAGCCTTTGATCAGCTTTAGATATAAAGAAGATGATGGATTTTGCCCAAATCGTTCCATTGAAGCAAATAAGAGAGAATTAACATAAACTATAATGTTCCTAAATGCCAATGAAACCAAGGAAAAACTAGATTCAATAGAATGGGAAATAGAGAGGAACAAGTATCCAAAGGAATGGATTTGACCAAAGGGAATAACTGGAACCATTGCCTGCACATTCACTCATTCCACTGTATAGGATTCCTGTTAAGAATCCTATGATCAGCTTTAGATCTAAAGAAGATGATAGACTTTCCCCAAAATATTCCATTGAAGCAAATAAGAGAGAATTAACATCAACTATAATGTTCCTAAATGCCAAGGAAACAAAGGGAAAACTAGATTCAATAGATTGGGAAATAGAGAGGAACAAGTATCCAAAGGAATGGATGTTCCCAAAGGAAATAACTGGAACTATTGCCTGCACATTCACTCATTTCACTGTATCGATTCCTGTGAAGAATCCTTTGATCAGCTGTAGATTTTAAGAAGATGAAGGCTTTTGCCCAAAATTTCCATTGAAGCAGATACGAGAGATTTAACATCAACTATACATTTCTTAATTGAATTGGAAACAAGAGAAACACTAGACTCAATAGAATGGGAAATAGAGAGGAACAAATATCCAAAGGAATGGATTCGACCAAAGGGAATAACTGGAACTATTGCATGCACATCCACTCATTCCACTGTATAGGATTCCTGTTAAGAATCCTTTGATCAGCTTTACATGTAAAGAAGATGATGGATTTTGCCCAAAATTTCCATTGAAGCAAATAGGAGAGAATTAACATCAAATATAAAGTTGCCAATTGAAAAGGAAACAACAGGAACACTAGACTCAATAGAATGGGAAATAGAGAGGAACAAGTATGCAAAGGAATGGATGTTCCCAAAGGAAATAACTGGAACTATTGCCTGCACATTCACTCATTCCACTGTATCGATTCCTGTTAAGAATCCTTTGATCAGCTTTACATGTAAAGAAGATGATGGATTTTGCCCAAAATTTCCATTGAAGCAAATAGAGAATTAACATCAAATATAAAGTTTCCAATTGAAAAGGAAAAAACAGGAACACTAGACTCAATAGAATGGGAAATAGAGAGGAACAAGTATCCAAAGGAATGCATGTTCCCAAAGGAAATAACTGGAAGTATTGCCTGCACATTTACTCATGCCACTGTATCGATTCCTGTAAAGAATCCTTTGATCAGCTTTAGATTTTAAGAAGATGAAGGATTTTGACCAAAACGTTCCTTTGAAACAAATGGGAGAGAATTAACATCAACTATAAATTTCTTAATTGAATTGGAAACAAGAGGAACACTAGACTCAATAGAATGGGAAATAGAGAGTATCCAAAGTATCCAAAGGAATGGATTTTACCAAAGGGAATAACTGGAACCATTGCCTGCACATTCACTCATTCCACTGTATAGGATTCCTGTTAAGATTCCTTTGATCAGCTTTAGATCTAAAGAAGATGATACAGTTTCCCCAAAATATTCCATTGAAGGAAATAAGAGAGAATTAACATCAACTATAAAGTTCCCAATTGAAAAGGAAACATCAGGCACACTAGACTCAATAGAATGGGAAATAGAGAGGAACAAGTATCCAAAGGAATGGATTTTCCCAAAAGAAATAACTGCAAATATTGCAAATATTGCCTGCACATTCACTCATTCCACTGTATCCTTTGATGAGCTTTAGATTTTAAGAAGATGAAGGATTTTGACCAAAAAGTTCCTTTGAAACAAATGGGAGAGAATTAACATCAAGTATAAATTTCTTAATTGAATTGGAAACAAGAGGAACACTAAACTCAATAGAATGGGAAATAGAGAGTATCCAAAGTATCCAAAGGAATGGATTTTACCAAAGGGAATAACTGGAACCATTGCCTGCACATTCACTCATTGCACTGTATAGGATTCCTGTTAAGAATCCTATGATCAGCTTTAGATCTAAAGAAGATGATAGAGTTTCCCCAAAATATTACATTGAAGCAAATAAGAGAGAATTAACATCAACTATAATGTCCCTAAATGACAAGAAAACCAAGGAAAAACTAGATTCAATAGAATGGGAAATAGAGAGGAACAAGTATCCAAAGGAATGAATTTTACCAAAGTGAATAACTGGAACCATTGCCTGCACATTCACTCGTTCCACTGTATAGGATTCCTGTTAAGAATCCTTTGATCAGCTTTACATGTAAAGAAGATGATGGATTTTGTCCAAAATTTCCATTGAAGCAAATAGGAGAGAATTAACATCAAATATAAAGTTGCCAATTGAAAAGGAAACAACAGGAACACTAGACTTAATAGAATGGGAAATAGGCAGGAACAAGTATCCAAAGTAATGTATTTTCCCAAAAGAAATAACTGGAACTATTGCCTGAACATTCACTCATTCCACTGTATAGGATTCCTGTTAAGAAGCCTTTTATCAGCTTTAGATATAAAGAAGATGTTGGATGTTGCCCAAATTGTTCCATTGAAGAAAATAGGAGATTATTATCATCAACTATAATGTTCCTAAATGCCAAAGAAACAAAAGGAAAACTAGATTCAATAGAATGGGAAATATAGAGGAACAAGTAACCAAAGGAATGGATTTGACCAAAGGGAATAACTGGAACTATTGCATGCGCATCCACTCATTCCACTGTATAGGATTCCTGTTAAGAATCCTTTGATCAGCTTTACATGTAAAGAAGATGATGGATTTTGCCCAAAATTTCCATTGAAGCAAATAGGAGAGAATTAACATCAAATATAAAGTTGCCAATTGAAAAGGAAAAAACAGGAACACTAGACTCAATAGAATGGGAAATAGAGAGGAACAAGTATCCAAAGGAATGGATGTTCCCAAAGGAAATAACTGGAACTATTGCCTGAACATTCACTCATTCCACTGTATCGATTCCTGTTAAGAATCCTTTGATCAGCTTTACATATGAAGAAGATGATGGATTTTGCCCAAAATGTTCCATTGAAGCAAATAGGAGAGAATTATCAACAACGATAATGTTCCTAAATGCCAAGGAAACAAAGGGAAAACTAGATTCAATAGATTGGGAAATAGAGAAGAACAAGTATCCAAAGGAATGGATGTTCGCAAAGGAAATAACTGGAACTATTGCCTGCACATTCACTCATTCCACTGTATCGATTCCTGTTAAGAATCCTTTGATCAGCTGTAGATTTTAAGAAGATGAAGGCTTTTGCCCAAAATTTCCATTGAAGCAAATAGGAGAGATTTAACATCAACTATATATTTCTTAATTGAATTGGAAACAAGAGGAACACTAGACTCAATAAAATGGCAAATAGAGAGGAACAAGTATCCAAAGGAATGGATTTTACCAAAGTGAATAACTGGAACCATTGCCTGCACATTCACTCATTCCACTGTATAGGATTCCTGTTAAGAATCCTTTGATCAGCTTTACATGTAAAGAAGATGATGGATTTTGCCCAAAATTTCCATCGAAGCAAATAGGAGAGAATTAACATCAAATATAAAGTTGCCAATTGAAAAGGAAACAACAGGAAGACTAGACTTAATAGAATGGGAAATAGGCAGGAACAAGTATCCAAAGTAATGTATTTTCCCAAAAGAAATAACTGGAACTATTGCCTGAACATTCACTCATTCCACTGTATAGGATTCCTGTTAAGAAGCCTTTGATCAGCTTTAGATATAAAGAAGATGATGGATTTTGCCCAAATCGTTCCATTGATGCAAATAAGAGAGAATTAACATAAACTATAATGTTCCTAAATGCCAAGAAAACCAAGGAAAAACTAGATTCAATAGAATGGGAAATAGAGAAAAACAAGTATCCAAAGGAATGGATTTGACCAAACGGAATAACTGGAACTATTGCATGCACATCCACTCATTCCACTGTATAGGATTCCTGTTAAGAATCCTTTGATCAGCTTTACATGTAAAGAAGATGATGGATTTTGCCCAAAATTTCCATTGAAGCAAATAGGAGAGAATTAACATCAAATATAAAGTTTCCAATTGAAAAGGAAACAACAGGAACAATAGACTTAATAGAATGGGAAATAGATAGGAACAAATATACAAAGTAATGTATTTTCCCCAAAAGAAATAACTGCAACTATTGCCTGAACATTCAGTCATTCCACTTTATAGGATTCCTGTTAAGAATCCTTTGATCAGCTTTACATGTAAAGAAGATGATGGATTTTGCCCAAAATTTCCATCGAAGCAAATAGGAGAGAATTAACATCAAATATAAAGTTGCCAATTGAAAAGGAAACAACAGGAAGACTAGACTTAATAGAATGGGAAATAGGCAGGAACAAGTATCCAAAGTAATGTATTTTCCCAAAAGAAATAACTGGAACTATTGCCTGAACATTCACTCATTCCACTGTATAGGATTCCTGTTAAGAAGCCTTTGATCAGCTTTAGATATAAAGAAGATGATGGTTGTTGCCCAAATTGTTCCATTGAAGCAAGTAGGAGATTATTATCATCAACTATAATGTTCCTAAATGCCAAGGAAATAAAAGGAAAACTAGATTCAATAGAATGGGAAATAGAGAGGAACAAGTATCCAAAGGAATGGATTTGACCCAATGGAATAACTGGAACTATTGCATGCACATCCACTCATTCCACTGTATAGGATTCCTGTTAAGAATACTTCGATCAGCTTTACATGTAAAGAAGATGATGGATTTTGCCCAAAATTTCCATTGAAGCAAATAGGAGAGAATTAACATCAAATATAAAGTTGCCAATTGAAAAGGAAACAACAGGAACACTAGACTCAATAGAATGGGAAATAGAGAGGAACATGTATCCAAAGGAATGGATTTGACCAAAGGGAATAACTGGAACTATTGCCTGCACATTCACTCATTCCACTGTATCGATTCCTGTTAAGAATCCTTTGATCAGCTTTACATATAAAGAAGCTGATGGATTTTGCCCAAAATTTCCATTGAAGCAAATAGGAGAGAATTAACATAAAATATAAAGTTGCCAATTGAAAAGGAAACAACAGGAACACTAGACTTAATAGAATGGGAAATAGGCAGGAACAAGTATCCAAAGTAATGTATTTTCCCAAAAGAAATAACTGTAACTATTGCCTGAACATTCAGTCATTCCACTGTATAGGATTCCTGTTAAGAAGCCTTTGATCAGCTTTAGATATAAAGAAGATGATGGATTTTGCCCAAATCGTTCCATTGATGCAAATAAGAGAGAATTAACATAAACTATAATGTTCCTAAATGCCAAGAAAACCAAGGAAAAACTAGATTCAATAGAATGGAAAATAGAGAAAAACAAGTATCCAAAGGAATGGATTTGACCAAAGGGAATAACTGGAACTATTGCATGCACATCCAGTCATTCCACTGTATAGGATTCCTGTTAAGAATACTTTGATCAGCTTTACATGTAAAGAAGATGATGGATTTTGCCCAAAATTTCCATTGAAGCAAATAGGAGAGAATTAACATCAAATATAAAGTTGCCAATTGAAAAGGAAACAACAGGAACACTAGACTCAATAGAATAGGAAATAGAGAGGAACAAGTATCCAAAGAAATGGATGTTCCCAAAGGAAATAACTGGAACTATTGCCTGAACATTCACTCATTCCACTGTATAGGATTCCAGTTAAGAAGCCTTTGATCAGCTTTAGATATAAAGAAGATGATGGATTTTGCCTAAATCGTTCCATTGAAGCAAATAAGAGAGAATTAACATCAACTATAATGTTCCTAAATGCCAAGAAAACCAAGAAAAAACTAGATTCAATAGAATGGGAAATATAGAGTATCCAAAGTATCCAAAGGAATGGATTTTACCAAAGGGAATAACTGGAACCATTGCCTGCACATTCACTCATTCCACTGTATAGGATTCCTGTTAAGAATCCTATGATCAGCTTTAGATCTAAAGAAGATGATAGAGTTTCCCCAAAATATTCCATTGAAGCAAATAAGAGAGAATTAACATCAACTATAATGTTCCTAAATGCCAAGGAAACAAAGGGAAAACTAGATTCAATAGATTGGGAAATAGAGAGGAACAAGTATCCAAAGGAATGGATGTTCCCAAAGGAAATAACTGGAACTATTGCCTGCACATTCACTCATTTCACTGTTATCGATTCCTGTTAAGAATCCTTTGATCAGCTGTAGATTTTAAGAAGATGAAGGCTTTTGCCCAAAATTTCCATTGAAGCAAATACGAGAGATTTAACATCAACTATACATTTCTTAATTGAATTGGAAACAAGAGAAACACTAGACTCAATAGAATGGGAAATAGAGAGGAACAAATATCCAAAGGAATGGATTCGACCAAAGGGAATAACTGGAACTATTGCATGCACATCCGCTCATTCCACTGTATAGGATTCCTGTTAAGAATCCTTTGATCAGCTTTACATGTAAAGAAGATGATGGATTTTGCCCAAAATTTCCATTGAAGCAAATAGGAGAGAATTAACATCAAATATAAAGTTGCCAATTGAAAAGGAAACAACAGGAACACTAGACTCAATAGTATGGGAAATAGAGAGGAACAAGTATCCAAAGTAATGTATTTTCCCCAAAAGAAATAACTGGAACTATTGCCTGAACATTCAGTCATTCCACTTTATAGGATTCCTGTTAAGAATCCTTTGATCAGCTTTAGATATAAAGAAGATGATGGATGTTGCCCAAATTGTTCCATTGACGCAAATAGGAGAGAATTATCATCAACTATAATGTTCCTAAATGCCAAGGAAACAACAGGAACACTAGACTCAATAGAATGGGAAATAGAGAGGAACAAGTATCCAAAGGAATGGATGTTCCCAAAGGAAATAACTGGAACTATTGCCTGCACATTCACTCATTCCACTGTATCGATTCCTGTTAAGAATCCTTTGATCAGCTTTACATAAAAGAAGATGATGGATTTTGCCCAAAATGTTCCATTGAAGCAAATAGGAGAGAATTATCATCAACTATAATGTTCCTAAATGCCAAGGAAACAAAAGGAAAATTAGATACAATAGAATGGGAAATAGAGAGGAACAAGTATCCAAATGAATGCATTTGACCAAAGGGAATAACTGGAACTATTGCATGCAAATTTACTCATGCCACTGTATCGATTCCTGTAAAGAATCCTTTGATCAGCTTTAGATTTTAAGAAGATGAAGGATTTTGACCAAAACGTTCCTTTGAAACAAATGGGAGAGAATTAACATCAACTATAAATTTCTTAATTGAATTGGAAACAAGAGGAACACTAGACTCAATAGAATGGGAAATAGAGAGTATCCAAAGTATCCAAAGGAATGGATTTTCCCAAAGGGAATAACTGGAACCATTGCCTGCACATTCACTCATTCCACTGTATAGGATTCCTGTTAAGAATCCTTTGATCAGCTTTAGATATAACGAAGATGATAGAGTTTCCCCAAAATATTCCATTGAAGCAAATAAGAGAGAATTAACATCAACGATAATGTTCCTAAATGCCAAGGAAACAAAGGGAAAACTAGATTCAATAGATTGTGAAATAGAGAGGAATAAGTATCCAAAGGAATGGATGTTCCCAAAGGAAATAACGGGAACTATTGCCTGCACATTCACTCATGCCACTGTATCGATTCCTGTAAAGAATCCTTTGATCAGCTTCACATATAAAGAAGATGATAGATTTTGCCTAAAATTTCCATTAAAGCAAATAGGAGGGTATTAAAATCAACTATAAATTTCTTAATTGAATTGGAAACAAGAGGAACACTAGACTCAATAGAATGGGAAATATAGAGGAACAACTATCCAAAGGAATGGATGTTCCCAAAGGGAATAACTGGAACCATTGCCTTCACATTCACTCATTCCACTGTATAGGATTCCTGTTAAGAATCCTTTGATCAGCTTTACATGTAAAGAAGATGATGGATTTTGCCCAAAATTTCCATTGAAGCAAATAGGAGAGAATTAACATCAAATATAAAGTTGCCAATTGAAAAGGAAACAACAGGAACACTAGACTCAATAGTATGGGAAATAGAGAGGAACAAGTATCCAAAGTAATGTATTTTCCCCAAAAGAAATAACTGGAACTATTGCCTGAACATTCAGTCATTCCACTTTATAGGATTCCTGTTAAGAATCCTTTGATCAGCTTTAGATATAAAGAAGATGATGGATGTTGCCCAAATTGTTCCATTGACGCAAATAGGAGAGAATTATCATCAACTATAATGTTCCTAAATGCCAAGGAAACAACAGGAACACTAGACTCAATAGAATGGGAAATAGAGAGGAACAAGTATCCAAAGGAATGGATGTTCCCAAAGGAAATAACTGGAACTATTGCCTGCACATTCACTCATTCCACTGTATCGATTCCTGTTAAGAATCCTTTGATCAGCTTTACATAAAAGAAGATGATGGATTTTGCCCAAAATGTTCCATTGAAGCAAATAGGAGAGAATTATCATCAACTATAATGTTCCTAAATGCCAAGGAAACAAAAGGAAAATTAGATACAATAGAATGGGAAATAGAGAGGAACAAGTATCCAAATGAATGCATTTGACCAAAGGGAATAACTGGAACTATTGCATGCAAATTTACTCATGCCACTGTATCGATTCCTGTAAAGAATCCTTTGATCAGCTTTAGATTTTAAGAAGATGAAGGATTTTGACCAAAACGTTCCTTTGAAACAAATGGGAGAGAATTAACATCAACTATAAATTTCTTAATTGAATTGGAAACAAGAGGAACACTAGACTCAATAGAATGGGAAATAGAGAGTATCCAAAGTATCCAAAGGAATGGATTTTCCCAAAGGGAATAACTGGAACCATTGCCTGCACATTCACTCATTCCACTGTATAGGATTCCTGTTAAGAATCCTTTGATCAGCTTTAGATATAACGAAGATGATAGAGTTTCCCCAAAATATTCCATTGAAGCAAATAAGAGAGAATTAACATCAACGATAATGTTCCTAAATGCCAAGGAAACAAAGGGAAAACTAGATTCAATAGATTGTGAAATAGAGAGGAATAAGTATCCAAAGGAATGGATGTTCCCAAAGGAAATAACGGGAACTATATCCTGCACATTCACTCATGCCACTGTATCGATTCCTGTAAAGAATCCTTTGATCAGCTTCACATATAAAGAAGATGATAGATTTTGCCTAAAATTTCCATTAAAGCAAATAGGAGGGTATTAAAATCAACTATAAATTTCTTAATTGAATTGGAAACAAGAGGAACACTAGACTCAATAGAATGGGAAATATAGAGGAACAACTATCCAAAGGAATGGATGTTCCCAAAGGGAATAACTGGAACCATTGCCTTCACATTCACTCATTCCACTTAATAGGATTCCTGTTAAGAATCCTTTGATCAGCTTTAGATATAAAGAAGATGATGGAGTTTGCCCAAAATGTTCCATTGAAGCCAATAGGAGAGAATTATCATCAACTATAATGTTCCTAAATGTCAAGGAAACAAAGGGAAAAATAGATTCAATAGATTGGGAAATAGAGAGGAACAAGTATCCAAAGGAATGGATGTTCCCAAAGGAAATAACTGGAACTATTGCCTGCACATTCACTCATGCCACTGTATCGATTCCTGTAAAGAATCCTTTGATCAGCTGTAGATTTTAAGAAGATGAAGGATTTTGACCAATAAGTTCCATTGAAACAAATAGGAAAGAATTAACATCAACTATAAATTTCTTAATTGAATTGGAAACAAGACGAACACTGGACTCTATAGAATGGGAAATAGAGAGGAACAAGTATCCAAAGGAATGGATGTTCCCAAGGGAAATAACTGGAACTATTGCCTGCACATTCACTCATTCCACTGTATAGGATTCCTGTTAAGAATCCTTTGATCAACTTTAGATATAAAGAAGATGATGAATTTTGCCCAAAATGTTCCTTTGAAGCAAATAGGAGAGAATTTTCATCAACTTTAATGTTTCTAAATGCCAAGGAAACAAAGGAAAAAATAGATTCAATAGATTGGGAAATAGAGAAGAACAAGTATCCAAAGGAATGGATGTTCCCAAAGGAAATAACTGGAACTATTTCCTGAACATTCACTCATGCCACTGTATCGATTCTTGTAAAGAATCCTTTGATCAGCTTTAGATATAAAGAAGATGATGAATTTTGCACAAAATGTTCCATTGAAGCAAATAGGAGAGAATTAACATCAACTATAAATTTCTTAATTGAATTGGAAACAAGAGGAACGCTAGACTCAATAGAATGGGAAATAGAGAGGAACAAGTATCCAAAGGAATGGATTTTACCAAAGGGAATAACTGGAACCATTGCCTGCACATTTACTCATTCCACTGTATCGGATTCCTGTTAAGAATCCTTTGATCAGCTTTAGATATAACGAAGATGATAGAGTTTCCCCAAAATATTCCATTAAAGCAAATAAGAGAGAATTAACATCAACGATAATGTTCCTAAATGCCAAGGAAACAAAGGGAAAACTAGATTCAATAGATCGTGAAACAGAGAGGAACAAGTATCCAAAGGAATGGATGTTCCCACTGGAAATAACTGGAACTATTGCCTGCACATTTACTCATTCCACTCTATCGATTCCTGTTAAGAATCCTTTGATCAGCTTCACATATAAAGAAGATGATAGATTTTGCCCAAAATTTCCATTAAAGCAAATAGGAGAGTATTAAAATCAAGTATAAATTTCTTAATTGAATTGGAAACAAGAGGAAATCAAGGGAAAACTAGATTCAATAGATTGGGAAATAGAGAGGAACAAGTATCCAAAGGAATGGATTTTACCAAAGGGAATAACTGGAACCATTGCCTTCACATTCACTCATTCCACTGTATAGGATTCCTGTTAAGAATCCTTTGACCAGCTTTAGATATAAAGAAGATGATGAATTTTGCCCAAAATGTTCCATTGAAGCAAATAGGAGAGAATTATCATCAACTATAATGTTCCTAAATGCCAAGGAAACAAAGGGAAAACTAGATTCAATAGATTGGGAAATAGAGAGGAACAACTATCCAAAGGAATGGATGTTCCCAAAGGGAATAACTGGAACCATTGCCTTCACATTCCCTCATTCCACTGTATAGGATTCCTGTTAAGAATCCTTTGATCAGCTTTAGATATAAAGAAGATGATGGAGTTTACCCAAAATGTTCCATTGAAGCCAATAAGAGAGAATTATCATCAACTATAATGTTCCTAAATTTCAAGGAAACAAAGGGAAAAATAGATTCAATAGATTGGGAAATAGAGAGGAACAAGTATGCAAAGGAATGGATGTTCCCAAAGGAAATAACTGGAACTACTGCCTGCACATTCACTCATGCCACTCTATCGATTCCTGTAAAGAATACTTTGATCAGCTTTAGATTTTAAGAAGATGAAGCATTTTGACCAAAAAGTTCCTTTGAATCAAATGGGGGAGAATTAACATCAACTATAAATTTCTTAATTGAATTGGAAACAAGACGAACACTGGACTCTATAGAATGGGAAATAGAGAGGAACAAGTATCCAAAGGAATGGATGTTCCCAAGGGAAATAACTGGAACTATTGCCTGCACATTCACTCATTCCACTGTATAGGATTCCTGTTAAGAATCCTTTGATCAACTTTAGATATAAAGAAGATGATGAATTTTGCCCAAAATGTTCCTTTGAAGCAAATAGGAGAGAATTTTCATCAACTTTAATGTTTCTAAATGCCAAGGAAACAAAGGAAAAAATAGATTCAATAGATTGGGAAATAGAGAAGAACAAGTATCCAAAGGAATGGATGTTCCCAAAGGAAATAACTGGAACTATTTCCTGAACATTCACTCATGCCACTGTATCGATTCTTGTAAAGAATCCTTTGATCAGCTTTAGATATAAAGAAGATGATGAATTTTGCACAAAATGTTCCATTGAAGCAAATAGGAGAGAATTAACATCAACTATAAATTTCTTAATTGAATTGGAAACAAGAGGAACGCTAGACTCAATAGAATGGGAAATAGAGAGGAACAAGTATCCAAAGGAATGGATTTTACCAAAGGGAATAACTGGAACCATTGCCTGCACATTTACTCATTCCACTGTATCGGATTCCTGTTAAGAATCCTTTGATCAGCTTTAGATATAACGAAGATGATAGAGTTTCCCCAAAATATTCCATTAAAGCAAATAAGAGAGAATTAACATCAACGATAATGTTCCTAAATGCCAAGGAAACAAAGGGAAAACTAGATTCAATAGATCGTGAAACAGAGAGGAACAAGTATCCAAAGGAATGGATGTTCCCACTGGAAATAACTGGAACTATTGCCTGCACATTTACTCATTCCACTCTATCGATTCCTGTTAAGAATCCTTTGATCAGCTTCACATATAAAGAAGATGATAGATTTTGCCCAAAATTTCCATTAAAGCAAATAGGAGAGTATTAAAATCAAGTATAAATTTCTTAATTGAATTGGAAACAAGAGGAAATCAAGGGAAAACTAGATTCAATAGATTGGGAAATAGAGAGGAACAAGTATCCAAAGGAATGGATTTTACCAAAGGGAATAACTGGAACCATTGCCTTCACATTCACTCATTCCACTGTATAGGATTCCTGTTAAGAATCCTTTGACCAGCTTTAGATATAAAGAAGATGATGAATTTTGCCCAAAATGTTCCATTGAAGCAAATAGGAGAGAATTATCATCAACTATAATGTTCCTAAATGCCAAGGAAACAAAGGGAAAACTAGATTCAATAGATTGGGAAATAGAGAGGAACAACTATCCAAAGGAATGGATGTTCCCAAAGGGAATAACTGGAACCATTGCCTTCACATTCCCTCATTCCACTGTATAGGATTCCTGTTAAGAATCCTTTGATCAGCTTTAGATATAAAGAAGATGATGGAGTTTACCCAAAATGTTCCATTGAAGCCAATAAGAGAGAATTATCATCAACTATAATGTTCCTAAATTTCAAGGAAACAAAGGGAAAAATAGATTCAATAGATTGGGAAATAGAGAGGAACAAGTATGCAAAGGAATGGATGTTCCCAAAGGAAATAACTGGAACTACTGCCTGCACATTCACTCATGCCACTCTATCGATTCCTGTAAAGAATACTTTGATCAGCTTTAGATTTTAAGAAGATGAAGCATTTTGACCAAAAAGTTCCTTTGAATCAAATGGGGGAGAATTAACATCAACTATAAATTTCTTAATTGAATTGGAAACAAGACGAACACTGGACTCTATAGAATGGGAAATAGAGAGGAACAAGTATCCAAAGGAATGGATGTTCCCAAGGGAAATAACTGGAACTATTGCCTGCACATTCACTCATTCCACTGTATAGGATTCCTGTTAAGAATCCTTTGATCAACTTTAGATATAAAGAAGATGATGAATTTTGCCCAAAATGTTCCTTTGAAGCAAATAGGAGAGAATTTTCATCAACTTTAATGTTTCTAAATGCCAAGGAAACAAAGGAAAAAATAGATTCAATAGATTGGGAAATAGAGAAGAACAAGTATCCAAAGGAATGGATGTTCCCAAAGGAAATAACTGGAACTATTTCCTGAACATTCACTCATGCCACTGTATCGATTCTTGTAAAGAATCCTTTGATCAGCTTTAGATATAAAGAAGATGATGAATTTTGCACAAAATGTTCCATTGAAGCAAATAGGAGAGAATTAACATCAACTATAAATTTCTTAATTGAATTGGAAACAAGAGGAACGCTAGACTCAATAGAATGGGAAATAGAGAGGAACAAGTATCCAAAGGAATGGATTTTACCAAAGGGAATAACTGGAACCATTGCCTGCACATTTACTCATTCCACTGTATCGGATTCCTGTTAAGAATCCTTTGATCAGCTTTAGATATAACGAAGATGATAGAGTTTCCCCAAAATATTCCATTAAAGCAAATAAGAGAGAATTAACATCAACGATAATGTTCCTAAATGCCAAG
Organism: Sminthopsis crassicaudata; assembly: GCF_048593235.1. NCBI lineage: Eukaryota > Metazoa > Chordata > Mammalia > Dasyuromorphia > Dasyuridae > Sminthopsis > Sminthopsis crassicaudata. The sequence continues at coordinate 454,247,724 of NC_133617.1, forward strand.
GAAACAAAGGGAAAACTAGATTCAATAGATTGTGAAACAGAGAGGAACAAGTATCCAAAGGAATGGATGTTCCCACAGGAAATAACTGGAACTATTGCCTGCACATTTACTCATTCCACTGTATCGATTCCTGTTAAGAATCCTTTGATCAGCTTTAGATATAACGAAGATGATAGAGTTTCCCCAAAATATTCCATTAAAGCAAATAAGAGAGAATTAACATCAACGATAATGTTCCTAAATGCCAAGGAAACAAAGGGAAAACTAGATTCAATAGATCGTGAAACAGAGAGGAACAAGTATCCAAAGGAATGGATGTTCCCACTGGAAATAACTGGAACTATTGCCTGCACATTTACTCATTCCACTCTATCGATTCCTGTTAAGAATCCTTTGATCAGCTTCACATATAAAGAAGATGATAGATTTTGCCCAAAATTTCCATTAAAGCAAATAGGAGAGTATTAAAATCAAGTATAAATTTCTTAATTGAATTGGAAACAAGAGGAAATCAAGGGAAAACTAGATTCAATAGATTGGGAAATAGAGAGGAACAAGTATCCAAAGGAATGGATTTTACCAAAGGGAATAACTGGAACCATTGCCTTCACATTCACTCATTCCACTGTATAGGATTCCTGTTAAGAATCCTTTGACCAGCTTTAGATATAAAGAAGATGATGAATTTTGCCCAAAATGTTCCATTGAAGCAAATAGGAGAGAATTATCATCAACTATAATGTTCCTAAATGCCAAGGAAACAAAGGGAAAACTAGATTCAATAGATTGGGAAATAGAGAGGAACAACTATCCAAAGGAATGGATGTTCCCAAAGGGAATAACTGGAACCATTGCCTTCACATTCCCTCATTCCACTGTATAGGATTCCTGTTAAGAATCCTTTGATCAGCTTTAGATATAAAGAAGATGATGGAGTTTACCCAAAATGTTCCATTGAAGCCAATAAGAGAGAATTATCATCAACTATAATGTTCCTAAATTTCAAGGAAACAAAGGGAAAAATAGATTCAATAGATTGGGAAATAGAGAGGAACAAGTATGCAAAGGAATGGATGTTCCCAAAGGAAATAACTGGAACTACTGCCTGCACATTCACTCATGCCACTCTATCGATTCCTGTAAAGAATACTTTGATCAGCTTTAGATTTTAAGAAGATGAAGCATTTTGACCAAAAAGTTCCTTTGAATCAAATGGGGGAGAATTAACATCAACTATAAATTTCTTAATTGAATTGGAAACAAGACGAACACTGGACTCTATAGAATGGGAAATAGAGAGGAACAAGTATCCAAAGGAATGGATGTTCCCAAGGGAAATAACTGGAACTATTGCCTGCACATTCACTCATTCCACTGTATAGGATTCCTGTTAAGAATCCTTTGATCAACTTTAGATATAAAGAAGATGATGAATTTTGCCCAAAATGTTCCTTTGAAGCAAATAGGAGAGAATTTTCATCAACTTTAATGTTTCTAAATGCCAAGGAAACAAAGGAAAAAATAGATTCAATAGATTGGGAAATAGAGAAGAACAAGTATCCAAAGGAATGGATGTTCCCAAAGGAAATAACTGGAACTATTTCCTGAACATTCACTCATGCCACTGTATCGATTCTTGTAAAGAATCCTTTGATCAGCTTTAGATATAAAGAAGATGATGAATTTTGCACAAAATGTTCCATTGAAGCAAATAGGAGAGAATTAACATCAACTATAAATTTCTTAATTGAATTGGAAACAAGAGGAACGCTAGACTCAATAGAATGGGAAATAGAGAGGAACAAGTATCCAAAGGAATGGATTTTACCAAAGGGAATAACTGGAACCATTGCCTGCACATTTACTCATTCCACTGTATCGGATTCCTGTTAAGAATCCTTTGATCAGCTTTAGATATAACGAAGATGATAGAGTTTCCCCAAAATATTCCATTAAAGCAAATAAGAGAGAATTAACATCAACGATAATGTTCCTAAATGCCAAGGAAACAAAGGGAAAACTAGATTCAATAGATCGTGAAACAGAGAGGAACAAGTATCCAAAGGAATGGATGTTCCCACAGGAAATAACTGGAACTATTGCCTGCACATTTACTCATTCCACTCTATCGATTCCTGTTAAGAATCCTTTGATCAGCTTCACATATAAAGAAGATGATGGATTTTGCCCAAAATTTCCATTAAAGCAAATAGGAGAGTATTAAAATCAAGTATAAATTTCTTAATTGAATTGGAAACAAGAGGAAATCAAGGGAAAACTAGATTCAATAGATTGGGAAATAGAGAGGAACAAGTATCCAAAGGAATGGATTTTACCAAAGGGAATAACTGGAACCATTGCCTTCACATTCACTCATTCCACTGTATAGGATTCCTGTTAAGAATCCTTTGACCAGCTTTAGATATAAAGAAGATGATGAATTTTGCCCAAAATGTTCCATTGAAGCAAATAGGAGAGAATTATCATCAACTATAATGTTCCTAAATGCCAAGGAAACAAAGGGAAAACTAGATTCAATAGATTGGGAAATAGAGAGGAACAACTATCCAAAGGAATGGATGTTCCCAAAGGGAATAACTGGAACCATTGCCTTCACATTCCCTCATTCCACTGTATAGGATTCCTGTTAAGAATCCTTTGATCAGCTTTAGATATAATGAAGATGATGGAGTTTACCCAAAATGTTCCATTGAAGCCAATAAGAGAGAATTATCATCAACTATAATGTTCCTAAATTTCAAGGAAACAAAGGGAAAAATAGATTCAATAGATTGGGAAATAGAGAGGAACAAGTATGCAAAGGAATGGATGTTCCCAAAGGAAATAACTGGAACTACTGCCTGCACATTCACTCATGCCACTCTATCGATTCCTGTAAAGAATACTTTGATCAGCTTTAGATTTTAAGAAGATGAAGCATTTTGACCAAAAAGTTCCTTTGAATCAAATGGGGGAGAATTAACATCAACTATAAATTTCTTAATTGAATTGGAAACAAGACGAACACTGGACTCTATAGAATGGGAAATAGAGAGGAACAAGTATCCAAAGGAATGGATGTTCCCAAGGGAAATAACTGGAACTATTGCCTGCACATTCACTCATTCCACTGTATAGGATTCCTGTTAAGAATCCTTTGATCAACTTTAGATATAAAGAAGATGATGAATTTTGCCCAAAATGTTCCTTTGAAGCAAATAGGAGAGAATTTTCATCAACTTTAATGTTCCTAAATGCCAAGGAAACAAAGGAAAAAATAGATTCAATAGATTGGGAAATAGAGAAGAACAAGTATCCAAAGGAATGGATGTTCCCAAAGGAAATAACTGGAACTATTTCCTGAACATTCACTCATGCCACTGTATCGATTCCTGTAAAGAATCCTTTGATCAGCTTTAGATATAAAGAAGATGATGAATTTTGCACAAAATGTTCCATTGAAGCAAATAGGAGAGAATTAACATCAACTATAAATTTCTTAATTGAATTGGAAACAAGAGGAACGCTAGACTCAATAGAATGGGAAATAGAGAGGAACAAGTATCCAAAGGAATGGATTTTACCAAAGGGAATAACTGGAACCATTGCCTGCACATTTACTCATTCCACTGTATCGGATTCCTGTTAAGAATCCTTTGATCAGCTTTAGATATAACGAAGATGATAGAGTTTCCCCAAAATATTCCATTAAAGCAAATAAGAGAGAATTAACATCAACGATAATGTTCCTAAATGCCAAGGAAACAAAGGGAAAACTAGATTCAATAGATTGTGAAACAGAGAGGAACAAGTATCCAAAGGAATGGATGTTCCCACAGGAAATAACTGGAACTATTGCCTGCACATTTACTCATTCCACTGTATCGATTCCTGTTAAGAATCCTTTGATCAGCTTTAGATATAACGAAGATGATAGAGTTTCCCCAAAATATTCCATTAAAGCATATAAGAGAGAATTAACATCAACGATAATGTTCCTAAATGCCAAGGAAACAAAGGGAAAACTAGATTCAATAGATCGTGAAACAGAGAGGAACAAGTATCCAAAGGAATGGATGTTCCCACTGGAAATAACTGGAACTATTGCCTGCACATTTACTCATTCCACTCTATCGATTCCTGTTAAGAATCCTTTGATCAGCTTCACATATAAAGAAGATGATAGATTTTGCCCAAAATTTCCATTAAAGCAAATAGGAGAGTATTAAAATCAAGTATAAATTTCTTAATTGAATTGGAAACAAGAGGAAATCAAGGGAAAACTAGATTCAATAGATTGGGAAATAGAGAGGAACAAGTATCCAAAGGAATGGATTTTACCAAAGGGAATAACTGGAACCATTGCCTTCACATTCACTCATTCCACTGTATAGGATTCCTGTTAAGAATCCTTTGACCAGCTTTAGATATAAAGAAGATGATGAATTTTGCCCAAAATGTTCCATTGAAGCAAATAGGAGAGAATTATCATCAACTATAATGTTCCTAAATGCCAAGGAAACAAAGGGAAAACTAGATTCAATAGATTGGGAAATAGAGAGGAACAACTATCCAAAGGAATGGATGTTCCCAAAGGGAATAACTGGAACCATTGCCTTCACATTCCCTCATTCCACTGTATAGGATTCCTGTTAAGAATCCTTTGATCAGCTTTAGATATAAAGAAGATGATGGAGTTTACCCAAAATGTTCCATTGAAGCCAATAAGAGAGAATTATCATCAACTATAATGTTCCTAAATTTCAAGGAAACAAAGGGAAAAATAGATTCAATAGATTGGGAAATAGAGAGGAACAAGTATGCAAAGGAATGGATGTTCCCAAAGGAAATAACTGGAACTACTGCCTGCACATTCACTCATGCCACTCTATCGATTCCTGTAAAGAATACTTTGATCAGCTTTAGATTTTAAGAAGATGAAGCATTTTGACCAAAAAGTTCCTTTGAATCAAATGGGGGAGAATTAACATCAACTATAAATTTCTTAATTGAATTGGAAACAAGACGAACACTGGACTCTATAGAATGGGAAATAGAGAGGAACAAGTATCCAAAGGAATGGATGTTCCCAAGGGAAATAACTGGAACTATTGCCTGCACATTCACTCATTCCACTGTATAGGATTCCTGTTAAGAATCCTTTGATCAACTTTAGATATAAAGAAGATGATGAATTTTGCCCAAAATGTTCCTTTGAAGCAAATAGGAGAGAATTTTCATCAACTTTAATGTTTCTAAATGCCAAGGAAACAAAGGAAAAAATAGATTCAATAGATTGGGAAATAGAGAAGAACAAGTATCCAAAGGAATGGATGTTCCCAAAGGAAATAACTGGAACTATTTCCTGAACATTCACTCATGCCACTGTATCGATTCTTGTAAAGAATCCTTTGATCAGCTTTAGATATAAAGAAGATGATGAATTTTGCACAAAATGTTCCATTGAAGCAAATAGGAGAGAATTAACATCAACTATAAATTTCTTAATTGAATTGGAAACAAGAGGAACGCTAGACTCAATAGAATGGGAAATAGAGAGGAACAAGTATCCAAAGGAATGGATTTTACCAAAGGGAATAACTGGAACCATTGCCTGCACATTTACTCATTCCACTGTATCGGATTCCTGTTAAGAATCCTTTGATCAGCTTTAGATATAACGAAGATGATAGAGTTTCCCCAAAATATTCCATTAAAGCAAATAAGAGAGAATTAACATCAACGATAATGTTCCTAAATGCCAAGGAAACAAAGGGAAAACTAGATTCAATAGATCGTGAAACAGAGAGGAACAAGTATCCAAAGGAATGGATGTTCCCACAGGAAATAACTGGAACTATTGCCTGCACATTTACTCATTCCACTCTATCGATTCCTGTTAAGAATCCTTTGATCAGCTTCACATATAAAGAAGATGATGGATTTTGCCCAAAATTTCCATTAAAGCAAATAGGAGAGTATTAAAATCAAGTATAAATTTCTTAATTGAATTGGAAACAAGAGGAAATCAAGGGAAAACTAGATTCAATAGATTGGGAAATAGAGAGGAACAAGTATCCAAAGGAATGGATTTTACCAAAGGGAATAACTGGAACCATTGCCTTCACATTCACTCATTCCACTGTATAGGATTCCTGTTAAGAATCCTTTGACCAGCTTTAGATATAAAGAAGATGATGAATTTTGCCCAAAATGTTCCATTGAAGCAAATAGGAGAGAATTATCATCAACTATAATGTTCCTAAATGCCAAGGAAACAAAGGGAAAACTAGATTCAATAGATTGGGAAATAGAGAGGAACAACTATCCAAAGGAATGGATGTTCCCAAAGGGAATAACTGGAACCATTGCCTTCACATTCCCTCATTCCACTGTATAGGATTCCTGTTAAGAATCCTTTGATCAGCTTTAGATATAAAGAAGATGATGGAGTTTACCCAAAATGTTCCATTGAAGCCAATAAGAGAGAATTATCATCAACTATAATGTTCCTAAATTTCAAGGAAACAAAGGGAAAAATAGATTCAATAGATTGGGAAATAGAGAGGAACAAGTATGCAAAGGAATGGATGTTCCCAAAGGAAATAACTGGAACTACTGCCTGCACATTCACTCATGCCACTCTATCGATTCCTGTAAAGAATACTTTGATCAGCTTTAGATTTTAAGAAGATGAAGCATTTTGACCAAAAAGTTCCTTTGAATCAAATGGGGGAGAATTAACATCAACTATAAATTTCTTAATTGAATTGGAAACAAGACGAACACTGGACTCTATAGAATGGGAAATAGAGAGGAACAAGTATCCAAAGGAATGGATGTTCCCAAGGGAAATAACTGGAACTATTGCCTGCACATTCACTCATTCCACTGTATAGGATTCCTGTTAAGAATCCTTTGATCAACTTTAGATATAAAGAAGATGATGAATTTTGCCCAAAATGTTCCTTTGAAGCAAATAGGAGAGAATTTTCATCAACTTTAATGTTCCTAAATGCCAAGGAAACAAAGGAAAAAATAGATTCAATAGATTGGGAAATAGAGAAGAACAAGTATCCAAAGGAATGGATGTTCCCAAAGGAAATAACTGGAACTATTTCCTGAACATTCACTCATGCCACTGTATCGATTCCTGTAAAGAATCCTTTGATCAGCTTTAGATATAAAGAAGATGATGAATTTTGCACAAAATGTTCCATTGAAGCAAATAGGAGAGAATTAACATCAACTATAAATTTCTTAATTGAATTGGAAACAAGAGGAACGCTAGACTCAATAGAATGGGAAATAGAGAGGAACAAGTATCCAAAGGAATGGATTTTACCAAAGGGAATAACTGGAACCATTGCCTGCACATTTACTCATTCCACTGTATCGGATTCCTGTTAAGAATCCTTTGATCAGCTTTAGATATAACGAAGATGATAGAGTTTCCCCAAAATATTCCATTAAAGCAAATAAGAGAGAATTAACATCAACGATAATGTTCCTAAATGCCAAGGAAACAAAGGGAAAACTAGATTCAATAGATTGTGAAACAGAGAGGAACAAGTATCCAAAGGAATGGATGTTCCCACAGGAAATAACTGGAACTATTGCCTGCACATTTACTCATTCCACTGTATCGATTCCTGTTAAGAATCCTTTGATCAGCTTCACATATAAAGAAGATGATAGATTTTGCCCAAAATTTCCATTAAAGCAAATAGGAGAGTATTAAAATCAAGTATAAATTTCTTAATTGAATTGGAAACAAGAGGAAATCAAGGGAAAACTAGATTCAATAGATTGGGAAATAGAGAGGAACAAGTATCCAAAGGAATGGATTTTACCAAAGGGAATAACTGGAACCATTGCCTTCACATTCACTCATTCCACTGTATAGGATTCCTGTTAAGAATCCTTTGACCAGCTTTAGATATAAAGAAGATGATGAATTTTGCCCAAAATGTTCCATTGAAGCAAATAGGAGAGAATTATCATCAACTATAATGTTCCTAAATGCCAAGGAAACAAAGGGAAAACTAGATTCAATAGATTGGGAAATAGAGAGGAACAAGTATCCAAAGGAATTGATGTTCCCAAAGGGAATAACTGGAACCATTTCCTTCACATTCACTCCTTCCACTTAATAGGATTCCTGTTAAGAATCCTTTGATCAGCTTTAGCTATTAAGAAGATGAAGGATTTTGACCAAAAAGTTCCATTGAAACAAATAGTAGAGAATTAACATCAACTATAAATTTCTTAATTGAATTGGAAACAAGACGAACACTAGACTCTATCGAATGGGAAACAGAGAGGAACAAGTATCCAAAGGAATGGATGTTCCCAAAGGAAATAACTGGAACTATTGCCTGCACATTCACTCATGCCACTGTATCGATTCCTGTAAAGAATACTTTGATCGGTGAAGGCGGTGCCAAGATGGAGGAGAAGAAACACACGACTCAGTGAACGTCCTCACTCCCTCACAACCAATTAGATAAATTAGGTCTCAAAATTAGCTCAGGACTGATAGATACCACAAGGACTGGAAGCACGACTTACCAGCTGAAGAGAATCTGGAGTTTCAACAGGAAAAGTCAGTTCTCAGGGGAGGAATAAGAAAGACCAGCACAGACGGTGGGGTAGGGGCACACTGCGCCCATTGCGCTGGGAAGGGCTCTGGGATCAGAGAAGCCACTGAGGTAAAGGAATCTGGCACAGGCTGTTAGCTCTTCTCTGCTAATTATTTAGCAGTTCAGAAGAGAAAGCCAAAATATTTTAAAACAAATTAGATTTTCCCCGACCCGGGGGGTGGGGGTGGGGGGGGTGACTCAGCAGAGAATTGGCACCAGGGGGTGTGGCCTCAGCTACCACCTGAGAATAGTTAAGAGATTGACAAGTGGGTGGATACGGCCCAAGGCAACACACACTGCCTAGCTTAGCTGGAGGGAGTGGAACTCAGCTCCAGGAAGTCCCAGAGAAGCGGAACCTTTGAACTAGGGACCGCGGTTTCTGGCAGACACTTCCAGTTTGAGCACAGGGGCTTCTCACGTCACCTGCTGCAGACGTCCACTCCCCACCCGGACACATAGGCTGGGCTTCGTGCTGTCTTCACTATTCTACGCCCTCGAAGCACAGTAGTGCTAATCATCTCTGAGGCACTCCCAGGGAGGGGGTGGGGAACTCTCTCCCAGAGCTCTCTCTTAGCTCAGGCGCAGGGGCCGTTGCATCCATCCGGTCTGGGAGGAAGCTGGTAAAGAAGTAAATAATTTCCTACCCCAGAGACAGACCCCAAAAGATTTTTTTAAGTATGAGCAAAAAAGCTAGAAAAACCATAGATTCCTTCTATACAGAGAAAGAGCGGGTAACCAACCCCGAGGAAGTTGATAGCAGAGAATCAACAGACAACAACCTAAAGGGGAACGATTCCTGCCCCCCATCACATAACTCTCTCCTAGAAGAAGCTCTTAAAAAATTGAGGGAGATCGAAGAAAAATGGGGAAAAGAAAGGGAAGTTATGATAGAGAATAACAACGTACTGAAATTGGAGTTGGAAAAAATAAAGAATTCACAGGAGATGCAGGGAAACAAAATTAGTGAATTAGAAAAGGTTAAAAAAACACAGGAAAGTAGGATTTCTGAATTGGAAAAGATAAAAAAGTCTCAAGAAAATAGAATTTCTTAATTGGAAAAAGAAAATAATTCTCAAAAAAAAAAAATTAGGGAAATGGAAAAAAACTCAATAGAGCAAAATAATTCATTTAAAAACGAAATTGGGCATTTACAAAAAGAACTAAAAACTGTGAAAGAAGAAAATAACTCCTTAAAAGTCAGGATGGAACAAATAGAAATGAATGATTCACAGAGAACCCAAGAATCAGTCAAACAAAACAAAAAAAATGAGAAGCTGGAGAACAACGTCAAATACTTACTGGGAAAATCTATAGACCTGGAAAATAGATCTAGGAGAGATAATCTGCGGATTATTGGACTTCCAGAAAACTATGACCAAAAAAAGAGCCTAGATTCTATTTTACAGGAAATTATCAAAGAGAACTGTCCAGAGATAATAGAAACAGAAGGGAAAGTAGATGTGGAAAGAATTCATCGAACTCCTTCTGAAATAGACCCTAAAAAAAGAACACCACGGAATATTGTGGCTAAGCTGCAGAATTACCACACAAAGGAGAAAATCCTGCAAGCAGCTAGAAAAAAACAATTTAAATACCAAGGTGCCACAATAAGGGTCACCCAAGATCTGGCTGCCTCCACATTAAAAGATAGAAGGGCCTGGAACCTGATATTCCGAAAGGCAAAAGATCAAGGACTGCAACCAAGAATGAACTACCCAGCTAAGTTTAGCATCTTTTTCCATGGAAGAAGATGGTCATTCAATGAAACAGAGGAATTCTATATGTTTCTAAGAAAAAAACCAGACTTAAACAAAAAATTTGATCTACATCCACAAGACTGAAGAGAAACAGAAAAAGATACACAGAACCCTTGAGAACTGTAACTCTGTTGTGGGTATATAAAAAATACTCAAGGATAATTTGATTTTACTGATATAAAAGAAAAAAAGGGGGGTGTGGTAAAGGGAAGGAGGTTGGTTCAGAAAAAGGGGAAGGAGTGATAAAAAGAGGGAAACTACATCCCAGGAAGAGACATAGAAAATACACCATATCTGAGGGAACTTAGTGAGGGGGAGAATCATTTTGTGAATCTTACTCTCATCAGAAGAGGCTCAAAGAGTAAATAATTAGCATATTTGTTTTTCAGAGAATTTTCTCTCACCTCATTAAAAGGGGGGAGAGGAAAAGGGGAAAGGAAAAGGAGAATAAGTGAAGGGACTTGGAGGGAGGGGGGAGGGATCCTAAAAAAAAAAAAAAAAAAGAGGGAGGGTTGCGCGTCACAAGGGGGGTCTGTAAATTAAATATCGGGGAGGGGGATCAGGGGGGTCAAGGGAAAAAAGTATAATCTGGGGATAATACGATGGCAGGAAACACAGAATTAGTAATTTTAACTGTAAATGTAAATGGGATGAACGATCCCATCAAACGGAGACGGATAGCAGATTGGATCAAAAAGCAGAACCCTACAATATGTTGTCTACAGGAAACACACTTAAAGCAGGGAGATACATACAGAGTAAAGGTAAAAGGTTGGAACAGAGCCTATTATGCTTCAGGTAAAGCCAAAAAAGCAGGGGTAGCTATCCTTATCTCAGATCAAGCAAAAGCAGAAGTAGATCTCGTTAAAAAAGATAAGGAAGGAAACTATATCCTGCTGAAAGGTAGCATAAATAATGAAGCCATATCAATACTAAACATATATGCACCAAGTGGTATAGCATCTAACTTTCTAAAGGAAAAGTTAAGAGAACTGCAAGAAGAAATAGACAGTAAAACTATAATAGTGGGAGATCTCAACCTTGCACTCTCAGATTTAGACAAATCAAACCACAAAACAAACAAGAAAGAAATTAAAAAAGTAAATAGAACATTAGAAAAACTAGGTATGATAGACCTTTGGAGAAAACTGAATGGCAATAGGAAGGAATATACTTTCTTCTCAGCAGTTCATGGATCCTATACAAAAATTGACCATATACTAGGACATAAAGATCTCAAAATTAAATGTAGGAAGGCAGAAATAATAAATGCCTTCTTCTCAGATCACAATGCAATAAAAGCTACATTCAGTAAAAAGTTAGGGGTAAATAGACCAAAAAGTAATTGGAAACTGAATAATCTCATCTTAAAGAATGACTGGGTGAAAGAGCAAATTATAGAAACAATTAACAATTTCACCCAAGATAATGATAATGATGAGACATCATATCAAAATCTTTGAGATGCAGCTAAAGCAGTAATAAGGGGAAATTTTATATCTTTAGAGGCTTATTTGAAGAAAATTGAGAAAGAGAAGATTAACGAATTGGGCTTACAACTTAAAAGGCTAGAAAAAGACCAAATTATAAACCCCCAACGAAAAATTAAACTCGAAATACAAAAATTAAAAGGAGAAATCAATAAAATTGAAAGTAAAAAAACTATTGAATTAATAAATAAAACCAAGAGTTGGTTTTATGAAAAAGCCAATAAAATAGATAAACCTTTGGTAAATTTGATCAAAAAAAAGAAAGAGGAAAATCAAATTGATAGTCTTACAAATGAAAAGGGGGATCTTTCCACCAATGAAGAGGAAATTAGAGAAATAATAAGGAGTTACTTTGCCCAACTTTATGCCAATAAATTTGATAACTTAAGTGAAATGGATGACTTCCTCCAAAAATATAGGCTCCCTAGATTAACAGAGGAGGAGATAAATTGCTTAAATAGTCCCATTTCAGAAAAAGAAATAGAACAAGCTATTAATCAACTCCCCAGGAAAAAATCCCCAGGGCCAGATGGATTCACATGTGAATTCTACCAAACATTTAAAGAACAATTAGCCCCAATGTTATATAAATTATTTGAAAAAATAGGGGATGAAGGAGTCCTACCAAACTCCTTTTATGACACAGACATGGTACTGATACGTAAACCTGGTAGATCGAAAACTGAGAAAGAAAATTATAGACCAATCTCCTTAATGAATATTGATGCTAAAATCTTAAATAAGATATTAGCAAAAAGACTTCAGAAAATCATCTCCAAGATAATACACTATGATCAAGTAGGATTTATTCCAGGAATGCAGGGCTGGTTTAATATTAGGAAAACTATTAATATAATTGACCATATTAATAATCAAATTAATAAGAACCATATGATCATCTCAATAGATGCAGAAAAAGCATTTGACAAAATCCAACATCCATTCCTACTAAAAACTCTTGAGAGTATAGGAATAAATGGATTATTCCTTAGAATAATCAGGAGTATATATTTAAGACCGTCAGTAAGCATAATATGCAATAGAAATAAACTGCAACCTTTCCCAGTAAGATCAGGAGTGAAACAAGGTTGCCCACTATCACCATTACTATTCAATATAGTACTAGAAACGCTAGCCTCGGCAATAAGAGCCGAGAAAGAGATTCAAGGAATTAGAGTAGGAAATGAGGAAATCAAACTATCACTTTTTGCAGATGACATGATGGTATACTTAGAGAACCCCAAAGACTCTGCTAAAAAGCTACTAGAAATAATTCAAAATTTCAGCAAAGTGGCAGGATACAAAATAAATCCACATAAATCCTCGGCATTTTTATATATCACTAACAAAATGCAACAGCAAGAGATACAAAGAGAAATTCCATTCCAAACAAATGTTGAGAGTATAAAATATTTGGGAATCCATCTACCAAAGAAAAGTCAGGAATTATATGAGAAAAATTACAAAACACTTGCCACAAAAATAAAATCAGATTTAAATAATTGGAAAGACATTCAGTGCTCTTGGATAGGCCGAGCGAATATAATAAAGATGACAATACTCCCCAAACTAATCTATTTATTTAGTGCTATACCAATCAGACTCCCAAGAAACTATTTTAATGACCTAGAAAAAATAACAACAAAATTCATATGGAAGAATAAAAGGTCGAGAATTGCAAGGGAACTAATGAAAAAAAACTCAGAGGAAGGTGGTCTAAGTGTACCTGATCTAAAGCTATATTATATAGCAGCAGTCACCAAAACCATTTGGTATTGGCTACGAAATAGACCGGTAGATCAGTGGAACAGATTAGATACAAAGGACAAAAAAGGGTACATCTATAGCAATCTAATCTTTGACAAACCCAAAGATTCCAACATTAGGGATAAAAATTCATTATTCGGAAAAAACTGTTGGGAAAACTGGAAATTAGTATGGCAGAAATTAGATATGGATCCACACTTAACACCATATACCAAGATAAGATCAAAATGGGTCCATGATTTAGGCATAAAGAGGGAGATAATAAATAGATTAGAGGAACAGAGGATAATCTACCTCTCAGACTTGTGGAGGAGGAAGGAATTTATGACCAGAGGAGAACTAGAGATCATTATTGATCACAAAATAGAAGATTTTGATTACATCAAACTAAAAAGTTTCTGTACAAATAATAATAATGCAAACAAGATTAGAAGGGAAGTAACAAATTGGGAAAATATTTTTAAAAACAAAGGTTCTGACAAAGGTCTCATTTCCAAAATATATAGAGAACTGACCATAATTTATAAGAAACCGAACCATTCTCCAATTGATAAATGGTCAAAGGATATGAACAGACAATTCTCAGAGGAAGAAATTGAAACTATATCCACTCACATGAAAGAGTGTTCCAAATCACTACTGATCAGAGAAATGCAAATTAAGACCACTCTGAGATACCACTACACACCTGTCAGATTGGCTAAGATGACAGGAACAAATAATGACAAATGTTGGAGGGGATGTGGGGAAATTGGGACACTAATACATTGCTGGTGGAGTTGTGAAAGAATTCAGCCATTCTGGAGAGCAATCTGGAATTATGCCCAAAAAGTTATCAAACTGTGCATACCCTTTGACCCAGCAGCGCTACTACTGGGATTATATCCCAAAGAAATACTAAAGAGCGGAAAGAGACATATATGTGCCAAAATGTTTGTGGCAGCTCTTTTTGTTGTAGCTAGAAACTGGAAGAAGAATGGATGTCCATCAGTTGGAGAATGGTTGGGTAAATTGTGGTATATGAAGGTTATGGAATATTATTGCTCGGTAAGAAATGACCAGCAGGAGGAATATAGAGAGGCCTGGAGAGACTTAAATCAACTGATGCTGAGTGAAATGAGCAGAACCAGAAGATCACTGTACACCTCAACAACAATACTGTATGGGGATGTATTCTGATGGAAGTGGAAATCTTCAACATAAAGAAGATCCAACTCACTTCCAGTTGATCATTGATGGACAGGGGTAGCTGCACCCAGAGAAGAAACACTGGGAGGGGAAAGAAAATTGTTAGCAATAATATCTGTCTGCCCAGGTTGCATGTACCTTCGGATTCTAATGTTTATTGTGCAACAAGAAAATGATATTCGCACAAAAAAAAAAAAAAAGAATACTTTGATCAGCTTTAGATTCTAAGAAGATGAAGCATTTTGACCAAAAAGTTCCTTTGAATCAAATGGGGGAGAATTAACATAAACTATAAATTTCTTAATTGAATTGGAATCAAGAGGAACACTAGACTCAATAGAATGGGAAATAGAGAGGAACAAGTATCCAAAGGAATGGATGTTCCCAAAGGAAAAAACTGGAACTATTGCATTCACATCCACTCATTCTACTGTATAGGATTCCTGTTAAGAATCCTTTGATCAGCTTTACATATTAAGAAGATGATGGATTTTGCCCAAAATTTCCATTGAAGCAAATAGGAGAGAATTAACATCAAGTATAAATTTCTTAATTGAATTGGAAACAAGAGGAACCCTAGACTCAATAGAATGGGAAATAGAGAGGAACAAGTATCCAAAGGAATGAATTTTACCAAAGGGAATAACTGGAACCATTATATGCACATTCACTCATTCCTCTGTATAGGATTCCTGTTAAGAATCCTTTGATCAGCTTTAGATATAAAGAAGATGATGAATTTTGCCCAAAATGTTCCTTTGAAGCAAATAGGAGAGAATTCTCATCAACTTTAATGTTCCTAAATGCCAAGGAAACAAAGGAAAAAATAGATTCAATATATTGGGAAATAGAGAAGAACAAGTATCCAAAGGAATGGATGTTCCCAAAGGAAATAACTGGAACCATTGCCTGCACATTCACTCATTCCACTGTATAGGATTCCTGTTAAGAATCCTTTGATCAGGTTTAGATATAATGAAGATGATAGAGTTTCCCCAAAATATTCCATTGAAGCAAATAAGAGAGAATTAACATCAACGGTAATGTTCCTAAATACCAAGGAAACAAAGGGAAAACTAGATTCAATAGATTGTGAAATAGAGAGGAACAAGTATCCAAAGGAATGGATGTTCCCAAAGGAAATAACTGGAACTATTGCCTGCACATTTACTCATTCCACTGTATCGATTCCTGTTAAGAATCCTTTGATCAGCTTCACATATAAAGAAGATGATGAATTTTGCACAAAATGTTCCATTGAAGCAAATAGGAGAGAATTAACATCAACTATAAATTTCTTAATTGAATTGGAAACAAGAGGAACGCTAGACTCAATAGAATGGGAAATAGAGAGGAACAAGTATCCAAAGGAATGGATGTTACCAAAGGGAATAACTGGAACCATTGCCTGCACATTCACTCATTCAACTGCATAGGATTCCTGTTAAGAATCCTTTGATCAGCTTTAGATATAACGAAGATGATAGAGTTTCCCCAAAATATTCCATTGAAGCAAATAAGAGAGAATTAACATCAACGATAATGTTCCTAAATGCCAAGGAAACAAAGGGAAAACTAGATTCAATAGATTGTGAAATAGAGAGGAATAAGTATCCAAAGGAATGGATGTTCCCAAAGGAAATAACTGGAACTATTGCCTGCACATTTACTCATGCCACTGTATCGATTCTTGTAAAGAATACCTTGATAAGCTTTAGATTTTAAGAAGATGAAGCATTTTGACCAAAAAGTTCCTTTGAATCAAATGGGGGAGTATTAACATCAACTATAAATTTCTTAATTGAATTGGAATCAAGAGGAACACTAGACTCAATAGAATGGGAAATAGAGAGGAACAAGTATCCAAAGGAATGGATGTTCCCAAAGGGAATATCTGGAACCATTGCCTTCACATTCACTCCTTCCACTTAATAGGATTCCTGTTAAGAATCCTTTGATCAGCTTTAGATATTAAGAAGATGAAGGATTTTGACCAAAAAGTTCCATTGAAACAAATAGTAGAGAATTAACATCAACTATACATTTCTTAATTGAATTGGAAAGAAGACAAACACTAGACTCTATAGAATGGGAAACAGAGAGGAACAAGTATCCAAAGGAATGGATGTTCCCAAAGGAAATAACTGGAACTATTGCCTGCACATGCACTCATGCCACTCTATCGATTCCTGTAAAGAATCCTTTGATCAGCTTTAGATTTTAATTAGATGAAGCATTTTGACCAAAAAGTTGTTTGAATCAAATGGGGGAGAATTAACATCAACTATAAATTTCTTAATTGAATTGGAATCAAGAGGAACACTAGACTCAATAGAATGGGAAATAGAGAGGAACAAGTATCCAAAGGAATGGATGTTCCCAAAGGAAAAAACTGGAAGTATTGCATTCACATCCACTAATTCTACTGTATAGGATTCCTGTTAAGAATCCTTTGATCAGCTTTACATATTAAGAAGATGATGGATTTTGCCCAAAATTTCCATTGAAGCAAATAGGAGAGAATTAACATCAACTATAAATTTCTTAATTGAATTGGAAACAAGAGGAAACTAGACTCAATAGAATGGGAAATAGAGAGGAACAAGTATCCAAAGGAATGGATTTTACCAAAGGGAATAACTGGAACCATTGCCTGCATATTCACTCATTTCTCTTATAGGATTGCTTTTAGAATCCTTTGATCAGCTTTACATGTAAAGAAGATGATGGATTTTGCCCAAAATTTTCCATTGAAACAAATAGGAGAGAATTATCATCCACTATAATGTTCATAAATGCCAAGGAAATCAAGGGAAAACTAGATTCAATAGATTGGGAAATAGAGAGGAACAAGTATCCAAAGGAATGGACTTTACCAAAGGGAATAACTGGAACCATTGCCTACACATTCACTCATTCCAGTGTATAGGATTCCTTTTAAGGATCCTTTGATCAGCTTTACATTTAAAGAAGATGATGGATTTTGCCCAAAAAGTTCCATTGAATGAAATAGGAGAGAATTAACATCAACTATAAATTTCTTAATTGAATTGGAATCAAGAGGAACACTAGACTCAATAGAATGGGAAATAGAGAGGAACAAGTATCCAAAGGAATGGATGTTCCCAAAGGAAAAAACTGGAACTATTGCATTCACATCCACTAATTCTACTGTATAGGATTCCTGTTAAGAATCCTTTGATCAGCTTTACATATTAAGAAGATGATGGATTTTGCCCAAAATTTCCATTGAAGCAAATAGGAGAGAATTAACATCAACTACAAATTTCTTAATTGAATTGGAAACAAGAGGAAACTAGACTCAATAGAATGGGAAATAGAGAGGAACAAGTATCCAAAGGAATGGATTTTACCAAAGGGAATAACTGGAAACATTGCCTGCATATTCACTCATTTCTCTTATAGGATTGCTTTTAGAATCCTTTGATCAGCTTTACATGTAAAGAAGATGATGGATTTTGCCCAAAATGTTCCATTGAAACAAATAGGAGAGAATTATCATCCACTATAATGTTCATAAATGCCAAGGAAATCAAGGGAAAACTAGATTCAATAGATTGGGAAATAGAGAGGAACAAGTATCCAAAGGAATGGACTTTACCAAAGGGAATAACTGGAACCATTGCCTACACATTCACTCATTCCAGTGTATAGGATTCCTTTTAAGGATCCTTTGATCAGCTTTACATTTAAGGAAGATGATGGATTTTGCCCAAAAAGTTCCATTGAATCAAATAGGAGAGAATTATCATAAACTATAATGTTCCTAAATGCCAAGGAAACAAAGGGAAAACTAGATTCAATAGACTGGGAAATAGAGAGGAACAAGTATCCAAAGGAATGGATGTTCCCAAAGGAAAAAACTGGAACTATTGCATTCACATCCACTAATTCTACTGTATAGGATTCCTGTTAAGAATCCTTTGATCAGCTTTACATATTAAGAAGATGATGGATTTTGCCCAAAATTTCCATTGAAGCAAATAGGAGAGAATTAACATCAACTACAAATTTCTTAATTGAATTGGAAACAAGAGAAAACTAGACTCAATAGAATGGGAAATAGAGAGGAACAAGTATCCAAAGGAATGGATTTTACCAAAGGGAATAACTGGAACCATTGCCTGCATATTCACTCATTTCTCTTATAGGATTGCTTTTAGAATCCTTTGATCAGCTTTACATGTAAAGAAGATGAGGGATTTTGCCCAAAATGTTCCATTGAAACAAATAGGAGAGAATTATCATCCACTATAATGTTCATAAATGCCAAGGAAATCAAGGGAAAACTAGATTCAATAGATTGGGAAATAGAGAGGAACAAGTATCCAAAGGAATGGACTTTACCAAAGGGAATAACTGGAACCATTGCCTACACATTGACTCATTCCAGTGTATAGGATTCCTTTTAAGGATCCTTTGATCAGCTTTACATTTAAAGAAGATGATGGATTTTGCCCAAAAAGTTCCATTGAATCAAATAGGAGAGAATTATAATCAACTATAATGTTCCTAAATGCCAAGGAAACAAAGGGAAAACTAGATTCAATAGA
Organism: Sminthopsis crassicaudata; assembly: GCF_048593235.1. Taxonomy (NCBI): domain Eukaryota; kingdom Metazoa; phylum Chordata; class Mammalia; order Dasyuromorphia; family Dasyuridae; genus Sminthopsis; species Sminthopsis crassicaudata. Next base: position 454,267,142 of record NC_133617.1, read on the forward strand.
TTGGGAAATAGAGAGGAACAAGTATCCAAAGGAATGGACTTTACCAAAGGGAATAACTGGAACCATTGCCTACACATTCACTCATTCCAGTGTATAGGATTCCTTTTAAGGATCCTTTGATCAGCTTTACATTTAAAGAAGATGATGGATTTTGCCCAAAAAGTTCCATTGAATCAAATAGGAGAGAATTATCATCAACTATAATGTTCCTAAATTTCAAGGAAACAAAGGGAAAAATAGATTCAATAGATTAGGAAATAGAGAGGAACAAGTATGCAAAGGAATGGATGTTCCCAAAGGAAATAACTGGAACTATTGCCTGCACATTCACTCATGCCACTCTATCGATTCCTGTAAAGAATACTTTGATCAGCTTTAGATTTTAAGAAGATAAAGCATTTTGACCAAAAAGTTCCTTTGAATCAAATGGGGGAGAATTAACATCAACTATAAATTTCTTAATTGAATTGGAAACAAGAGGAACACTTGACTCAATAGAATGGGAAATAGAGAGGAACAAGTATCCAAAGGAATGGATGTTCCCAAAGGAAAAATCTGGAACTATTGCTTTCACATCCACTCATTCTACTGTATAGGATTTCTGTTAAGAATCCTTTGATCAGCTTTACATATTAAGAAGATGATGGATTTTGCCCAAAATTTCCATTGAAGCAAATAGGAGAGAATTAACATCAACTATAAATTTCTTAATTGAATTGGAAACAAGAGGAACCCTAGACTCAATAGAATGGGAAATAGAGAGGAACAAGTATCCAAAGGAATGAATTTTACCAAAGGGAATAACTGGAACTATTGCCTGCACATTTACTCATTCCACTGTATCGATTCCTGTTAAGAATCCTTTGATCAGCTTAACATATAAAGAAGATGATAGATTTTGCCCAAAATTTCCATTAAAGTAAATAGGAGCGTATTAAAATCAACTAAAAAAATTCTTAATTGAATTTGAAACAAGAGGAACACTAGACTCAATAGAATGGGAAATAGAGAGGAACAAGTATCCAAAGGAATGGATTTTACCAAAGGGAATCACTGGAACCATTGCCTGCATATTCACTCATTTCTCTTATAGGATTGCTTTTAAGAATCCTTTGATCAGCTTTACATGTAAAGAAGATGATGGATTTTGCCCAAAATGTTCCATTGAAGCAAATAGGAGAGAATTATCATCCACTATAATGTTCATAAATGCCAAGGAAATCAAGGGAAAACTAGATTCAATAGATTGGGAAATAGAGAGGAACAAGTATCCAAAGGAATGGATTTTACCAAAGGGAATAACTGGAACCATTGCCTACACATTCACTCATTCCAGTGTATAGGATTCCTTTTAAGGATCCTTTGATCAGCTTTACATTTAAAGAAGATGATGGATTTTGCCCAAAAAGTTCCATTGAATCAAATAGGAGAGAATTATCATCAACTATAATGTTCCTAAATGCCAAGGAAACATAGGGAAAACTAGATTCAATAGATTGGGAAATAGAGAGGAACAAACTATCCAAAGGAATGGATGTTCCCAAAGGAAATAACTGGAACTATTGCCTGCACATTCACTCATGCCACTGTATCGATTCCTGTAAAGAATACTTTGATCAGCTTTAGATCTTAAGAAGATGAAGCATTTTGACCAAAAAGTTCCTTTGAATCAAATGGGGGAGAATTAACATCAACTATAAATTTCTTAATTGAATTGGAAACAAGAGGAACACTTGACTCAATAGAATGGGAAATAGAGAGGAACAAGCATCCAAAGGAATGGATGTTCCCAAAGCAAATAACAGGAACTATTGCATTCACATCCACTCATTCTACTGTATAGGATTCCTGTTAAGAATCCTTTGATCAGCTTTATATATGAAGAAGATTCAGGATTTTGAACAAAAAGTTCCATTGAAACAAATAGGAGAGAATTAACATCAACTATAAATTTCTTAATTGAATTGGAAACAAGTGGAACATTACACTCAATAGAATGGGAAATAGAGAGGAACAAGTATCCAAAGGAATGGATTTTACCAAAGGGAATAACTGGAACCATTGCCTGCACATTCACTCATTCCATTGTATAGGATTCCTGTTAAGAATTCTTTGATCAGCTTTAGATATAAAGGAGATGATGGATTTTGCCCAAAATGTTCCATTGAAGCAAATAGGAAAGAATTATCATCAACTATAATGTTCCTAAATGCCAAGGAAACAAAGGGAACACTAGATTCAATAGATTGGGAAATAGAGAGGAACAAGTATACAAAGGAATTGATGTTCCCAAAGGGAATAACTGGAACCATTGCCTTCACATTCACTCCTTCCACTTAATAGGATTCCTGTTAAGAATCCTTTGATCAGCTTTAGATATTAAGAAGATGAAGGATTTTGACCAAAAAGTTCCATTGAAACAAATAGTAGAGAATTAACATCAACTATACATTTCTTAATTGAATTGGAAACAAGACAAACACTAGACTCTATAGAATGGGAAACAGAGAGGAACAAGTATCCAAAGGAATGGATGTTCCCAAAGGAAATAACTGGAACAATTGCCTGCACATTCCCTCATGCCACTGTATCGATTCCTGTAAAGAATCCTTTGATCAGCTTTAGATTTTAAGAAGATGAAGCATTTTGACCAAAAAGTTGTTTGAATCAAATTGGGGAGAATTAACATCAACTATAAAGTTCTTAATTGAATTGGAATCAAGAGGAACACTAGACTCAATAGAATGTGAAATAGAGAGGAACAAGTATCCAAAGGAATGGATTTTACCAAAGGGAATAACTGGAACCATTGCCTGCATATTCACTCATTTCTCTTATAGGATTGCTTTTAGAATCCTTTGATCAGCTTTACATGTAAAGAAGATGATGGATTTTGCCCAAAATTTTCCATTGAAACAAATAGGAGAGAATTATCATCCACTATAATGTTCATAAATGCCAAGGAAATCAAGGGAAAACTAGATTCAATAGATTGGGAAATAGAGAGGAACAAGTATCCAAAGGAATGGACTTTACCAAAGGGAATAACTGGAACCATTGCCTACACATTCACTCATTCCAGTGTATAGGATTCCTTTTAAGGATCCTTTGATCAGCTTTACATTTAAAGAAGATGATGGATTTTGCCCAAAAAGTTCCATTGAATGAAATAGGAGAGAATTAACATCAACTATAAATTTCTTAATTGAATTGGAATCAAGAGGAACACTAGACTCAATAGAATGGGAAATAGAGAGGAACAAGTATCCAAAGGAATGGATGTTCCCAAAGGAAAAAACTGGAACTATTGCATTCACATCCACTAATTCTACTGTATAGGATTCCTGTTAAGAATCCTTTGATCAGCTTTACATATTAAGAAGATGATGGATTTTGCCCAAAATTTCCATTGAAGCAAATAGGAGAGAATTAACATCAACTACAAATTTCTTAATTGAATTGGAAACAAGAGGAAACTAGACTCAATAGAATGGGAAATAGAGAGGAACAAGTATCCAAAGGAATGGATTTTACCAAAGGGAATAACTGGAACCATTGCCTGCATATTCACTCATTTCACTTATAGGATTGCTTTTAGAATCCTTTGATCAGCTTTACATGTAAAGAAGATGATGGATTTTGCCCAAAATGTTCCATTGAAACAAATAGGAGAGAATTATCATCCACTATAATGTTCATAAATGCCAAGGAAATCAAGGGAAAACTAGATTCAATAGATTGGGAAATAGAGAGGAACAAGTATCCAAAGGAATGGACTTTACCAAAGGGAATAACTGGAACCATTGCCTACACATTCACTCATTCCAGTGTATAGGATTCCTTTTAAGGATCCTTTGATCAGCTTTACATTTAAAGAAGATGATGGATTTTGCCCAAAAAGTTCCATTGAATCAAATAGGAGAGAATTATCATCAACTATAATGTTCCTAAATGCCAAGGAAACAAAGGGAAAACTAGATTCAATAGACTGGGAAATAGAGAGGAACAAGTATCCAAAGGAATGGATGTTCCCAAAGGAAAAAACTGGAACTATTGCATTCACATCCACTAATTCTACTGTATAGGATTCCTGTTAAGAATCCTTTGATCAGCTTTACATATTAAGAAGATGATGGATTTTGCCCAAAATTTCCATTGAAGCAAATAGGAGAGAATTAACATCAACTACAAATTTCTTAATTGAATTGGAAACAAGAGGAAACTAGACTCAATAGAATGGGAAATAGAGAGGAACAAGTATCCAAAGGAATGGATTTTACCAAAGGGAATAACTGGAACCATTGCCTGCATATTCACTCATTTCTCTTATAGGATTGCTTTTAGAATCCTTTGATCAGCTTTACATGTAAAGAAGATGAGGGATTTTGCCCAAAATGTTCCATTGAAACAAATAGGAGAGAATTATCATCCACTATAATGTTCATAAATGCCAAGGAAATCAAGGGAAAACTAGATTCAATAGATTGGGAAATAGAGAGGAACAAGTATCCAAAGGAATGGACTTTACCAAAGGGAATAACTGGAACCATTGCCTACACATTCACTCATTCCAGTGTATAGGATTCCTTTTAAGGATCCTTTGATCAGCTTTACATTTAAAGAAGATGATGGATTTTGCCCAAAAAGTTCCATTGAATCAAATAGGAGAGAATTATCATCAACTATAATGTTCCTAAATGCCAAGGAAACAAAGGGAAAACTAGATTCAATAGACTGGGAAATAGAGAGGAACAAGTATCCAAAGGAAGGGATGTTCCCAAAGGGAATAACTGGAACCATTGCCTTCACATTCACTCATTCCACTGTATAGGATTCCTGTTAAGAATCCTTTGATCAGCTTTAGATATAAAGAAGATGATGGAGTTTACCCAAAATGTTCCAATGAAGCCAATAGGAGAGAATTATCATCAACTATAATGTTCCTAAATTTCAAGGAAACAAAGGGAAAAATAGATTCAATAGATTAGGAAATAGAGAGGAACAAGTATGCAAAGGAATGGATGTTCCCAAAGGAAATAACTGGAACTATTGCCTGCACATTCACTCATGCCACTCTATCGATTCCTGTAAAGAATACTTTGATCAGCTTTAGATTTTAAGAAGATAAAGCATTTTGACCAAAAAGTTCCTTTGAATCAAATGGGGGAGAATTAACATCAACTATAAATTTCTTAATTGAATTGGAAACAAGAGGAACACTTGACTCAATAGAATGGGAAATAGAGAGGAACAAGTATCCAAAGGAATGGATGTTCCCAAAGGAAAAAACTGGAACTATTGCTTTCACATCCACTCATTCTACTGTATAGGATTTCTGTTAAGAATCCTTTGATCAGCTTTACATATTAAGAAGATGATGGATTTTGCCCAAAATTTCCATTGAAGCAAATAGGAGAGAATTAACATCAACTATAAATTTCTTAATTGAATTGGAAACAAGAGGAACCCTAGACTCAATAGAATGGGAAATAGAGAGGAACAAGTATCCAAAGGAATGAATTTTACCAAAGGGAATAACTGGAACTATTGCCTGCACATTTACTCATTCCACTGTATCGATTCCTGTTAAGAATCCTTTGATCAGCTTAACATATAAAGAAGATGATAGATTTTGCCCAAAATTTCCATTAAAGCAAATAGGAGCGTATTAAAATCAACTAAAAAAATTCTTAATTGAATTTGAAACAAGAGGAACACTAGACTCAATAGAATGGGAAATAGAGAGGAACAAGTATCCAAAGGAATGGATTTTACCAAAGGGAATAACTGGAACCATTGCCTGCATATTCACTCATTTCTCTTACAGGATTGCTTTTAAGAATCCTTTGATCAGCTTTACATGTAAAGAAGATGATGGATTTTGCCCAAAATGTTCCATTGAAGCAAATAGGAGAGAATTATCATCCACTATAATGTTCATAAATGCCAAGGAAATCAAGGGAAAACTTGATTCAATAGATTGGGAAATAGAGAGGAACAAGTATCCAAAGGAATGCATTTTACCAAAGGGAATAACTGGAACCATTGCCTACACATTCACTCATTCCAGTGTATAGGATTCCTTTTAAGGATCCTTTGATCAGCTTTACATTTAAAGAAGATGATGGATTTTGCCCAAAAAGTTCCATTGAATCAAATAGGAGAAAATTATTATCAACTATAATGTTCCTAAATGCCAAGGAAACAAAGGGAAAACTAGATTCAATAGATTGGGAAATAGAGAGGAACAACTATCCAAAGGAATGGATGTTCCCAAAGGAAATAACTGGAACTATTGCCTGCACATTCACTCATGCCACTGTATCGATTCCTGTAAAGAATACTTTGATCAGCTTTAGATTTTAAGAAGATGAAGCATTTTGACCAAAAAGTTCCTTTGAATCAAATGGGGGAGAATTAACATCAACTATAAATTTCTTAATTGAATTGGAAACAAGAGGAACACTTGACTCAATAGAATGGGAAATAGAGAGGAACAAGTATCCAAAGGAATGGATGTTCCCAAAGCAAATAACAGGAACTATTGCATTCACATCCACTCATTCTACTGTATAGGATTCCTGTTAAGAATCCTTTGATCAGCTTTATATATGAAGAAGATGAAGGATTTTGAACAAAAAGTTCCATTGAAACAAATAGGAGAGAATTAACATCAACTATAAATTTCTTAATTGAATTGGAAACAAGTGGAACATTACACTCAATAGAATGGGAAATAGAGAGGAACAAGTATCCAAAGGAATGGATTTTACCAAAGGGAATAACTGGAACCATTGCCTGCACATTCACTCATTCCATTGTATAGGATTCCTGTTAAGAATTCTTTGATCAGCTTTAGATATAAAGGAGATGATGGATTTTGCCCAAAATGTTCCATTGAAGCAAATAGGAGAGAATTATCATCAACTATAATGTTCCTAAATGCCAAGGAAACAAAGGGAACACTAGATTCAATAGATTGGGAAATAGAGAGGAACAAGTATCCAAAGGAATGGATGTTCCCAAAGGGAATAACTGGAACCATTGCCTTCACATTCACTCCTTCCACTTAATAGGATTCCTGTTAAGAATCCTTTGATCAGCTTTAGATATTAAGAAGATGAAGGATTTTGACCAAAAAGTTCCATTGAAACAAATAGTAGAGAATTAACATCAACTATACATTTCTTAATTGAATTGGAAACAAGACAAACACTAGACTCTATAGAATGGGAAACAGAGAGGAACAAGTATCCAAAGGAATGGATGTTCCCAAAGGAAATAACTGGAACTATTGCCTGCACATTCACTCATGCCACTGTATCGATTCCTGTAAAGAATCCTTTGATCAGCTTTAGATTTTAAGAATATGAAGCATTTTGACCAAAAAGTTGTTTGAATCAAATTGGGGAGAATTAACATCAACTATAAAGTTCTTAATTGAATTGGAATGAAGAGGAACACTAGACTCAATAGAATGGGAAATAGAGAGGAACATGTATCCAAAGGATTGATGTTCCCAAAGGAAAAAACTGGAACTATTGCATTCACATCCACTCATTCTACTGTATAGGATTCCTGTTAAGAATCCTTTGATCAGCTTTACATATTAAGAAGATGATGGATTTTGCCCAAAATTTCCATTGAAGCAAATAGGACAGAATTAACATCAACTATAAATGTCTTAATTGAATTGGAAACAAGAGGAACCCTAGACTCAATAGAATGGGAAATAGAGAGGAACAAGTATCCAAAGGAATGAATTTTACCAAAGGGAATAACTGGAACTATTGCCTGCACATTTACTCATTCCACTGTATCGATTCCTGTTAAGAATCCTTTGATCAGCTTAACATATAAAGAAGATGATAGATGTTGCCCAAAATTTCCATTAAAGCAAATAGGAGCGTATTAAAATCAACTAAAAAATTTCTTAATTGAATTTGAAACAAGAGGAACACTAGACTCAATAGATTGGGAAATAGAGAGGAACAAGTATCCAAAGGAATGGATTTTACCAAAGGGAATAACTGGAACCATTGCCTGCATATTCACTCATTTCTCTTATAGGATTGCTTTTAGAATCCTTTGATCAGCTTTACATGTAAAGAAGATGATGGATTTTGCCCAAAATGTTCCATTGAAACAAATAGGAGAGAATTATCATCCACTATAATGTTCATAAATGCCAAGGAAATCAAGGGAAAACTAGATTCAATAGATTGGGAAATAGAGAGGAACAAGTATCCAAAGGAATGGACTTTACCAAAGGGAATAACTGGAACCATTGCCTACACATTCACTCATTCCAGTGTATAGGATTCCTTTTAAGGATCCTTTGATCAGCTTTACATTTAAAGAAGATGATGGATTTTGCCCAAAAAGTTCCATTGAATCAAATAGGAGAGAATTATCATCAACTATAATGTTCCTAAATGCCAAGGAAACAAAGGGAAAACTAGATTCAATAGACTGGGAAATAGAGAGGAACAAGTATCCAAAGGAATGGATGTTCCCAAAGGAAAAAAACTGGAACTATTGCATTCACATCCACTAATTCTACTGTATAGGATTCCTGTTAAGAATCCTTTGATCAGCTTTACATATTAAGAAGATGATGGATTTTGCCCAAAATTTCCATTGAAGCAAATAGGAGAGAATTAACATCAACTACAAATTTCTTAATTGAATTGGAAACAAGAGAAAACTAGACTCAATAGAATGGGAAATAGAGAGGAACAAGTATCCAAAGGAATGGATTTTACCAAAGGGAATAACTGGAACCATTGCCTGCATATTCACTCATTTCTCTTATAGGATTGCTTTTAGAATCCTTTGATCAGCTTTACATGTAAAGAAGATGATGGATTTTGCCCAAAATGTTCCATTGAAACAAATAGGAGAGAATTATCATCCACTATAATGTTCATAAATGCCAAGGAAATCAAGGGAAAACTAGATTCAATAGATTGGGAAATAGAGAGGAACAAGTATCCAAAGGAATGGACTTTACCAAAGGGAATAACTGGAACCATTGCCTACACATTCACTCATTCCAGTGTATAGGATTCCTTTTAAGGATCCTTTGATCAGCTTTACATTTAAAGAAGATGATGGATTTTGCCCAAAAAGTTCCATTGAATCAAATAGGAGAGAATTATCATCAACTATAATGTTCCTAAATGCCAAGGAAACAAAGGGAAAACTAGATTCAATAGACTGGGAAATAGAGAGGAACAACTATCCAAAGGAAGGGATGTTCCCAAAGGAAAAAAACTGGAACTATTGCATTCACATCCACTAATTCTACTGTATAGGATTCCTGTTAAGAATCCTTTGATCAGCTTTACATATTAAGAAGATGATGGATTTTGCCCAAAATTTCCATTGAAGCAAATAGGAGAGAATTAACATCAACTACAAATTTCTTAATTGAATTGGAAACAAGAGAAAACTAGACTCAATAGAATGGGAAATAGAGAGGAACAAGTATCCAAAGGAATGGATTTTACCAAAGGGAATAACTGGAACCATTGCCTGCATATTCACTCATTTCTCTTATAGGATTGCTTTTAGAATCCTTTGATCAGCTTTACATGTAAAGAAGATGATGGATTTTGCCCAAAATGTTCCATTGAAACAAATAGGAGAGAATTATCATCCACTATAATGTTCATAAATGCCAAGGAAATCAAGGGAAAACTAGATTCAATAGATTGGGAAATAGAGAGGAACAAGTATCCAAAGGAATGGACTTTACCAAAGGGAATAACTGGAACCATTGCCTACACATTCACTCATTCCAGTGTATAGGATTCCTTTTAAGGATCCTTTGATCAGCTTTACATTTAAAGAAGATGATGGATTTTGCCCAAAAAGTTCCATTGAATCAAATAGGAGAGAATTATCATCAACTATAATGTTCCTAAATGCCAAGGAAACAAAGGGAAAACTAGATTCAATAGACTGGGAAATAGAGAGGAACAACTATCCAAAGGAAGGGATGTTCCCAAAGGGAATAACTGGAACCATTGCCTTCACATTCACTCATTCCACTGTATAGTATTCCTGTTAAGAATCCTTTGATCAGCTTTAGATATAAAGAAGATGATGGAGTTTACCCAAAATGTTCCAATGAAGCCAATAGGAGAGAATTATCATCAACTATAATGTTCCTAAATTTCAAGGAAACAAAGGGAAAACTAGATTCAATAGATTGGGAAATAGAGCGGAACAACTATCCAAAGTAATGGATTTTACCAAAGGGAATAACTGGAACCATTGCCTGCACATTCACTCGTGCCACAGTATCGATTCCTGTTAAGAATCCTTTGATCAGCTTTACATATAAAGAAGATGATGGATTTTGCCCAAAAGTTCCATTGAAACAAATAGGAGAGAATTAACATCAAGTATAAATTTCTTAATTGAATTGGAAACAAGAGGAACGCTAGACTCAATAGAATGAGAAATAGAGAGGAACAAGTATCCAAAGGAATGGATTTTACCAAAGGGAATAACTGGAACCATTGCCTGCACATTCACTCATTCCTCTGTATATGATTCCTGTTAAGAATCCTTTGATCAGCTTTAGATATAACGAAGATGATAGAGTTTCCCCAAAATATTCCATTGAAGCAAATAAGAGAGAATTAACATCAACGATAATGTTCCTAAATGCCAAGGAAACAAAGGGAAAACTAGATTCAATAGATTGTGAAATAGAGAGGAACAAGTATCCAAAGGAATGGATGTTCCCAAAGGAAAAAACTGGAACTATTACCTGCACATTCACTCATTCCTCTGTATATGATTCCTGTTAAGAATCCTTTGATCAGCTTTACATATTAAGAAGATGATTGATTTTGCCCAAAATTTCCATTGAAGCAAATAGGAGAGAATTAACATCAACTATAAATTTCTTAATTGAATTGGAAACAAGAGGAACCCTAGACTCAATAGAATGGGAAACAGAGAGGAACAAGTATCCAAAGGAATGGATGTTCCCATAGGAATAACTGGAACTATTACCTGCACATTCACTCATGCCACTGTATCGATTCCTGTAAAGAATCCTTTGATCAGCTTTAGATTTTAAGAAGATGAAGCATTTTGACCAAAAAGTTCCTTTGAATCAAATGGAGGAGAATTAACATCAACTATAAATTTCTTAATTGAATTGGAATCAAGAGGAACACTAGACTCAATAGAATGGGAAATAAAGAGGAACAAGTATCCAAAGGAATGGATGTTCCCAAAGGAAAAAAATGGAACTATTGCATTCACATCCACTCATTCTACTGTATAGGATTCATGTTAAGAATCCTTTGATCAGCTTTACATATTAAGAAGATGATGGATTTTGCCCAAAATTTCCATTGAAGCAAATAGGAGAGAATTAACATCAACTATAAAATTTCTTAATTGAATTGGAAACAAGAGGAACCCTAGACTCAATAGAATGGGAAATAGAGAGGAACAAGTATCCAAAGGAATGAATTTTACCAAAGGGAATAACTGGAACCATTATATGCACATTCACTCATTCCTCTGTATAGGATTCCTGTTAAGAATCCTTTGATCAGCTTTAGATATAAAGAAGATGATGAATTTTGCCCAAAATGTTCCTTTGAAGCAAATAGGAGAGATTTTCTCATCAACTTTAATGTTCCTAAATGCCAAGGAAACAAAGGAAAAAATAGATTCAATAGATTGCGAAATAGAGAAGAACAAGTATCCAAAGGAATGGATGTTCCCAAAGGAAATAACTGGAACCATTGCCTGAACATTCACTCATGCCACTGTATCGATTCCTGTAAAGAATCCTTTGATCAGCTGTAGATTTTAAGAAGATGAAGGATTTTGACCAAAAAGGTCCTTTGAAAAAAACTGGAGAGAATTAACATCAACTATAAATTTCTTAATTGAATTGGAAACAAGAGGAACGCTAGACTCAATAGAATGAGAAATAGAGAGGAACAAGTATCCAAAGGAATGGATTTTACCAAAGGGAATAACTGGAACCATTGCCTGCACATTTACTCATTCCACTGTATATGATTCCTGTTAAGAATCCTTTGATCAGCTTTAGATATAACGAAGATGATAGAGTTTCCCCAAAATATTCCATTGAAGCAAATAAGAGAGAATTAACATCAACGATATTGTTCCTAAATGCCAAGGAAACAAAGGGAAAACTAGATTCAATAGATTGGGAAATAGAGAGGAACAACTATCCAAAGTAATGGATTTTACCAAAGGGAATAACTGGAACCATTGCCTGCACATTCACTCGTGCCACAGTATCGATTCCTGTTAAGAATCCTTTGATCAGCTTTACATATAAAGAAGATGATGGATTTTGCCCAAAAGTTCCATTGAAACAAATAGGAGAGAATTAACATCAAGTATAAATTTCTTAATTGAATTGGAAACAAGAGGAACGCTAGACTCAATAGAATGAGAAATAGAGAGGAACAAGTATCCAAAGGAATGGATTTTACCAAAGGGAATAACTGGAACCATTGCCTGCACATTCACTCATTCCTCTGTATATGATTCCTGTTAAGAATCCTTTGATCAGCTTTAGATATAACGAAGATGATAGAGTTTCCCCAAAATATTCCATTGAAGCAAATAAGAGAGAATTAACATCAACGATAATGTTCCTAAATGCCAAGGAAACAAAGGGAAAACTAGATTCAATAGATTGTGAAATAGAGAGGAACAAGTATCCAAAGGAATGGATGTTCCCAAAGGAAAAAACTGGAACTATTACCTGCACATTCACTCATGCCACTGTATCGATTCCTGTAAAGAATCCTTTGATCAGCTTTAGATTTTAAGAAGATGAAGCATTTTGACCAAAAAGTTCCTTTGAATCAAATGGAGGAGAATTAACATCAACTATAAATTTCTTAATTGAATTGGAATCAAGAGGAACACTAGACTCAATAGAATGGGAAATAAAGAGGAACAAGTATCCAAAGGAATGGATGTTCCCAAAGGAAAAAAATGGAACTATTGCATTCACATCCACTCATTCTACTGTATAGGATTCATGTTAAGAATCCTTTGATCAGCTTTACATATTAAGAAGATGATGGATTTTGCCCAAAATTTCCATTGAAGCAAATAGGAGAGAATTAACATCAACTATAAAATTTCTTAATTGAATTGGAAACAAGAGGAACCCTAGACTCAATAGAATGGGAAATAGAGAGGAACAAGTATCCAAAGGAATGAATTTTACCAAAGGGAATAACTGGAACCATTATATGCACATTCACTCATTCCTCTGTATAGGATTCCTGTTAAGAATCCTTTGATCAGCTTTAGATATAAAGAAGATGATGAATTTTGCCCAAAATGTTCCTTTGAAGCAAATAGGAGAGATTTTCTCATCAACTTTAATGTTCCTAAATGCCAAGGAAACAAAGGAAAAAATAGATTCAATAGATTGCGAAATAGAGAAGAACAAGTATCCAAAGGAATGGATGTTCCCAAAGGAAATAACTGGAACCATTGCCTGAACATTCACTCATGCCACTGTATCGATTCCTGTAAAGAATCCTTTGATCAGCTGTAGATTTTAAGAAGATGAAGGATTTTGACCAAAAAGGTCCTTTGAAAAAAACTGGAGAGAATTAACATCAACTATAAATTTCTTAATTGAATTGGAAACAAGAGGAACGCTAGACTCAATAGAATGAGAAATAGAGAGGAACAAGTATCCAAAGGAATGGATTTTACCAAAGGGAATAACTGGAACCATTGCCTGCACATTTACTCATTCCACTGTATATGATTCCTGTTAAGAATCCTTTGATCAGCTTTAGATATAACGAAGATGATAGAGTTTCCCCAAAATATTCCATTGAAGCAAATAAGAGAGAATTAACATCAACGATATTGTTCCTAAATGCCAAGGAAACAAAGGGAAAACTAGATTCAATAGATTGGGAAATAGAGAGGAACAACTATCCAAAGTAATGGATTTTACCAAAGGGAATAACTGGAACCATTGCCTGCACATTCACTCGTGCCACAGTATCGATTCCTGTTAAGAATCCTTTGATCAGCTTTACATATAAAGAAGATGATGGATTTTGCCCAAAAGTTCCATTGAAACAAATAGGAGAGAATTAACATCAAGTATAAATTTCTTAATTGAATTGGAAACAAGAGGAACGCTAGACTCAATAGAATGAGAAATAGAGAGGAACAAGTATCCAAAGGAATGGATTTTACCAAAGGGAATAACTGGAACCATTGCCTGCACATTCACTCATTCCTCTGTATATGATTCCTGTTAAGAATCCTTTGATCAGCTTTAGATATAACGAAGATGATAGAGTTTCCCCAAAATATTCCATTGAAGCAAATAAGAGAGAATTAACATCAACGATAATGTTCCTAAATGCCAAGGAAACAAAGGGAAAACTAGATTCAATAGATTGTGAAATAGAGAGGAACAAGTATCCAAAGGAATGGATGTTCCCAAAGGAAAAAACTGGAACTATTACCTGCACATTCACTCATGCCACTGTATCGATTCCTGTAAAGAATCCTTTGATCAGCTTTAGATTTTAAGAAGATGAAGCATTTTGACCAAAAAGTTCCTTTGAATCAAATGGAGGAGAATTAACATCAACTATAAATTTCTTAATTGAATTGGAATCAAGAGGAACACTAGACTCAATAGAATGGGAAATAAAGAGGAACAAGTATCCAAAGGAATGGATGTTCCCAAAGGAAAAAAATGGAACTATTGCATTCACATCCACTCATTCTACTGTATAGGATTCATGTTAAGAATCCTTTGATCAGCTTTACATATTAAGAAGATGATGGATTTTGCCCAAAATTTCCATTGAAGCAAATAGGAGAGAATTAACATCAACTATAAAATTTCTTAATTGAATTGGAAACAAGAGGAACCCTAGACTCAATAGAATGGGAAATAGAGAGGAACAAGTATCCAAAGGAATGAATTTTACCAAAGGGAATAACTGGAACCATTATATGCACATTCACTCATTCCTCTGTATAGGATTCCTGTTAAGAATCCTTTGATCAGCTTTAGATATAAAGAAGATGATGAATTTTGCCCAAAATGTTCCTTTGAAGCAAATAGGAGAGATTTTCTCATCAACTTTAATGTTCCTAAATGCCAAGGAAACAAAGGAAAAAATAGATTCAATAGATTGCGAAATAGAGAAGAACAAGTATCCAAAGGAATGGATGTTTCCAAAGGAAATAACTGGAACTATTGCCTGAACATTCACTCATGCCACTGTATCGATTCCTGTAAAGAATCCTTTGATCAGCTGTAGATTTTAAGAAGATGAAGGATTTTGACCAAAAAGGTCCTTTGAAAAAAATGGGAGAGAATTAACATCAACTATAAATTTCTTAATTGAATTGGAAACAAGAGGAACGCTAGACTCAATAGAATGAGAAATAGAGAGGAACAAGTATCCAAAGGAATGGATTTTACCAAAGGGAATAACTGGAACCATTGCCTGCACATTTACTCATTCCACTGTATAGGATTCCTGTTAAGAATCCTTTGATCAGCTTTAGATATAACGAAGATGATAGAGTTTCCCCAAAATATTCCATTGAAGCAAATAAGAGAAAATTAACATCAACGATATTGTTCCTAAATGCCAAGGAAACAAAGGGAAAACTAGATTCAATAGATTGGGAAATAGAGAGGAACAACTATCCAAAGTAATGGATTTTACCAAAGGGAATAACTGGAACCATTGCCTGAACATTCACTCGTGCCACTGTATCGATTCCTGTTAAGAATCCTTTGATCAGCTTTAGATATAACGAAGATGATAGAGGTTCCCAAAAATATTCCATTGAAGCAAATAAGAGAGAATTAACATCAATGATAATGTTCCTAAATGCCAAGGAAACAAAGGGAAAACTAGATTCAATAGATTGTGAAATAGAGAGGAACAAGTATTCAAAGGAATGGATGTTCCCAAAGGAAATAACTGGAACTATTGTCTGCACATTCACTCATGCCACTGTATCGATTCCTGTAAAGAATCCTTTGATCAGCTTTAGATTTTAAGAAGATGAAGCATTTTGACCAAAAAGTTCCTTTGAATCAAATGGGGGAGAATTAACATCAACTATAAATTTCTTAATTGAATTGGAATCAAGAGGAACACTAGACTCAATAGAATGGGAAATAGAGAGGAACAAGTATCCAAAGGAATGGATGTTCCCAAAGGAAATAACTGGAACTATTGCATTCACATCCACTCATTCTACTGTATAGGATTCCTCTTAAGAATCCTTTGATCAGCTTTATATATTAAGAAGATGAAGGATTTTGACCAAAAAGTTCCATTGAAACAAATAGTAGAGAATTAACATCAACTATAAATTTCTTAATTGAATTGGAAACAAGACGAACACTAGACTCTATAGAATGGGAAACAGAGAGGAACAAGTATCCAAAGGAATGGATGTTCCCAAAGGAAATAACTGGAACTATTGCCTGCACATTCACTCATGCCACTGTATCGATTCCTGTAAAGAATACTTTGATCAGCTTTAGATTTTAAGAAGATGAAGGATTTTGACCAAAATGTTCCTTTGAAGCAAATAGGGGAGAATTCTCATCAACTTTAATATTCCTAAATGCCAAGGAAACAAAGGAAAAAATAGATTCAATAGATTGGGAAATAGAGAACAACAAGTATCCAAAGGAATGGATGTTCCCAAAGGAAGTAACTGGAACTATTACCTGCACATTCACTCATTCCTCTGTATATGAATCCTGTTAAGAATCCTTTGATCAGCTTTAGATATAACGAAGATGATCAATTTTGCACAAAATGTTCCATTGAAGCAAAAAGGAGAGAATTATCATCAACTATAATGTTCCTAAATGCCAAGGAAAGAAAGGAAAAAATAGATTCAATAGATTTGGAAATAGAGAACAACAAGTATCCAAAGGAATGGATGTTCCCAAAGGAAGTAACTGGAACTATTACCTGCACATTCACTCATTCCTCTGTATATGAATCCTGTTAAGAATCCTTTGATCAGCTTTAGATATAACGAAGATGATCAATTTTGCACAAAATGTTCCATTGAAGCAAAAAGGAGAGAATTATCATCAACTATAATGTTCCTAAATGCCAAGGAAAGAAAGGAAAAAATAGATTCAATAGATTGGGACATAGAGAGGAACAAGTGTCCAAAGGAATGGATGTTCCCAAAGGAAAAAACTGGAACTATTACCTGCACATTCACTCATTCCTCTGTATATGATTCCTGTTAAGAATCCTTTGATCAGCTTTACATATTAAGAAGATGATGGATTTTGCCCAAAATTTCCATTGAAGCAAATAGGAGAGAGTTAACATCAACTATAAATTTCTTAATTGAATTGGAAACAAGAGGAACCCTAGACACAATAAAATGGGAAACAGAGAGGAACAAGTATCCAAAGGAATGGATGTTCCCAAAGGAATAACTGGAACTATTACCTGCACATTCACTCATGCCACTGTATCAATTCCTGTAAAGAATACTTTGATCAGTTTTAGATTTTAAGAAGATGAAGCATTTTGACCAAAAAGTTCCTTTGAATCAAATGGGGGAGAATTAACATCAACTATAAATTTCTTAATTGGATTGGAATCAAGAGGAACACTAGACTCAATAGAATGGGAAATAGAGAGGAACAAGTATCCAAAGGAATGGATGTTCCCAAAGGAAAAAAATGGAACTATTGCATTCACATCCACTCATTCTACTGTATAGGATTCCTGTTAAGAATCCTTTGATCAGCTTTACATATTAAGAAGATGATGGATTTTGCCCAAAATTTCCATTGAAGCAAATAGGAGAGAATTAACATCAACTATAAAATTTCTTAATTGAATTGGAAACAAGAGGAACCCTAGACTCAATAGAATGGGAAATAGAGAGGAACAAGTATCCAAAGGAATGAATTTTACCAAAGGGAATAACTGGAACCATTATATGCACATTCACTCATTCCTCTGTATAGGATTCCTGTTAAGAATCCTTTGATCAGCTTTAGATATAAAGAAGATGATGAATTTTGCCCAAAATGTTCCTTTGAAGCAAATAGGAGAGATTTTCTCATCAACTTTAATGTTCCTAAATGCCAAGGAAACAAAGGAAAAAATAGATTCAATAGATTGCGAAATAGAGAAGAACAAGTATCCAAAGGAATGGATGTTCCCAAAGGAAATAACTGGAACCATTGCCTGAACATTCACTCATGCCACTGTATCGATTCCTGTAAAGAATCCTTTGATCAGCTGTAGATTTTAAGAAGATGAAGGATTTTGACCAAAAAGGTCCTTTGAAAAAAACTGGAGAGAATTAACATCAACTATAAATTTCTTAATTGAATTGGAAACAAGAGGAACGCTAGACTCAATAGAATGAGAAATAGAGAGGAACAAGTATCCAAAGGAATGGATTTTACCAAAGGGAATAACTGGAACCATTGCCTGCACATTTACTCATTCCACTGTATATGATTCCTGTTAAGAATCCTTTGATCAGCTTTAGATATAACGAAGATGATAGAGTTTCCCCAAAATATTCCATTGAAGCAAATAAGAGAGAATTAACATCAACGATATTGTTCCTAAATGCCAAGGAAACAAAGGGAAAACTAGATTCAATAGATTGGGAAATAGAGAGGAACAACTATCCAAAGTAATGGATTTTACCAAAGGGAATAACTGGAACCATTGCCTGCACATTCACTCGTGCCACAGTATCGATTCCTGTTAAGAATCCTTTGATCAGCTTTACATATAAAGAAGATGATGGATTTTGCCCAAAAGTTCCATTGAAACAAATAGGAGAGAATTAACATCAAGTATAAATTTCTTAATTGAATTGGAAACAAGAGGAACGCTAGACTCAATAGAATGAGAAATAGAGAGGAACAAGTATCCAAAGGAATGGATTTTACCAAAGGGAATAACTGGAACCATTGCCTGCACATTCACTCATTCCTCTGTATATGATTCCTGTTAAGAATCCTTTGATCAGCTTTAGATATAACGAAGATGATAGAGTTTCCCCAAAATATTCCATTGAAGCAAATAAGAGAGAATTAACATCAACGATAATGTTCCTAAATGCCAAGGAAACAAAGGGAAAACTAGATTCAATAGATTGTGAAATAGAGAGGAACAAGTATCCAAAGGAATGGATGTTCCCAAAGGAAAAAACTGGAACTATTACCTGCACATTCACTCATGCCACTGTATCGATTCCTGTAAAGAATCCTTTGATCAGCTTTAGATTTTAAGAAGATGAAGCATTTTGACCAAAAAGTTCCTTTGAATCAAATGGAGGAGAATTAACATCAACTATAAATTTCTTAATTGAATTGGAATCAAGAGGAACACTAGACTCAATAGAATGGGAAATAAAGAGGAACAAGTATCCAAAGGAATGGATGTTCCCAAAGGAAAAAAATGGAACTATTGCATTCACATCCACTCATTCTACTGTATAGGATTCATGTTAAGAATCCTTTGATCAGCTTTACATATTAAGAAGATGATGGATTTTGCCCAAAATTTCCATTGAAGCAAATAGGAGAGAATTAACATCAACTATAAAATTTCTTAATTGAATTGGAAACAAGAGGAACCCTAGACTCAATAGAATGGGAAATAGAGAGGAACAAGTATCCAAAGGAATGAATTTTACCAAAGGGAATAACTGGAACCATTATATGCACATTCACTCATTCCTCTGTATAGGATTCCTGTTAAGAATCCTTTGATCAGCTTTAGATATAAAGAAGATGATGAATTTTGCCCAAAATGTTCCTTTGAAGCAAATAGGAGAGATTTTCTCATCAACTTTAATGTTCCTAAATGCCAAGGAAACAAAGGAAAAAATAGATTCAATAGATTGCGAAATAGAGAAGAACAAGTATCCAAAGGAATGGATGTTTCCAAAGGAAATAACTGGAACTATTGCCTGAACATTCACTCATGCCACTGTATCGATTCCTGTAAAGAATCCTTTGATCAGCTGTAGATTTTAAGAAGATGAAGGATTTTGACCAAAAAGGTCCTTTGAAAAAAATGGGAGAGAATTAACATCAACTATAAATTTCTTAATTGAATTGGAAACAAGAGGAACGCTAGACTCAATAGAATGAGAAATAGAGAGGAACAAGTATCCAAAGGAATGGATTTTACCAAAGGGAATAACTGGAACCATTGCCTGCACATTTACTCATTCCACTGTATAGGATTCCTGTTAAGAATCCTTTGATCAGCTTTAGATATAACGAAGATGATAGAGTTTCCCCAAAATATTCCATTGAAGCAAATAAGAGAAAATTAACATCAACGATATTGTTCCTAAATGCCAAGGAAACAAAGGGAAAACTAGATTCAATAGATTGGGAAATAGAGAGGAACAACTATCCAAAGTAATGGATTTTACCAAAGGGAATAACTGGAACCATTGCCTGAACATTCACTCGTGCCACTGTATCGATTCCTGTTAAGAATCCTTTGATCAGCTTTAGATATAACGAAGATGATAGAGGTTCCCAAAAATATTCCATTGAAGCAAATAAGAGAGAATTAACATCAATGATAATGTTCCTAAATGCCAAGGAAACAAAGGGAAAACTAGATTCAATAGATTGTGAAATAGAGAGGAACAAGTATTCAAAGGAATGGATGTTCCCAAAGGAAATAACTGGAACTATTGTCTGCACATTCACTCATGCCACTGTATCGATTCCTGTAAAGAATCCTTTGATCAGCTTTAGATTTTAAGAAGATGAAGCATTTTGACCAAAAAGTTCCTTTGAATCAAATGGGGGAGAATTAACATCAACTATAAATTTCTTAATTGAATTGGAATCAAGAGGAACACTAGACTCAATAGAATGGGAAATAGAGAGGAACAAGTATCCAAAGGAATGGATGTTCCCAAAGGAAATAACTGGAACTATTGCATTCACATCCACTCATTCTACTGTATAGGATTCCTCTTAAGAATCCTTTGATCAGCTTTATATATTAAGAAGATGAAGGATTTTGACCAAAAAGTTCCATTGAAACAAATAGTAGAGAATTAACATCAACTATAAATTTCTTAATTGAATTGGAAACAAGACGAACACTAGACTCTATAGAATGGGAAACAGAGAGGAACAAGTATCCAAAGGAATGGATGTTCCCAAAGGAAATAACTGGAACTATTGCCTGCACATTCACTCATGCCACTGTATCGATTCCTGTAAAGAATACTTTGATCAGCTTTAGATTTTAAGAAGATGAAGGATTTTGACCAAAATGTTCCTTTGAAGCAAATAGGGGAGAATTCTCATCAACTTTAATATTCCTAAATGCCAAGGAAACAAAGGAAAAAATAGATTCAATAGATTGGGAAATAGAGAACAACAAGTATCCAAAGGAATGGATGTTCCCAAAGGAAGTAACTGGAACTATTACCTGCACATTCACTCATTCCTCTGTATATGAATCCTGTTAAGAATCCTTTGATCAGCTTTAGATATAACGAAGATGATCAATTTTGCACAAAATGTTCCATTGAAGCAAAAAGGAGAGAATTATCATCAACTATAATGTTCCTAAATGCCAAGGAAAGAAAGGAAAAAATAGATTCAATAGATTTGGAAATAGAGAACAACAAGTATCCAAAGGAATGGATGTTCCCAAAGGAAGTAACTGGAACTATTACCTGCACATTCACTCATTCCTCTGTATATGAATCCTGTTAAGAATCCTTTGATCAGCTTTAGATATAACGAAGATGATCAATTTTGCACAAAATGTTCCATTGAAGCAAAAAGGAGAGAATTATCATCAACTATAATGTTCCTAAATGCCAAGGAAAGAAAGGAAAAAATAGATTCAATAGATTGGGACATAGAGAGGAACAAGTGTCCAAAGGAATGGATGTTCCCAAAGGAAAAAACTGGAACTATTACCTGCACATTCACTCATTCCTCTGTATATGATTCCTGTTAAGAATCCTTTGATCAGCTTTACATATTAAGAAGATGATGGATTTTGCCCAAAATTTCCATTGAAGCAAATAGGAGAGAGTTAACATCAACTATAAATTTCTTAATTGAATTGGAAACAAGAGGAACCCTAGACACAATAAAATGGGAAACAGAGAGGAACAAGTATCCAAAGGAATGGATGTTCCCAAAGGAATAACTGGAACTATTACCTGCACATTCACTCATGCCACTGTATCAATTCCTGTAAAGAATACTTTGATCAGTTTTAGATTTTAAGAAGATGAAGCATTTTGACCAAAAAGTTCCTTTGAATCAAATGGGGGAGAATTAACATCAACTATAAATTTCTTAATTGGATTGGAATCAAGAGGAACACTAGACTCAATAGAATGGGAAATAGAGAGGAACAAGTATCCAAAGGAATGGATGTTCCCAAAGGAAAAAAATGGAACTATTGCATTCACATCCACTCATTCTACTGTATAGGATTCCTGTTAAGAATCCTTTGATCAGCTTTACATATTAAGAAGATGATGGATTTTGCCCAAAATTTCCATTGAAGCAAATAGGAGAGAATTAACATCAACTATAAATTTCTTAATTGAATTGGAAACAAGAGAAACCCTAGACTCAATAGAATGGGAAACAGAGAGGAACAAGTATCCAAAGGAATGGATGTTCCCATAGGAATAACTGGAACTATTACCTGCACATTCACTCATGCCACTGTATCGATTCCTGTAAAGAATCCTTTGATCAGCTTTAGATTTTAAGAAGATGAAGCATTTTGACCAAAAAGTTCCTTTGAATCAAATGGGGGAGAATTAACATCAACTATAAATTTCTTAATTGAATTGGAATCAAGAGGAACACTAGACTCAATAGAATGGGAAATAAAGAGGAACAAGTATCCAAAGGAATGGATGTTCCCAAAGGAAAAAAAATGGAACTATTGCATTCACATCCACTCATTCTACTGTATAGGATTCCTGTTAAGAATCCTTTGATCAGCTTTACATATTAAGAAGATGATGGATTTTGCCCAAAATTTCCATTGAAGCAAATAGGAGAGAATTAACATCAACTATAAATTTCTTAATTGAATTGGAAACAAGAGGAACCCTAGACTCAATAGAATGGGAAATAGAGAGGAACAAGTATCCAAAGGAATGAATTTTACCAAAGGGAATAACTGGAACCATTTTATGCACATTCACTCATTCCTCTGTATAGGATTCCTGTTAAGAATCCTTTGATCAGCTTTAGATATGAAGAATATGATGAATTTTGCCCAAAATGTTCCTTTGAAGCAAATAGGAGAGATTTTCTCATCAACTTTAATGTTCCTAAATGCCAAGGAAACAAAGGAAAAAATAGATTCAATAGATTGCGAAATAGAGAAGAACAAGTATCCAAAGGAATGGATGTTTCTAAAGGAAATAACTGGAACTATTGCCTGAACATTCACTCATGCCACTGTATCGATTCCTGTAAAGAATCCTTTGATCAGCTGTAGATTTTAAGAAGATGAAGGATTTTGACCAAAAAGGTCCTTTGAAAAAAATGGGAGAGAATTAACATCAACTATAAATTTCTTAATTGAATTGGTAACAAGAGGAACGCTAGACTCAATAGAATGAGAAATAGAGAGGAACAAGTATCCAAAGGAATGGATTTTACCAAAGGGAATAACTGGAAACATTGCCTGCACATTTACTCATTCCACTGTATAGGATTCCTGTTAAGAATCCTTTGATCAGCTTTAGATATAACGAAGATGATAGAGTTTCCCCAAAATATTCCATTGAAGCAAATAAGAGAGAATTAACATCAACGATATTGTTCCTAAATGCCAAGGAAACAAAGGGAAAACTAGATTCAATAGATTGGGAAATAGAGAGGAACAACTATCCAAAGTAATGGATTTTACCAAAGGGAATAACTGGAACCATTGCCTGCACATTTACTCATTCCACTGTATAGGATTCCTGTTAAGAATCCTTTGATCAGCTTTAGATATAACGAAGATGATAGAGTTTCCCCAAAATATTCCATTGAAGCAAATAAGAGAGAATTAACATCAACGATATTGTTCCTAGATGCCAAGGAAACAAAGGGAAAACTAGATTCAATAGATTGGGAAATAGAGAGGAACAACTATCCAAAGTAATGGATTTTACCAAAGGGAATAACTGGAACCATTGCCTGAACATTCACTCGTGCCACTGTATCGATTCCTGTTAAGAATCCTTTGATCAGCTTTAGATATAACGAAGATGATAGAGGTTCCCCAAAATATTCCATTGAAGCAAATAAGAGAGAATTAACATCAACGATAATGTTCCTAAATGCCAAGGAAACAAAGGGAAAACTAGATTCAATAGATTGGGAAATAGAGAGGAACAACTATCCAAAGTAATGGATTTTACCAAAGGGAATAACTGGAACCATTGCCTGCACATTCACTCGTGCCACAGTATCGATTCCTGTTAAGAATCCTTTGATCAGCTTTACATATAAAGAAGATGATGGATTTTGCCCAAAAGTTCCATTGAAAGAAATAGGAGAGAATTAACATCAAGTATAAATTTCTTAATTGAATTGGAAACAAGAGGAACGCTAGACTCAATAGAATGAGAAATAGAGAGGAACAAGTATCCAAAGGAATGGATTTTACCAAAGGGAATAACTGGAACCATTGCCTGCACATTCACTCATTCCTCTGTATATGATTCCTGTTAAGAATCCTTTGATCAGCTTTAGATATAACGAAGATGATAGAGTTTCCCCAAAATATTCCATTGAAGCAAATAAGAGAGAATTAACATCAACGATAATGTTCCTAAATGCCAAGGAAACAAAGGGAAAACTAGATTCAATAGATTGTGAAATAGAGAGGAACAAGTATCCAAAGGAATGGATGTTCCCAAAGGAAAAAACTGGAACTATTACCTGCACATTCACTCATTCCTCTGTATATGATTCCTGTTAAGAATCCTTTGATCAGCTTTACATATTAAGAAGATGATGGATTTTGCCCAAAATTTCCATTGAAGCAAATAGGAGAGAATTAACATCAACTATAAATTTCTTAATTGAATTGGAAACAAGAGGAACCCTAGACTCAATAGAATGGGAAACAGAGAGGAACAAGTATCCAAAGGAATGGATGTTCCCATAGGAATAACTGGAACTATTACCTGCACATTCACTCATGCCACTGTATCGATTCCTGTAAAGAATCCTTTGATCAGCTTTAGATTTTAAGAGGATGAAGCATTTTGACCAAAAAGTTCCTTTGAATCAAATGGAGGAGAATTAACATCAACTATAAATTTCTTAATTGAATTGGAATCAAGAGGAACACTAGACTCAATAGAATGGGAAATAAAGAGGAACAAGTATCCAAAGGAATGGATGTTCCCAAAGGAAAAAAATGGAACTATTGCTTTCACATCCACTCATTCTACTGTATAGGATTCATGTTAAGAATCCTTTGATCAGCTTTACATATTAAGAAGATGATGGATTTTGCCCAAAATTTCCATTGAAGCAAATAGGAGAGAATTAACATCAACTATAAAATTTCTTAATTGAATTGGAAACAAGAGGAACCCTAGACTCAATAGAATGGGAAATAGAGAGGAACAAGTATCCAAAGGAATGAATTTTACCAAAGGGAATAACTGGAACCATTATATGCACATTCACTCATTCCTCTGTATAGGATTCCTGTTAAGAATCCTTTGATCAGCTTTAGATATAAAGAAGATGATGAATTTTGCCCAAAATGTTCCTTTGAAGCAAATAGGAGAGATTTTCTCATCAACTTTAATGTTCCTAAATGCCAAGGAAACAAAGGAAAAAATAGATTCAATAGATTGCGAAATAGAGAAGAACAAGTATCCAAAGGAATGGATGTTCCCAAAGGAAATAACTGGAACCATTGCCTGAACATTCACTCATGCCACTGTATCGATTCCTGTAAAGAATCCTTTGATCAGCTGTAGATTTTAAGAAGATGAAGGATTTTGACCAAAAAGGTCCTTTGAAAAAAATGGGAGAGAATTAACATCAACTATAAATTTCTTAATTGAATTGGAAACAAGAGGAACGCTAGACTCAATAGAATGAGAAATAGAGAGGAACAAGTATAGAAAGGAATGGATTTTACCAAAGGGAATAACTGGAACCATTGCCTGCACATTTACTCATTCCACTGTATAGGATTCCTGTTAAGAATCCTTTGATCAGCTTTAGATATAACGAAGATGATAGAGTTTCCCCAAAATATTCCATTGAAGCAAATAAGAGAGAATTAACATCAACGATATTGTTCCTAAAGGCCAAGGAAACAAAGGGAAAACTAGATTCAATAGATTGGGAAATAGAGAGGAACAACTATCCAAAGTAATGGATTTTACCAAAGCGAATAACTGGAACCATTGCCTGCACATTCACTCATTCCTCTGTATATGATTCCTGTTAAGAATCCTTTGATCAGCTTTACATATTAAGAAGATGATGGATTTTGCCCAAAATTTCCATTGAAGCAAATAGGAGAGAATTAACATCAACTATAAATTTCTTAATTGAATTGGAAACAAGAGGAACCCTAGACTCAATAGAATGGGAAACAGAGAGGAACAAGTATCCAAAGGAATGGATGTTCCCATAGGAATAACTGGAACTATTACCTGCACATTCACTCATGCCACTGTATCGATTCCTGTAAAGAATACTTTGATCAGTTTTAGATTTTAAGAAGATGAAGCATTTTGACCAAAAAGTTCCTTTGAATCAAATGGGGGAGAATTAACATCAACTATAAATTTCTTAATTGGATTGGAATCAAGAGGAACACTAGACTCAATAGAATGGGAAATAGAGAGGAACAAGTATCCAAAGGAATGGATGTTCCGAAAGGAAAAAAATGGAACTATTGCATTCACATCCACTCATTCTATTGTATAGGATTCCTGTTAAGAATCCTTTGATCAGCTTTACATATTAAGAAGATGATGGATTTTGCCCAAAATTTCCATTGAAGCAAATAGGAGAGAATTAACATCAACTATAAATTTCTTAATGGAATTGGAAACAAGAGGAACCCTAGACTCAATAGAATGGGAAATAGAGCGGAACAAGTATCCAAAGGAATGGATGTTCCCAAAGGGAATAACTGGAACCATTATATGCACATTCACTCATTCCTCTGTATAGCATTCCTGTTAAGAATCCTTTGATCAGCTTTAGATATAAAGAAGATGATGAATTTTGCCCAAAATGTTCCTTTGAAGTAAATAGGAGAGATTTTCTCATCAACTTTAATGTTCCTAAATGCCAAGGAAACAAAGGAAAAAATAGATTCAATAGATTGCGAAATAGAGAAGAACAAGTATCCAAAGGAATAGATGTTCCCAAAGGAAATAACTGGAACCATTGCCTGAACATTCACTCATGCCACTGTATCGATTCCTGTAAAGAATCCTTTGATCAGCTGTAGATTTTAAGAAGATGAAGGATTTTGACCAAAAAGGTCCTTTGAAAAAAACGGGAGAGAATTAATATCAACTATAAATTTCTTAATTGAATTGGAAAAAAGAGGAACGCTAGACTCAATAGAATGAGAAATAGAGAGGAACAAGTATCCAAAGGAATGGATTTTACCAAAGGGAATTACTGGAACCATTGCCTGCACATTTACTCATTCCACTGTATAGGATTCCTGTTAAGAATCCTTTGATCAGCTTTAGATATAACGAAGATGATAGAGGTTCCCCAAAATATTCCATTGAAGCAAATAAGAGAGAATTAACATCAACGATAATGTTCCTAAATGCCAAGGAAACAAAGGGAAAACTAGATTCAATAGATTGTGAAATAGAGAATAACAAGTATCCAAAGGAATGGATGTTCCCAAAGGAAATAACTGGAACTATTGCATTCACATCCACTCATTCTACTGTATAGGATTCCTCTTAAGAATCCTTTGATCAGCTTTATATATTAAGAAGATGAAGGATTTTGACCAAAAAGTTCCATTGAAACAAATAGTAGAGAATTAACATCAACTATAAATTTCTTAATTGAATTGGAAACAAGACGAACACTAGACTCTATAGAATGGGAAAAAGAGAGGAACAAGTATCCAAAGGAATGGATGTTCCCAAAGGAAATAACTGGAACTATTGCCTGCACATTCACTCATGCCACTGTATCGATTCCTGTAAAGAATACTTTGATCAGCTTTAGATTTTAAGAAGATGAAGGATTTTGACCAAAATGTTCCTTTGAAGCAAATAGGGGAGAATTCTCATCAACTTTAATCATCAACCTAAATGCCAAGGAAAGAAAGGAAAAAATAGATTCAATAGATTGGGAAATAGAGAACAACAAGTATCCAAAGGAATGGATGTTCCCAAAGGAAGTAACTGGAACTATTACCTGCACATTCACTCATTCCTCTGTATATGAATGCTGTTAAGAATGCTTTGATCAGCTTTAGATATAACGAAGATGATCAATTTTGCACAAAATGTTCCATTGAAGCAAAAAGGAGAGAATTATCATCAACTATAATGTTCCTAAATGCCAAGGAAAGAAAGGAAAAAATAGATTCAATAGATTGGGAAATAGAGAGGAACAAGTATCCAAAGGAATGGATGTTCCCAAAGGAAAAAAATGGAACTATTGCATTAACATCCACTCATTCTACTGTATAGGATTCCTGTTAAGAATCCTTTGATCAGCTTTACATATTAAGAAGATGATGGATTTTGCCCAAAATTTCCATTGAAGCAAATAGGAGAGAATTAACATCAACTATAAATTTCTTAATTGAATTGGAAACAAGAGGAACCCTAGACTCAATAGAATGGGAAATAGAGAGGAACAAGTATCCAAAGGAATGGATGTTCCCAAAGGGAATAACTGGAACCATTATATGCACATTCACTCATTCCTCTGTATAGCATTCCTGTTAAGAATCCTTTGATCAGCTTTAGATATAAAGAAGATGATGAATTTTGCCCAAAATGTTCCTTTGAAGCAAATAGGAGAGATTTTCTCATCAACTTTAATGTTCCTAAATGCCAAGGAAACAAAGGAAAAAATAGATTCAATAGATTGCGAAATAGGGAAGAACAAGTATCCAAAGGAATGGATGTTCCCAAAGGAAATAACTGGAACCATTGCCTGAACATTCACTCATGCCACTGTATCGATTCCTGTAAAGAATCCTTTGATCAGCTGTAGATTTTAAGAAGATGAAGGATTTTGACCAAAAAGGTCCTTTGAAAAAAACGGGAGAGAATTAACATCAACTATAAATTTCTTAATTGAATTGGAAACAAGAGGAACGCTAGACTCAATAGAATGAGAAATAGAGAGGAACAAGTATCCAAAGGAATGGATTTTACCAAAGGGAATAACTGGAACCATTGCCTGCACATTTACTCATTCCACTGTATAGGATTCCTGTTAAGAATCCTTTGATCAGCTTTAGATATAACGAAGATGATAGAGTTTCCCCAAAATATTCCATTGAAGCAAATAAGAGAGAATTAACATCAACGATATTGTTCCTAAGTGCCAAGGAAACAAAGGGAAAACTAGATTCAATAGATTGGGAAATAGAGAGGAACAACTATCCAAAGTAATGGATTTTACCAAAGGGAATAACTGGAACCATTGCCTGCACATTCACTCGTGCCACAGTATCGATTCCTGTTAAGAATCCTTTGATCAGCTTTACATATTAAGAAGATGAAGGATTGTGCCCAAAATTTCCATTGAAGCAAATAGGAGAGAATTAACATCAACTATAAATTTCTTAATTGAATTGGAAACAAGAGGAACCCTAGACTCAATAGAATGGGAAACAGAGAGGAACAAGTATCCAAAGGAATGGATGTTCCCATAGGAATAACTGGAACTATTACCTGCTCATTCACTCATGCCACTGTATCGATTCCTGTAAAGAATACTTTGATCAGCTTTAGATTTTAAGAAGATGAAGCATTTTGACCAAAAAGTTCCTTTGAATCAAATGGAGGAGAATTAACATCAACTATAAATTTCTTAATTGAATTGGAATCAAGAGGAACACTAGACTCAATAGAATGGGAAATAAAGAGGAACAAGTATCCAAAGGAATGGATGTTCCCAAAGGAAAAAAAATGGAACTATTGCATTCACATCCACTCATTCTACTGTATAGGATTCCTGTTAAGAATCCTTTGATCAGCTTTACATATTAAGAAGATGATGGATTTTGCCCAAAATTTCCATTGAAGCAAATAGGAAAGAATTAACATCAACTATAAATTTCTTAATTGAATTGGAAAAAAGAGGAACCCTAGACTCAATAGAATGGGAAATAGAGAGGAACAAGTATCCAAAGGAATGAATTTTACCAAAGGGAATAACTGGAACCATTATATGCACATTCACTCATTCCTCTGTATAGGATTCCTGTTAAGAATCCTTTGATCAGCTTTAGATATAAAGAAGATGATGAATTTTGCCCAAAATGTTCCTTTGAAGCAAATAGGAGAGATTTTCTCATCAACTTTAATGTTCCTAAATGCCAAGGAAACAAAGGAAAAAATAGATTCAATAGATTGCGAAATAGAGAAGAACAAGTATCCAAAGGAATGGATGTTTCCAAAGGAAATAACTGGAACTATTGCCTGAACATTCACTCATGCCACTGTATCGATTCCTGTTTAGAATCCTTTGATCAGCTGTAGATTTTAAGAAGATGAAGGATTTTGACCAAAAAGGTCCTTTGAAAAAAATGGGAGAGAATTAAGATCAACTATAAATTTCTTAATTGAATTGGAAACAAGAGGAACGCTAGACTCAATAGAATGAGAAATAGAGAGGAACAAGTATCCAAAGGAATGGATTTTACCAAAGGGAATAACTGGAACCATTGCCTGCACATTTACTCATTCCACTGTATAGGATTCCTGTTAAGAATCCTTTGATCAGCTTTAGATATAACGAAGATGATAGAGTTTCCCCAAAATATTCCATTGAAGCAAATAAGAGAGAATTAACATCAACGATATTGTTCCTAAATGCCAAGGAAACAAAGGGAAAACTAGATTCAATAGATTGGGAAATAGAGAGGAACAACTATCCAAAGTAATGGATTTTACCAAAGGGAATAACTGGAACCATTGCCTGCACATTCACTCGTGCCACTGTATTGATTCCTGTTAAGAATCCTTTGATCAGCTTTAGATATAACGAAGAAGATAGAGGTTCCCCAAAATATTCCATTGAAGCAAATAAGAGAGAATTAACATCAACGATAATGTTCCTAAATGCCAAGGAAACAAAGGGAAAACTAGATTCAATAGATTGTGAAATAGAGAGGAACAAGTATCCAAAGGAATGGATGTTCCCAAAGGAAATAACTGGAACTATTGTCTGCACATTCACTCATGCCACTGTAACGATTCCTGTAAAGAATCCTTTGATCAGCTTTAGATTTTAAGAAGATGAAGCATTTTGACCAAAAAGTTCCTTTGAATCAAATGGGGGAGAATTAACATCAACTATAAATTTCTTAATTGAATTCGAATCAAGAGGAACACTAGACTCAATAGAATGGGAAATAGAGAGGAACAAGTATCCAAAGGAATGGATGTTCCCAAAGGAAATAACTGGAACTATTGCATTCACATCCACTCATTCTACTGTATACGATTCCTCTTAAGAATCCTTTGATCAGCTTTATATATTAAGAAGATGAAGGATTTTGACCAAAAAGTTCCATTGAAACAAATAGTAGAGAATTAACATCAACTATAAATTTCTTAATTGAATTGGAAACAAGACGAACACTAGACTCTATAGAATGGGAAACAGAGAGGAACAAGTATCCAAAGGAATGGATGTTCCCAAGGAAATAACTGGAACTATTGCCTGCACATTCACTCATGCCACTGTATCGATTCCTGTAAAGAATACTTTGATCAGCTTTAGATTTTAAGAAGATGAAGGATTTTGACCAAAATGTTCCTTTGAAGCAAATAGGGGAGAATTCTCATCAACTTTAATATTCCTAAATGCCAAGGAAACAAAGGAAAAAATAGATTCAATAGATTGGGAAATAGAGAACAACAAGTATCCAAAGGAATGGATGTTCCCAAAGGAAGTAACTGGAACTATTACCTGCACATTCACTCATTCCTCTGTATATGAATCCTGTTAAGAATCCTTTGATCAGCTTTAGATATAACGAAGATGATCAATTTTGCACAAAATGTTCCATTGAAGCAAAAAGGAGAGAATTATCATCAACTATAATGATCCTAAATGCCAAGGAAAGAAAGGAAAAAATAGATTCAATAGATTGGGAAATAGAGAGGAACAAGTATCCAAAGGAATGGATGTTCCCAAAGGAAAAAACTGGAACTATTACCTGCACATTCACTCATTCCTTCGTATATGATTCCTGTTAAGAATCCTTTGATCAGCTTTACATATTAAGAAGATGATGGATTTTGCCCAAAATTTCCATTGAAGCAAATAGGAGAGAATTAACATCAACTATAAATTTCTTAATTGAATTGGAAACAAGAGGAACCCTAGACTAAATAGAATGGGAAACAGAGAGGAACAAGTATCCAAAGGAATGGATGTTCCCAAAGGAATAACTGGAACTATTACCTGCACATTCACTCATGCCACTGTATCGATTCCTGTAAAGAATACTTTGATCAGTTTTAGATTTTAAGAAGATGAAGCATTTTGACCAAAAAGTTCCTTTGAATCAAAAGGGGGAAAATTAACATCAACTATAAATTTCTTAATTGGATTGGAATCAAGAGGAACACTAGACTCAATAGAATGGGAAATAGAGAGGAACAAGTATCCAAAGGAATGGATGTTCCCAAAGGAAAAAAATGGAACTATTGCATTCACATCCACTCATTCTACTGTATAGGATTCCTGTTAAGAATCCTTTGATCAGCTTTACATATTAAGAAGATGATGGATTTTTCCCAAAATGTTCCTTTGAAGCAAATAAGAGAGAATTAACATCAACGATAATGTTCCTAAATGCCAAGGAAACAAAGGGAAAACTAGATTCAATAGATTGTGAAATAGAGAGGAACAAGTATCCAAAGGAATGAATTTTACCAAAGGAAATAACTGGAACCATTATATGCACATTCACTCATTCCTCTGTATAGGATTCCTGTTAAGAATCCTTTGATCAGCTTTAGATATAAAGAAGATGATGAATTTTGCCCAAAATTTCCATTGAAGCAAATAGGAGAGAATTAACATCAACTATAAATTTCTTAATTGAATTGGAAACAAGAGGAACCCTAGACTCAATAGAATGGGAAACAGAGAGGAACAAGTATCCAAAGGAATGGATGTTCCCAAAGGAATAACTGGAACTATTACCTGCACATTCACTCATGCCACTGTATCAATTCCTGTAAAGAATACTTTGATCAGCTTTAGATTTTAAGAAGATGAAGCATTTTGACCAAAAAGTTCCTTTGAATCAAATGGGGGAGAATTAACATCAACTATAAATTTCTTAATTGAATTGGAATCAAGAGGAACACTAGACTCAATAGAATGGGAAATAAAGAGGAACAAGTATCCAAAGGAATGGACGTTCCCAAAGGAAAAAAATGGAACTATTGCATTCACATCCACTCATTCTACTGTATAGGATTCCTGTTAAGAATCCTTTGATCAGCTTTACATATTAAGAAGATGATGGATTTTGCCCAAAATTTCCATGGAAGCAAATAGGAGAGATTTTCTCATCAACTTTAATGTTCCTAAAGGCCAAGGAAACAAAGGAAAAAATAGATTCAATAGATTGGGAAATAGAGAAGAACAAGTATCCAAAGGAATGGATGTTCCCAAAGGAAGTAACTGGAACTATTACCTGCACATTCACTCATTCCTCTGTATATGATTCCTGTTAAGAATCCTTTGATCAGCTTTAGATATAACGAAGATGATAGAGTTTCCCCAAAATATTCCATTGAAGCAAATAAGAGAGAATTAACATCAACGATAATGTTCCTAAATGCCAAGGAAACAAAGGGAAAACTAGATTCAATAGATTGTGAAATAGAGGAACAAGTATCCAAAGGAATGGATGTTCCCAAAGGAAATAACTGGAACTATTACCTGCACATTCACTCATTCCACTTTATATGATTCCTGTTAAGAATCCTTTGATCAGCTTTAGATATAAAGAAGATGATGAATTTTGCACAAAATGTTCCATTGAAGCAAAAAGGAGAGAATTATCATCAACTATAATGTTCCTAAATGCCAAGGAAACAAAGGAAAAAATAGATTCAATAGATTGGGAAATAGAGAGGCACAAGTATACAAAGGAATGGATGTTCCCAAAGGAAATAACTGGAAGTATTGCATTCACATCCACTCATTCTACTGTATAGGATTCCTCTTAAGAATCCTTTGATCAGCTTTATATATTAAGAAGATGAAGGATTTTGAACAAAAAGTTCCATTGAAACAAATAGGAGAGAATTAACATCAACAATAAATTTCTTAATTGAATTGGAAACAAGAGGAACACTAGACTCTATAGAATGGGAAATTGAGAGGAACAAGTATCAAAAGGAATGGATGTTCCCAAAGGAAATAACTGGAACCATTGTCTGCACATTCACTCATTCCACTGTATAGGATTCCTGTTAAGAATCCTTTGATCAACTTTACATATAAAGAAGATGATGGATTTTGCCCAAAATGTTCCATTGAATCAAATAGGAGAGAATTATCATCAACTATAATGTTCCTAAATGCCAAGGAAACAAAGGGAAAACTAGATTCAATAGACTGGGAAATAGAGAGGAAAAACTATCCAAAGGAATGGATGTTCCCAAAGGGAATAACTGGAACCATTGTCATTCCACTTAATAGGATTCCTGTTAAGAATCCTTTGATAAGCTTTAGATATAAAGAAGATGATGGATTTTGCCCAAAAGTTCCATTGAAAGAAATAGGAGAGAATTAACATCAAGTATAAATTTCTTAATTGAATTGGAAACAAGAGGAACACTAGACTCAATAGAATGGGAAATAGAGAGGAACAAGTATCCAAATGAATGGATTTTACAAAAGGGAATAACTGGAACCATTGCCTGCACATTCACTCATTCCTCTGTATAGCATTCCTGTTAAGAATCCTTTGATCAGCTTTAGATATAACGAAGATGATAGAGTTTTCCCAAAATACTCCATTGAAGCAAATAAGAGAGAATTAACATCAACGATAATGTTCCTAAATGCCAAGGAAACAAAGGGAAAACTAGATTCAATAGATTGGGAAATAGAGAGGAACAAGCATCCAAAGGAATGGATGTTCCCAAAGGAAATAACTGGAACTATTGTCTGCACATTCACTCATGCCACTGTATCGATTCCTGTAAAGAATCCTTTGATCAGCTTTAGATTTTAAGAAGATGAAGCATTTTGACCAAAAAGTTCCTTTGAATCAAATGGGGGAGAAATAACATCAACTATAAATTTCTTAATTGAATTGGAATCAAGAGGAACACTAGACTCAATAGAATGGGAAATAGAGAGGAACAAGTATCCAAAGGAATGGATGTTCCCAAAGGAAATAACTGGAACTATTGCATTCACATCCATTCATTCTACTGTATAGGATTCCTCTTAAGAATCCTTTGATCAGCTTCATATATTAAGAAGATGAAGGATTTTGACCAAAAAGTTCCATTGAAACAAATAGTAGAGAATTAACATCAACTATAAATTTCTTAATTAAATTGGAAACAAGACGAACACTAGACTCTATAGAATGGGAAACAGAGAGGAACAAGTATCCAAAGGAATGGATGTTCCCAAAGGAAATAACTGGAACTATTGCATGCACATTCACTCATGCCACTGTATCGATTCCTGTAAAGAATACTTTGATCAGCTTTAGATTTTAAGAAGATGAAGGATTTTGACCAAAATGTTCCTTTGAAGCAAATAGGAGAGAATTCTCAACTTTAATATTCCTAAATGCCAAGGAAACAAAGGAAAAAATAGATTCAATAGATTGGGAAA
This sequence comes from Sminthopsis crassicaudata, assembly GCF_048593235.1. Lineage (NCBI taxonomy): Eukaryota > Metazoa > Chordata > Mammalia > Dasyuromorphia > Dasyuridae > Sminthopsis > Sminthopsis crassicaudata. The sequence continues at coordinate 454,303,293 of NC_133617.1, forward strand.
TAGAGAAGAACAAGTATCCAAAGGAATGGATATTCCCAAAGGAAGTAACTGGAACTATTACCTGCACATTCACTCATTCCTCTGTATATGATTCCTGTTAAGAATCCTTTGATCAGCTTTAGATATAACGAAGATGATCAATTTTACACAAAATGTTCCATTGCAGCAAAAAGGAGAGAATTATCATCAACTATAATGTTCCTAAATGCCAAGGAAAGAAAGGAAAAAATAGATTCAATAGATTGGGAAATAGAGAGGAACAAGTATCCAAAGGAGTGGATGTTCCCAAAGGAAAAAACTGGAACTATTACCTGCACATTCACTCATTCCTCTGTATATGATTCCTGTTAAGAATCCTTTGATCAGCTTTACATATTAAGAAGATGATGGATTTTGCCCAAAATTTCCATTGAAGCAAATAGGAGAGAATTAACATCAACTATAAATTTCTTAATTGAATTGGAAACAAGAGGAACCCTAGACTCAATAGAATGGGAAACAGAGAGGAACAAATATCCAAAGGAATGGATTTTACCAAAGGAATAACTGGAACTATTACCTGCACATTCACTCATGCCACTGTATCGATTCCTGTAAAGAATACTTTGATCAGCTTTAGATTTTAAGAAGATGAAGCATTTTGACCAAAAAGTTCCTTTGAATCAAATGGGGGAGAATTAACATCAACTATAAATTTCTTAATTGAATTGGAATCAAGAGGAACACTAGACTCAATAGAATGGGAAATAAAGAGGAACAAGTATCCAAAGGAATGGATGTTCCCAAAGGAAAAAAATGGAACTATTGCATTCACATCCACTCCTTCTACTGTATAGGATTCCTGTTAAGAATCCTTTGATCAGCTTTACATATTAAGAAGATGATGGATTTTGCCCAAAATTTCCATTGAAGCAAATAGGAGAGAATTAACAACTATAAATTTCTTAATTGAATTGGAAACAAGAGGAACCCTAGACTCAATAGAATGGGAAATAGAGAGGAACAAGTATCCAAAGGAATGAATTTTACCAAAGGAAATAACTGGAACCATTATATGCACATTCACTCATTCCTCTGTATAGGATTCCTGTTAAGAATCCTTTGATCAGCTTTAGATATAAAGAAGATGATGAATTTTGCCCAAAATGTTCCTTTGAAGCAAATAGGAGAGATTTTCTCATCAACTTTAATGTTCCTAAATGCCAAGGAAACAAAGGAAAAAATAGATTCAATAGATTGCGAAATAGAGAAGAACAAGTATCCAAAGGAATGGATGTTTCCAAAGGAAATAACTGGAACTATTGCCTGAACATTCACTCATGCCACTGTATCGATTCCTGTTTAGAATCCTTTGATCAGCTGTAGATTTTAAGAAGATGAAGGATTTTGACCAAAAAGGTCCTTTGAAAAAAATGGGAGAGAATTAAGATCAACTATAAATTTCTTAATTGAATTGGAAACAAGAGGAACGCTAGACTCAATAGAATGAGAAATAGAGAGGAACAAGTATCCAAAGTAATGGATTTTACCAAAGGGAATAACTGGAACCATTGCCTGCACATTTACTCATTCCACTGTATAGGATTCCTGTTAAGAATCCTTTGATCAGCTTTAGATATAACGAAGATGATAGAGTTTCCCCAAAATATTCCATTGAAGCAAATAAGAGAGAATTAACATCAACGATATTGTTCCTAAATGCCAAGGAAACAAAGGGAAAACTAGATTCAATAGATTGGGAAATAGAGAGGAACAACTATCCAAAGTAATGGATTTTACCAAAGGGAATAACTGGAACCATTGCCTGCACATTCACTCGTGCCACTGTATTGATTCCTGTTAAGAATCCTTTGATCAGCTTTAGATATAACGAAGAAGATAGAGGTTCCCCAAAATATTCCATTGAAGCAAATAAGAGAGAATTAACATCAACGATAATGTTCCTAAATGCCAAGGAAACAAAGGGAAAACTAGATTCAATAGATTGTGAAATAGAGAGGAACAAGTATCCAAAGGAATGGATGTTCCCAAAGGAAATAACTGGAACTATTGTCTGCACATTCACTCATGCCACTGTATCGATTCCTGTAAAGAATCCTTTGATCAGCTTTAGATTTTAAGAAGATGAAGCATTTTGACCAAAAAGTTCCTTTGAATCAAATGGGGGAGAATTAACATCAACTATAAATTTCTTAATTGAATTCGAATCAAGAGGAACACTAGACTCAATAGAATGGGAAATAGAGAGGAACAAGTATCCAAAGGAATGGATGTTCCCAAAGGAAATAACTGGAACTATTGCATTCACATCCACTCATTCTACTGTATAGGATTCCTCTTAAGAATCCTTTGATCAGCTTTATATATTAAGAAGATGAAGGATTTTGACCAAAAAGTTCCATTGAAACAAATAGTAGAGAATTAACATCAACTATAAATTTCTTAATTGAATTGGAAACAAGACGAACACTAGACTCTATAGAATGGGAAACAGAGAGGAACAAGTATCCAAAGGAATGGATGTTCCCAAGGAAATAACTGGAACTATTGCCTGCACATTCACTCATGCCACTGTATCGATTCCTGTAAAGAATACTTTGATCAGCTTTAGATTTTAAGAAGATGAAGGATTTTGACCAAAATGTTCCTTTGAAGCAAATAGGGGAGAATTCTCATCAACTTTAATATTCCTAAATGCCAAGGAAACAAAGGAAAAAATAGATTCAATAGATTGGGAAATAGAGAACAACAAGTATCCAAAGGAATGGATGTTCCCAAAGGAAGTAACTGGAACTATTACCTGCACATTCACTCATTCCTCTGTATATGAATCCTGTTAAGAATCCTTTGATCAGCTTTAGATATAACGAAGATGATCAATTTTGCACAAAATGTTCCATTGAAGCAAAAAGGAGAGAATTATCATCAACTATAATGATCCTAAATGCCAAGGAAAGAAAGGAAAAAATAGATTCAATAGATTGGGAAATAGAGAGGAACAAGTATCCAAAGGAATGGATGTTCCCAAAGGAAAAAACTGGAACTATTACCTGCACATTCACTCATTCCTGTGTATATGATTCCTGTTAAGAATCCTTTGATCAGCTTTACATATTAAGAAGATGATGGATTTTGCCCAAAATTTCCATTGAAGCAAATAGGAGAGAATTAACATCAACTATAAATTTCTTAATTGAATTGGAAACAAGAGGAACCCTAGACTAAATAGAATGGGAAACAGAGAGGAACAAGTATCCAAAGGAATGGATGTTCCCAAAGGAATAACTGGAACTATTACCTGCACATTCACTCATGCCACTGTATCGATTCCTGTAAAGAATACTTTGATCAGTTTTAGATTTTAAGAAGATGAAGCATTTTGACCAAAAAGTTCCTTTGAATCAAAAGGGGGAAAATTAACATCAACTATAAATTTCTTAATTGGATTGGAATCAAGAGGAACACTAGACTCAATAGAATGGGAAATAGAGAGGAACAAGTATCCAAAGGAATGGATGTTCCCAAAGGAAAAAAATGGAACTATTGCATTCACATCCACTCATTCTACTGTATAGGATTCCTGTTAAGAATCCTTTGATCAGCTTTACATATTAAGAAGATGATGGATTTTGCCCAAAATTTCCATTGAAGCAAATAGGAGAGAATTAACAACTATAAATTTCTTAATTGAATTGGAAACAAGAGGAACCCTAGACTCAATAGAATGGGAAATAGAGAGGAACAAGTATCCAAAGGAATGAATTTTACCAAAGGAAATAACTGGAACCATTATATGCACATTCACTCATTCCTCTGTATAGGATTCCTGTTAAGAATCCTTTGATCAGCTTTAGATATAAAGAAGATGATGAATTTTGCCCAAAATGTTCCTTTGAAGCAAATAGGAGAGATTTTCTCATCAACTTTAATGTTCCTAAATGCCAAGGAAACAAAGGAAAAAATAGATTCAATAGATTGCGAAATAGAGAAGAACAAGTATCCAAAGGAATGGATGTTTCCAAAGGAAATAACTGGAACTATTGCCTGAACATTCACTCATGCCACTGTATCGATTCCTGTTTAGAATCCTTTGATCAGCTGTAGATTTTAAGAAGATGAAGGATTTTGACCAAAAAGGTCCTTTGAAAAAAATGGGAGAGAATTAAGATCAACTATAAATTTCTTAATTGAATTGGAAACAAGAGGAACGCTAGACTCAATAGAATGAGAAATAGAGAGGAACAAGTATCCAAAGTAATGGATTTTACCAAAGGGAATAACTGGAACCATTGCCTGCACATTTACTCATTCCACTGTATAGGATTCCTGTTAAGAATCCTTTGATCAGCTTTAGATATAACGAAGATGATAGAGTTTCCCCAAAATATTCCATTGAAGCAAATAAGAGAGAATTAACATCAACGATATTGTTCCTAAATGCCAAGGAAACAAAGGGAAAACTAGATTCAATAGATTGGGAAATAGAGAGGAACAACTATCCAAAGTAATGGATTTTACCAAAGGGAATAACTGGAACCATTGCCTGCACATTCACTCGTGCCACTGTATTGATTCCTGTTAAGAATCCTTTGATCAGCTTTAGATATAACGAAGAAGATAGAGGTTCCCCAAAATATTCCATTGAAGCAAATAAGAGAGAATTAACATCAACGATAATGTTCCTAAATGCCAAGGAAACAAAGGGAAAACTAGATTCAATAGATTGTGAAATAGAGAGGAACAAGTATCCAAAGGAATGGATGTTCCCAAAGGAAATAACTGGAACTATTGTCTGCACATTCACTCATGCCACTGTATCGATTCCTGTAAAGAATCCTTTGATCAGCTTTAGATTTTAAGAAGATGAAGCATTTTGACCAAAAAGTTCCTTTGAATCAAATGGGGGAGAATTAACATCAACTATAAATTTCTTAATTGAATTCGAATCAAGAGGAACACTAGACTCAATAGAATGGGAAATAGAGAGGAACAAGTATCCAAAGGAATGGATGTTCCCAAAGGAAATAACTGGAACTATTGCATTCACATCCACTCATTCTACTGTATAGGATTCCTCTTAAGAATCCTTTGATCAGCTTTATATATTAAGAAGATGAAGGATTTTGACCAAAAAGTTCCATTGAAACAAATAGTAGAGAATTAACATCAACTATAAATTTCTTAATTGAATTGGAAACAAGACGAACACTAGACTCTATAGAATGGGAAACAGAGAGGAACAAGTATCCAAAGGAATGGATGTTCCCAAGGAAATAACTGGAACTATTGCCTGCACATTCACTCATGCCACTGTATCGATTCCTGTAAAGAATACTTTGATCAGCTTTAGATTTTAAGAAGATGAAGGATTTTGACCAAAATGTTCCTTTGAAGCAAATAGGGGAGAATTCTCATCAACTTTAATATTCCTAAATGCCAAGGAAACAAAGGAAAAAATAGATTCAATAGATTGGGAAATAGAGAACAACAAGTATCCAAAGGAATGGATGTTCCCAAAGGAAGTAACTGGAACTATTACCTGCACATTCACTCATTCCTCTGTATATGAATCCTGTTAAGAATCCTTTGATCAGCTTTAGATATAACGAAGATGATCAATTTTGCACAAAATGTTCCATTGAAGCAAAAAGGAGAGAATTATCATCAACTATAATGATCCTAAATGCCAAGGAAAGAAAGGAAAAAATAGATTCAATAGATTGGGAAATAGAGAGGAACAAGTATCCAAAGGAATGGATGTTCCCAAAGGAAAAAACTGGAACTATTACCTGCACATTCACTCATTCCTGTGTATATGATTCCTGTTAAGAATCCTTTGATCAGCTTTACATATTAAGAAGATGATGGATTTTGCCCAAAATTTCCATTGAAGCAAATAGGAGAGAATTAACATCAACTATAAATTTCTTAATTGAATTGGAAACAAGAGGAACCCTAGACTAAATAGAATGGGAAACAGAGAGGAACAAGTATCCAAAGGAATGGATGTTCCCAAAGGAATAACTGGAACTATTACCTGCACATTCACTCATGCCACTGTATCGATTCCTGTAAAGAATACTTTGATCAGTTTTAGATTTTAAGAAGATGAAGCATTTTGACCAAAAAGTTCCTTTGAATCAAAAGGGGGAAAATTAACATCAACTATAAATTTCTTAATTGGATTGGAATCAAGAGGAACACTAGACTCAATAGAATGGGAAATAGAGAGGAACAAGTATCCAAAGGAATGGATGTTCCCAAAGGAAAAAAATGGAACTATTGCATTCACATCCACTCATTCTACTGTATAGGATTCCTGTTAAGAATCCTTTGATCAGCTTTACATATTAAGAAGATGATGGATTTTGCCCAAAATTTCCATTGAAGCAAATAGGAGAGAATTAACAACTATAAATTTCTTAATTGAATTGGAAACAAGAGGAACCCTAGACTCAATAGAATGGGAAATAGAGAGGAACAAGTATCCAAAGGAATGAATTTTACCAAAGGAAATAACTGGAACCATTATATGCACATTCACTCATTCCTCTGTATAGGATTCCTGTTAAGAATCCTTTGATCAGCTTTAGATATAAAGAAGATGATGAATTTTGCCCAAAATGTTCCTTTGAAGCAAATAGGAGAGATTTTCTCATCAACTTTAATGTTCCTAAATGCCAAGGAAACAAAGGAAAAAATAGATTCAATAGATTGCGAAATAGAGAAGAACAAGTATCCAAAGGAATGGATGTTTCCAAAGGAAATAACTGGAACCATTGCCTGAACATTCACTCATGCCACTGTATCGATTCCTATAAAGAATCCTTTGATCAGCTGTAGATTTTAAGAAGATGAAGGATTTTGACCAAAAAGGTCCTTTGAAAAAAATGGGAGAGAATTAACATCAACTATAAATTTCTTAATTGAATTGGAAACAAGAGGAACGCTCGACTCAATAGAATGAGAAATAGAGAGGAACAAGTATCCAAAGGAATGGATTTTACCAAAGGGAATAACTGAAACCATTGCCTGCACATTTACTCATTCCACTGTATAGGATTCCTGTTAAGAATCCTTTGATCAGCTTTAGATATAACGAAGATGATAGAGTTTCCCCAAAATATTCCATTGAAGCAAATAAGAGAGAATTAACATCAACGATATTGTTCCTAAATGCCAAGGAAACAAAGGGAAAACTAGATTCAATAGATTGGGAAATAGAGAGGAACAACTATCCAAAGTAATGGATTTTACCAAAGGGAATAACTGGAACCATTGCCTGCACATTCACTCGTGCCACTGTATCGATTCCTGTTAAGAATCCTTTGATCAGCTTTAGATATAACGAAGATGATAGAGGTTCCCCAAAATATTCCATTGAAGCAAATAAGAGAGAATTAACATCAACGATAATGTTCCTAAATGCCAAGGAAACAAAGGGAAAACTAGATTCAATAGATTGTGAAATAGAGAGGAACAAGTATCCAAAGGAATGGATGTTCCCAAAGGAAATAACTGGAACTATTGTCTGCACATTCACTCATGCCACTGTATCGATTCCTGTAAAGAATCCTTTGATCAGCTTTAGATTTTAAGAAGATGAAGCATTTTGACCAAAAAGTTCCTTTGAATCAAATGGGGGAGAATTAACATCAACTATAAATTTCTTAATTGAATTGGAATCAAGAGGAACACTAGACTCAATAGAATGGGAAATAGAGAGGAACAAGTATCCAAAGGAATGGATGTTCCCAAAGGAAATAACTGGAACTATTGCATTCACATCCACTCATTCTACTGTATAGGATTCCTCTTAAGAATCCTTTGATCAGCTTTATATATTAAGAAGATGAAGGATTTTGACCAAAAAGTTCCATTGAAACAAATAGTAGAGAATTAACATCAACTATAAATTTCTTAATTGAATTGGAAACAAGACGAACACTAGACTCTATAGAATGGGAAACAGAGAGGAACAAGTATCCAAAGGAATGGATGTTCCCAAAGGAAATAACTGGAACTATTGCCTGCACATTCACTCATGCCACTGTATCGATTCCTGTAAAGAATACTTTGATCAGCTTTAGATTTTAAGAAGATGAAGGATTTTGACCAAAATGTTCCTTTGAAGCAAATAGGGGAGAATTCTCATCAACTTTAATATTCCTAAATGCCAAGGAAACAAAGGAAAAAATAGATTCAATAGATTGGGAAATAGAGAACAACAAGTATCCAAAGGAATGGATGTTCCCAAAGGAAGTAACTGGAACTATTACCTGCACATTCACTCATTCCTCTGTATATGAATCCTGTTAAGAATCCTTTGATCAGCTTTAGATATAACGAAGATGATCAATTTTGCACAAAATGTTCCATTGAAGCAAAAAGGAGAGAATTATCATCAACTATAATGTTCCTAAATGCCAAGGAAAGAAAGGAAAAAATAGATTCAATAGATTGGGAAATAGAGAGGAACAAGTATCCAAAGGAATGGATGTTCCCAAAGGAAAAAAATGGAACTATTGCATTCACATCCACTCATTCTACTGTATAGGATTCCTGTTAAGAATCCTTTGATCAGCTTTACATATTAAGAAGATGATGGATTTTGCCCAAAATTTCCATTGAAGCAAATAGGAGAGAATTAACATCAACTATAAATTTCTTAATTGAATTGGAAACAAGAGGAACCCTAGACTCAATAGAATGGGAAATAGAGAGGAACAAGTATCCAAAGGAATGGATGTTCCCAAAGGGAATAACTGGAACCATTATATGCACATTCACTCATTCCTCTGTATAGCATTCCTGTTAAGAATCCTTTGATAAGCTTTAGATATAAAGAAGATGATGAATTTTGCCCAAAATGTTCCTTTGAAGCAAATAGGAGAGATTTTCTCATCAACTTTAATGTTCCTAAATGCCAAGGAAACAAAGGAAAAAATAGATTCAATAGATTGCGAAATAGAGAAGAACAAGTATCCAAAGGAATGGATGTTCCCAAAGGAAATAACTGGAACCATTGCCTGAACATTCACTCATGCCACTGTATCGATTCCTGTAAAGAATCCTTTGATCAGCTGTAGATTTTAAGAAGATGGAGGATTTTGACCAAAAAGGTCCTTTGAAAAAAACTGGAGAGAATTAACATCAACTATAAATTTCTTAATTGAATTGGAAAGAAGAGGAACGCTAGACTCAATAGAATGAGAAATAGAGAGGAACAAGTATCCAAAGGAATGGATTTTACCAAAGGGAATAACTGGAACCATTGCCTGCACATTTACTCATTCCAGTGTATAGGATTCCTGTTAAGAATCCTTTGATCAGCTTTAGATATAACGAAGATGATAGAGTTTCCCCAAAATATTCCATTGAAGCAAATAAGAGAGAATTAACATCAACGATATTGTTCCTAAATGCCAAGGAAACAAAGGGAAAACTAGATTCAATAGATTGGGAAATAGAGAGGAACAACTATCCAAAGTAATGGATTTTACCAAAGGGAATAACTGGAACCATTGCCTGCACATTCACTCGTGCCACTGTATCGATTCCTGTTAAGAATCCTTTGATCAGCTTTAGATATAACTGTTAGGATTACTGGGTGAGAACTCAGGTTTTCTGGACAGTTACAAGGTGAGAACTCAGGTTGACTTGATAGAGGGGGCAAGCTCATTGGCTGGGGTGGTTCTTCCCAGAAGCCCTTGCATTATCCCACACCCATTCTCTGGGAGAATAAAAGAGAGGACTCTCAGAGAAAGAAGAAGAGGACTCTGAATTGCATCAGGCTTGACGGGGCTCTCTGCAGGAAGGGAAGTCACTTCTTTGGACAAGAGTTAACAGCAACTGCCTGGAGACAACGGTTCATTACAGGAAGAAGAATCTGTCGGAGAGATTTGAGTAGAAGACACAGCAGATTTCTTCCCAGAGAGCGATCCAGCAGCTTCTGGAGACGACAGCTCGTTACAATTGGCGTCCACACGTGGGGCAAGGACTTTTACTTATCCTGACAAGAGGAGCTAGACCAGACCTTTGCAATTTGGCGCCCGAACAGGGACAGACACAGTCCTGATTCCAGTGGAAAAGCTTCCAATCTAGATCTCAGTCTCTCTGACCCAGAACCGTGAGTAACGAGGAAACTTTGTTAAAGATTAAGTGAGCGTGCTAATAGATAAATAAGGAACTTAACTTGTTAAGGGCTAAACCAGGAATCTCTTATAGCTGAAATGGGGCAGATGTTAGCTATATTCAATCCCTGGACCTCAGCCGACTCAACCTCAGCCCCAGACGCAACCTCAGCTCCATTCAGGAGTGGTACTATAGAGAGTATAATCAACATAATTGAGGAGCAGAGTTTACTTGTAACCTGGGTACAGATTGCTAAACTCTTGGCTGCATTAAGACGCACATCCCCTTGGTTCTTAGAGGAAGAAAAGATAGATGTAGATAAATGGAAGCTAGTGGGATATGAAATGAAAGAATTTCAAGCAAAAAATGGGCCTCGTTCAATTTCTGCAGAAGTATTTTATATCTACAACATAGTTCAATTAGCCTTAAACTATCAAGCAAGTTGTAGGAGAAGGAAAAGTTCTAAAAATGAACAGAGGAGGAAGTGTGAGGAAAAAAGGAAAGATCAAGATCTTTCCCTAGAGCAAGAGGATTTAAATGAGGAATTATGGTATGATTCTCTTGAAGAAGCTTCAACCCTGCCTAGAGAACAGATTATTGACAGGCCCACATCAACCCCACCTTCAGAGATGGAGGAAGAAAGAGGGGAAGAGGCAGAAACACAAACAGAATTGCCTGTGAAGAAGCCTAAGCCTATGACAAGATTAGAAAAAGCATTGGTTAAAGCTAAGAGAGAAGGACAGGATATAAGTGATTTTATACATGCATATCCTGTGATTGAAAATACTGACTCTGTAGGTAAAAAAAGGAGAAGATATGCACCTTTAGATTTGAATACAATTAAGGATTTGAAAAAAGGTTGTACCCTTTATGGGGCTACATCAGCTTATGTCAAAATGTTACTAGATGGTTTGTCTTATGAAGTCCTAACCCCGAATGATTGGAAATCCATAGCAAGGATATGCCTGGAACCTGGAGAAAATTTATTATGGCTTTCGGAATTTCATGAATTATGTAAAATTCAAGTCAGATGCAATTTGGAAATAGGAGTTAACACACAATTCACTTTTGAGCACTTGGCTGGTGAAGGTCGGTATGGAGAGAATTCAGAACAGACTGATTATACCATGACAATATATGAACAAATTGCTAAGGCTGCAATAAAAGCTTGGGGTGTCCTTCCTGGACAGAAAGATCGTGGAGAGGCTTTCACTAAAATACAGCAAGGTCCCAATGAACCTTTTGCAGATTTTGTGGGACGTTTGCAAACTGCTGTCAAAAGAACTATTGGAGAAAATTCAGCTACAGAAATAATGACCAGACATCTGGCTAAGGAAAATGCCAACGAGATTTGCAAAAGAATTATATGGGGATTAGACAAAGATGCTCCTTTAGAGGAGATCATAAGACGCTGTGCTACAGTGGGAACAAATGCTTTTTACACCCGGACAATGATGAATGTGGAAAGACAGGGTCCCTCCTGGCAAGGGCCTTCTAGAGAAACTCGGCGATGTTTTCAATGTGGAAAAAGTGGACATCTAAGAGCTCAGTGTAGGTATGGAGATACAGTGAGAAGACAGGGTGAGAGAAGACCTAAAACCCCATGTCCAAAATGCAACAGAGGACTCCATTGGGCATCAGAGTGTAGAATAATTCAGGGAAACGGGATGAGGGGCCCAGGTCCAGGGCCCCAGGCAAAAAAGACGTGGGGTATGATGGCAGCTAATGCTACACCCAAAGAACCTTTAGAAGGCCAGGACTCTGATTTAATCAACCAGCAGAAAAGCAATCACATGGCAGAAAGGGATTACCCAATCAGTCAGTCAAAAGGCAATCAGATTGCAAAAATGGATTACACTTGGGGAGAATACAGGCCTTTTAAACCAACAGGGCTGTGCCCAGTGCAAACAACTCCAATGTAATTGTCAGATGATGAGAAGAGATTTAGAAAGTGATAAATAGAAGAAAATTAGATAGGTTAACTGCCTGGGAGAGAGGGTTTGCTTGTATTTTAACAGACAGAAGAAAACAGATGAAGAAGGAAATAGATGGGTGGCAACAAGCACCTGGAGAGAGATAGAAAAAGAGAAAGACCTCAAAATAAAGGAGAAGATCTAAGAAACATCTGACACTGAAAGAGCATGGATAATAAGAAGACTGTTAAAGAACTTTAAAAACCAGCAGGAATCATTGGACTTCCTCACACAAGATGAGACTAATGGACAATGGACTTATGGACATTTATAAATTTTCAATTTATGATTATTTGATTATGTTATTTGTCATATACTTCTAGCATGTATTATGTTACTATGTTACTATATGCTTATGTAATTTATGTAATTATCTGTAATACTTCCCATATTGATGGATTTATGTTTCAAGGTCATGACTGTCCTATGTTCTAAATCAAAAGAAAGGGGGAGATGTTAGGATTACTGGGTGAGAACTCAGGTTTTCTGGACAGTTACAAGGTGAGAACTCAGGTTGACTTGATAGAGGGGGCAAGCTCATTGGCTGGGGTGGTTCTTCCCAGAAGCCCTTGCATTATCCCACACCCATTCTCTGGGAGAATAAAAGAGAGGACTCTCAGAGAAAGAAGAAGAGGACTCTGAATTGCATCAGGCTTGACGGGGCTCTCTGCAGGAAGGGAAGTCACTTCTTTGGACAAGAGTTAACAGCAACTGCCTGGAGACAACGGTTCATTACAGGAAGAAGAATCTGTCGGAGAGATTTGAGTAGAAGACACAGCAGATTTCTTCCCAGAGAGCGATCCAGCAGCTTCTGGAGACGACAGCTCGTTACATATAACGAAGATGATAGAGGTTCCCCAAAATATTCCATTGAAGCAAATAAGAGAGAATTAACATCAACGATAATGTTCCTAAATGCCAAGGAAACAAAGGGAAAACTAGATTCAATAGATTGTGAAATAGAGAGGAACAAGTATCCAAAGGAATGGATGTTCCCAAAGGAATAACTGGAACTATTGTCTGCACATTCACTCATGCCACTGTATCGATTCCTGTAAAGAATCCTTTGATCAGCTTTAGATTTTAAGAAGATGAAGCATTTTGACCAAAAAGTTCCTTTGAATCAAATGGGGGAGAATTAACATCAACTATAAATTTCTTAATTGAATTGGAATCAAGAGGAACACTAGACTCAATAGAATGGGAAATAGAGAGGAACAAGTATCCAAAGGAATGGATGTTCCCAAAGGAAATAACTGGAACTATTGCATTCACATCCACTCATTCTACTGTATAGGATTCCTCTTAAGAATCCTTTGATCAGCTTTATATATTAAGAAGATGAAGGATTTTGACCAAAAAGTTCCATTGAAACAAATAGTAGAGAATTAACATCAACTATAAATTTCTTAATTGAATTGGAAACAAGACGAACACTAGACTCTATAGAATGGGAAACAGAGAGGAACAAGTATCCAAAGGAATGGATGTTCCCAAAGGAAAAAAAATGGAACTATTGCATTCACATCCACTCATTCTACTGTATAGGATTCCTGTTAAGAATCCTTTGATCAGCTTTACCTATTAAGAAGATGATGGATTTTGCCCAAAATTTCCATTGAAGCAAATAGGAGAGAATTAACATCAACTATAAATTTCTTAATTGAATTGGAAACAAGAGGAACCCTAGACTCAATAGAATGGGAAATAGAGAGGAACAAGTATCCAAAGGAATGAATTTTACCAAAGGGAATAACTGGAACCATTATATGCACATTCACTCATTCCTCTGTATAGGATTCCTGTTAAGAATCCTTTGATCAGCTTTAGATATAAAGAAGATGATGAATTTTGCCCAAAATGTTCCTTTGAAGCAAATAGGAGAGATTTTCTCATCAACTTTAATGTTCCTAAATGCCAAGGAAACAAAGGAAAAAATAGATTCAATAGATTGCGAAATAGAGAAGAACAAGAATCCAAAGGAATGGATGTTTCCAAAGGAAATAACTGGAACTATTGCCTGAACATTCACTCATGCCACTGTATCGATTCCTATAAAGAATCCTTTGATCAGCTGTAGATTTTAAGAAGATGAAGGATTTTGACCAAAAAGGTCCTTTGAAAAAAATGGGAGAGAATTAACATCAACTATAAATTTCTTAATTGAATTGGAAACAAGAGGAACGCTAGACTCAATAGAATGAGAAATAGAGAGGAACAAGTATCCAAAGGAATGGATTTTACCAAAGGGAATAACTGGAACCATTGCCTGCACATTTACTCATTCCACTGCATAGGATTCCTGTTAAGAATCTTTTGATCAGCTTTAGATATAACGAAGATGATAGAGTTTCCCCAAAATATTCCATTGAAGCAAATAAGAGAGAATTAACATCAACGATATTGTTCCTAAATGCCAAGGAAACAAAGGGAAAACTAGATTCAATAGATTGGGAAATAGAGAGGAACAACTATCCAAAGTAATGGATTTTACCAAAGGGAATAACTGGAACCATTGCCTGCACATTCACTCGTGCCACTGTATCGATTCCTGTTAAGAATCCTTTGATCAGCTTTAGATATAACGAAGATGATAGAGGTTCCCCAAAATATTCCATTGAAGCAAATAAAAGAGAATTAACATCAACGATAATGTTCCTAAATGCCAAGGAAACAAAGGGAAAACTAGATTCAATAGATTGTGAAATAGAGAGGAACAAGTATCCAAAGGAATGGATGTTCCCAAAGGAAATAACTGGAACTATTGTCTGCACATTCACTCATGCCACTGTATCGATTCCTGTAAAGAATCCTTTGATCAGCTTTAGATTTTAAGAAGATGAAGCATTTTGACCAAAAAGTTCCTTTGAATCAAATGGGGGAGAATTAACATCAACTATAAATTTCTTAATTGAATTGGAATCAAGAGGAACACTAGACTCAATAGAATGGGAAATAGAGAGGAACAAGTATCCAAAGGAATGGATGTTCCCAAAGGAAATAACTGGAACTATTGCATTCACATCCACTCATTCTACTGTATAGGATTCCTCTTAAGAATCTTTTGATCAGCTTTATATATTAAGAAGATGAAGGATTTTGACCAAAAAGTTCCATTGAAACAAGTAGTAGAGAATTAACATCAACTATAAATTTCTTAATTGAATTGGAAACAAGACGAACACTAGACTCTATAGAATGGGAAACAGAGAGGAACAAGTATCCAAAGGAATGGATGTTCCCAAAGGAAATAACTGGAACTATTGCCTGCACATTCACTCATGCCACTGTATCGATTCCTGTAAAGAATACTTTGATCAGCTTTAGATTTTAAGAAGATGAAGGATTTTGACCAAAATGTTCCTTTGAAGCAAATAGGGGAGAATTCTCATCAACTTTAATATTCCTAAATGCCAAGGAAACAAAGGAAAAAATAGATTCAATAAATTGGGAAATAGAGAACAACAAGTATCCAAAGGAATGGATGTTCCCGAAGGAAGTAACTGGAACTATTACCTGCACATTCACTCATTCCTCTGTATATGAATCCTGTTAAGAATCCTTTGATCAGCTTTAGATATAAGGAAGATGATCAATTTTGCACAAAATGTTCCATTGAAGCAAAAAGGAGAGAATTATCATCAACTATAATGTTCCTAAATGCCAAGGAAAGAAAGGAAAAAATAGATTCAATAGATTGGGAAATAGAGAGGAACAAGTATCCAAAGGAATGGATGTTCCCAAAGGAAAAAACTGGAACTATTACCTGCACATTCACTCATTCCTCTGTATATGATTCCTGTTAAGAATCCTTTGATCAGCTTTACATATTAATAAGATGATGGATTTTGCCCAAAATTTCCATTGAAGCAAATAGGAGAGAATTAACATCAACTATAAATTTCTTAATTGAATTGGAAACAAGAGGAACCCTAGACTAAATAGAATGGGAAACAGAGAGGAACAAGTATCCAAAGGAATGGATGTTCCCAAAGGAATAACTGGAACTATTACCTGCACATTCACTCATGCCACTGTATCGATTCCTGTAAAGAATACTTTGATCAGTTTTAGATTTTAAGAAGATGAAGCATTTTGACCAAAAAGTTCCTTTGAATCAAATGGGGGAGAATTAACATCAACTATAAATTTCTTAATTGGATTGGAATCAAGAGGAACACTAGACTCAATAGAATGGGAAATAGAGAGGAACAAGTATCCAAAGGAATGGATGTTCCCAAAGGAAAAAAATGGAACTATTGCATTCACATCCACTCATTCTACTGTATAGGATTCCTGTTAAGAATCCTTTGATCAGCTTTACCTATTAAGAAGATGATGGATTTTGCCCAAAATTTCCATTGAAGCAAATAGGAGAGAATTAACATCAACTATAAATTTCTTAATTGAATTGGAAACAAGAGGAACCCTAGACTCAATAGAATGGGAAATAGAGAGGAACAAGTATCCAAAGGAATGGATGTTCCCAAAGGGAATAACTGGAACCATTATATGCACATTCACTCATTCCTCTGTATAGCATTCCTGTTAAGAATCCTTTGATCAGCTTTAGATATAAAGAAGATGATGAATTTTGCCCAAAATGTTCCTTTGAACAAATAGGAGAGATTTTCTCATCAACTTTAATGTTCCTAAATGCCAAGGAAAGAAAGGAAAAAATAGATTCAATAGATTGGGAAATAGAGAGGAACAACTATCCAAAGTAATGGATTTTACCAAAGGGAATAACTGGAACCATTTCCTGCACATTCACTCATTCCACTGTATAGGATTCCTGTTAAGAATCCTTTGATCAGCTTTAGATATAAAGAAGATGATGTATTTTGCCCAAAATGTTCCTTTGAAGCAAATAAGAGAGAATTAACATCAACGATAATGTTCCTAAATGCCAAGGAAACAAAGGGAAAACTAGATTCAATAGATTGTGAAATAGAGAGGAACAAGTATCCAAAAGAATGGATGTTCCCAAAGGAAAAAACTGGAACTATTACCTGCACATTCACTCATTCCTCTGTATATGATTCCTGTTAAGAATCCTTTGATCAGCTTTACATATTAAGAAGATGATGGATTTTGCCCAAAATTTCCATTGAAGCAAATAGGAGAGAATTAACATCAACTATAAATTTCTTAATTGAATTGGAAACAAGAGGAACCCTAGACTCAATAGAATGGGAAACAGAGAGGAACAAGTATCCAAAGGAATGGATGTTCCCAAAGGAATAACTGGAACTATTACCTGCACATTCACTCATGCCACTGTATCAATTCCTGTAAAGAATACTTTGATCAGCTTTAGATTTTAAGAAGATGAAGGATTTTGACCAAAAAGGTCCTTTGAAAAAAATGGGAGAGAATTAACATCAACTATAAATTTCTTAATTGAATTGGAAACAAGAGGAATGCTAGACTCAATAGAATGAGAAATAGAGAGGAACAAGTATCCAAAGGAATGGATTTTACCAAAGGGAATAACTGGAACCATTGCCTGCACATTTACTCATTCCAGTGTATAGGATTCCTGTTAAGAATCCTTTGATCAGCTTTAGATATAACGAAGATGATAGAGTTTCCCCAAAATATTCCATTGAAGCAAATAAGAGAGAATTAACATCAACTATATTGTTCCTAAATGCCAAGGAAACAAAGGGAAAACTAGATTCAATAGATTGGGAAATAGAGAGGAACAACTATCCAAAGTAATGGATTTTACCAAAGGGAATAACTGGAACCATTGCCTGCACATTCACTCGTGCCACTGTATCGATTCCTGTTAAGAATCCTTTGATCAGCTTTAGATATAACGAAGATGATAGAGGTTCCCCAAAATATTCCATTGAAGCAAATAAGAGAGAATTAACATCAACGATAATGTTCCTAAATGCCAAGGAAACAAAGGGAAAACTAGATTCAATAGATTGTGAAATAGAGAGGAACAAGTATCCAAAGGAATGGATGTTCCCAAAGGAAATAACTGGAACTATTGTCTGCACATTCACTCATGCCACTGTATCGATTCCTGTAAAGAATCCTTTGATCAGCTTTAGATTTTAAGAAGATGAAGCATTTTGACCAAAAAGTTCCTTTGAATCAAATGGGGGAGAATTAACATCAACTATAAATTTCTTAATTGAATTGGAATCAAGAGGAACACTAGACTCAATAGAATGGGAAATAGAGAGGAACAAGTATCCAAAGGAATGGATGTTCCCAAAGGAAATAACTGGAACTATTGCATTCACATCCACTCATTCTACTGTATAGGATTCCTCTTAAGAATCCTTTGATCAGCTTTATATATTAAGAAGATGAAGGATTTTGACCAAAAAGTTCCATTGAAACAAATAGTAGAGAATTAACATCAACTATAAATTTCTTAATTGAATTGGAAACAAGACGAACACTAGACTCTATAGAATGGGAAACAGAGAGGAACAAGTATCCAAAGGAATGGATGTTCCCAAAGGAAATAACTGGAACTATTGCCTGCACATTCACTCATGCCACTGTATCGATTCCTGTAAAGAATACTTTGATCAGCTTTAGATTTTAAGAAGATGAAGGATTTTGACCAAAATGTTCCTTTGAAGCAAATAGGGGAGAATTCTCATCAACTTTAATATTCCTAAATGCCAAGGAAACAAAGGAAAAAATAGATTCAATAGATTGGGAAATAGAGAACAACAAGTATCCAAAGGAATGGATGTTCCCAAAGGAAGTAACTGGAACTATTACCTGCACATTCACTCATTCCTCTGTATATGAATCCTGTTAAGAATCCTTTGATCAGCTTTAGATATAAGGAAGATGATCAATTTTGCACAAAATGTTCCATTGAAGCAAAAAGGAGAGAATTATCATCAACTATAATGTTCCTAAATGCCAAGGAAAGAAAGGAAAAAATAGATTCAATAGATTGGGAAATAGAGAGGAACAAGTATCCAAAGGAATGGATGTTCCCAAAGGAAAAAACTGGAACTATTACCTGCACATTCACTCATTCCTCTGTATATGATTCCTGTTAAGAATCCTTTGATCAGCTTTACATATTAAGAAGATGATGGATTTTGCCCAAAATTTCCATTGAAGCAAATAGGAGAGAATTAACATCAACTATAAATTTCTTAATTGAATTGGAAACAAGAGGAACCCTAGACTAAATAAAATGGGAAAGAGAGAGGAACAAGTATCCAAAGGAATGGATGTTCCCAAAGGAATAACTGGAACTATTACCTGCACATTCACTCATGCCACTCTATCGATTCCTGTAAAGAATACTTTGATCAGTTTTAGATTTTAAGAAGATGAAGCATTTTGACCAAAAAGTTCCTTTGAATCAAATGGGGGAGAATTAACATCAACTATAAATTTCTTAATTGGATTGGAATCAAGAGGAACACTAGACTCAATAGAATGGGAAATAGAGAGGAACAAGTATCCAAAGGAATGGATGTTCCCAAAGGAAAAAAATGGAACTATTGCATTCACATCCACTCATTCTACTGTATAGGATTCCTGTTAAGAATCCTTTGATCAGCTTTACCTATTAAGAAGATGATGGATTTTGCCCAAAATTTCCATTGAAGCAAATAGGAGAGAATTAACATCAACTATAAATTTCTTAATTGAATTGGAAACAAGAGGAACCCTAGACTCAATAGAATGGGAAATAGAGAGGAACAAGTATCCAAAGGAATGGATGTTCCCAAAGGGAATAACTGGAACCATTATATGCACATTCACTCATTCCTCTGTATAGCATTCCTGTTAAGAATCCTTTGATCAGCTTTAGATATAAAGAAGATGATGAATTTTGCCCAAAATGTTCCTTTGAAGCAAATAGGATAGATTTTCTCATCAACTTTAATGTTCCTAAATGCCAAGGAAAGAAAGGAAAAAATAGATTCAATAGATTGGGAAATAGAGAGGAACAACTATCCAAAGTAATGGATTTTACCAAAGGGAATAACTGGAACCATTTCCTGCACATTCACTCATTCCTCTGTATAGCATTCCTGTTAAGAATCCTTTGATCAGCTTTAGATATAAAGAAGATGATGAATTTTGCCCAAAATGTTCCTTTGAAGCAAATAGGATAGATTTTCTCATCAACTTTAATGTTCCTAAATGCCAAGGAAAGAAAGGAAAAAATAGATTCAATAGATTGGGAAATAGAGAGGAACAACTATCCAAAGTAATGGATTTTACCAAAGGGAATAACTGGAACCATTTCCTGCACATTCACTCATTCCACTGTATAGGATTCCTGTTAAGAATCCTTTGATCAGCTTTAGATATAAAGAAGATGATGTATTTTGCCCAAAATGTTCCTTTGAAGCAAATAAGAGAGAATTAACATCAAAGATAATGTTCCTAAATGCCAAGGAAACAAAGGGAAAACTAGATTCAATAGATTGTGAAATAGAGAGGAACAAGTATCCAAAAGAATGGATGTTCCCAAAGGAAAAAACTGGAACTATTACCTGCACATTCACTCATTCCTCTGTATATGATTCCTGTTAAGAATCCTTTGATCAGCTTTAGATATAACGAAGATGATAGAGTTTCCCCAAAATATTCCATTGAAGCAAATAAGAGAGAATTAACATCAACGATAATGTTCCTAAATGCCAAGGAAACAAAGGGAAAACTAGATTCAATAGATTGTGAAATAGAGAGGAACAAGTATCCAAAGGAATGGATGTTCCCAAAGGAAATAACTGGAACTATTGTCTGCACATTCACTCATGCCACTGTATCGATTCCTGTAAAGAATCCTTTGATCAGCTTTAGATTTTAAGAAGATGAAGCATTTTGACCAAAAAGTTCCTTTGAATCAAATGGGGGAGAATTAACATCAACTATAAATTTCTTAATTGAATTGGAATCAAGAGGAACCCTAGACTCAATAGAATGGGAAATAGAGAGGAACAAGTATCCAAAGGAATGAATTTTACCAAAGGGAATAACTGGAACCATTATATGCACATTCACTCATTCCTCTGTATAGGATTCCTGTTAAGAATCCTTTGATCAGCTTTAGATATAAAGAAGATGATGAATTTTGCCCAAAATGTTCCTTTGAAGCAAATAGGAGAGATTTTCTCATCAACTTTAATGTTCCTAAATGCCAAGGAAACAAAGGAAAAAATAGATTCAATAGATTGCGAAATAGAGAAGAACAAGTATCCAAAGGAATGGATGTTTCCAAAGGAAATAACTGGAACTATTGCCTGAACATTCACTCATGCCACTGTATCGATTCCTGTAAAGAATCCTTTGATCAGCTGTAGATTTTAAGAAGATGAAGGATTTTGACCAAAAAGGTCCTTTGAAAAAAATGGGAGAGAATTAACATCAACTATAAATTTCTTAATTGAATTGGAAACAAGAGGAACGCTAGACTCAATAGAATGAGAAATAGAGAGGAACAAGTATCCAAAGGAATGGATTTTACCAAAGGGAATAACTGGAACCATTGCCTGCACATTTACTCATTCCACTGTATAGGATTCCTGTTAAGAATCCTTTGATCAGCTTTAGATATAACGAAGATGATAGAGTTTCCCCAAAATATTCCATTGAAGCAAATAAGAGAAAATTAACATCAACGATATTGTTCCTAAATGCCAAGGAAACAAAGGGAAAACTAGATTCAATAGATTGGGAAATAGAGAGGAACAACTATCCAAAGTAATGGATTTTACCAAAGGGAATAACTGGAACCATTGCCTGAACATTCACTCGTGCCACTGTATCGATTCCTGTTAAGAATCCTTTGATCAGCTTTAGATATAACGAAGATGATAGAGGTTCCCAAAAATATTCCATTGAAGCAAATAAGAGAGAATTAACATCAATGATAATGTTCCTAAATGCCAAGGAAACAAAGGGAAAACTAGATTCAATAGATTGTGAAATAGAGAGGAACAAGTATTCAAAGGAATGGATGTTCCCAAAGGAAATAACTGGAACTATTGTCTGCACATTCACTCAAGCCACTGTATCGATTCCTGTAAAGAATCCTTTGATCAGCTTTAGATTTTAAGAAGATGAAGCATTTTGACCAAAAAGTTCCTTTGAATCAAATGGGGGAGAATTAACATCAACTATAAATTTCTTAATTGAATTGGAATCAAGAGGAACACTAGACTCAATAGAATGGGAAATAGAGAGGAACAAGTATCCAAAGGAATGGATGTTCCCAAAGGAAATAACTGGAACTATTGCATTCACATCCACTCATTCTACTGTATAGGATTCCTCTTAAGAATCCTTTGATCAGCTTTATATATTAAGAAGATGAAGGATTTTGACCAAAAAGTTCCATTGAAACAAATAGTAGAGAATTAACATCAACTATAAATTTCTTAATTGAATTGGAAACAAGACGAACACTAGACTCTATAGAATGGGAAACAGAGAGGAACAAGTATCCAAAGGAATGGATGTTCCCAAAGGAAATAACTGGAACTATTGCCTGCACATTCACTCATGCCACTGTATCGATTCCTGTAAAGAATACTTTGATCAGCTTTAGATTTTAAGAAGATGAAGGATTTTGACCAAAATGTTCCTTTGAAGCAAATAGGGGAGAATTCTCATCAACTTTAATATTCCTAAATGCCAAGGAAACAAAGGAAAAAATAGATTCAATAGATTGGGAAATAGAGAACAACAAGTATCCAAAGGAATGGATGTTCCCAAAGGAAGTAACTGGAACTATTACCTGCACATTCACTCATTCCTCTGTATATGAATCCTGTTAAGAATCCTTTGATCAGCTTTAGATATAACGAAGATGATCAATTTTGCACAAAATGTTCCATTGAAGCAAAAAGGAGAGAATTATCATCAACTATAATGTTCCTAAATGCCAAGGAAAGAAAGGAAAAAATAGATTCAATAGATTTGGAAATAGAGAACAACAAGTATCCAAAGGAATGGATGTTCCCAAAGGAAGTAACTGGAACTATTACCTGCACATTCACTCATTCCTCTGTATATGAATCCTGTTAAGAATCCTTTGATCAGCTTTAGATATAACGAAGATGATCAATTTTGCACAAAATGTTCCATTGAAGCAAAAAGGAGAGAATTATCATCAACTATAATGTTCCTAAATGCCAAGGAAAGAAAGGAAAAAATAGATTCAATAGATTGGGACATAGAGAGGAACAAGTGTCCAAAGGAATGGATGTTCCCAAAGGAAAAAACTGGAACTATTACCTGCACATTCACTCATTCCTCTGTATATGATTCCTGTTAAGAATCCTTTGATCAGCTTTACATATTAAGAA
Source organism: Sminthopsis crassicaudata (assembly GCF_048593235.1). Classification (NCBI taxonomy): domain Eukaryota; kingdom Metazoa; phylum Chordata; class Mammalia; order Dasyuromorphia; family Dasyuridae; genus Sminthopsis; species Sminthopsis crassicaudata. The sequence goes on from NC_133617.1 coordinate 454,326,721, forward strand.
GATGATGGATTTTGCCCAAAATTTCCATTGAAGCAAATAGGAGAGAATTAACATCAACTATAAATTTCTTAATTGAATTGGAAACAAGAGGAACCCTAGACATAATAAAATGGGAAACAGAGAGGAACAAGTATCCAAAGGAATGGATGTTCCCAAAGGAATAACTGGAACTATTACCTGCACATTCACTCATGCCACTGTATCAATTCCTGTAAAGAATACTTTGATCAGTTTTAGATTTTAAGAAGATGAAGCATTTTGACCAAAAAGTTCCTTTGAATCAAATGGGGGAGAATTAACATCAACTATAAATTTCTTAATTGGATTGGAATCAAGAGGAACACTAGACTCAATAGAATGGGAAATAGAGAGGAACAAGTATCCAAAGGAATGGATGTTCCCAAAGGAAAAAAATGGAACTATTGCATTCACATCCACTCATTCTACTGTATAGGATTCCTGTTAAGAATCCTTTGATCAGCTTTACATATTAAGAAGATGATGGATTTTGCCCAAAATTTCCATTGAAGCAAATAGGAGAGAATTAACATCAACTATAAATTTCTTAATTGAATTGGAAACAAGAGAAACCCTAGACTCAATAGAATGGGAAACAGAGAGGAACAAGTATCCAAAGGAATGGATGTTCCCATAGGAATAACTGGAACTATTACCTGCACATTCACTCATGCCACTGTATCGATTCCTGTAAAGAATCCTTTGATCAGCTTTAGATTTTAAGAAGATGAAGCATTTTGACCAAAAAGTTCCTTTGAATCAAATGGGGGAGAATTAACATCAACTATAAATTTCTTAATTGAATTGGAATCAAGAGGAACACTAGACTCAATAGAATGGGAAATAAAGAGGAACAAGTATCCAAAGGAATGGATGTTCCCAAAGGAAAAAAAATGGAACTATTGCATTCACATCCACTCATTCTACTGTATAGGATTCCTGTTAAGAATCCTTTGATCAGCTTTACATATTAAGAAGATGATGGATTTTGCCCAAAATTTCCATTGAAGCAAATAGGAGAGAATTAACATCAACTATAAATTTCTTAATTGAATTGGAAACAAGAGGAACCCTAGACTCAATAGAATGGGAAATAGAGAGGAACAAGTATCCAAAGGAATGAATTTTACCAAAGGGAATAACTGGAACCATTTTATGCACATTCACTCATTCCTCTGTATAGGATTCCTGTTAAGAATCCTTTGATCAGCTTTAGATATGAAGAATATGATGAATTTTGCCCAAAATGTTCCTTTGAAGCAAATAGGAGAGATTTTCTCATCAACTTTAATGTTCCTAAATGCCAAGGAAACAAAGGAAAAAATAGATTCAATAGATTGCGAAATAGAGAAGAACAAGTATCCAAAGGAATGGATGTTTCTAAAGGAAATAACTGGAACTATTGCCTGAACATTCACTCATGCCACTGTATCGATTCCTGTAAAGAATCCTTTGATCAGCTGTAGATTTTAAGAAGATGAAGGATTTTGACCAAAAAGGTCCTTTGAAAAAAATGGGAGAGAATTAACATCAACTATAAATTTCTTAATTGAATTGGTAACAAGAGGAACGCTAGACTCAATAGAATGAGAAATAGAGAGGAACAAGTATCCAAAGGAATGGATTTTACCAAAGGGAATAACTGGAACCATTGCCTGCACATTTACTCATTCCACTGTATAGGATTCCTGTTAAGAATCCTTTGATCAGCTTTAGATATAACGAAGATGATAGAGTTTCCCCAAAATATTCCATTGAAGCAAATAAGAGAGAATTAACATCAACGATATTGTTCCTAGATGCCAAGGAAACAAAGGGAAAACTAGATTCAATAGATTGGGAAATAGAGAGGAACAACTATCCAAAGTAATGGATTTTACCAAAGGGAATAACTGGAACCATTGCCTGAACATTCACTCGTGCCACTGTATCGATTCCTGTTAAGAATCCTTTGATCAGCTTTAGATATAACGAAGATGATAGAGGTTCCCCAAAATATTCCATTGAAGCAAATAAGAGAGAATTAACATCAACGATAATGTTCCTAAATGCCAAGGAAACAAAGGGAAAACTAGATTCAATAGATTGGGAAATAGAGAGGAACAACTATCCAAAGTAATGGATTTTACCAAAGGGAATAACTGGAACCATTGCCTGCACATTCACTCGTGCCACAGTATCGATTCCTGTTAAGAATCCTTTGATCAGCTTTACATATAAAGAAGATGATGGATTTTGCCCAAAAGTTCCATTGAAAGAAATAGGAGAGAATTAACATCAAGTATAAATTTCTTAATTGAATTGGAAACAAGAGGAACGCTAGACTCAATAGAATGAGAAATAGAGAGGAACAAGTATCCAAAGGAATGGATTTTACCAAAGGGAATAACTGGAACCATTGCCTGCACATTCACTCATTCCTCTGTATATGATTCCTGTTAAGAATCCTTTGATCAGCTTTAGATATAACGAAGATGATAGAGTTTCCCCAAAATATTCCATTGAAGCAAATAAGAGAGAATTAACATCAACGATAATGTTCCTAAATGCCAAGGAAACAAAGGGAAAACTAGATTCAATAGATTGTGAAATAGAGAGGAACAAGTATCCAAAGGAATGGATGTTCCCAAAGGAAAAAACTGGAACTATTACCTGCACATTCACTCATTCCTCTGTATATGATTCCTGTTAAGAATCCTTTGATCAGCTTTACATATTAAGAAGATGATGGATTTTGCCCAAAATTTCCATTGAAGCAAATAGGAGAGAATTAACATCAACTATAAATTTCTTAATTGAATTGGAAACAAGAGGAACCCTAGACTCAATAGAATGGGAAACAGAGAGGAACAAGTATCCAAAGGAATGGATGTTCCCATAGGAATAACTGGAACTATTACCTGCACATTCACTCATGCCACTGTATCGATTCCTGTAAAGAATCCTTTGATCAGCTTTAGATTTTAAGAGGATGAAGCATTTTGACCAAAAAGTTCCTTTGAATCAAATGGAGGAGAATTAACATCAACTATAAATTTCTTAATTGAATTGGAATCAAGAGGAACACTAGACTCAATAGAATGGGAAATAAAGAGGAACAAGTATCCAAAGGAATGGATGTTCCCAAAGGAAAAAAATGGAACTATTGCTTTCACATCCACTCATTCTACTGTATAGGATTCATGTTAAGAATCCTTTGATCAGCTTTACATATTAAGAAGATGATGGATTTTGCCCAAAATTTCCATTGAAGCAAATAGGAGAGAATTAACATCAACTATAAAATTTCTTAATTGAATTGGAAACAAGAGGAACCCTAGACTCAATAGAATGGGAAATAGAGAGGAACAAGTATCCAAAGGAATGAATTTTACCAAAGGGAATAACTGGAACCATTATATGCACATTCACTCATTCCTCTGTATAGGATTCCTGTTAAGAATCCTTTGATCAGCTTTAGATATAAAGAAGATGATGAATTTTGCCCAAAATGTTCCTTTGAAGCAAATAGGAGAGATTTTCTCATCAACTTTAATGTTCCTAAATGCCAAGGAAACAAAGGAAAAAATAGATTCAATAGATTGCGAAATAGAGAAGAACAAGTATCCAAAGGAATGGATGTTCCCAAAGGAAATAACTGGAACCATTGCCTGAACATTCACTCATGCCACTGTATCGATTCCTGTAAAGAATCCTTTGATCAGCTGTAGATTTTAAGAAGATGAAGGATTTTGACCAAAAAGGTCCTTTGAAAAAAATGGGAGAGAATTAACATCAACTATAAATTTCTTAATTGAATTGGAAACAAGAGGAACGCTAGACTCAATAGAATGAGAAATAGAGAGGAACAAGTATAGAAAGGAATGGATTTTACCAAAGGGAATAACTGGAACCATTGCCTGCACATTTACTCATTCCACTGTATAGGATTCCTGTTAAGAATCCTTTGATCAGCTTTAGATATAACGAAGATGATAGAGTTTCCCCAAAATATTCCATTGAAGCAAATAAGAGAGAATTAACATCAACGATATTGTTCCTAAAGGCCAAGGAAACAAAGGGAAAACTAGATTCAATAGATTGGGAAATAGAGAGGAACAACTATCCAAAGTAATGGATTTTACCAAAGCGAATAACTGGAACCATTGCCTGCACATTCACTCATTCCTCTGTATATGATTCCTGTTAAGAATCCTTTGATCAGCTTTACATATTAAGAAGATGATGGATTTTGCCCAAAATTTCCATTGAAGCAAATAGGAGAGAATTAACATCAACTATAAATTTCTTAATTGAATTGGAAACAAGAGGAACCCTAGACTCAATAGAATGGGAAACAGAGAGGAACAAGTATCCAAAGGAATGGATGTTCCCATAGGAATAACTGGAACTATTACCTGCACATTCACTCATGCCACTGTATCGATTCCTGTAAAGAATACTTTGATCAGTTTTAGATTTTAAGAAGATGAAGCATTTTGACCAAAAAGTTCCTTTGAATCAAATGGGGGAGAATTAACATCAACTATAAATTTCTTAATTGGATTGGAATCAAGAGGAACACTAGACTCAATAGAATGGGAAATAGAGAGGAACAAGTATCCAAAGGAATGGATGTTCCGAAAGGAAAAAAATGGAACTATTGCATTCACATCCACTCATTCTATTGTATAGGATTCCTGTTAAGAATCCTTTGATCAGCTTTACATATTAAGAAGATGATGGATTTTGCCCAAAATTTCCATTGAAGCAAATAGGAGAGAATTAACATCAACTATAAATTTCTTAATGGAATTGGAAACAAGAGGAACCCTAGACTCAATAGAATGGGAAATAGAGCGGAACAAGTATCCAAAGGAATGGATGTTCCCAAAGGGAATAACTGGAACCATTATATGCACATTCACTCATTCCTCTGTATAGCATTCCTGTTAAGAATCCTTTGATCAGCTTTAGATATAAAGAAGATGATGAATTTTGCCCAAAATGTTCCTTTGAAGTAAATAGGAGAGATTTTCTCATCAACTTTAATGTTCCTAAATGCCAAGGAAACAAAGGAAAAAATAGATTCAATAGATTGCGAAATAGAGAAGAACAAGTATCCAAAGGAATAGATGTTCCCAAAGGAAATAACTGGAACCATTGCCTGAACATTCACTCATGCCACTGTATCGATTCCTGTAAAGAATCCTTTGATCAGCTGTAGATTTTAAGAAGATGAAGGATTTTGACCAAAAAGGTCCTTTGAAAAAAACGGGAGAGAATTAATATCAACTATAAATTTCTTAATTGAATTGGAAAAAAGAGGAACGCTAGACTCAATAGAATGAGAAATAGAGAGGAACAAGTATCCAAAGGAATGGATTTTACCAAAGGGAATTACTGGAACCATTGCCTGCACATTTACTCATTCCACTGTATAGGATTCCTGTTAAGAATCCTTTGATCAGCTTTAGATATAACGAAGATGATAGAGGTTCCCCAAAATATTCCATTGAAGCAAATAAGAGAGAATTAACATCAACGATAATGTTCCTAAATGCCAAGGAAACAAAGGGAAAACTAGATTCAATAGATTGTGAAATAGAGAATAACAAGTATCCAAAGGAATGGATGTTCCCAAAGGAAATAACTGGAACTATTGCATTCACATCCACTCATTCTACTGTATAGGATTCCTCTTAAGAATCCTTTGATCAGCTTTATATATTAAGAAGATGAAGGATTTTGACCAAAAAGTTCCATTGAAACAAATAGTAGAGAATTAACATCAACTATAAATTTCTTAATTGAATTGGAAACAAGACGAACACTAGACTCTATAGAATGGGAAAAAGAGAGGAACAAGTATCCAAAGGAATGGATGTTCCCAAAGGAAATAACTGGAACTATTGCCTGCACATTCACTCATGCCACTGTATCGATTCCTGTAAAGAATACTTTGATCAGCTTTAGATTTTAAGAAGATGAAGGATTTTGACCAAAATGTTCCTTTGAAGCAAATAGGGGAGAATTCTCATCAACTTTAATCATCAACCTAAATGCCAAGGAAAGAAAGGAAAAAATAGATTCAATAGATTGGGAAATAGAGAACAACAAGTATCCAAAGGAATGGATGTTCCCAAAGGAAGTAACTGGAACTATTACCTGCACATTCACTCATTCCTCTGTATATGAATGCTGTTAAGAATGCTTTGATCAGCTTTAGATATAACGAAGATGATCAATTTTGCACAAAATGTTCCATTGAAGCAAAAAGGAGAGAATTATCATCAACTATAATGTTCCTAAATGCCAAGGAAAGAAAGGAAAAAATAGATTCAATAGATTGGGAAATAGAGAGGAACAAGTATCCAAAGGAATGGATGTTCCCAAAGGAAAAAAATGGAACTATTGCATTCACATCCACTCATTCTACTGTATAGGATTCCTGTTAAGAATCCTTTGATCAGCTTTACATATTAAGAAGATGATGGATTTTGCCCAAAATTTCCATTGAAGCAAATAGGAGAGAATTAACATCAACTATAAATTTCTTAATTGAATTGGAAACAAGAGGAACCCTAGACTCAATAGAATGGGAAATAGAGAGGAACAAGTATCCAAAGGAATGGATGTTCCCAAAGGGAATAACTGGAACCATTATATGCACATTCACTCATTCCTCTGTATAGCATTCCTGTTAAGAATCCTTTGATCAGCTTTAGATATAAAGAAGATGATGAATTTTGCCCAAAATGTTCCTTTGAAGCAAATAGGAGAGATTTTCTCATCAACTTTAATGTTCCTAAATGCCAAGGAAACAAAGGAAAAAATAGATTCAATAGATTGCGAAATAGGGAAGAACAAGTATCCAAAGGAATGGATGTTCCCAAAGGAAATAACTGGAACCATTGCCTGAACATTCACTCATGCCACTGTATCGATTCCTGTAAAGAATCCTTTGATCAGCTGTAGATTTTAAGAAGATGAAGGATTTTGACCAAAAAGGTCCTTTGAAAAAAACGGGAGAGAATTAACATCAACTATAAATTTCTTAATTGAATTGGAAACAAGAGGAACGCTAGACTCAATAGAATGAGAAATAGAGAGGAACAAGTATCCAAAGGAATGGATTTTACCAAAGGGAATAACTGGAACCATTGCCTGCACATTTACTCATTCCACTGTATAGGATTCCTGTTAAGAATCCTTTGATCAGCTTTAGATATAACGAAGATGATAGAGTTTCCCCAAAATATTCCATTGAAGCAAATAAGAGAGAATTAACATCAACGATATTGTTCCTAAGTGCCAAGGAAACAAAGGGAAAACTAGATTCAATAGATTGGGAAATAGAGAGGAACAACTATCCAAAGTAATGGATTTTACCAAAGGGAATAACTGGAACCATTGCCTGCACATTCACTCGTGCCACAGTATCGATTCCTGTTAAGAATCCTTTGATCAGCTTTACATATTAAGAAGATGAAGGATTGTGCCCAAAATTTCCATTGAAGCAAATAGGAGAGAATTAACATCAACTATAAATTTCTTAATTGAATTGGAAACAAGAGGAACCCTAGACTCAATAGAATGGGAAACAGAGAGGAACAAGTATCCAAAGGAATGGATGTTCCCATAGGAATAACTGGAACTATTACCTGCTCATTCACTCATGCCACTGTATCGATTCCTGTAAAGAATACTTTGATCAGCTTTAGATTTTAAGAAGATGAAGCATTTTGACCAAAAAGTTCCTTTGAATCAAATGGAGGAGAATTAACATCAACTATAAATTTCTTAATTGAATTGGAATCAAGAGGAACACTAGACTCAATAGAATGGGAAATAAAGAGGAACAAGTATCCAAAGGAATGGATGTTCCCAAAGGAAAAAAAATGGAACTATTGCATTCACATCCACTCATTCTACTGTATAGGATTCCTGTTAAGAATCCTTTGATCAGCTTTACATATTAAGAAGATGATGGATTTTGCCCAAAATTTCCATTGAAGCAAATAGGAAAGAATTAACATCAACTATAAATTTCTTAATTGAATTGGAAAAAAGAGGAACCCTAGACTCAATAGAATGGGAAATAGAGAGGAACAAGTATCCAAAGGAATGAATTTTACCAAAGGGAATAACTGGAACCATTATATGCACATTCACTCATTCCTCTGTATAGGATTCCTGTTAAGAATCCTTTGATCAGCTTTAGATATAAAGAAGATGATGAATTTTGCCCAAAATGTTCCTTTGAAGCAAATAGGAGAGATTTTCTCATCAACTTTAATGTTCCTAAATGCCAAGGAAACAAAGGAAAAAATAGATTCAATAGATTGCGAAATAGAGAAGAACAAGTATCCAAAGGAATGGATGTTTCCAAAGGAAATAACTGGAACTATTGCCTGAACATTCACTCATGCCACTGTATCGATTCCTGTTTAGAATCCTTTGATCAGCTGTAGATTTTAAGAAGATGAAGGATTTTGACCAAAAAGGTCCTTTGAAAAAAATGGGAGAGAATTAAGATCAACTATAAATTTCTTAATTGAATTGGAAACAAGAGGAACGCTAGACTCAATAGAATGAGAAATAGAGAGGAACAAGTATCCAAAGGAATGGATTTTACCAAAGGGAATAACTGGAACCATTGCCTGCACATTTACTCATTCCACTGTATAGGATTCCTGTTAAGAATCCTTTGATCAGCTTTAGATATAACGAAGATGATAGAGTTTCCCCAAAATATTCCATTGAAGCAAATAAGAGAGAATTAACATCAACGATATTGTTCCTAAATGCCAAGGAAACAAAGGGAAAACTAGATTCAATAGATTGGGAAATAGAGAGGAACAACTATCCAAAGTAATGGATTTTACCAAAGGGAATAACTGGAACCATTGCCTGCACATTCACTCGTGCCACTGTATTGATTCCTGTTAAGAATCCTTTGATCAGCTTTAGATATAACGAAGAAGATAGAGGTTCCCCAAAATATTCCATTGAAGCAAATAAGAGAGAATTAACATCAACGATAATGTTCCTAAATGCCAAGGAAACAAAGGGAAAACTAGATTCAATAGATTGTGAAATAGAGAGGAACAAGTATCCAAAGGAATGGCTGTTCCCAAAGGAAATAACTGGAACTATTGTCTGCACATTCACTCATGCCACTGTAACGATTCCTGTAAAGAATCCTTTGATCAGCTTTAGATTTTAAGAAGATGAAGCATTTTGACCAAAAAGTTCCTTTGAATCAAATGGGGGAGAATTAACATCAACTATAAATTTCTTAATTGAATTCGAATCAAGAGGAACACTAGACTCAATAGAATGGGAAATAGAGAGGAACAAGTATCCAAAGGAATGGATGTTCCCAAAGGAAATAACTGGAACTATTGCATTCACATCCACTCATTCTACTGTATAGGATTCCTCTTAAGAATCCTTTGATCAGCTTTATATATTAAGAAGATGAAGGATTTTGACCAAAAAGTTCCATTGAAACAAATAGTAGAGAATTAACATCAACTATAAATTTCTTAATTGAATTGGAAACAAGACGAACACTAGACTCTATAGAATGGGAAACAGAGAGGAACAAGTATCCAAAGGAATGGATGTTCCCAAGGAAATAACTGGAACTATTGCCTGCACATTCACTCATGCCACTGTATCGATTCCTGTAAAGAATACTTTGATCAGCTTTAGATTTTAAGAAGATGAAGGATTTTGACCAAAATGTTCCTTTGAAGCAAATAGGGGAGAATTCTCATCAACTTTAATATTCCTAAATGCCAAGGAAACAAAGGAAAAAATAGATTCAATAGATTGGGAAATAGAGAACAACAAGTATCCAAAGGAATGGATGTTCCCAAAGGAAGTAACTGGAACTATTACCTGCACATTCACTCATTCCTCTGTATATGAATCCTGTTAAGAATCCTTTGATCAGCTTTAGATATAACGAAGATGATCAATTTTGCACAAAATGTTCCATTGAAGCAAAAAGGAGAGAATTATCATCAACTATAATGATCCTAAATGCCAAGGAAAGAAAGGAAAAAATAGATTCAATAGATTGGGAAATAGAGAGGAACAAGTATCCAAAGGAATGGATGTTCCCAAAGGAAAAAACTGGAACTATTACCTGCACATTCACTCATTCCTGTGTATATGATTCCTGTTAAGAATCCTTTGATCAGCTTTACATATTAAGAAGATGATGGATTTTGCCCAAAATTTCCATTGAAGCAAATAGGAGAGAATTAACATCAACTATAAATTTCTTAATTGAATTGGAATCAAGAGGAACCCTAGACTAAATAGAATGGGAAACAGAGAGGAACAAGTATCCAAAGGAATGGATGTTCCCAAAGGAATAACTGGAACTATTACCTGCACATTCACTCATGCCACTGTATCGATTCCTGTAAAGAATACTTTGATCAGTTTTAGATTTTAAGAAGATGAAGCATTTTGACCAAAAAGTTCCTTTGAATCAAAAGGGGGAAAATTAACATCAACTATAAATTTCTTAATTGGATTGGAATCAAGAGGAACACTAGACTCAATAGAATGGGAAATAGAGAGGAACAAGTATCCAAAGGAATGGATGTTCCCAAAGGAAAAAAATGGAACTATTGCATTCACATCCACTCATTCTACTGTATAGGATTCCTGTTAAGAATCCTTTGATCAGCTTTACATATTAAGAAGATGATGGATTTTTCCCAAAATGTTCCTTTGAAGCAAATAAGAGAGAATTAACATCAACGATAATGTTCCTAAATGCCAAGGAAACAAAGGGAAAACTAGATTCAATAGATTGTGAAATAGAGAGGAACAAGTATCCAAAAGAATGGATGTTCCCAAAGGAAAAAACTGGAACTATTACCTGCACATTCACTCATTCCTCTGTATATGATTCCTGTTAAGAATCCTTTGATCAGCTTTACATATTAAGAAGATGATGGATTTTGCCCAAAATTTCCATTGAAGCAAATAGGAGAGAATTAACATCAACTATAAATTTCTTAATTGAATTGGAAACAAGAGGAACCCTAGACTCAATAGAATGGGAAACAGAGAGGAACAAGTATCCAAAGGAATGGATGTTCCCAAAGGAATAACTGGAACTATTACCTGCACATTCACTCATGCCACTGTATCAATTCCTGTAAAGAATACTTTGATCAGCTTTAGATTTTAAGAAGATGAAGCATTTTGACCAAAAAGTTCCTTTGAATCAAATGGGGGAGAATTAACATCAACTATAAATTTCTTAATTGAATTGGAATCAAGAGGAACACTAGACTCAATAGAATGGGAAATAAAGAGGAACAAGTATCCAAAGGAATGGACGTTCCCAAAGGAAAAAAATGGAACTATTGCATTCACATCCACTCATTCTACTGTATAGGATTCCTGTTAAGAATCCTTTGATCAGCTTTACATATTAAGAAGATGATGGATTTTGCCCAAAATTTCCATGGAAGCAAATAGGAGAGATTTTCTCATCAACTTTAATGTTCCTAAAGGCCAAGGAAACAAAGGAAAAAATAGATTCAATAGATTGGGAAATAGAGAAGAACAAGTATCCAAAGGAATGGATGTTCCCAAAGGAAGTAACTGGAACTATTACCTGCACATTCACTCATTCCTCTGTATATGATTCCTGTTAAGAATCCTTTGATCAGCTTTAGATATAACGAAGATGATAGAGTTTCCCCAAAATATTCCATTGAAGCAAATAAGAGAGAATTAACATCAACGATAATGTTCCTAAATGCCAAGGAAACAAAGGGAAAACTAGATTCAATAGATTGTGAAATAGAGGAACAAGTATCCAAAGGAATGGATGTTCCCAAAGGAAATAACTGGAACTATTACCTGCACATTCACTCATTCCACTTTATATGATTCCTGTTAAGAATCCTTTGATCAGCTTTAGATATAAAGAAGATGATGAATTTTGCACAAAATGTTCCATTGAAGCAAAAAGGAGAGAATTATCATCAACTATAATGTTCCTAAATGCCAAGGAAACAAAGGAAAAAATAGATTCAATAGATTGGGAAATAGAGAGGCACAAGTATACAAAGGAATGGATGTTCCCAAAGGAAATAACTGGAAGTATTGCATTCACATCCACTCATTCTACTGTATAGGATTCCTCTTAAGAATCCTTTGATCAGCTTTATATATTAAGAAGATGAAGGATTTTGAACAAAAAGTTCCATTGAAACAAATAGGAGAGAATTAACATCAACAATAAATTTCTTAATTGAATTGGAAACAAGAGGAACACTAGACTCTATAGAATGGGAAATTGAGAGGAACAAGTATCAAAAGGAATGGATGTTCCCAAAGGAAATAACTGGAACCATTGTCTGCACATTCACTCATTCCACTGTATAGGATTCCTGTTAAGAATCCTTTGATCAACTTTACATATAAAGAAGATGATGGATTTTGCCCAAAATGTTCCATTGAATCAAATAGGAGAGAATTATCATCAACTATAATGTTCCTAAATGCCAAGGAAACAAAGGGAAAACTAGATTCAATAGACTGGGAAATAGAGAGGAAAAACTATCCAAAGGAATGGATGTTCCCAAAGGGAATAACTGGAACCATTGTCATTCCACTTAATAGGATTCCTGTTAAGAATCCTTTGATAAGCTTTAGATATAAAGAAGATGATGGATTTTGCCCAAAAGTTCCATTGAAAGAAATAGGAGAGAATTAACATCAAGTATAAATTTCTTAATTGAATTGGAAACAAGAGGAACACTAGACTCAATAGAATGGGAAATAGAGAGGAACAAGTATCCAAATGAATGGATTTTACAAAAGGGAATAACTGGAACCATTGCCTGCACATTCACTCATTCCTCTGTATAGCATTCCTGTTAAGAATCCTTTGATCAGCTTTAGATATAACGAAGATGATAGAGTTTTCCCAAAATACTCCATTGAAGCAAATAAGAGAGAATTAACATCAACGATAATGTTCCTAAATGCCAAGGAAACAAAGGGAAAACTAGATTCAATAGATTGGGAAATAGAGAGGAACAAGCATCCAAAGGAATGGATGTTCCCAAAGGAAATAACTGGAACTATTGTCTGCACATTCACTCATGCCACTGTATCGATTCCTGTAAAGAATCCTTTGATCAGCTTTAGATTTTAAGAAGATGAAGCATTTTGACCAAAAAGTTCCTTTGAATCAAATGGGGGAGAAATAACATCAACTATAAATTTCTTAATTGAATTGGAATCAAGAGGAACACTAGACTCAATAGAATGGGAAATAGAGAGGAACAAGTATCCAAAGGAATGGATGTTCCCAAAGGAAATAACTGGAACTATTGCATTCACATCCATTCATTCTACTGTATAGGATTCCTCTTAAGAATCCTTTGATCAGCTTCATATATTAAGAAGATGAAGGATTTTGACCAAAAAGTTCCATTGAAACAAATAGTAGAGAATTAACATCAACTATAAATTTCTTAATTAAATTGGAAACAAGACGAACACTAGACTCTATAGAATGGGAAACAGAGAGGAACAAGTATCCAAAGGAATGGATGTTCCCAAAGGAAATAACTGGAACTATTGCATGCACATTCACTCATGCCACTGTATCGATTCCTGTAAAGAATACTTTGATCAGCTTTAGATTTTAAGAAGATGAAGGATTTTGACCAAAATGTTCCTTTGAAGCAAATAGGAGAGAATTCTCAACTTTAATATTCCTAAATGCCAAGGAAACAAAGGAAAAAATAGATTCAATAGATTGGGAAATAGAGAAGAACAAGTATCCAAAGGAATGGATATTCCCAAAGGAAGTAACTGGAACTATTACCTGCACATTCACTCATTCCTCTGTATATGATTCCTGTTAAGAATCCTTTGATCAGCTTTAGATATAACGAAGATGATCAATTTTACACAAAATGTTCCATTGCAGCAAAAAGGAGAGAATTATCATCAACTATAATGTTCCTAAATGCCAAGGAAAGAAAGAAAAAAATAGATTCAATAGATTGGGAAATAGAGAGGAACAAGTATCCAAAGGAGTGGATGTTCCCAAAGGAAAAAACTGGAACTATTACCTGCACATTCACTCATTCCTCTGTATATGATTCCTGTTAAGAATCCTTTGATCAGCTTTACATATTAAGAAGATGATGGATTTTGCCCAAAATTTCCATTGAAGCAAATAGGAGAGAATTAACATCAACTATAAATTTCTTAATTGAATTGGAAACAAGAGGAACCCTAGACTCAATAGAATGGGAAACAGAGAGGAACAAATATCCAAAGGAATGGATTTTACCAAAGGAATAACTGGAACTATTACCTGCACATTCACTCATGCCACTGTATCGATTCCTGTAAAGAATACTTTGATCAGCTTTAGATTTTAAGAAGATGAAGCATTTTGACCAAAAAGTTCCTTTGAATCAAATGGGGGAGAATTAACATCAACTATAAATTTCTTAATTGAATTGGAATCAAGAGGAACACTAGACTCAATAGAATGGGAAATAAAGAGGAACAAGTATCCAAAGGAATGGATGTTCCCAAAGGAAAAAAATGGAACTATTGCATTCACATCCACTCCTTCTACTGTATAGGATTCCTGTTAAGAATCCTTTGATCAGCTTTACATATTAAGAAGATGATGGATTTTGCCCAAAATTTCCATTGAAGCAAATAGGAGAGAATTAACAACTATAAATTTCTTAATTGAATTGGAAACAAGAGGAACCCTAGACTCAATAGAATGGGAAATAGAGAGGAACAAGTATCCAAAGGAATGAATTTTACCAAAGGAAATAACTGGAACCATTATATGCACATTCACTCATTCCTCTGTATAGGATTCCTGTTAAGAATCCTTTGATCAGCTTTAGATATAAAGAAGATGATGAATTTTGCCCAAAATGTTCCTTTGAAGCAAATAGGAGAGATTTTCTCATCAACTTTAATGTTCCTAAATGCCAAGGAAACAAAGGAAAAAATAGATTCAATAGATTGCGAAATAGAGAAGAACAAGTATCCAAAGGAATGGATGTTTCCAAAGGAAATAACTGGAACTATTGCCTGAACATTCACTCATGCCACTGTATCGATTCCTGTTTAGAATCCTTTGATCAGCTGTAGATTTTAAGAAGATGAAGGATTTTGACCAAAAAGGTCCTTTGAAAAAAATGGGAGAGAATTAAGATCAACTATAAATTTCTTAATTGAATTGGAAACAAGAGGAACGCTAGACTCAATAGAATGAGAAATAGAGAGGAACAAGTATCCAAAGTAATGGATTTTACCAAAGGGAATAACTGGAACCATTACCTGCACATTCACTCATGCCACTGTATCAATTCCTGTTAAGAATCCTTTGATCAGCTTTAGATATAACGAAGATGATAGAGTTTCCCCAAAATATTCCATTGAAGCAAATAAGAGAGAATTAACATCAACGATATTGTTCCTAAATGCCAAGGAAACAAAGGGAAAACTAGATTCAATAGATTGGGAAATAGAGAGGAACAACTATCCAAAGTAATGGATTTTACCAAAGGGAATAACTGGAACCATTGCCTGCACATTCACTCGTGCCACTGTATTGATTCCTGTTAAGAATCCTTTGATCAGCTTTAGATATAACGAAGAAGATAGAGGTTCCCCAAAATATTCCATTGAAGCAAATAAGAGAGAATTAACATCAACGATAATGTTCCTAAATGCCAAGGAAACAAAGGGAAAACTAGATTCAATAGATTGTGAAATAGAGAGGAACAAGTATCCAAAGGAATGGATGTTCCCAAAGGAAATAACTGGAACTATTGTCTGCACATTCACTCATGCCACTGTATCGATTCCTGTAAAGAATCCTTTGATCAGCTTTAGATTTTAAGAAGATGAAGCATTTTGACCAAAAAGTTCCTTTGAATCAAATGGGGGAGAATTAACATCAACTATAAATTTCTTAATTGAATTCGAATCAAGAGGAACACTAGACTCAATAGAATGGGAAATAGAGAGGAACAAGTATCCAAAGGAATGGATGTTCCCAAAGGAAATAACTGGAACTATTGCATTCACATCCACTCATTCTACTGTATAGGATTCCTCTTAAGAATCCTTTGATCAGCTTTATATATTAAGAAGATGAAGGATTTTGACCAAAAAGTTCCATTGAAACAAATAGTAGAGAATTAACATCAATTATAAATTTCTTAATTGAATTGGAAACAAGACGAACACTAGACTCTATAGAATGGGAAACAGAGAGGAACAAGTATCCAAAGGAATGGATGTTCCCAAGGAAATAACTGGAACTATTGCCTGCACATTCACTCATGCCACTGTATCGATTCCTGTAAAGAATACTTTGATCAGCTTTAGATTTTAAGAAGATGAAGGATTTTGACCAAAATGTTCCTTTGAAGCAAATAGGGGAGAATTCTCATCAACTTTAATATTCCTAAATGCCAAGGAAACAAAGGAAAAAATAGATTCAATAGATTGGGAAATAGAGAACAACAAGTATCCAAAGGAATGGATGTTCCCAAAGGAAGTAACTGGAACTATTACCTGCACATTCACTCATTCCTCTGTATATGAATCCTGTTAAGAATCCTTTGATCAGCTTTAGATATAACGAAGATGATCAATTTTGCACAAAATGTTCCATTGAAGCAAAAAGGAGAGAATTATCATCAACTATAATGATCCTAAATGCCAAGGAAAGAAAGGAAAAAATAGATTCAATAGATTGGGAAATAGAGAGGAACAAGTATCCAAAGGAATGGATGTTCCCAAAGGAAAAAACTGGAACTATTACCTGCACATTCACTCATTCCTGTGTATATTATTCCTGTTAAGAATCCTTTGATCAGCTTTACATATTAAGAAGATGATGGATTTTGCCCAAAATTTGCATTGAAGCAAATAGGAGAGAATTAACATCAACTATAAATTTCTTAATTGAATTGGAAACAAGAGGAACCCTAGACTAAATAGAATGGGAAACAGAGAGGAACAAGTATCCAAAGGAATGGATGTTCCCAAAGGAATAACTGGAACTATTACCTGCACATTCACTCATGCCACTGTATCGATTCCTGTAAAGAATACTTTGATCAGTTTTAGATTTTAAGAAGATGAAGCATTTTGACCAAAAAGTTCCTTTGAATCAAAAGGGGGAAAATTAACATCAACTATAAATTTCTTAATTGGATTGGAATCAAGAGGAACACTAGACTCAATAGAATGGGAAATAGAGAGGAACAAGTATCCAAAGGAATGGATGTTCCCAAAGGAAAAAAATGGAACTATTGCATTCACATCCACTCATTCTACTGTATAGGATTCCTGTTAAGAATCCTTTGATCAGCTTTACATATTAAGAAGATGATGGATTTTGCCCAAAATTTCCATTGAAGCAAATAGGAGAGAATTAACAACTATAAATTTCTTAATTGAATTGGAAACAAGAGGAACCCTAGACTCAATAGAATGGGAAATAGAGAGGAACAAGTATCCAAAGGAATGAATTTTACCAAAGGAAATAACTGGAACCATTATATGCACATTCACTCATTCCTCTGTATAGGATTCCTGTTAAGAATCCTTTGATCAGCTTTAGATATAAAGAAGATGATGAATTTTGCCCAAAATGTTCCTTTGAAGCAAATAGGAGAGATTTTCTCATCAACTTTAATGTTCCTAAATGCCAAGGAAACAAAGGAAAAAATAGATTCAATAGATTGCGAAATAGAGAAGAACAAGTATCCAAAGGAATGGATGTTTCCAAAGGAAATAACTGGAACCATTGCCTGAACATTCACTCATGCCACTGTATCGATTCCTATAAAGAATCCTTTGATCAGCTGTAGATTTTAAGAAGATGAAGGATTTTGACCAAAAAGGTCCTTTGAAAAAAATGGGAGAGAATTAACATCAACTATAAATTTCTTAATTGAATTGGAAACAAGAGGAACGCTCGACTCAATAGAATGAGAAATAGAGAGGAACAAGTATCCAAAGGAATGGATTTTACCAAAGGGAATAACTGAAACCATTGCCTGCACATTTACTCATTCCACTGTATAGGATTCCTGTTAAGAATCCTTTGATCAGCTTTAGATATAACGAAGATGATAGAGTTTCCCCAAAATATTCCATTGAAGCAAATAAGAGAGAATTAACATCAACGATATTGTTCCTAAATGCCAAGGAAACAAAGGGAAAACTAGATTCAATAGATTGGGAAATAGAGAGGAACAACTATCCAAAGTAATGGATTTTACCAAAGGGAATAACTGGAACCATTGCCTGCACATTCACTCGTGCCACTGTATCGATTCCTGTTAAGAATCCTTTGATCAGCTTTAGATATAACGAAGATGATAGAGGTTCCCCAAAATATTCCATTGAAGCAAATAAGAGAGAATTAACATCAACGATAATGTTCCTAAATGCCAAGGAAACAAAGGGAAAACTAGATTCAATAGATTGTGAAATAGAGAGGAACAAGTATCCAAAGGAATGGATGTTCCCAAAGGAAATAACTGGAACTATTGTCTGCACATTCACTCATGCCACTGTATCGATTCCTGTAAAGAATCCTTTGATCAGCTTTAGATTTTAAGAAGATGAAGCATTTTGACCAAAAAGTTCCTTTGAATCAAATGGGGGAGAATTAACATCAACTATAAATTTCTTAATTGAATTGGAATCAAGAGGAACACTAGACTCAATAGAATGGGAAATAGAGAGGAACAAGTATCCAAAGGAATGGATGTTCCCAAAGGAAATAACTGGAACTATTGCATTCACATCCACTCATTCTACTGTATAGGATTCCTCTTAAGAATCCTTTGATCAGCTTTATATATTAAGAAGATGAAGGATTTTGACCAAAAAGTTCCATTGAAACAAATAGTAGAGAATTAACATCAACTATAAATTTCTTAATTGAATTGGAAACAAGACGAACACTAGACTCTATAGAATGGGAAACAGAGAGGAACAAGTATCCAAAGGAATGGATGTTCCCAAAGGAAATAACTGGAACTATTGCCTGCACATTCACTCATGCCACTGTATCGATTCCTGTAAAGAATACTTTGATCAGCTTTAGATTTTAAGAAGATGAAGGATTTTGACCAAAATGTTCCTTTGAAGCAAATAGGGGAGAATTCTCATCAACTTTAATATTCCTAAATGCCAAGGAAACAAAGGAAAAAATAGATTCAATAGATTGGGAAATAGAGAACAACAAGTATCCAAAGGAATGGATGTTCCCAAAGGAAGTAACTGGAACTATTACCTGCACATTCACTCATTCCTCTGTATATGAATCCTGTTAAGAATCCTTTGATCAGCTTTAGATATAACGAAGATGATCAATTTTGCACAAAATGTTCCATTGAAGCAAAAAGGAGAGAATTATCATCAACTATAATGTTCCTAAATGCCAAGGAAAGAAAGGAAAAAATAGATTCAATAGATTGGGAAATAGAGAGGAACAAGTATCCAAAGGAATGGATGTTCCCAAAGGAAAAAAATGGAACTATTGCATTCACATCCACTCATTCTACTGTATAGGATTCCTGTTAAGAATCCTTTGATCAGCTTTACATATTAAGAAGATGATGGATTTTGCCCAAAATTTCCATTGAAGCAAATAGGAGAGAATTAACATCAACTATAAATTTCTTAATTGAATTGGAAACAAGAGGAACCCTAGACTCAATAGAATGGGAAATAGAGAGGAACAAGTATCCAAAGGAATGGATGTTCCCAAAGGGAATAACTGGAACCATTATATGCACATTCACTCATTCCTCTGTATAGCATTCCTGTTAAGAATCCTTTGATAAGCTTTAGATATAAAGAAGATGATGAATTTTGCCCAAAATGTTCCTTTGAAGCAAATAGGAGAGATTTTCTCATCAACTTTAATGTTCCTAAATGCCAAGGAAACAAAGGAAAAAATAGATTCAATAGATTGCGAAATAGAGAAGAACAAGTATCCAAAGGAATGGATGTTCCCAAAGGAAATAACTGGAACCATTGCCTGAACATTCACTCATGCCACTGTATCGATTCCTGTAAAGAATCCTTTGATCAGCTGTAGATTTTAAGAAGATGGAGGATTTTGACCAAAAAGGTCCTTTGAAAAAAACTGGAGAGAATTAACATCAACTATAAATTTCTTAATTGAATTGGAAAGAAGAGGAACGCTAGACTCAATAGAATGAGAAATAGAGAGGAACAAGTATCCAAAGGAATGGATTTTACCAAAGGGAATAACTGGAACCATTGCCTGCACATTTACTCATTCCAGTGTATAGGATTCCTGTTAAGAATCCTTTGATCAGCTTTAGATATAACGAAGATGATAGAGTTTCCCCAAAATATTCCATTGAAGCAAATAAGAGAGAATTAACATCAACGATATTGTTCCTAAATGCCAAGGAAACAAAGGGAAAACTAGATTCAATAGATTGGGAAATAGAGAGGAACAACTATCCAAAGTAATGGATTTTACCAAAGGGAATAACTGGAACCATTGCCTGCACATTCACTCGTGCCACTGTATCGATTCCTGTTAAGAATCCTTTGATCAGCTTTAGATATAACTGTTAGGATTACTGGGTGAGAACTCAGGTTTTCTGGACAGTTACAAGGTGAGAACTCAGGTTGACTTGATAGAGGGGGCAAGCTCATTGGCTGGGGTGGTTCTTCCCAGAAGCCCTTGCATTATCCCACACCCATTCTCTGGGAGAATAAAAGAGAGGACTCTCAGAGAAAGAAGAAGAGGACTCTGAATTGCATCAGGCTTGACGGGGCTCTCTGCAGGAAGGGAAGTCACTTCTTTGGACAAGAGTTAACAGCAACTGCCTGGAGACAACGGTTCATTACAGGAAGAAGAATCTGTCGGAGAGATTTGAGTAGAAGACACAGCAGATTTCTTCCCAGAGAGCGATCCAGCAGCTTCTGGAGACGACAGCTCGTTACAATTGGCGTCCACACGTGGGGCAAGGACTTTTACTTATCCTGACAAGAGGAGCTAGACCAGACCTTTGCAATTTGGCGCCCGAACAGGGACAGACACAGTCCTGATTCCAGTGGAAAAGCTTCCAATCTAGATCTCAGTCTCTCTGACCCAGAACCGTGAGTAACGAGGAAACTTTGTTAAAGATTAAGTGAGCGTGCTAATAGATAAATAAGGAACTTAACTTGTTAAGGGCTAAACCAGGAATCTCTTATAGCTGAAATGGGGCAGATGTTAGCTATATTCAATCCCTGGACCTCAGCCGACTCAACCTCAGCCCCAGACGCAACCTCAGCTCCATTCAGGAGTGGTACTATAGAGAGTATAATCAACATAATTGAGGAGCAGAGTTTACTTGTAACCTGGGTACAGATTGCTAAACTCTTGGCTGCATTAAGACGCACATCCCCTTGGTTCTTAGAGGAAGAAAAGATAGATGTAGATAAATGGAAGCTAGTGGGATATGAAATGAAAGAATTTCAAGCAAAAAATGGGCCTCGTTCAATTTCTGCAGAAGTATTTTATATCTACAACATAGTTCAATTAGCCTTAAACTATCAAGCAAGTTGTAGGAGAAGGAAAAGTTCTAAAAATGAACAGAGGAGGAAGTGTGAGGAAAAAAGGAAAGATCAAGATCTTTCCCTAGAGCAAGAGGATTTAAATGAGGAATTATGGTATGATTCTCTTGAAGAAGCTTCAACCCTGCCTAGAGAACAGATTATTGACAGGCCCACATCAACCCCACCTTCAGAGATGGAGGAAGAAAGAGGGGAAGAGGCAGAAACACAAACAGAATTGCCTGTGAAGAAGCCTAAGCCTATGACAAGATTAGAAAAAGCATTGGTTAAAGCTAAGAGAGAAGGACAGGATATAAGTGATTTTATACATGCATATCCTGTGATTGAAAATACTGACTCTGTAGGTAAAAAAAGGAGAAGATATGCACCTTTAGATTTGAATACAATTAAGGATTTGAAAAAAGGTTGTACCCTTTATGGGGCTACATCAGCTTATGTCAAAATGTTACTAGATGGTTTGTCTTATGAAGTCCTAACCCCGAATGATTGGAAATCCATAGCAAGGATATGCCTGGAACCTGGAGAAAATTTATTATGGCTTTCGGAATTTCATGAATTATGTAAAATTCAAGTCAGATGCAATTTGGAAATAGGAGTTAACACACAATTCACTTTTGAGCACTTGGCTGGTGAAGGTCGGTATGGAGAGAATTCAGAACAGACTGATTATACCATGACAATATATGAACAAATTGCTAAGGCTGCAATAAAAGCTTGGGGTGTCCTTCCTGGACAGAAAGATCGTGGAGAGGCTTTCACTAAAATACAGCAAGGTCCCAATGAACCTTTTGCAGATTTTGTGGGACGTTTGCAAACTGCTGTCAAAAGAACTATTGGAGAAAATTCAGCTACAGAAATAATGACCAGACATCTGGCTAAGGAAAATGCCAACGAGATTTGCAAAAGAATTATATGGGGATTAGACAAAGATGCTCCTTTAGAGGAGATCATAAGACGCTGTGCTACAGTGGGAACAAATGCTTTTTACACCCGGACAATGATGAATGTGGAAAGACAGGGTCCCTCCTGGCAAGGGCCTTCTAGAGAAACTCGGCGATGTTTTCAATGTGGAAAAAGTGGACATCTAAGAGCTCAGTGTAGGTATGGAGATACAGTGAGAAGACAGGGTGAGAGAAGACCTAAAACCCCATGTCCAAAATGCAACAGAGGACTCCATTGGGCATCAGAGTGTAGAATAATTCAGGGAAACGGGATGAGGGGCCCAGGTCCAGGGCCCCAGGCAAAAAAGACGTGGGGTATGATGGCAGCTAATGCTACACCCAAAGAACCTTTAGAAGGCCAGGACTCTGATTTAATCAACCAGCAGAAAAGCAATCACATGGCAGAAAGGGATTACCCAATCAGTCAGTCAAAAGGCAATCAGATTGCAAAAATGGATTACACTTGGGGAGAATACAGGCCTTTTAAACCAACAGGGCTGTGCCCAGTGCAAACAACTCCAATGTAATTGTCAGATGATGAGAAGAGATTTAGAAAGTGATAAATAGAAGAAAATTAGATAGGTTAACTGCCTGGGAGAGAGGGTTTGCTTGTATTTTAACAGACAGAAGAAAACAGATGAAGAAGGAAATAGATGGGTGGCAACAAGCACCTGGAGAGAGATAGAAAAAGAGAAAGACCTCAAAATAAAGGAGAAGATCTAAGAAACATCTGACACTGAAAGAGCATGGATAATAAGAAGACTGTTAAAGAACTTTAAAAACCAGCAGGAATCATTGGACTTCCTCACACAAGATGAGACTAATGGACAATGGACTTATGGACATTTATAAATTTTCAATTTATGATTATTTGATTATGTTATTTGTCATATACTTCTAGCATGTATTATGTTACTATGTTACTATATGCTTATGTAATTTATGTAATTATCTGTAATACTTCCCATATTGATGGATTTATGTTTCAAGGTCATGACTGTCCTATGTTCTAAATCAAAAGAAAGGGGGAGATGTTAGGATTACTGGGTGAGAACTCAGGTTTTCTGGACAGTTACAAGGTGAGAACTCAGGTTGACTTGATAGAGGGGGCAAGCTCATTGGCTGGGGTGGTTCTTCCCAGAAGCCCTTGCATTATCCCACACCCATTCTCTGGGAGAATAAAAGAGAGGACTCTCAGAGAAAGAAGAAGAGGACTCTGAATTGCATCAGGCTTGACGGGGCTCTCTGCAGGAAGGGAAGTCACTTCTTTGGACAAGAGTTAACAGCAACTGCCTGGAGACAACGGTTCATTACAGGAAGAAGAATCTGTCGGAGAGATTTGAGTAGAAGACACAGCAGATTTCTTCCCAGAGAGCGATCCAGCAGCTTCTGGAGACGACAGCTCGTTACATATAACGAAGATGATAGAGGTTCCCCAAAATATTCCATTGAAGCAAATAAGAGAGAATTAACATCAACGATAATGTTCCTAAATGCCAAGGAAACAAAGGGAAAACTAGATTCAATAGATTGTGAAATAGAGAGGAACAAGTATCCAAAGGAATGGATGTTCCCAAAGGAATAACTGGAACTATTGTCTGCACATTCACTCATGCCACTGTATCGATTCCTGTAAAGAATCCTTTGATCAGCTTTAGATTTTAAGAAGATGAAGCATTTTGACCAAAAAGTTCCTTTGAATCAAATGGGGGAGAATTAACATCAACTATAAATTTCTTAATTGAATTGGAATCAAGAGGAACACTAGACTCAATAGAATGGGAAATAGAGAGGAACAAGTATCCAAAGGAATGGATGTTCCCAAAGGAAATAACTGGAACTATTGCATTCACATCCACTCATTCTACTGTATAGGATTCCTCTTAAGAATCCTTTGATCAGCTTTATATATTAAGAAGATGAAGGATTTTGACCAAAAAGTTCCATTGAAACAAATAGTAGAGAATTAACATCAACTATAAATTTCTTAATTGAATTGGAAACAAGACGAACACTAGACTCTATAGAATGGGAAACAGAGAGGAACAAGTATCCAAAGGAATGGATGTTCCCAAAGGAAAAAAAATGGAACTATTGCATTCACATCCACTCATTCTACTGTATAGGATTCCTGTTAAGAATCCTTTGATCAGCTTTACCTATTAAGAAGATGATGGATTTTGCCCAAAATTTCCATTGAAGCAAATAGGAGAGAATTAACATCAACTATAAATTTCTTAATTGAATTGGAAACAAGAGGAACCCTAGACTCAATAGAATGGGAAATAGAGAGGAACAAGTATCCAAAGGAATGAATTTTACCAAAGGGAATAACTGGAACCATTATATGCACATTCACTCATTCCTCTGTATAGGATTCCTGTTAAGAATCCTTTGATCAGCTTTAGATATAAAGAAGATGATGAATTTTGCCCAAAATGTTCCTTTGAAGCAAATAGGAGAGATTTTCTCATCAACTTTAATGTTCCTAAATGCCAAGGAAACAAAGGAAAAAATAGATTCAATAGATTGCGAAATAGAGAAGAACAAGAATCCAAAGGAATGGATGTTTCCAAAGGAAATAACTGGAACTATTGCCTGAACATTCACTCATGCCACTGTATCGATTCCTATAAAGAATCCTTTGATCAGCTGTAGATTTTAAGAAGATGAAGGATTTTGACCAAAAAGGTCCTTTGAAAAAAATGGGAGAGAATTAACATCAACTATAAATTTCTTAATTGAATTGGAAACAAGAGGAACGCTAGACTCAATAGAATGAGAAATAGAGAGGAACAAGTATCCAAAGGAATGGATTTTACCAAAGGGAATAACTGGAACCATTGCCTGCACATTTACTCATTCCACTGCATAGGATTCCTGTTAAGAATCTTTTGATCAGCTTTAGATATAACGAAGATGATAGAGTTTCCCCAAAATATTCCATTGAAGCAAATAAGAGAGAATTAAGATCAACGATATTGTTCCTAAATGCCAAGGAAACAAAGGGAAAACTAGATTCAATAGATTGGGAAATAGAGAGGAACAACTATCCAAAGTAATGGATTTTACCAAAGGGAATAACTGGAACCATTGCCTGCACATTCACTCGTGCCACTGTATCGATTCCTGTTAAGAATCCTTTGATCAGCTTTAGATATAACGAAGATGATAGAGGTTCCCCAAAATATTCCATTGAAGCAAATAAAAGAGAATTAACATCAACGATAATGTTCCTAAATGCCAAGGAAACAAAGGGAAAACTAGATTCAATAGATTGTGAAATAGAGAGGAACAAGTATCCAAAGGAATGGATGTTCCCAAAGGAATAACTGGAACTATTGTCTGCACATTCACTCATGCCACTGTATCGATTCCTGTAAAGAATCCTTTGATCAGCTTTAGATTTTAAGAAGATGAAGCATTTTGACCAAAAAGTTCCTTTGAATCAAATGGGGGAGAATTAACATCAACTATAAATTTCTTAATTGAATTGGAATCAAGAGGAACACTAGACTCAATAGAATGGGAAATAGAGAGGAACAAGTATCCAAAGGAATGGATGTTCCCAAAGGAAATAACTGGAACTATTGCATTCACATCCACTCATTCTACTGTATAGGATTCCTCTTAAGAATCTTTTGATCAGCTTTATATATTAAGAAGATGAAGGATTTTGACCAAAAAGTTCCATTGAAACAAATAGTAGAGAATTAACATCAACTATAAATTTCTTAATTGAATTGGAAACAAGACGAACACTAGACTCTATAGAATGGGAAACAGAGAGGAACAAGTATCCAAAGGAATGGATGTTCCCAAAGGAAAAAAAATGGAACTATTGCATTCACATCCACTCATTCTACTGTATAGGATTCCTGTTAAGAATCCTTTGATCAGCTTTACCTATTAAGAAGATGATGGATTTTGCCCAAAATTTCCATTGAAGCAAATAGGAGAGAATTAACATCAACTATAAATTTCTTAATTGAATTGGAAACAAGAGGAACCCTAGACTCAATAGAATGGGAAATAGAGAGGAACAAGTATCCAAAGGAATGAATTTTACCAAAGGGAATAACTGGAACCATTATATGCACATTCACTCATTCCTCTGTATAGGATTCCTGTTAAGAATCCTTTGATCAGCTTTAGATATAAAGAAGATGATGAATTTTGCCCAAAATGTTCCTTTGAAGCAAATAGGAGAGATTTTCTCATCAACTTTAATGTTCCTAAATGCCAAGGAAACAAAGGAAAAAATAGATTCAATAGATTGCGAAATAGAGAAGAACAAGAATCCAAAGGAATGGATGTTTCCAAAGGAAATAACTGGAACTATTGCCTGAACATTCACTCATGCCACTGTATCGATTCCTATAAAGAATCCTTTGATCAGCTGTAGATTTTAAGAAGATGAAGGATTTTGACCAAAAAGGTCCTTTGAAAAAAATGGGAGAGAATTAACATCAACTATAAATTTCTTAATTGAATTGGAAACAAGAGGAACGCTAGACTCAATAGAATGAGAAATAGAGAGGAACAAGTATCCAAAGGAATGGATTTTACCAAAGGGAATAACTGGAACCATTGCCTGCACATTTACTCATTCCACTGCATAGGATTCCTGTTAAGAATCTTTTGATCAGCTTTAGATATAACGAAGATGATAGAGTTTCCCCAAAATATTCCATTGAAGCAAATAAGAGAGAATTAAGATCAACGATATTGTTCCTAAATGCCAAGGAAACAAAGGGAAAACTAGATTCAATAGATTGGGAAATAGAGAGGAACAACTATCCAAAGTAATGGATTTTACCAAAGGGAATAACTGGAACCATTGCCTGCACATTCACTCGTGCCACTGTATCGATTCCTGTTAAGAATCCTTTGATCAGCTTTAGATATAACGAAGATGATAGAGGTTCCCCAAAATATTCCATTGAAGCAAATAAAAGAGAATTAACATCAACGATAATGTTCCTAAATGCCAAGGAAACAAAGGGAAAACTAGATTCAATAGATTGTGAAATAGAGAGGAACAAGTATCCAAAGGAATGGATGTTCCCAAAGGAAATAACTGGAACTATTGTCTGCACATTCACTCATGCCACTGTATCGATTCCTGTAAAGAATCCTTTGATCAGCTTTAGATTTTAAGAAGATGAAGCATTTTGACCAAAAAGTTCCTTTGAATCAAATGGGGGAGAATTAACATCAACTATAAATTTCTTAATTGAATTGGAATCAAGAGGAACACTAGACTCAATAGAATGGGAAATAGAGAGGAACAAGTATCCAAAGGAATGGATGTTCCCAAAGGAAATAACTGGAACTATTGCATTCACATCCACTCATTCTACTGTATAGGATTCCTCTTAAGAATCTTTTGATCAGCTTTATATATTAAGAAGATGAAGGATTTTGACCAAAAAGTTCCATTGAAACAAATAGTAGAGAATTAACATCAACTATAAATTTCTTAATTGAATTGGAAACAAGACGAACACTAGACTCTATAGAATGGGAAACAGAGAGGAACAAGTATCCAAAGGAATGGATGTTCCCAAAGGAAATAACTGGAACTATTGCCTGCACATTCACTCATGCCACTGTATCGATTCCTGTAAAGAATACTTTGATCAGCTTTAGATTTTAAGAAGATGAAGGATTTTGACCAAAATGTTCCTTTGAAGCAAATAGGGGAGAATTCTCATCAACTTTAATATTCCTAAATGCCAAGGAAACAAAGGAAAAAATAGATTCAATAAATTGGGAAATAGAGAACAACAAGTATCCAAAGGAATGGATGTTCCCGAAGGAAGTAACTGGAACTATTACCTGCACATTCACTCATTCCTCTGTATATGAATCCTGTTAAGAATCCTTTGATCAGCTTTAGATATAAGGAAGATGATCAATTTTGCACAAAATGTTCCATTGAAGCAAAAAGGAGAGAATTATCATCAACTATAATGTTCCTAAATGCCAAGGAAAGAAAGGAAAAAATAGATTCAATAGATTGGGAAATAGAGAGGAACAAGTATCCAAAGGAATGGATGTTCCCAAAGGAAAAAACTGGAACTATTACCTGCACATTCACTCATTCCTCTGTATATGATTCCTGTTAAGAATCCTTTGATCAGCTTTACATATTAATAAGATGATGGATTTTGCCCAAAATTTCCATTGAAGCAAATAGGAGAGAATTAACATCAACTATAAATTTCTTAATTGAATTGGAAACAAGAGGAACCCTAGACTAAATAGAATGGGAAACAGAGAGGAACAAGTATCCAAAGGAATGGATGTTCCCAAAGGAATAACTGGAACTATTACCTGCACATTCACTCATGCCACTGTATCGATTCCTGTAAAGAATACTTTGATCAGTTTTAGATTTTAAGAAGATGAAGCATTTTGACCAAAAAGTTCCTTTGAATCAAATGGGGGAGAATTAACATCAACTATAAATTTCTTAATTGGATTGGAATCAAGAGGAACACTAGACTCAATAGAATGGGAAATAGAGAGGAACAAGTATCCAAAGGAATGGATGTTCCCAAAGGAAAAAAATGGAACTATTGCATTCACATCCACTCATTCTACTGTATAGGATTCCTGTTAAGAATCCTTTGATCAGCTTTACCTATTAAGAAGATGATGGATTTTGCCCAAAATTTCCATTGAAGCAAATAGGAGAGAATTAACATCAACTATAAATTTCTTAATTGAATTGGAAACAAGAGGAACCCTAGACTCAATAGAATGGGAAATAGAGAGGAACAAGTATCCAAAGGAATGGATGTTCCCAAAGGGAATAACTGGAACCATTATATGCACATTCACTCATTCCTCTGTATAGCATTCCTGTTAAGAATCCTTTGATCAGCTTTAGATATAAAGAAGATGATGAATTTTGCCCAAAATGTTCCTTTGAACAAATAGGAGAGATTTTCTCATCAACTTTAATGTTCCTAAATGCCAAGGAAAGAAAGGAAAAAATAGATTCAATAGATTGGGAAATAGAGAGGAACAACTATCCAAAGTAATGGATTTTACCAAAGGGAATAACTGGAACCATTTCCTGCACATTCACTCATTCCACTGTATAGGATTCCTGTTAAGAATCCTTTGATCAGCTTTAGATATAAAGAAGATGATGTATTTTGCCCAAAATGTTCCTTTGAAGCAAATAAGAGAGAATTAACATCAACGATAATGTTCCTAAATGCCAAGGAAACAAAGGGAAAACTAGATTCAATAGATTGTGAAATAGAGAGGAACAAGTATCCAAAAGAATGGATGTTCCCAAAGGAAAAAACTGGAACTATTACCTGCACATTCACTCATTCCTCTGTATATGATTCCTGTTAAGAATCCTTTGATCAGCTTTACATATTAAGAAGATGATGGATTTTGCCCAAAATTTCCATTGAAGCAAATAGGAGAGAATTAACATCAACTATAAATTTCTTAATTGAATTGGAAACAAGAGGAACCCTAGACTCAATAGAATGGGAAACAGAGAGGAACAAGTATCCAAAGGAATGGATGTTCCCAAAGGAATAACTGGAACTATTACCTGCACATTCACTCATGCCACTGTATCAATTCCTGTAAAGAATACTTTGATCAGCTTTAGATTTTAAGAAGATGAAGGATTTTGACCAAAAAGGTCCTTTGAAAAAAATGGGAGAGAATTAACATCAACTATAAATTTCTTAATTGAATTGGAAACAAGAGGAATGCTAGACTCAATAGAATGAGAAATAGAGAGGAACAAGTATCCAAAGGAATGGATTTTACCAAAGGGAATAACTGGAACCATTGCCTGCACATTTACTCATTCCAGTGTATAGGATTCCTGTTAAGAATCCTTTGATCAGCTTTAGATATAACGAAGATGATAGAGTTTCCCCAAAATATTCCATTGAAGCAAATAAGAGAGAATTAACATCAACGATATTGTTCCTAAATGCCAAGGAAACAAAGGGAAAACTAGATTCAATAGATTGGGAAATAGAGAGGAACAACTATCCAAAGTAATGGATTTTACCAAAGGGAATAACTGGAACCATTGCCTGCACATTCACTCGTGCCACTGTATCGATTCCTGTTAAGAATCCTTTGATCAGCTTTAGATATAACGAAGATGATAGAGGTTCCCCAAAATATTCCATTGAAGCAAATAAGAGAGAATTAACATCAACGATAATGTTCCTAAATGCCAAGGAAACAAAGGGAAAACTAGATTCAATAGATTGTGAAATAGAGAGGAACAAGTATCCAAAGGAATGGATGTTCCCAAAGGAAATAACTGGAACTATTGTCTGCACATTCACTCATGCCACTGTATCGATTCCTGTAAAGAATCCTTTGATCAGCTTTAGATTTTAAGAAGATGAAGCATTTTGACCAAAAAGTTCCTTTGAATCAAATGGGGGAGAATTAACATCAACTATAAATTTCTTAATTGAATTGGAATCAAGAGGAACACTAGACTCAATAGAATGGGAAATAGAGAGGAACAAGTATCCAAAGGAATGGATGTTCCCAAAGGAAATAACTGGAACTATTGCATTCACATCCACTCATTCTACTGTATAGGATTCCTCTTAAGAATCCTTTGATCAGCTTTATATATTAAGAAGATGAAGGATTTTGACCAAAAAGTTCCATTGAAACAAATAGTAGAGAATTAACATCAACTATAAATTTCTTAATTGAATTGGAAACAAGACGAACACTAGACTCTATAGAATGGGAAACAGAGAGGAACAAGTATCCAAAGGAATGGATGTTCCCAAAGGAAATAACTGGAACTATTGCCTGCACATTCACTCATGCCACTGTATCGATTCCTGTAAAGAATACTTTGATCAGCTTTAGATTTTAAGAAGATGAAGGATTTTGACCAAAATGTTCCTTTGAAGCAAATAGGGGAGAATTCTCATCAACTTTAATATTCCTAAATGCCAAGGAAACAAAGGAAAAAATAGATTCAATAGATTGGGAAATAGAGAACAACAAGTATCCAAAGGAATGGATGTTCCCAAAGGAAGTAACTGGAACTATTACCTGCACATTCACTCATTCCTCTGTATATGAATCCTGTTAAGAATCCTTTGATCAGCTTTAGATATAAGGAAGATGATCAATTTTGCACAAAATGTTCCATTGAAGCAAAAAGGAGAGAATTATCATCAACTATAATGTTCCTAAATGCCAAGGAAAGAAAGGAAAAAATAGATTCAATAGATTGGGAAATAGAGAGGAACAAGTATCCAAAGGAATGGATGTTCCCAAAGGAAAAAACTGGAACTATTACCTGCACATTCACTCATTCCTCTGTATATGATTCCTGTTAAGAATCCTTTGATCAGCTTTACATATTAAGAAGATGATGGATTTTGCCCAAAATTTCCATTGAAGCAAATAGGAGAGAATTAACATCAACTATAAATTTCTTAATTGAATTGGAAACAAGAGGAACCCTAGACTAAATAAAATGGGAAAGAGAGAGGAACAAGTATCCAAAGGAATGGATGTTCCCAAAGGAATAACTGGAACTATTACCTGCACATTCACTCATGCCACTCTATCGATTCCTGTAAAGAATACTTTGATCAGTTTTAGATTTTAAGAAGATGAAGCATTTTGACCAAAAAGTTCCTTTGAATCAAATGGGGGAGAATTAACATCAACTATAAATTTCTTAATTGGATTGGAATCAAGAGGAACACTAGACTCAATAGAATGGGAAATAGAGAGGAACAAGTATCCAAAGGAATGGATGTTCCCAAAGGAAAAAAATGGAACTATTGCATTCACATCCACTCATTCTACTGTATAGGATTCCTGTTAAGAATCCTTTGATCAGCTTTACCTATTAAGAAGATGATGGATTTTGCCCAAAATTTCCATTGAAGCAAATAGGAGAGAATTAACATCAACTATAAATTTCTTAATTGAATTGGAAACAAGAGGAACCCTAGACTCAATAGAATGGGAAATAGAGAGGAACAAGTATCCAAAGGAATGGATGTTCCCAAAGGGAATAAC
This sequence comes from Sminthopsis crassicaudata, assembly GCF_048593235.1. Lineage (NCBI taxonomy): Eukaryota > Metazoa > Chordata > Mammalia > Dasyuromorphia > Dasyuridae > Sminthopsis > Sminthopsis crassicaudata. Next base: position 454,359,393 of record NC_133617.1, read on the forward strand.
TGGAACCATTATATGCACATTCACTCATTCCTCTGTATAGCATTCCTGTTAAGAATCCTTTGATCAGCTTTAGATATAAAGAAGATGATGAATTTTGCCCAAAATGTTCCTTTGAAGCAAATAGGAGAGATTTTCTCATCAACTTTAATGTTACTAAATGCCAAGGAAACAAAGGAAAAAATAGATTCAATAGAATGCGAAATAGAGAAGAACAAGTATCCAAAGGAATGGATGTTCCCAAAGGAAATAACTGGAACCATTGCCTGAACATTCACTCATGCCACTGTATCGATTCCTGTAAAGAATCCTTTGATCAGCTGTAGATTTTAAGAAGATGAAGGATTTTGACCAAAAAGGTCCTTTGAAAAAAATGGGACAGAATTAACATCAACTATAAATTTCTTAATTGAATTGGAAAAAAGAGGAACGCTAGACTCAATAGAATGAGAAATAGAGAGGAACAAGTATCCAAAGGAATGGATTTTACCAAAGGGAATAACTGGAACCATTGCCTGCACATTTACTCATTCCACTGTATAGGATTCCTGTTAAGAATCCTTTGATCAGCTTTAGATATAACGAAGATGATAGAGTTTCCCCAAAATATTCCATTGAAGCAAATAAGAGAGAATTAACATCAACGATATTGTTCCTAAATGCCAAGGAAACAAAGGGAAAACTAGATTCAATAGATTGGGAAATAGAGAGGAACAACTATCCAAAGTAATGGATTTTACCAAAGGGAATAACTGGAACCATTGCCTGCACATTCACTCGTGCCACAGTATCGATTCCTGTTAAGAATCCTTTGATCAGCTTTACATATTAAGAAGATGATGGATTTTGCCCAAAATTTCCATTGAAGCAAATAGGAGAGAATTAACATCAACTATAAATTTCTTAATTGAATTGGAAACAAGAGGAACCCTAGACTCAATAGAATGGGAAACAGAGAGGAACAAGTATCCAAAGGAATGGATGTTCCCATAGGAATAACTGGAACTATTACCTGCACATTCACTCATGCCACTGTATCGATTCCTGTAAAGCATCCTTTGATCAGCTTTAGATTTTAAGAAGATGAAGCATTTTGACCAAAAAGTTCCTTTGAATCAAATGGAGGAGAATTAACATCAACTATAAATTTCTTAATTGAATTGGAATCAAGAGGAACACTAGACTCAATAGAATGGGAAATAAAGAGGAACAAGTATCCAAAGGAATGGATGTTCCCAAAGGAAAAAAAATGGAACTATTGCATTCACATCCACTCATTCTACTGTATAGGATTCCTGTTAAGAATCCTTTGATCAGCTTTACATATTAAGAAGATGATGGATTTTGCCCAAAATTTCCATTGAAGCAAATAGGAGAGAATTAACATCAACTATAAATTTCTTAATTGAATTGGAAACAAGAGGAACCCTAGACTCAATAGAATGGGAAATAGAGAGGAACAAGTATCCAAAGGAATGAATTTTACCAAAGGGAATAACTGGAACCATTATATGCACATTCACTCATTCCTCTGTATAGGATTCCTGTTAAGAATCCTTTGATCAGCTTTAGATATAAAGAAGATGATGAATTTTGCCCAAAATGTTCCTTTGAAGCAAATAGGAGAGATTTTCTCATCAACTTTAATGTTCCTAAATGCCAAGGAAACAAAGGAAAAAATAGATTCAATAGATTGCGAAATAGAGAAGAACAAGTATCCAAAGGAATGGATGTTTCCAAAGGAAATAACTGGAACTATATCCTGAACATTCACTCATGCCACTGTATCGATTCCTGTAAAGAATCCTTTGATCAGCTGTAGATTTTAAGAAGATGAAGGATTTTGACCAAAAAGGTCCTTTGAAAAAAACTGGAGAGAATTAACATCAACTATAAATTTCTTAATTGAATTGGAAACAAGAGGAACGCTAGACTCAATAGAATGAAAAATAGAGAGGAACAAGTATCCAAAGGAATGGATTTTACCAAAGGGAATAACTGGAACCATTGCCTGCACATTTACTCATTCCACTGTATAGGATTCCTGTTAAGAATCCTTTGATCAGCTTTAGATATAACGAAGATGATAGAGTTTCCCCAAAATATTCCATTGAAGCAAATAAGAGAGAATTAACATCAACGATATTGTTCCTAAATGCCAAGGAAATAAAGGGAAAACTAGATTCAATAGATTGGGAAATAGAGAGGAACAACTATCCAAAGTAATGGATTTTACCAAAGGGAATAACTGGAACCATTGCCTGCACATTCACTCGTGCCACTGTATCGATTCCTGTTAAGAATCCTTTGATCAGCTTTAGATATAACGAAGATGATAGAGATTCCCCAAAATATTCCATTGAAGCAAATAAGAGAGAATTAACATCAACGATAATGTTCCTAAATGCCAAGGAAACAAAGGGAAAACTAGATTCAATAGATTGTGAAATAGAGAGGAACAAGTATCCAAAGGAATGGATGTTCCCAAAGGAAATAACTGGAACTATTGTCTGCACATTCACTCATGCCACTGTATCGATTCCTGTAAAGAATCCTTTGATCAGCTTTAGATTTTAAGAAGATGAAGCATTTTGACCAAAAAGTTCCTTTGAATCAAATGGGGGAGAATTAACATCAACTATAAATTTCTTAATTGAATTGGAATCAAGAGGAACACTAGACTCAATAGAATGGGAAATAGAGAGGAACAAGTATCCAAAGGAATGGATGTTCCCAAAGGAAATAACTGGAACTATTGCATTCACATCCACTCATTCTACTGTATAGGATTCCTCTTAAGAATCCTTTGATCAGCTTTATATATTAAGAAGATGAAGGATTTTGACCAAAAATGTTCCATTGAAACAAATAGTAGAGAATTAACATCAACTATAAATTTCTTAATTGAATTGGAAACAAGACGAACACTAGACTCTATAGAATGGGAAACAGAGAGGAACAAGTATCCAAAGGAATGGATGTTCCCAAAGGAAATAACTGGAACTATTGCCTGCACATTCACTCATGCCACTGTATCGATTCCTGTAAAGAATACTTTGATCAGCTTTAGATTTTAAGAAGATGAAGGATTTTGACCAAAATGTTCCTTTGAAGCAAATAGGGGAGAATTCTCATCAACTTTAATATTCCTAAATGCCAAGGAAACAAAGGAAAAAAATAGATTCAATAGATTGGGAAATAGAGAACAACAAGTATCCAAAGGAATGGATGTTCCCAAAGGAAGTAACTGGAACTATTACCTGCACATTCACTCATTCCTCTGTATATGAATCCTGTTAAGAATCCTTTGATCAGCTTTAGATATAACGAAGATGATCAATTTTGCACAAAATGTTCCATTGAAGCAAAAAGGAGAGAATTATCATCAACTATAATGTTCCTAAATGCCAAGGAAAGAAAGGAAAAAATAGATTCAATAGATTGGGAAATAGAGAGGAACAAGTATCCAAAGGAATGGATGTTCCCAAAGGAAAAAACTGGAACTATTACCTGCACATTCACTCATTCCTCTGTATATGATTCCTGTTAAGAATCCTTTGATCAGCTTTACATATTAAGAAGATGATGGATTTTGCCCAAAATTTCCATTGAAGCAAATAGGAGAGAATTAACATCAACTATAAATTTCTTAATTGAATTGGAAACAAGAGGAACCCTAGACTAAATAGAATGGGAAACAGAGAGGAACAAGTATCCAAAGGAATGGATGTTCCCAAAGGAATAACTGGAACTATTACCTGCACATTCACTCATGCCACTGTATCGATTCCTGTAAAGAATACTTTGATCAGTTTTAGATTTTAAGAAGATGAAGCATTTTGACCAAAAAGTTCCTTTGAATCAAATGGGGGAGAATTAACATCAACTATAAATTTCTTAATTGGATTGGAATCAAGAGGAACACTAGACTCAATAGAATGGGAAATAGAGAGGAACAAGTATCCAAAGGAATGGATGTTCCCAAAGGAAAAAAATGGAACTATTGCATTCACATCCACTCATTCTACTGTATAGGATTCCTGTTAAGAATCCTTTGATCAGCTTTACCTATTAAGAAGATGATGGATTTTGCCCAAAATTTCCATTGAAGCAAATAGGAGAGAATTAACATCAACTATAAATTTCTTAATTGAATTGGAAACAAGAGGAACCCTAGACTCAATAGAATGGGAAATAGAGAGGAACAAGTATCCAAAGGAATGGATGTTCCCAAAGGGAATAACTGGAACCATTATATGCACATTCACTCATTCCTCTGTATAGCATTCCTGTTAAGAATCCTTTGATCAGCTTTAGATATAAAGAAGATGATGAATTTTGCCCAAAATGTTCCTTTGAAGCAAATAGGATAGATTTTCTCATCAACTTTAATGTTCCTAAATGCCAAGGAAAGAAAGGAAAAAATAGATTCAATAGATTGGGAAATAGAGAGGAACAACTATCCAAAGTAATGGATTTTACCAAAGGGAATAACTGGAACCATTTCCTGCACATTCACTCATTCCACTGTATAGGATTCCTGTTAAGAATCCTTTGATCAGCTTTAGATATAAAGAAGATGATGTATTTTGCCCAAAATGTTCCTTTGAAGCAAATAAGAGAGAATTAACATCAAAGATAATGTTCCTAAATGCCAAGGAAACAAAGGGAAAACTAGATTCAATAGATTGTGAAATAGAGAGGAACAAGTATCCAAAAGAATGGATGTTCCCAAAGGAAAAAACTGGAACTATTACCTGCACATTCACTCATTCCTCTGTATATGATTCCTGTTAAGAATCCTTTGATCAGCTTTACATATTAAGAAGATGATGGATTTTGCCCAAAATTTCCATTGAAGCAAATAGGAGAGAATTAACATCAACTATAAATTTCTTAATTGAATTGGAAACAAGAGGAACCCTAGACTCAATAGAATGGGAAACAGAGAGGAACAAGTACCCAAAGGAATGGATGTTCCCAAAGGAATAACTGGAACTATTACCTGCACATTCACTCATGCCACTGTATCGATTCCTGTAAAGAATCCTTTGATCAGCTGTAGATTTTAAGAAGATGAAGGATTTTGACCAAAAAGGTCCTTTGAAAAAAATGGGAGAGAATTAACATCAACTATAAATTTCTTAATTGAATTGGAAACAAGAGGAACGCTAGACTCAATAGAATGAAAAATAGAGAGGAACAAGTATCCAAAGGAATGGATTTTACCAAAGGGAATAACTGGAACCATTGCCTGCACATTTACTCATTCCACTGTATAGGATTCCTGTTAAGAATCCTTTGATCAGCTTTAGATATAACGAAGATGATAGAGTTTCCCCAAAATATTCCATTGAAGCAAATAAGAGAGAATTAACATCAACGATATTGTTCCTAAATGCCAAGGAAACAAAGGGAAAACTAGATTCAATAGATTGGGAAATAGAGAGGAACAACTATCCAAAGTAATGGATTTTACCAAAGGGAATAACTGGAACCATTGCCTGCACATTCACTCGTGCCACTGTATCGATTCCTGTTAAGAATCCTTTGATCAGCTTTAGATATAACGAAGATGATAGAGGTTCCCCAAAATATTCCATTGAAGCAAATAAGAGAGAATTAACATCAACGATAATGTTCCTAAATGCCAAGGAAACAAAAGGAAAACTAGATTCAATAGATTGTGAAATAGAGAGGAACAAGTATCCAAAGGAATGGATGTTCCCAAAGGAAATAACTGGAACTATTGTCTGCACATTCACTCATGCCACTGTATCGATTCCTGTAAAGAATCCTTTGATCAGTTTTAGATTTTAAGAAGGTGAATCATTTTGACCAAAAAGTTCCTTTGAATCAAATGGGGGAGAATTAACATCAACTATAAATTTCTTAATTGAATTGGAATCAAGAGGAACACTAGACTCAATAGAATGGGAAATAGAGAGGAACAAGTATCCAAAGGAATGGATGTTCCCAAAGGAAATAACTGGAACTATTGCATTCACATCCACTCATTCTACTGTATAGGATTCCTCTTAAGAATCTTTTGATCAGCTTTATATATTAAGAAGATGAAGGATTTTGACCAAAAAGTTCCATTGAAACAAATAGTAGAGAATTAACATCAACTATAAATTTCTTAATTGAATTGGAAACAAGACGAACACTAGACTCTATAGAATGGGAAACAGAGAGGAACAAGTATCCAAAGGAATGGATGTTCCCAAAGGAAATAACTGGAACTATTGCCTGCACATTCACTCATGCCACTGTATCGATTCCTGTAAAGAATACTTTGATCAGCTTTAGATTTTAAGAAGATGAAGGATTTTGACCAAAATGTTCCTTTGAAGCAAATAGGGGAGAATTCTCATCAACTTTAATATTCCTAAATGCCAAGGAAACAAAGGAAAAAATAGATTCAATAAATTGGGAAATAGAGAACAACAAGTATCCAAAGGAATGGATGTTCCCAAAGGAAGTAACTGGAACTATTACCTGCACATTCACTCATTCCTCTGTATATGAATCCTGTTAAGAATCCTTTGATCAGCTTTAGATATAACGAAGATGATCAATTTTGCACAAAATGTTCCATTGAAGCAAAAAGGAGAGAATTATCATCAACTATAATGTTCCTAAATGCCAAGGAAAGAAAGGAAAAAATAGATTCAATAGATTGGGAAATAGAGAGGAACAAGTATCCAAAGGAATGGATGTTCCCAAAGGAAAAAACTGGAACTATTACCTGCACATTCACTCATTCCTCTGTATATGATTCCTGTTAAGAATCCTTTGATCAGCTTTACATATTAAGAAGATGATGGATTTTGCCCAAAATTTCCATTGAAGCAAATAGGAGAGAATTAACATCAACTATAAATTTCTTAATTGAATTGGAAACAAGAGGAACCCTAGACTAAATAGAATGGGAAACAGAGAGGAACAAGTATCCAAAGGAATGGATGTTCCCAAAGGAATAACTGGAACTATTACCTGCACATTCACTCATGCCACTGTATCGATTCCTGTAAAGAATACTTTGATTAGTTTTAGATTTTAAGAAGATGAAGCATTTTGACCAAAAAGTTCCTTTGAATCAAATGGGGGAGAATTAACATCAACTATAAATTTCTTAATTGGATTGGAATCAAGAGGAACACTAGACTCAAAAGAATGGGAAATAGAGAGGAACAAGTATCCAAAGGAATGGATGTTCCCAAAGGAAAAAACTGGAACTATTGCATTCACATCCACTCATTCTACTGTATAGGATTCCTGTTAAGAATCCTTTGATCAGCTTTACCTATTAAGAAGATGATGGATTTTGCCCAAAATTTCCATTGAAGCTAATAGGAGAGAATTAACATCAACTATAAATTTCTTAATTGAATTGGAAACAAGAGGAACCCTAGACTCAATAGAATGGGAAATAGAGAGGAACAAGTATCCAAAGGAATGAATTTTACCAAAGGGAATAACTGGAACCATTATATGCACATTCACTCATTCCTCTGTATAGGATTCCTGTTAAGAATCCTTTGATCAGCTTTAGATATAAAGAAGATGATGTATTTTGCCCAAAATGTTCCTTTGAAGCAAATAGGAGAGATTTTCTCATCAACTTTGATGTTCCTAAATGCCAAGGAAAGAAAGGAAAAAATAGATTCAATATATTGGGAAATAGAGAGGAACAACTATCCAAAGTAATGGATTTTACCAAAGGGAATAACTGGAACCATTTCCTGCACATTCACTCATTCCACTGTATAGGATTCCTGTTAAGAATCCTTTGATCAGCTTTAGATATAAAGAAGATGATGTATTTTGCCCAAAATGTTCCTTTGAAGCAAATAAGAGAGAATTAACATCAACGATAATGTTCCTAAATGCCAAGGAAACAAAGGGAAAACTAGATTCAATAGATTGTGAAATAGAGAGGAACAAGTATCCAAAAGAATGGATGTTCCCAAAGGAAAAAACTGGAACTATTACCTGCACATTCACTCATTCCTCTGTATATGATTCCTGTTAAGAATCCTTTGATCAGCTTTACATATTAAGAAGATGATGGATTTTGCCCAAAATTTCCATTGAAGCAAATAGGAGAGAATTAACATCAACTATAAATTTCTTAATTGAATTGGAAACAAGAGGAACCCTAGACTCAATAGAATGGGAAACAGAGAGGAACAAGTATCCAAAGGAATGGATGTTCCCAAAGGAATAACTGGAACTATTACCTGCACATTCACTCATGCCACTGTATCAATTCCTGTAAAGAATACTTTGATCAGCTTTAGATTTTAAGAAGATGAAGGATTTTGACCAAAAAGGTCCTTTGAAAAAAATGGGAGAGAATTAACATCAACTATAAATTTCTTAATTGAATTGGAAACAAGAGGAATGCTAGACTCAATAGAATGAGAAATAGAGAGGAACAGGTATCCAAAGGAATGGATTTTACCAAAGGGAATAACTGGAACCATTGCCTGCACATTTACTCATTCCAGTGTATAGGATTCCTGTTAAGAATCCTTTGATCAGCTTTAGATATAACGAAGATGATAGAGTTTCCCCAAAATATTCCATTGAAGCAAATAAGAGAGAATTAACATCAACGATAATGTTCCTAAATGCCAAGGAAACAAAGGGAAAACTAGATTCAATAGATTGTGAAATAGAGAGGAACAAGTATCCAAAGGAATGCATGTTCCCAAAGGAAATAACTGGAACTATTGTCTGCACATTCACTCATGCCACTGTATCGATTCCTGTAAAGAATCCTTTGATCAGCTTTAGATTTTAAGAAGATGAAGCATTTTGACCAAAAAGTTCCTTTGAATCAAATGGGGGAGAATTAACATCAACTATAAATTTCTTAATTGAATTGGAATCAAGAGGAACACTAGACTCAATAGAATGGGAAATAGAGAGGAACAAGTATCCAAAGGAATGGATGTTCCCAAAGGAAATAACTGGAACTATTGCATTCACATCCACTCATTCTACTGTATAGGATTCCTCTTAAGAATCCTTTGATCAGCTTTATATATTAAGAAGATGAAGGATTTTGACCAAAAAGTTCCATTGAAACAAATAGTAGAGAATTAACATCAACTATAAATTTCTTAATTGAATTGGAAACAAGACGAACACTAGACTCTATAGAATGGGAAACAGAGAGGAACAAGTATCCAAAGGAATGGATGTTCCCAAAGGAAATAACTGGAACTATTGCCTGCACATTCATTCATGCCACTGTATCGATTCCTGTAAAGAATACTTTGATCAGATTTAGATTTTAAGAAGATGAAGGATTTTGACCAAAATGTTCCTTTGAAGCAAATAGGGGAGAATTCTCATCAACTTTAATATTCCTAAATGCCAAGGAAACAAAGGAAAAAATAGATTCAATAGATTGGGAAATAGAGAACAACAAGTATCCAAAGGAATGGATGTTCCCAAAGGAAGTAACTGGAACTATTACCTGCACATTCACTCATTCCTCTGTATATGAATCCTGTTAAGAATCCTTTGATCAGCTTTAGATATAAGGAAGATGATCAATTTTGCACAAAATGTTCCATTGAAGCAAAAAGGAGAGAATTATCATCAACTATAATGTTCCTAAATGCCAAGGAAAGAAAGGAAAAAATAGATTCAATAGATTGGGAAATAGAGAGGAACAAGTATCCAAAGGAATGGATGTTCCCAAAGGAAAAAACTGGAACTATTACCTGCACATTCACTCATTCCTCTGTATATGATTCCTGTTAAGAATCCTTTGATCAGCTTTACATATTAAGAAGATGATGGATTTTGCCCAAAATTTCCATTGAAGCAAATAGGAGAGAATTAACATCAACTATAAATTTCTTAATTGAATTGGAAACAAGAGGAACCCTAGACTAAATAGAATGGGAAACAGAGAGGAACAAGTATCCAAAGGAATGGATGTTCCCAAAGGAATAACTGGAACTATTACCTGCACATTCACTCATGCCACTGTATCGATTCCTGTAAAGAATACTTTGATCAGTTTTAGATTTTAAGAAGATGAAGCATTTTGACCAAAAAGTTCCTTTGAATCAAATGGGGGAGAATTAACATCAACTATAAATTTCTTAATTGGATTGGAATCAAGAGGAACACTAGACTCAATAGAATGGGAAATAGAGAGGAACAAGTATCCAAAGGAATGGATGTTCCCAAAGGAAAAAAATGGAACTATTGCATTCACATCCACTCATTCTACTGTATAGGATTCCTGTTAAGAATCCTTTGATCAGCTTTACATATTAAGAAGATGATGGATTTTGCCCAAAATTTCCATTGAAGCAAATAGGAGAGAATTAACATCAACTATAATTTTCTTAATTGAATTGGAAACAAGAGGAACCCTAGACTCAATTGAATGGGAAATAGAGAGGAACAAGTATCCAAAGGAATGGATGTTCCCAAAGGGAATAACTGGAACCATTATATGCACATTCACTCATTCCTCTGTATAGCAATCCTGTTAAGAATCCTTTGATCAGCTTTAGATATAAAGAAGATGATGAATTTTGCCCAAAATGTTCCTTTGAAGCAAATAGGAGAGATTTTCTCATCAACTTTAATGTTACTAAATGCCAAGGAAACAAAGGAAAAAATAGATTCAATAGAATGCGAAATAGAGAAGAACAAGTATCCAAAGGAATGGATGTTCCCAAAGGAAATAACTGGAACCATTTCCTGAACATTCACTCATGCCACTGTATCGATTCCTGTAAAGAATCCTTTGATCAGCTGTAGATTTTAAGAAGATGAAGGATTTTGACCAAAAAGGTCCTTTGAAAAAAATGGGAGAGAATTAACATCAACTATAAATTTCTTAATTGAATTGGAAAAAAGAGGAACGCTAGACTCAATAGAATGAGAAATAGAGAGGAACAAGTATCCAAAGGAATGGATTTTACCAAAGGGAATAACTGGAACCATTGCCTGCACATTTACTCATTCCACTGTATAGGATTCCTGTTAAGAATCCTTTGATCAGCTTTAGATATAACGAAGATGATAGAGTTTCCCCAAAATATTCCATTGAAGCAAATAAGAGAGAATTAACATCAACGATATTGTTCCTAAATGCCAAGGAAACAAAGGGAAAACTAGATTCAATAGATTGGGAAATAGAGAGGAACAACTATCCAAAGTAATGGATTTTACCAAAGGGAATAACTGGAACCATTGCCTGCACATTCACTCGTGCCACTGTATCGATTCCTGTTAAGAATCCTTTGATCAGCTTTACATATTAAGAAGATGATGGATTTTGCCCAAAATTTCCATTGAAGCAAATAGGAGAGAATTAACATCAACTATAAATTTCTTAATTGAATTGGAAACAAGAGGAACCCTAGACTCAATAGAATGGGAAACAGAGAGGAACAAGTATCCAAAGGAATGGATGTTCCCATAGGAATAACTGGAACTATTACCTGCACATTCACTCATGCCACTGTATCGATTCCTGTAAAGCATCCTTTGATCAGCTTTAGATTTTAAGAAGATGAAGCATTTTGACCAAAAAGTTCCTTTGAATCAAATGGAGGAGAATTAACATCAACTATAAATTTCTTAATTGAATTGGAATCAAGAGGAACACTAGACTCAATAGAATGGGAAATAAAGAGGAACAAGTATCCAAAGGAATGGATGTTCCCAAAGGAAAAAAAATGGAACTATTGCATTCACATCCACTCATTCTACTGTATAGGATTCCTGTTAAGAATCCTTTGATCAGCTTTAGATATAAAGAAGATGATGAATTTTGCACAAAATGTTCCATTGAAGCAAAAAGGAGAGAATTATCATCAACTATAATGTTCCTAAATGCCAAGGAAACAAAGGAAAAAATAGATTCAATAGATTGGGAAATAAAGAGGCACAAGTATCCAAAGGAATGGATGTTCCCAAAGGAAATAACTGGAACTATTGCATTCACATCCACTCATTCTACTGTATAGGATTCCTCTTAAGAATCCTTTGATCAGCTTTATATATTAAGAAGATGAAGGATTTTGAACAAAAAGTTCCATTGAAACAAATAGGAGAGAATTAACATCAACTATAAATTTCTTAATTGAATTGGAATCAACAGGAACACTAGACTCAATAGAATGGGAAATAGAGAGGAACAAGTATCCAAAGGAATGGATGTTCCCAAAGGAAATAACTGGAACTATTGCATTCACATCCACTCATTCTACTGTATAGGATTCCTCTTAAGAATCCTTTGATCAGCTTTATATATTAAGAAGATGAAGGATTTTGAACAAAAAGTTCCATTGAAACAAATAGGAGAGAATTAACATCAACTATAAATTTCTTAATTGAATTGGAAACAAGAGGAACACTAGACTCTATAGAATGGGAAATTGAGAGGAACAAGTATCCAAAGGAATGGATGTTCCCAAAGGAAATAACTGGAACCATTGTCTGCACATTCACTCATTCCACTGTATAGGATTCCTGTTAAGAATCCTTTGATCAACTTTACATATAAAGAAGATGATGGATTTTGCCCAAAATGTTCCATTGAATCAAATAGGAGAGAATTATCATCAACTATAATGTTCCTAAATGCCAAGGAAACAAAGGGAAAACTAGATTCAATAGACTGGGAAATAGAGAGGAAAAACTATCCAAAGGAATGGATGTTCCCAAAGGGAATAACTGGAACCATTGTCATTCCACTTAATAGGATTCCTGTTAAGAATCCTTTGATAAGCTTTAGATATAAAGAAGATGATGGAGTTTGCCAAAAATGTTCCAGTGATGCCAATAGGAGAGAATTATCATCAACTAGAATGTTACTAAATGTAAAGGAAACAAAGGGAAAACTACATTCAATAGATTGGGAAATAGAGAGGAACAAGTATCCAAAGAAATGGATTTTACCAACGGGAAAAACTAGAACTATTGCCTGCACATTCACTCATACCACTGTATCGATTCCTGTAAAGAATCCTTTGATCAGCTTTATGTATTAAGAAGATGAAGGATTTTGACCAAATAGGTCCTTTGAAAAAAATGGGAGAGAATTAACATCAAGTATAAATTTCTTAATTGAATTGGAAAGAAGAGAAACGCTAGACTCAATAGAATGGGAAATAGAGAGGAACAAGTATCCAAAGGAATGGATGTTCCCAAAGGAAATAACTGGAACTATTGCATTCACATCCACTCATTCTACTGTATAGGATTCCTCTTAAGAATCCTTTGATCAGCTTTATATATTAAGAAGATGAAGGATTTTGAACAAAAAGTTCCATTGAAACAAATAGGAGAGAATTAACATCAACTATAAATTTCTTAATTGAATTGGAAACAAACGAACACTAGACTCTATAGAATGGGAAATACAGAGGAACAAGTATCCAAAGGAATGGATGTTCCCACAGGAAATAACTGGAACTATTGCCTGCACATTCACTCATGCCACTGTATCGATTCCTGTAAAGAATCCTTTGATCAGCTTTAGATTTTAAGAAGATGAAGGATTTTGACCAAAATGTTCCTTTGAAGCAAATAGGGGAGAATTCTCATCAACTTTAATATTCCTAAATGCCAAGGAAACAAAGGAAAAAATAGATTCAATAGATTGGGAAATAGAGATGAACAAGTATCCAAAGGAATGGATGTTCCCAAAGGAAATAACTGGAACTATTACCTGCACATTCACTCATTCCACTGTATCTGATTCCTGTTAAGAATCCTTTGATCAGCTTTAGATATAAAGAAGATGATGAATTTTGCACAAAATGTTCCATTGAAGCAAAAAGGAGAGAATTATCATCAACTATAATGTTCCTAAATGCCAAGGAAACAAAGGAAAAAATAGATTCAATAGATTGGGAAATAGAGAGGAACAAGTATCCAAAGGAATTGATGTTCCCAAAGGAAATAACTGGAACTATTGCCTGAACATTCACTCATGCCACTGTATCGATTCCTGTATAGAATCCTTTGATCAGCTGTAGATTTTAAGAAGATGAAGGATTTTGACCAAAAAGGTCCTTTGAAAAAAATGGGAGAGAATTAACATCAACTATAAATTTCTTAATTGAATTGGAAACAAGAGGAACTCTAGACTCAATAGAATGGGAAATAGAGAGGAACAAGTATCCAAAGGAATGGATTTTAACAAGGGGAATTACTGGAACCATTGCCTGCACATTCACTCATTCCACTGTATAGGATTCCTGTTAAGAATCCTTTGATCAGCTTTAGATATAACGAAGATGATAGAGTTTCCCCAAAATATTCCATTGAAGCAAATAAGAGAGAATTAACATCAACGATAATGTTCCTAAATGCCGAGGAAACAAAGGGAAAACTAGATTCAATAGATTGTGAAATAGAGAGGAACAAGTATCCAAAGGAATGGATGTTCCCAAAGGAAACAACCTATTACCTGCACATTCACTCATTCCACTTTATATGATTCCTGTTAAGAATCCTTTGATCAGCTTTAGATATAAAGAAGATGATGAATTTTGCACAAAATGTTCCATTGAAGCAAAAAGGAGAGAATTATCATCAACTATAATGTTCCTAAATGCCAAGGAAACAAAGGAAAAAATAGATTCAATAGATTGGGAAATAAAGAGGCACAAGTATCCAAAGGAATGGATGTTCCCAAAGGAAATAACTGGAACTATTGCATTCACATCCACTCATTCTACTGTATAGGATTCCTCTTAAGAATCCTTTGATCAGCTTTATATATTAAGAAGATGAAGGATTTTGAACAAAAAGTTCCATTGAAACAAATAGGAGAGAATTAACATCAACTATAAATTTCTTAATTGAATTGGAATCAAGAGGAACACTAGACTCAATAGAATGGGAAATAGAGAGGAACAAGTATCCAAAGGAATGGATGTTCCCAAAGGAAATAACTGGAACTATTGCATTCACATCCACTCATTCTACTGTATAGGATTCCTCTTAAGAATCCTTTGATCAGCTTTATATATTAAGAAGATGAAGGATTTTGAACAAAAAGTTCCATTGAAACAAATAGGAGAGAATTAACATCAACTATAAATTTCTTAATTGAATTGGAAACAAGAGGAACACTAGACTCTATAGAATGGGAAATTGAGAGGAACAAGTATCCAAAGGAATGGATGTTCCCAAAGGAAATAACTGGAACCATTGTCTGCACATTCACTCATTCCACTGTATAGGATTCCTGTTAAGAATCCTTTGATCAACTTTACATATAAAGAAGATGATGGATTTTGCCCAAAATGTTCCATTGAATCAAATAGGAGAGAATTATCATCAACTATAATGTTCCTAAATGCCAAGGAAACAAAGGGAAAACTAGATTCAATAGACTGGGAAATAGAGAGGAAAAACTATCCAAAGGAATGGATGTTCCCAAAGGGAATAACTGGAACCATTGTCATTCCACTTAATAGGATTCCTGTTAAGAATCCTTTGATAAGCTTTAGATATAAAGAAGATGATGGAGTTTGCCAAAAATGTTCCAGTGATGCCAATAGGAGAGAATTATCATCAACTAGAATGTTACTAAATGTAAAGGAAACAAAGGGAAAACTACATTCAATAGATTGGGAAATAGAGAGGAACAAGTATCCAAAGAAATGGATTTTACCAACGGGAAAAACTAGAACTATTGCCTGCACATTCACTCATACCACTGTATCGATTCCTGTAAAGAATCCTTTGATCAGCTTTATGTATTAAGAAGATGAAGGATTTTGACCAAATAGGTCCTTTGAAAAAAATGGGAGAGAATTAACATCAAGTATAAATTTCTTAATTGAATTGGAAAGAAGAGAAACGCTAGACTCAATAGAATGGGAAATAGAGAGGAACAAGTATCCAAAGGAATGGATGTTCCCAAAGGAAATAACTGGAACTATTGCATTCACATCCACTCATTCTACTGTATAGGATTCCTCTTAAGAATCCTTTGATCAGCTTTATATATTAAGAAGATGAAGGATTTTGAACAAAAAGTTCCATTGAAACAAATAGGAGAGAATTAACATCAACTATAAATTTCTTAATTGAATTGGAAACAAACGAACACTAGACTCTATAGAATGGGAAATACAGAGGAACAAGTATCCAAAGGAATGGATGTTCCCACAGGAAATAACTGGAACTATTGCCTGCACATTCACTCATGCCACTGTATCGATTCCTGTAAAGAATCCTTTGATCAGCTTTAGATTTTAAGAAGATGAAGGATTTTGACCAAAATGTTCCTTTGAAGCAAATAGGGGAGAATTCTCATCAACTTTAATATTCCTAAATGCCAAGGAAACAAAGGAAAAAATAGATTCAATAGATTGGGAAATAGAGATGAACAAGTATCCAAAGGAATGGATGTTCCCAAAGGAAATAACTGGAACTATTACCTGCACATTCACTCATTCCACTGTATCTGATTCCTGTTAAGAATCCTTTGATCAGCTTTAGATATAAAGAAGATGATGAATTTTGCACAAAATGTTCCATTGAAGCAAAAAGGAGAGAATTATCATCAACTATAATGTTCCTAAATGCCAAGGAAACAAAGGAAAAAATAGATTCAATAGATTGGGAAATAGAGAGGAACAAGTATCCAAAGGAATTGATGTTCCCAAAGGAAATAACTGGAACTATTGCCTGAACATTCACTCATGCCACTGTATCGATTCCTGTATAGAATCCTTTGATCAGCTGTAGATTTTAAGAAGATGAAGGATTTTGACCAAAAAGGTCCTTTGAAAAAAATGGGAGAGAATTAACATCAACTATAAATTTCTTAATTGAATTGGAAACAAGAGGAACTCTAGACTCAATAGAATGGGAAATAGAGAGGAACAAGTATCCAAAGGAATGGATTTTAACAAGGGGAATTACTGGAACCATTGCCTGCACATTCACTCATTCCACTGTATAGGATTCCTGTTAAGAATCCTTTGATCAGCTTTAGATATAACGAAGATGATAGAGTTTCCCCAAAATATTCCATTGAAGCAAATAAGAGAGAATTAACATCAACGATAATGTTCCTAAATGCCAAGGAAACAAAGGGAAAACTAGATTCAATAGATTGTGAAATAGAGAGGAACAAGTATCCAAAGGAATGGATGTTCCCAAAGGAAACAACCTATTACCTGCACATTCACTCATTCCACTTTATATGATTCCTGTTAAGAATCCTTTGATCAGCTTTAGATATAAAGAAGATGATGAATTTTGCACAAAATGTTCCATTGAAGCAAAAAGGAGAGAATTATCATCAACTATAATGTTCCTAAATGCCAAGGAAACAAAGGAAAAAATAGATTCAATAGATTGGGAAATAAAGAGGCACAAGTATCCAAAGGAATGGATGTTCCCAAAGGAAATAACTGGAACTATTGCATTCACATCCACTCATTCTACTGTATAGGATTCCTCTTAAGAATCCTTTGATCAGCTTTATATATTAAGAAGATGAAGGATTTTGAACAAAAAGTTCCATTGAAACAAATAGGAGAGAATTAACATCAACTATAAATTTCTTAATTGAATTGGAATCAAGAGGAACACTAGACTCAATAGAATGGGAAATAGAGAGGAACAAGTATCCAAAGGAATGGATGTTCCCAAAGGAAATAACTGGAACTATTGCATTCACATCCACTCATTCTACTGTATAGGATTCCTCTTAAGAATCCTTTGATCAGCTTTATATATTAAGAAGATGAAGGATTTTGAACAAAAAGTTCCATTGAAACAAATAGGAGAGAATTAACATCAACTATAAATTTCTTAATTGAATTGGAAACAAGAGGAACACTAGACTCTATAGAATGGGAAATTGAGAGGAACAAGTATCCAAAGGAATGGATGTTCCCAAAGGAAATAACTGGAACCATTGTCTGCACATTCACTCATTCCACTGTATAGGATTCCTGTTAAGAATCCTTTGATCAACTTTACATATAAAGAAGATGATGGATTTTGCCCAAAATGTTCCATTGAATCAAATAGGAGAGAATTATCATCAACTATAATGTTCCTAAATGCCAAGGAAACAAAGGGAAAACTAGATTCAATAGACTGGGAAATAGAGAGGAAAAACTATCCAAAGGAATGGATGTTCCCAAAGGGAATAACTGGAACCATTGTCATTCCACTTAATAGGATTCCTGTTAAGAATCCTTTGATAAGCTTTAGATATAAAGAAGATGATGGAGTTTGCCAAAAATGTTCCAGTGATGCCAATAGGAGAGAATTATCATCAACTAGAATGTTACTAAATGTAAAGGAAACAAAGGGAAAACTACATTCAATAGATTGGGAAATAGAGAGGAACAAGTATCCAAAGAAA
Organism: Sminthopsis crassicaudata; assembly: GCF_048593235.1. Taxonomy (NCBI): domain Eukaryota; kingdom Metazoa; phylum Chordata; class Mammalia; order Dasyuromorphia; family Dasyuridae; genus Sminthopsis; species Sminthopsis crassicaudata. Next base: position 454,377,784 of record NC_133617.1, read on the forward strand.
TGGATTTTACCAACGGGAAAAACTAGAACTATTGCCTGCACATTCACTCATACCACTGTATCGATTCCTGTAAAGAATCCTTTGATCAGCTTTATGTATTAAGAAGATGAAGGATTTTGACCAAATAGGTCCTTTGAAAAAAATGGGAGAGAATTAACATCAAGTATAAATTTCTTAATTGAATTGGAAAGAAGAGAAACGCTAGACTCAATAGAATGGGAAATAGAGAGGAACAAGTATCCAAAGGAATGGATGTTCCCAAAGGAAATAACTGGAACTATTGCATTCACATCCACTCATTCTACTGTATAGGATTCCTCTTAAGAATCCTTTGATCAGCTTTATATATTAAGAAGATGAAGGATTTTGAACAAAAAGTTCCATTGAAACAAATAGGAGAGAATTAACATCAACTATAAATTTCTTAATTGAATTGGAAACAAACGAACACTAGACTCTATAGAATGGGAAATACAGAGGAACAAGTATCCAAAGGAATGGATGTTCCCACAGGAAATAACTGGAACTATTGCCTGCACATTCACTCATGCCACTGTATCGATTCCTGTATAGAATCCTTTGATCAGCTGTAGATTTTAAGAAGATGAAGGATTTTGACCAAAAAGGTCCTTTGAAAAAAATGGGAGAGAATTAACATCAACTATAAATTTCTTAATTGAATTGGAAACAAGAGGAACTCTAGACTCAATAGAATGGGAAATAGAGAGGAACAAGTATCCAAAGGAATGGATTTTAACAAGGGGAATTACTGGAACCATTGCCTGCACATTCACTCATTCCACTGTATAGGATTCCTGTTAAGAATCCTTTGATCAGCTTTAGATATAACGAAGATGATAGAGTTTCCCCAAAATATTCCATTGAAGCAAATAAGAGAGAATTAACATCAACGATAATGTTCCTAAATGCCGAGGAAACAAAGGGAAAACTAGATTCAATAGATTGTGAAATAGAGAGGAACAAGTATCCAAAGGAATGGATGTTCCCAAAGGAAACAACCTATTACCTGCACATTCACTCATTCCACTTTATATGATTCCTGTTAAGAATCCTTTGATCAGCTTTAGATATAAAGAAGATGATGAATTTTGCACAAAATGTTCCATTGAAGCAAAAAGGAGAGAATTATCATCAACTATAATGTTCCTAAATGCCAAGGAAACAAAGGAAAAAATAGATTCAATAGATTGGGAAATAAAGAGGCACAAGTATCCAAAGGAATGGATGTTCCCAAAGGAAATAACTGGAACTATTGCATTCACATCCACTCATTCTACTGTATAGGATTCCTCTTAAGAATCCTTTGATCAGCTTTATATATTAAGAAGATGAAGGATTTTGAACAAAAAGTTCCATTGAAACAAATAGGAGAGAATTAACATCAACTATAAATTTCTTAATTGAATTGGAATCAAGAGGAACACTAGACTCAATAGAATGGGAAATAGAGAGGAACAAGTATCCAAAGGAATGGATGTTCCCAAAGGAAATAACTGGAACTATTGCATTCACATCCACTCATTCTACTGTATAGGATTCCTCTTAAGAATCCTTTGATCAGCTTTATATATTAAGAAGATGAAGGATTTTGAACAAAAAGTTCCATTGAAACAAATAGGAGAGAATTAACATCAACTATAAATTTCTTAATTGAATTGGAAACAAGAGGAACACTAGACTCTATAGAATGGGAAATTGAGAGGAACAAGTATCCAAAGGAATGGATGTTCCCAAAGGAAATAACTGGAACCATTGTCTGCACATTCACTCATTCCACTGTATAGGATTCCTGTTAAGAATCCTTTGATCAACTTTACATATAAAGAAGATGATGGATTTTGCCCAAAATGTTCCATTGAATCAAATAGGAGAGAATTATCATCAACTATAATGTTCCTAAATGCCAAGGAAACAAAGGGAAAACTAGATTCAATAGACTGGGAAATAGAGAGGAAAAACTATCCAAAGGAATGGATGTTCCCAAAGGGAATAACTGGAACCATTGTCATTCCACTTAATAGGATTCCTGTTAAGAATCCTTTGATAAGCTTTAGATATAAAGAAGATGATGGAGTTTGCCAAAAATGTTCCAGTGATGCCAATAGGAGAGAATTATCATCAACTAGAATGTTACTAAATGTAAAGGAAACAAAGGGAAAACTACATTCAATAGATTGGGAAATAGAGAGGAACAAGTATCCAAAGAAATGGATTTTACCAACGGGAAAAACTAGAACTATTGCCTGCACATTCACTCATACCACTGTATCGATTCCTGTAAAGAATCCTTTGATCAGCTTTATGTATTAAGAAGATGAAGGATTTTGACCAAATAGGTCCTTTGAAAAAAATGGGAGAGAATTAACATCAAGTATAAATTTCTTAATTGAATTGGAAAGAAGAGAAACGCTAGACTCAATAGAATGGGAAATAGAGAGGAACAAGTATCCAAAGGAATGGATGTTCCCAAAGGAAATAACTGGAACTATTGCATTCACATCCACTCATTCTACTGTATAGGATTCCTCTTAAGAATCCTTTGATCAGCTTTATATATTAAGAAGATGAAGGATTTTGAACAAAAAGTTCCATTGAAACAAATAGGAGAGAATTAACATCAACTATAAATTTCTTAATTGAATTGGAAACAAACGAACACTAGACTCTATAGAATGGGAAATACAGAGGAACAAGTATCCAAAGGAATGGATGTTCCCACAGGAAATAACTGGAACTATTGCCTGCACATTCACTCATGCCACTGTATCGATTCCTGTAAAGAATCCTTTGATCAGCTTTAGATTTTAAGAAGATGAAGGATTTTGACCAAAATGTTCCTTTGAAGCAAATAGGGGAGAATTCTCATCAACTTTAATATTCCTAAATGCCAAGGAAACAAAGGAAAAAATAGATTCAATAGATTGGGAAATAGAGATGAACAAGTATCCAAAGGAATGGATGTTCCCAAAGGAAATAACTGGAACTATTACCTGCACATTCACTCATTCCACTGTATCTGATTCCTGTTAAGAATCCTTTGATCAGCTTTAGATATAAAGAAGATGATGAATTTTGCACAAAATGTTCCATTGAAGCAAAAAGGAGAGAATTATCATCAACTATAATGTTCCTAAATGCCAAGGAAACAAAGGAAAAAATAGATTCAATAGATTGGGAAATAGAGAGGAACAAGTATCCAAAGGAATTGATGTTCCCAAAGGAAATAACTGGAACTATTGCCTGAACATTCACTCATGCCACTGTATCGATTCCTGTATAGAATCCTTTGATCAGCTGTAGATTTTAAGAAGATGAAGGATTTTGACCAAAAAGGTCCTTTGAAAAAAATGGGAGAGAATTAACATCAACTATAAATTTCTTAATTGAATTGGAAACAAGAGGAACTCTAGACTCAATAGAATGGGAAATAGAGAGGAACAAGTATCCAAAGGAATGGATTTTAACAAGGGGAATTACTGGAACCATTGCCTGCACATTCACTCATTCCACTGTATAGGATTCCTGTTAAGAATCCTTTGATCAGCTTTAGATATAACGAAGATGATAGAGTTTCCCCAAAATATTCCATTGAAGCAAATAAGAGAGAATTAACATCAACGATAATGTTCCTAAATGCCAAGGAAACAAAGGGAAAACTAGATTCAATAGATTGTGAAATAGAGAGGAACAAGTATCCAAAGGAATGGATGTTCCCAAAGGAAACAACCTATTACCTGCACATTCACTCATTCCACTTTATATGATTCCTGTTAAGAATCCTTTGATCAGCTTTAGATATAAAGAAGATGATGAATTTTGCACAAAATGTTCCATTGAAGCAAAAAGGAGAGAATTATCATCAACTATAATGTTCCTAAATGCCAAGGAAACAAAGGAAAAAATAGATTCAATAGATTGGGAAATAAAGAGGCACAAGTATCCAAAGGAATGGATGTTCCCAAAGGAAATAACTGGAACTATTGCATTCACATCCACTCATTCTACTGTATAGGATTCCTCTTAAGAATCCTTTGATCAGCTTTATATATTAAGAAGATGAAGGATTTTGAACAAAAAGTTCCATTGAAACAAATAGGAGAGAATTAACATCAACTATAAATTTCTTAATTGAATTGGAATCAAGAGGAACACTAGACTCAATAGAATGGGAAATAGAGAGGAACAAGTATCCAAAGGAATGGATGTTCCCAAAGGAAATAACTGGAACTATTGCATTCACATCCACTCATTCTACTGTATAGGATTCCTCTTAAGAATCCTTTGATCAGCTTTATATATTAAGAAGATGAAGGATTTTGAACAAAAAGTTCCATTGAAACAAATAGGAGAGAATTAACATCAACTATAAATTTCTTAATTGAATTGGAAACAAGAGGAACACTAGACTCTATAGAATGGGAAATTGAGAGGAACAAGTATCCAAAGGAATGGATGTTCCCAAAGGAAATAACTGGAACCATTGTCTGCACATTCACTCATTCCACTGTATAGGATTCCTGTTAAGAATCCTTTGATCAACTTTACATATAAAGAAGATGATGGATTTTGCCCAAAATGTTCCATTGAATCAAATAGGAGAGAATTATCATCAACTATAATGTTCCTAAATGCCAAGGAAACAAAGGGAAAACTAGATTCAATAGACTGGGAAATAGAGAGGAAAAACTATCCAAAGGAATGGATGTTCCCAAAGGGAATAACTGGAACCATTGTCATTCCACTTAATAGGATTCCTGTTAAGAATCCTTTGATAAGCTTTAGATATAAAGAAGATGATGGAGTTTGCCAAAAATGTTCCAGTGATGCCAATAGGAGAGAATTATCATCAACTAGAATGTTACTAAATGTAAAGGAAACAAAGGGAAAACTACATTCAATAGATTGGGAAATAGAGAGGAACAAGTATCCAAAGAAATGGATTTTACCAACGGGAAAAACTAGAACTATTGCCTGCACATTCACTCATACCACTGTATCGATTCCTGTAAAGAATCCTTTGATCAGCTTTATGTATTAAGAAGATGAAGGATTTTGACCAAATAGGTCCTTTGAAAAAAATGGGAGAGAATTAACATCAAGTATAAATTTCTTAATTGAATTGGAAAGAAGAGAAACGCTAGACTCAATAGAATGGGAAATAGAGAGGAACAAGTATCCAAAGGAATGGATGTTCCCAAAGGAAATAACTGGAACTATTGCATTCACATCCACTCATTCTACTGTATAGGATTCCTCTTAAGAATCCTTTGATCAGCTTTATATATTAAGAAGATGAAGGATTTTGAACAAAAAGTTCCATTGAAACAAATAGGAGAGAATTAACATCAACTATAAATTTCTTAATTGAATTGGAAACAAACGAACACTAGACTCTATAGAATGGGAAATACAGAGGAACAAGTATCCAAAGGAATGGATGTTCCCACAGGAAATAACTGGAACTATTGCCTGCACATTCACTCATGCCACTGTATCGATTCCTGTAAAGAATCCTTTGATCAGCTTTAGATTTTAAGAAGATGAAGGATTTTGACCAAAATGTTCCTTTGAAGCAAATAGGGGAGAATTCTCATCAACTTTAATATTCCTAAATGCCAAGGAAACAAAGGAAAAAATAGATTCAATAGATTGGGAAATAGAGATGAACAAGTATCCAAAGGAATGGATGTTCCCAAAGGAAATAACTGGAACTATTACCTGCACATTCACTCATTCCACTGTATCTGATTCCTGTTAAGAATCCTTTGATCAGCTTTAGATATAAAGAAGATGATGAATTTTGCACAAAATGTTCCATTGAAGCAAAAAGGAGAGAATTATCATCAACTATAATGTTCCTAAATGCCAAGGAAACAAAGGAAAAAATAGATTCAATAGATTGGGAAATAGAGAGGAACAAGTATCCAAAGGAATTGATGTTCCCAAAGGAAATAACTGGAACTATTGCCTGAACATTCACTCATGCCACTGTATCGATTCCTGTATAGAATCCTTTGATCAGCTGTAGATTTTAAGAAGATGAAGGATTTTGACCAAAAAGGTCCTTTGAAAAAAATGGGAGAGAATTAACATCAACTATAAATTTCTTAATTGAATTGGAAACAAGAGGAACTCTAGACTCAATAGAATGGGAAATAGAGAGGAACAAGTATCCAAAGGAATGGATTTTAACAAGGGGAATTACTGGAACCATTGCCTGCACATTCACTCATTCCACTGTATAGGATTCCTGTTAAGAATCCTTTGATCAGCTTTAGATATAACGAAGATGATAGAGTTTCCCCAAAATATTCCATTGAAGCAAATAAGAGAGAATTAACATCAACGATAATGTTCCTAAATGCCAAGGAAACAAAGGGAAAACTAGATTCAATAGATTGTGAAATAGAGAGGAACAAGTATCCAAAGGAATGGATGTTCCCAAAGGAAACAACCTATTACCTGCACATTCACTCATTCCACTTTATATGATTCCTGTTAAGAATCCTTTGATCAGCTTTAGATATAAAGAAGATGATGAATTTTGCACAAAATGTTCCATTGAAGCAAAAAGGAGAGAATTATCATCAACTATAATGTTCCTAAATGCCAAGGAAACAAAGGAAAAAATAGATTCAATAGATTGGGAAATAAAGAGGCACAAGTATCCAAAGGAATGGATGTTCCCAAAGGAAATAACTGGAACTATTGCATTCACATCCACTCATTCTACTGTATAGGATTCCTCTTAAGAATCCTTTGATCAGCTTTATATATTAAGAAGATGAAGGATTTTGAACAAAAAGTTCCATTGAAACAAATAGGAGAGAATTAACATCAACTATAAATTTCTTAATTGAATTGGAATCAAGAGGAACACTAGACTCAATAGAATGGGAAATAGAGAGGAACAAGTATCCAAAGGAATGGATGTTCCCAAAGGAAATAACTGGAACTATTGCATTCACATCCACTCATTCTACTGTATAGGATTCCTCTTAAGAATCCTTTGATCAGCTTTATATATTAAGAAGATGAAGGATTTTGAACAAAAAGTTCCATTGAAACAAATAGGAGAGAATTAACATCAACTATAAATTTCTTAATTGAATTGGAAACAAGAGGAACACTAGACTCTATAGAATGGGAAATTGAGAGGAACAAGTATCCAAAGGAATGGATGTTCCCAAAGGAAATAACTGGAACCATTGTCTGCACATTCACTCATTCCACTGTATAGGATTCCTGTTAAGAATCCTTTGATCAACTTTACATATAAAGAAGATGATGGATTTTGCCCAAAATGTTCCATTGAATCAAATAGGAGAGAATTATCATCAACTATAATGTTCCTAAATGCCAAGGAAACAAAGGGAAAACTAGATTCAATAGACTGGGAAATAGAGAGGAAAAACTATCCAAAGGAATGGATGTTCCCAAAGGGAATAACTGGAACCATTGTCATTCCACTTAATAGGATTCCTGTTAAGAATCCTTTGATAAGCTTTAGATATAAAGAAGATGATGGAGTTTGCCAAAAATGTTCCAGTGATGCCAATAGGAGAGAATTATCATCAACTAGAATGTTACTAAATGTAAAGGAAACAAAGGGAAAACTACATTCAATAGATTGGGAAATAGAGAGGAACAAGTATCCAAAGAAATGGATTTTACCAACGGGAAAAACTAGAACTATTGCCTGCACATTCACTCATACCACTGTATCGATTCCTGTAAAGAATCCTTTGATCAGCTTTATGTATTAAGAAGATGAAGGATTTTGACCAAATAGGTCCTTTGAAAAAAATGGGAGAGAATTAACATCAAGTATAAATTTCTTAATTGAATTGGAAAGAAGAGAAACGCTAGACTCAATAGAATGGGAAATAGAGAGGAACAAGTATCCAAAGGAATGGATTTTACCAAAGGGAATGACTGGAACCATTGCCTGCACATTCACTCATTCCACTGTATAGGATTCCTGTTAAGAATCCTTTGATGAGCTTTAGATATAACGAAGATGATAGAGTTTCCCCAAAATATTCCATTGAAGCTAATAAGAGAGAATTAACATCCACGATAATGTTCCTAAATGCCAAGGAAACAAAGGGAAAACTAGATTCAATAGATTGTGAAATATAGAGGAAAAAGTATCCAAAGGAATGGATGTTCCTAAAGGAAAAAACGAATTATTGCATTCACATCCACTCATTCCACTGTATAGGATTCCTGTTAAGAATCCTTTGATCAGCTTTAGATATAACGAAGATGATAGAGTTTCCCCAAAATATTCCATTGAAGCAAATAAGAGAGAATTAACATCAACGATAATGTTCCTAAATTCCAAGGAAACAAAGGGAAAACTAGATTCAATAGATTGTGAAATAGAGAGGAACAAGTATCCAAAGGAATGGATGTTCCCAAAGGAAATAACTGGAACTATTGTCTCCACATTCACTCATGCCACTGTATCGATTCCTGTAAACAATCCTTTGATCAGCTTTAGATTTTGACCAAAAAGTTCCTTTGAATCAAATGGGGGAGAATTAACATCAACTATAAATTTCTTAATTGAATTGGAATCAAGAGGAACATTAGACTCAATAGAATGGGAAATAGAGAGGAACAAGTATCCAAAGGAATGGATGTTCCCAAAGGAAATAACTGGAACTATTGCATTCACATCCACTCATTCTACTGTATAGGATTCCTCTTAAGAATCCTTTGATCAGCTTTATATATTAAGAAGATGAAGGATTTTGAACAAAAAGTTCCATTGAAAGAAATAGTAGAGAATTAACATCAACTATAAATTTCTTAATTGAATTGGAAACAAGACTTACACTAGACTCTATAGAATGGGAAACAGAGAGGAACAAGTATCCAAAGGAATGGATGTTCCCAAAGGAAGTAACTGGAACTATTACCTGCACATTCACTCATTCCTCTGTATATGATTCCTGTTAAGAATCCTTTGATCAGCTTTAGATATAACGAAGATGATCAATTTTGCACAAAATGTTCCATTGAAGCAAAAAGGAGAGAATTATCATCAAATATAATGTTCCTAAATGCCAAGGAAACAAAGGAAAAAATAGATTCAATAGATTGGGAAATAGAGAGGAACAAGTATCCAAAGGAATGGATGTTCCCAAAGGAAAAAACTGGAACTATTACCTGCACATTCACTCATACCTCTGTATATGATTCCTGTTAAGAATCCTTTGATCAAAGGTCTCATTTCCAAAATATATAGAGAACTGACCCTAATTTATAAGAAACCGAACCATTCTCCAATTGATAAATGGTCAAAGGATATGAACAGACAATTCTAAGAGGAAGAAATTGAAACTATATCCACTCACATGAAAGAGTGTTCCAAATCACTACTGATCAGAGAAATGCAAATTAAGACCACTCTGAGATACCACTACACACCTGTCAGATTGGCTAAGATGACAGGAACAAATAATGACAAATGTTGGAGGGGATGTGGGGAAATTGGGACACTAATACATTGCTGGTGGAGTTGTGAAAGAATCCAGCCATTCTGGAGAGCAATCTGGAATTATGCCCAAAAAGTTATCAAACTGTGCATACCCTTTGACCCAGCAGCGCTACTACTGGGATTATATCCCAAAGAAATACTAAAGAGCGGAAAGAGACATATATGTGCCAAAATGTTTGTGGCAGCTCTTTTTGTTGTAGCTAGAAACTGGAAGATGAATAGATGTCCATCAGTTGGAGAATGGTTGGGTAAATTGTGGTATATGAAAGTTATGGAATATTATTGCTCAGTAAGAAATGACCAGCAGGAGGAATACAGAGAGGGTTGGAGAGACTTAAATCAACTGATGCTGAGTGAAATGAGCAGAACCAGAAGATCACTGTATACTTCAACAACGATACTGTATGAGGATGTATTCTGATGGAAGTGGAAATCTTCAACATAAAGAAGATCCAACTCACTTCCAGTTGATCAATGATGGACAGAGGTAGATACACCCAGAGAAGAAACACTGGGAGGGGAATGTAAATTATTAGCACTAATATCTGTCTGCCCAGGTTGCATGTACCTTCGGATTCTAATGTTTATTGTGCAACAAGAAAATGATATTCACACACATGTATTGTACTTAGACTATATTGTAACACATGTAAAATGTATGGTATTGCCTGTCGTCGGGGGGAGGGAATAAGGGAGGGGGGGTAATTTGGAAAAATGGATACAAGGGATAATATTATAAAATATATATATATATATAATAAAAAAAATTAAAAAAAAAAAAAAAAAAGAATCCTTTGATCAGCTTTACATATTAAGAAGATGATGGATTTTGCCCAAAATTTCCATTGAAGCAAATAGGAGAGAATTAACATCAACTATAAATTTCTTAATTGAATTGGAAACAAGAGGAACGGTAGACTCAATAGAATGGGAAATAGAGAGGAACAACTATCCAAAGGAATGGATTTTACCAAAGGGAATAACTGGAACCATTGCCTGCACATTCACTCATTCCACTGTATAGGATTCCTGTTAAGAATCCTTTGATCAGCTTTAGATATAACGAAGATGATAGAGTTTCCCCAAAATATTCCATTGAAGCAAATAAGAGAGAATTAACATCAACGATAATGTTCCTAAATGCCAAGGAAACAAACGGAAAACTAGATTCAATAGATTGTGAAATAGAGAGGAACAAGTATCCAAAGGAATGGACGTTCCCAAAGGAAATAACTGGAACTATTGTCTGCACATTCACTCATGCCACTGTATCGATTCCTGTAAAGAATCCTTTGATCAGCTTTAGATTTTAAGAAGATGAAGCATTTTGACCAAAAAGTTCCTTTGAATCAAATGGGGGAGAATTAACATCAACTATAAATTTCTTAATTGAATTGGAATCAAGAGGAACACTAGACTCAATAGAATGGGAAATAGAGAGGAACAAGTATCCAAAGGAATGGATGTTCCCAAAGGAAATAACTGGAACTATTGCCTTCACATCCACTCATTCTACTGTATAGGATTCCTCTTAAGAATCCTTTGATCAGCTTTATATATTAAGAAGATGAAGGATTTTGAACAAAAAGTTCCATTGAAACAAATAGGAGAGAATTAACATCAACTATAAATTTCTTAATTGAATTGGAAACAAGAGGAACACTAGACTCTATAGAATGGGAAATAGAGAGGAACAACTATCCAAAGTAATGGATTTTACCAAAGGGAATAACTGGAACCATTGCCTGCACATTCACTCGTGCCACTGTATCGATTCCTGTTAAGAATCCTTTGATCAGCTTTACATATAAAGAAGATGATGGATTTTGCCCAAAATTTCCATTGAAACAAATAGGAGAGAATTAACATCAAGTATAAATTTCTTAATTGAATTGGAAACAAGAGGAACACTAGACTCAATAGAATGGGAAATAGAGAGGAACAAGTATCCAAAGGAATGGATTTTACCAAAGGGAATAACTGGAACCATTGCCTGCACATTCACTCATTCCAGTGTATAGGATTCCTGTTAAGAATCCTTTGATTAGCTTTACATTTAAAGAAGATGATGGATTTTGCCCAAAATTTTCCATTGAATCAAATAGGAGAGAATAATCATCAACTATAATGTTCCTAAATGCCAAGGAAACAAAGGGAAAACTAGATTCAATAGATTGGGAAATAGAGAGGAACAACTATCCAAAGGAATGAATCTTCCAAAAGGGAATAACTGGAAGCATTGCCTTCACATTCACTCCTTCCACTTAATAGGATTCCTGTTAAGAATCCTTGGATCAGCTTTAGATATAAAGAAGATGATGTAGTTTGCCCAAAATGTTCCATTGAAGCCAATAGGAGAAAATTATCATCAAATATAATGTTCCTAAATGTCAAGGAAACAAAGGGAAAAATAGATTCAATAGATTGGGAAATAGATAGGAACAAGTATCCAAAGGAATGGATGTTCTCAAAGGGAATAACTGGAACCATTGCCTGCACATCCACTCATTCTACTGTATAGGATTCCTGTTAAGAATCCCTTGATCAGCTTTATATATTAAGAAGATGAAGGATTTTCACCAAAAATTTCCATTGAATCAAATAGGAGAGAATTAACATCAACTATAAATTTCTTAATTGAATTGGAAACAAACGAACACTAGACTCTATAGAATGGGAAATACAGAGGAACAAGTATCCAAAGGAATGGATGTTCCCACAGGAAATAACTGGAACTATTGCCTGCACATTCACTCATGCCACTGTATCGATTCCTGTAAAGAATCCTTTGATCAGCATTACATATTAAGAAGAAGGATTTTGACCAAAATGTTCCTTTGAAGCAAATAGGAGAGAATTCTCATCAACTTTAATGTTCCTAAATGCCAAGGAAACAAAGGAAAAAATAGATTCAATGGATTGGGAAATAGAGATGAACAAGTATCCAAAGGAATGGATGTTCCCAAAGGAAATAACTGGAACTATTACCTGCACATTCACTCATTCCACTGTATATGATTCCTGTTAAGAATCCTTTGATCAGCTTTAGATATAAAGAAGATGATGAATTTTGCACAAAATGTTCCATTGAAGCAAAAAGGAGAGAATTATCATCAACTATAATGTTCCTAAATGCCAAGGAAACAAAGGAAAAATAGATTCAATAGATTGGGAAATAGAGAGGAACAAGTATCCAAAGGAATGGATGTTCCCAAAGGAAACAACTGGAACTATTGCCTGAACATTCACTCATGCCAATGTATCGATTCCTGTAAAGAATCCTTTGATCAGCTGTAGATTTTAAGAAGATGAAGGATTTTGACCAAAAAGGTCCTTTGAAAAAAATGGGAGAGAATTAACATCAACTATAAATTTCTTAATTGAATTGGAAACAAGAGGAACGCTAGACTCAATAGAATGGGAAATAGAGAGGAACAAGTATCCAAAGGAATGGATTTTAACAAGGGGAATTACTGGAACCATTGCCTGCACATTCACTCATTCCACTGTATAGAATTCCTGTTAAGAATCCTTTGATCAGCTTTAGATATAACGAAGATGATAGAGTTTCCCCAAAATATTCCATTGAAGCAAATAAGAGAGAATTAACATCAACGATAATGTTCCTAAATGCCAAGGAAACAAAGGGAAAACTAGATTCAATAGATTGTGAAATAGAGAGGAACAAGTATCCAAAGGAATGGATGTTCCCAAAGGGAATAACTGGAACCATTGCCTTCACATTCACTCCTTCCACTTAATAGGATTCCTGTTAAGAATCCTTTGATCAGCTTTAGATATAAAGAAGATGATGGAGTTTGCCCAAAATGTTCCATTGAAGCCAATAGGAGAGAATTATCATCAACTATAATGTTCCTAAATGCCAAGGAAACAAAGGGAAAACTAGATTCAATAGATTGTGAAATAGAGAGGAACAAGTATCCAAAGGAATGGATGTTCCCAAAGGAAAAAACTGGAACTATTACCTGCACATTCACTCATTCCTCTGTATATGATTCCTGTTAATTATCCTTTGATCAGCTTTACATATTAAGAAGATGATGGATTTTACCCAAAATTTCCATTGAAGCAAATAGGAGAGAATTAACATCAACTATAAATTTCTTAATTGAATTGGAAACAAGAGGAACCCTAGACTCAATAGAATGGGAAATAGAGAGGAACAAGTATCCAAAGGAATGGATTTTAACAAGGGGAATTACTGGAACCATTGCCTGCACATTCACTCATTCCACTGTATAGGATTCCTGTTAAGAATCCTTTGATCAGCTTTAGATATAACGAAGATGATAGAGTTTCCCCAAAATATTCCATTGAAGCAAATAAGAGAGAATTAACATCAACGATAATGTTCCTAAATGCCAAGGAAACAAAGGGAAAACTAGATTCAATAGATTGTGAAATAGAGAGGAACAAGTATCCAAAGGAATGGATGTTCCCAAAGGAAAGAAATGGAACTATTGCCTGAACATTCACTCATGCCACTGTATCGATTCCTGTAAACAATCCTTTGATCAGCTGTAGATTTTAAGAAGATGAAGGATTTTGACCAAAAAGGTCCTTTGTAAAAAATGGGAGAGAATTAACATCAACTATAAATTTCTTAATTGAATTGGAAACAAGAGGAACGCTAGACTCAATAGAATGGGAAATAGAGAGGAACAAGTATCCAAAGGAATGGATTTTACCAAAGGGAATAACTGGAACCATTATATGCACATTCACTCATTCCTCTGTATAGGATTCCTGTTAAGAATCCTTTGATCAGCTTTAGATATAAAGAAGATGATGGATTTTGCCCAAAAGTTCCATTGAAACAAATAGGAGAGAATTAACATCAAGTATAAATTTCTTAATTGAATTGGAAACAAGAGGAACACTAGACTCAATAGAATGGGAAATAGAGAGGAACAAGTATCCAAATGAATGGATTTTACCAAAGGGAATAAGTGGAACCATTGCCTGCACATTCACTCATTCCACTGTATAGGATTCCTGTTAAGAATCCTTTGATCAGCTTTAGATATAACGAAGATGATAGAGTTTTCCCAAAATACTCCATTGAAGGAAATAAGAGAGAATTAACATCAACGATAATGTTCCTAAATGCCAAGGAAACAAAGGGAAAACTAGATTCAATAGATTGTGAAATAGAGAGGAACAAGCATCCAAAGGAATGGATGTTCCCAAAGGAAATAACTGGAACTATTGTCTGCACATTCACTCATGCCACTGTATCGATTCCTGTAAAGAATCCTTTGATCAGCTTTAGATTTTAAGAAGATGAAGCATTTTGACCAAAAAGTTCCTTTGAATCAAATGAGGGAGAATTAACATCAACTATAAATTTCTTAATTGAATTGGAATCAAGAGGAACACTAGACTCAATAGAATGGGAAATAGAGAGGAACAAGTATCCAAAGGAATGGATGTTCCCAAAGGAAATAACTGGAACTATTGCCTTCACATCCACTCATTCTACTGTATAGGATTCCTCTTAAGAATCCTTTGATCAGCTTTATATATTAAGAAGATGAAGGATTTTGAACAAAAAGTTCCATTGAAACAAATAGGAGAGAATTAACATCAACTATAAATTTCTTAATTGAATTGGAAACAAGAGGAACACTAGACTCTATAGAATGGGAAATAGAGAGGAACAACTATCCAAAGTAATGGATTTTACCAAAGGGAATAACTGGAACCATTGCCTGCACATTCACTCGTGCCACTGTATCGATTCCTGTTAAGAATCCTTTGATCAGCTTTACATATAAAGAAGATGATGGATTTTGCCCAAAATTTCCATTGAAACAAATAGGAGAGAATTAACATCAAGTATAAATTTCTTAATTGAATTGGAAACAAGAGGAACACTAGACTCAATAGAATGGGAAATAGAGAGGAACAAGTATCCAAAGGAATGGATTTTACCAAAGGGAATAACTGGAACCATTGCCTGCACATTCACTCATTCCAGTGTATAGGATTCCTGTTAAGAATCCTTTGATTAGCTTTACATTTAAAGAAGATGATGGATTTTGCCCAAAATTTTCCATTGAATCAAATAGGAGAGAATAATCATCAACTATAATGTTCCTAAATGCCAAGGAAACAAAGGGAAAACTAGATTCAATAGATTGGGAAATAGAGAGGAACAACTATCCAAAGGAATGGATCTTCCAAAAGGGAATAACTGGAAGCATTGCCTTCACATTCACTCCTTCCACTTAATAGGATTCCTGTTAAGAATCCTTGGATCAGCTTTAGATATAAAGAAGATGATGTAGTTTGCCCAAAATGTTCCATTGAAGCCAATAGGAGAAAATTATCATCAAATATAATGTTCCTAAATGTCAAGGAAACAAAGGGAAAAATAGATTCAATAGATTGGGAAATAGATAGGAACAAGTATCCAAAGGAATGGATGTTCTCAAAGGGAATAACTGGAACCATTGCCTGCACATCCACTCATTCTACTGTATAGGATTCCTGTTAAGAATCCTTTGATCAGCATTACATATTAAGAAGAAGGATTTTGACCAAAATGTTCCTTTGAAGCAAATAGGAGAGAATTCTCATCAACTTTAATGTTCCTAAATGCCAAGGAAACAAAGGAAAAAATAGATTCAATGGATTGGGAAATAGAGATGAACAAGTATCCAAAGGAATGGATGTTCCCAAAGGAAATAACTGGAACTATTACCTGCACATTCACTCATTCCACTGTATATGATTCCTGTTAAGAATCCTTTGATCAGCTTTAGATATAAAGAAGATGATGAATTTTGCACAAAATGTTCCATTGAAGCAAAAAGGAGAGAATTATCATCAACTATAATGTTCCTAAATGCCAAGGAAACAAAGGAAAAAATAGATTCAATAGATTGGGAAATAGAGAGGAACAAGTATCCAAAGGAATGGATGTTCCCAAAGGAAACAACTGGAACTATTGCCTGAACATTCACTCATGCCAATGTATCGATTCCTGTAAAGAATCCTTTGATCAGCTGTAGATTTTAAGAAGATGAAGGATTTTGACCAAAAAGGTCCTT
Organism: Sminthopsis crassicaudata; assembly: GCF_048593235.1. Lineage (NCBI taxonomy): Eukaryota > Metazoa > Chordata > Mammalia > Dasyuromorphia > Dasyuridae > Sminthopsis > Sminthopsis crassicaudata. The sequence continues at coordinate 454,394,389 of NC_133617.1, forward strand.
TGAAAAAAATGGGAGAGAATTAACATCAACTATAAATTTCTTAATTGAATTGGAAACAAGAGGAACGCTAGACTCAATAGAATGGGAAATAGAGAGGAACAAGTATCCAAAGGAATGGATTTTAACAAGGGGAATTACTGGAACCATTGCCTGCACATTCACTCATTCCACTGTATAGAATTCCTGTTAAGAATCCTTTGATCAGCTTTAGATATAACGAAGATGATAGAGTTTCCCCAAAATATTCCATTGAAGCAAATAAGAGAGAATTAACATCAACGATAATGTTCCTAAATGCCAAGGAAACAAAGGGAAAACTAGATTCAATAGATTGTGAAATAGAGAGGAACAAGTATCCAAAGGAATGGATGTTCCCAAAGGGAATAACTGGAACCATTGCCTTCACATTCACTCCTTCCACTTAATAGGATTCCTGTTAAGAATCCTTTGATCAGCTTTAGATATAAAGAAGATGATGGAGTTTGCCCAAAATGTTCCATTGAAGCCAATAGGAGAGAATTATCATCAACTATAATGTTCCTAAATGCCAAGGAAACAAAGGGAAAACTAGATTCAATAGATTGTGAAATAGAGAGGAACAAGTATCCAAAGGAATGGATGTTCCCAAAGGAAAAAACTGGAACTATTACCTGCACATTCACTCATTCCTCTGTATATGATTCCTGTTAATTATCCTTTGATCAGCTTTACATATTAAGAAGATGATGGATTTTACCCAAAATTTCCATTGAAGCAAATAGGAGAGAATTAACATCAACTATAAATTTCTTAATTGAATTGGAAACAAGAGGAACCCTAGACTCAATAGAATGGGAAATAGAGAGGAACAAGTATCCAAAGGAATGGATTTTAACAAGGGGAATTACTGGAACCATTGCCTGCACATTCACTCATTCCACTGTATAGGATTCCTGTTAAGAATCCTTTGATCAGCTTTAGATATAACGAAGATGATAGAGTTTCCCCAAAATATTCCATTGAAGCAAATAAGAGAGAATTAACATCAACGATAATGTTCCTAAATGCCAAGGAAACAAAGGGAAAACTAGATTCAATAGATTGTGAAATAGAGAGGAACAAGTATCCAAAGGAATGGATGTTCCCAAAGGAAAGAAATGGAACTATTGCCTGAACATTCACTCATGCCACTGTATCGATTCCTGTAAACAATGCTTTGATCAGCTGTAGATTTTAAGAAGATGAAGGATTTTGACCAAAAAGGTCCTTTGTAAAAAATGGGAGAGAATTAACATCAACTATAAATTTCTTAATTGAATTGGAAACAAGAGGAACGCTAGACTCAATAGAATGGGAAATAGAGAGGAACAAGTATCCAAAGGAATGGATTTTACCAAAGGGAATAACTGGAACCATTATATGCACATTCACTCATTCCTCTGTATAGGATTCCTGTTAAGAATCCTTTGATCAGCTTTAGATATAAAGAAGATGATGGATTTTGCCCAAAAGTTCCATTGAAACAAATAGGAGAGAATTAACATCAAGTATAAATTTCTTAATTGAATTGGAAACAAGAGGAACACTAGACTCAATAGAATGGGAAATAGAGAGGAACAAGTATCCAAATGAATGGATTTTACCAAAGGGAATAAGTGGAACCATTGCCTGCACATTCACTCATTCCACTGTATAGGATTCCTGTTAAGAATCCTTTGATCAGCTTTAGATATAACGAAGATGATAGAGTTTTCCCAAAATACTCCATTGAAGGAAATAAGAGAGAATTAACATCAACGATAATGTTCCTAAATGCCAAGGAAACAAAGGGAAAACTAGATTCAATAGATTGTGAAATAGAGAGGAACAAGCATCCAAAGGAATGGATGTTCCCAAAGGAAATAACTGGAACTATTGTCTGCACATTCACTCATGCCACTGTATCGATTCCTGTAAAGAATCCTTTGATCAGCTTTAGATTTTAAGAAGATGAAGCATTTTGACCAAAAAGTTCCTTTGAATCAAATGAGGGAGAATTAACATCAACTATAAATTTCTTAATTGAATTGGAATCAAGAGGAACACTAGACTCAATAGAATGGGAAATAGAGAGGAACAAGTATCCAAAGGAATGGATGTTCCCAAAGGAAATAACTGGAACTATTGCCTTCACATCCACTCATTCTACTGTATAGGATTCCTCTTAAGAATCCTTTGATCAGCTTTATATATTAAGAAGATGAAGGATTTTGAACAAAAAGTTCCATTGAAACAAATAGGAGAGAATTAACATCAACTATAAATTTCTTAATTGAATTGGAAACAAGAGGAACACTAGACTCTATAGAATGGGAAATAGAGAGGAACAACTATCCAAAGTAATGGATTTTACCAAAGGGAATAACTGGAACCATTGCCTGCACATTCACTCGTGCCACTGTATCGATTCCTGTTAAGAATCCTTTGATCAGCTTTACATATAAAGAAGATGATGGATTTTGCCCAAAATTTCCATTGAAACAAATAGGAGAGAATTAACATCAAGTATAAATTTCTTAATTGAATTGGAAACAAGACTAACACTAGACTCAATAGAATGGGAAATAGAGAGGAACAAGTATCCAAAGGAATGGATTTTACCAAAGGGAATAACTGGAACCATTGCCTGCACATTCACTCATTCCAGTGTATAGGATTCCTGTTAAGAATCCTTTGATTAGCTTTACATTTAAAGAAGATGATGGATTTTGCCCAAAATTTTCCATTGAATCAAATAGGAGAGAATAATCATCAACTATAATGTTCCTAAATGCCAAGGAAACAAAGGGAAAACTAGATTCAATAGATTGGGAAATAGAGAGGAACAACTATCCAAAGGAATGGATCTTCCAAAAGGGAATAACTGGAAGCATTGCCTTCACATCCACTCATTCTACTGTATAGGATTCCTGTTAAGAATCCTTTGATCAGCTTTATATATTAAGAAGATGAAGAATTTTGACCAAAAAGTTCCATTGAAACAAATAGGAGAGAATTAACATCAACTATAAATTTCTTAATTGAATTGGAAACAAACGAACACTAGACTCTATAGAATGGGAAATACAGAGGAACAAGTATCCAAAGGAATGGATCTTCCCACAGGAAATAACTGGAACTATTGCCTGCACATTCACTCATGCCACTGTATCGATTCCTGTAAAGAATCCTTTGATCAGCTTTAGATTTTAAGAAGATGAAGGATTTTGACCAAAATGTTCCTTTGAAGCAAATAGGGGAGAATTCTCATCAACTTTAATATTCCTAAATGCCAAGGAAACAAAGGAAAAAAATAGATTCAATAGATTGGGAAATAGAGAACAACAAGTATCCAAAGGAATGGATGTTCCCAAAGGAAGTAACTGGAACTATTACCTGCACATTCACTCATTCCTCTGTATATGAATCCTGTTAAGAATCCTTTGATCAGCTTTAGATATAACGAAGAGGATCAATTTTGCACAAAATGTTCCATTGAAGCAAAAAGGAGAGAATTATCATCAACTATAATGTTCCTAAATGCCAAGGAAAGAAAGGAAAAAATAGATTCAATAGATTGGGAAATAGAGAGGAACAAGTATTCAAAGGAATGGATGTTCCCAAAGGAAAAAACTGGAACTATTACCTGCACATTCACTCATTCCTCTGTATATGATTCCTGTTAAGAATCCTTTGATCAGCTTTACATATTAAGAAGATGATGGATTTTGCCCAAAATTTCCATTGAAGCAAATAGGAGAGAATTAACATCAACTATAAATTTCTTAATTGAATTGGAAACAAGAGGAACCCTAGACTAAATAGAATGGGAAACAGAGAGGAACAAGTATCCAAAGGAATGGATGTTCCCAAAGGAATAACTGGAACTATTACCTGCACATTCACTCATGCCACTGTATCGATTCCTGTAAAGAATACTTTGATCAGTTTTAGATTTTAAGAAGATGAAGCATTTTGACCAAAAAGTTCCTTTGAATCAAATGGGGGAGAATTAACATCAACTATAAATTTCTTAATTGGATTGGAATCAAGAGGAACACTAGACTCAATAGAATGGGAAATAGAGAGGAACAAGTATCCAAAGGAATGGATGTTCCCAAAGGAAAAAACTGGAACTATTGCATTCACATCCACTCATTCTACTGTATAGGATTCCTGTTAAGAATCCTTTGATCAGCTTTACATATTAAGAAGTTGATGGATTTTGCTCAAAATTTCCATTGAAGCAAATAGGAGAGAATTAACATCAACTATAAATTTCTTAATTGAATTGGAAACAAGAGGAACCCTAGACTCAATAGAATGGGAAATAGAGAGGAACAAGTATCCAAAGGAATGAATTTTACCAAAGGGAATAACTGGAACCATTATATGCACATTAACTCATTCCTCTGTATAGGATTCCTGTTAAGAATCCTTTGATCAGCTTTAGATATAAAGAAGATGATGTATTTTGCCCAAAATGTTCCTTTGAAGCAAATAGGAGAGATTTTCTCATCAACTTTGATGTTCCTAAATGCCAAGGAAAGAAAGGAAAAAATAGATTCAATAGATTGGGAAATAGAGAGGAACAACTATCCAAAGTTATGGATTTTACCAAAGGGAATAACTGGAACCATTTCCTGCACATTCACTCATTCCACTGTATAGGATTCCTGTTAAAAATCCTTTGATCAGCTTTAGATATAAAGAAGATGATGTATTTTGCCCAAAATGTTCCTTTGAAGCAAATAAGAGAGAATTAACATCAACGATAATGTTCCTAAATGCCAAGGAAACAAAGGGAAAACAAGATTCAATAGATTGTGAAATAGAGAGGAACAAGTATCCAAAAGAATGGATGTTCCCAAAGGAAAAAACTGGAACTATTACCTGCACATTAACTCATTCCTCTGTATATGATTCCTGTTAAGAATCCTTTGATCAGCTTTACATATTAAGAAGATGATGGATTTTGCCCAAAATTTCCATTGAAGCAAATAGGAGAGAATTAACATCAACTATAAATTTCTTAATTGAATTGGAAACAAGAGGAACCCTAGACTCAATAGAATGGGAAATAGAGAGGAACAAGTATCCAAAGGAATGAATTTTACCAAAGGGAATAACTGGAACCATTATATGCACATTCACTCATTCCTCTGTATAGGATTCCTGTTAAGAATCCTTTGATCAGCTTTAGATATAAAGAAGATGATGAATTTTGCCCAAAATGTTCCTTTGAAGCAAATAGGAGAGATTTTCTCATCAACTTTAATGTTCCTAAATGCCAAGGAAACAAAGGAAAAAATAGATTCAATAGATTGCAAAATAGAGAAGAACAAGTATCCAAAGGAATGGATGTTTCCAAAGGAAATAACTGGAACTATTGCCTGAACATTCACTCATGCCACTGTATCGATTCCTATAAAGAATCCTTTGATCAGCTGTAGATTTTAAGAAGATGAAGGATTTTGACCAAAAAGGTCCTTTGAAAAAAATGGGAGAGAATTAACATCAACTATAAATTTCTTAATTGAATTGGAAACAAGAGGAACGCTAGACTCAATAGAATGAGAAATAGAGAGGAACAAGTATCCAAAGGAATGGATTTTACCAAAGGGAATAACTGGAACCATTGCCTGCACATTTACTCATTCCACTGCATAGGATTCCTGTTAAGAATCCTTTGATCAGATTTAGATATAAAGAAGATGATGAATTGTGCCCAAAATGTTCCATTGATGCCAATAGGACAGAATTTTCTTCAAGTATAATGTTCCTAAATGCAAAGGAAACAAAGGGAAAAGTAGACTCAATAGAATGGGAAATAGAGAGGAACTAGTATCCAAAGGAATGGATTTTCCCAAAGGAAATAAGTGGAACTGTTGCCTGCACATTCGCTCATTCCACTGTATCGATCCCTGTTAAGAATCCTTTGATCAGCTTTAGATATAAGGAAGATGATGGATTTTGCCCAAAAAGTTCCATTGAAGCCAATAGGAGAGAATTATCATCAACTACAATGTTCCCAAATGAAAAGGAAACAAAGGGAAAACTAGACTCAATAGAATGGGAAATAAAGAGAAGGAACAAGTATCCAAAGGAATGATTTTCCGAAAGCAAATAACTGGAACTGTTGCCTGCACATTCGCTCATTCCACTGTATCGATCCCTGTTAAGAATCCTTTGATCAGCTTTAGCTATACAGAACATAATGCATCTTGTACGGAAAGTCCTGTTGAAGCAAATAGGAGAGAATTAAAATCAACAATAAAGTTCCCAAATGAAGAGGAAACAAGGGGACCACAAGATTCAATAGAATTGGAAATAGAGAGGAACAAGTATCCAAAGGAAAGGATGTTCCCAAAGGAAATAACTAGAACTAAGGCCTGCACATTGTCTCATTCCACTGTAGAGGATTCCTTTTAAGAATCCTTTGATCAGCTTTAGATATACAAAACATAATGCATCTTGTACGGAAAGTCCTGTTGAAGCAAATAGGAGAGAATTAACATCAACTATAAAGTTCCCAATTGAACAGGAAACAAGAGGAACACAAGACTCAATAGAATTGGAAATAGAGAGGAACTAGTGTCCAAAGGAATGGATTTTCCCAAAGGAAATAAATGGAACTGTTGCCTGCACATTCGCTCATTCCACTATATCGATCCCTGTTAAGAATCCTTTGATCAGCTTTAGATATAAGGAAGATGATGGATTTTGCCCAAAAAGTTCCATTGAAGTCAATAGGAGAGAATTATCATCAACTAGAAATTACCCAATTGAAGTGGAAACAAGAGGAACACTAGACTCAATAGAATGGGAAATAGAGAGGAACAAGCATCCAAAGGAATGGATTTTCCCAAAGGAAATAACTGGAACTATTGCCTGCACATTCACTCATTCCATTGTTTAGGATTCCTGTGAAGAATCCTTTGATCAGATTTAGATATAAAGAAGATGATGAATTGTGCCCAAAATGTTCCATTGATGCCAATAGGACAGAATTTTCTTCAAGTATAATGTTCCTAAATGCAAAGGAAACAAAGGGAAAAGTAGACTCAATAGAATGGGAAATAGAGAGGAACTAGTATCAAAAGGAATGGATTTTCCCAAAGGAAATAAGTGGAACTGTTGCCTGCACATTCGCTCATTCCACTGTATCGATCCCTGTTAAGAATCCTTTGATCAGCTTTAGATATAAGGAAGATGATGTATTTTGCCCAAAAAGTTCCATTGAAGCCAATAGGAGAGAATTATCATCAACTACAATGTTCCCAAATGAAAAGGAAAAAAAGGGAAAACTAGACTCAATAGAATGGGAAGTAGAGAGGAACTAGTATCCAAAGGAATGGATTTTCCCAAAGGAAATAAATGGAACAGTTGCCTGCACATTCGCTCATTCCACTATATCGATCCCTGTTAAGAATCCTTTGATCAGCTTTAGATATAAGGAAGATGATGGATTTTGCCCAAAAAGTTCCATTGAAGTCAATAGGAGAGAATTATCATCAACTAGAAATTACCCAATTGAAGTGGAAACAAGAGGAACACTAGACTCAATAGAATGGGAAATAGAGAGGAACAAGCATCCAAAGGAATGGATTTTCCCAAAGGAAATAAGTGGAACTGTTGCCTGCCCATTCGCTCATTCCACTATATCGATCCCTGTTAAGAATCCTTTGATCAGCTTTAGATATAAGGAAGATGATGGATTTTGCCCAAAAAGTTCCATTGAAGCCAATAGGAGAGAATTATCATCAACTAAAATGTTCCCAAATGAAAAGGAAACAAAGGGAAAACTAGACTCAATAGAATGGGAAATAAAGAGAAGGAACAAGTATCCAAAGGAATGATTTTCCGAAAGCAAATAACTGGAACTGTTGCCTGCACATTCGCTCATTCCACTGTATCGATCCCTGTTAAGAATCCTTTGATCAGCTTTAGCTATACAGAACATAATGCATCTTGTACGGAAAGTCCTGTTGAAGCAAATAGGAGAGAATTAAAATCAACAATAAAGTTCCCAAATGAAGAGGAAACAAGGGGACCACAAGATTCAATAGAATTGGAAATAGAGAGGAACAAGTATCCAAAGGAAAGGATGTTCCCAAAGGAAATAACTAGAACTAAGGCCTGCACATTGTCTCATTCCACTGTAGAGGATTCCTTTTAAGAATCCTTTGATCAGCTTTAGATATACAAAACATAATGCATCTTGTACGGAAAGTCCTGTTGAAGCAAATAGGAGAGAATTAACATCAACTATAAAGTTCCCAATTGAACAGGAAACAAGAGGAACACAAGACTCAATAGAATTGGAAATAGAGAGGAACTAGTGTCCAAAGGAATGGATTTTCCCAAAGGAAATAAATGGAACTGTTGCCTGCACATTCGCTCATTCCACTATATCGATCCCTGTTAAGAATCCTTTGATCAGCTTTAGATATAAGGAAGATGATGGATTTTGCCCAAAAAGTTCCATTGAAGTCAATAGGAGAGAATTATCATCAACTAGAAATTACCCAATTGAAGTGGAAACAAGAGGAACACTAGACTCAATAGAATGGGAAATAGAGAGGAACAAGCATCCAAAGGAATGGATTTTCCGAAAGCAAATAACTGGAACTGTTGCCTGCACATTCGCTCATTCCACTGTATCGATCCCTGTTAAGAATCCTTTGATCAGCTTTAGATATACAGAACATAATGCATCTTGTACGGAAAGTCCTGTTGAAGCAAATAGGAGAGAATTAAAATCAACAATAAAGTTCACAAATGAAGAGGAAAAGAGAGAAACACAAGATTCAATAGAATTGGAAATAGAGAGCAACAAGTATCCAAAGGAAAGGATGTTCCCAAAGGAAATAACTAGAACTAAGGCCTGCACATTGTCTCATTCCACTGTAGAGGATTCCTTTTAAGAATCCTTTGATCAGCTTTAGATATACAAAACATAATGCATCTTGTACGGAAAGTCCTGTTGAAGCAAATAGGAGAGAATTAACATCAACTATAAAGTTCCCAATTGAACAGGAAACAAGAGGAACACAAGACTCAATAGAATTGGAAATAGAGAGGAACTAGTGTCCAAAGGAATGGATTTTCCCAAAGGAAATAAATGGAACTGTTGCCTGCACATTCGCTCATTCCACTATATCGATCCCTGTTAAGAATCCTTTGATCAGCTTTAGATATAAGGAAGATGATGGATTTTGCCCAAAAAGTTCCATTGAAGTCAATAGGAGAGAATTATCATCAACTAGAAATTACCCAATTGAAGTGGAAACAAGAGGAACACTAGACTCAATAGAATGGGAAATAGAGAGGAACAAGCATCCAAAGGAATGGATTTTCCGAAAGCAAATAACTGGAACTGTTGCCTGCACATTCGCTCATTCCACTGTATCGATCCCTGTTAAGAATCCTTTGATCAGCTTTAGATATACAGAACATAATGCATCTTGTACGGAAAGTCCTGTTGAAGCAAATAGGAGAGAATTAAAATCAACAATAAAGTTCACAAATGAAGAGGAAACAAGAGAAACACAAGATTCAATAGAATTGGAAATAGAGAGCAACAAGTATCCAAAGGAAAGGATGTTCCCAAAGGAAATAACTAGAACTAAGGCCTGCACATTGTCTCATTCCACTGTAGAGGATTCCTTTTAAGAATCCTTTGATCAGCTTTAGATATACAAAACATAATGCATCTTGTACGGAAAGTCCTGTTGAAGCAAATAGGAGAGAATTAACATCAACTATAAAGTTCCCAATTGAACAGGAAACAAGAGGAACACAAGACTCAATAGAATTGGAAATAGAGAGGAACTAGTGTCCAAAGGAATGGATTTTCCCAAAGGAAATAAATGGAACTGTTGCCTGCACATTCGCTCATTCCACTATATCGATCCCTGTTAAGAATCCTTTGATCAGCTTTAGATATAAGGAAGATGATGGATTGTGCCCAAAAAGTTCCATTGAAGCCAATAGGAGAGAATTATCATCAACTACAATGTTCCCAAATGAAAAGGAAAAAAAGGGAAAACTAGACTCAATAGAATGGGAAGTAGAGAGGAACTAGTATCCAAAGGAATGGATTTTCCCAAAGGAAATAAATGGAACAGTTGCCTGCACATTCGCTCATTCCACTATATCGATCCCTGTTACGAATCCTTTGATCAGCTTTAGATATAAGGAAGATGATGGATTTTGCCCAAAAAGTTCCATTGAAGTCAATAGGAGAGAATTATCATCAACTAGAAATTACCCAATTGAAGTGGAAACAAGAGGAACACTAGACTCAATAGAATGGGAAATAGAAAGGAACAAGCATCCAAAGGAATGGATTTTCCCAAAGGAAATAACTGGAACTATAGCCTGCACATTCACTCATTCCATTGTTTAGGATTCCTGTTAAGAATCCTTTGATCAGATTTAGATATAAAGAAGATGATGAATTGTGCCCAAAATGTTCCATTGATGCCAATAGGACAGAATTTTCTTCAAGTATAATGTTCCTAAATGCAAAGGAAACAAAGGGAAAAGTAGACTCAATAGAATGGGAAATAGAGAGGAACTAGTATCCAAAGGAATGGATTTTCCCAAAGGAAATAAGTGGAACTGTTGCCTGCACATTCGCTCATTCCACTGTATCGATCCCTGTTAAGAATCCTTTGATCAGCTTTAGATATAAGGAAGATGATGGATTTTGCCCAAAAAGTTCCATTGAAGCCAATAGGAGAGAATTATCATCAACTACAATGTTCCCAAATGAAAAGGAAACAAAGGGAAAACTAGACTCAATAGAATGGGAAATAAAGAGAAGGAACAAGTATCCAAAGGAATGATTTTCCGAAAGCAAATAACTGGAACTGTTGCCTGCACATTCGCTCATTCCACTGTATCGATCCCTGTTAAGAATCCTTTGATCAGCTTTAGCTATACAGAACATAATGCATCTTGTACGGAAAGTCCTGTTGAAGCAAATAGGAGAGAATTAAAATCAACAATAAAGTTCCCAAATGAAGAGGAAACAAGGGGAACACAAGATTCAATAGAATTGGAAATAGAGAGGAACAAGTATCCAAAGGAAAGGATGTTCCCAAAGGAAATAACTAGAACTAAGGCCTGCACATTGTCTCATTCCACTGTAGAGGATTCCTTTTAAGAATCCTTTGATCAGCTTTAGATATACAAAACATAATGCATCTTGTACGGAAAGTCCTGTTGAAGCAAATAGGAGAGAATTAACATCAACTATAAAGTTCCCAATTGAACAGGAAACAAGAGGAACACAAGACTCAATAGAATTGGAAATAGAGAGGAACTAGTGTCCAAAGGAATGGATTTTCCCAAAGGAAATAAATGGAACTGTTGCCTGCACATTCGCTCATTCCACTATATCGATCCCTGTTAAGAATCCTTTGATCAGCTTTAGATATAAGGAAGATGATGGATTTTGCCCAAAAAGTTCCATTGAAGTCAATAGGAGAGAATTATCATCAACTAGAAATTACCCAATTGAAGTGGAAACAAGAGGAACACTAGACTCAATAGAATGGGAAATAGAGAGGAACAAGCATCCAAAGGAATGGATTTTCCCAAAGGAAATAACTGGAACTATTGCCTGCACATTCACTCATTCCATTGTTTAGGATTCCTGTGAAGAATCCTTTGATCAGATTTAGATATAAAGAAGATGATGAATTGTGCCCAAAATGTTCCATTGATGCCAATAGGACAGAATTTTCTTCAAGTATAATGTTCCTAAATGCAAAGGAAACAAAGGGAAAAGTAGACTCAATAGAATGGGAAATAGAGAGGAACTAGTATCAAAAGGAATGGATTTTCCCAAAGGAAATAAGTGGAACTGTTGCCTGCACATTCGCTCATTCCACTGTATCGATCCCTGTTAAGAATCCTTTGATCAGCTTTAGATATAAGGAACATGATGGATTTTGCCCAAAAAGTTCCATTGAAGCCAATAGGAGAGAATTATCATCAACTACAATGTTCCCAAATGAAAAGGAAAAAAAGGGAAAACTAGACTCAATAGAATGGGAAGTAGAGAGGAACTAGTATCCAAAGGAATGGATTTTCCCAAAGGAAATAAATGGAACAGTTGCCTGCACATTCGCTCATTCCACTATATCGATCCCTGTTACGAATCCTTTGATCAGCTTTAGATATAAGGAAGATGATGGATTTTGCCCAAAAAGTTCCATTGAAGTCAATAGGAGAGAATTATCATCAACTAGAAATTACCCAATTGAAGTGGAAACAAGAGGAACACTAGACTCAATAGAATGGGAAATAGAGAGGAACAAGCATCCAAAGGAATGGATTTTCCCAAAGGAAATAACTGGAACTATAGCCTGCACATTCACTCATTCCATTGTTTAGGATTCCTGTTAAGAATCCTTTGATCAGATTTAGATATAAAGAAGATGATGAATTGTGCCCAAAATGTTCCATTGATGCCAATAGGAAAGAATTTTCTTCAAGTATAATGTTCCTAAATGCAAAGGAAACAAAGGGAAAAGTAGACTCAATAGAATGGGAAATAGAGAGGAACTAGTATCCAAAGGAATGGATTTTCCCAAAGGAAATAAGTGGAACTGTTGCCTGCACATTCGCTCATTCCACTGTATCGATCCCTGTTAAGAATCCTTTGATCAGCTTTAGATATAAGGAAGATGATGGATTTTGCCCAAAAAGTTCCATTGAAGCCAATAGGAGAGAATTATCATCAACTACAATGTTCCCAAATGAAAAGGAAACAAAGGGAAAACTAGACTCAATAGAATGGGAAGTAGAGAGGAAGAAGTATCCAAAGGAATGGATTTTCCCAAAGGAAATAACTGGAACTGTTGCCTGCACATTCGCTCATTCCACTATATCGATCCCTGTTAAGAATCCTTTGATCAGTATTAGATATAAGGAAGATGATGGATTTTGCCCAAAAAGTTCCATTGAAGTCAATAGGAGAGAATTATCATCAACTAGAAATTACCCAATTGAAGTGGAAACAAGAGGAACACTAGACTCAGAATGGGAAATAGAGAGGAACTAGTATCCAAAGGAATGGATTTTCCCAAAGGAAATAAGTGGAACTGTTGCCTGCCCATTCGCTCATTCCACTATATCGATCCCTGTTAAGAATCCTTTGATCAGCTTTAGATATAAGGAAGATGATGGATTTTGCCCAAAAAGTTCCATTGAAGTCAATAGGAGAGAATTATCATCAACTAGAAATTACCCAATTGAAGTGGAAACAAGAGGAACACTAGACTCAATAGAATGGGAAATAGAGAGGAACAAGCATCCAAAGGAATGGATTTTCCCAAAGGAAATAACTGGAACTATTGCCTGCACATTCACTCATTCCATTGTTTAGGATTCCTGTTAAGAATCCTTTGATCAGATTTAGATATAAAGAAGATGATGAATTGTGCCCAAAATGTTCCATTGATGCCAATAGGACAGAATTTTCTTCAAGTATAATGTTCCTAAATGCAAAGGAAACAAAGGGAAAAGTAGACTCAAGAGAATGGGAAATAGAGAGGAACTAGTATCCAAAGGAAGGGATTTTCCCAAAGGAAATAAGTGGAACTGTTGCCAGTACATTCGCTCATTCCACTATATCGATCCCTGTTAAGAATCCTTTGATCAGCTTTAGATATGAGGAAGATGATGGATTTTGCCCAAAAAGTTCCATTGAAGCCAATAGGAGTGAATTATCATCAACTATAATGTTCCCAAATGAAAAGGAAACAAAGGGAAAACTAGACTCAATAGAATGGGAAATAGAGAGGAACAAGTATCCAAAGGAATGATTTTCCGAAAGCAAATAACTGGAACTGTTGCCTGCACATTCGCTCATTCCACTATATCGATCCCTGTTAAGAATCCTTTGATCAGCTTTAGATATAAGGAAGATGATGGATTTTGCCCAAAAAGTTCCATTGAAGCCAATAGGAGAGAATTATCATCAACTTAAATGTTCCCAAATGAAAAGGAAACAAAGGGAAAACTAGACTCAATAGAATGGGAAATAAAGAGAAGGAACAAGTATCCAAAGGAATGATTTTCCGAAAGGAAATAACTGGAACTGTTGCCTGCACATTCGCTCATTCCACTGTATCGATCCCTGTTAAGAATCCTTTGATCAGCTTTAGCTATACAGAACATAATGCATCTTGTACGGAAAGTCCTGTTGAAGCAAATAGGAGAGAATTAAAATCAACAATAAAGTTCCCAAATGAAGAGGAAACAAGGGGAACACAAGATTCAATAGAATTGGAAATAGAGAGGAACAAGTATCCAAAGGAAAGGATGTTCCCAAAGGAAATAACTAGAACTAAGGCCTGCACATTGTCTCATTCCACTGTAGAGGATTCCTTTTAAGAATCCTTTGATCAGCTTTAGATATACAAAACATAATGCATCTTGTACGGAAAGTCCTGTTGAAGCAAATAGGAGAGAATTAACATCAACTATAAAGTTCCCAATTGAACAGGAAACAAGAGGAACACAAGACTCAATAGAATTGGAAATAGAGAGGAACTAGTATCCAAAGGAATGGATTTTCCCAAAGGAAATAAATGGAACTGTTGCCTGCACATTCGCTCATTCCACTATATCGATCCCTGTTAAGAATCCTTTGATCAGCTTTAGATATAAGGAAGATGATGGATTTTGCCCAAAAAGTTCCATTGAAGTCAATAGGAGAGAATTATCATCAACTAGAAATTACCCAAATGAAGTGGAAACAAGAGGAACACTAGACTCAATAGAATGGGAAATAGAGAGGAACAAGCATCCAAAGGAATGGATTTTCCGAAAGCAAATAACTGGAACTGTTGCCTGCACATTCGCTCATTCCACTGTATCGATCCCTGTTAAGAATCCTTTGATCAGCTTTAGATATACAGAACATAATGCATCTTGTACGGAAAGTCCTGTTGAAGCAAATAGGAGAGAATTAAAATCAACAATAAAGTTCACAAATGAAGAGGAAACAAGAGAAACACAAGATTCAATAGAATTGGAAATAGAGAGCAACAAGTATCCAAAGGAAAGGATGTTCCCAAAGGAAATAACTAGAACTAAGGCCTGCACATTGTTTCATTCCACTGTAGAGGATTCCTTTTAAGAATCCTTTGATCAGCTTTAGATATACAAAACATAATGCATCTTGTACGGAAAGTCCTGTTGAAGCAAATAGGAGAGAATTAACATCAACTATAAAGTTCCCAATTGAACAGGAAACAAGAGGAACACAAGACTCAATAGAATTGGAAATAGAGAGGAACAAGTATACAAAGGAAGGGATTTTCCCAAAGGAAATAAGTGGAACGGTTGCCTGCACATTCGCTCATTCCACTATATCGATCCCTGTTAAGAATCCTTTGATCAGCTTTAGATATAAGGAAGATGATGGATTTTGCCCAAAAAGTTCCATTGAAGCCAATAGGAGAGAATTATCATCAACTACAATGTTCCCAAATGAAAAGGAAACAAAGGGAAAACTAGACTCAATAGAATGGGAAGTAGAGAGGAAGAAGTATCCAAAGGAATGGATTTTCCCAAAGGAAATAACTGGAACTGTTGCCTGCACATTCGCTCATTCCACTATATCGATCCCTGTTAAGAATCCTTTGATCAGTATTAGATATAAGGAAGATGATGGATTTTGCCCAAAAAGTTCCATTGAAGTCAATAGGAGAGAATTATCATCAACTAGAAATTACCCAATTGAAGTGGAAACAAGAGGAACACTAGACTCAGAATGGGAAATAGAGAGGAACTAGTATCCAAAGGAATGGATTTTCCCAAAGGAAATAAGTGGAACTGTTGCCTGCCCATTCGCTCATTCCACTATATCGATCCCTGTTAAGAATCCTTTGATCAGCTTTAAATATAAGGAAGATGATGGATTTTGCCCAAAAAGTTCCATTGAAGTCAATAGGAGAGAATTATCATCAACTAGAAATTACCCAATTGAAGTGGAAACAAGAGGAACACTAGACTCAATAGAATGGGAAATAGAGAGGAACAAGCATCCAAAGGAATGGATTTTCCCAAAGGAAATAACTGGAACTATTGCCTGCACATTCACTCATTCCATTGTTTAGGATTCCTGTTAAGAATCCTTTGATCAGATTTAGATATAAAGAAGATGATGAATTGTGCCCAAAATGTTCCATTGATGCCAATAGGACAGAATTTTCTTCAAGTATAATGTTCCTAAATGCAAAGGAAACAAAGGGAAAAGTAGACTCAAGAGAATGGGAAATAGAGAGGAACTAGTATCCAAAGGAAGGGATTTTCCCAAAGGAAATAAGTGGAACTGTTGCCAGTACATTCGCTCATTCCACTATATCGATCCCTGTTAAGAATCCTTTGATCAGCTTTAGATATGAGGAAGATGATGGATTTTGCCCAAAAAGTTCCATTGAAGCCAATAGGAGTGAATTATCATCAACTATAATGTTCCCAAATGAAAAGGAAACAAAGGGAAAACTAGACTCAATAGAATGGGAAATAGAGAGGAACAAGTATCCAAAGGAATGATTTTCCGAAAGCAAATAACTGGAACTGTTGCCTGCACATTCGCTCATTCCACTATATCGATCCCTGTTAAGAATCCTTTGATCAGCTTTAGATATAAGGAAGATGATGGATTTTGCCCAAAAAGTTCCATTGAAGCCAATAGGAGAGAATTATCATCAACTTAAATGTTCCCAAATGAAAAGGAAACAAAGGGAAAACTAGACTCAATAGAATGGGAAATAAAGAGAAGGAACAAGTATCCAAAGGAATGATTTTCCGAAAGGAAATAACTGGAACTGTTGCCTGCACATTCGCTCATTCCACTGTATCGATCCCTGTTAAGAATCCTTTGATCAGCTTTAGCTATACAGAACATAATGCATCTTGTACGGAAAGTCCTGTTGAAGCAAATAGGAGAGAATTAAAATCAACAATAAAGTTCCCAAATGAAGAGGAAACAAGGGGAACACAAGATTCAATAGAATTGGAAATAGAGAGGAACAAGTATCCAAAGGAAAGGATGTTCCCAAAGGAAATAACTAGAACTAAGGCCTGCACATTGTCTCATTCCACTGTAGAGGATTCCTTTTAAGAATCCTTTGATCAGCTTTAGATATACAAAACATAATGCATCTTGTACGGAAAGTCCTGTTGAAGCAAATAGGAGAGAATTAACATCAACTATAAAGTTCCCAATTGAACAGGAAACAAGAGGAACACAAGACTCAATAGAATTGGAAATAGAGAGGAACTAGTATCCAAAGGAATGGATTTTCCCAAAGGAAATAAATGGAACTGTTGCCTGCACATTCGCTCATTCCACTATATCGATCCCTGTTAAGAATCCTTTGATCAGCTTTAGATATAAGGAAGATGATGGATTTTGCCCAAAAAGTTCCATTGAAGTCAATAGGAGAGAATTATCATCAACTAGAAATTACCCAAATGAAGTGGAAACAAGAGGAACACTAGACTCAATAGAATGGGAAATAGAGAGGAACAAGCATCCAAAGGAATGGATTTTCCGAAAGCAAATAAGGAACTGTTGCCTGCACATTCGCTCATTCCACTGTATCGATCCCTGTTAAGAATCCTTTGATCAGCTTTAGCTATACAGAACATAATGCATCTTGTACGGAAAGTCCTGTTGAAGCAAATAGGAGAGAATTAAAATCAACAATAAAGTTCACAAATGAAGAGGAAACAAGAGAAACACAAGATTCAATAGAATTGGAAATAGAGAGCAACAAGTATCCAAAGGAAAGGATGTTCCCAAAGGAAATAACTAGAACTAAGGCCTGCACATTGTTTCATTCCACTGTAGAGGATTCCTTTTAAGAATCCTTTGATCAGCTTTAGATATACAAAACATAATGCATCTTGTACGGAAAGTCCTGTTGAAGCAAATAGGAGAGAATTAACATCAACTATAAAGTTCCCAATTGAACAGGAAACAAGAGGAACACAAGACTCAATAGAATTGGAAATAGAGAGGAACAAGTATACAAAGGAAGGGATTTTCCCAAAGGAAATAAGTGGAACTGTTGCCTGCACATTCGCTCATTCCACTATATCGATCCCTGTTAAGAATCCTTTGATCAGCTTTAGATATAAGGAAGATGATGGATTTTGCCCAAAAAGTTCCATTGAAGTCAATAGGAGAGAATTATCATCAACTACAATGTTCCCAAATGAAAAGGAAACAAAGGGAAAACTAGACTCAATAGAATGGGAAATAAAGAGAAGGAACAAGTATCCAAAGGAATGATTTTCCGAAAGCAAATAACTGGAACTGTTGCCTGCACATTCGCTCATTCCACTGTATCGATCCCTGTTAAGAATCCTTTGATCAGCTTTAGATATACAGAACATAATGCATCTTGTACGGAAAGTCCTGTTGAAGCAAATAGGAGAGAATTAAAATCAACAATAAAGTTCCCAAATGAAGAGGAAACAAGGGGAACACGATTCAATAGAATTGGAAATAGAGAGGAACAAGTATCCAAAGGAAAGGATGTTCCCAAAGGAAATAACTAGAACTAAGGCCTGCACATTGTCTCATTCCACTGTAGAGGATTCCTTTTAAGAATCCTTTGATCAGCTTTAGATATACAAAACATAATGCATCTTGTACGGAAAGTCCTGTTGAAGCAAATAGGAGAGAATTAACATCAATTATAAAGTTCCCAATTGAACAGGAAACAAGAGGAACACAAGACTCAATAGAATTGGAAATAGAGAGGAACTAGTATCCAAAGGAATGGATTTTCCCAAAGGAAATAAGTGGAACTGTTGCCAGTACATTCGCTCATTCCACTATATCGATCCCTGTTAAGAATCCTTTGATCAGCTTTAGATATGAGGAAGATGATGGATTTTGCCCAAAAAGTTCCATTGAAGCCAATAGGAGTGAATTATCATCAACTATAATGTTCCCAAATGAAAAGGAAACAAAGGGAAAACTAGACTCAATAGAATGGGAAATAGAGAGGAACAAGTATCCAAAGGAATGATTTTCCGAAAGCAAATAACTGGAACTGTTGCCTGCACATTCGCTCATTCCACTGTATCGATCCCTGTTAAGAATCCTTTGATCAGCTTTAGATATACAGAACATAATGCATCTTGTACGGAAAGTCCTGTTGAAGCAAATAGGAGAGAATTAAAATCAACAATAAAGTTCACAAATGAAGAGGAAACAAGAGAAACACAAGATTCAATAGAATTGGAAATAGAGAGCAACAAGTATCCAAAGGAAAGGATGTTCCCAAAGGAAATAACTAGAACTAAGGCCTGCACATTGTTTCATTCCACTGTAGAGGATTCCTTTTAAGAATCCTTTGATCAGCTTTAGATATACAAAACATAATGCATCTTGTACGGAAAGTCCTGTTGAAGCAAATAGGAGAGAATTAACATCAACTATAAAGTTCCCAATTGAACAGGAAACAAGAGGAACACAAGACTCAATAGAATTGGAAATAGAGAGGAACAAGTATACAAAGGAAGGGATTTTCCCAAAGGAAATAAGTGGAACTGTTGCCTGCACATTCGCTCATTCCACTATATCGATCCCTGTTAAGAATCCTTTGATCAGCTTTAGATATAAGGAAGATGATGGATTTTGCCCAAAAAGTTCCATTGAAGCCAATAGGAGAGAATTATCATCAACTACAATGTTCCCAAATGAAAAGGAAAAAAAGGGAAAACTAGACTCAATAGAATGGGAAGTAGAGAGGAACTAGTATCCAAAGGAATGGATTTTCCCAAAGGAAATAAATGGAACAGTTGCCTGCACATTCGCTCATTCCACTATATCGATCCCTGTTACGAATCCTTTGATCAGCTTTAGATATAAGGAAGATGATGGATTTTGCCCAAAAAGTTCCATTGAAGTCAATAGGAGAGAATTATCATCAACTAGAAATTACCCAATTGAAGTGGAAACAAGAGGAACACTAGACTCAATAGAATGGGAAATAGAGAGGAACAAGCATCCAAAGGAATGGATTTTCCCAAAGGAAATAACTGGAACTATAGCCTGCACATTCACTCATTTCATTGTTTAGGATTCCTGTTAAGAATCCTTTGATCAGATTTAGATATAAAGAAGATGATGAATTGTGCCCAAAATGTTCCATTGATGCCAATAGGAAAGAATTTTCTTCAAGTATAATGTTCCTAAATGCAAAGGAAACAAAGGGAAAAGTAGACTCAATAGAATGGGAAATAGAGAGGAACTAGTATCCAAAGGAATGGATTTTCCCAAAGGAAATAAGTGGAACTGTTGCCTGCACATTCGCTCATTCCACTGTATCGATCCCTGTTAAGAATCCTTTGATCAGCTTTAGATATAAGGAAGATGATGGATTTTGCCCAAAAAGTTCCATTGAAGCCAATAGGAGAGAATTATCATCAACTACAATGTTCCCAAATGAAAAGGAAACAAAGGGAAAACTAGACTCAATAGAATGGGAAGTAGAGAGGAAGAAGTATCCAAAGGAATGGATTTTCCCAAAGGAAATAACTGGAACTGTTGCCTGCACATTCGCTCATTCCACTATATCGATCCCTGTTAAGAATCCTTTGATCAGTATTAGATATAAGGAAGATGATGGATTTTGCCCAAAAAGTTCCATTGAAGTCAATAGGAGAGAATTATCATCAACTAGAAATTACCCAATTGAAGTGGAAACAAGAGGAACACTAGACTCAGAATGGGAAATAGAGAGGAACTAGTATCCAAAGGAATGGATTTTCCCAAAGGAAATAAGTGGAACTGTTGCCTGCCCATTCGCTCATTCCACTATATCGATCCCTGTTAAGAATCCTTTGATCAGCTTTAGATATAAGGAAGATGATGGATTTTGCCCAAAAAGTTCCATTGAAGTCAATAGGAGAGAATTATCATCAACTAGAAATTACCCAATTGAAGTGGAAACAAGAGGAACACTAGACTCAATAGAATGGGAAATAGAGAGGAACAAGCATCCAAAGGAATGGATTTTCCCAAAGGAAATAACTGGAACTATTGCCTGCACATTCACTCATTCCATTGTTTAGGATTCCTGTTAAGAATCCTTTGATCAGATTTAGATATAAAGAAGATGATGAATTGTGCCCAAAATGTTCCATTGATGCCAATAGGACAGAATTTTCTTCAAGTATAATGTTCCTAAATGCAAAGGAAACAAAGGGAAAAGTAGACTCAAGAGAATGGGAAATAGAGAGGAACTAGTATCCAAAGGAAGGGATTTTCCCAAAGGAAATAAGTGGAACTGTTGCCAGTACATTCGCTCATTCCACTATATCGATCCCTGTTAAGAATCCTTTGATCAGCTTTAGATATGAGGAAGATGATGGATTTTGCCCAAAAAGTTCCATTGAAGCCAATAGGAGTGAATTATCATCAACTATAATGTTCCCAAATGAAAAGGAAACAAAGGGAAAACTAGACTCAATAGAATGGGAAATAGAGAGGAACAAGTATCCAAAGGAATGATTTTCCGAAAGCAAATAACTGGAACTGTTGCCTGCACATTCGCTCATTCCACTATATCGATCCCTGTTAAGAATCCTTTGATCAGCTTTAGATATAAGGAAGATGATGGATTTTGCCCAAAAAGTTCCATTGAAGCCAATAGGAGAGAATTATCATCAACTAAAATGTTCCCAAATGAAAAGGAAACAAAGGGAAAACTAGACTCAATAGAATGGGAAATAAAGAGAAGGAACAAGTATCCAAAGGAAAGGATGTTCCCAAAGGAAATAACTAGAACTAAGGCCTGCACATTGTCTCATTCCACTGTAGAGGATTCCTTTTAAGAATCCTTTGATCAGCTTTAGATATACAAAACATAATGCATCTTGTACGGAAAGTCCTGTTGAAGCAAATAGGAGAGAATTAACATCAACTATAAAGTTCCCAATTGAACAGGAAACAAGAGGAACACAAGACTCAATAGAATTGGAAATAGAGAGGAACTAGTATCCAAAGGAATGGATTTTCCCAAAGGAAATAAGTGGAACTGTTGCCAGTACATTCGCTCATTCCACTATATCGATCCCTGTTAAGAATCCTTTGATCAGCTTTAGATATGAGGAAGATGATGGATTTTGCCCAAAAAGTTCCATTGAAGCCAATAGGAGTGAATTATCATCAACTATAATGTTCCCAAATGAAAAGGAAACAAAGGGAAAACTAGACTCAATAGAATGGGAAATAGAGAGGAACAAGTATCCAAAGGAATGATTTTCCGAAAGCAAATAACTGGAACTGTTGCCTGCACATTCGCTCATTCCACTGTATCGATCCCTGTTAAGAATCCTTTGATCAGCTTTAGATATACAGAACATAATGCATCTTGTACGGAAAGTCCTGTTGAAGCAAATAGGAGAGAATTAAAATCAACAATAAAGTTCACAAATGAAGAGGAAACAAGAGAAACACAAGATTCAATAGAATTGGAAATAGAGAGCAACAAGTATCCAAAGGAAAGGATGTTCCCAAAGGAAATAACTAGAACTAAGGCCTGCACATTGTTTCATTCCACTGTAGAGGATTCCTTTTAAGAATCCTTTGATCAGCTTTAGATATACAAAACATAATGCATCTTGTACGGAAAGTCCTGTTGAAGCAAATAGGAGAGAATTAACATCAACTATAAAGTTCCCAATTGAACAGGAAACAAGAGGAACACAAGACTCAATAGAATTGGAAATAGAGAGGAACAAGTATACAAAGGAAGGGATTTTCCCAAAGGAAATAAGTGGAACTGTTGCCTGCACATTCGCTCATTCCACTATATCGATCCCTGTTAAGAATCCTTTGATCAGCTTTAGATATAAGGAAGATGATGGATTTTGCCCAAAAAGTTCCATTGAAGCCAATAGGAGAGAATTATCATCAACTACAATGTTCCCAAATGAAAAGGAAACAAAGGGAAAACTAGACTCAATAGAATGGGAAGTAGAGAGGAAGAAGTATCCAAAGGAATGGATTTTCCCAAAGGAAATAACTGGAACTGTTGCCTGCACATTCGCTCATTCCACTATATCGATCCCTGTTAAGAATCCTTTGATCAGCTTTAGATATAAGGAAGATGATGGATTTTGCCCAAAAAGTTCCATTGAAGCCAATAGGAGAGAATTATCATCAACTAAAATGTTCCCAAATGAAAAGGAAACAAAGGGAAAACTAGACTCAATAGAATGGGAAATAAAGAGAAGGAACAAGTATCCAAAGGAATGATTTTCCGAAAGGAAATAACTGGAACTGTTGCCTGCACATTCGCTCATTCCACTGTATCGATCCCTGTTAAGAATCCTTTGATCAGCTTTAGCTATACAGAACATAATGCATCTTGTACGGAAAGTCCTGTTGAAGCAAATAGGAGAGAATTAAAATCAACAATAAAGTTCCCAAATGAAGAGGAAACAAGGGGAACACAAGATTCAATAGAATTGGAAATAGAGAGGAACAAGTATCCAAAGGAAAGGATGTTCCCAAAGGAAATAACTAGAACTAAGGCCTGCACATTGTCTCATTCCACTGTAGAGGATTCCTTTTAAGAATCCTTTGATCAGCTTTAGATATACAAAACATAATGCATCTTGTACGGAAAGTCCTGTTGAAGCAAATAGGAGAGAATTAACATCAACTATAAAGTTCCCAATTGAACAGGAAACAAGAGGAACACAAGACTCAATAGAATTGGAAATAGAGAGGAACTAGTGTCCAAAGGAATGGATTTTCCCAAAGGAAATAAATGGAACTGTTGCCTGCACATTCGCTCATTCCACTATATCGATCCCTGTTAAGAATCCTTTGATCAGCTTTAGATATAAGGAAGATGATGGATTTTGCCCAAAAAGTTCCATTGAAGTCAATAGGAGAGAATTATCATCAACTAGAAATTACCCAATTGAAGTGGAAACAAGAGGAACACTAGACTCAATAGAATGGGAAATAGAGAGGAACAAGCATCCAAAGGAATGGATTTTCCCAAAGGAAATAACTGGAACTATTGCCTGCACATTCACTCATTCCATTGTTTAGGATTCCTGTTAAGAATCCTTTGATCAGATTTAGATATAAAGAAGATGATGAATTGTGCCCAAAATGTTCCATTGATGCCAATAGGACAGAATTTTCTTCAAGTATAATGTTCCTAAATGCAAAGGAAACAAAGGGAAAAGTAGACTCAATAGAATGGGAAATAGAGAGGAACTAGTATCAAAAGGAATGGATTTTCCCAAAGGAAATAAGTGGAACTGTTGCCTGCACATTCGCTCATTCCACTATATCGATCCCTGTTAAGAATCCTTTGATCAGCTTTAGATATAAGGAAGATGATGGATTTTGCCCAAAAAGTTCCATTGAAGTCAATAGGAGAGAATTATCATCAACTACAATGTTCCCAAATGAAAAGGAAACAAAGGGAAAACTAGACTCAAAAAAATGGGAAGTAGAGAGGAAGAAGTATCCAAAGGAATGGATTTTCCCAAAGGAAATAACTGGAACTGTTGCCTGCACATTCGCTCATTCCACTATATCGATCCCTGTTAAGAATCCTTTGATCAGCTTTAGATATAAGGAAGATGATGGATTTTGCCCAAAAAGTTCCATTGAAGCCAATAGGAGAGAATTATCATCAACTAAAATGTTCCCAAATGAAAAGGAAACAAAGGGAAAACTAGACTCAATAGAATGGGAAATAAAGAGAAGGAACAAGTATCCATAGGAATGATTTTCCGAAAGGAAATAACTGGAACTGTTGCCTGCACATTCGCTCATTCCACTGTATCGATCCCTGTTAAGAATCCTTTGATCAGCTTTAGATATACAGAACATAATGCATCTTGTACGGAAAGTCCTGTTGAAGCAAATAGGAGAGAATTAAAATCAACAATAAAGTTCCCAAATGAAGAGGAAACAAGGGGAACACGATTCAATAGAATTGGAAATAGAGAGGAACAAGTATCCAAAGGAAAGGATGTTCCCAAAGGAAATAACTAGAACTAAGGCCTGCACATTGTCTCATTCCACTGTAGAGGATTCCTTTTAAGAATCCTTTGATCAGCTTTAGATATACAAAACATAATGCATCTTGTACGGAAAGTCCTGTTGAAGCAAATAGGAGAGAATTAACATCAACTATAAAGTTCCCAATTGAACAGGAAACAAGAGGAACACAAGACTCAATAGAATTGGAAATAGAGAGGAACTAGTATCCAAAGGAATGGATTTTCCCAAAGGAAATAAGTGGAACTGTTGCCAGTACATTCGCTCATTCCACTATATCGATCCCTGTTAAGAATCCTTTGATCAGCTTTAGATATGAGGAAGATGATGGATTTTGCCCAAAAAGTTCCATTGAAGCCAATAGGCGTGAATTATCATCAACTATAATGTTCCCAAATGAAAAGGAAACAAAGGGAAAACTAGACTCAATAGAATGGGAAATAGAGAGGAACAAGTATCCAAAGGAATGATTTTCCGAAAGCAAATAACTGGAACTGTTGCCTGCACATTCGCTCATTCCACTGTATCGATCCCTGTTAAGAATCCTTTGATCAGCTTTAGATATACAGAACATAATGCATCTTGTACGGAAAGTCCTGTTGAAGCAAATAGGAGAGAATTAAAATCAACAATAAAGTTCACAAATGAAGAGGAAACAAGAGAAACACAAGATTCAATAGAATTGGAAATAGAGAGCAACAAGTATCCAAAGGAAAGGATGTTCCCAAAGGAAATAACTAGAACTAAGGCCTGCACATTGTTTCATTCCACTGTAGAGGATTCCTTTTAAGAATCCTTTGATCAGCTTTAGATATACAAAACATAATGCATCTTGTACGGAAAGTCCTGTTGAAGCAAATAGGAGAGAATTAACATCAACTATAAAGTTCCCAATTGAACAGGAAACAAGAGGAACACAAGACTCAATAGAATTGGAAATAGAGAGGAACAAGTATAGAAAGGAAGGGATTTTCCCAAAGGAAATAAGTGGAACTGTTGCCTGCACATTCGCTCATTCCACTATATCGATCCCTGTTAAGAATCCTTTGATCAGCTTTAGATATAAAGAAGATGATGAATTGTGCCCAAAATGTTCCATTGATGCCAATAGGACAGAATTTTCTTCAAGTATAATGTTCCTAAATGCAAAGGAAACAAAGGGAAAAGTAGACTCAATAGAATGGGAAATAGAGAGGAACTAGTATCAAAAGGAATGGATTTTCCCAAAGGAAATAAGTGGAACTGTTGCCTGCACATTCGCTCATTCCACTATATCGATCCCTGTTAAGAATCCTTTGATCAGCTTTAGATATAAGGAAGATGATGGATTTTGCCCAAAAAGTTCCATTGAAGTCAATAGGAGAGAATTATCATCAACTACAATGTTCCCAAATGAAAAGGAAACAAAGGGAAAACTAGACTCAAAAAAATGGGAAGTAGAGAGGAAGAAGTATCCAAAGGAATGGATTTTCCCAAAGGAAATAACTGGAACTGTTGCCTGCACATTCGCTCATTCCACTATATCGATCCCTGTTAAGAATCCTTTGATCAGCTTTAGATATAAGGAAGATGATGGATTTTGCCCAAAAAGTTCCATTGAAGCCAATAGGAGAGAATTATCATCAACTAAAATGTTCCCAAATGAAAAGGAAACAAAGGGAAAACTAGACTCAATAGAATGGGAAATAAAGAGAAGGAACAAGTATCCAAAGGAATGATTTTCCGAAAGGAAATAACTGGAACTGTTGCCTGCACATTCGCTCATTCCACTGTATCGATCCCTGTTAAGAATCCTTTGATCAGCTTTAGATATACAGAACATAATACATCTTGTACGGAAAGTCCTGTTGAAGCAAATAGGAGAGAATTAAAATCAACAATAAAGTTCCCAAATGAAGAGGAAACAAGGGGAACACGATTCAATAGAATTGGAAATAGAGAGGAACAAGTATCCAAAGGAAAGGATGTTCCCAAAGGAAATAACTAGAACTAAGGCCTGCACATTGTCTCATTCCACTGTAGAGGATTCCTTTTAAGAATCCTTTGATCAGCTTTAGATATACAAAACATAATGCATCTTGTACGGAAAGTCCTGTTGAAGCAAATAGGAGAGAATTAACATCAACTATAAAGTTCCCAATTGAACAGGAAACAAGAGGAACACAAGACTCAATAGAATTGGAAATAGAGAGGAACTAGTATCCAAAGGAATGGATTTTCCCAAAGGAAATAAGTGGAACTGTTGCCAGTACATTCGCTCATTCCACTATATCGATCCCTGTTAAGAATCCTTTGATCAGCTTTAGATATGAGGAAGATGATGGATTTTGCCCAAAAAGTTCCATTGAAGCCAATAGGAGTGAATTATCATCAACTATAATGTTCCCAAATGAAAAGGAAACAAAGGGAAAACTAGACTCAATAGAATGGGAAATAGAGAGGAACAAGTATCCAAAGGAATGATTTTCCGAAAGCAAATAACTGGAACTGTTGCCTGCACATTCGCTCATTCCACTGTATCGATCCCTGTTAAGAATCCTTTGATCAGCTTTAGATATACAGAACATAATGCATCTTGTACGGAAAGTCCTGTTGAAGCAAATAGGAGAGAATTAAAATCAACAATAAAGTTCACAAATGAAGAGGAAACAAGAGAAACACAAGATTCAATAGAATTGGAAATAGAGAGCAACAAGTATCCAAA
This sequence comes from Sminthopsis crassicaudata, assembly GCF_048593235.1. Lineage (NCBI taxonomy): Eukaryota > Metazoa > Chordata > Mammalia > Dasyuromorphia > Dasyuridae > Sminthopsis > Sminthopsis crassicaudata. The sequence continues at coordinate 454,422,174 of NC_133617.1, forward strand.
GGAAAGGATGTTCCCAAAGGAAATAACTAGAACTAAGGCCTGCACATTGTTTCATTCCACTGTAGAGGATTCCTTTTAAGAATCCTTTGATCAGCTTTAGATATACAAAACATAATGCATCTTGTACGGAAAGTCCTGTTGAAGCAAATAGGAGAGAATTAACATCAACTATAAAGTTCCCAATTGAACAGGAAACAAGAGGAACACAAGACTCAATAGAATTGGAAATAGAGAGGAACAAGTATACAAAGGAAGGGATTTTCCCAAAGGAAATAAGTGGAACTGTTGCCTGCACATTCGCTCATTCCATTATATCGATCCCTGTTAAGAATCCTTTGATCAGCTTTAGATATAAGGAAGATGATGGATTTTGCCCAAAAAGTTCCATTGAAGCCAATAGGAGAGAATTATCATCAACTACAATGTTCCCAAATGAAAAGGAAACAAAGGGAAAACTAGACTCAATAGAATGGGAAGTAGAGAGGAAGAAGTATCCAAAGGAATGGATTTTCCCAAAGGAAATAACTGGAACTGTTGCCTGCACATTCGCTCATTCCACTATATCGATCCCTGTTAAGAATCCTTTGATCAGCTTTAGATATAAGGAAGATGATGGATTTTGCCCAAAAAGTTCCATTGAAGCCAATAGGAGAGAATTATCATCAACTAAAATGTTCCCAAATGAAAAGGAAACAAAGGGAAAACTAGACTCAATAGAATGGGAAATAAAGAGAAGGAACAAGTATCCAAAGGAATGATTTTCCGAAAGGAAATAACTGGAACTGTTGCCTGCACATTCGCTCATTCCACTGTATCGATCCCTGTTAAGAATCCTTTGATCAGCTTTAGCTATACAGAACATAATGCATCTTGTACGGAAAGTCCTGTTGAAGCAAATAGGAGAGAATTAAAATCAACAATAAAGTTCCCAAATGAAGAGGAAACAAGAGAAACACAAGATTCAATAGAATTGGAAATAGAGAGCAACAAGTATCCAAAGGAAAGGATGTTCCCAAAGGAAATAACTAGAACTAAGGCCTGCACATTGTCTCATTCCACTGTAGAGGATTCCTTTTAAGAATCCTTTGATCAGCTTTAGATATACAAAACATAATGCATCTTGTACGGAAAGTCCTGTTGAAGCAAATCGGAGAGAATTAACATCAACTATAAAGTTCCCAATTGAACAGGAAACAAGAGGAACACAAGACTCAATAGAATTGGAAATAGAGAGGAACTAGTGTCCAAAGGAATGGATTTTCCCAAAGGAAATAAATGGAACTGTTGCCTGCACATTCGCTCATTCCACTATATCGATCCCTGTTAAGAATCCTTTGATCAGCTTTAGATATAAGGAAGATGATGGATTTTGCCCAAAAAGTTCCATTGAAGTCAATAGGAGAGAATTATCATCAACTAGAAATTACCCAATTGAAGTGGAAACAAGAGGAACACTAGACTCAATAGAATGGGAAATAGAGAGGAACAAGCATCCAAAGGAATGGATTTTCCCAAAGGAAATAACTGGAACTATTGCCTGCACATTCACTCATTCCATTGTTTAGGATTCCTGTTAAGAATCCTTTGATCAGATTTAGATATAAAGAAGATGATGAATTGTGCCCAAAATGTTCCATTGATGCCAATAGGACAGAATTTTCTTCAAGTATAATGTTCCTAAATGCAAAGGAAACAAAGGGAAAAGTAGACTCAATAGAATGGGAAATAGAGAGGAACTAGTATCAAAAGGAATGGATTTTCCCAAAGGAAATAAGTGGAACTGTTGCCTGCACATTCGCTCATTCCACTGTATCGATCCCTGTTAAGAATCCTTTGATCAGCTTTAGATATAAGGAAGATGATGGATTTTGCCCAAAAAGTTCCATTGAAGCCAATAGGAGAGAATTATCATCAACTACAATGTTCCCAAATGAAAAGGAAAAAAAGGGAAAACTAGACTCAATAGAATGGGAAGTAGAGAGGAACTAGTATCCAAAGGAATGGATTTTCCCAAAGGAAATAAATGAAACAGTTGCCTGCACATTCGCTCATTCCACTATATCGATCCCTGTTAAGAATCCTTTGATCAGCTTTAGATATAAGGAAGATGATGGATTTTGCCCAAAAAGTTCCATTGAAGTCAATAGGAGAGAATTATCATCAACTACAATGTTCCCAAATGAAAAGGAAACAAAGGGAAAACTAGACTCAATAGAATGGGAAATAGAGAGGAACAAGTATCCAAAGGAATGATTTTCCGAAAGCAAATAACTGGAACTGTTGCCTGCACATTCGCTCATTCCACTGTATCGATCCCTGTTAAGAATCCTTTGATCAGCTTTAGATATACAGAACATAATGCATCTTGTACGGAAAGTCCTGTTGAAGCAAATAGGAGAGAATTAAAATCAACAATAAAGTTCACAAATGAAGAGGAAACAAGAGAAACACAAGATTCAATAGAATTGGAAATAGAGAGCAACAAGTATCCAAAGGAAAGGATGTTCCCAAAGGAAATAACTAGAACTAAGGCCTGCACATTGTTTCATTCCACTGTAGAGGATTCCTTTTAAGAATCCTTTGATCAGCTTTAGATATACAAAACATAATGCATCTTGTACGGAAAGTCCTGTTGAAGCAAATAGGAGAGAATTAACATCAACTATAAAGTTCCCAATTGAACAGGAAACAAGAGGAACACAAGACTCAATAGAATTGGAAATAGAGAGGAACAAGTATACAAAGGAAGGGATTTTCCCAAAGGAAATAAGTGGAACTGTTGCCTGCACATTCGCTCATTCCACTATATCGATCCCTGTTAAGAATCCTTTGATCAGCTTTAGATATAAGGAAGATGATGGATTTTGCCCAAAAAGTTCCATTGAAGCCAATAGGAGAGAATTATCATCAACTACAATGTTCCCAAATGAAAAGGAAACAAAGGGAAAACTAGACTCAATAGAATGGGAAGTAGAGAGGAAGAAGTATCCAAAGGAATGGATTTTCCCAAAGGAAATAACTGGAACTGTTGCCTGCACATTCGCTCATTCCACTATATCGATCCCTGTTAAGAATCCTTTGATCAGTATTAGATATAAGGAAGATGATGGATTTTGCCCAAAAAGTTCCATTGAAGTCAATAGGAGAGAATTATCATCAACTAGAAATTACCCAATTGAAGTGGAAACAAGAGGAACACTAGACTCAGAATGGGAAATAGAGAGGTACTAGTATCCAAAGGAATGGATTTTCCCAAAGGAAATAAGTGGAACTGTTGCCTGCCCATTCGCTCATTCCACTATATCGATCCCTGTTAAGAATCCTTTGATCAGCTTTAGATATAAGGAAGATGATGGATTTTGCCCAAAAAGTTCCATTGAAGTCAATAGGAGAGAATTATCATCAACTAGAAATTACCCAATTGAAGTGGAAACAAGAGGAACACTAGACTCAATAGAATGGGAAATAGAGAGGAACAAGCATCCAAAGGAATGGATTTTCCCAAAGGAAATAACTGGAACTATTGCCTGCACATTCACTCATTCCATTGTTTAGGATTTCTGTTAAGAATCCTTTGATCAGATTTAGATATAAAGAAGATGATGAATTGTGCCCAAAATGTTCCATTGATGCCAATAGGACAGAATTTTCTTCAAGTATAATGTTCCTAAATGCAAAGGAAACAAAGGGAAAAGTAGACTCAAGAGAATGGGAAATAGAGAGGAACTAGTATCCAAAGGAAGGGATTTTCCCAAAGGAAATAAGTGGAACTGTTGCCAGTACATTCGCTCATTCCACTATATCGATCCCTGTTAAGAATCCTTTGATCAGCTTTAGATATGAGGAAGATGATGGATTTTGCCCAAAAAGTTCCATTGAAGCCAATAGGAGTGAATTATCATCAACTATAATGTTCCCAAATGAAAAGGAAACAAAGGGAAAACTAGACTCAATAGAATGGGAAATAGAGAGGAACAAGTATCCAAAGGAATGATTTTCCGAAAGCAAATAACTGGAACTGTTGCCTGCACATTCGCTCATTCCACTATATCGATCCCTGTTAAGAATCCTTTGATCAGCTTTAGATATAAGGAAGATGATGGATTTTGCCCAAAAAGTTCCATTGAAGCCAATAGGAGAGAATTATCATCAACTTAAATGTTCCCAAATGAAAAGGAAACAAAGGGAAAACTAGACTCAATAGAATGGGAAATAAAGAGAAGGAACAAGTATCCAAAGGAATGATTTTCCGAAAGGAAATAACTGGAACTGTTGCCTGCACATTCGCTCATTCCACTGTATCGATCCCTGTTAAGAATCCTTTGATCAGCTTTAGCTATACAGAACATAATGCATCTTGTACGGAAAGTCCTGTTGAAGCAAATAGGAGAGAATTAAAATCAACAATAAAGTTCCCAAATGAAGAGGAAACAAGGGGAACACAAGATTCAATAGAATTGGAAATAGAGAGGAACAAGTATCCAAAGGAAAGGATGTTCCCAAAGGAAATAACTAGAACTAAGGCCTGCACATTGTCTCATTCCACTGTAGAGGATTCCTTTTAAGAATCCTTTGATCAGCTTTAGATATACAAAACATAATGCATCTTGTACGGAAAGTCCTGTTGAAGCAAATAGGAGAGAATTAACATCAACTATAAAGTTCCCAATTGAACAGGAAACAAGAGGAACACAAGACTCAATAGAATTGGAAATAGAGAGGAACTAGTATCCAAAGGAATGGATTTTCCCAAAGGAAATAAATGGAACTGTTGCCTGCACATTCGCTCATTCCACTATATCGATCCCTGTTAAGAATCCTTTGATCAGCTTTAGATATAAGGAAGATGATGGATTTTGCCCAAAAAGTTCCATTGAAGTCAATAGGAGAGAATTATCATCAACTAGAAATTACCCAAATGAAGTGGAAACAAGAGGAACACTAGACTCAATAGAATGGGAAATAGAGAGGAACAAGCATCCAAAGGAATGGATTTTCCGAAAGCAAATAAGGAACTGTTGCCTGCACATTCGCTCATTCCACTGTATCGATCCCTGTTAAGAATCCTTTGATCAGCTTTAGATATACAGAACATAATGCATCTTGTACGGAAAGTCCTGTTGAAGCAAATAGGAGAGAATTAAAATCAACAATAAAGTTCACAAATGAAGAGGAAACAAGAGAAACACAAGATTCAATAGAATTGGAAATAGAGAGCAACAAGTATCCAAAGGAAAGGATGTTCCCAAAGGAAATAACTAGAACTAAGGCCTGCACATTGTTTCATTCCACTGTAGAGGATTCCTTTTAAGAATCCTTTGATCAGCTTTAGATATACAAAACATAATGCATCTTGTACGGAAAGTCCTGTTGAAGCAAATAGGAGAGAATTAACATCAACTATAAAGTTCCCAATTGAACAGGAAACAAGAGGAACACAAGACTCAATAGAATTGGAAATAGAGAGGAACAAGTATACAAAGGAAGGGATTTTCCCAAAGGAAATAAGTGGAACTGTTGCCTGCACATTCGCTCATTCCACTATATCGATCCCTGTTAAGAATCCTTTGATCAGCTTTAGATATAAGGAAGATGATGGATTTTGCCCAAAAAGTTCCATTGAAGTCAATAGGAGAGAATTATCATCAACTACAATGTTCCCAAATGAAAAGGAAACAAAGGGAAAACTAGACTCAATAGAATGGGAAATAAAGAGAAGGAACAAGTATCCAAAGGAATGATTTTCCGAAAGCAAATAACTGGAACTGTTGCCTGCACATTCGCTCATTCCACTGTATCGATCCCTGTTAAGAATCCTTTGATCAGCTTTAGATATACAGAACATAATGCATCTTGTACGGAAAGTCCTGTTGAAGCAAATAGGAGAGAATTAAAATCAACAATAAAGTTCCCAAATGAAGAGGAAACAAGGGGAACACGATTCAATAGAATTGGAAATAGAGAGGAACAAGTATCCAAAGGAAAGGATGTTCCCAAAGGAAATAACTAGAACTAAGGCCTGCACATTGTCTCATTCCACTGTAGAGGATTCCTTTTAAGAATCCTTTGATCAGCTTTAGATATACAAAACATAATGCATCTTGTACGGAAAGTCCTGTTGAAGCAAATAGGAGAGAATTAACATCAATTATAAAGTTCCCAATTGAACAGGAAACAAGAGGAACACAAGACTCAATAGAATTGGAAATAGAGAGGAACTAGTATCCAAAGGAATGGATTTTCCCAAAGGAAATAAGTGGAACTGTTGCTAGTACATTCGCTCATTCCACTATATCGATCCCTGTTAAGAATCCTTTGATCAGCTTTAGATATGAGGAAGATGATGGATTTTGCCCAAAAAGTTCCATTGAAGCCAATAGGAGTGAATTATCATCAACTATAATGTTCCCAAATGAAAAGGAAACAAAGGGAAAACTAGACTCAATAGAATGGGAAATAGAGAGGAACAAGTATCCAAAGGAATGATTTTCCGAAAGCAAATAACTGGAACTGTTGCCTGCACATTCGCTCATTCCACTGTATCGATCCCTGTTAAGAATCCTTTGATCAGCTTTAGATATACAGAACATAATGCATCTTGTACGGAAAGTCCTGTTGAAGCAAATAGGAGAGAATTAAAATCAACAATAAAGTTCACAAATGAAGAGGAAACAAGAGAAACACAAGATTCAATAGAATTGGAAATAGAGAGCAACAAGTATCCAAAGGAAAGGATGTTCCCAAAGGAAATAACTAGAACTAAGGCCTGCACATTGTTTCATTCCACTGTAGAGGATTCCTTTTAAGAATCCTTTGATCAGCTTTAGATATACAAAACATAATGCATCTTGTACGGAAAGTCCTGTTGAAGCAAATAGGAGAGAATTAACATCAACTATAAAGTTCCCAATTGAACAGGAAACAAGAGGAACACAAGACTCAATAGAATTGGAAATAGAGAGGAACAAGTATACAAAGGAAGGGATTTTCCCAAAGGAAATAAGTGGAACTGTTGCCTGCACATTCGCTCATTCCACTATATCGATCCCTGTTAAGAATCCTTTGATCAGCTTTAGATATAAGGAAGATGATGGATTTTGCCCAAAAAGTTCCATTGAAGCCAATAGGAGAGAATTATCATCAACTACAATGTTCCCAAATGAAAAGGAAACAAAGGGAAAACTAGACTCAATAGAATGGGAAGTAGAGAGGAAGAAGTATCCAAAGGAATGGATTTTCCCAAAGGAAATAACTGGAACTGTTGCCTGCACATTCGCTCATTCCACTATATCGATCCCTGTTAAGAATCCTTTGATCAGCTTTAGATATAAGGAAGATGATGGATTTTGCCCAAAAAGTTCCATTGAAGCCAATAGGAGAGAATTATCATCAACTAAAATGTTCCCAAATGAAAAGGAAACAAAGGGAAAACTAGACTCAATAGAATGGGAAATAAAGAGAAGGAACAAGTATCCAAAGGAAAGGATGTTCCCAAAGGAAATAACTAGAACTAAGGCCTGCACATTGTCTCATTCCACTGTAGAGGATTCCTTTTAAGAATCCTTTGATCAGCTTTAGATATACAAAACATAATGCATCTTGTACGGAAAGTCCTGTTGAAGCAAATAGGAGAGAATTAACATCAACTATAAAGTTCCCAATTGAACAGGAAACAAGAGGAACACAAGACTCAATAGAATTGGAAATAGAGAGGAACTAGTATCCAAAGGAATGGATTTTCCCAAAGGAAATAAGTGGAACTGTTGCCAGTACATTCGCTCATTCCACTATATCGATCCCTGTTAAGAATCCTTTGATCAGCTTTAGATATGAGGAAGATGATGGATTTTGCCCAAAAAGTTCCATTGAAGCCAATAGGAGTGAATTATCATCAACTATAATGTTCCCAAATGAAAAGGAAACAAAGGGAAAACTAGACTCAATAGAATGGGAAATAGAGAGGAACAAGTATCCAAAGGAATGATTTTCCGAAAGCAAATAACTGGAACTGTTGCCTGCACATTCGCTCATTCCACTGTATCGATCCCTGTTAAGAATCCTTTGATCAGCTTTAGATATACAGAACATAATGCATCTTGTACGGAAAGTCCTGTTGAAGCAAATAGGAGAGAATTAAAATCAACAATAAAGTTCACAAATGAAGAGGAAACAAGAGAAACACAAGATTCAATAGAATTGGAAATAGAGAGCAACAAGTATCCAAAGGAAAGGATGTTCCCAAAGGAAATAACTAGAACTAAGGCCTGCACATTGTTTCATTCCACTGTAGAGGATTCCTTTTAAGAATCCTTTGATCAGCTTTAGATATACAAAACATAATGCATCTTGTACGGAAAGTCCTGTTGAAGCAAATAGGAGAGAATTAACATCAACTATAAAGTTCCCAATTGAACAGGAAACAAGAGGAACACAAGACTCAATAGAATTGGAAATAGAGAGGAACAAGTATACAAAGGAAGGGATTTTCCCAAAGGAAATAAGTGGAACTGTTGCCTGCACATTCGCTCATTCCACTATATCGATCCCTGTTAAGAATCCTTTGATCAGCTTTAGATATAAGGAAGATGATGGATTTTGCCCAAAAAGTTCCATTGAAGCCAATAGGAGAGAATTATCATCAACTACAATGTTCCCAAATGAAAAGGAAACAAAGGGAAAACTAGACTCAATAGAATGGGAAGTAGAGAGGAAGAAGTATCCAAAGGAATGGATTTTCCCAAAGGAAATAACTGGAACTGTTGCCTGCACATTCGCTCATTCCACTATATCGATCCCTGTTAAGAATCCTTTGATCAGCTTTAGATATAAGGAAGATGATGGATTTTGCCCAAAAAGTTCCATTGAAGCCAATAGGAGAGAATTATCATCAACTAAAATGTTCCCAAATGAAAAGGAAACAAAGGGAAAACTAGACTCAATAGAATGGGAAATAAAGAGAAGGAACAAGTATCCAAAGGAATGATTTTCCGAAAGGAAATAACTGGAACTGTTGCCTGCACATTCGCTCATTCCACTGTATCGATCCCTGTTAAGAATCCTTTGATCAGCTTTAGCTATACAGAACATAATGCATCTTGTACGGAAAGTCCTGTTGAAGCAAATAGGAGAGAATTAAAATCAACAATAAAGTTCCCAAATGAAGAGGAAACAAGGGGAACACAAGATTCAATAGAATTGGAAATAGAGAGGAACAAGTATCCAAAGGAAAGGATGTTCCCAAAGGAAATAACTAGAACTAAGGCCTGCACATTGTCTCATTCCACTGTAGAGGATTCCTTTTAAGAATCCTTTTATCAGCTTTAGATATACAAAACATAATGCATCTTGTACGGAAAGTCCTGTTGAAGCAAATAGGAGAGAATTAACATCAACTATAAAGTTCCCAATTGAACAGGAAACAAGAGGAACACAAGACTCAATAGAATTGGAAATAGAGAGGAACTAGTGTCCAAAGGAATGGATTTTCCCAAAGGAAATAAATGGAACTGTTGCCTGCACATTCGCTCATTCCACTATATCGATCCCTGTTAAGAATCCTTTGATCAGCTTTAGATATAAGGAAGATGATGGATTTTGCCCAAAAAGTTCCATTGAAGTCAATAGGAGAGAATTATCATCAACTAGAAATTACCCAATTGAAGTGGAAACAAGAGGAACACTAGACTCAATAGAATGGGAAATAGAGAGGAACAAGCATCCAAAGGAATGGATTTTCCCAAAGGAAATAACTGGAACTATTGCCTGCACATTCACTCATTCCATTGTTTAGGATTCCTGTTAAGAATCCTTTGATCAGATTTAGATATAAAGAAGATGATGAATTGTGCCCAAAATGTTCCATTGATGCCAATAGGACAGAATTTTCTTCAAGTATAATGTTCCTAAATGCAAAGGAAACAAAGGGAAAAGTAGACTCAATAGAATGGGAAATAGAGAGGAACTAGTATCAAAAGGAATGGATTTTCCCAAAGGAAATAAGTGGAACTGTTGCCTGCACATTCGCTCATTCCACTATATCGATCCCTGTTAAGAATCCTTTGATCAGCTTTAGATATAAGGAAGATGATGGATTTTGCCCAAAAAGTTCCATTGAAGTCAATAGGAGAGAATTATCATCAACTACAATGTTCCCAAATGAAAAGGAAACAAAGGGAAAACTAGACTCAAAAAAATGGGAAGTAGAGAGGAAGAAGTATCCAAAGGAATGGATTTTCCCAAAGGAAATAACTGGAACTGTTGCCTGCACATTCGCTCATTCCACTATATCGATCCCTGTTAAGAATCCTTTGATCAGCTTTAGATATAAGGAAGATGATGGATTTTGCCCAAAAAGTTCCATTGAAGCCAATAGGAGAGAATTATCATCAACTAAAATGTTCCCAAATGAAAAGGAAACAAAGGGAAAACTAGACTCAATAGAATGGGAAATAAAGAGAAGGAACAAGTATCCATAGGAATGATTTTCCGAAAGGAAATAACTGGAACTGTTGCCTGCACATTCGCTCATTCCACTGTATCGATCCCTGTTAAGAATCCTTTGATCAGCTTTAGATATACAGAACATAATGCATCTTGTACGGAAAGTCCTGTTGAAGCAAATAGGAGAGAATTAAAATCAACAATAAAGTTCCCAAATGAAGAGGAAACAAGGGGAACACGATTCAATAGAATTGGAAATAGAGAGGAACAAGTATCCAAAGGAAAGGATGTTCCCAAAGGAAATAACTAGAACTAAGGCCTGCACATTGTCTCATTCCACTGTAGAGGATTCCTTTTAAGAATCCTTTGATCAGATTTAGATATACAAAACATAATGCATCTTGTACGGAAAGTCCTGTTGAAGCAAATAGGAGAGAATTAACATCAACTATAAAGTTCCCAATTGAACAGGAAACAAGAGGAACACAAGACTCAATAGAATTGGAAATAGAGAGGAACTAGTATCCAAAGGAATGGATTTTCCCAAAGGAAATAAGTGGAACTGTTGCCAGTACATTCGCTCATTCCACTATATCGATCCCTGTTAAGAATCCTTTGATCAGCTTTAGATATGAGGAAGATGATGGATTTTGCCCAAAAAGTTCCATTGAAGCCAATAGGAGTGAATTATCATCAACTATAATGTTCCCAAATGAAAAGGAAACAAAGGGAAAACTAGACTCAATAGAATGGGAAATAGAGAGGAACAAGTATCCAAAGGAATGATTTTCCGAAAGCAAATAACTGGAACTGTTGCCTGCACATTCGCTCATTCCACTGTATCGATCCCTGTTAAGAATCCTTTGATCAGCTTTAGATATACAGAACATAATGCATCTTGTACGGAAAGTCCTGTTGAAGCAAATAGGAGAGAATTAAAATCAACAATAAAGTTCACAAATGAAGAGGAAACAAGAGAAACACAAGATTCAATAGAATTGGAAATAGAGAGCAACAAGTATCCAAAGGAAAGGATGTTCCCAAAGGAAATAACTAGAACTAAGGCCTGCACATTGTTTCATTCCACTGTAGAGGATTCCTTTTAAGAATCCTTTGATCAGCTTTAGATATACAAAACATAATGCATCTTGTACGGAAAGTCCTGTTGAAGCAAATAGGAGAGAATTAACATCAACTATAAAGTTCCCAATTGAACAGGAAACAAGAGGAACACAAGACTCAATAGAATTGGAAATAGAGAGGAACAAGTATAGAAAGGAAGGGATTTTCCCAAAGGAAATAAGTGGAACTGTTGCCTGCACATTCGCTCATTCCACTATATCGATCCCTGTTAAGAATCCTTTGATCAGCTTTAGATATAAAGAAGATGATGAATTGTGCCCAAAATGTTCCATTGATGCCAATAGGACAGAATTTTCTTCAAGTATAATGTTCCTAAATGCAAAGGAAACAAAGGGAAAAGTAGACTCAATAGAATGGGAAATAGAGAGGAACTAGTATCAAAAGGAATGGATTTTCCCAAAGGAAATAAGTGGAACTGTTGCCTGCACATTCGCTCATTCCACTATATCGATCCCTGTTAAGAATCCTTTGATCAGCTTTAGATATAAGGAAGATGATGGATTTTGCCCAAAAAGTTCCATTGAAGTCAATAGGAGAGAATTATCATCAACTACAATGTTCCCAAATGAAAAGGAAACAAAGGGAAAACTAGACTCAAAAAAATGGGAAGTAGAGAGGAAGAAGTATCCAAAGGAATGGATTTTCCCAAAGGAAATAACTGGAACTGTTGCCTGCACATTCGCTCATTCCACTATATCGATCCCTGTTAAGAATCCTTTGATCAGCTTTAGATATAAGGAAGATGATGGATTTTGCCCAAAAAGTTCCATTGAAGCCAATAGGAGAGAATTATCATCAACTAAAATGTTCCCAAATGAAAAGGAAACAAAGGGAAAACTAGACTCAATAGAATGGGAAATAAAGAGAAGGAACAAGTATCCAAAGGAATGATTTTCCGAAAGGAAATAACTGGAACTGTTGCCTGCACATTCGCTCATTCCACTGTATCGATCCCTGTTAAGAATCCTTTGATCAGCTTTAGATATACAGAACATAATACATCTTGTACGGAAAGTCCTGTTGAAGCAAATAGGAGAGAATTAAAATCAACAATAAAGTTCCCAAATGAAGAGGAAACAAGGGGAACACGATTCAATAGAATTGGAAATAGAGAGGAACAAGTATCCAAAGGAAAGGATGTTCCCAAAGGAAATAACTAGAACTAAGGCCTGCACATTGTCTCATTCCACTGTAGAGGATTCCTTTTAAGAATCCTTTGATCAGCTTTAGATATACAAAACATAATGCATCTTGTACGGAAAGTCCTGTTGAAGCAAATAGGAGAGAATTAACATCAACTATAAAGTTCCCAATTGAACAGGAAACAAGAGGAACACAAGACTCAATAGAATTGGAAATAGAGAGGAACTAGTATCCAAAGGAATGGATTTTCCCAAAGGAAATAAGTGGAACTGTTGCCAGTACATTCGCTCATTCCACTATATCGATCCCTGTTAAGAATCCTTTGATCAGCTTTAGATATGAGGAAGATGATGGATTTTGCCCAAAAAGTTCCATTGAAGCCAATAGGAGTGAATTATCATCAACTATAATGTTCCCAAATGAAAAGGAAACAAAGGGAAAACTAGACTCAATAGAATGGGAAATAGAGAGGAACAAGTATCCAAAGGAATGATTTTCCGAAAGCAAATAACTGGAACTGTTGCCTGCACATTCGCTCATTCCACTGTATCGATCCCTGTTAAGAATCCTTTGATCAGCTTTAGATATACAGAACATAATGCATCTTGTACGGAAAGTCCTGTTGAAGCAAATAGGAGAGAATTAAAATCAACAATAAAGTTCACAAATGAAGAGGAAACAAGAGAAACACAAGATTCAATAGAATTGGAAATAGAGAGCAACAAGTATCCAAAGGAAAGGATGTTCCCAAAGGAAATAACTAGAACTAAGGCCTGCACATTGTTTCATTCCACTGTAGAGGATTCCTTTTAAGAATCCTTTGATCAGCTTTAGATATACAAAACATAATGCATCTTGTACGGAAAGTCCTGTTGAAGCAAATAGGAGAGAATTAACATCAACTATAAAGTTCCCAATTGAACAGGAAACAAGAGGAACACAAGACTCAATAGAATTGGAAATAGAGAGGAACAAGTATACAAAGGAAGGGATTTTCCCAAAGGAAATAAGTGGAACTGTTGCCTGCACATTCGCTCATTCCATTATATCGATCCCTGTTAAGAATCCTTTGATCAGCTTTAGATATAAGGAAGATGATGGATTTTGCCCAAAAAGTTCCATTGAAGCCAATAGGAGAGAATTATCATCAACTACAATGTTCCCAAATGAAAAGGAAACAAAGGGAAAACTAGACTCAATAGAATGGGAAGTAGAGAGGAAGAAGTATCCAAAGGAATGGATTTTCCCAAAGGAAATAACTGGAACTGTTGCCTGCACATTCGCTCATTCCACTATATCGATCCCTGTTAAGAATCCTTTGATCAGCTTTAGATATAAGGAAGATGATGGATTTTGCCCAAAAAGTTCCATTGAAGCCAATAGGAGAGAATTATCATCAACTAAAATGTTCCCAAATGAAAAGGAAACAAAGGGAAAACTAGACTCAATAGAATGGGAAATAAAGAGAAGGAACAAGTATCCAAAGGAATGATTTTCCGAAAGGAAATAACTGGAACTGTTGCCTGCACATTCGCTCATTCCACTGTATCGATCCCTGTTAAGAATCCTTTGATCAGCTTTAGCTATACAGAACATAATGCATCTTGTACGGAAAGTCCTGTTGAAGCAAATAGGAGAGAATTAAAATCAACAATAAAGTTCCCAAATGAAGAGGAAACAAGAGAAACACAAGATTCAATAGAATTGGAAATAGAGAGCAACAAGTATCCAAAGGAAAGGATGTTCCCAAAGGAAATAACTAGAACTAAGGCCTGCACATTGTCTCATTCCACTGTAGAGGATTCCTTTTAAGAATCCTTTGATCAGCTTTAGATATACAAAACATAATGCATCTTGTACGGAAAGTCCTGTTGAAGCAAATAGGAGAGAATTAACATCAACTATAAAGTTCCCAATTGAACAGGAAACAAGAGGAACACAAGACTCAATAGAATTGGAAATAGAGAGGAACTAGTGTCCAAAGGAATGGATTTTCCCAAAGGAAATAAATGGAACTGTTGCCTGCACATTCGCTCATTCCACTATATCGATCCCTGTTAAGAATCCTTTGATCAGCTTTAGATATAAGGAAGATGATGGATTTTGCCCAAAAAGTTCCATTGAAGTCAATAGGAGAGAATTATCATCAACTAGAAATTACCCAATTGAAGTGGAAACAAGAGGAACACTAGACTCAATAGAATGGGAAATAGAGAGGAACAAGCATCCAAAGGAATGGATTTTCCCAAAGGAAATAACTGGAACTATTGCCTGCACATTCACTCATTCCATTGTTTAGGATTCCTGTTAAGAATCCTTTGATCAGATTTAGATATAAAGAAGATGATGAATTGTGCCCAAAATGTTCCATTGATGCCAATAGGACAGAATTTTCTTCAAGTATAATGTTCCTAAATGCAAAGGAAACAAAGGGAAAAGTAGACTCAATAGAATGGGAAATAGAGAGGAACTAGTATCAAAAGGAATGGATTTTCCCAAAGGAAATAAGTGGAACTGTTGCCTGCACATTCGCTCATTCCACTGTATCGATCCCTGTTAAGAATCCTTTGATCAGCTTTAGATATAAGGAACATGATGGATTTTGCCCAAAAAGTTCCATTGAAGCCAATAGGAGAGAATTATCATCAACTACAATGTTCCCAAATGAAAAGGAAAAAAAGGGAAAACTAGACTCAATAGAATGGGAAGTAGAGAGGAACTAGTATCCAAAGGAATGGATTTTCCCAAAGGAAATAAATGGAACAGTTGCCTGCACATTCGCTCATTCCACTATATCGATCCCTGTTAAGAATCCTTTGATCAGCTTTAGATATAAGGAAGATGATGGATTTTGCCCAAAAAGTTCCATTGAAGTCAATAGGAGAGAATTATCATCAACTAGAAATTACCCAATTGAAGTGGAAACAAGAGGAACACTAGACTCAATAGAATGGGAAATAGAGAGGAACAAGCATCCAAAGGAATGGATTTTCCCAAAGGAAATAAGTGGAACTGTTGCCTGCCCATTCGCTCATTCCACTATATCGATCCCTGTTAAGAATCCTTTGATCAGCTTTAGATATGAGGAAGATGATGGATTTTGCCCAAAAAGTTCCATTGAAGCCAAAAGGAGTGAATTATCATCAACTATAATGTTCCCAAATGAAAAGGAAACAAAGGGAAAACTAGACTCAATAGAATGGGAAATAGAGAGGAACAAGTATTCAAAGGAATGATTTTCCGAAAGCAAATAACTGGAACTGTTGCCTGCACATTCGCTCATTCCACTGTATCGATCCCTGTTAAGAATCCTTTGATCAGCTTTAGATATACAGAACATAATGCATCTTGTACGGAAAGTCCTGTTGAAGCAAATAGGAGAGAATTAAAATCAACAATAAAGTTCACAAATGAAGAGGAAACAAGAGAAACACAAGATTCAATAGAATTGGAAATAGAGAGCAACAAGTATCCAAAGGAAAGGATGTTCCCAAAGGAAATAACTAGAACTAAGGCCTGCACATTGTTTCATTCCACTGTAGAGGATTCCTTTTAAGAATCCTTTGATCAGCTTTAGATATACAAAACATAATGCATCTTGTACGGAAAGTCCTGTTGAAGCAAATAGGAGAGAATTAACATCAACTATAAAGTTCCCAATTGAACAGGAAACAAGAGGAACACAAGACTCAATAGAATTGGAAATAGAGAGGAACAAGTATACAAAGGAAGGGATTTTCCCAAAGGAAATAAGTGGAACTGTTGCCTGCACATTCGCTCATTCCACTATATCGATCCCTGTTAAGAATCCTTTGATCAGCTTTAGATATAAGGAAGATGATGGATTTTGCCCAAAAAGTTCCATTGAAGCCAATAGGAGAGAATTATCATCAACTACAATGTTCCCAAATGAAAAGGAAACAAAGGGAAAACTAGACTCAATAGAATGGGAAGTAGAGAGGAAGAAGTATCCAAAGGAATGGATTTTCCCAAAGGAAATAACTGGAACTGTTGCCTGCACATTCGCTCATTCCACTATATCGATCCCTGTTCAGAATCCTTTGATCAGCTTTAGATATAAGGAAGATGATGGATTTTGCCCAAAAAGTTCCATTGAAGCCAATAGGAGAGAATTATCATCAACTAAAATGTTCCCAAATGAAAAGGAAACAAAGGGAAAACTAGACTCAATAGAATGGGAAATAAAGAGAAGGAACAAGTATCCAAAGGAATGATTTTCCGAAAGGAAATAACTGGAACTGTTGCCTGCACATTCGCTCATTCCACTGTATCGATCCCTGTTAAGAATCCTTTGATCAGCTTTAGCTATACAGAACATAATGCATCTTGTACGGAAAGTCCTGTTGAAGCAAATAGGAGAGAATTAAAATCAACAATAAAGTTCCCAAATGAAGAGGAAACAAGGGGACCACAAGATTCAATAGAATTGGAAATAGAGAGGAACAAGTATCCAAAGGAAAGGATGTTCCCAAAGGAAATACCTAGAACTAAGGCCTGCACATTGTCTCATTCCACTGTAGAGGATTCCTTTTAAGAATCCTTTGATCAGCTTTAGATATACAAAACATAATGCATCTTGTACGGAAAGTCCTGTTGAAGCAAATAGGAGAGAATTAACATCAACTATAAAGTTCCCAATTGAACAGGAAACAAGAGGAACACAAGACTCAATAGAATTGGAAATAGAGAGGAACTAGTGTCCAAATGAATGGATTTTCCCAAAGGAAATAACTGGAACTGTTGCCTGCACATTCGCTCATTCCACTATATCGATCCCTGTTAAGAATCCTTTGATCAGCTTTAGATATAAGGAAGATGATGGATTTTGCCCAAAAAGTTCCATTGAAGCCAATAGGAGAGAATTATCATCAACTAAAATGTTCCCAAATGAAAAGGAAACAAAGGGAAAACTAGACTCAATAGAATGGGAAATAAAGAGAAGGAACAAGTATCCAAAGGAATGATTTTCCGAAAGGAAATAACTGGAACTGTTGCCTGCACATTCGCTCATTCCACTGTATCGATCCCTGTTAAGAATCCTTTGATCAGCTTTAGCTATACAGAACATAATGCATCTTGTACGGAAAGTCCTGTTGAAGCAAATAGGAGAGAATTAAAATCAACAATAAAGTTCCCAAATGAAGAGGAAACAAGGGGAACACAAGATTCAATAGAATTGGAAATAGAGAGGAACAAGTATCCAAAGGAAAGGATGTTCCCAAAGGGAATAACTAGAACTAAGGCCTGCACATTGTCTCATTCCACTGTAGAGGATTCCTTTTAAGAATCCTTTGATCAGCTTTAGATATACGAAACATAATGCATCTTGTACGGAAAGTCCTGTTGAAGCAAATAGGAGAGAATTAACATCAACTATAAAGTTCCCAATTGAACAGGAAACAAGAGGAACACAAGACTCAATAGAATTGGAAATAGAGACGAACTAGTGTCCAAAGTAATGGATTTTCCCAAAGGAAATAAATGGAACTGTTGCCTGCACATTCGCTCATTCCACTATATCGATCCCTGTTAAGAATCCTTTGATCAGCTTTAGATATAAGGAAGATGATGGATTTTGCCCAAAAAGTTCCATTGAAGTCAATAGGAGAGAATTATCATCAACTAGAAATTACCCAATTGAAGTGGAAACAAGAGGAACACTAGACTCAATAGAATGGGAAATAGAGAGGAACAAGCATCCAAAGGAATGGATTTTCCGAAAGCAAATAACTGGAACTGTTGCCTGCACATTCGCTCATTCCACTGTATCGATCCCTGTTAAGAATCCTTTGATCAGCTTTAGATATACAGAACATAATGCATCTTGTACGGAAAGTCCTGTTGAAGCAAATAGGAGAGAATTAAAATCAACAATAAAGTTCACAAATGAAGAGGAAACAAGAGAAACACAAGATTCAATAGAATTGGAAATAGAGAGCAACAAGTATCCAAAGGAAAGGATGTTCCCAAAGGAAATAACTAGAACTAAGGCCTGCACATTGTCTCATTCCACTGTAGAGGATTCCTTTTAAGAATCCTTTGATCAGCTTTAGATATACAAAACATAATGCATCTTGTACGGAAAGTCCTGTTGAAGCAAATAGGAGAGAATTAACATCAACTATAAAGTTCCCAATTGAACAGGAAACAAGAGGAACACAAGACTCAATAGAATTGGAAATAGAGAGGAACTAGTGTCCAAAGGAATGGATTTTCCCAAAGGAAATAAATGGAACTGTTGCCTGCACATTCGCTCATTCCACTATATCGATCCCTGTTAAGAATCCTTTGATCAGCTTTAGATATAAGGAAGATGATGGATTTTGCCCAAAAAGTTCCATTGAAGTCAATAGGAGAGAATTATCATCAACTAGAAATTACCCAATTGAAGTGGAAACAAGAGGAACACTAGACTCAATAGAATGGGAAATAGAGAGGAACAAGCATCCAAAGGAATGGATTTTCCCAAAGGAAATAACTGGAACTATTGCCTGCACATTCACTCATTCCATTGTTTAGGATTCCTGTTAAGAATCCTTTGATCAGATTTAGATATAAAGAAGATGATGAATTGTGCCCAAAATGTTCCATTGATGCCAATAGGACAGAATTTTCTTCAAGTATAATGTTCCTAAATGCAAAGGAAACAAAGGGAAAAGTAGACTCAATAGAATGGGAAATAGAGAGGAACTAGTATCAAAAGGAATGGATTTTCCCAAAGGAAATAAGTGGAACTGTTGCCTGCACATTCGCTCATTCCACTGTATCGATCCCTGTTAAGAATCCTTTGATCAGCTTTAGATATAAGGAACATGATGGATTTTGCCCAAAAAGTTCCATTGAAGCCAATAGGAGAGAATTATCATCAACTACAATGTTCCCAAATGAAAAGGAAAAAAAGGGAAAACTAGACTCAATAGAATGGGAAGTAGAGAGGAACTAGTATCCAAAGGAATGGATTTTCCCAAAGGAAATAAATGGAACAGTTGCCTGCACATTCGCTCATTCCACTATATCGATCCCTGTTACGAATCCTTTGATCAGCTTTAGATATAAGGAAGATGATGGATTTTGCCCAAAAAGTTCCATTGAAGTCAATAGGAGAGAATTATCATCAACTAGAAATTACCCAATTGAAGTGGAAACAAGAGGAACACTAGACTCAATAGAATGGGAAATAGAGAGGAACAAGCATCCAAAGGAATGGATTTTCCCAAAGGAAATAACTGGAACTATAGCCTGCACATTCACTCATTCCATTGTTTAGGATTCCTGTTAAGAATCCTTTGATCAGATTTAGATATAAAGAAGATGATGAATTGTGCCCAAAATGTTCCATTGATGCCAATAGGACAGAATTTTCTTCAAGTATAATGTTCCTAAATGCAAAGGAAACAAAGGGAAAAGTAGACTCAATAGAATGGGAAATAGAGAGGAACTAGTATCCAAAGGAATGGATTTTCCCAAAGGAAATAAGTGGAACTGTTGCCTGCACATTCGCTCATTCCACTGTATCGATCCCTGTTAAGAATCCTTTTATCAGCTTTAGATATAAGGAAGATGATGGATTTTGCCCAAAAAGTTCCATTGAAGCCAATAGGAGAGAATTATCATCAACTACAATGTTCCCAAATGAAAAGGAAACAAAGGGAAAACTAGACTCAATAGAATGGGAAGTAGAGAGGAAGAAGTATCCAAAGGAATGGATTTTCCCAAAGGAAATAACTGGAACTGTTGCCTGCACATTCGCTCATTCCACTATATCGATCCCTGTTAAGAATCCTTTGATCAGTATTAGATATAAGGAAGATGATGGATTTTGCCCAAAAAGTTCCATTGAAGTCAATAGGAGAGAATTATCATCAACTAGAAATTACCCAATTGAAGTGGAAACAAGAGGAACACTAGACTCAGAATGGGAAATAGAGAGGAACTAGTATCCAAAGGAATGGATTTTCCCAAAGGAAATAAGTGGAAATGTTGCCTGCCCATTCGCTCATTCCACTATATCGATCCCTGTTAAGAATCCTTTGATCAGCTTTAGATATAAGGAAGATGATGGATTTTGCCCAAAAAGTTCCATTGAAGTCAATAGGAGAGAATTATCATCAACTAGAAATTACCCAATTGAAGTGGAAACAAGAGGAACACTAGACTCAATAGAATGGGAAATAGAGAGGAACAAGCATCCAAAGGAATGGATTTTCCCAAAGGAAATAACTGGAACTATTGCCTGCACATTCACTCATTCCATTGTTTAGGATTCCTGTTAAGAATCCTTTGATCAGATTTAGATATAAAGAAGATGATGAATTGTGCCCAAAATGTTCCATTGATGCCAATAGGACAGAATTTTCTTCAAGTATAATGTTCCTAAATGCAAAGGAAACAAAGGGAAAAGTAGACTCAAGAGAATGGGAAATAGAGAGGAACTAGTATCCAAAGGAATGGATTTTCCCAAAGGAAATAAGTGGAACTGTTGCCAGTACATTCGCTCATTCCACTATATCGATCCCTGTTAAGAATCCTTTGATCAGCTTTAGATATGAGGAAGATGATGGATTTTGCCCAAAAAGTTCCATTGAAGCCAATAGGAGTGAATTATCATCAACTATAATGTTCCCAAATGAAAAGGAAACAAAGGGAAAACTAGACTCAATAGAATGGGAAATAGAGAGGAACAAGTATCCAAAGGAATGATTTTCCGAAAGCAAATAACTGGAACTGTTGCCTGCACATTCGCTCATTCCACTGTATCGATCCCTGTTAAGAATCCTTTGATCAGCTTTAGATATACAGAACATAATGCATCTTGTACGGAAAGTCCTGTTGAAGCAAATAGGAGAGAATTAAAATCAACAATAAAGTTCACAAATGAAGAGGAAACAAGAGAAACACAAGATTCAATAGAATTGGAAATAGAGAGCAACAAGTATCCAAAGGAAAGGATGTTCCCAAAGGAAATAACTAGAACTAAGGCCTGCACATTGTTTCATTCCACTGTAGAGGATTCCTTTTAAGAATCCTTTGATCAGCTTTAGATATACAAAACATAATGCATCTTGTACGGAAAGTCCTGTTGAAGCAAATAGGAGAGAATTAACATCAACTATAAAGTTCCCAATTGAACAGGAAACAAGAGGAACACAAGACTCAATAGAATTGGAAATAGAGAGGAACAAGTATACAAAGGAAGGGATTTTCCCAAAGGAAATAAGTGGAACTGTTGCCTGCACATTCGCTCATTCCACTATATCGATCCCTGTTAAGAATCCTTTGATCAGCTTTAGATATAAGGAAGATGATGGATTTTGCCCAAAAAGTTCCATTGAAGCCAATAGGAGAGAATTATCATCAACTACAATGTTCCCAAATGAAAAGGAAACAAAGGGAAAACTAGACTCAATAGAATGGGAAGTAGAGAGGAAGAAGTATCCAAAGGAATGGATTTTCCCAAAGGAAATAACTGGAACTGTTGCCTGCACATTCGCTCATTCCACTATATCGATCCCTGTTAAGAATCCTTTGATCAGCTTTAGATATAAGGAAGATGATGGATTTTGCCCAAAAAGTTCCATTGAAGCCAATAGGAGAGAATTATCATCAACTAAAATGTTCCCAAATGAAAAGGAAACAAAGGGAAAACTAGACTCAATAGAATGGGAAATAAAGAGAAGGAACAAGTATCCAAAGGAATGATTTTCCGAAAGGAAATAACTGGAACTGTTGCCTGCACATTCGCTCATTCCACTGTATCGATCCCTGTTAAGAATCCTTTGATCAGCTTTAGCTATACAGAACATAATGCATCTTGTACGGAAAGTCCTGTTGAAGCAAATAGGAGAGAATTAAAATCAACAATAAAGTTCCCAAATGAAGAGGAAACAAGGGGAACACAAGATTCAATAGAATTGGAAATAGAGAGGAACAAGTATCCAAAGGAAAGGATGTTCCCAAAGGGAATAACTAGAACTAAGGCCTGCACATTGTCTCATTCCACTGTAGAGGATTCCTTTTAAGAATCCTTTGATCAGCTTTAGATATACGAAACATAATGCATCTTGTACGGAAAGTCCTGTTGAAGCAAATAGGAGAGAATTAACATCAACTATAAAGTTCCCAATTGAACAGGAAACAAGAGGAACACAAGACTCAATAGAATTGGAAATAGAGACGAACTAGTGTCCAAAGTAATGGATTTTCCCAAAGGAAATAAATGGAACTGTTGCCTGCACATTCGCTCATTCCACTATATCGATCCCTGTTAAGAATCCTTTGATCAGCTTTAGATATAAGGAAGATGATGGATTTTGCCCAAAAAGTTCCATTGAAGTCAATAGGAGAGAATTATCATCAACTAGAAATTACCCAATTGAAGTGGAAACAAGAGGAACACTAGACTCAATAGAATGGGAAATAGAGAGGAACAAGCATCCAAAGGAATGGATTTTCCGAAAGCAAATAACTGGAACTGTTGCCTGCACATTCGCTCATTCCACTGTATCGATCCCTGTTAAGAATCCTTTGATCAGCTTTAGATATACAGAACATAATGCATCTTGTACGGAAAGTCCTGTTGAAGCAAATAGGAGAGAATTAAAATCAACAATAAAGTTCCCAAATGAAGAGGAAACAAGGGGAACACAAGATTCAATAGAATTGGAAATAGAGAGGAACAAGTATCCAAAGGAAAGGATGTTCCCAAAGGAAATAACTAGAACTAAGGCCAACACATTGTCTCATACCACTGTAGAGGATTCCTTTTAAGAATCCTTTGATCAGCTTTAGATATACAAAACATAATGCATCTTGTACGGAAAGTCCTGTTGAAGCAAATAGGAGAGAATTAACATCAACTATAAAGTTCCCAATTGAACAGGAAACAAGAGGAACACAAGACTCAATAGAATTGGAAATAGAGAGGAACTAGTATCCAAAGGAATGGATTTTCCCAAAGGAAATAAATGGAACTGTTGCCTGCACATTCGCTCATTCCACTATATCTATCCCTGTTAAGAATCCTTTGATCAGCTTTAGATATAAGGAAGATGATGGATTTTGCCCAAAAAGTTCCATTGAAGTCAATAGGAGAGAATTATCATCAACTAGAAATTACCCAATTGAAGTGGAAACAAGAGGAACACTAGACTCAATAGAATGGGAAATAGAGAGGAACAAGCATCCAAAGGAATGGATTTTCCGAAAGCAAATAACTGGAACTGTTGCCTGCACATTCGCTCATTCCACTGTATCGATCCCTGTTAAGAATCCTTTGATCAGCTTTAGATATACAGAACATAATGCATCTTGTACGGAAAGTCCTGTTGAAGCAAATAGGAGAGAATTAAAATCAACAATAAAGTTCACAAATGAAGAGGAAACAAGAGAAACACAAGATTCAATAGAATTGGAAATAGAGAGCAACAAGTATCCAAAGGAAAGGATGTTCCCAAAGGAAATAACTAGAACTAAGGCCTGCACATTGTCTCATTCCACTGTAGAGGATTCCTTTTAAGAATCCTTTGATCAGCTTTAGATATACAAAACATAATGCATCTTGTACGGAAAGTCCTGTTGAAGCAAATAGGAGAGAATTAACATCAACTATAAAGTTCCCAATTGAACAGGAAACAAGAGGAACACAAGACTCAATAGAATTGGAAATAGAGAGGAACAAGTATACAATGGAAGGGATTTTCCCAAAGGAAATAAGTGGAACTGTTGCCTGCACATTCGCTCATTCCACTATATCGATCCCTGTTAAGAATCCTTTGATCAGCTTTAGATATAAGGAAGATGATGGATTTTGCCCAAAAAGTTCCATTGAAGCCAATAGGAGAGAATTATCATCAACTACAATGTTCCCAAATGATAAGGAAACAAAGGGAAAACTAGACTCAATAGAATGGGAAGTAGAGAGGAAGAAGTATCCAAAGGAATGGATTTTCCCAAAGGAAATAACTGGAACTGTTGCCTGCACATTCGCTCATTCCACTATATCGATCCCTGTTAAGAATCCTTTGATCAGCTTTAGATATAAGGAAGATGATGGATTTTGCCCAAAAAGTTCCATTGAAGCCAATAGGAGAGAATTATCATCAACTAAAATGTTCCCAAATGAAAAGGAAACAAAGGGAAAACTAGACTCAATAGAATGGGAAATAAAGAGAAGGAACAAGTATCCAAAGGAATGATTTTCCGAAAGGAAATAACTGGAACTGTTGCCTGCACATTCGCTCATTCCACTGTATCGATCCCTGTTAAGAATCCTTTGATCAGCTTTAGCTATACAGAACATAATGCATCTTGTACGGAAAGTCCTGTTGAAGCAAATAGGAGAGAATTAAAATCAACAATAAAGTTCCCAAATGAAGAGGAAACAAGGGGACCACAAGATTCAATAGAATTGGAAATAGAGAGGAACAAGTATCCAAAGGAAAGGATGTTCCCAAAGGAAATAACTAGAACTAAGGCCTGCACATTGTCTCATTCCACTGTAGAGGATTCCTTTTAAGAATCCTTTGATCAGCTTTAGATATACAAAACATAATGCATCTTGTACGGAAAGTCCTGTTGAAGCAAATAGGAGAGAATTAACATCAACTATAAAGTTCCCAATTGAACAGGAAACAAGAGGAACACAAGACTCAATAGAATTGGAAATAGAGAGGAACTAGTGTCCAAAGGAATGGATTTTCCCAAAGGAAATAAATGGAACTGTTGCCTGCACATTCGCTCATTCCATTATATCGATCCCTGTTAAGAATCCTTTGATCAGCTTTAGATATAAGGAAGATGATGGATTTTGCCCAAAAAGTTCCATTGAAGTCAATAGGAGAGAATTATCATCAACTAGAAATTACCCAATTGAAGTGGAAACAAGAGGAACACTAGACTCAATAGAATGGGAAATAGAGAGGAACAAGCATCCAAAGGAATGGATTTTCCCAAAGGAAATAACTGGAACTATTGCCTGCACATTCACTCATTCCATTGTTTAGGATTCCTGTTAAGAATCCTTTGATCAGATTTAGATATAAAGAAGATGATGAATTGTGCCCAAAATGTTCCATTGATGCCAATAGGACAGAATTTTCTTCAAGTATAATGTTCCTAAATGCAAAGGAAACAAAGGGAAAAGTAGACTCAATAGAATGGGAAATAGAGAGGAACTAGTATCAAAAGGAATGGATTTTCCCAAAGGAAATAAGTGGAACTGTTGCCTGCACATTCGCTCATTCCACTGTATCGATCCCTGTTAAGAATCCTTTGATCAGCTTTAGATATAAGGAAGATGATGGATTTTGCCCAAAAAGTTCCATTGAAGCCAATAGGAGAGAATTATCATCAACTACAATGTTCCCAAATGAAAAGGAAAAAAAGGGAAAACTAGACTCAATAGAATGGGAAGTAGAGAGGAAGAAGTATCCAAAGGAATGGATTTTCCCAAAGGAAATAAATGGAACTGTTGCCTGCACATTCGCTCATTCCATTATATCGATCCCTGTTAAGAATCCTTTGATCAGCTTTAGATATAAGGAAGATGATGGATTTTGCCCAAAAAGTTCCATTGAAGTCAATAGGAGAGAATTATCATCAACTAGAAATTACCCAATTGAAGTGGAAACAAGAGGAACACTAGACTCAATAGAATGGGAAATAGAGAGGAACAAGCATCCAAAGGAATGGATTTTCCGAAAGCAAATAACTGGAACTGTTGCCTGCACATTCGCTCATTCCACTGTATCGATCCCTGTTAAGAATCCTTTGATCAGCTTTAGATATACAGAACATAATGCATCTTGTACGGAAAGTCCTGTTGAAGCAAATAGGAGAGAATTAAAATCAACAATAAAGTTCACAAATGAAGAGGAAACAAGAGAAACACAAGATTCAATAGAATTGGAAATAGAGAGCAACAAGTATCCAAAGGAAAGGATGTTCCCAAAGGAAATAACTAGAACTAAGGCCTGCACATTGTCTCATTCCACTGTAGAGGATTCCTTTTAAGAATCCTTTGATCAGCTTTAGATATACAAAACATAATGCATCTTGTACGGAAAGTCCTGTTGAAGCAAATAGGAGAGAATTAACATCAACTATAAAGTTCCCAATTGAACAGGAAACAAGAGGAACACAAGACTCAATAGAATTGGAAATAGAGAGGAACAAGTATACAATGGAAGGGATTTTCCCAAAGGAAATAAGTGGAACTGTTGCCTGCACATTCGCTCATTCCACTATATCGATCCCTGTTAAGAATCCTTTGATCAGCTTTAGATATAAGGAAGATGATGGATTTTGCCCAAAAAGTTCCATTGAAGCCAATAGGAGAGAATTATCATCAACTACAATGTTCCCAAATGAAAAGGAAACAAAGGGAAAACTAGACTCAATAGAATGGGAAGTAGAGAGGAAGAAGTATCCAAAGGAATGGATTTTCCCAAAGGAAATAACTGGAACTGTTGCCTGCACATTCGCTCATTCCACTATATCGATCCCTGTTAAGAATCCTTTGATCAGCTTTAGATATAAGGAAGATGATGGATTTTGCCCAAAAAGTTCCATTGAAGCCAATAGGAGAGAATTATCATCAACTAAAATGTTCCCAAATGAAAAGGAAACAAAGGGAAAACTAGACTCAATAGAATGGGAAATAAAGAGAAGGAACAAGTATCCAAAGGAATGATTTTCCGAAAGGAAATAACTGGAATTGTTGCCTGCACATTCGCTCATTCCACTGTATCGATCCCTGTTAAGAATCCTTTGATCAGCTTTAGCTATACAGAACATAATGCATCTTGTACGGAAAGTCCTGTTGAAGCAAATAGGAGAGAATTAAAATCAACAATAAAGTTCCCAAATGAAGAGGAAACAAGGGGACCACAAGATTCAATAGAATTGGAAATAGAGAGGAACAAGTATCCAAAGGAAAGGATGTTCCCAAAGGAAATAACTAGAACTAAGGCCTGCACATTGTCTCATTCCACTGTAGAGGATTCCTTTTAAGAATCCTTTGATCAGCTTTAGATATACAAAACATAATGCATCTTGTACGGAAAGTCCTGTTGAAGCAAATAGGAGAGAATTAACATCAACTATAAAGTTCCCAATTGAACAGGAAACAAGAGGAACACAAGACTCAATAGAATTGGAAATAGAGAGGAACTAGTGTCCAAAGGAATGGATTTTCCCAAAGGAAATAAATGGAACTGTTGCCTGCACATTCGCTCATTCCATTATATCGATCCCTGTTAAGAATCCTTTGATCAGCTTTAGATATAAGGAAGATGATGGATTTTGCCCAAAAAGTTCCATTGAAGTCAATAGGAGAGAATTATCATCAACTAGAAATTACCCAATTGAAGTGGAAACAAGAGGAACACTAGACTCAATAGAATGGGAAATAGAGAGGAACAAGCATCCAAAGGAATGGATTTTCCCAAAGGAAATAACTGGAACTATTGCCTGCACATTCACTCATTCCATTGTTTAGGATTCCTGTTAAGAATCCTTTGATCAGATTTAGATATAAAGAAGATGATGAATTGTGCCCAAAATGTTCCATTGATGCCAATAGGACAGAATTTTCTTCAAGTATAATGTTCCTAAATGCAAAGGAAACAAAGGGAAAAGTAGACTCAATAGAATGGGAAATAGAGAGGAACTAGTATCAAAAGGAATGGATTTTCCCAAAGGAAATAAGTGGAACTGTTGCCTGCACATTCGCTCATTCCACTGTATCGATCCCTGTTAAGAATCCTTTGATCAGCTTTAGATATAAGGAAGATGATGGATTTTGCCCAAAAAGTTCCATTGAAGCCAATAGGAGAGAATTATCATCAACTACAATGTTCCCAAATGAAAAGGAAAAAAAGGGAAAACTAGACTCAATAGAATGGGAAGTAGAGAGGAAGAAGTATCCAAAGGAATGGATTTTCCCAAAGGAAATAACTGGAACTGTTGCCTGCACATTCGCTCATTCCACTATATCGATCCCTGTTAAGAATCCTTTGATCACCTTAAGATATAAGGAAGATGATGGATTTTGCCCAAAAAGTTCCATTGAAGTCAATAGGAGAGAATTATCATCCACTAGAAATTACCCAATTGAAGTGGAAACAAGAGGAACACTAGACTCAATAGAATGGGAAATAGAGAGGAACTATTATCCAAAGGAATGGATATTCCCAAAGGAAATAAGTGGAACTGTTGCCTGCCCATTCGCTCATTCCACTATATCGATCCCTGTTAAGAATCCTTTGATCAGCTTTAGATATAGGGAAGATGATGGATTTTGCCCAAAAAGTTCCATTGAAGTCAATAGGAGAGAATTATCACCAACTAGAAATTACCCAATTGAAGTGGAAACAAGAGGAACACTAGACTCAATAGAATGGGAAATAGAGAGGAACAAGTATACAAAGGAATGATTTTCCCAAAGGAAATATCTGGAACTGTTGCCTGCACATTCGCTCATTCCACTATATCGATCCCTGTTAAGAATACTTTGATCAGCTTTAGATATAAGGAAGATGATGGATTTTGCCCAAATAGTTCCATTGAAGTCTATAGGAGAGAATTATCATCAACTAGAAATTACACAATTGAAGTGGAAACAAGAGGAACACTAGACTCAATAGAATGGGAAATAGAGAGGAACTAGTATCCAAAGGAATGGATTTTCCCAAAGGAAATAAGTGGAACTGTTTCCTGCACATTCGCTCATTCCACTGTATCGATCCCTGTTAAGAATCCTTTGATCAGCTTTAGATATACAGAACATAATGCATCTTGTACGGAAAGTCCTGTTGAAGCAAATAGGAGAGAATTAAAATCAACAATAAAGTTCCCAAATGAAGAGGAAACAAGGGGAACACAAGATTCAATAGAATTGGAAATAGAGAGGAACAAGTATCCAAAGGAAAGGATGTTCCCAAAGGAAATAACTAGAACTAAGGCCTGCACATTGTCACATTCCACTGTAGAGGATTCTTTTTAAGAATCCTTTGATCAGCTTTAGATATACAAAACATAATGCATCTTGTACGGAAAGTCCTGTTGAAGCAAATAGGAGAGAATTAACATCAACTATAAAGTTCCCAATTGAACAGGAAACAAGAGGAACACAAGACTCAATAGAATTGGAAATAGAGAGGAACTAGTATCCAAAGGAATGGATTTTCCCAAAGGAAATAAATGGAACAGTTGCCTGCACATTCGCTCATTCCACTATATCGATCCCTGTTAAGAATCCTTTGATCAGCTTTAGATATAAGGAAGATGATGGATTTTGCCCAAAAAGTTCCATTGAAGTCAATAGGAGAGAATTATCATCAACTAGAAATTACCCAATTGAAGTGGAAACAAGAGGAACACTAGACTCAATAGAATGGGAAATAGAGAGGAACAAGCATCCAAAGGAATGGATTTTCCGAAAGCAAATAACTGGAACTGTTGCCTGCACATTCGCTCATTCCACTGTATCGATCCCTGTTAAGAATCCTTTGATCAGCTTTAGATATACAGAACATAATGCATCTTGTACGGAAAGTCCTGTTGAAGCAAATAGGAGAGAATTAAAATCAACAATAAAGTTCACAAATGAAGAGGAAACAAGAGAAACACAAGATTCAATAGAATTGGAAATAGAGAGCAACAAGTATCCAAAGGAAAGGATGTTCCCAAAGGAAATAACTAGAACTAAGGCCTGCACATTGTCTCATTCCACTGTAGAGGATTCCTTTTAAGAATCCTTTGATCAGCTTTAGATATACAAAACATAATGCATCTTGTACGGAAAGTCCTGTTGAAGCAAATAGGAGAGAATTAACATCAACTATAAAGTTCCCAATTGAACAGGAAACAAGAGGAACACAAGACTCAATAGAATTGGAAATAGAGAGGAACAAGTATACAATGGAAGGGATTTTCCCAAAGGAAATAAGTGGAACTGTTGCCTGCACATTCGCTCATTCCACTATATCGATCCCTGTTAAGAATCCTTTGATCAGCTTTAGATATAAGGAAGATGATGGATTTTGCCCAAAAAGTTCCATTGAAGCCAATAGGAGAGAATTATCATCAACTACAATGTTCCCAAATGAAAAGGAAACAAAGGGAAAACTAGACTCAATAGAATGGGAAGTAGAGAGGAAGAAGTATCCAAAGGAATGGATTTTCCCAAAGGAAATAACTGGAACTGTTGCCTGCACATTCGCTCATTCCACTATATCGATCCCTGTTAAGAATCCTTTGATCAGCTTTAGATATAAGGAAGATGATGGATTTTGCCCAAAAAGTTCCATTGAAGCCAATAGGAGAGAATTATCATCAACTAAAATGTTCCCAAATGAAAAGGAAACAAAGGGAAAACTAGACTCAATAGAATGGGAAATAAAGAGAAGGAACAAGTATCCAAAGGAATGATTTTCCGAAAGGAAATAACTGGAACTGTTGCCTGCACATTTGCTCATTCCACTGTATCGATCCCTGTTAAGAATCCTTTGATCAGCTTTAGCTATACAGAACATAATGCATCTTGTACGGAAAGTCCTGTTGAAGCAAATAGGAGAGAATTAAAATCAACAATAAAGTTCCCAAATGAAGAGGAAACAAGGGGAACACAAGATTCAATAGAATTGGAAATAGAGAGGAACAAGTATCCAAAGGAAAGGATGTTCCCAAAGGAAATAACTAGAACTAAGGCCTGCACATTGTCTCATTCCACTGTAGAGGATTCCTTTTAAGAATCCTTTGATCAGCTTTAGATATACAAAACATAATGCATCTTGTACGGAAAGTCCTGTTGAAGCAAATAGGAGAGAATTAACATCAACTATAAAGTTCCCAATTGAACAGGAAACAAGAGGAACACAAGACTCAATAGAATTGGAAATAGAGAGGAACTAGTGTCCAAAGGAATGGATTTTCCCAAAGGAAATAAATGGAACTGTTGCCTGCACATTCGCTCATTCCACTATATCGATCCCTGTTAAGAATCCTTTGATCAGCTTTAGATATAAGGAAGATGATGGATTTTGCCCAAAAAGTTCCATTGAAGTCAATAGGAGAGAATTATCATCAACTAGAAATTACCCAATTGAAGTGGAAACAAGAGGAACACTAGACTCAATAGAATGGGAAATAGAGAGGAACAAGCATCCAAAGGAATGGATTTTCCGAAAGCAAATAACTGGAACTGTTGCCTGCACATTCGCTCATTCCACTGTATCGATCCCTGTTAAGAATCCTTTGATCAGCTTTAGATATACAGAACATAATGCATCTTGTACGGAAAGTCCTGTTGAAGCAAATAGGAGAGAATTAAAATCAACAATAAAGTTCCCAAATGAAGAGGAAACAAGGGGAACACAAGATTCAATAGAATTGGAAATAGAGAGGAACAAGTATCCAAAGGAAAGGATGTTCCCAAAGGAAATAACTAGAACTAAGGCCTGCACATTGTCACATTCCACTGTAGAGGATTCTTTTTAAGAATCCTTTGATCAGCTTTAGATATACAAAACATAATGCATCTTGTACGGAAAGTCCTGTTGAAGCAAATAGGAGAGAATTAACATCAACTATAAAGTTCCCAATTGAACAGGAAACAAGAGGAACACAAGACTCAATAGAATTGGAAATAGAGAGGAACTAGTATCCAAAGGAATGGATTTTCCCAAAGGAAATAAATGGAACAGTTGCCTGCACATTCGCTCATTCCACTATATCGATCCCTGTTAAGAATCCTTTGATCAGCTTTAGATATAAGGAAGATGATGGATTTTGCCCAAAAAGTTCCATTGAAGTCAATAGGAGAGAATTATCATCAACTAGAAATTACCCAATTGAAGTGGAAACAAGAGGAACACTAGACTCAATAGAATGGGAAATAGAGAGGAACAAGCATCCAAAGGAATGGATTTTCCGAAAGCAAATAACTGGAACTGTTGCCTGCACATTCGCTCATTCCACTGTATCGATCCCTGTTAAGAATCCTTTGATCAGCTTTAGATATACAGAACATAATGCATCTTGTACGGAAAGTCCTGTTGAAGCAAATAGGAGAGAATTAAAATCAACAATAAAGTTCACAAATGAAGAGGAAACAAGAGAAACACAAGATTCAATAGAATTGGAAATAGAGAGCAACAAGTATCCAAAGGAAAGGATGTTCCCAAAGGAAATAACTAGAACTAAGGCCTGCACATTGTCTCATTCCACTGTAGAGGATTCCTTTTAAGAATCCTTTGATCAGCTTTAGATATACAAAACATAATGCATCTTGTACGGAAAGTCCTGTTGAAGCAAATAGGAGAGAATTAACATCAACTATAAAGTTCCCAATTGAACAGGAAACAAGAGGAACACAAGACTCAATAGAATTGGAAATAGAGAGGAACAAGTATACAATGGAAGGGATTTTCCCAAAGGAAATAAGTGGAACTGTTGCCTGCACATTCGCTCATTCCACTATATCGATCCCTGTTAAGAATCCTTTGATCAGCTTTAGATATAAGGAAGATGATGGATTTTGCCCAAAAAGTTCCATTGAAGCCAATAGGAGAGAATTATCATCAACTACAATGTTCCCAAATGAAAAGGAAACAAAGGGAAAACTAGACTCAATAGAATGGGAAGTAGAGAGGAAGAAGTATCCAAAGGAATGGATTTTCCCAAAGGAAATAACTGGAACTGTTGCCTGCACATTCGCTCATTCCACTATATCGATCCCTGTTAAGAATCCTTTGATCAGCTTTAGATATAAGGAAGATGATGGATTTTGCCCAAAAAGTTCCATTGAAGCCAATAGGAGAGAATTATCATCAACTAAAATGTTCCCAAATGAAAAGGAAACAAAGGGAAAACTAGACTCAATAGAATGGGAAATAAAGAGAAGGAACAAGTATCCAAAGGAATGATTTTCCGAAAGGAAATAACTGGAACTGTTGCCTGCACATTTGCTCATTCCACTGTATCGATCCCTGTTAAGAATCCTTTGATCAGCTTTAGCTATACAGAACATAATGCATCTTGTACGGAAAGTCCTGTTGAAGCAAATAGGAGAGAATTAAAATCAACAATAAAGTTCCCAAATGAAGAGGAAACAAGGGGAACACAAGATTCAATAGAATTGGAAATAGAGAGGAACAAGTATCCAAAGGAAAGGATGTTCCCAAAGGAAATAACTAGAACTAAGGCCTGCACATTGTCTCATTCCACTGTAGAGGATTCCTTTTAAGAATCCTTTGATCAGCTTTAGATATACAAAACATAATGCATCTTGTACGGAAAGTCCTGTTGAAGCAAATAGGAGAGAATTAACATCAACTATAAAGTTCCCAATTGAACAGGAAACAAGAGGAACACAAGACTCAATAGAATTGGAAATAGAGAGGAACTAGTGTCCAAAGGAATGGATTTTCCCAAAGGAAATAAATGGAACTGTTGCCTGCACATTCGCTCATTCCACTATATCGATCCCTGTTAAGAATCCTTTGATCAGCTTTAGATATAAGGAAGATGATGGATTTTGCCCAAAAAGTTCCATTGAAGTCAATAGGAGAGAATTATCATCAACTAGAAATTACCCAATTGAAGTGGAAACAAGAGGAACACTAGACTCAATAGAATGGGAAATAGAGAGGAACAAGCATCCAAAGGAATGGATTTTCCGAAAGCAAATAACTGGAACTGTTGCCTGCACATTCGCTCATTCCACTGTATCGATCCCTGTTAAGAATCCTTTGATCAGCTTTAGATATACAGAACATAATGCATCTTGTACGGAAAGTCCTGTTGAAGCAAATAGAGAGAATTAAAATCAACAATAAAGTTCACAAATGAAGAGGAAACAAGAGAAACACAAGATTCAATAGAATTGGAAATAGAGAGCAACAAGTATCCAAAGGAAAGGATGTTCCCAAAGGAAATAACTAGAACTAAGGCCTGCACATTGTCTCATTCCACTGTAGAGGATTCCTTTTAAGAATCCTTTGATCAGCTTTAGATATACAAAACATAATGCATCTTGTACGGAAAGTCCTGTTGAAGCAAATAGGAGAGAATTAACATCAACTATAAAGTTCCCAATTGAACAGGAAACAAGAGGAACACAAGACTCAATAGAATTGGAAATAGAGAGGAACTAGTGTCCAAAGGAATGGATTTTCCCAAAGGAAATAAATGGAACTGTTGCCTGCACATTCGCTCATTCCACTATATCGATCCCTGTTAAGAATCCTTTGATCAGCTTTAGATATAAGGAAGATGATGGATTTTGCCCAAAAAGTTCCATTGAAGTCAATAGGAGAGAATTATCATCAACTAGAAATTACCCAATTGAAGTGGAAACAAGAGGAACACTAGACTCAATAGAATGGGAAATAGAGAGGAACAAGCATCCAAAGGAATGGATTTTCCGAAAGCAAATAACTGGAACTATTGCCTGCACATTCACTCATTCCATTGTTTAGGATTCCTGTTAAGAATCCTTTGATCAGATTTAGATATAAAGAAGATGATGAATTGTGCCCAAAATGTTCCATTGATGCCAATAGGACAGAATTTTCTTCAAGTATAATGTTCCTAAATGCAAAGGAAACAAAGGGAAAAGTAGACTCAATAGAATGGGAAATAGAGAGGAACTAGTATCAAAAGGAATGGATTTTCCCAAAGGAAATAAGTGGAACTGTTGCCTGCACATTCGCTCATTCCACTGTATCGATCCCTGTTAAGAATCCTTTGATCAGCTTTAGATATAAGGAACATGATGGATTTTGCCCAAAAAGTTCCATTGAAGCCAATAGGAGAGAATTATCATCAACTACAATGTTCCCAAATGAAAAGGAAAAAAAGGGAAAACTAGACTCAATAGAATGGGAAGTAGAGAGGAACTAGTATCCAAAGGAATGGATTTTCCCAAAGGAAATAAATGGAACAGTTGCCTGCACATTCGCTCATTCCACTATATCGATCCCTGTTACGAATCCTTTGATCAGCTTTAGATATAAGGAAGATGATGGATTTTGCCCAAAAAGTTCCATTGAAGTCAATAGGAGAGAATTATCATCAACTAGAAATTACCCAATTGAAGTGGAAACAAGAGGAACACTAGACTCAATAGAATGGGAAATAGAGAGGAACAAGCATCCAAAGGAATGGATTTTCCCAAAGGAAATAACTGGAACTATAGCCTGCACATTCACTCATTCCATTGTTTAGGATTCCTGTTAAGAATCCTTTGATCAGATTTAGATATAAAGAAGATGATGAATTGTGCCCAAAATGTTCCATTGATGCCAATAGGACAGAATTTTCTTCAAGTATAATGTTCCTAAATGCAAAGGAAACAAAGGGAAAAGTAGACTCAATAGAATGGGAAATAGAGAGGAACTAGTATCCAAAGGAATGGATTTTCCCAAAGGAAATAAGTGGAACTGTTGCCTGCACATTCGCTCATTCCACTGTATCGATCCCTGTTAAGAATCCTTTGATCAGCTTTAGATATAAGGAAGATGATGGATTTTGCCCAAAAAGTTCCATTGAAGCCAATAGGAGAGAATTATCATCAACTACAATGTTCCCAAATGAAAAGGAAACAAAGGGAAAACTAGACTCAATAGAATGGGAAGTAGAGAGGAAGAAGTATCCAAAGGAATGGATTTTCCCAAAGGAAATAACTGGAACTGTTGCCTGCACATTCGCTCATTCCACTATATCGATCCCTGTTAAGAATCCTTTGATCAGAATTAGATATAAGGAAGATGATGGATTTTGCCCAAAAAGTTCCATTGAAGTCAATAGGAGAGAATTATCATCAACTAGAAATTACCCAATTGAAGTGGAAACAAGAGGAACACTAGACTCAGAATGGGAAATAGAGAGGAACTAGTATCCAAAGGAATGGATTTTCCCAAAGGAAATAAGTGGAAATGTTGCCTGCCCATTCGCTCATTCCACTATATCGATCCCTGTTAAGAATCCTTTGATCAGCTTTAGATATAAGGAAGATGATGGATTTTGCCCAAAAAGTTCCATTGAAGTCAATAGGAGAGAATTATCATCAACTAGAAATTACCCAATTGAAGTGGAAACAAGAGGAACACTAGACTCAATAGAATGGGAAATAGAGAGGAACAAGCATCCAAAGGAATGGATTTTCCCAAAGGAAATAACTGGAACTATTGCCTGCACATTCACTCATTCCATTGTTTAGGATTCCTGTTAAGAATCCTTTGATCAGATTTAGATATAAAGAAGATGATGAATTGTGCCCAAAATGTTCCATTGATGCCAATAGGACAGAATTTTCTTCAAGTATAATGTTCCTAAATGCAAAGGAAACAAAGGGAAAAGTAGACTCAAGAGAATGGGAAATAGAGAGGAACTAGTATCCAAAGGAATGGATTTTCCCAAAGGAAATAAGTGGAACTGTTGCCAGTACATTCGCTCATTCCACTATATCGATCCCTGTTAAGAATCCTTTGATCAGCTTTAGATATGAGGAAGATGATGGATTTTGCCCAAAAAGTTCCATTGAAGCCAATAGGAGTGAATTATCATCAACTATAATGTTCCCAAATGAAAAGGAAACAAAGGGAAAACTAGACTCAATAGAATGGGAAATAGAGAGGAACAAGTATCCAAAGGAATGATTTTCCGAAAGCAAATAACTGGAACTGTTGCCTGCACATTCGCTCATTCCACTGTATCGATCCCTGTTAAGAATCCTTTGATCAGCTTTAGATATACAGAACATAATGCATCTTGTACGGAAAGTCCTGTTGAAGCAAATAGGAGAGAATTAAAATCAACAATAAAGTTCACAAATGAAGAGGAAACAAGAGAAACACAAGATTCAATAGAATTGGAAATAGAGAGCAACAAGTATCCAAAGGAAAGGATGTTCCCAAAGGAAATAACTAGAACTAAGGCCTGCACATTGTTTCATTCCACTGTAGAGGATTCCTTTTAAGAATCCTTTGATCAGCTTTAGATATACAAAACATAATGCATCTTGTACGGAAAGTCCTGTTGAAGCAAATAGGAGAGAATTAACATCAACTATAAAGTTCCCAATTGAACAGGAAACAAGAGGAACACAAGACTCAATAGAATTGGAAATAGAGAGGAACAAGTATACAAAGGAAGGGATTTTCCCAAAGGAAATAAGTGGAACTGTTGCCTGCACATTCGCTCATTCCACTATATCGATCCCTGTTACGAATCCTTTGATCAGCTTTAGATATAAGGAAGATGATGGATTTTGCCCAAAAAGTTCCATTGAAGTCAATAGGAGAGAATTATCATCAACTAGAAATTACCCAATTGAAGTGGAAACAAGAGGAACACTAGACTCAATAGAATGGGAAATAGAGAGGAACAAGCATCCAAAGGAATGGATTTTCCCAAAGGAAATAACTGGAACTATAGCCTGCACATTCACTCATTCCATTGTTTAGGATTCCTGTTAAGAATCCTTTGATCAGATTTAGATATAAAGAAGATGATGAATTGTGCCCAAAATGTTCCATTGATGCCAATAGGACAGAATTTTCTTCAAGTATAATGTTCCTAAATGCAAAGGAAACAAAGGGAAAAGTAGACTCAATAGAATGGGAAATAGAGAGGAACTAGTATCCAAAGGAATGGATTTTCCCAAAGGAAATAAGTGGAACTGTTGCCTGCACATTCGCTCATTCCACTGTATCGATCCCTGTTAAGAATCCTTTGATCAGCTTTAGATATAAGGAAGATGATGGATTTTGCCCAAAAAGTTCCATTGAAGCCAATAGGAGAGAATTATCATCAACTACAATGTTCCCAAATGAAAAGGAAACAAAGGGAAAACTAGACTCAATAGAATGGGAAGTAGAGAGGAAGAAGTATCCAAAGGAATGGATTTTCCCAAAGGAAATAACTGGAACTGTTGCCTGCACATTCGCTCATTCCACTATATCGATCCCTGTTAAGAATCCTTTGATCAGAATTAGATATAAGGAAGATGATGGATTTTGCCCAAAAAGTTCCATTGAAGTCAATAGGAGAGAATTATCATCAACTAGAAATTACCCAATTGAAGTGGAAACAAGAGGAACACTAGACTCAGAATGGGAAATAGAGAGGAACTAGTATCCAAAGGAATGGATTTTCCCAAAGGAAATAAGTGGAAATGTTGCCTGCCCATTCGCTCATTCCACTATATCGATCCCTGTTAAGAATCCTTTGATCAGCTTTAGATATAAGGAAGATGATGGATTTTGCCCAAAAAGTTCCATTGAAGTCAATAGGAGAGAATTATCATCAACTAGAAATTACCCAATTGAAGTGGAAACAAGAGGAACACTAGACTCAATAGAATGGGAAATAGAGAGGAACAAGCATCCAAAGGAATGGATTTTCCCAAAGGAAATAACTGGAACTATTGCCTGCACATTCACTCATTCCATTGTTTAGGATTCCTGTTAAGAATCCTTTGATCAGATTTAGATATAAAGAAGATGATGAATTGTGCCCAAAATGTTCCATTGATGCCAATAGGACAGAATTTTCTTCAAGTATAATGTTCCTAAATGCAAAGGAAACAAAGGGAAAAGTAGACTCAAGAGAATGGGAAATAGAGAGGAACTAATATCCAAAGGAATGGATTTTCCCAAAGGAAATAAGTGGAACTGTTGCCAGTACATTCGCTCATTCCACTATATCGATCCCTGTTAAGAATCCTTTGATCAGCTTTAGATATGAGGAAGATGATGGATTTTGCCCAAAAAGTTCCATTGAAGCCAATAGGAGTGAATTATCATCAACTATAATGTTCCCAAATGAAAAGGAAACAAAGGGAAAACTAGACTCAATAGAATGGGAAATAGAGAGGAACAAGTATCCAAAGGAATGATTTTCCGAAAGCAAATAACTGGAACTGTTGCCTGCACATTCGCTCATTCCACTGTATCGATCCCTGTTAAGAATCCTTTGATCAGCTTTAGATATACAGAACATAATGCATCTTGTACGGAAAGTCCTGTTGAAGCAAATAGGAGAGAATTAAAATCAACAATAAAGTTCACAAATGAAGAGGAAACAAGAGAAACACAAGATTCAATAGAATTGGAAATAGAGAGCAACAAGTATCCAAAGGAAAGGATGTTCCCAAAGGAAATAACTAGAACTAAGGCCTGCACATTGTTTCATTCCACTGTAGAGGATTCCTTTTAAGAATCCTTTGATCAGCTTTAGATATACAAAACATAATGCATCTTGTACGGAAAGTCCTGTTGAAGCAAATAGGAGAGAATTAACATCAACTATAAAGTTCCCAATTGAACAGGAAACAAGAGGAACACAAGACTCAATAGAATTGGAAATAGAGAGGAACAAGTATACAAAGGAAGGGATTTTCCCAAAGGAAATAAGTGGAACTGTTGCCTGCACATTCGCTCATTCCACTATATCGATCCCTGTTAAGAATCCTTTGATCAGCTTTAGATATAAGGAAGATGATGGATTTTGCCCAAAATGTTCCATTGAAGCCAATAGGAGAGAATTATCATCAACTACAATGTTCCCAAATGAAAAGGAAACAAAGGGAAAACTAGACTCAATAGAATGGGAAGTAGAGAGGAAGAAGTATCCAAAGGAATGGATTTTCCCAAAGGAAATAACTGGAACTGTTGCCTGCACATTCGCTCATTCCACTATATCGATCCCTGTTAAGAATCCTTTGATCAGCTTTAGATATAAGGAAGATGATGGATTTTGCCCAAAAAGTTCCATTGAAGCCAATAGGAGAGAATTATCATCAACTAAAATGTTCCCAAATGAAAAGGAAACAAAGGGAAAACTAGACTCAATAGAATGGGAAATAAAGAGAAGGAACAAGTATCCAAAGGAATGATTTTCCGAAAGGAAATAACTGGAACTGTTGCCTGCACATTCGCTCATTCCACTGTATCGATCCCTGTTAAGAATCCTTTGATCAGCTTTAGCTATACAGAACATAATGCATCTTGTACGGAAAGTCCTGTTGAAGCAAATAGGAGAGAATTAAAATCAACAATAAAGTTCCCAAATGAAGAGGAAACAAGGGGAACACAAGATTCAATAGAATTGGAAATAGAGAGGAACAAGTATCCAAAGGAAAGGATGTTCCCAAAGGAAATAACTAGAACTAAGGCCTGCACATTGTCTCATTCCACTGTAGAGGATTCCTTTTAAGAATCCTTTGATCAGCTTTAGATATACGAAACATAATGCATCTTGTACGGAAAGTCCTGTTGAAGCAAATAGGAGAGAATTAACATCAACTATAAAGTTCCCAATTGAACAGGAAACAAGAGGAACACAAGACTCAATAGAATTGGAAATAGAGACGAACTAGTGTCCAAAGTAATGGATTTTCCCAAAGGAAATAAATGGAACTGTTGCCTGCACATTCGCTCATTCCACTATATCGATCCCTGTTAAGAATCCTTTGATCAGCTTTAGATATAAGGAAGATGATGGATTTTGCCCAAAAAGTTCCATTGAAGTCAATAGGAGAGAATTATCATCAACTAGAAATTACCCAATTGAAGTGGAAACAAGAGGAACACTAGACTCAATAGAATGGGAAATAGAGAGGAACAAGCATCCAAAGGAATGGATTTTCCGAAAGCAAATAACTGGAACTGTTGCCTGCACATTCGCTCATTCCACTGTATCGATCCCTGTTAAGAATCCTTTGATCAGCTTTAGATATACAGAACATAATGCATCTTGTACGGAAAGTCCTGTTGAAGCAAATAGGAGAGAATTAAAATCAACAATAAAGTTCACAAATGAAGAGGAAACAAGAGAAACACAAGATTCAATAGAATTGGAAATAGAGAGCAACAAGTATCCAAAGGAAAGGATGTTCCCAAAGGAAATAACTAGAACTAAGGCCTGCACATTGTTTCATTCCACTGTAGAGGATTCCTTTTAAGAATCCTTTGATCAGCTTTAGATATACAAAACATAATGCATCTTGTACGGAAAGTCCTGTTGAAGCAAATAGGAGAGAATTAACATCAACTATAAAGTTCCCAATTGAACAGGAAACAAGAGGAACACAAGACTCAATAGAATTGGAAATAGAGAGGAACAAGTATACAAAGGAAGGGATTTTCCCAAAGGAAATAAGTGGAACTGTTGCCTGCACATTCGCTCATTCCACTATATCGATCCCTGTTAAGAATCCTTTGATCAGCTTTAGATATAAGGAAGATGATGGATTTTGCCCAAAAAGTTCCATTGAAGCCAATAGGAGAGAATTATCATCAACTACAATGTTCCCAAATGAAAAGGAAACAAAGGGAAAACTAGACTCAATAGAATGGGAAGTAGAGAGGAAGAAGTATCCAAAGGAATGGATTTTCCCAAAGGAAATAACTGGAACTGTTGCCTGCACATTCGCTCATTCCACTATATCGATCCCTGTTAAGAATCCTTTGATCAGCTTTAGATATAAGGAAGATGATGGATTTTGCCCAAAAAGTTCCATTGAAGCCAATAGGAGAGAATTATCATCAACTAAAATGTTCCCAAATGAAAAGGAAACAAAGGGAAAACTAGACTCAATAGAATGGGAAATAAAGAGAAGGAACAAGTATCCAAAGGAATGATTTTCCGAAAGGAAATAACTGGAACTGTTGCCTGCACATTCGCTCATTCCACTGTATCGATCCCTGTTAAGAATCCTTTGATCAGCTTTAGATATACAGAACATAATGCATCTTGTACGGAAAGTCCTGTTGAAGCAAATAGGAGAGAATTAAAATCAACAATAAAGTTCCCAAATGAAGAGGAAACAAGGGGAACACAAGATTCAATAGAATTGGAAATAGAGAGGAACAAGTATCCAAAGGAAAGGATGTTCCCAAAGGAAATAACTAGAACTAAGGCCAACACATTGTCTCATACCACTGTAGAGGATTCCTTTTAAGAATCCTTTGATCAGCTTTAGATATACAAAACATAATGCATCTTGTACGGAAAGTCCTGTTGAAGCAAATAGGAGAGAATTAACATCAACTATAAAGTTCCCAATTGAACAGGAAACAAGAGGAACACAAGACTCAATAGAATTGGAAATAGAGAGGAACTAGTATCCAAAGGAATGGATTTTCCCAAAGGAAATAAATGGAACTGTTGCCTGCACATTCGCTCATTCCACTATATCTATCCCTGTTAAGAATCCTTTGATCAGCTTTAGATATAAGGAAGATGATGGATTTTGCCCAAAAAGTTCCATTGAAGTCAATAGGAGAGAATTATCATCAACTAGAAATTACCCAATTGAAGTGGAAACAAGAGGAACACTAGACTCAATAGAATGGGAAATAGAGAGGAACAAGCATCCAAAGGAATGGATTTTCCGAAAGCAAATAACTGGAACTGTTGCCTGCACATTCGCTCATTCCACTGTATCGATCCCTGTTAAGAATCCTTTGATCAGCTTTAGATATACAGAACATAATGCATCTTGTACGGAAAGTCCTGTTGAAGCAAATAGGAGAGAATTAAAATCAACAATAAAGTTCACAAATGAAGAGGAAACAAGAGAAACACAAGATTCAATAGAATTGGAAATAGAGAGCAACAAGTATCCAAAGGAAAGGATGTTCCCAAAGGAAATAACTAGAACTAAGGCCTGCACATTGTCTCATTCCACTGTAGAGGATTCCTTTTAAGAATCCTTTGATCAGCTTTAGATATACAAAACATAATGCATCTTGTACGGAAAGTCCTGTTGAAGCAAATAGGAGAGAATTAACATCAACTATAAAGTTCCCAATTGAACAGGAAACAAGAGGAACACAAGACTCAATAGAATTGGAAATAGAGAGGAACAAGTATACAATGGAAGGGATTTTCCCAAAGGAAATAAGTGGAACTGTTGCCTGCACATTCGCTCATTCCACTATATCGATCCCTGTTAAGAATCCTTTGATCAGCTTTAGATATAAGGAAGATGATGGATTTTGCCCAAAAAGTTCCATTGAAGCCAATAGGAGAGAATTATCATCAACTACAATGTTCCCAAATGAAAAGGAAACAAAGGGAAAACTAGACTCAATAGAATGGGAAGTAGAGAGGAAGAAGTATCCAAAGGAATGGATTTTCCCAAAGGAAATAACTGGAACTGTTGCCTGCACATTCGCTCATTCCACTATATCGATCCCTGTTAAGAATCCTTTGATCAGCTTTAGATATAAGGAAGATGATGGATTTTGCCCAAAAAGTTCCATTGAAGCCAATAGGAGAGAATTATCATCAACTAAAATGTTCCCAAATGAAAAGGAAACAAAGGGAAAACTAGACTCAATAGAATGGGAAATAAAGAGAAGGAACAAGTATCCAAAGGAATGATTTTCCGAAAGGAAATAACTGGAACTGTTGCCTGCACATTCGCTCATTCCACTGTATCGATCC
Source organism: Sminthopsis crassicaudata (assembly GCF_048593235.1). Taxonomy (NCBI): domain Eukaryota; kingdom Metazoa; phylum Chordata; class Mammalia; order Dasyuromorphia; family Dasyuridae; genus Sminthopsis; species Sminthopsis crassicaudata. The sequence continues at coordinate 454,466,376 of NC_133617.1, forward strand.
CTGTTAAGAATCCTTTGATCAGCTTTAGCTATACAGAACATAATGCATCTTGTACGGAAAGTCCTGTTGAAGCAAATAGGAGAGAATTAAAATCAACAATAAAGTTCCCAAATGAAGAGGAAACAAGGGGACCACAAGATTCAATAGAATTGGAAATAGAGAGGAACAAGTATCCAAAGGAAAGGATGTTCCCAAAGGAAATAACTAGAACTAAGGCCTGCACATTGTCTCATTCCACTGTAGAGGATTCCTTTTAAGAATCCTTTGATCAGCTTTAGATATACAAAACATAATGCATCTTGTACGGAAAGTCCTGTTGAAGCAAATAGGAGAGAATTAACATCAACTATAAAGTTCCCAATTGAACAGGAAACAAGAGGAACACAAGACTCAATAGAATTGGAAATAGAGAGGAACTAGTGTCCAAAGGAATGGATTTTCCCAAAGGAAATAAATGGAACTGTTGCCTGCACATTCGCTCATTCCATTATATCGATCCCTGTTAAGAATCCTTTGATCAGCTTTAGATATAAGGAAGATGATGGATTTTGCCCAAAAAGTTCCATTGAAGTCAATAGGAGAGAATTATCATCAACTAGAAATTACCCAATTGAAGTGGAAACAAGAGGAACACTAGACTCAATAGAATGGGAAATAGAGAGGAACAAGCATCCAAAGGAATGGATTTTCCCAAAGGAAATAACTGGAACTATTGCCTGCACATTCACTCATTCCATTGTTTAGGATTCCTGTTAAGAATCCTTTGATCAGATTTAGATATAAAGAAGATGATGAATTGTGCCCAAAATGTTCCATTGATGCCAATAGGACAGAATTTTCTTCAAGTATAATGTTCCTAAATGCAAAGGAAACAAAGGGAAAAGTAGACTCAATAGAATGGGAAATAGAGAGGAACTAGTATCAAAAGGAATGGATTTTCCCAAAGGAAATAAGTGGAACTGTTGCCTGCACATTCGCTCATTCCACTGTATCGATCCCTGTTAAGAATCCTTTGATCAGCTTTAGATATAAGGAAGATGATGGATTTTGCCCAAAAAGTTCCATTGAAGCCAATAGGAGAGAATTATCATCAACTACAATGTTCCCAAATGAAAAGGAAAAAAAGGGAAAACTAGACTCAATAGAATGGGAAGTAGAGAGGAAGAAGTATCCAAAGGAATGGATTTTCCCAAAGGAAATAACTGGAACTGTTGCCTGCACATTCGCTCATTCCACTATATCGATCCCTGTTAAGAATCCTTTGATCACCTTAAGATATAAGGAAGATGATGGATTTTGCCCAAAAAGTTCCATTGAAGTCAATAGGAGAGAATTATCATCCACTAGAAATTACCCAATTGAAGTGGAAACAAGAGGAACACTAGACTCAATAGAATGGGAAATAGAGAGGAACTATTATCCAAAGGAATGGATATTCCCAAAGGAAATAAGTGGAACTGTTGCCTGCCCATTCGCTCATTCCACTATATCGATCCCTGTTAAGAATCCTTTGATCAGCTTTAGATATAGGGAAGATGATGGATTTTGCCCAAAAAGTTCCATTGAAGTCAATAGGAGAGAATTATCACCAACTAGAAATTACCCAATTGAAGTGGAAACAAGAGGAACACTAGACTCAATAGAATGGGAAATAGAGAGGAACAAGTATACAAAGGAATGATTTTCCCAAAGGAAATATCTGGAACTGTTGCCTGCACATTCGCTCATTCCACTATATCGATCCCTGTTAAGAATACTTTGATCAGCTTTAGATATAAGGAAGATGATGGATTTTGCCCAAATAGTTCCATTGAAGTCTATAGGAGAGAATTATCATCAACTAGAAATTACACAATTGAAGTGGAAACAAGAGGAACACTAGACTCAATAGAATGGGAAATAGAGAGGAACTAGTATCCAAAGGAATGGATTTTCCCAAAGGAAATAAGTGGAACTGTTTCCTGCACATTCGCTCATTCCACTGTATCGATCCCTGTTAAGAATCCTTTGATCAGCTTTAGATATACAGAACATAATGCATCTTGTACGGAAAGTCCTGTTGAAGCAAATAGGAGAGAATTAAAATCAACAATAAAGTTCCCAAATGAAGAGGAAACAAGGGGAACACAAGATTCAATAGAATTGGAAATAGAGAGGAACAAGTATCCAAAGGAAAGGATGTTCCCAAAGGAAATAACTAGAACTAAGGCCTGCACATTGTCACATTCCACTGTAGAGGATTCTTTTTAAGAATCCTTTGATCAGCTTTAGATATACAAAACATAATGCATCTTGTACGGAAAGTCCTGTTGAAGCAAATAGGAGAGAATTAACATCAACTATAAAGTTCCCAATTGAACAGGAAACAAGAGGAACACAAGACTCAATAGAATTGGAAATAGAGAGGAACTAGTATCCAAAGGAATGGATTTTCCCAAAGGAAATAAATGGAACAGTTGCCTGCACATTCGCTCATTCCACTATATCGATCCCTGTTAAGAATCCTTTGATCAGCTTTAGATATAAGGAAGATGATGGATTTTGCCCAAAAAGTTCCATTGAAGTCAATAGGAGAGAATTATCATCAACTAGAAATTACCCAATTGAAGTGGAAACAAGAGGAACACTAGACTCAATAGAATGGGAAATAGAGAGGAACAAGCATCCAAAGGAATGGATTTTCCGAAAGCAAATAACTGGAACTGTTGCCTGCACATTCGCTCATTCCACTGTATCGATCCCTGTTAAGAATCCTTTGATCAGCTTTAGATATACAGAACATAATGCATCTTGTACGGAAAGTCCTGTTGAAGCAAATAGGAGAGAATTAAAATCAACAATAAAGTTCACAAATGAAGAGGAAACAAGAGAAACACAAGATTCAATAGAATTGGAAATAGAGAGCAACAAGTATCCAAAGGAAAGGATGTTCCCAAAGGAAATAACTAGAACTAAGGCCTGCACATTGTTTCATTCCACTGTAGAGGATTCCTTTTAAGAATCCTTTGATCAGCTTTAGATATACAAAACATAATGCATCTTGTACGGAAAGTCCTGTTGAAGCAAATAGGAGAGAATTAACATCAACTATAAAGTTCCCAATTGAACAGGAAACAAGAGGAACACAAGACTCAATAGAATTGGAAATAGAGAGGAACAAGTATACAAAGGAAGGGATTTTCCCAAAGGAAATAAGTGGAACTGTTGCCTGCACATTCGCTCATTCCACTATATCGATCCCTGTTAAGAATCCTTTGATCAGCTTTAGATATAAGGAAGATGATGGATTTTGCCCAAAAAGTTCCATTGAAGCCAATAGGAGAGAATTATCATCAACTACAATGTTCCCAAATGAAAAGGAAACAAAGGGAAAACTAGACTCAATAGAATGGGAAGTAGAGAGGAAGAAGTATCCAAAGGAATGGATTTTCCCAAAGGAAATAACTGGAACTGTTGCCTGCACATTCGCTCATTCCACTATATCGATCCCTGTTAAGAATCCTTTGATCAGCTTTAGATATAAGGAAGATGATGGATTTTGCCCAAAAAGTTCCATTGAAGCCAATAGGAGAGAATTATCATCAACTAAAATGTTCCCAAATGAAAAGGAAACAAAGGGAAAACTAGACTCAATAGAATGGGAAATAAAGAGAAGGAACAAGTATCCAAAGGAATGATTTTCCGAAAGGAAATAACTGGAACTGTTGCCTGCACATTCGCTCATTCCACTGTATCGATCCCTGTTAAGAATCCTTTGATCAGCTTTAGATATACAGAACATAATGCATCTTGTACGGAAAGTCCTGTTGAAGCAAATAGGAGAGAATTAAAATCAACAATAAAGTTCCCAAATGAAGAGGAAACAAGGGGAACACAAGATTCAATAGAATTGGAAATAGAGAGGAACAAGTATCCAAAGGAAAGGATGTTCCCAAAGGAAATAACTAGAACTAAGGCCAACACATTGTCTCATTCCACTGTAGAGGATTCCTTTTAAGAATCCTTTGATCAGCTTTAGATATACAAAACATAATGCATCTTGTACGGAAAGTCCTGTTGAAGCAAATAGGAGAGAATTAACATCAACTATAAAGTTCCCAATTGAACAGGAAACAAGAGGAACACAAGACTCAATAGAATTGGAAATAGAGAGGAACTAGTATCCAAAGGAATGGATTTTCCCAAAGGAAATAAATGGAACTGTTGCCTGCACATTCGCTCATTCCACTATATCTATCCCTGTTAAGAATCCTTTGATCAGCTTTAGATATAAGGAAGATGATGGATTTTGCCCAAAAAGTTCCATTGAAGTCAATAGGAGAGAATTATCATCAACTAGAAATTACCCAATTGAAGTGGAAACAAGAGGAACACTAGACTCAATAGAATGGGAAATAGAGAGGAACAAGCATCCAAAGGAATGGATTTTCCGAAAGCAAATAACTGGAACTGTTGCCTGCACATTCGCTCATTCCACTGTATCGATCCCTGTTAAGAATCCTTTGATCAGCTTTAGATATACAGAACATAATGCATCTTGTACGGAAAGTCCTGTTGAAGCAAATAGGAGAGAATTAAAATCAACAATAAAGTTCACAAATGAAGAGGAAACAAGAGAAACACAAGATTCAATAGAATTGGAAATAGAGAGCAACAAGTATCCAAAGGAAAGGATGTTCCCAAAGGAAATAACTAGAACTAAGGCCTGCACATTGTCTCATTCCACTGTAGAGGATTCCTTTTAAGAATCCTTTGATCAGCTTTAGATATACAAAACATAATGCATCTTGTACGGAAAGTCCTGTTGAAGCAAATAGGAGAGAATTAACATCAACTATAAAGTTCCCAATTGAACAGGAAACAAGAGGAACACAAGACTCAATAGAATTGGAAATAGAGAGGAACAAGTATACAATGGAAGGGATTTTCCCAAAGGAAATAAGTGGAACTGTTGCCTGCACATTCGCTCATTCCACTATATCGATCCCTGTTAAGAATCCTTTGATCAGCTTTAGATATAAGGAAGATGATGGATTTTGCCCAAAAAGTTCCATTGAAGCCAATAGGAGAGAATTATCATCAACTACAATGTTCCCAAATGAAAAGGAAACAAAGGGAAAACTAGACTCAATAGAATGGGAAGTAGAGAGGAAGAAGTATCCAAAGGAATGGATTTTCCCAAAGGAAATAACTGGAACTGTTGCCTGCACATTCGCTCATTCCACTATATCGATCCCTGTTAAGAATCCTTTGATCAGCTTTAGATATAAGGAAGATGATGGATTTTGCCCAAAAAGTTCCATTGAAGCCAATAGGAGAGAATTATCATCAACTAAAATGTTCCCAAATGAAAAGGAAACAAAGGGAAAACTAGACTCAATAGAATGGGAAATAAAGAGAAGGAACAAGTATCCAAAGGAATGATTTTCCGAAAGGAAATAACTGGAACTGTTGCCTGCACATTCGCTCATTCCACTGTATCGATCCCTGTTAAGAATCCTTTGATCAGCTTTAGCTATACAGAACATAATGCATCTTGTACGGAAAGTCCTGTTGAAGCAAATAGGAGAGAATTAAAATCAACAATAAAGTTCCCAAATGAAGAGGAAACAAGGGGACCACAAGATTCAATAGAATTGGAAATAGAGAGGAACAAGTATCCAAAGGAAAGGATGTTCCCAAAGGAAATAACTAGAACTAAGGCCTGCACATTGTCTCATTCCACTGTAGAGGATTCCTTTTAAGAATCCTTTGATCAGCTTTAGATATACAAAACATAATGCATCTTGTACGGAAAGTCCTGTTGAAGCAAATAGGAGAGAATTAACATCAACTATAAAGTTCCCAATTGAACAGGAAACAAGAGGAACACAAGACTCAATAGAATTGGAAATAGAGAGGAACTAGTGTCCAAAGGAATGGATTTTCCCAAAGGAAATAAATGGAACTGTTGCCTGCACATTCGCTCATTCCATTATATCGATCCCTGTTAAGAATCCTTTGATCAGCTTTAGATATAAGGAAGATGATGGATTTTGCCCAAAAAGTTCCATTGAAGTCAATAGGAGAGAATTATCATCAACTAGAAATTACCCAATTGAAGTGGAAACAAGAGGAACACTAGACTCAATAGAATGGGAAATAGAGAGGAACAAGCATCCAAAGGAATGGATTTTCCCAAAGGAAATAACTGGAACTATTGCCTGCACATTCACTCATTCCATTGTTTAGGATTCCTGTTAAGAATCCTTTGATCAGATTTAGATATAAAGAAGATGATGAATTGTGCCCAAAATGTTCCATTGATGCCAATAGGACAGAATTTTCTTCAAGTATAATGTTCCTAAATGCAAAGGAAACAAAGGGAAAAGTAGACTCAATAGAATGGGAAATAGAGAGGAACTAGTATCAAAAGGAATGGATTTTCCCAAAGGAAATAAGTGGAACTGTTGCCTGCACATTCGCTCATTCCACTGTATCGATCCCTGTTAAGAATCCTTTGATCAGCTTTAGATATAAGGAAGATGATGGATTTTGCCCAAAAAGTTCCATTGAAGCCAATAGGAGAGAATTATCATCAACTACAATGTTCCCAAATGAAAAGGAAAAAAAGGGAAAACTAGACTCAATAGAATGGGAAGTAGAGAGGAAGAAGTATCCAAAGGAATGGATTTTCCCAAAGGAAATAACTGGAACTGTTGCCTGCACATTCGCTCATTCCACTATATCGATCCCTGTTAAGAATCCTTTGATCACCTTAAGATATAAGGAAGATGATGGATTTTGCCCAAAAAGTTCCATTGAAGTCAATAGGAGAGAATTATCATCCACTAGAAATTACCCAATTGAAGTGGAAACAAGAGGAACACTAGACTCAATAGAATGGGAAATAGAGAGGAACTATTATCCAAAGGAATGGATATTCCCAAAGGAAATAAGTGGAACTGTTGCCTGCCCATTCGCTCATTCCACTATATCGATCCCTGTTAAGAATCCTTTGATCAGCTTTAGATATAGGGAAGATGATGGATTTTGCCCAAAAAGTTCCATTGAAGTCAATAGGAGAGAATTATCACCAACTAGAAATTACCCAATTGAAGTGGAAACAAGAGGAACACTAGACTCAATAGAATGGGAAATAGAGAGGAACAAGTATACAAAGGAATGATTTTCCCAAAGGAAATATCTGGAACTGTTGCCTGCACATTCGCTCATTCCACTATATCGATCCCTGTTAAGAATACTTTGATCAGCTTTAGATATAAGGAAGATGATGGATTTTGCCCAAATAGTTCCATTGAAGTCTATAGGAGAGAATTATCATCAACTAGAAATTACACAATTGAAGTGGAAACAAGAGGAACACTAGACTCAATAGAATGGGAAATAGAGAGGAACTAGTATCCAAAGGAATGGATTTTCCCAAAGGAAATAAGTGGAACTGTTTCCTGCACATTCGCTCATTCCACTGTATCGATCCCTGTTAAGAATCCTTTGATCAGCTTTAGATATACAGAACATAATGCATCTTGTACGGAAAGTCCTGTTGAAGCAAATAGGAGAGAATTAAAATCAACAATAAAGTTCCCAAATGAAGAGGAAACAAGGGGAACACAAGATTCAATAGAATTGGAAATAGAGAGGAACAAGTATCCAAAGGAAAGGATGTTCCCAAAGGAAATAACTAGAACTAAGGCCTGCACATTGTCACATTCCACTGTAGAGGATTCTTTTTAAGAATCCTTTGATCAGCTTTAGATATACAAAACATAATGCATCTTGTACGGAAAGTCCTGTTGAAGCAAATAGGAGAGAATTAACATCAACTATAAAGTTCCCAATTGAACAGGAAACAAGAGGAACACAAGACTCAATAGAATTGGAAATAGAGAGGAACTAGTATCCAAAGGAATGGATTTTCCCAAAGGAAATAAATGGAACAGTTGCCTGCACATTCGCTCATTCCACTATATCGATCCCTGTTAAGAATCCTTTGATCAGCTTTAGATATAAGGAAGATGATGGATTTTGCCCAAAAAGTTCCATTGAAGTCAATAGGAGAGAATTATCATCAACTAGAAATTACCCAATTGAAGTGGAAACAAGAGGAACACTAGACTCAATAGAATGGGAAATAGAGAGGAACAAGCATCCAAAGGAATGGATTTTCCGAAAGCAAATAACTGGAACTGTTGCCTGCACATTCGCTCATTCCACTGTATCGATCCCTGTTAAGAATCCTTTGATCAGCTTTAGATATACAGAACATAATGCATCTTGTACGGAAAGTCCTGTTGAAGCAAATAGGAGAGAATTAAAATCAACAATAAAGTTCACAAATGAAGAGGAAACAAGAGAAACACAAGATTCAATAGAATTGGAAATAGAGAGCAACAAGTATCCAAAGGAAAGGATGTTCCCAAAGGAAATAACTAGAACTAAGGCCTGCACATTGTCTCATTCCACTGTAGAGGATTCCTTTTAAGAATCCTTTGATCAGCTTTAGATATACAAAACATAATGCATCTTGTACGGAAAGTCCTGTTGAAGCAAATAGGAGAGAATTAACATCAACTATAAAGTTCCCAATTGAACAGGAAACAAGAGGAACACAAGACTCAATAGAATTGGAAATAGAGAGGAACAAGTATACAATGGAAGGGATTTTCCCAAAGGAAATAAGTGGAACTGTTGCCTGCACATTCGCTCATTCCACTATATCGATCCCTGTTAAGAATCCTTTGATCAGCTTTAGATATAAGGAAGATGATGGATTTTGCCCAAAAAGTTCCATTGAAGCCAATAGGAGAGAATTATCATCAACTACAATGTTCCCAAATGAAAAGGAAACAAAGGGAAAACTAGACTCAATAGAATGGGAAGTAGAGAGGAAGAAGTATCCAAAGGAATGGATTTTCCCAAAGGAAATAACTGGAACTGTTGCCTGCACATTCGCTCATTCCACTATATCGATCCCTGTTAAGAATCCTTTGATCAGCTTTAGATATAAGGAAGATGATGGATTTTGCCCAAAAAGTTCCATTGAAGCCAATAGGAGAGAATTATCATCAACTAAAATGTTCCCAAATGAAAAGGAAACAAAGGGAAAACTAGACTCAATAGAATGGGAAATAAAGAGAAGGAACAAGTATCCAAAGGAATGATTTTCCGAAAGGAAATAACTGGAACTGTTGCCTGCACATTCGCTCATTCCACTGTATCGATCCCTGTTAAGAATCCTTTGATCAGCTTTAGCTATACAGAACATAATGCATCTTGTACGGAAAGTCCTGTTGAAGCAAATAGGAGAGAATTAAAATCAACAATAAAGTTCCCAAATGAAGAGGAAACAAGGGGACCACAAGATTCAATAGAATTGGAAATAGAGAGGAACAAGTATCCAAAGGAAAGGATGTTCCCAAAGGAAATAACTAGAACTAAGGCCTGCACATTGTCTCATTCCACTGTAGAGGATTCCTTTTAAGAATCCTTTGATCAGCTTTAGATATACAAAACATAATGCATCTTGTACGGAAAGTCCTGTTGAAGCAAATAGGAGAGAATTAACATCAACTATAAAGTTCCCAATTGAACAGGAAACAAGAGGAACACAAGACTCAATAGAATTGGAAATAGAGAGGAACTAGTGTCCAAAGGAATGGATTTTCCCAAAGGAAATAAATGGAACTGTTGCCTGCACATTCGCTCATTCCATTATATCGATCCCTGTTAAGAATCCTTTGATCAGCTTTAGATATAAGGAAGATGATGGATTTTGCCCAAAAAGTTCCATTGAAGTCAATAGGAGAGAATTATCATCAACTAGAAATTACCCAATTGAAGTGGAAACAAGAGGAACACTAGACTCAATAGAATGGGAAATAGAGAGGAACAAGCATCCAAAGGAATGGATTTTCCCAAAGGAAATAACTGGAACTATTGCCTGCACATTCACTCATTCCATTGTTTAGGATTCCTGTTAAGAATCCTTTGATCAGATTTAGATATAAAGAAGATGATGAATTGTGCCCAAAATGTTCCATTGATGCCAATAGGACAGAATTTTCTTCAAGTATAATGTTCCTAAATGCAAAGGAAACAAAGGGAAAAGTAGACTCAATAGAATGGGAAATAGAGAGGAACTAGTATCAAAAGGAATGGATTTTCCCAAAGGAAATAAGTGGAACTGTTGCCTGCACATTCGCTCATTCCACTGTATCGATCCCTGTTAAGAATCCTTTGATCAGCTTTAGATATAAGGAAGATGATGGATTTTGCCCAAAAAGTTCCATTGAAGCCAATAGGAGAGAATTATCATCAACTACAATGTTCCCAAATGAAAAGGAAAAAAAGGGAAAACTAGACTCAATAGAATGGGAAGTAGAGAGGAAGAAGTATCCAAAGGAATGGATTTTCCCAAAGGAAATAACTGGAACTGTTGCCTGCACATTCGCTCATTCCACTATATCGATCCCTGTTAAGAATCCTTTGATCACCTTAAGATATAAGGAAGATGATGGATTTTGCCCAAAAAGTTCCATTGAAGTCAATAGGAGAGAATTATCATCCACTAGAAATTACCCAATTGAAGTGGAAACAAGAGGAACACTAGACTCAATAGAATGGGAAATAGAGAGGAACTATTATCCAAAGGAATGGATATTCCCAAAGGAAATAAGTGGAACTGTTGCCTGCCCATTCGCTCATTCCACTATATCGATCCCTGTTAAGAATCCTTTGATCAGCTTTAGATATAGGGAAGATGATGGATTTTGCCCAAAAAGTTCCATTGAAGTCAATAGGAGAGAATTATCACCAACTAGAAATTACCCAATTGAAGTGGAAACAAGAGGAACACTAGACTCAATAGAATGGGAAATAGAGAGGAACAAGTATACAAAGGAATGATTTTCCCAAAGGAAATAACTGGAACTGTTGCCTGCACATTCGCTCATTCCACTATATCGATCCCTGTTAAGAATACTTTGATCAGCTTTAGATATAAGGAAGATGATGGATTTTGCCCAAAAAGTTCCATTGAAGTCTATAGGAGAGAATTATCATCAACTAGAAATTACACAATTGAAGTGGAAACAAGAGGAACACTAGACTCAATAGAATGGGAAATAGAGAGGAACTAGTATCCAAAGGAATGGATTTTCCCAAAGGAAATAAGTGGAACTGTTTCCTGCACATTCGCTCATTCCACTGTATCGATCCCTGTTAAGAATCCTTTGATCAGCTTTAGATATACAGAACATAATGCATCTTGTACGGAAAGTCCTGTTGAAGCAAATAGGAGAGAATTAAAATCAACAATAAAGTTCCCAAATGAAGAGGAAACAAGGGGAACACAAGATTCAATAGAATTGGAAATAGAGAGGAACAAGTATCCAAAGGAAAGGATGTTCCCAAAGGAAATAACTAGAACTAAGGCCTGCACATTGTCACATTCCACTGTAGAGGATTCTTTTTAAGAATCCTTTGATCAGCTTTAGATATACAAAACATAATGCATCTTGTACGGAAAGTCCTGTTGAAGCAAATAGGAGAGAATTAACATCAACTATAAAGTTCCCAATTGAACAGGAAACAAGAGGAACACAAGACTCAATAGAATTGGAAATAGAGAGGAACTAGTATCCAAAGGAATGGATTTTCCCAAAGGAAATAAATGGAACAGTTGCCTGCACATTCGCTCATTCCACTATATCGATCCCTGTTAAGAATCCTTTGATCAGCTTTAGATATAAGGAAGATGATGGATTTTGCCCAAAAAGTTCCATTGAAGTCAATAGGAGAGAATTATCATCAACTAGAAATTACCCAATTGAAGTGGAAACAAGAGGAACACTAGACTCAATAGAATGGGAAATAGAGAGGAACAAGCATCCAAAGGAATGGATTTTCCGAAAGCAAATAACTGGAACTGTTGCCTGCACATTCGCTCATTCCACTGTATCGATCCCTGTTAAGAATCCTTTGATCAGCTTTAGATATACAGAACATAATGCATCTTGTACGGAAAGTCCTGTTGAAGCAAATAGGAGAGAATTAAAATCAACAATAAAGTTCACAAATGAAGAGGAAACAAGAGAAACACAAGATTCAATAGAATTGGAAATAGAGAGCAACAAGTATCCAAAGGAAAGGATGTTCCCAAAGGAAATAACTAGAACTAAGGCCTGCACATTGTCTCATTCCACTGTAGAGGATTCCTTTTAAGAATCCTTTGATCAGCTTTAGATATACAAAACATAATGCATCTTGTACGGAAAGTCCTGTTGAAGCAAATAGGAGAGAATTAACATCAACTATAAAGTTCCCAATTGAACAGGAAACAAGAGGAACACAAGACTCAATAGAATTGGAAATAGAGAGGAACAAGTATACAATGGAAGGGATTTTCCCAAAGGAAATAAGTGGAACTGTTGCCTGCACATTCGCTCATTCCACTATATCGATCCCTGTTAAGAATCCTTTGATCAGCTTTAGATATAAGGAAGATGATGGATTTTGCCCAAAAAGTTCCATTGAAGCCAATAGGAGAGAATTATCATCAACTACAATGTTCCCAAATGAAAAGGAAACAAAGGGAAAACTAGACTCAATAGAATGGGAAGTAGAGAGGAAGAAGTATCCAAAGGAATGGATTTTCCCAAAGGAAATAACTGGAACTGTTGCCTGCACATTCGCTCATTCCACTATATCGATCCCTGTTAAGAATCCTTTGATCAGCTTTAGATATAAGGAAGATGATGGATTTTGCCCAAAAAGTTCCATTGAAGCCAATAGGAGAGAATTATCATCAACTAAAATGTTCCCAAATGAAAAGGAAACAAAGGGAAAACTAGACTCAATAGAATGGGAAATAAAGAGAAGGAACAAGTATCCAAAGGAATGATTTTCCGAAAGGAAATAACTGGAACTGTTGCCTGCACATTCGCTCATTCCACTGTATCGATCCCTGTTAAGAATCCTTTGATCAGCTTTAGCTATACAGAACATAATGCATCTTGTACGGAAAGTCCTGTTGAAGCAAATAGGAGAGAATTAAAATCAACAATAAAGTTCCCAAATGAAGAGGAAACAAGGGGAACACAAGATTCAATAGAATTGGAAATAGAGAGGAACAAGTATCCAAAGGAAAGGATGTTCCCAAAGGAAATAACTAGAACTAAGGCCTGCACATTGTCTCATTCCACTGTAGAGGATTCCTTTTAAGAATCCTTTGATCAGCTTTAGATATACAAAACATAATGCATCTTGTACGGAAAGTCCTGTTGAAGCAAATAGGAGAGAATTAACATCAACTATAAAGTTCCCAATTGAACAGGAAACAAGAGGAACACAAGACTCAATAGAATTGGAAATAGAGAGGAACTAGTGTCCAAAGGAATGGATTTTCCCAAAGGAAATAAATGGAACTGTTGCCTGCACATTCGCTCATTCCATTATATCGATCCCTGTTAAGAATCCTTTGATCAGCTTTAGATATAAGGAAGATGATGGATTTTGCCCAAAAAGTTCCATTGAAGTCAATAGGAGAGAATTATCATCAACTAGAAATTACCCAATTGAAGTGGAAACAAGAGGAACACTAGACTCAATAGAATGGGAAATAGAGAGGAACAAGCATCCAAAGGAATGGATTTTCCCAAAGGAAATAACTGGAACTATTGCCTGCACATTCACTCATTCCATTGTTTAGGATTCCTGTTAAGAATCCTTTGATCAGATTTAGATATAAAGAAGATGATGAATTGTGCCCAAAATGTTCCATTGATGCCAATAGGACAGAATTTTCTTCAAGTATAATGTTCCTAAATGCAAAGGAAACAAAGGGAAAAGTAGACTCAATAGAATGGGAAATAGAGAGGAACTAGTATCAAAAGGAATGGATTTTCCCAAAGGAAATAAGTGGAACTGTTGCCTGCACATTCGCTCATTCCACTGTATCGATCCCTGTTAAGAATCCTTTGATCAGCTTTAGATATAAGGAAGATGATGGATTTTGCCCAAAAAGTTCCATTGAAGCCAATAGGAGAGAATTATCATCAACTACAATGTTCCCAAATGAAAAGGAAAAAAAGGGAAAACTAGACTCAATAGAATGGGAAGTAGAGAGGAAGAAGTATCCAAAGGAATGGATTTTCCCAAAGGAAATAACTGGAACTGTTGCCTGCACATTCGCTCATTCCACTATATCGATCCCTGTTAAGAATCCTTTGATCACCTTAAGATATAAGGAAGATGATGGATTTTGCCCAAAAAGTTCCATTGAAGTCAATAGGAGAGAATTATCATCCACTAGAAATTACCCAATTGAAGTGGAAACAAGAGGAACACTAGACTCAATAGAATGGGAAATAGAGAGGAACTATTATCCAAAGGAATGGATATTCCCAAAGGAAATAAGTGGAACTGTTGCCTGCCCATTCGCTCATTCCACTATATCGATCCCTGTTAAGAATCCTTTGATCAGCTTTAGATATAGGGAAGATGATGGATTTTGCCCAAAAAGTTCCATTGAAGTCAATAGGAGAGAATTATCACCAACTAGAAATTACCCAATTGAAGTGGAAACAAGAGGAACACTAGACTCAATAGAATGGGAAATAGAGAGGAACAAGTATACAAAGGAATGATTTTCCCAAAGGAAATAACTGGAACTGTTGCCTGCACATTCGCTCATTCCACTATATCGATCCCTGTTAAGAATACTTTGATCAGCTTTAGATATAAGGAAGATGATGGATTTTGCCCAAAAAGTTCCATTGAAGTCTATAGGAGAGAATTATCATCAACTAGAAATTACACAATTGAAGTGGAAACAAGAGGAACACTAGACTCAATAGAATGGGAAATAGAGAGGAACTAGTATCCAAAGGAATGGATTTTCCCAAAGGAAATAAGTGGAACTGTTTCCTGCACATTCGCTCATTCCACTGTATCGATCCCTGTTAAGAATCCTTTGATCAGCTTTAGATATACAGAACATAATGCATCTTGTACGGAAAGTCCTGTTGAAGCAAATAGGAGAGAATTAAAATCAACAATAAAGTTCCCAAATGAAGAGGAAACAAGGGGAACACAAGATTCAATAGAATTGGAAATAGAGAGGAACAAGTATCCAAAGGAAAGGATGTTCCCAAAGGAAATAACTAGAACTAAGGCCTGCACATTGTCACATTCCACTGTAGAGGATTCTTTTTAAGAATCCTTTGATCAGCTTTAGATATACAAAACATAATGCATCTTGTACGGAAAGTCCTGTTGAAGCAAATAGGAGAGAATTAACATCAACTATAAAGTTCCCAATTGAACAGGAAACAAGAGGAACACAAGACTCAATAGAATTGGAAATAGAGAGGAACTAGTATCCAAAGGAATGGATTTTCCCAAAGGAAATAAATGGAACTTGCCTGCACATTCGCTCATTCCACTATATCGATCCCTGTTAAGAATCCTTTGATCAGCTTTAGATATAAGGAAGATGATGGATTTTGCCCAAAAAGTTCCATTGAAGTCAATAGGAGAGAATTATCATCAACTAGAAATTACCCAATTGAAGTGGAAACAAGAGGAACACTAGACTCAATAGAATGGGAAATAGAGAGGAACAAGCATCCAAAGGAATGGATTTTCCGAAAGCAAATAACTGGAACTGTTGCCTGCACATTCGCTCATTCCACTGTATCGATCCCTGTTAAGAATCCTTTGATCAGCTTTAGATATACAGAACATAATGCATCTTGTACGGAAAGTCCTGTTGAAGCAAATAGGAGAGAATTAAAATCAACAATAAAGTTCACAAATGAAGAGGAAACAAGAGAAACACAAGATTCAATAGAATTGGAAATAGAGAGCAACAAGTATCCAAAGGAAAGGATGTTCCCAAAGGAAATAACTAGAACTAAGGCCTGCACATTGTTTCATTCCACTGTAGAGGATTCCTTTTAAGAATCCTTTGATCAGCTTTAGATATACAAAACATAATGCATCTTGTACGGAAAGTCCTGTTGAAGCAAATAGGAGAGAATTAACATCAACTATAAAGTTCCCAATTGAACAGGAAACAAGAGGAACACAAGACTCAATAGAATTGGAAATAGAGAGGAACAAGTATACAAAGGAAGGGATTTTCCCAAAGGAAATAAGTGGAACTGTTGCCTGCACATTCGCTCATTCCACTATATCGATCCCTGTTAAGAATCCTTTGATCAGCTTTAGATATAAGGAAGATGATGGATTTTGCCCAAAAAGTTCCATTGAAGCCAATAGGAGAGAATTATCATCAACTACAATGTTCCCAAATGAAAAGGAAACAAAGGGAAAACTAGACTCAATAGAATGGGAAGTAGAGAGGAAGAAGTATCCAAAGGAATGGATTTTCCCAAAGGAAATAACTGGAACTGTTGCCTGCACATTCGCTCATTCCACTATATCGATCCCTGTTAAGAATCCTTTGATCAGCTTTAGATATAAGGAAGATGATGGATTTTGCCCAAAAAGTTCCATTGAAGCCAATAGGAGAGAATTATCATCAACTAAAATGTTCCCAAATGAAAAGGAAACAAAGGGAAAACTAGACTCAATAGAATGGGAAATAAAGAGAAGGAACAAGTATCCAAAGGAATGATTTTCCGAAAGGAAATAACTGGAACTGTTGCCTGCACATTCGCTCATTCCACTGTATCGATCCCTGTTAAGAATCCTTTGATCAGCTTTAGCTATACAGAACATAATGCATCTTGTACGGAAAGTCCTGTTGAAGCAAATAGGAGAGAATTAAAATCAACAATAAAGTTCCCAAATGAAGAGGAAACAAGGGGAACACAAGATTCAATAGAATTGGAAATAGAGAGGAACAAGTATCCAAAGGAAAGGATGTTCCCAAAGGAAATAACTAGAACTAAGGCCTGCACATTGTCTCATTCCACTGTAGAGGATTCCTTTTAAGAATCCTTTGATCAGCTTTAGATATACAAAACATAATGCATCTTGTACGGAAAGTCCTGTTGAAGCAAATAGGAGAGAATTAACATCAACTATAAAGTTCCCAATTGAACAGGAAACAAGAGGAACACAAGACTCAATAGAATTGGAAATAGAGACGAACTAGTGTCCAAAGTAATGGATTTTCCCAAAGGAAATAAATGGAACTGTTGCCTGCACATTCGCTCATTCCACTATATCGATCCCTGTTAAGAATCCTTTGATCAGCTTTAGATATAAGGAAGATGATGGATTTTGCCCAAAAAGTTCCATTGAAGTCAATAGGAGAGAATTATCATCAACTAGAAATTACCCAATTGAAGTGGAAACAAGAGGAACACTAGACTCAATAGAATGGGAAATAGAGAGGAACAAGCATCCAAAGGAATGGATTTTCCGAAATCAAATAACTGGAACTGTTGCCTGCACATTCGCTCATTCCACTGTATCGATCCCTGTTAAGAATCCTTTGATCAGCTTTAGATATACAGAACATAATGCATCTTGTACGGAAAGCCCTGTTGAAGCAAATAGGAGAGAATTAAAATCAACAATAAAGTTCACAAATGAAGAGGAAACAAGAGAAACACAAGATTCAATAGAATTGGAAATAGAGAGCAACAAGTATCCAAAGGAAAGGATGTTCCCAAAGGAAATAACTAGAACTAAGGCCTGCACATTGTTTCATTCCACTGTAGAGGATTCCTTTTAAGAATCCTTTGATCAGCTTTAGATATACAAAACATAATGCATCTTGTACGGAAAGTCCTGTTGAAGCAAATAGGAGAGAATTAACATCAACTATAAAGTTCCCAATTGAACAGGAAACAAGAGGAACACAAGACTCAATAGAATTGGAAATAGAGAGGAACAAGTATACAAAGGAAGGGATTTTCCCAAAGGAAATAAGTGGAACTGTTGCCTGCACATTCGCTCATTCCACTATATCGATCCCTGTTAAGAATCCTTTGATCAGCTTTAGATATAAGGAAGATGATGGATTTTGCCCAAAAAGTTCCATTGAAGCCAATAGGAGAGAATTATCATCAACTACAATGTTCCCAAATGAAAAGGAAACAAAGGGAAAACTAGACTCAATAGAATGGGAAGTAGAGAGGAAGAAGTATCCAAAGGAATGGATTTTCCCAAAGGAAATAACTGGAACTGTTGCCTGCACATTCGCTCATTCCACTATATCGATCCCTGTTAAGAATCCTTTGATCAGCTTTAGATATAAGGAAGATGATGGATTTTGCCCAAAAAGTTCCATTGAAGTCAATAGGAGAGAATTATCATCAACTAAAATGTTCCCAAATGAAAAGGAAACAAAGGGAAAACTAGACTCAATAGAATGGGAAATAAAGAGAAGGAACAAGTATCCAAAGGAATGATTTTCCGAAAGGAAATAACTGGAACTGTTGCCTGCACATTCGCTCATTCCACTGTATCGATCCCTGTTAAGAATCCTTTGATCAGCTTTAGCTATACAGAACATAATGCATCTTGTACGGAAAGTCCTGTTGAAGCAAATAGGAGAGAATTAAAATCAACAATAAAGTTCCCAAAAGAAGAGGAAACAAGGGGAACACAAGATTCAATAGAATTGGAAATAGAGAGGAACAAGTATCCAAAGGAAAGGATGTTCCCAAAGGAAATAACTAGAACTAAGGCCTGCACATTGTCTCATTCCACTGTAGAGGATTCCTTTTAAGAATCCTTTGATCAGCTTTAGATATACAAAACATAATGCATCTTGTACGGAAAGTCCTGTTGAAGCAAATAGGAGAGAATTAACATCAACTATAAAGTTCCCAATTGAACAGGAAACAAGAGGAACACAAGACTCAATAGAATTGGAAATAGAGACGAACTAGTGTCCAAAGTAATGGATTTTCCCAAAGGAAATAAATGGAACTGTTGCCTGCACATTCGCTCATTCCACTATATCGATCCCTGTTAAGAATCCTTTGATCAGCTTTAGATATAAGGAAGATGATGGATTTTGCCCAAAAAGTTCCATTGAAGTCAATAGGAGAGAATTATCATCAACTAGAAATTACCCAATTGAAGTGGAAACAAGAGGAACACTAGACTCAATAGAATGGGAAATAGAGAGGAACAAGCATCCAAAGGAATGGATTTTCCGAAAGCAAATAACTGGAACTGTTGCCTGCACATTCGCTCATTCCACTGTATCGATCCCTGTTAAGAATCCTTTGATCAGCTTTAGATATACAGAACATAATGCATCTTGTACGGAAAGTCCTGTTGAAGCAAATAGGAGAGAATTAAAATCAACAATAAAGTTCACAAATGAAGAGGAAACAAGAGAAACACAAGATTCAATAGAATTGGAAATAGAGAGCAACAAGTATCCAAAGGAAAGGATGTTCCCAAAGGAAATAACTAGAACTAAGGCCTGCACATTGTTTCATTCCACTGTAGAGGATTCCTTTTAAGAATCCTTTGATCAGCTTTAGATATACAAAACATAATGCATCTTGTACGGAAAGTCCTGTTGAAGCAAATAGGAGAGAATTAACATCAACTATAAAGTTCCCAATTGAACAGGAAACAAGAGGAACACAAGACTCAATAGAATTGGAAATAGAGAGGAACAAGTATACAAAGGAAGGGATTTTCCCAAAGGAAATAAGTGGAACTGTTGCCTGCACATTCGCTCATTCCACTATATCGATCCCTGTTAAGAATCCTTTGATCAGCTTTAGATATAAGGAAGATGATGGATTTTGCCCAAAAAGTTCCATTGAAGCCAATAGGAGAGAATTATCATCAACTACAATGTTCCCAAATGAAAAGGAAACAAAGGGAAAACTAGACTCAATAGAATGGGAAGTAGAGAGGAAGAAGTATCCAAAGGAATGGATTTTCCCAAAGGAAATAACTGGAACTGTTGCCTGCACATTCGCTCATTCCACTATATCGATCCCTGTTAAGAATCCTTTGATCAGCTTTAGATATAAGGAAGATGATGGATTTTGCCCAAAAAGTTCCATTGAAGCCAATAGGAGAGAATTATCATCAACTAAAATGTTCCCAAATGAAAAGGAAACAAAGGGAAAACTAGACTCAATAGAATGGGAAATAAAGAGAAGGAACAAGTATCCAAAGGAATGATTTTCCGAAAGGAAATAACTGGAACTGTTGCCTGCACATTCGCTCATTCCACTGTATCGATCCCTGTTAAGAATCCTTTGATCAGCTTTAGATATACAGAACATAATGCATCTTGTACGGAAAGTCCTGTTGAAGCAAATAGGAGAGAATTAAAATCAACAATAAAGTTCCCAAATGAAGAGGAAACAAGGGGAACACAAGATTCAATAGAATTGGAAATAGAGAGGAACAAGTATCCAAAGGAAAGGATGTTCCCAAAGGAAATAACTAGAACTAAGGCCAACACATTGTCTCATACCACTGTAGAGGATTCCTTTTAAGAATCCTTTGATCAGCTTTAGATATACAAAACATAATGCATCTTGTACGGAAAGTCCTGTTGAAGCAAATAGGAGAGAATTAACATCAACTATAAAGTTCCCAATTGAACAGGAAACAAGAGGAACACAAGACTCAATAGAATTGGAAATAGAGAGGAACTAGTATCCAAAGGAATGGATTTTCCCAAAGGAAATAAATGGAACTGTTGCCTGCACATTCGCTCATTCCACTATATCGATCCCTGTTAAGAATCCTTTGATCAGCTTTAGATATAAGGAAGATGATGGATTTTGCCCAAAAAGTTCCATTGAAGCCAATAGGAGAGAATTATCATCAACTAGAAATTACCCAATTGAAGTGGAAACAAGAGGAACACTAGACTCAATAGAATGGGAAATAGAGAGGAACAAGCATCCAAAGGAATGGATTTTCCCAAAGGAAATAACTGGAACTATTGCCTGCACATTCACTCATTCCATTGTTTAGGATTCCTGTTAAGAATCCTTTGATCAGATTTAGATATAAAGAAGATGATGAATTGTGCCCAAAATGTTCCATTGATGCCAATAGGACAGAATTTTCTTCAAGTATAATGTTCCTAAATGCAAAGGAAACAAAGGGAAAAGTAGACTCAATAGAATGGGAAATAGAGAGGAACTAGTATCAAAAGGAATGGATTTTCCCAAAGGAAATAAGTGGAACTGTTGCCTGCACATTCGCTCATTCCACTGTATCGATCCCTGTTAAGAATCCTTTGATCAGCTTTAGATATAAGGAAGATGATGGATTTTGCCCAAAAAGTTCCATTGAAGCCAATAGGAGAGAATTATCATCAACTACAATGTTCCCAAATGAAAAGGAAAAAAAGGGAAAACTAGACTCAATAGAATGGGAAGTAGAGAGGAAGAAGTATCCAAAGGAATGGATTTTCCCAAAGGAAATAACTGGAACTGTTGCCTGCACATTCGCTCATTCCACTATATCGATCCCTGTTAAGAATCCTTTGATCACCTTAAGATATAAGGAAGATGATGGATTTTGCCCAAAAAGTTCCATTGAAGTCAATAGGAGAGAATTATCATCCACTAGAAATTACCCAATTGAAGTGGAAACAAGAGGAACACTAGACTCAATAGAATGGGAAATAGAGAGGAACTATTATCCAAAGGAATGGATATTCCCAAAGGAAATAAGTGGAACTGTTGCCTGCCCATTCGCTCATTCCACTATATCGATCCCTGTTAAGAATCCTTTGATCAGCTTTAGATATAGGGAAGATGATGGATTTTGCCCAAAAAGTTCCATTGAAGTCAATAGGAGAGAATTATCACCAACTAGAAATTACCCAATTGAAGTGGAAACAAGAGGAACACTAGACTCAATAGAATGGGAAATAGAGAGGAACAAGTATACAAAGGAATGATTTTCCCAAAGGAAATAACTGGAACTGTTGCCTGCACATTCGCTCATTCCACTATATCGATCCCTGTTAAGAATACTTTGATCAGCTTTAGATATAAGGAAGATGATGGATTTTGCCCAAAAAGTTCCATTGAAGTCTATAGGAGAGAATTATCATCAACTAGAAATTACACAATTGAAGTGGAAACAAGAGGAACACTAGACTCAATAGAATGGGAAATAGAGAGGAACTAGTATCCAAAGGAATGGATTTTCCCAAAGGAAATAAGTGGAACTGTTTCCTGCACATTCGCTCATTCCACTGTATCGATCCCTGTTAAGAATCCTTTGATCAGCTTTAGATATACAGAACATAATGCATCTTGTACGGAAAGTCCTGTTGAAGCAAATAGGAGAGAATTAAAATCAACAATAAAGTTCCCAAATGAAGAGGAAACAAGGGGAACACAAGATTCAATAGAATTGGAAATAGAGAGGAACAAGTATCCAAAGGAAAGGATGTTCCCAAAGGAAATAACTAGAACTAAGGCCTGCACATTGTCACATTCCACTGTAGAGGATTCTTTTTAAGAATCCTTTGATCAGCTTTAGATATACAAAACATAATGCATCTTGTACGGAAAGTCCTGTTGAAGCAAATAGGAGAGAATTAACATCAACTATAAAGTTCCCAATTGAACAGGAAACAAGAGGAACACAAGACTCAATAGAATTGGAAATAGAGAGGAACTAGTATCCAAAGGAATGGATTTTCCCAAAGGAAATAAATGGAACAGTTGCCTGCACATTCGCTCATTCCACTATATCGATCCCTGTTAAGAATCCTTTGATCAGCTTTAGATATAAGGAAGATGATGGATTTTGCCCAAAAAGTTCCATTGAAGTCAATAGGAGAGAATTATCATCAACTAGAAATTACCCAATTGAAGTGGAAACAAGAGGAACACTAGACTCAATAGAATGGGAAATAGAGAGGAACAAGCATCCAAAGGAATGGATTTTCCGAAAGCAAATAACTGGAACTGTTGCCTGCACATTCGCTCATTCCACTGTATCGATCCCTGTTAAGAATCCTTTGATCAGCTTTAGATATACAGAACATAATGCATCTTGTACGGAAAGTCCTGTTGAAGCAAATAGGAGAGAATTAAAATCAACAATAAAGTTCACAAATGAAGAGGAAACAAGAGAAACACAAGATTCAATAGAATTGGAAATAGAGAGCAACAAGTATCCAAAGGAAAGGATGTTCCCAAAGGAAATAACTAGAACTAAGGCCTGCACATTGTCTCATTCCACTGTAGAGGATTCCTTTTAAGAATCCTTTGATCAGCTTTAGATATACAAAACATAATGCATCTTGTACGGAAAGTCCTGTTGAAGCAAATAGGAGAGAATTAACATCAACTATAAAGTTCCCAATTGAACAGGAAACAAGAGGAACACAAGACTCAATAGAATTGGAAATAGAGAGGAACAAGTATACAAAGGAAGGAATTTTCCCAAAGGAAATAAGTGGAACTGTTGCCTGCACATTCGCTCATTCCACTATATCGATCCCTGTTAAGAATCCTTTGATCAGCTTTAGATATAAGGAAGATGATGGATTTTGCCCAAAAAGTTCCATTGAAGCCAATAGGAGAGAATTATCATCAACTACAATGTTCCCAAATGAAAAGGAAACAAAGGGAAAACTAGACTCAATAGAATGGGAAGTAGAGAGGAAGAAGTATCCAAAGGAATGGATTTTCCCAAAGGAAATAACTGGAACTGTTGCCTGCACATTCGCTCATTCCACTATATCGATCCCTGTTAAGAATCCTTTGATCAGCTTTAGATATAAGGAAGATGATGGATTTTGCCCAAAAAGTTCCATTGAAGCCAATAGGAGAGAATTATCATCAACTAAAATGTTCCCAAATGAAAAGGAAACAAAGGGAAAACTAGACTCAATAGAATGGGAAATAAAGAGAAGGAACAAGTATCCAAAGGAATGATTTTCCGAAAGGAAATAACTGGAACTGTTGCCTGCACATTCGCTCATTCCACTGTATCGATCCCTGTTAAGAATCCTTTGATCAGCTTTAGCTATACAGAACATAATGCATCTTGTACGGAAAGTCCTGTTGAAGCAAATAGGAGAGAATTAAAATCAACAATAAAGTTCCCAAATGAAGAGGAAACAAGGGGACCACAAGATTCAATAGAATTGGAAATAGAGAGGAACAAGTATCCAAAGGAAAGGATGTTCCCAAAGGAAATAACTAGAACTAAGGCCTGCACATTGTCTCATTCCACTGTAGAGGATTCCTTTTAAGAATCCTTTGATCAGCTTTAGATATACAAAACATAATGCATCTTGTACGGAAAGTCCTGTTGAAGCAAATAGGAGAGAATTAACATCAACTATAAAGTTCCCAATTGAACAGGAAACAAGAGGAACACAAGACTCAATAGAATTGGAAATAGAGAGGAACTAGTGTCCAAAGGAATGGATTTTCCCAAAGGAAATAAATGGAACTGTTGCCTGCACATTCGCTCATTCCATTATATCGATCCCTGTTAAGAATCCTTTGATCAGCTTTAGATATAAGGAAGATGATGGATTTTGCCCAAAAAGTTCCATTGAAGTCAATAGGAGAGAATTATCATCAACTAGAAATTACCCAATTGAAGTGGAAACAAGAGGAACACTAGACTCAATAGAATGGGAAATAGAGAGGAACAAGCATCCAAAGGAATGGATTTTCCCAAAGGAAATAACTGGAACTATTGCCTGCACATTCACTCATTCCATTGTTTAGGATTCCTGTTAAGAATCCTTTGATCAGATTTAGATATAAAGAAGATGATGAATTGTGCCCAAAATGTTCCATTGATGCCAATAGGACAGAATTTTCTTCAAGTATAATGTTCCTAAATGCAAAGGAAACAAAGGGAAAAGTAGACTCAATAGAATGGGAAATAGAGAGGAACTAGTATCAAAAGGAATGGATTTTCCCAAAGGAAATAAGTGGAACTGTTGCCTGCACATTCGCTCATTCCACTGTATCGATCCCTGTTAAGAATCCTTTGATCAGCTTTAGATATAAGGAAGATGATGGATTTTGCCCAAAAAGTTCCATTGAAGCCAATAGGAGAGAATTATCATCAACTACAATGTTCCCAAATGAAAAGGAAAAAAAGGGAAAACTAGACTCAATAGAATGGGAAGTAGAGAGGAAGAAGTATCCAAAGGAATGGATTTTCCCAAAGGAAATAACTGGAACTGTTGCCTGCACATTCGCTCATTCCACTATATCGATCCCTGTTAAGAATCCTTTGATCACCTTAAGATATAAGGAAGATGATGGATTTTGCCCAAAAAGTTCCATTGAAGTCAATAGGAGAGAATTATCATCCACTAGAAATTACCCAATTGAAGTGGAAACAAGAGGAACACTAGACTCAATAGAATGGGAAATAGAGAGGAACTATTATCCAAAGGAATGGATATTCCCAAAGGAAATAAGTGGAACTGTTGCCTGCCCATTCGCTCATTCCACTATATCGATCCCTCTTAAGAATCCTTTGATCAGCTTTAGATATAGGGAAGATGATGGATTTTGCCCAAAAAGTTCCATTGAAGTCAATAGGAGAGAATTATCACCAACTAGAAATTACCCAATTGAAGTGGAAACAAGAGGAACACTAGACTCAATAGAATGGGAAATAGAGAGGAACAAGTATACAAAGGAATGATTTTCCCAAAGGAAATAACTGGAACTGTTGCCTGCACATTCGCTCATTCCACTATATCGATCCCTGTTAAGAATACTTTGAACAGCTTTAGATATAAGGAAGATGATGGATTTTGCCCAAAAAGTTCCATTGAAGTCTATAGGAGAGAATTATCATCAACTAGAAATTACACAATTGAAGTGGAAACAAGAGGAACACTAGACTCAATAGAATGGGAAATAGAGAGGAACTAGTATCCAAAGGAATGGATTTTCCCAAAGGAAATAAGTGGAACTGTTTCCTGCACATTCGCTCATTCCACTGTATCGATCCCTGTTAAGAATCCTTTGATCAGCTTTAGATATACAGAACATAATGCATCTTGTACGGAAAGTCCTGTTGAAGCAAATAGGAGAGAATTAAAATCAACAATAAAGTTCCCAAATGAAGAGGAAACAAGGGGAACACAAGATTCAATAGAATTGGAAATAGAGAGGAACAAGTATCCAAAGGAAAGGATGTTCCCAAAGGAAATAACTAGAACTAAGGCCTGCACATTGTCACATTCCACTGTAGAGGATTCTTTTTAAGAATCCTTTGATCAGCTTTAGATATACAAAACATAATGCATCTTGTACGGAAAGTCCTGTTGAAGCAAATAGGAGAGAATTAACATCAACTATAAAGTTCCCAATTGAACAGGAAACAAGAGGAACACAAGACTCAATAGAATTGGAAATAGAGAGGAACTAGTATCCAAAGGAATGGATTTTCCCAAAGGAAATAAATGGAACAGTTGCCTGCACATTCGCTCATTCCACTATATCGATCCCTGTTAAGAATCCTTTGATCAGCTTTAGATATAAGGAAGATGATGGATTTTGCCCAAAAAGTTCCATTGAAGTCAATAGGAGAGAATTATCATCAACTAGAAATTACCCAATTGAAGTGGAAACAAGAGGAACACTAGACTCAATAGAATGGGAAATAGAGAGGAACAAGCATCCAAAGGAATGGATTTTCCGAAAGCAAATAACTGGAACTGTTGCCTGCACATTCGCTCATTCCACTGTATCGATCCCTGTTAAGAATCCTTTGATCAGCTTTAGATATACAGAACATAATGCATCTTGTACGGAAAGTCCTGTTGAAGCAAATAGGAGAGAATTAAAATCAACAATAAAGTTCACAAATGAAGAGGAAACAAGAGAAACACAAGATTCAATAGAATTGGAAATAGAGAGCAACAAGTATCCAAAGGAAAGGATGTTCCCAAAGGAAATAACTAGAACTAAGGCCTGCACATTGTCTCATTCCACTGTAGAGGATTCCTTTTAAGAATCCTTTGATCAGCTTTAGATATACAAAACATAATGCATCTTGTACGGAAAGTCCTGTTGAAGCAAATAGGAGAGAATTAACATCAACTATAAAGTTCCCAATTGAACAGGAAACAAGAGGAACACAAGACTCAATAGAATTGGAAATAGAGAGGAACAAGTATACAAAGGAAGGAATTTTCCCAAAGGAAATAAGTGGAACTGTTGCCTGCACATTCGCTCATTCCACTATATCGATCCCTGTTAAGAATCCTTTGATCAGCTTTAGATATAAGGAAGATGATGGATTTTGCCCAAAAAGTTCCATTGAAGCCAATAGGAGAGAATTATCATCAACTACAATGTTCCCAAATGAAAAGGAAACAAAGGGAAAACTAGACTCAATAGAATGGGAAGTAGAGAGGAAGAAGTATCCAAAGGAATGGATTTTCCCAAAGGAAATAACTGGAACTGTTGCCTGCACATTCGCTCATTCCACTATATCGATCCCTGTTAAGAATCCTTTGATCAGCTTTAGATATAAGGAAGATGATGGATTTTGCCCAAAAAGTTCCATTGAAGCCAATAGGAGAGAATTATCATCAACTAAAATGTTCCCAAATGAAAAGGAAACAAAGGGAAAACTAGACTCAATAGAATGGGAAATAAAGAGAAGGAACAAGTATCCAAAGGAATGATTTTCCGAAAGGAAATAACTGGAACTGTTGCCTGCACATTCGCTCATTCCACTGTATCGATCCCTGTTAAGAATCCTTTGATCAGCTTTAGCTATACAGAACATAATGCATCTTGTACGGAAAGTCCTGTTGAAGCAAATAGGAGAGAATTAAAATCAACAATAAAGTTCCCAAATGAAGAGGAAACAAGGGGACCACAAGATTCAATAGAATTGGAAATAGAGAGGAACAAGTATCCAAAGGAAAGGATGTTCCCAAAGGAAATAACTAGAACTAAGGCCTGCACATTGTCTCATTCCACTGTAGAGGATTCCTTTTAAGAATCCTTTGATCAGCTTTAGATATACAAAACATAATGCATCTTGTACGGAAAGTCCTGTTGAAGCAAATAGGAGAGAATTAACATCAACTATAAAGTTCCCAATTGAACAGGAAACAAGAGGAACACAAGACTCAATAGAATTGGAAATAGAGAGGAACTAGTGTCCAAAGGAATGGATTTTCCCAAAGGAAATAAATGGAACTGTTGCCTGCACATTCGCTCATTCCATTATATCGATCCCTGTTAAGAATCCTTTGATCAGCTTTAGATATAAGGAAGATGATGGATTTTGCCCAAAAAGTTCCATTGAAGTCAATAGGAGAGAATTATCATCAACTAGAAATTACCCAATTGAAGTGGAAACAAGAGGAACACTAGACTCAATAGAATGGGAAATAGAGAGGAACAAGCATCCAAAGGAATGGATTTTCCCAAAGGAAATAACTGGAACTATTGCCTGCACATTCACTCATTCCATTGTTTAGGATTCCTGTTAAGAATCCTTTGATCAGATTTAGATATAAAGAAGATGATGAATTGTGCCCAAAATGTTCCATTGATGCCAATAGGACAGAATTTTCTTCAAGTATAATGTTCCTAAATGCAAAGGAAACAAAGGGAAAAGTAGACTCAATAGAATGGGAAATAGAGAGGAACTAGTATCAAAAGGAATGGATTTTCCCAAAGGAAATAAGTGGAACTGTTGCCTGCACATTCGCTCATTCCACTGTATCGATCCCTGTTAAGAATCCTTTGATCACCTTAAGATATAAGGAAGATGATGGATTTTGCCCAAAAAGTTCCATTGAAGTCAATAGGAGAGAATTATCATCCACTAGAAATTACCCAATTGAAGTGGAAACAAGAGGAACACTAGACTCAATAGAATGGGAAATAGAGAGGAACTATTATCCAAAGGAATGGATATTCCCAAAGGAAATAAGTGGAACTGTTGCCTGCCCATTCGCTCATTCCACTATATCGATCCCTGTTAAGAATCCTTTGATCAGCTTTAGATATAGGGAAGATGATGGATTTTGCCCAAAAAGTTCCATTGAAGTCAATAGGAGAGAATTATCACCAACTAGAAATTACCCAATTGAAGTGGAAACAAGAGGAACACTAGACTCAATAGAATGGGAAATAGAGAGGAACAAGTATACAAAGGAATGATTTTCCCAAAGGAAATAACTGGAACTGTTGCCTGCACATTCGCTCATTCCACTATATCGATCCCTGTTAAGAATACTTTGATCAGCTTTAGATATAAGGAAGATGATGGATTTTGCCCAAAAAGTTCCATTGAAGTCTATAGGAGAGAATTATCATCAACTAGAAATTACACAATTGAAGTGGAAACAAGAGGAACACTAGACTCAATAGAATGGGAAATAGAGAGGAACTAGTATCCAAAGGAATGGATTTTCCCAAAGGAAATAAGTGGAACTGTTTCCTGCACATTCGCTCATTCCACTGTATCGATCCCTGTTAAGAATCCTTTGATCAGCTTTAGATATACAGAACATAATGCATCTTGTACGGAAAGTCCTGTTGAAGCAAATAGGAGAGAATTAAAATCAACAATAAAGTTCCCAAATGAAGAGGAAACAAGGGGAACACAAGATTCAATAGAATTGGAAATAGAGAGGAACAAGTATCCAAAGGAAAGGATGTTCCCAAAGGAAATAACTAGAACTAAGGCCTGCACATTGTCACATTCCACTGTAGAGGATTCTTTTTAAGAATCCTTTGATCAGCTTTAGATATACAAAACATAATGCATCTTGTACGGAAAGTCCTGTTGAAGCAAATAGGAGAGAATTAACATCAACTATAAAGTTCCCAATTGAACAGGAAACAAGAGGAACACAAGACTCAATAGAATTGGAAATAGAGAGGAACTAGTATCCAAAGGAATGGATTTTCCCAAAGGAAATAAATGGAACAGTTGCCTGCACATTCGCTCATTCCACTATATCGATCCCTGTTAAGAATCCTTTGATCAGCTTTAGATATAAGGAAGATGATGGATTTTGCCCAAAAAGTTCCATTGAAGTCAATAGGAGAGAATTATCATCAACTAGAAATTACCCAATTGAAGTGGAAACAAGAGGAACACTAGACTCAATAGAATGGGAAATAGAGAGGAACAAGCATCCAAAGGAATGGATTTTCCGAAAGCAAATAACTGGAACTGTTGCCTGCACATTCGCTCATTCCACTGTATCGATCCCTGTTAAGAATCCTTTGATCAGCTTTAGATATACAGAACATAATGCATCTTGTACGGAAAGTCCTGTTGAAGCAAATAGGAGAGAATTAAAATCAACAATAAAGTTCACAAATGAAGAGGAAACAAGAGAAACACAAGATTCAATAGAATTGGAAATAGAGAGCAACAAGTATCCAAAGGAAAGGATGTTCCCAAAGGAAATAACTAGAACTAAGGCCTGCACATTGTCTCATTCCACTGTAGAGGATTCCTTTTAAGAATCCTTTGATCAGCTTTAGATATACAAAACATAATGCATCTTGTACGGAAAGTCCTGTTGAAGCAAATAGGAGAGAATTAACATCAACTATAAAGTTCCCAATTGAACAGGAAACAAGAGGAACACAAGACTCAATAGAATTGGAAATAGAGAGGAACAAGTATACAAAGGAAGGAATTTTCCCAAAGGAAATAAGTGGAACTGTTGCCTGCACATTCGCTCATTCCACTATATCGATCCCTGTTAAGAATCCTTTGATCAGCTTTAGATATAAGGAAGATGATGGATTTTGCCCAAAAAGTTCCATTGAAGCCAATAGGAGAGAATTATCATCAACTACAATGTTCCCAAATGAAAAGGAAACAAAGGGAAAACTAGACTCAATAGAATGGGAAGTAGAGAGGAAGAAGTATCCAAAGGAATGGATTTTCCCAAAGGAAATAACTGGAACTGTTGCCTGCACATTCGCTCATTCCACTATATCGATCCCTGTTAAGAATCCTTTGATCAGCTTTAGATATAAGGAAGATGATGGATTTTGCCCAAAAAGTTCCATTGAAGCCAATAGGAGAGAATTATCATCAACTAAAATGTTCCCAAATGAAAAGGAAACAAAGGGAAAACTAGACTCAATAGAATGGGAAATAAAGAGAAGGAACAAGTATCCAAAGGAATGATTTTCCGAAAGGAAATAACTGGAACTGTTGCCTGCACATTCGCTCATTCCACTGTATCGATCCCTGTTAAGAATCCTTTGATCAGCTTTAGCTATACAGAACATAATGCATCTTGTACGGAAAGTCCTGTTGAAGCAAATAGGAGAGAATTAAAATCAACAATAAAGTTCCCAAATGAAGAGGAAACAAGGGGACCACAAGATTCAATAGAATTGGAAATAGAGAGGAACAAGTATCCAAAGGAAAGGATGTTCCCAAAGGAAATAACTAGAACTAAGGCCTGCACATTGTCTCATTCCACTGTAGAGGATTCCTTTTAAGAATCCTTTGATCAGCTTTAGATATACAAAACATAATGCATCTTGTACGGAAAGTCCTGTTGAAGCAAATAGGAGAGAATTAACATCAACTATAAAGTTCCCAATTGAACAGGAAACAAGAGGAACACAAGACTCAATAGAATTGGAAATAGAGAGGAACTAGTGTCCAAAGGAATGGATTTTCCCAAAGGAAATAAATGGAACTGTTGCCTGCACATTCGCTCATTCCATTATATCGATCCCTGTTAAGAATCCTTTGATCAGCTTTAGATATAAGGAAGATGATGGATTTTGCCCAAAAAGTTCCATTGAAGTCAATAGGAGAGAATTATCATCAACTAGAAATTACCCAATTGAAGTGGAAACAAGAGGAACACTAGACTCAATAGAATGGGAAATAGAGAGGAACAAGCATCCAAAGGAATGGATTTTCCCAAAGGAAATAACTGGAACTATTGCCTGCACATTCACTCATTCCATTGTTTAGGATTCCTGTTAAGAATCCTTTGATCAGATTTAGATATAAAGAAGATGATGAATTGTGCCCAAAATGTTCCATTGATGCCAATAGGACAGAATTTTCTTCAAGTATAATGTTCCTAAATGCAAAGGAAACAAAGGGAAAAGTAGACTCAATAGAATGGGAAATAGAGAGGAACTAGTATCAAAAGGAATGGATTTTCCCAAAGGAAATAAGTGGAACTGTTGCCTGCACATTCGCTCATTCCACTGTATCGATCCCTGTTAAGAATCCTTTGATCAGCTTTAGATATAAGGAAGATGATGGATTTTGCCCAAAAAGTTCCATT
The DNA here is from genome assembly GCF_048593235.1 of Sminthopsis crassicaudata. Lineage (NCBI taxonomy): Eukaryota > Metazoa > Chordata > Mammalia > Dasyuromorphia > Dasyuridae > Sminthopsis > Sminthopsis crassicaudata. The sequence continues at coordinate 454,498,612 of NC_133617.1, forward strand.
GAAGCCAATAGGAGAGAATTATCATCAACTACAATGTTCCCAAATGAAAAGGAAAAAAAGGGAAAACTAGACTCAATAGAATGGGAAGTAGAGAGGAAGAAGTATCCAAAGGAATGGATTTTCCCAAAGGAAATAACTGGAACTGTTGCCTGCACATTCGCTCATTCCACTATATCGATCCCTGTTAAGAATCCTTTGATCACCTTAAGATATAAGGAAGATGATGGATTTTGCCCAAAAAGTTCCATTGAAGTCAATAGGAGAGAATTATCATCCACTAGAAATTACCCAATTGAAGTGGAAACAAGAGGAACACTAGACTCAATAGAATGGGAAATAGAGAGGAACTATTATCCAAAGGAATGGATATTCCCAAAGGAAATAAGTGGAACTGTTGCCTGCCCATTCGCTCATTCCACTATATCGATCCCTGTTAAGAATCCTTTGATCAGCTTTAGATATAGGGAAGATGATGGATTTTGCCCAAAAAGTTCCATTGAAGTCAATAGGAGAGAATTATCACCAACTAGAAATTACCCAATTGAAGTGGAAACAAGAGGAACACTAGACTCAATAGAATGGGAAATAGAGAGGAACAAGTATACAAAGGAATGATTTTCCCAAAGGAAATAACTGGAACTGTTGCCTGCACATTCGCTCATTCCACTATATCGATCCCTGTTAAGAATACTTTGAACAGCTTTAGATATAAGGAAGATGATGGATTTTGCCCAAAAAGTTCCATTGAAGTCTATAGGAGAGAATTATCATCAACTAGAAATTACACAATTGAAGTGGAAACAAGAGGAACACTAGACTCAATAGAATGGGAAATAGAGAGGAACTAGTATCCAAAGGAATGGATTTTCCCAAAGGAAATAAGTGGAACTGTTTCCTGCACATTCGCTCATTCCACTGTATCGATCCCTGTTAAGAATCCTTTGATCAGCTTTAGATATACAGAACATAATGCATCTTGTACGGAAAGTCCTGTTGAAGCAAATAGGAGAGAATTAAAATCAACAATAAAGTTCCCAAATGAAGAGGAAACAAGGGGAACACAAGATTCAATAGAATTGGAAATAGAGAGGAACAAGTATCCAAAGGAAAGGATGTTCCCAAAGGAAATAACTAGAACTAAGGCCTGCACATTGTCACATTCCACTGTAGAGGATTCTTTTTAAGAATCCTTTGATCAGCTTTAGATATACAAAACATAATGCATCTTGTACGGAAAGTCCTGTTGAAGCAAATAGGAGAGAATTAACATCAACTATAAAGTTCCCAATTGAACAGGAAACAAGAGGAACACAAGACTCAATAGAATTGGAAATAGAGAGGAACTAGTATCCAAAGGAATGGATTTTCCCAAAGGAAATAAATGGAACAGTTGCCTGCACATTCGCTCATTCCACTATATCGATCCCTGTTAAGAATCCTTTGATCAGCTTTAGATATAAGGAAGATGATGGATTTTGCCCAAAAAGTTCCATTGAAGTCAATAGGAGAGAATTATCATCAACTAGAAATTACCCAATTGAAGTGGAAACAAGAGGAACACTAGACTCAATAGAATGGGAAATAGAGAGGAACAAGCATCCAAAGGAATGGATTTTCCGAAAGCAAATAACTGGAACTGTTGCCTGCACATTCGCTCATTCCACTGTATCGATCCCTGTTAAGAATCCTTTGATCAGCTTTAGATATACAGAACATAATGCATCTTGTACGGAAAGTCCTGTTGAAGCAAATAGGAGAGAATTAAAATCAACAATAAAGTTCACAAATGAAGAGGAAACAAGAGAAACACAAGATTCAATAGAATTGGAAATAGAGAGCAACAAGTATCCAAAGGAAAGGATGTTCCCAAAGGAAATAACTAGAACTAAGGCCTGCACATTGTCTCATTCCACTGTAGAGGATTCCTTTTAAGAATCCTTTGATCAGCTTTAGATATACAAAACATAATGCATCTTGTACGGAAAGTCCTGTTGAAGCAAATAGGAGAGAATTAACATCAACTATAAAGTTCCCAATTGAACAGGAAACAAGAGGAACACAAGACTCAATAGAATTGGAAATAGAGAGGAACAAGTATACAAAGGAAGGAATTTTCCCAAAGGAAATAAGTGGAACTGTTGCCTGCACATTCGCTCATTCCACTATATCGATCCCTGTTAAGAATCCTTTGATCAGCTTTAGATATAAGGAAGATGATGGATTTTGCCCAAAAAGTTCCATTGAAGCCAATAGGAGAGAATTATCATCAACTACAATGTTCCCAAATGAAAAGGAAACAAAGGGAAAACTAGACTCAATAGAATGGGAAGTAGAGAGGAAGAAGTATCCAAAGGAATGGATTTTCCCAAAGGAAATAACTGGAACTGTTGCCTGCACATTCGCTCATTCCACTATATCGATCCCTGTTAAGAATCCTTTGATCAGCTTTAGATATAAGGAAGATGATGGATTTTGCCCAAAAAGTTCCATTGAAGCCAATAGGAGAGAATTATCATCAACTAAAATGTTCCCAAATGAAAAGGAAACAAAGGGAAAACTAGACTCAATAGAATGGGAAATAAAGAGAAGGAACAAGTATCCAAAGGAATGATTTTCCGAAAGGAAATAACTGGAACTGTTGCCTGCACATTCGCTCATTCCACTGTATCGATCCCTGTTAAGAATCCTTTGATCAGCTTTAGCTATACAGAACATAATGCATCTTGTACGGAAAGTCCTGTTGAAGCAAATAGGAGAGAATTAAAATCAACAATAAAGTTCCCAAATGAAGAGGAAACAAGGGGACCACAAGATTCAATAGAATTGGAAATAGAGAGGAACAAGTATCCAAAGGAAAGGATGTTCCCAAAGGAAATAACTAGAACTAAGGCCTGCACATTGTCTCATTCCACTGTAGAGGATTCCTTTTAAGAATCCTTTGATCAGCTTTAGATATACAAAACATAATGCATCTTGTACGGAAAGTCCTGTTGAAGCAAATAGGAGAGAATTAACATCAACTATAAAGTTCCCAATTGAACAGGAAACAAGAGGAACACAAGACTCAATAGAATTGGAAATAGAGAGGAACTAGTGTCCAAAGGAATGGATTTTCCCAAAGGAAATAAATGGAACTGTTGCCTGCACATTCGCTCATTCCATTATATCGATCCCTGTTAAGAATCCTTTGATCAGCTTTAGATATAAGGAAGATGATGGATTTTGCCCAAAAAGTTCCATTGAAGTCAATAGGAGAGAATTATCATCAACTAGAAATTACCCAATTGAAGTGGAAACAAGAGGAACACTAGACTCAATAGAATGGGAAATAGAGAGGAACAAGCATCCAAAGGAATGGATTTTCCCAAAGGAAATAACTGGAACTATTGCCTGCACATTCACTCATTCCATTGTTTAGGATTCCTGTTAAGAATCCTTTGATCAGATTTAGATATAAAGAAGATGATGAATTGTGCCCAAAATGTTCCATTGATGCCAATAGGACAGAATTTTCTTCAAGTATAATGTTCCTAAATGCAAAGGAAACAAAGGGAAAAGTAGACTCAATAGAATGGGAAATAGAGAGGAACTAGTATCAAAAGGAATGGATTTTCCCAAAGGAAATAAGTGGAACTGTTGCCTGCACATTCGCTCATTCCACTGTATCGATCCCTGTTAAGAATCCTTTGATCAGCTTTAGATATAAGGAAGATGATGGATTTTGCCCAAAAAGTTCCATTGAAGCCAATAGGAGAGAATTATCATCAACTACAATGTTCCCAAATGAAAAGGAAAAAAAGGGAAAACTAGACTCAATAGAATGGGAAGTAGAGAGGAAGAAGTATCCAAAGGAATGGATTTTCCCAAAGGAAATAACTGGAACTGTTGCCTGCACATTCGCTCATTCCACTATATCGATCCCTGTTAAGAATCCTTTGATCACCTTAAGATATAAGGAAGATGATGGATTTTGCCCAAAAAGTTCCATTGAAGTCAATAGGAGAGAATTATCATCCACTAGAAATTACCCAATTGAAGTGGAAACAAGAGGAACACTAGACTCAATAGAATGGGAAATAGAGAGGAACTATTATCCAAAGGAATGGATATTCCCAAAGGAAATAAGTGGAACTGTTGCCTGCCCATTCGCTCATTCCACTATATCGATCCCTGTTAAGAATCCTTTGATCAGCTTTAGATATAGGGAAGATGATGGATTTTGCCCAAAAAGTTCCATTGAAGTCAATAGGAGAGAATTATCACCAACTAGAAATTACCCAATTGAAGTGGAAACAAGAGGAACACTAGACTCAATAGAATGGGAAATAGAGAGGAACAAGTATACAAAGGAATGATTTTCCCAAAGGAAATAACTGGAACTGTTGCCTGCACATTCGCTCATTCCACTATATCGATCCCTGTTAAGAATACTTTGAACAGCTTTAGATATAAGGAAGATGATGGATTTTGCCCAAAAAGTTCCATTGAAGTCTATAGGAGAGAATTATCATCAACTAGAAATTACACAATTGAAGTGGAAACAAGAGGAACACTAGACTCAATAGAATGGGAAATAGAGAGGAACTAGTATCCAAAGGAATGGATTTTCCCAAAGGAAATAAGTGGAACTGTTTCCTGCACATTCGCTCATTCCACTGTATCGATCCCTGTTAAGAATCCTTTGATCAGCTTTAGATATACAGAACATAATGCATCTTGTACGGAAAGTCCTGTTGAAGCAAATAGGAGAGAATTAAAATCAACAATAAAGTTCCCAAATGAAGAGGAAACAAGGGGAACACAAGATTCAATAGAATTGGAAATAGAGAGGAACAAGTATCCAAAGGAAAGGATGTTCCCAAAGGAAATAACTAGAACTAAGGCCTGCACATTGTCACATTCCACTGTAGAGGATTCTTTTTAAGAATCCTTTGATCAGCTTTAGATATACAAAACATAATGCATCTTGTACGGAAAGTCCTGTTGAAGCAAATAGGAGAGAATTAACATCAACTATAAAGTTCCCAATTGAACAGGAAACAAGAGGAACACAAGACTCAATAGAATTGGAAATAGAGAGGAACTAGTATCCAAAGGAATGGATTTTCCCAAAGGAAATAAATGGAACAGTTGCCTGCACATTCTCTCATTCCACTATATCGATCCCTGTTAAGAATCCTTTGATCAGCTTTAGATATAAGGAAGATGATGGATTTTGCCCAAAAAGTTCCATTGAAGTCAATAGGAGAGAATTATCATCAACTAGAAATTACCCAATTGAAGTGGAAACAAGAGGAACACTAGACTCAATAGAATGGGAAATAGAGAGGAACAAGCATCCAAAGGAATGGATTTGCCCAAAGGAAATAACTGGAACTATAGCCTGCACATTCACTCATTCCATTGTTTAGGATTCCTGTTAAGAATCCTTTGATCAGATTTAGATATAAAGAAGATGATGAATTGTGCCCAAAATGTTCCATTGATGCCAATAGGACAGAATTTTCTTCAAGTATAATGTTCCTAAATGCAAAGGAAACAAAGGGAAAAGTAGACTCAATAGAATGGGAAATAGAGAGGAACTAGTATCCAAAGGAATGGATTTTCCCAAAGGAAATAAGTGGAACTGTTGCCTGCACATTCGCTCATTCCACTGTATCGATCCCTGTTAAGAATCCTTTGATCAGCTTTAGATATAAGGAAGATGATGGATTTTGCCCAAAAAGTTCCATTGAAGCCAATAGGAGAGAATTATCATCAACTACAATGTTCCCAAATGAAAAGGAAACAAAGTCAATAAAATTGAAAGTAAAAAAACTATTGAATTAATAAATAAAACCAAGAGTTGGTTTTATGAAAAAGCCAATAAAATAGATAAACCTTTGGTAAATTTGATCAAAAAAAAGAAAGAGGAAAATCAAATTGATAGTCTTACAAATGAAAAGGGGGATCTTTCCACCACTGAAGAGGAAATTAGAGAAATAATAAGGAGTTACTTTGCCCAACTTTATGCCAATAAATTTGATAACTTAAGTGAAATGGATGACTTCCTCCAAAAATATAGGCTCCCTAGATTAACAGAGGAGGAGATAAATTGCTTAAATAGTCCCATTTCAGAAAAAGAAATAGAACAAGCTATTAATCAACTCCCCAGGAAAAAATCCCCAGGGCCAGATGGATTCACATGTGAATTCTACCAAACATTTAAAGAACAATTAGCCCCAATGTTATATAAATTATTTGAAAAAATAGGGGATGAAGGAGTCCTACCAAATTCCTTTTATGACACAGACATGGTACTGATACCTAAACCTGGTAGATCGAAAACTGAGAAAGAAAATTATAGACCAATCTCCTTAATGAATATTGATGCTAAAATCTTAAATAAGATATTAGCAAAAAGACTTCAGAAAATCATCTCCAAGATAATACACTATGATCAAGTAGGATTTATTCCAGGAATGCAGGGCTGGTTTAATATTAGGAAAACTATTAATATAATTGACCATATTAATAATCAAATTAATAAGAACCATATGATCATCTCAATAGATGCAGAAAAAGCATTTGACAAAATCCAACATCCATTCCTACTAAAAACTCTTGAGAGTATAGGAATAAATGGATTATTTCTTAGAATAATCAGGAGTATATATTTAAGACCGTCAGTAAGCATAATATGCAATAGAAATAAACTGCAACCTTTCCCAGTAAGATCAGGAGTGAAACAAGGTTGCCCACTATCACCATTACTATTCAATATAGTACTAGAAACGCTAGCCTCGGCAATAAGAGCCGAGAAAGAGATTCAAGGAATTAGAGTAGGAAATGAGGAAATTAAACTATCACTTTTTGCAGATGACATGATGGTATACTTAGAGAACCCCAAAGACTCTGCTAAAAAGCTACTAGAAATAATTCAAAATTTCAGCAAAGTGGCAGGATACAAAATAAATCCACATAAATCCTCGGCATTTTTATATATCACTAACAAAATGCAACAGCAAGAGATACAAAGAGAAATTCCATTCCAAACAAATGTTGATAGTATAAAATATTTGGGAATCCATCTACCAAAGAAAAGTCAGGAATTATATGAGAAAAATTACAAAACACTTGCCACAAAAATAAAATCAGATTTAAATAATTGGAAAGACATTCAGTGCTCTTGGATAGGCCGAGCGAATATAATAAAGATGACAATACTCCCCAAACTAATCTATTTATTTAGTGCTATACCAATCAGACTCCCAAGAAACTATTTTAATGACCTAGAAAAAATAACAACAAAATTCATATGGAAGAATAAAAGGTCAAGAATTGCAAGGGAACTAATGAAAAAAAACTCAGAGGAAGGTGGTCTAAGTGTACCTGATCTAAAGCTATATTATATAGCAGCAGTCACCAAAACCATTTGGTATTGGCTAAGAAATAGACCGGTAGATCAGTGGAACAGATTAGATACAAAGGACAAAAAAGGGTACATCTATAGCAATCTAATCTTTGACAAACCCAAAGATTCCAACATTAGGGATAAAAATTCATTATTCGGAAAAAACTGTTGGGAAAACTGGAAATTAGTATGGCAGAAATTAGATATGGATCCACACTTAACACCATATACCAAGATAAGATCAAAATGGGTCCATGATTTAGGCATAAAGAGGGAGATAATAAATAGATTAGAGGAACAGAGGATAATCTACCTCTCAGACTTGTGGAGGAGGAAGGAATTTATGACCAGAGGAGAACTAGAGATCATTATTGATCACAAAATAGAAGATTTTGATTACATCAAACTAAAAAGTTTCTGTACAAATAATACTAATGCAAACAAGATTAGAAGGGAAGTAACAAATTGGGAAAATATTTTTAAAAACAAAGGTTCTGACAAAGGTCTCATTTCCAAAATATATAGAGAACTGACCATAATTTATAAGAAACCAAACCATTCTCCAATTGATAAATGGTCAAAGGATATGAACAGACAATTCTCAGAGGAACAAATTGAAACTATATCCACTCACATGAAAGAGTGTTCCAAATCACTACTGATCAGAGAAATGCAAATTAAGACCACTCTGAGATACCACTACACACCTGTCAGATTGGCTAAGATGACAGGAACAAATAATGACAAATGTTGGAGGGGATGTGGGGAAACTGGGACACTAATACATTGCTGGTGGAGTTGTGAAAGAATCCAGCCATTCTGGAGAGCAATCTGGAATTATGCCCAAAAAGTTATCAAACTGTGCATACCCTTTGACCCAGCAGCGCTACTACTGGGATTATATCCCAAAGAAATACTAAAGAGCGGAAAGAGACATATATGTGCCAAAATGTTTGTGGCAGCTCTTTTTGTTGTAGCTAGAAACTGGAAGATGAATGGATGTCCATCAGTTGGAGAATGGTTGGGTAAATTGTGGTATATGAAAGTTATGGAATATTATTGCTCAGTAAGAAAGGACCAGCAGGAGGAATACAGAGAGGGTTGGAGAGACTTAAATCAACTGATGCTGAGTGAAATGAGCAGAACCAGAAGATCACTATATACTTCAACAACGATACTGTATGAGGATGTATTCTGATGGAAGTGGAAATCTTCAACATAAAGAAGATCCAACTCACTTCCAGTTGATCAATGATGGACAGAGGTAGATACACCCAGAGAAGAAACACTGGGAGGGGAATGTAAATTGTTAGCACTAATATCTGTCTGCCCAGGTTGCATGTACCTTCGGATTCTAATGTTTATTGTGCAACAAGAAAATGATATTCACACACATGTATTGTACTTAGACTATATTGTAACACATGTAAAATGTATGGTATTGCCTGTCGTCGGGGGGAGGGAATAAGGGAGGGGGGGTAATTTGGAAAAATGAATACAAGGGATAATATTATAAAATATATATATATATATAATAAAAAAATTAAAAAAAAAAAAAAAAAAAAAAGAAAATAAAAAGTTTAAAAAAATTAAAAAAAAAAAAAAAAAAAAAAAAGAAAAGGAAACAAAGGGAAAACTAGACTCAATAGAATGGGAAGTAGAGAGGAAGAAGTATCCAAAGGAATGGATTTTCCCAAAGGAAATAACTGGAACTGTTGCCTGCACATTCGCTCATTCCACTATATCGATCCCTGTTAAGAATCCTTTAATCAGATTTAGATATAAGGAAGATGATGGATTTTGCCCAAAAAGTTCCATTGAAGTCAATAGGAGAGAATTATCATCAACTAGAAATTACCCAATTGAAGTGGAAACAAGAGGAACACTAGACTCAGAATGGGAAATAGAGAGGAACTAGTATCCAAAGGAATGGATTTTCCCAAAGGAAATAAGTGGAACTGTTGCCTGCCCATTCGCTCATTCCACTATATCGATCCCTGTTAAGAATCCTTTGATCAGCTTTAGATATAAGGAAGATGATGGATTTTGCCCAAAAAGTTCCATTGAAGTCAATAGGAGAGAATTATCAACTAGAAATTACCCAATTGAAGTGGAAACAAGCGGAACACTAGACTCAATAGAATGGGAAATAGAGAGGAACAAGCATCCAAAGGAATGGATTTTCCCAAAGGAAATAACTGGAACTATTGCCTGCACATTCACTCATTCCATTGTTTAGGATTCCTGTTAAGAATCCTTTGATCAGATTTAGATATAAAGAAGATGATGAATTGTGCCCAAAATGTTCCATTGATGCCAATAGGACAGAATTTTCTTCAAGTATAATGTTCCTAAATGCAAAGGAAACAAAGGGAAAAGTAGACTCAAGAGAATGGGAAATAGAGAGGAACTAGTATCCAAAGGAATGGATTTTCCCAAAGGAAATAAGTGGAACTGTTGCCAGCACATTCGCTCATTCCACTATATCGATCCCTGTTAAGAATCCTTTGATCAGCTTTAGATATAAGGAAGATGATGGTTTTTTCCCAAAAAGTTCCATTGAAGCCAATAGGAGTGAATTATCATCAACTATAATGTTCCCAAATGAAAAGGAAACAAAGGGAAAACTAGACTCAATAGAATGGGAAATAGAGAGGAACAAGTATCCAAAGGAATGGATTTTCCGAAAGCAAATAAGTGGAACTGTTTCCTGCACATTCGCTCATTCCACTGTATCGATCCCTGTTAAGAATCCTTTGATCAGCTTTAGATATACAGAACATAATGCATCTTGTACGGAAAGTCCTGTTGAAGCAAATAGGAGAGAATTAAAATCAACAATAAAGTTCCCAAATGAAGAGGAAACAAGGGGAACACAAGATTCAATAGAATTGGAAATAGAGAGGAACAAGTATCCAAAGGAAAGGATGTTCCCAAAGGAAATAACTAGAACTAAGGCCTGCACATTGTCACATTCCACTGTAGAGGATTCTTTTTAAGAATCCTTTGATCAGCTTTAGATATACAAAACATAATGCATCTTGTACGGAAAGTCCTGTTGAAGCAAATAGGAGAGAATTAACATCAACTATAAAGTTCCCAATTGAACAGGAAACAAGAGGAACACAAGACTCAATAGAATTGGAAATAGAGAGGAACTAGTATCCAAAGGAATGGATTTTCCCAAAGGAAATAAATGGAACAGTTGCCTGCACATTCGCTCATTCCACTATATCGATCCCTGTTAAGAATCCTTTGATCAGCTTTAGATATAAGGAAGATGATGGATTTTGCCCAAAAAGTTCCATTGAAGTCAATAGGAGAGAATTATCATCAACTAGAAATTACCCAATTGAAGTGGAAACAAGAGGAACACTAGACTCAATAGAATGGGAAATAGAGAGGAACAAGCATCCAAAGGAATGGATTTTCCGAAAGCAAATAACTGGAACTGTTGCCTGCACATTCGCTCATTCCACTGTATCGATCCCTGTTAAGAATCCTTTGATCAGCTTTAGATATACAGAACATAATGCATCTTGTACGGAAAGTCCTGTTGAAGCAAATAGGAGAGAATTAAAATCAACAATAAAGTTCACAAATGAAGAGGAAACAAGAGAAACACAAGATTCAATAGAATTGGAAATAGAGAGCAACAAGTATCCAAAGGAAAGGATGTTCCCAAAGGAAATAACTAGAACTAAGGCCTGCACATTGTCTCATTCCACTGTAGAGGATTCCTTTTAAGAATCCTTTGATCAGCTTTAGATATACAAAACATAATGCATCTTGTACGGAAAGTCCTGTTGAAGCAAATAGGAGAGAATTAACATCAACTATAAAGTTCCCAATTGAACAGGAAACAAGAGGAACACAAGACTCAATAGAATTGGAAATAGAGAGGAACAAGTATACAAAGGAAGGAATTTTCCCAAAGGAAATAAGTGGAACTGTTGCCTGCACATTCGCTCATTCCACTATATCGATCCCTGTTAAGAATCCTTTGATCAGCTTTAGATATAAGGAAGATGATGGATTTTGCCCAAAAAGTTCCATTGAAGCCAATAGGAGAGAATTATCATCAACTACAATGTTCCCAAATGAAAAGGAAACAAAGGGAAAACTAGACTCAATAGAATGGGAAGTAGAGAGGAAGAAGTATCCAAAGGAATGGATTTTCCCAAAGGAAATAACTGGAACTGTTGCCTGCACATTCGCTCATTCCACTATATCGATCCCTGTTAAGAATCCTTTGATCAGCTTTAGATATAAGGAAGATGATGGATTTTGCCCAAAAAGTTCCATTGAAGCCAATAGGAGAGAATTATCATCAACTAAAATGTTCCCAAATGAAAAGGAAACAAAGGGAAAACTAGACTCAATAGAATGGGAAATAAAGAGAAGGAACAAGTATCCAAAGGAATGATTTTCCGAAAGGAAATAACTGGAACTGTTGCCTGCACATTCGCTCATTCCACTGTATCGATCCCTGTTAAGAATCCTTTGATCAGCTTTAGCTATACAGAACATAATGCATCTTGTACGGAAAGTCCTGTTGAAGCAAATAGGAGAGAATTAAAATCAACAATAAAGTTCCCAAATGAAGAGGAAACAAGGGGACCACAAGATTCAATAGAATTGGAAATAGAGAGGAACAAGTATCCAAAGGAAAGGATGTTCCCAAAGGAAATAACTAGAACTAAGGCCTGCACATTGTCTCATTCCACTGTAGAGGATTCCTTTTAAGAATCCTTTGATCAGCTTTAGATATACAAAACATAATGCATCTTGTACGGAAAGTCCTGTTGAAGCAAATAGGAGAGAATTAACATCAACTATAAAGTTCCCAATTGAACAGGAAACAAGAGGAACACAAGACTCAATAGAATTGGAAATAGAGAGGAACTAGTGTCCAAAGGAATGGATTTTCCCAAAGGAAATAAATGGAACTGTTGCCTGCACATTCGCTCATTCCATTATATCGATCCCTGTTAAGAATCCTTTGATCAGCTTTAGATATAAGGAAGATGATGGATTTTGCCCAAAAAGTTCCATTGAAGTCAATAGGAGAGAATTATCATCAACTAGAAATTACCCAATTGAAGTGGAAACAAGAGGAACACTAGACTCAATAGAATGGGAAATAGAGAGGAACAAGCATCCAAAGGAATGGATTTTCCCAAAGGAAATAACTGGAACTATTGCCTGCACATTCACTCATTCCATTGTTTAGGATTCCTGTTAAGAATCCTTTGATCAGATTTAGATATAAAGAAGATGATGAATTGTGCCCAAAATGTTCCATTGATGCCAATAGGACAGAATTTTCTTCAAGTATAATGTTCCTAAATGCAAAGGAAACAAAGGGAAAAGTAGACTCAATAGAATGGGAAATAGAGAGGAACTAGTATCAAAAGGAATGGATTTTCCCAAAGGAAATAAGTGGAACTGTTGCCTGCACATTCGCTCATTCCACTGTATCGATCCCTGTTAAGAATCCTTTGATCAGCTTTAGATATAAGGAAGATGATGGATTTTGCCCAAAAAGTTCCATTGAAGCCAATAGGAGAGAATTATCATCAACTACAATGTTCCCAAATGAAAAGGAAAAAAAGGGAAAACTAGACTCAATAGAATGGGAAGTAGAGAGGAAGAAGTATCCAAAGGAATGGATTTTCCCAAAGGAAATAACTGGAACTGTTGCCTGCACATTCGCTCATTCCACTATATCGATCCCTGTTAAGAATCCTTTGATCACCTTAAGATATAAGGAAGATGATGGATTTTGCCCAAAAAGTTCCATTGAAGTCAATAGGAGAGAATTATCATCCACTAGAAATTACCCAATTGAAGTGGAAACAAGAGGAACACTAGACTCAATAGAATGGGAAATAGAGAGGAACTATTATCCAAAGGAATGGATATTCCCAAAGGAAATAAGTGGAACTGTTGCCTGCCCATTCGCTCATTCCACTATATCGATCCCTGTTAAGAATCCTTTGATCAGCTTTAGATATAGGGAAGATGATGGATTTTGCCCAAAAAGTTCCATTGAAGTCAATAGGAGAGAATTATCACCAACTAGAAATTACCCAATTGAAGTGGAAACAAGAGGAACACTAGACTCAATAGAATGGGAAATAGAGAGGAACAAGTATACAAAGGAATGATTTTCCCAAAGGAAATAACTGGAACTGTTGCCTGCACATTCGCTCATTCCACTATATCGATCCCTGTTAAGAATACTTTGAACAGCTTTAGATATAAGGAAGATGATGGATTTTGCCCAAAAAGTTCCATTGAAGTCTATAGGAGAGAATTATCATCAACTAGAAATTACACAATTGAAGTGGAAACAAGAGGAACACTAGACTCAATAGAATGGGAAATAGAGAGGAACTAGTATCCAAAGGAATGGATTTTCCCAAAGGAAATAAGTGGAACTGTTTCCTGCACATTCGCTCATTCCACTGTATCGATCCCTGTTAAGAATCCTTTGATCAGCTTTAGATATACAGAACATAATGCATCTTGTACGGAAAGTCCTGTTGAAGCAAATAGGAGAGAATTAAAATCAACAATAAAGTTCCCAAATGAAGAGGAAACAAGGGGAACACAAGATTCAATAGAATTGGAAATAGAGAGGAACAAGTATCCAAAGGAAAGGATGTTCCCAAAGGAAATAACTAGAACTAAGGCCTGCACATTGTCACATTCCACTGTAGAGGATTCTTTTTAAGAATCCTTTGATCAGCTTTAGATATACAAAACATAATGCATCTTGTACGGAAAGTCCTGTTGAAGCAAATAGGAGAGAATTAACATCAACTATAAAGTTCCCAATTGAACAGGAAACAAGAGGAACACAAGACTCAATAGAATTGGAAATAGAGAGGAACTAGTATCCAAAGGAATGGATTTTCCCAAAGGAAATAAATGGAACAGTTGCCTGCACATTCGCTCATTCCACTATATCGATCCCTGTTAAGAATCCTTTGATCAGCTTTAGATATAAGGAAGATGATGGATTTTGCCCAAAAAGTTCCATTGAAGTCAATAGGAGAGAATTATCATCAACTAGAAATTACCCAATTGAAGTGGAAACAAGAGGAACACTAGACTCAATAGAATGGGAAATAGAGAGGAACAAGCATCCAAAGGAATGGATTTTCCGAAAGCAAATAACTGGAACTGTTGCCTGCACATTCGCTCATTCCACTGTATCGATCCCTGTTAAGAATCCTTTGATCAGCTTTAGATATACAGAACATAATGCATCTTGTACGGAAAGTCCTGTTGAAGCAAATAGGAGAGAATTAAAATCAACAATAAAGTTCACAAATGAAGAGGAAACAAGAGAAACACAAGATTCAATAGAATTGGAAATAGAGAGCAACAAGTATCCAAAGGAAAGGATGTTCCCAAAGGAAATAACTAGAACTAAGGCCTGCACATTGTCTCATTCCACTGTAGAGGATTCCTTTTAAGAATCCTTTGATCAGCTTTAGATATACAAAACATAATGCATCTTGTACGGAAAGTCCTGTTGAAGCAAATAGGAGAGAATTAACATCAACTATAAAGTTCCCAATTGAACAGGAAACAAGAGGAACACAAGACTCAATAGAATTGGAAATAGAGAGGAACAAGTATACAAAGGAAGGAATTTTCCCAAAGGAAATAAGTGGAACTGTTGCCTGCACATTCGCTCATTCCACTATATCGATCCCTGTTAAGAATCCTTTGATCAGCTTTAGATATAAGGAAGATGATGGATTTTGCCCAAAAAGTTCCATTGAAGCCAATAGGAGAGAATTATCATCAACTACAATGTTCCCAAATGAAAAGGAAACAAAGGGAAAACTAGACTCAATAGAATGGGAAGTAGAGAGGAAGAAGTATCCAAAGGAATGGATTTTCCCAAAGGAAATAACTGGAACTGTTGCCTGCACATTCGCTCATTCCACTATATCGATCCCTGTTAAGAATCCTTTGATCAGCTTTAGATATAAGGAAGATGATGGATTTTGCCCAAAAAGTTCCATTGAAGCCAATAGGAGAGAATTATCATCAACTAAAATGTTCCCAAATGAAAAGGAAACAAAGGGAAAACTAGACTCAATAGAATGGGAAATAAAGAGAAGGAACAAGTATCCAAAGGAATGATTTTCCGAAAGGAAATAACTGGAACTGTTGCCTGCACATTCGCTCATTCCACTGTATCGATCCCTGTTAAGAATCCTTTGATCAGCTTTAGCTATACAGAACATAATGCATCTTGTACGGAAAGTCCTGTTGAAGCAAATAGGAGAGAATTAAAATCAACAATAAAGTTCCCAAATGAAGAGGAAACAAGGGGACCACAAGATTCAATAGAATTGGAAATAGAGAGGAACAAGTATCCAAAGGAAAGGATGTTCCCAAAGGAAATAACTAGAACTAAGGCCTGCACATTGTCTCATTCCACTGTAGAGGATTCCTTTTAAGAATCCTTTGATCAGCTTTAGATATACAAAACATAATGCATCTTGTACGGAAAGTCCTGTTGAAGCAAATAGGAGAGAATTAACATCAACTATAAAGTTCCCAATTGAACAGGAAACAAGAGGAACACAAGACTCAATAGAATTGGAAATAGAGAGGAACTAGTGTCCAAAGGAATGGATTTTCCCAAAGGAAATAAATGGAACTGTTGCCTGCACATTCGCTCATTCCATTATATCGATCCCTGTTAAGAATCCTTTGATCAGCTTTAGATATAAGGAAGATGATGGATTTTGCCCAAAAAGTTCCATTGAAGTCAATAGGAGAGAATTATCATCAACTAGAAATTACCCAATTGAAGTGGAAACAAGAGGAACACTAGACTCAATAGAATGGGAAATAGAGAGGAACAAGCATCCAAAGGAATGGATTTTCCCAAAGGAAATAACTGGAACTATTGCCTGCACATTCACTCATTCCATTGTTTAGGATTCCTGTTAAGAATCCTTTGATCAGATTTAGATATAAAGAAGATGATGAATTGTGCCCAAAATGTTCCATTGATGCCAATAGGACAGAATTTTCTTCAAGTATAATGTTCCTAAATGCAAAGGAAACAAAGGGAAAAGTAGACTCAATAGAATGGGAAATAGAGAGGAACTAGTATCAAAAGGAATGGATTTTCCCAAAGGAAATAAGTGGAACTGTTGCCTGCACATTCGCTCATTCCACTGTATCGATCCCTGTTAAGAATCCTTTGATCAGCTTTAGATATAAGGAAGATGATGGATTTTGCCCAAAAAGTTCCATTGAAGCCAATAGGAGAGAATTATCATCAACTACAATGTTCCCAAATGAAAAGGAAAAAAAGGGAAAACTAGACTCAATAGAATGGGAAGTAGAGAGGAAGAAGTATCCAAAGGAATGGATTTTCCCAAAGGAAATAACTGGAACTGTTGCCTGCACATTCGCTCATTCCACTATATCGATCCCTGTTAAGAATCCTTTGATCACCTTAAGATATAAGGAAGATGATGGATTTTGCCCAAAAAGTTCCATTGAAGTCAATAGGAGAGAATTATCATCCACTAGAAATTACCCAATTGAAGTGGAAACAAGAGGAACACTAGACTCAATAGAATGGGAAATAGAGAGGAACTATTATCCAAAGGAATGGATATTCCCAAAGGAAATAAGTGGAACTGTTGCCTGCCCATTCGCTCATTCCACTATATCGATCCCTGTTAAGAATCCTTTGATCAGCTTTAGATATAGGGAAGATGATGGATTTTGCCCAAAAAGTTCCATTGAAGTCAATAGGAGAGAATTATCACCAACTAGAAATTACCCAATTGAAGTGGAAACAAGAGGAACACTAGACTCAATAGAATGGGAAATAGAGAGGAACAAGTATACAAAGGAATGATTTTCCCAAAGGAAATAACTGGAACTGTTGCCTGCACATTCGCTCATTCCACTATATCGATCCCTGTTAAGAATACTTTGAACAGCTTTAGATATAAGGAAGATGATGGATTTTGCCCAAAAAGTTCCATTGAAGTCTATAGGAGAGAATTATCATCAACTAGAAATTACACAATTGAAGTGGAAACAAGAGGAACACTAGACTCAATAGAATGGGAAATAGAGAGGAACTAGTATCCAAAGGAATGGATTTTCCCAAAGGAAATAAGTGGAACTGTTTCCTGCACATTCGCTCATTCCACTGTATCGATCCCTGTTAAGAATCCTTTGATCAGCTTTAGATATACAGAACATAATGCATCTTGTACGGAAAGTCCTGTTGAAGCAAATAGGAGAGAATTAAAATCAACAATAAAGTTCCCAAATGAAGAGGAAACAAGGGGAACACAAGATTCAATAGAATTGGAAATAGAGAGGAACAAGTATCCAAAGGAAAGGATGTTCCCAAAGGAAATAACTAGAACTAAGGCCTGCACATTGTCACATTCCACTGTAGAGGATTCTTTTTAAGAATCCTTTGATCAGCTTTAGATATACAAAACATAATGCATCTTGTACGGAAAGTCCTGTTGAAGCAAATAGGAGAGAATTAACATCAACTATAAAGTTCCCAATTGAACAGGAAACAAGAGGAACACAAGACTCAATAGAATTGGAAATAGAGAGGAACTAGTATCCAAAGGAATGGATTTTCCCAAAGGAAATAAATGGAACAGTTGCCTGCACATTCTCTCATTCCACTATATCGATCCCTGTTAAGAATCCTTTGATCAGCTTTAGATATAAGGAAGATGATGGATTTTGCCCAAAAAGTTCCATTGAAGTCAATAGGAGAGAATTATCATCAACTAGAAATTACCCAATTGAAGTGGAAACAAGAGGAACACTAGACTCAATAGAATGGGAAATAGAGAGGAACAAGCATCCAAAGGAATGGATTTGCCCAAAGGAAATAACTGGAACTATAGCCTGCACATTCACTCATTCCATTGTTTAGGATTCCTGTTAAGAATCCTTTGATCAGATTTAGATATAAAGAAGATGATGAATTGTGCCCAAAATGTTCCATTGATGCCAATAGGACAGAATTTTCTTCAAGTATAATGTTCCTAAATGCAAAGGAAACAAAGGGAAAAGTAGACTCAATAGAATGGGAAATAGAGAGGAACTAGTATCCAAAGGAATGGATTTTCCCAAAGGAAATAAGTGGAACTGTTGCCTGCACATTCGCTCATTCCACTGTATCGATCCCTGTTAAGAATCCTTTGATCAGCTTTAGATATAAGGAAGATGATGGATTTTGCCCAAAAAGTTCCATTGAAGCCAATAGGAGAGAATTATCATCAACTAGAAATTACCCAATTGAAGTGGAAACAAGAGGAACACTAGACTCAATAGAATGGGAAATAGAGAGGAACAAGCATCCAAAGGAATGGATTTTCCCAAAGGAAATAACTGGAACTATTGCCTGCACATTCACTCATTCCATTGTTTAGGATTCCTGTTAAGAATCCTTTGATCAGATTTAGATATAAAGAAGATGATGAATTGTGCCCAAAATGTTCCATTGATGCCAATAGGACAGAATTTTCTTCAAGTATAATGTTCCTAAATGCAAAGGAAACAAAGGGAAAAGTAGACTCAATAGAATGGGAAATAGAGAGGAACTAGTATCAAAAGGAATGGATTTTCCCAAAGGAAATAAGTGGAACTGTTGCCTGCACATTCGCTCATTCCACTGTATCGATCCCTGTTAAGAATCCTTTGATCAGCTTTAGATATAAGGAAGATGATGGATTTTGCCCAAAAAGTTCCATTGAAGCCAATAGGAGAGAATTATCATCAACTACAATGTTCCCAAATGAAAAGGAAAAAAAGGGAAAACTAGACTCAATAGAATGGGAAGTAGAGAGGAAGAAGTATCCAAAGGAATGGATTTTCCCAAAGGAAATAACTGGAACTGTTGCCTGCACATTCGCTCATTCCACTATATCGATCCCTGTTAAGAATCCTTTGATCACCTTAAGATATAAGGAAGATGATGGATTTTGCCCAAAAAGTTCCATTGAAGTCAATAGGAGAGAATTATCATCCACTAGAAATTACCCAATTGAAGTGGAAACAAGAGGAACACTAGACTCAATAGAATGGGAAATAGAGAGGAACTATTATCCAAAGGAATGGATATTCCCAAAGGAAATAAGTGGAACTGTTGCCTGCCCATTCGCTCATTCCACTATATCGATCCCTGTTAAGAATCCTTTGATCAGCTTTAGATATAGGGAAGATGATGGATTTTGCCCAAAAAGTTCCATTGAAGTCAATAGGAGAGAATTATCACCAACTAGAAATTACCCAATTGAAGTGGAAACAAGAGGAACACTAGACTCAATAGAATGGGAAATAGAGAGGAACAAGTATACAAAGGAATGATTTTCCCAAAGGAAATAACTGGAACTGTTGCCTGCACATTCGCTCATTCCACTATATCGATCCCTGTTAAGAATACTTTGATCAGCTTTAGATATAAGGAAGATGATGGATTTTGCCCAAAAAGTTCCATTGAAGTCTATAGGAGAGAATTATCATCAACTAGAAATTACACAATTGAAGTGGAAACAAGAGGAACACTAGACTCAATAGAATGGGAAATAGAGAGGAACTAGTATCCAAAGGAATGGATTTTCCCAAAGGAAATAAGTGGAACTGTTTCCTGCACATTCGCTCATTCCACTGTATCGATCCCTGTTAAGAATCCTTTGATCAGCTTTAGATATACAGAACATAATGCATCTTGTACGGAAAGTCCTGTTGAAGCAAATAGGAGAGAATTAAAATCAACAATAAAGTTCCCAAATGAAGAGGAAACAAGGGGAACACAAGATTCAATAGAATTGGAAATAGAGAGGAACAAGTATCCAAAGGAAAGGATGTTCCCAAAGGAAATAACTAGAACTAAGGCCTGCACATTGTCACATTCCACTGTAGAGGATTCTTTTTAAGAATCCTTTGATCAGCTTTAGATATACAAAACATAATGCATCTTGTACGGAAAGTCCTGTTGAAGCAAATAGGAGAGAATTAACATCAACTATAAAGTTCCCAATTGAACAGGAAACAAGAGGAACACAAGACTCAATAGAATTGGAAATAGAGAGGAACTAGTATCCAAAGGAATGGATTTTCCCAAAGGAAATAAATGGAACAGTTGCCTGCACATTCGCTCATTCCACTATATCGATCCCTGTTAAGAATCCTTTGATCAGCTTTAGATATAAGGAAGATGATGGATTTTGCCCAAAAAGTTCCATTGAAGTCAATAGGAGAGAATTATCATCAACTAGAAATTACCCAATTGAAGTGGAAACAAGAGGAACACTAGACTCAATAGAATGGGAAATAGAGAGGAACAAGCATCCAAAGGAATGGATTTTCCGAAAGCAAATAACTGGAACTGTTGCCTGCACATTCGCTCATTCCACTGTATCGATCCCTGTTAAGAATCCTTTGATCAGCTTTAGATATACAGAACATAATGCATCTTGTACGGAAAGTCCTGTTGAAGCAAATAGGAGAGAATTAAAATCAACAATAAAGTTCACAAATGAAGAGGAAACAAGAGAAACACAAGATTCAATAGAATTGGAAATAGAGAGCAACAAGTATCCAAAGGAAAGGATGTTCCCAAAGGAAATAACTAGAACTAAGGCCTGCACATTGTCTCATTCCACTGTAGAGGATTCCTTTTAAGAATCCTTTGATCAGCTTTAGATATACAAAACATAATGCATCTTGTACGGAAAGTCCTGTTGAAGCAAATAGGAGAGAATTAACATCAACTATAAAGTTCCCAATTGAACAGGAAACAAGAGGAACACAAGACTCAATAGAATTGGAAATAGAGAGGAACAAGTATACAAAGGAAGGAATTTTCCCAAAGGAAATAAGTGGAACTGTTGCCTGCACATTCGCTCATTCCACTATATCGATCCCTGTTAAGAATCCTTTGATCAGCTTTAGATATAAGGAAGATGATGGATTTTGCCCAAAAAGTTCCATTGAAGCCAATAGGAGAGAATTATCATCAACTACAATGTTCCCAAATGAAAAGGAAACAAAGGGAAAACTAGACTCAATAGAATGGGAAGTAGAGAGGAAGAAGTATCCAAAGGAATGGATTTTCCCAAAGGAAATAACTGGAACTGTTGCCTGCACATTCGCTCATTCCACTATATCGATCCCTGTTAAGAATCCTTTGATCAGCTTTAGATATAAGGAAGATGATGGATTTTGCCCAAAAAGTTCCATTGAAGCCAATAGGAGAGAATTATCATCAACTAAAATGTTCCCAAATGAAAAGGAAACAAAGGGAAAACTAGACTCAATAGAATGGGAAATAAAGAGAAGGAACAAGTATCCAAAGGAATGATTTTCCGAAAGGAAATAACTGGAACTGTTGCCTGCACATTCGCTCATTCCACTGTATCGATCCCTGTTAAGAATCCTTTGATCAGCTTTAGCTATACAGAACATAATGCATCTTGTACGGAAAGTCCTGTTGAAGCAAATAGGAGAGAATTAAAATCAACAATAAAGTTCCCAAATGAAGAGGAAACAAGGGGACCACAAGATTCAATAGAATTGGAAATAGAGAGGAACAAGTATCCAAAGGAAAGGATGTTCCCAAAGGAAATAACTAGAACTAAGGCCTGCACATTGTCTCATTCCACTGTAGAGGATTCCTTTTAAGAATCCTTTGATCAGCTTTAGATATACAAAACATAATGCATCTTGTACGGAAAGTCCTGTTGAAGCAAATAGGAGAGAATTAACATCAACTATAAAGTTCCCAATTGAACAGGAAACAAGAGGAACACAAGACTCAATAGAATTGGAAATAGAGAGGAACTAGTGTCCAAAGGAATGGATTTTCCCAAAGGAAATAAATGGAACTGTTGCCTGCACATTCGCTCATTCCATTATATCGATCCCTGTTAAGAATCCTTTGATCAGCTTTAGATATAAGGAAGATGATGGATTTTGCCCAAAAAGTTCCATTGAAGTCAATAGGAGAGAATTATCATCAACTAGAAATTACCCAATTGAAGTGGAAACAAGAGGAACACTAGACTCAATAGAATGGGAAATAGAGAGGAACAAGCATCCAAAGGAATGGATTTTCCCAAAGGAAATAACTGGAACTATTGCCTGCACATTCACTCATTCCATTGTTTAGGATTCCTGTTAAGAATCCTTTGATCAGATTTAGATATAAAGAAGATGATGAATTGTGCCCAAAATGTTCCATTGATGCCAATAGGACAGAATTTTCTTCAAGTATAATGTTCCTAAATGCAAAGGAAACAAAGGGAAAAGTAGACTCAATAGAATGGGAAATAGAGAGGAACTAGTATCAAAAGGAATGGATTTTCCCAAAGGAAATAAGTGGAACTGTTGCCTGCACATTCGCTCATTCCACTGTATCGATCCCTGTTAAGAATCCTTTGATCAGCTTTAGATATAAGGAAGATGATGGATTTTGCCCAAAAAGTTCCATTGAAGCCAATAGGAGAGAATTATCATCAACTACAATGTTCCCAAATGAAAAGGAAAAAAAGGGAAAACTAGACTCAATAGAATGGGAAGTAGAGAGGAAGAAGTATCCAAAGGAATGGATTTTCCCAAAGGAAATAACTGGAACTGTTGCCTGCACATTCGCTCATTCCACTATATCGATCCCTGTTAAGAATCCTTTGATCACCTTAAGATATAAGGAAGATGATGGATTTTGCCCAAAAAGTTCCATTGAAGTCAATAGGAGAGAATTATCATCCACTAGAAATTACCCAATTGAAGTGGAAACAAGAGGAACACTAGACTCAATAGAATGGGAAATAGAGAGGAACTATTATCCAAAGGAATGGATATTCCCAAAGGAAATAAGTGGAACTGTTGCCTGCCCATTCGCTCATTCCACTATATCGATCCCTGTTAAGAATCCTTTGATCAGCTTTAGATATAGGGAAGATGATGGATTTTGCCCAAAAAGTTCCATTGAAGTCAATAGGAGAGAATTATCACCAACTAGAAATTACCCAATTGAAGTGGAAACAAGAGGAACACTAGACTCAATAGAATGGGAAATAGAGAGGAACAAGTATACAAAGGAATGATTTTCCCAAAGGAAATAACTGGAACTGTTGCCTGCACATTCGCTCATTCCACTATATCGATCCCTGTTAAGAATACTTTGAACAGCTTTAGATATAAGGAAGATGATGGATTTTGCCCAAAAAGTTCCATTGAAGTCTATAGGAGAGAATTATCATCAACTAGAAATTACACAATTGAAGTGGAAACAAGAGGAACACTAGACTCAATAGAATGGGAAATAGAGAGGAACTAGTATCCAAAGGAATGGATTTTCCCAAAGGAAATAAGTGGAACTGTTTCCTGCACATTCGCTCATTCCACTGTATCGATCCCTGTTAAGAATCCTTTGATCAGCTTTAGATATACAGAACATAATGCATCTTGTACGGAAAGTCCTGTTGAAGCAAATAGGAGAGAATTAAAATCAACAATAAAGTTCCCAAATGAAGAGGAAACAAGGGGAACACAAGATTCAATAGAATTGGAAATAGAGAGGAACAAGTATCCAAAGGAAAGGATGTTCCCAAAGGAAATAACTAGAACTAAGGCCTGCACATTGTCACATTCCACTGTAGAGGATTCTTTTTAAGAATCCTTTGATCAGCTTTAGATATACAAAACATAATGCATCTTGTACGGAAAGTCCTGTTGAAGCAAATAGGAGAGAATTAACATCAACTATAAAGTTCCCAATTGAACAGGAAACAAGAGGAACACAAGACTCAATAGAATTGGAAATAGAGAGGAACTAGTATCCAAAGGAATGGATTTTCCCAAAGGAAATAAATGGAACAGTTGCCTGCACATTCGCTCATTCCACTATATCGATCCCTGTTAAGAATCCTTTGATCAGCTTTAGATATAAGGAAGATGATGGATTTTGCCCAAAAAGTTCCATTGAAGTCAATAGGAGAGAATTATCATCAACTAGAAATTACCCAATTGAAGTGGAAACAAGAGGAACACTAGACTCAATAGAATGGGAAATAGAGAGGAACAAGCATCCAAAGGAATGGATTTTCCGAAAGCAAATAACTGGAACTGTTGCCTGCACATTCGCTCATTCCACTGTATCGATCCCTGTTAAGAATCCTTTGATCAGCTTTAGATATACAGAACATAATGCATCTTGTACGGAAAGTCCTGTTGAAGCAAATAGGAGAGAATTAAAATCAACAATAAAGTTCACAAATGAAGAGGAAACAAGAGAAACACAAGATTCAATAGAATTGGAAATAGAGAGCAACAAGTATCCAAAGGAAAGGATGTTCCCAAAGGAAATAACTAGAACTAAGGCCTGCACATTGTCTCATTCCACTGTAGAGGATTCCTTTTAAGAATCCTTTGATCAGCTTTAGATATACAAAACATAATGCATCTTGTACGGAAAGTCCTGTTGAAGCAAATAGGAGAGAATTAACATCAACTATAAAGTTCCCAATTGAACAGGAAACAAGAGGAACACAAGACTCAATAGAATTGGAAATAGAGAGGAACAAGTATACAAAGGAAGGAATTTTCCCAAAGGAAATAAGTGGAACTGTTGCCTGCACATTCGCTCATTCCACTATATCGATCCCTGTTAAGAATCCTTTGATCAGCTTTAGATATAAGGAAGATGATGGATTTTGCCCAAAAAGTTCCATTGAAGCCAATAGGAGAGAATTATCATCAACTACAATGTTCCCAAATGAAAAGGAAACAAAGGGAAAACTAGACTCAATAGAATGGGAAGTAGAGAGGAAGAAGTATCCAAAGGAATGGATTTTCCCAAAGGAAATAACTGGAACTGTTGCCTGCACATTCGCTCATTCCACTATATCGATCCCTGTTAAGAATCCTTTGATCAGCTTTAGATATAAGGAAGATGATGGATTTTGCCCAAAAAGTTCCATTGAAGCCAATAGGAGAGAATTATCATCAACTAAAATGTTCCCAAATGAAAAGGAAACAAAGGGAAAACTAGACTCAATAGAATGGGAAATAAAGAGAAGGAACAAGTATCCAAAGGAATGATTTTCCGAAAGGAAATAACTGGAACTGTTGCCTGCACATTCGCTCATTCCACTGTATCGATCCCTGTTAAGAATCCTTTGATCAGCTTTAGCTATACAGAACATAATGCATCTTGTACGGAAAGTCCTGTTGAAGCAAATAGGAGAGAATTAAAATCAACAATAAAGTTCCCAAATGAAGAGGAAACAAGGGGACCACAAGATTCAATAGAATTGGAAATAGAGAGGAACAAGTATCCAAAGGAAAGGATGTTCCCAAAGGAAATAACTAGAACTAAGGCCTGCACATTGTCTCATTCCACTGTAGAGGATTCCTTTTAAGAATCCTTTGATCAGCTTTAGATATACAAAACATAATGCATCTTGTACGGAAAGTCCTGTTGAAGCAAATAGGAGAGAATTAACATCAACTATAAAGTTCCCAATTGAACAGGAAACAAGAGGAACACAAGACTCAATAGAATTGGAAATAGAGAGGAACTAGTGTCCAAAGGAATGGATTTTCCCAAAGGAAATAAATGGAACTGTTGCCTGCACATTCGCTCATTCCATTATATCGATCCCTGTTAAGAATCCTTTGATCAGCTTTAGATATAAGGAAGATGATGGATTTTGCCCAAAAAGTTCCATTGAAGTCAATAGGAGAGAATTATCATCAACTAGAAATTACCCAATTGAAGTGGAAACAAGAGGAACACTAGACTCAATAGAATGGGAAATAGAGAGGAACAAGCATCCAAAGGAATGGATTTTCCAAAAGGAAATAACTGGAACTATTGCCTGCACATTCACTCATTCCATTGTTTAGGATTCCTGTTAAGAATCCTTTGATCAGATTTAGATATAAAGAAGATGATGAATTGTGCCCAAAATGTTCCATTGATGCCAATAGGACAGAATTTTCTTCAAGTATAATGTTCCTAAATGCAAAGGAAACAAAGGGAAAAGTAGACTCAATAGAATGGGAAATAGAGAGGAACTAGTATCAAAAGGAATGGATTTTCCCAAAGGAAATAAGTGGAACTGTTGCCTGCACATTCGCTCATTCCACTGTATCGATCCCTGTTAAGAATCCTTTGATCACCTTAAGATATAAGGAAGATGATGGATTTTGCCCAAAAAGTTCCATTGAAGTCAATAGGAGAGAATTATCATCCACTAGAAATTACCCAATTGAAGTGGAAACAAGAGGAACACTAGACTCAATAGAATGGGAAATAGAGAGGAACTATTATCCAAAGGAATGGATATTCCCAAAGGAAATAAGTGGAACTGTTGCCTGCCCATTCGCTCATTCCACTATATCGATCCCTGTTAAGAATCCTTTGATCAGCTTTAGATATAGGGAAGATGATGGATTTTGCCCAAAAAGTTCCATTGAAGTCAATAGGAGAGAATTATCACCAACTAGAAATTACCCAATTGAAGTGGAAACAAGAGGAACACTAGACTCAATAGAATGGGAAATAGAGAGGAACAAGTATACAAAGGAATGATTTTCCCAAAGGAAATAACTGGAACTGTTGCCTGCACATTCGCTCATTCCACTATATCGATCCCTGTTAAGAATACTTTGATCAGCTTTAGATATAAGGAAGATGATGGATTTTGCCCAAAAAGTTCCATTGAAGTCTATAGGAGAGAATTATCATCAACTAGAAATTACACAATTGAAGTGGAAACAAGAGGAACACTAGACTCAATAGAATGGGAAATAGAGAGGAACTAGTATCCAAAGGAATGGATTTTCCCAAAGGAAATAAGTGGAACTGTTTCCTGCACATTCGCTCATTCCACTGTATCGATCCCTGTTAAGAATCCTTTGATCAGCTTTAGATATACAGAACATAATGCATCTTGTACGGAAAGTCCTGTTGAAGCAAATAGGAGAGAATTAAAATCAACAATAAAGTTCCCAAATGAAGAGGAAACAAGGGGAACACAAGATTCAATAGAATTGGAAATAGAGAGGAACAAGTATCCAAAGGAAAGGATGTTCCCAAAGGAAATAACTAGAACTAAGGCCTGCACATTGTCACATTCCACTGTAGAGGATTCTTTTTAAGAATCCTTTGATCAGCTTTAGATATACAAAACATAATGCATCTTGTACGGAAAGTCCTGTTGAAGCAAATAGGAGAGAATTAACATCAACTATAAAGTTCCCAATTGAACAGGAAACAAGAGGAACACAAGACTCAATAGAATTGGAAATAGAGAGGAACTAGTATCCAAAGGAATGGATTTTCCCAAAGGAAATAAATGGAACAGTTGCCTGCACATTCGCTCATTCCACTATATCGATCCCTGTTAAGAATCCTTTGATCAGCTTTAGATATAAGGAAGATGATGGATTTTGCCCAAAAAGTTCCATTGAAGTCAATAGGAGAGAATTATCATCAACTAGAAATTACCCAATTGAAGTGGAAACAAGAGGAACACTAGACTCAATAGAATGGGAAATAGAGAGGAACAAGCATCCAAAGGAATGGATTTTCCGAAAGCAAATAACTGGAACTGTTGCCTGCACATTCGCTCATTCCACTGTATCGATCCCTGTTAAGAATCCTTTGATCAGCTTTAGATATACAGAACATAATGCATCTTGTACGGAAAGTCCTGTTGAAGCAAATAGGAGAGAATTAAAATCAACAATAAAGTTCACAAATGAAGAGGAAACAAGAGAAACACAAGATTCAATAGAATTGGAAATAGAGAGCAACAAGTATCCAAAGGAAAGGATGTTCCCAAAGGAAATAACTAGAACTAAGGCCTGCACATTGTCTCATTCCACTGTAGAGGATTCCTTTTAAGAATCCTTTGATCAGCTTTAGATATACAAAACATAATGCATCTTGTACGGAAAGTCCTGTTGAAGCAAATAGGAGAGAATTAACATCAACTATAAAGTTCCCAATTGAACAGGAAACAAGAGGAACACAAGACTCAATAGAATTGGAAATAGAGAGGAACAAGTATACAAAGGAAGGAATTTTCCCAAAGGAAATAAGTGGAACTGTTGCCTGCACATTCGCTCATTCCACTATATCGATCCCTGTTAAGAATCCTTTGATCAGCTTTAGATATAAGGAAGATGATGGATTTTGCCCAAAAAGTTCCATTGAAGCCAATAGGAGAGAATTATCATCAACTACAATGTTCCCAAATGAAAAGGAAACAAAGGGAAAACTAGACTCAATAGAATGGGAAGTAGAGAGGAAGAAGTATCCAAAGGAATGGATTTTCCCAAAGGAAATAACTGGAACTGTTGCCTGCACATTCGCTCATTCCACTATATCGATCCCTGTTAAGAATCCTTTGATCAGCTTTAGATATAAGGAAGATGATGGATTTTGCCCAAAAAGTTCCATTGAAGCCAATAGGAGAGAATTATCATCAACTAAAATGTTCCCAAATGAAAAGGAAACAAAGGGAAAACTAGACTCAATAGAATGGGAAATAAAGAGAAGGAACAAGTATCCAAAGGAATGATTTTCCGAAAGGAAATAACTGGAACTGTTGCCTGCACATTCGCTCATTCCACTGTATCGATCCCTGTTAAGAATCCTTTGATCAGCTTTAGCTATACAGAACATAATGCATCTTGTACGGAAAGTCCTGTTGAAGCAAATAGGAGAGAATTAAAATCAACAATAAAGTTCCCAAATGAAGAGGAAACAAGGGGACCACAAGATTCAATAGAATTGGAAATAGAGAGGAACAAGTATCCAAAGGAAAGGATGTTCCCAAAGGAAATAACTAGAACTAAGGCCTGCACATTGTCTCATTCCACTGTAGAGGATTCCTTTTAAGAATCCTTTGATCAGCTTTAGATATACAAAACATAATGCATCTTGTACGGAAAGTCCTGTTGAAGCAAATAGGAGAGAATTAACATCAACTATAAAGTTCCCAATTGAACAGGAAACAAGAGGAACACAAGACTCAATAGAATTGGAAATAGAGAGGAACTAGTGTCCAAAGGAATGGATTTTCCCAAAGGAAATAAATGGAACTGTTGCCTGCACATTCGCTCATTCCATTATATCGATCCCTGTTAAGAATCCTTTGATCAGCTTTAGATATAAGGAAGATGATGGATTTTGCCCAAAAAGTTCCATTGAAGTCAATAGGAGAGAATTATCATCAACTAGAAATTACCCAATTGAAGTGGAAACAAGAGGAACACTAGACTCAATAGAATGGGAAATAGAGAGGAACAAGCATCCAAAGGAATGGATTTTCCCAAAGGAAATAACTGGAACTATTGCCTGCACATTCACTCATTCCATTGTTTAGGATTCCTGTTAAGAATCCTTTGATCAGATTTAGATATAAAGAAGATGATGAATTGTGCCCAAAATGTTCCATTGATGCCAATAGGACAGAATTTTCTTCAAGTATAATGTTCCTAAATGCAAAGGAAACAAAGGGAAAAGTAGACTCAATAGAATGGGAAATAGAGAGGAACTAGTATCAAAAGGAATGGATTTTCCCAAAGGAAATAAGTGGAACTGTTGCCTGCACATTCGCTCATTCCACTGTATCGATCCCTGTTAAGAATCCTTTGATCAGCTTTAGATATAAGGAAGATGATGGATTTTGCCCAAAAAGTTCCATTGAAGCCAATAGGAGAGAATTATCATCAACTACAATGTTCCCAAATGAAAAGGAAAAAAAGGGAAAACTAGACTCAATAGAATGGGAAGTAGAGAGGAAGAAGTATCCAAAGGAATGGATTTTCCCAAAGGAAATAACTGGAACTGTTGCCTGCACATTCGCTCATTCCACTATATCGATCCCTGTTAAGAATCCTTTGATCACCTTAAGATATAAGGAAGATGATGGATTTTGCCCAAAAAGTTCCATTGAAGTCAATAGGAGAGAATTATCATCCACTAGAAATTACCCAATTGAAGTGGAAACAAGAGGAACACTAGACTCAATAGAATGGGAAATAGAGAGGAACTATTATCCAAAGGAATGGATATTCCCAAAGGAAATAAGTGGAACTGTTGCCTGCCCATTCGCTCATTCCACTATATCGATCCCTGTTAAGAATCCTTTGATCAGCTTTAGATATAGGGAAGATGATGGATTTTGCCCAAAAAGTTCCATTGAAGTCAATAGGAGAGAATTATCACCAACTAGAAATTACCCAATTGAAGTGGAAACAAGAGGAACACTAGACTCAATAGAATGGGAAATAGAGAGGAACAAGTATACAAAGGAATGATTTTCCCAAAGGAAATAACTGGAACTGTTGCCTGCACATTCGCTCATTCCACTATATCGATCCCTGTTAAGAATACTTTGAACAGCTTTAGATATAAGGAAGATGATGGATTTTGCCCAAAAAGTTCCATTGAAGTCTATAGGAGAGAATTATCATCAACTAGAAATTACACAATTGAAGTGGAAACAAGAGGAACACTAGACTCAATAGAATGGGAAATAGAGAGGAACTAGTATCCAAAGGAATGGATTTTCCCAAAGGAAATAAGTGGAACTGTTTCCTGCACATTCGCTCATTCCACTGTATCGATCCCTGTTAAGAATCCTTTGATCAGCTTTAGATATACAGAACATAATGCATCTTGTACGGAAAGTCCTGTTGAAGCAAATAGGAGAGAATTAAAATCAACAATAAAGTTCCCAAATGAAGAGGAAACAAGGGGAACACAAGATTCAATAGAATTGGAAATAGAGAGGAACAAGTATCCAAAGGAAAGGATGTTCCCAAAGGAAATAACTAGAACTAAGGCCTGCACATTGTCACATTCCACTGTAGAGGATTCTTTTTAAGAATCCTTTGATCAGCTTTAGATATACAAAACATAATGCATCTTGTACGGAAAGTCCTGTTGAAGCAAATAGGAGAGAATTAACATCAACTATAAAGTTCCCAATTGAACAGGAAACAAGAGGAACACAAGACTCAATAGAATTGGAAATAGAGAGGAACTAGTATCCAAAGGAATGGATTTTCCCAAAGGAAATAAATGGAACAGTTGCCTGCACATTCGCTCATTCCACTATATCGATCCCTGTTAAGAATCCTTTGATCAGCTTTAGATATAAGGAAGATGATGGATTTTGCCCAAAAAGTTCCATTGAAGTCAATAGGAGAGAATTATCATCAACTAGAAATTACCCAATTGAAGTGGAAACAAGAGGAACACTAGACTCAATAGAATGGGAAATAGAGAGGAACAAGCATCCAAAGGAATGGATTTTCCGAAAGCAAATAACTGGAACTGTTGCCTGCACATTCGCTCATTCCACTGTATCGATCCCTGTTAAGAATCCTTTGATCAGCTTTAGATATACAGAACATAATGCATCTTGTACGGAAAGTCCTGTTGAAGCAAATAGGAGAGAATTAAAATCAACAATAAAGTTCACAAATGAAGAGGAAACAAGAGAAACACAAGATTCAATAGAATTGGAAATAGAGAGCAACAAGTATCCAAAGGAAAGGATGTTCCCAAAGGAAATAACTAGAACTAAGGCCTGCACATTGTCTCATTCCACTGTAGAGGATTCCTTTTAAGAATCCTTTGATCAGCTTTAGATATACAAAACATAATGCATCTTGTACGGAAAGTCCTGTTGAAGCAAATAGGAGAGAATTAACATCAACTATAAAGTTCCCAATTGAACAGGAAACAAGAGGAACACAAGACTCAATAGAATTGGAAATAGAGAGGAACAAGTATACAAAGGAAGGAATTTTCCCAAAGGAAATAAGTGGAACTGTTGCCTGCACATTCGCTCATTCCACTATATCGATCCCTGTTAAGAATCCTTTGATCAGCTTTAGATATAAGGAAGATGATGGATTTTGCCCAAAAAGTTCCATTGAAGCCAATAGGAGAGAATTATCATCAACTACAATGTTCCCAAATGAAAAGGAAACAAAGGGAAAACTAGACTCAATAGAATGGGAAGTAGAGAGGAAGAAGTATCCAAAGGAATGGATTTTCCCAAAGGAAATAACTGGAACTGTTGCCTGCACATTCGCTCATTCCACTATATCGATCCCTGTTAAGAATCCTTTGATCAGCTTTAGATATAAGGAAGATGATGGATTTTGCCCAAAAAGTTCCATTGAAGCCAATAGGAGAGAATTATCATCAACTAAAATGTTCCCAAATGAAAAGGAAACAAAGGGAAAACTAGACTCAATAGAATGGGAAATAAAGAGAAGGAACAAGTATCCAAAGGAATGATTTTCCGAAAGGAAATAACTGGAACTGTTGCCTGCACATTCGCTCATTCCACTGTATCGATCCCTGTTAAGAATCCTTTGATCAGCTTTAGCTATACAGAACATAATGCATCTTGTACGGAAAGTCCTGTTGAAGCAAATAGGAGAGAATTAAAATCAACAATAAAGTTCCCAAATGAAGAGGAAACAAGGGGACCACAAGATTCAATAGAATTGGAAATAGAGAGGAACAAGTATCCAAAGGAAAGGATGTTCCCAAAGGAAATAACTAGAACTAAGGCCTGCACATTGTCTCATTCCACTGTAGAGGATTCCTTTTAAGAATCCTTTGATCAGCTTTAGATATACAAAACATAATGCATCTTGTACGGAAAGTCCTGTTGAAGCAAATAGGAGAGAATTAACATCAACTATAAAGTTCCCAATTGAACAGGAAACAAGAGGAACACAAGACTCAATAGAATTGGAAATAGAGAGGAACTAGTGTCCAAAGGAATGGATTTTCCCAAAGGAAATAAATGGAACTGTTGCCTGCACATTCGCTCATTCCATTATATCGATCCCTGTTAAGAATCCTTTGATCAGCTTTAGATATAAGGAAGATGATGGATTTTGCCCAAAAAGTTCCATTGAAGTCAATAGGAGAGAATTATCATCAACTAGAAATTACCCAATTGAAGTGGAAACAAGAGGAACACTAGACTCAATAGAATGGGAAATAGAGAGGAACAAGCATCCAAAGGAATGGATTTTCCCAAAGGAAATAACTGGAACTATTGCCTGCACATTCACTCATTCCATTGTTTAGGATTCCTGTTAAGAATCCTTTGATCAGATTTAGATATAAAGAAGATGATGAATTGTGCCCAAAATGTTCCATTGATGCCAATAGGACAGAATTTTCTTCAAGTATAATGTTCCTAAATGCAAAGGAAACAAAGGGAAAAGTAGACTCAATAGAATGGGAAATAGAGAGGAACTAGTATCAAAAGGAATGGATTTTCCCAAAGGAAATAAGTGGAACTGTTGCCTGCACATTCGCTCATTCCACTGTATCGATCCCTGTTAAGAATCCTTTGATCAGCTTTAGATATAAGGAAGATGATGGATTTTGCCCAAAAAGTTCCATTGAAGCCAATAGGAGAGAATTATCATCAACTACAATGTTCCCAAATGAAAAGGAAAAAAAGGGAAAACTAGACTCAATAGAATGGGAAGTAGAGAGGAAGAAGTATCCAAAGGAATGGATTTTCCCAAAGGAAATAACTGGAACTGTTGCCTGCACATTCGCTCATTCCACTATATCGATCCCTGTTAAGAATCCTTTGATCACCTTAAGATATAAGGAAGATGATGGATTTTGCCCAAAAAGTTCCATTGAAGTCAATAGGAGAGAATTATCATCCACTAGAAATTACCCAATTGAAGTGGAAACAAGAGGAACACTAGACTCAATAGAATGGGAAATAGAGAGGAACTATTATCCAAAGGAATGGATATTCCCAAAGGAAATAAGTGGAACTGTTGCCTGCCCATTCGCTCATTCCACTATATCGATCCCTGTTAAGAATCCTTTGATCAGCTTTAGATATAGGGAAGATGATGGATTTTGCCCAAAAAGTTCCATTGAAGTCAATAGGAGAGAATTATCACCAACTAGAAATTACCCAATTGAAGTGGAAACAAGAGGAACACTAGACTCAATAGAATGGGAAATAGAGAGGAACAAGTATACAAAGGAATGATTTTCCCAAAGGAAATAACTGGAACTGTTGCCTGCACATTCGCTCATTCCACTATATCGATCCCTGTTAAGAATACTTTGAACAGCTTTAGATATAAGGAAGATGATGGATTTTGCCCAAAAAGTTCCATTGAAGTCTATAGGAGAGAATTATCATCAACTAGAAATTACACAATTGAAGTGGAAACAAGAGGAACACTAGACTCAATAGAATGGGAAATAGAGAGGAACTAGTATCCAAAGGAATGGATTTTCCCAAAGGAAATAAGTGGAACTGTTTCCTGCACATTCGCTCATTCCACTGTATCGATCCCTGTTAAGAATCCTTTGATCAGCTTTAGATATACAGAACATAATGCATCTTGTACGGAAAGTCCTGTTGAAGCAAATAGGAGAGAATTAAAATCAACAATAAAGTTCCCAAATGAAGAGGAAACAAGGGGAACACAAGATTCAATAGAATTGGAAATAGAGAGGAACAAGTATCCAAAGGAAAGGATGTTCCCAAAGGAAATAACTAGAACTAAGGCCTGCACATTGTCACATTCCACTGTAGAGGATTCTTTTTAAGAATCCTTTGATCAGCTTTAGATATACAAAACATAATGCATCTTGTACGGAAAGTCCTGTTGAAGCAAATAGGAGAGAATTAACATCAACTATAAAGTTCCCAATTGAACAGGAAACAAGAGGAACACAAGACTCAATAGAATTGGAAATAGAGAGGAACTAGTATCCAAAGGAATGGATTTTCCCAAAGGAAATAAATGGAACAGTTGCCTGCACATTCGCTCATTCCACTATATCGATCCCTGTTAAGAATCCTTTGATCAGCTTTAGATATAAGGAAGATGATGGATTTTGCCCAAAAAGTTCCATTGAAGTCAATAGGAGAGAATTATCATCAACTAGAAATTACCCAATTGAAGTGGAAACAAGAGGAACACTAGACTCAATAGAATGGGAAATAGAGAGGAACAAGCATCCAAAGGAATGGATTTTCCGAAAGCAAATAACTGGAACTGTTGCCTGCACATTCGCTCATTCCACTGTATCGATCCCTGTTAAGAATCCTTTGATCAGCTTTAGATATACAGAACATAATGCATCTTGTACGGAAAGTCCTGTTGAAGCAAATAGGAGAGAATTAAAATCAACAATAAAGTTCACAAATGAAGAGGAAACAAGAGAAACACAAGATTCAATAGAATTGGAAATAGAGAGCAACAAGTATCCAAAGGAAAGGATGTTCCCAAAGGAAATAACTAGAACTAAGGCCTGCACATTGTCTCATTCCACTGTAGAGGATTCCTTTTAAGAATCCTTTGATCAGCTTTAGATATACAAAACATAATGCATCTTGTACGGAAAGTCCTGTTGAAGCAAATAGGAGAGAATTAACATCAACTATAAAGTTCCCAATTGAACAGGAAACAAGAGGAACACAAGACTCAATAGAATTGGAAATAGAGAGGAACAAGTATACAAAGGAAGGAATTTTCCCAAAGGAAATAAGTGGAACTGTTGCCTGCACATTCGCTCATTCCACTATATCGATCCCTGTTAAGAATCCTTTGATCAGCTTTAGATATAAGGAAGATGATGGATTTTGCCCAAAAAGTTCCATTGAAGCCAATAGGAGAGAATTATCATCAACTACAATGTTCCCAAATGAAAAGGAAACAAAGGGAAAACTAGACTCAATAGAATGGGAAGTAGAGAGGAAGAAGTATCCAAAGGAATGGATTTTCCCAAAGGAAATAACTGGAACTGTTGCCTGCACATTCGCTCATTCCACTATATCGATCCCTGTTAAGAATCCTTTGATCAGCTTTAGATATAAGGAAGATGATGGATTTTGCCCAAAAAGTTCCATTGAAGCCAATAGGAGAGAATTATCATCAACTAAAATGTTCCCAAATGAAAAGGAAACAAAGGGAAAACTAGACTCAATAGAATGGGAAATAAAGAGAAGGAACAAGTATCCAAAGGAATGATTTTCCGAAAGGAAATAACTGGAACTGTTGCCTGCACATTCGCTCATTCCACTGTATCGATCCCTGTTAAGAATCCTTTGATCAGCTTTAGCTATACAGAACATAATGCATCTTGTACGGAAAGTCCTGTTGAAGCAAATAGGAGAGAATTAAAATCAACAATAAAGTTCCCAAATGAAGAGGAAACAAGGGGACCACAAGATTCAATAGAATTGGAAATAGAGAGGAACAAGTATCCAAAGGAAAGGATGTTCCCAAAGGAAATAACTAGAACTAAGGCCTGCACATTGTCTCATTCCACTGTAGAGGATTCCTTTTAAGAATCCTTTGATCAGCTTTAGATATACAAAACATAATGCATCTTGTACGGAAAGTCCTGTTGAAGCAAATAGGAGAGAATTAACATCAACTATAAAGTTCCCAATTGAACAGGAAACAAGAGGAACACAAGACTCAATAGAATTGGAAATAGAGAGGAACTAGTGTCCAAAGGAATGGATTTTCCCAAAGGAAATAAATGGAACTGTTGCCTGCACATTCGCTCATTCCATTATATCGATCCCTGTTAAGAATCCTTTGATCAGCTTTAGATATAAGGAAGATGATGGATTTTGCCCAAAAAGTTCCATTGAAGTCAATAGGAGAGAATTATCATCAACTAGAAATTACCCAATTGAAGTGGAAACAAGAGGAACACTAGACTCAATAGAATGGGAAATAGAGAGGAACAAGCATCCAAAGGAATGGATTTTCCCAAAGGAAATAACTGGAACTATTGCCTGCACATTCACTCATTCCATTGTTTAGGATTCCTGTTAAGAATCCTTTGATCAGATTTAGATATAAAGAAGATGATGAATTGTGCCCAAAATGTTCCATTGATGCCAATAGGACAGAATTTTCTTCAAGTATAATGTTCCTAAATGCAAAGGAAACAAAGGGAAAAGTAGACTCAATAGAATGGGAAATAGAGAGGAACTAGTATCAAAAGGAATGGATTTTCCCAAAGGAAATAAGTGGAACTGTTGCCTGCACATTCGCTCATTCCACTGTATCGATCCCTGTTAAGAATCCTTTGATCAGCTTTAGATATAAGGAAGATGATGGATTTTGCCCAAAAAGTTCCATTGAAGCCAATAGGAGAGAATTATCATCAACTACAATGTTCCCAAATGAAAAGGAAAAAAAGGGAAAACTAGACTCAATAGAATGGGAAGTAGAGAGGAAGAAGTATCCAAAGGAATGGATTTTCCCAAAGGAAATAACTGGAACTGTTGCCTGCACATTCGCTCATTCCACTATATCGATCCCTGTTAAGAATCCTTTGATCACCTTAAGATATAAGGAAGATGATGGATTTTGCCCAAAAAGTTCCATTGAAGTCAATAGGAGAGAATTATCATCCACTAGAAATTACCCAATTGAAGTGGAAACAAGAGGAACACTAGACTCAATAGAATGGGAAATAGAGAGGAACTATTATCCAAAGGAATGGATATTCCCAAAGGAAATAAGTGGAACTGTTGCCTGCCCATTCGCTCATTCCACTATATCGATCCCTGTTAAGAATCCTTTGATCAGCTTTAGATATAGGGAAGATGATGGATTTTGCCCAAAAAGTTCCATTGAAGTCAATAGGAGAGAATTATCACCAACTAGAAATTACCCAATTGAAGTGGAAACAAGAGGAACACTAGACTCAATAGAATGGGAAATAGAGAGGAACAAGTATACAAAGGAATGATTTTCCCAAAGGAAATAACTGGAACTGTTGCCTGCACATTCGCTCATTCCACTATATCGATCCCTGTTAAGAATACTTTGAACAGCTTTAGATATAAGGAAGATGATGGATTTTGCCCAAAAAGTTCCATTGAAGTCTATAGGAGAGAATTATCATCAACTAGAAATTACACAATTGAAGTGGAAACAAGAGGAACACTAGACTCAATAGAATGGGAAATAGAGAGGAACTAGTATCCAAAGGAATGGATTTTCCCAAAGGAAATAAGTGGAACTGTTTCCTGCACATTCGCTCATTCCACTGTATCGATCCCTGTTAAGAATCCTTTGATCAGCTTTAGATATACAGAACATAATGCATCTTGTACGGAAAGTCCTGTTGAAGCAAATAGGAGAGAATTAAAATCAACAATAAAGTTCCCAAATGAAGAGGAAACAAGGGGAACACAAGATTCAATAGAATTGGAAATAGAGAGGAACAAGTATCCAAAGGAAAGGATGTTCCCAAAGGAAATAACTAGAACTAAGGCCTGCACATTGTCACATTCCACTGTAGAGGATTCTTTTTAAGAATCCTTTGATCAGCTTTAGATATACAAAACATAATGCATCTTGTACGGAAAGTCCTGTTGAAGCAAATAGGAGAGAATTAACATCAACTATAAAGTTCCCAATTGAACAGGAAACAAGAGGAACACAAGACTCAATAGAATTGGAAATAGAGAGGAACTAGTATCCAAAGGAATGGATTTTCCCAAAGGAAATAAATGGAACAGTTGCCTGCACATTCTCTCATTCCACTATATCGATCCCTGTTAAGAATCCTTTGATCAGCTTTAGATATAAGGAAGATGATGGATTTTGCCCAAAAAGTTCCATTGAAGTCAATAGGAGAGAATTATCATCAACTAGAAATTACCCAATTGAAGTGGAAACAAGAGGAACACTAGACTCAATAGAATGGGAAATAGAGAGGAACAAGCATCCAAAGGAATGGATTTGCCCAAAGGAAATAACTGGAACTATAGCCTGCACATTCAGTCATTCCATTGTTTAGGATTCCTGTTAAGAATCCTTTGATCAGATTTAGATATAAAGAAGATGATGAATTGTGCCCAAAATGTTCCATTGATGCCAATAGGACAGAATTTTCTTCAAGTATAATGTTCCTAAATGCAAAGGAAACAAAGGGAAAAGTAGACTCAATAGAATGGGAAATAGAGAGGAACTAGTATCCAAAGGAATGGATTTTCCCAAAGGAAATAAGTGGAACTGTTGCCTGCACATTCGCTCATTCCACTGTATCGATCCCTGTTAAGAATCCTTTGATCAGCTTTAGATATAAGGAAGATGATGGATTTTGCCCAAAAAGTTCCATTGAAGCCAATAGGAGAGAATTATCATCAACTACAATGTTCCCAAATGAAAAGGAAACAAAGTCAATAAAATTGAAAGTAAAAAAACTATTGAATTAATAAATAAAACCAAGAGTTGGTTTTATGAAAAAGCCAATAAAATAGATAAACCTTTGGTAAATTTGATCAAAAAAAAGAAAGAGGAAAATCAAATTGATAGTCTTACAAATGAAAAGGGGGATCTTTCCACCACTGAAGAGGAAATTAGAGAAATAATAAGGAGTTACTTTGCCCAACTTTATGCCAATAAATTTGATAACTTAAGTGAAATGGATGACTTCCTCCAAAAATATAGGCTCCCTAGATTAACAGAGGAGGAGATAAATTGCTTAAATAGTCCCATTTCAGAAAAAGAAATAGAACAAGCTATTAATCAACTCCCCAGGAAAAAATCCCCAGGGCCAGATGGATTCACATGTGAATTCTACCAAACATTTAAAGAACAATTAGCCCCAATGTTATATAAATTATTTGAAAAAATAGGGGATGAAGGAGTCCTACCAAATTCCTTTTATGACACAGACATGGTACTGATACCTAAACCTGGTAGATCGAAAACTGAGAAAGAAAATTATAGACCAATCTCCTTAATGAATATTGATGCTAAAATCTTAAATAAGATATTAGCAAAAAGACTTCAGAAAATCATCTCCAAGATAATACACTATGATCAAGTAGGATTTATTCCAGGAATGCAGGGCTGGTTTAATATTAGGAAAACTATTAATATAATTGACCATATTAATAATCAAATTAATAAGAACCATATGATCATCTCAATAGATGCAGAAAAAGCATTTGACAAAATCCAACATCCATTCCTACTAAAAACTCTTGAGAGTATAGGAATAAATGGATTATTTCTTAGAATAATCAGGAGTATATATTTAAGACCGTCAGTAAGCATAATATGCAATAGAAATAAACTGCAACCTTTCCCAGTAAGATCAGGAGTGAAACAAGGTTGCCCACTATCACCATTACTATTCAATATAGTACTAGAAACGCTAGCCTCGGCAATAAGAGCCGAGAAAGAGATTCAAGGAATTAGAGTAGGAAATGAGGAAATTAAACTATCACTTTTTGCAGATGACATGATGGTATACTTAGAGAACCCCAAAGACTCTGCTAAAAAGCTACTAGAAATAATTCAAAATTTCAGCAAAGTGGCAGGATACAAAATAAATCCACATAAATCCTCGGCATTTTTATATATCACTAACAAAATGCAACAGCAAGAGATACAAAGAGAAATTCCATTCCAAACAAATGTTGATAGTATAAAATATTTGGGAATCCATCTACCAAAGAAAAGTCAGGAATTATATGAGAAAAATTACAAAACACTTGCCACAAAAATAAAATCAGATTTAAATAATTGGAAAGACATTCAGTGCTCTTGGATAGGCCGAGCGAATATAATAAAGATGACAATACTCCCCAAACTAATCTATTTATTTAGTGCTATACCAATCAGACTCCCAAGAAACTATTTTAATGACCTAGAAAAAATAACAACAAAATTCATATGGAAGAATAAAAGGTCAAGAATTGCAAGGGAACTAATGAAAAAAAACTCAGAGGAAGGTGGTCTAAGTGTACCTGATCTAAAGCTATATTATATAGCAGCAGTCACCAAAACCATTTGGTATTGGCTAAGAAATAGACCGGTAGATCAGTGGAACAGATTAGATACAAAGGACAAAAAAGGGTACATCTATAGCAATCTAATCTTTGACAAACCCAAAGATTCCAACATTAGGGATAAAAATTCATTATTCGGAAAAAACTGTTGGGGAAAACTGGAAATTAGTATGGCAGAAATTAGATATGGATCCACACTTAACACCATATACCAAGATAAGATCAAAATGGGTCCATGATTTAGGCATAAAGAGGGAGATAATAAATAGATTAGAGGAACAGAGGATAATCTACCTCTCAGACTTGTGGAGGAGGAAGGAATTTATGACCAGAGGAGAACTAGAGATCATTATTGATCACAAAATAGAAGATTTTGATTACATCAAACTAAAAAGTTTCTGTACAAATAATACTAATGCAAACAAGATTAGAAGGGAAGTAACAAATTGGGAAAATATTTTTAAAAACAAAGGTTCTGACAAAGGTCTCATTTCCAAAATATATAGAGAACTGACCATAATTTATAAGAAACCAAACCATTCTCCAATTGATAAATGGTCAAAGGATATGAACAGACAATTCTCAGAGGAACAAATTGAAACTATATCCACTCACATGAAAGAGTGTTCCAAATCACTACTGATCAGAGAAATGCAAATTAAGACCACTCTGAGATACCACTACACACCTGTCAGATTGGCTAAGATGACAGGAACAAATAATGACAAATGTTGGAGGGGATGTGGGGAAACTGGGACACTAATACATTGCTGGTGGAGTTGTGAAAGAATCCAGCCATTCTGGAGAGCAATCTGGAATTATGCCCAAAAAGTTATCAAACTGTGCATACCCTTTGACCCAGCAGCGCTACTACTGGGATTATATCCCAAAGAAATACTAAAGAGCGGAAAGAGACATATATGTGCCAAAATGTTTGTGGCAGCTCTTTTTGTTGTAGCTAGAAACTGGAAGATGAATGGATGTCCATCAGTTGGAGAATGGTTGGGTAAATTGTGGTATATGAAAGTTATGGAATATTATTGCTCAGTAAGAAAGGACCAGCAGGAGGAATACAGAGAGGGTTGGAGAGACTTAAATCAACTGATGCTGAGTGAAATGAGCAGAACCAGAAGATCACTATATACTTCAACAACGATACTGTATGAGGATGTATTCTGATGGAAGTGGAAATCTTCAACATAAAGAAGATCCAACTCACTTCCAGTTGATCAATGATGGACAGAGGTAGATACACCCAGAGAAGAAACACTGGGAGGGGAATGTAAATTGTTAGCACTAATATCTGTCTGCCCAGGTTGCATGTACCTTCGGATTCTAATGTTTATTGTGCAACAAGAAAATGATATTCACACACATGTATTGTACTTAGACTATATTGTAACACATGTAAAATGTATGGTATTGCCTGTCGTCGGGGGGAGGGAATAAGGGAGGGGGGGTAATTTGGAAAAATGAATACAAGGGATAATATTATAAAATATATATATATATATAATAAAAAAATTAAAAAAAAAAAAAAAAAAAAAAGAAAATAAAAAGTTTAAAAAAATTAAAAAAAAAAAAAAAAAAAAAAAAGAAAAGGAAACAAAGGGAAAACTAGACTCAATAGAATGGGAAGTAGAGAGGAAGAAGTATCCAAAGGAATGGATTTTCCCAAAGGAAATAACTGGAACTGTTGCCTGCACATTCGCTCATTCCACTATATCGATCCCTGTTAAGAATCCTTTAATCAGATTTAGATATAAGGAAGATGATGGATTTTGCCCAAAAAGTTCCATTGAAGTCAATAGGAGAGAATTATCATCAACTAGAAATTACCCAATTGAAGTGGAAACAAGAGGAACACTAGACTCAGAATGGGAAATAGAGAGGAACTAGTATCCAAAGGAATGGATTTTCCCAAAGGAAATAAGTGGAACTGTTGCCTGCCCATTCGCTCATTCCACTATATCGATCCCTGTTAAGAATCCTTTGATCAGCTTTAGATATAAGGAAGATGATGGATTTTGCCCAAAAAGTTCCATTGAAGTCAATAGGAGAGAATTATCAACTAGAAATTACCCAATTGAAGTGGAAACAAGCGGAACACTAGACTCAATAGAATGGGAAATAGAGAGGAACAAGCATCCAAAGGAATGGATTTTCCCAAAGGAAATAACTGGAACTATTGCCTGCACATTCACTCATTCCATTGTTTAGGATTCCTGTTAAGAATCCTTTGATCAGATTTAGATATAAAGAAGATGATGAATTGTGCCCAAAATGTTCCATTGATGCCAATAGGACAGAATTTTCTTCAAGTATAATGTTCCTAAATGCAAAGGAAACAAAGGGAAAAGTAGACTCAAGAGAATGGGAAATAGAGAGGAACTAGTATCCAAAGGAATGGATTTTCCCAAAGGAAATAAGTGGAACTGTTGCCAGCACATTCGCTCATTCCACTATATCGATCCCTGTTAAGAATCCTTTGATCAGCTTTAGATATAAGGAAGATGATGGTTTTTTCCCAAAAAGTTCCATTGAAGCCAATAGGAGTGAATTATCATCAACTATAATGTTCCCAAATGAAAAGGAAACAAAGGGAAAACTAGACTCAATAGAATGGGAAATAGAGAGGAACAAGTATCCAAAGGAATGGATTTTCCGAAAGCAAATAACTGGAACTGTTGCCTG
The DNA here is from genome assembly GCF_048593235.1 of Sminthopsis crassicaudata. Classification (NCBI taxonomy): domain Eukaryota; kingdom Metazoa; phylum Chordata; class Mammalia; order Dasyuromorphia; family Dasyuridae; genus Sminthopsis; species Sminthopsis crassicaudata. Next base: position 454,542,610 of record NC_133617.1, read on the forward strand.
CACATTCGCTCATTCCACTGTATCGATCCCTGTTAAGAATCCTTTGATCAGCTTTAGATATACAGAACATAATGCATCTTGTACGGAAAGTCCTGTTGAAGCAAATAGGAGAGAATTAAAATCAACAATAAAGTTCACAAATGAAGAGGAAACAAGAGAAACACAAGATTCAATAGAATTGGAAATAGAGAGCAAAAAGTATCCAAAGGAAAGGATGTTCCCAAAGGAAATAACTAGAACTAAGGCCTGCACATTGTTTCATTCCACTGTAGAGGATTCCTTTTAAGAATCCTTTGATCAGGGGGGGCGGAGCCAAGATGGCGGAGAAGAAACACACTACTCAGTGAAGGTCCTCACTCCCTCACAACCAATTAGATAAATTAAGTCTCAAAATTAGCTCAGGACTGATAGATACCACAAGGACTGGAAGCACGACTTACCAGCTGAAGAGAATCTGGAGTTTCAACAGGAAAGGTCAGTTCTCAGGGGAGGAATAAGAAAGACCAGCACAGACGGTGGGGTAGGGGCACACTGCGCCCATTGCGCTGGGAGGGGCTCTGGGATCAGAGAAGCCACTGAGGTAAAGGAATCTGGCACAGGCTGTTAGCTCTTCTCTGCTAATTATTTAGCAGTTCAGAAGAGAAAGCCAAAATATTTTAAAACTCAGATTAGATTCCCCCCCCCCCCCCCACCTTGGGGGTGACTCGGCAGATTCGGCACCAGGGGGTGTGGCCTCAGCTACCTCCTGAGAATAGTTAAGAGACTGACAAGTGGGTGGATACGGCCCAAGGCAACACACACGGCCTAGCTTAGCTGGAGGGAGTGGAACTCAGCTCCAGGAAGTCCCAGAGAAGCGGAACCTTTGAACTAGGGACCGCGGTTTCTGGCAGACACTTCCAGTTTGAGTGCAGGGGCTTCTCACGTCACCTGCTGCAGACATCCACTCCCCACCCGGACACATAGGCTGAGCTTCTTGCTGTCTTCACTATTCTACGCCCTCAAAGCACAGCAGTGCTAATCACCTCTGAGGCACTTCCAGGGAGGGGGTGGGGAACTCTCTCCCAGAGCTCTCTCTTAGCGCGGGCGCAGGGGCCGCTGCATCCATCCGGTCTGGGAGGAAGCTGGTAAAGAAGTAAATAATTTCCTACCCCAGGGACAGACCCCAAAACATTTTTTAAGTATGAGCAAAAAAGCTAGAAAAACTATAGATTCCTTCTATACAGAGAAAGAGCGGGTACCCAACCCCGAGGAAGTTAACAGCAAAGATTCAGAAGATAACAACCTAAAGGGGAACGATTCCTGCCCCCCATCACATAACTCTCTCCTAGAAGAAGCTCTTAAGAAATTGAGGGAGATCGAAGAAAATTGGGGCAAGGAAAGGGAAGTTATGATAGAGAACAACAATGTCCTGAAATTGGAGTTGGAAAAAATAAAGAATTCACAGGAGATGCAGGGAAACAAAATTAGTGAATTAGAAAAGGTTAAAAAAACACAGGAAAGTAGGATTTCTGAATTGGAAAAGATAAAAAAGTCTCAAGAAAATAGAATTTCTGAATTGGAAAAAGAAAATAATTCTCAAAAAAAAAAAATTAGGGAAATGGAAAAAAATTCAATAGAGCAAAATAATTCATTTAAAAACGAAATTGGGCATTTACAAAAAGAACTAAAAACTGTGAAAGAAGAAAATAACTCCTTAAAAGTCAGGATGGAACAAATAGAAATGAATGATTCACAGAGAACCCAAGAATCAGTCAAACAAAACAAAAAAAATGAGAAGCTGGAGAACAACGTCAAATACTTACTGGGAAAATCTATAGACCTGGAAAATAGATCTAGGAGAGATAATCTGCGGATTATTGGTCTTCCAGAAAACTATGACCAAAAAAAGAGCCTAGATTCTATTTTACAGGAAATTATCAAAGAGAACTGTCCAGAGATAATAGAAACAGAAGGGAAAATAGATGTGGAAAGAATTCATCGAACTCCTTCTGAAATAGACCCTAAAAAAAGAACACCACGGAATATTGTGGCTAAGCTGCAGAATTACCACACAAAGGAGAAAATCCTGCAAGCAGCTAGAAAAAAACAATTTAAATACCAAGGTGCCACAATAAGGGTCACCCAAGATCTGGCTGCCTCCACATTAAAAGATAGAAGGGCCTGGAACCTGATATTCCGTAAGGCAAAAGATCAAGGACTGCAACCAAGAATGAACTACCCAGCTAAGTTTAGCATCTTTTTCCACGGAAGAAGATGGTCATTCAATGAAACAGAGGAATTCTATATGTTTCTAAGAAAAAAACCAGACTTAAACAAAAAATTTGATCTACATCCACAAGACTGAAGAGAAACAGAAAAAGGTACACAGAACCCTTGAGAACTGTAACTCTGTTGTGGGTATATAAAAAATACTCAAGGATAACTTGATTTTACTGATATAAAAGAAAAAAAGGGGGGTGTAGTAAAGGGAAGGAGGTCGGTTCAGAAAAAGGGGAAGGAGTGATAAAAAGAGGGAAACTACATCCCAGGAAGAGACATAGAAAATACACCATATCTGAGGGAACTTAGTGAGGGGGAGAATCATTGTGTGAATCTTACTCTCATCAGAAGAGGCTCAAAGAGTAAATAATTAACATATTTGTTTTTCAGAGAATTTTCTCTCACCTCATTAAAAGGGGGGAGAGGAAAAGGGAAAAGGAAAAGGGGAATAAGTGAAGGGACTTGGAGGGAGGGGGGAGGGATCCTAAAAAAAAAAAAAAAAAAAAAAAAAAAAAAGAGGGAGGGTTGCGCGTCACAAGGGGGGTCTGTAAATTAAATATCGGGGAGGGGGATCAGGGGGGTCAAGGGAAAAAAGCATAATCTGGGGATAATACGATGGCAGGAAATACAGAATTAGTAATTTTAACTGTAAATGTAAATGGGATGAACGATCCCATCCAACGGAGACTGATAGTAGATTGGATCAAAAAGTAGAACCCTACAATATGTTGTCTACAGGAAACACACTTAAAGCAGGGAGATACATACAGAGTAAAGGTAAAAGGTTGGAACAGAGCTTATTATGCTTCAGGTAAAGCCAAAAAAGCAGGGGTAGCTATCCTTATCTCAGATCAAGCAAAAGCAGAAGTAGATCTCGTTAAAAAAGATAAGGAAGGAAACTATATCCTGCTGAAAGGTAGCATAAATAATGAAGCCATATCAATACTAAACATATATGCACCAAGTGGTATAGCATCTAACTTTCTAAAGGAAAAGTTAAGAGAACTGCAAGAAGAAATAGACAGTAAAACTATAATAGTGGGAGATCTCAACCTTGCACTCTCAGATTTAGACAAATCAAACCACAAAACAAACAAGAAAGAAATTAAAAAAGTAAATAGAACATTAGAAAAACTAGGTATGATAGACCTTTGGAGAAAACTGAATGGCAATAGGAAGGAATATACTTTCTTCTCAGCAGTTCATGGATCCTATACAAAAATTGACCATATATTAGGACATAAAGATCTCAAAATTAAATGTAGGAAGGCAGAAATAATAAATGCCTTCTTCTCAGATCACAATGCAATAAAAGCTACATTCAGTAAAAAGTTAGGGGTAAATAGACCAAAAAGTAATTGGAAACTGAATAATCTCATCTTAAAGAATGAATGGGTGAAAGAGCAAATTATAGAAACAATTAACAATTTCACCCAAGATAATGATAATGATGAGACATCATATCAAAATCTTTGGGATGCAGCTAAAGCAGTAATAAGGGGAAATTTTATATCTTTAGAGGCTTATTTGAAGAAAATTGAGAAAGAGAAGATTAACGAATTGGGCTTACAACTTAAAAGGCTAGAAAAAGACCAAATTATAAACCCCCAATCAAAAATTAAACTCGAAATACAAAAATTAAAAGGAGAAATCAATAAAATTGAAAGTAAAAAAACTATTGAATTAATAAATAAAACCAAGAGTTGGTTTTATGAAAAAGCCAATAAAATAGATAAACCTTTGGTAAATTTGATCAAAAAAAAGAAAGAGGAAAATCAAATTGATAGTCTTAGAAATGAAAAGGGGGATTTTTCCACCAATGAAGAGGAAATTAGAGAAATAATAAGGAGTTACTTTGCCCAACTTTATGCCAATAAATTTGATAACTTAAGTGAAATGGATGACTTTCTCCAAAAATATAGGCTCCCTAGATTAACAGAGGAGGAGATAAATTGCTTAAATAGTCCCATTTCAGAAAAAGAAATAGAACAAGCTATTAATCAACTCCCCAGGAAAAAATCCCCAGGGCCAGATGGATTCACATGTGAATTCTACCAAACATTTAAAGAACAATTAGCCCCAATGTTATATAAATTATTTGAAAAAATAGGGGATGAAGGAGTCCTACCAAACTCCTTTTATTACACAGACATGGTACTGATACCTAAACCTGGTAGATCGAAAACTGAGAAAGAAAATTATATACCAATCTCCTTAATGAATATTGATGCTAAAATCTTAAATAAGATATTAGCAAAAAGACTTCAGAAAATCATCTCCAAGATAATACACTATGATCAAGTAGGATTTATTCCAGGAATGCAGGGCTGGTTTAATATTAGGAAAACTATTAGTATAATTGACCATATTAATAATCAAATTAATAAGAACCATATGATCATCTCAATAGATGCAGAAAAAGCTTTTGACAAAATCCAACATCCATTCCTACTAAAAACTCTTGAGAGTATAGGAATAAATGGATTATTCCTTAGAATAATCAGGAGTATATATTTAAGACCGTCAGTAAGCATAATATGCAATAGAAATAAACTGCAACCTTTCCCAGTAAGATCAGGAGTGAAACAAGGTTGCCCACTATCACCATTACTATTCAATATAGTACTAGAAACGCTAGCCTCGGCAATAAGAGCCGAGAAAGAGATTCAAGGAATTAGAGTAGGAAATGAGGAAATCAAACTATCACTTTTTGCAGATGACATGATGGTATACTTAGAGAACCCCAAAGACTCTGCTAAAAAGCTACTAGAGAAGGGATTTTTCTAAAGGAAATAACTGGAACTATTACCTGCACATTCACTCATTCCACTGTAAAGGATTCCTGCTAAGAATCCCTTGATCATCTTTATTTAGATATACTGAAGATTATCTGCATCTTGTACAGAAAGTCCAGTTGAAGCAAATAGGAGAGAATTATCATCAACTATAAAGTTCCGAATTGAAAAAGAAACATCAGACACATTAGCCTCAATAGAATGGGAAATAGACAGGAACAAGTATCCGAAGGAATGGATTTTCCGGAACGAAATAACTGGAACTATTGCCTGCACATTCACTCATTCAACTGTAAAGGATTCCTGTTAAGAATCCCTTAATCAGCTTTAGATATACAGAAGATAATGCATCTTGTACAGAAAGTCCAGTTGAAGCAAATAAGAGAATTATCATAAACTATAAAGTTCCTAATTGAAAAGGAACCATCAGGAACACTAGGCTCAATAGAATGGAAAATAGAGAGGAACAAATATCCGAAGGAATGGATTTTCCGTAAGGAAATAACTGGAATTATTGCCTGCACATTCACTCATTCCACTGTAAAGGATTCCTGTTAAGAATCCCTTGATCAGCTTTAGATATACAGAAGATACTGCATCTTGTATAGAAAGTCCAGTTGAAACAAATAGGAGAGAATTAACATCAACTACAAAGTTCCTAATTGAAAAGGAAACAAAGGGAAAACTAGATTCAATAGAATGGGAAATAGAGAGGAACAAGTATCCACAGGAATGGATTTTCCTAAAGGAAATAACTAGAACTATTGCTTGCACATTCACTCATTCCACTGTAAAGGATTCCTGTTAAGAATCCCTTGATCAACTTTAGATATACAGAAGATAATGCATCTTGTACAGAAAGTCCAGTTGAATCAAATAGGAGAGAATTAATATCAACTATAAAGTTCCTAATTGAAAAGGAAACAAAGGGAAAACTAGACTCAATAGAATGGGAAATAGAGATCAACAAGTATCCACAGGAAAGGATTTTCCTAAAGGAAATAACTGGAACTATTGCCTGCACATTCACTCATTCCACTGTAAGGGATTCCTGTTAAGAATCCCTAGATCAGCTTTAGATATACAGAAGATAATGCATCTTGTACAGAAAGTCCAGTTGAAGTAAATGGGATTTAATTAACATCAACCATAAAGTTCCTAATTGAAAAGGAAACAAAGGGAAAACTAGACTCAATAGAATGGGAAATAGAGAGGAACAAGTATCCACAGGAATGGATTATCCTAAAGGAAATAACTGGATCTATTGCCTGCACATTCACTCATTCCACTGTAAAGGAATCCTGTTAAGAATCCCTTGATCACCTTAAGATATACAGAAGATAATGCATCTGGTACAGAAAGTCCAGTTGAAGCAAATAGGATTTAATTAACATCAATTATAATGTTGCTAATTGAAAAGGAAACAAAGGGAAAACTAGATTCAATAGAATGGGAAATAGAGAGGAACAAGTATCCACAGGAATGGATTTTCCTAAAGGAAATAACTGGAACTATTGCTTGCACATTAACTCATTCCACTGTAAAGGATTCCTGTTAAGAATCCCTTGATCAGCTTTAGATATACAGAAGATAATGCATCTTGTAGAGAAAGTCCAATTGAAGTAAATAGGAGAGAATTATCATCAACTATAAAGTTCCTAATTGAAAAGGAACCATCAGGCACACAAGCCTCAATAGAATGGAAAATAGAGAGGAACAAGTATCGGAAGGAATCGATCTTCCCTATGGAAATAACTGGAACTATTGCCTGCACATTCACTCATTCCACTGTAAAGGATTCCTGTTAAGAATCCCTTGATCAGCTTTATATATACAGAAGATAATGCATCTTGTACAGAAAGTCCAGTTGAAGCAAATAGGAGAGAATTATCATCAACTATAAAGTTCCTAATTGAAAAGGAAACAAAGAGAAAACTAGACTCAATAGAATGGGAAATAAAGAGGAAAAAGTGTCCAAAAGAAGGGATTTTTCCAAAGGAAATAACGAACTATTACCTGCACATTCACTCATTCCACTGTAAATGATTCCAGTTAAGAATCCCTTGATCATCTTTATTTAGATATACAGAAGATTATCTGCATCTTGTACAGAAAGTCCAGTTGAAGCAAATAGGAGAGAATTATCATCAACTATAAAGTTCCGATTTGAAAAAGAAACATCAGACACATTATCCTCAATAGAATGGGAAATAGACAGGAACAAGTATCCGAAGGAATGGATTTTCAGGAAGGAAATAACTGGAACTATTGCCTGAACATTCACTCATTCCACTGTAAAGGATTCCTGTTAAGAATCCCTTAATCAGCTTTAGATATACAGAAGATAATGAATCTTGTACAGAAAGTCCAGTTGAAGCAAATAGGAGAGAATTAACATCAACTATAAAGTTGCTATTTGAAAAGTTAACAAAGGGAAAACTAGATTCAATAGAATGGGAAATAGAGAGGAACAGGTATCCACAGGAATGGATTTTCCTAAAGGAAATAACTGGAACTATTGCTTGCACATTCACTCATTCCACTGTAAAGGATTCCTGTTAAGAATCCCTTAATCAGCTTTAGATATACAGAAGATAATGAATCTTGTACAGAAAGTCCAGTTGAAGCAAATAGGAGAGAATTAACATCAACTATAAAGTTGCTATTTGAAAAGGTAACAAAGGGAAAACTAGATTCAATAGAATGGGAAATAGAGAGGAACAGGTATCCACAGGAATGGATTTTCCTAAAGGAAATAACTGGAACTATTGCTTGCACATTAACTCATTCCACTGTAAAGGATTCCTGTTAAGAATCCCTTGATCAACTTTAGATATACAGAAGATAATGCATCTTGTACAGAAAGTCCAATTGAAGTAAATAGGAGAGAATTAACATCAACTATAAAGTTCCTAATTGAAAAGGAAACATCAGGCACACTAGCCTCAATAGAATGGGAAATAGAGAGGAACAAGTATCCGAAGGTATTGATTTTCCCTAAGGAAATAACTGGAACTAATGCCTGCACATTCTTCATTCCACTGTAAAGGATTCCTGTTAAGAATCCCTTGATCAGCTTTAGATATACAGAAGATAATGCATCTTGTAGAGAAAGTCCAGGTGAAGCAAATAGTAGAAAATTATCATCAACTATAAAGTTCCTAATTGAAAAGGAACCATCAGGCACACAAGCCTCAATAGAATGGAAAATAGAGAGGAACAAGTATCGGAAGGAATCGATCTTCCCTATGGAAATAACTGGAACTATTGCCTGCACATTCACTCATTCCACTGTAAAGGATTCCTGTTAAGAATCCCTTGATCAGCTTTATATATACAGAAGATAATGCATCTTGTACAGAAAGTCCAGTTGAAGCAAATAGGAGAGAATTATCATCAACTATAAAGTTCCTAATTGAAAAGGAAACAAAGAGAAAACTAGACTCAATAGAATGGGAAATAAAGAGGAAAAAGTGTCCAAAAGAAGGGATTTTTCCAAAGGAAATAACGAACTATTACCTGCACATTCACTCATTCCACTGTAAATGATTCCAGTTAAGAATCCCTTGATCATCTTTATTTAGATATACAGAAGATTATCTGCATCTTGTACAGAAAGTCCAGTTGAAGCAAATAGGAGAGAATTATCATCAACTATAAAGTTCCGATTTGAAAAAGAAACATCAGACACATTATCCTCAATAGAATCGGAAATAGACAGGAACAAGTATCCGAAGGAATGGATTTTCAGGAAGGAAATAACTGGAACTATTGCCTGAACATTCACTCATTCCACTGTAAAGGATTCCTGTTAAGAATCCCTTAATCAGCTTTAGATATACAGAAGATAATGAATCTTGTACAGAAAGTCCAGTTGAAGCAAATAGGAGAGAATTAACATCAACTATAAAGTTGCTATTTGAAAAGGTAACAAAGGGAAAACTAGATTCAATAGAATGGGAAATAGAGAGGAACAGGTATCCACAGGAATGGATTATCCTAAAGGAAATAACTGGATCTATTGCCTGCACATTCACTCATTCCACTGTAAAGGAATCCTGTTAAGAATCCCTTGATCACCTTAAGATATACAGAAGATAATGCATCTGGTACAGAAAGTCCAGTTGAAGCAAATAGGATTTAATTAACATCAATTATAATGTTGCTAATTGAAAAGGAAACAAAGGGAAAACTAGATTCAATAGAATGGGAAATAGAGAGGAACAAGTATCCACAGGAATGGATTTTCCTAAAGGAAATAACTGGAACTATTGCTTGCACATTAACTCATTCCACTGTAAAGGATTCCTGTTAAGAATCCCTTGATCAACTTTAGATATACAGAAGATAATGCATCTTGTACAGAAAGTCCAATTGAAGTAAATAGGAGAGAATTAACATCAACTATAAAGTTCCTAATTGAAAAGGAAACATCAGGCACACTAGCCTCAATAGAATGGGAAATAGAGAGGAACAAGTATCCGAAGGTATTGATTTTCCCTAAGGAAATAACTGGAACTAATGCCTGCACATTCTTCATTCCACTGTAAAGGATTCCTGTTAAGAATCCCTTGATCAGCTTTAGATATACAGAAGATAATGCATCTTGTAGAGAAAGTCCAGTTGAAGCAAATAGTAGAAAATTATCATCAACTATAAAGTTCCTAATTGAAAAGGAACCATCAGGCACACAAGCCTCAATAGAATGGAAAATAGAGAGGAACAAGTATCGGAAGGAATCGATCTTCCCTATGGAAATAACTGGAACTATTGCCTGCACATTCACTCATTCCACTGTAAAGGATTCCTGTTAAGAATCCCTTGATCAGCTTTATATATACAGAAGATAATGCATCTTGTACAGAAAGTCCAGTTGAAGCAAATAGGAGAGAATTATCATCAACTATAAAGTTCCTAATTGAAAAGGAAACAAAGAGAAAACTAGACTCAATAGAATGGGAAATAAAGAGGAAAAAGTGTCCAAAAGAAGGGATTTTTCCAAAGGAAATAACGAACTATTACCTGCACATTCACTCATTCCACTGTAAATGATTCCAGTTAAGAATCCCTTGATCATCTTTATTTAGATATACAGAAGATTATCTGCATCTTGTACAGAAAGTCCAGTTGAAGCAAATAGGAGAGAATTATCATCAACTATAAAGTTCCGATTTGAAAAAGAAACATCAGACACATTATCCTCAATAGAATCGGAAATAGACAGGAACAAGTATCCGAAGGAATGGATTTTCAGGAAGGAAATAAATAACTGGAACTATTGCCTGAACATTCACTCATTCCACTGTAAAGGATTCCTGTTAAGAATCCCTTAATCAGCTTTAGATATACAGAAGATAATGAATCTTGTACAGAAAGTCCAGTTGAAGCAAATAGGAGAGAATTAACATCAACTATAAAGTTGCTATTTGAAAAGGTAACAAAGGGAAAACTAGATTCAATAGAATGGGAAATAGAGAGGAACAGGTATCCACAGGAATGGATTTTCCTAAAGGAAATAACTGGAACTATTGCTTGCACATTCACTCATTCCACTGTAAAGGATTCCTGTTAAGAATCCCTTAATCAGCTTTAGATATACAGAAGATAATGAATCTTGTACAGAAAGTCCAGTTGAAGCAAATAGGAGAGAATTAACATCAACTATAAAGTTGCTATTTGAAAAGGTAACAAAGGGAAAACTAGATTCAATAGAATGGGAAATAGAGAGGAACAGGTATCCACAGGAATGGATTTTCCTAAAGGAAATAACTGGAACTATTGCTTGCACATTCACTCATTCCACTGTAAAGGATTCCTGTTAAGAATCCCTTGATCAACTTTAGATATACAGAAGATAATGCATCTTGTACAGAAAGTCCAATTGAAGTAAATAGGAGAGAATTAACATCAACTATAAAGTTCCTTATTGAAAAGGAAACATCAGGCACACTAGCCTCAATAGAATGGGAAATAGAGAGGAACAAGTATCCGAAGGTATTGATTTTCCCTAAGGAAATAACTGGAACTAATGCCTGCACATTCTTCATTCCACTGTAAAGGATTCCTGTTAAGAATCCCTTGATCAGCTTTAGATATACAGAAGATAATGCATCTTGTAGAGAAAGTCCAGTTGAAGCAAATAGTAGAAAATTATCATCAACTATAAAGTTCCTAATTGAAAAGGAACCATCAGGCACACAAGCCTCAATAGAATGGAAAATAGAGAGGAACAAGTATCGGAAGGAATCGATCTTCCCTATGGAAATAACTGGAACTATTGCCTGCACATTCACTCATTCCACTGTAAAGGATTCCTGTTAAGAATCCCTTGATCAGCTTTATATATACAGAAGATAATGCATCTTGTACAGAAAGTCCAGTTGAAGCAAATAGGAGAGAATTATCATCAACTATAAAGTTCCTAATTGAAAAGGAAACAAAGAGAAAACTAGACTCAATAGAATGGGAAATAAAGAGGAAAAAGTGTCCAAAAGAAGGGATTTTTCCAAAGGAAATAACGAACTATTACCTGCACATTCACTCATTCCACTGTAAATGATTCCAGTTAAGAATCCCTTGATCATCTTTATTTAGATATACAGAAGATTATCTGCATCTTGTACAGAAAGTCCAGTTGAAGCAAATAGGAGAGAATTATCATCAACTATAAAGTTCCGATTTGAAAAAGAAACATCAGACACATTATCCTCAATAGAATCGGAAATAGACAGGAACAAGTATCCGAAGGAATGGATTTTCAGGAAGGAAATAAATAACTGGAACTATTGCCTGAACATTCACTCATTCCACTGTAAAGGATTCCTGTTAAGAATCCCTTAATCAGCTTTAGATATACAGAAGATAATGAATCTTGTACAGAAAGTCCAGTTGAAGCAAATAGGAGAGAATTAACATCAATTATAAAGTTGCTATTTGAAAAGGTAACAAACGGAAAACTAGATTCAATAGAATGGGAAATAGAGAGGAACAGGTATCCACAGGAATGGATTTTCCTAAAGGAAATAACTGGAACTATTGCTTGCACATTCACTCATTCCACTGTAAAGGATTCCTGTTAAGAATCCCTTAATCAGCTTTAGATATACAGAAGATAATGAATCTTGTACAGAAAGTCCAGTTGAAGCAAATAGGAGAGAATTAACATCAACTATAAAGTTGCTATTTGAAAAGGTAACAAAGGGAAAACTAGATTCAATAGAATGGGAAATAGAGAGGAACAGGTATCCACAGGAATGGATTTTCCTAAAGGAAATAACTGGAACTATTGCTTGCACATTCACTCATTCCACTGTAAAGGATTCCTGTTAAGAATCCCTTAATCAGCTTTAGATATACAGAAGATAATGCATCTTGTACACAAAGTCCAGTTGAAGCAAATAGGAGAGAATTATCATCAACTATGAAGTTCCTAATTGAAAAGGAAACATCAGACACTCTAGACTCAATAGAATGGGAAATAAAGAGGAACAAGTGTACAAAAGAAGGGATTTTTCCAAAGTAAATAACTGGAACTATTACCTGCACATTCACTCATTCCACTGTAAAGGATTCCTGCTAAGAATCCCTTGATCATCTTTATTTAGATATACAGAAGATTATCTGCATCTTGTACAGAAAGTCCAGTTGAAGCAAATAGGAGAGAATTATCATCAACTATAAAGTTCCGAATTGAAAAAGAAACATCAGACACATTAGCCTCAATAGAATGGGAAATAGACAGGAACAAGTATCCGAAGGAATGGATTTTCCGGAAGGAAATAACTGGAACTATTGCCTGCACATTCACTCATTCCACTGTAAAGGATTCCTGTAAACAATCCCTTGATCAGCTTTAGATATACAGAAGATAATGCATCTTGTACAGAAAGTCCAGTTGAAGCAAATAGGATTTAATTAACATCAACTATAAAGTTCCTAATTGAAAAGGAAACATCAGGAACACTAGCCTCAATAGAATGGGAAATAGAGAAGTACAAGTATCCGAAGGAATGGATTTTCCTATAGGAAATAACTGGAACTATTGCCTGCACATTCACTCATTCCATTGTAAAGGATTCCTGTTAAGAATCCCTTGATCAGCTTTAAATATACAGAAGATAATGCCTCTTGTAGAGAAAGTCCAGTTGAAGCAAATAGGAGAGAATTATCATCAACTATAAAGTTCCTACTTGAAAAGGAACCATCAGGCACACTAGCCTCAATAGAATGGAAAATAGAGAGGAACAAGTATCGGAAGGAATAGATCTTCCCTATGGAAATAACTGGAACTATTTCCTGCACATTCACTCATTCCACTGTAAAGGATTCCTGTTAAGAATCCTTTGATCAGCTTTAGATATACAGAAGATAATGCATCTTGTACAGAAAGTCCAGTTGAAGCAAATAGGATTTAATTAACATCAACTATATAGTTCCTAATTGAAAAGGAAACAAAGGGAAAACTAGACTCAATAGAATGGGAAATAGAGACCAACAAGTATCCACAGGAATGGATTTTCCTAAAGGAAATAACTGGAACTATTGCCTGCACATTCACTCATTCCATTGTAAAGGATTCCTGTTAAGAATCCCTTGATCAGCTTTAAATATACAGAAGATAATGCATCTTGTACAGAAAGTCCAGTTGAAGCAAATAGGAGAGAATTATCATCAATTATAAAGTTCCTAATTGAAAAGGAACCATCAGGCACACTAGCCTCAATAGAATGGAAAATAGAGAAACAAGTATCCGAAGGAATGGATTTTCCCTAAGGAAATAACTGGAACTATTGCCTGCACATTCACTCATTCCACTGTAAAGGATTCCTGTTAAGAATCCCTTGATCACTAGTTCTCCTCTGGTCATAAATTCCTTCCTCCTCCACAAGTCTGAGAGGTAGATTATCCTCTGTTCCTCTAATCTATTTATTATCTCCCTCTTTATGCCTAAATCATGGATCCATTTTGATCTTATCTTGGTATATGGTGTTAAGTGTGGATCCATATCTAATTTCTGCCCTACTAATTTCCAGTTTTCCCAACAGTTTTTTCCGAATAATGAATTTTTATTCCTAATGTGTGAATCTTTGGGTTTGTCAAAGATTAGATTGCTATAGATGTACCCTTTTTTGTCCTTTGTATTTAATCTGTTCCACTGATCTACCGGTCTATTTCTTAGCCAATACCAAATGGTTTTGGTGACTGCTGCTATATAATATAGCTTTAGATCAGGTACACTAAGACCACCTTCCTCTGAGATTTTTTTCATTAGTTCCCTTGCAATTCTCGACCTTTTATTCTTCCATATGAATTTTGTTGTTATTTTTTCTAGGTCATTGAAATAGTTTCTTCGGAGTCTGATTGGTATAGCACTAAATAAATAGATTAGTTTGGGGAATATTGTCATCTTTATTATATTCGCTCGGCCTATCCAAGAGCACTGAATGTCTTTCCAATTATTTAAATCTGATTTTATTTTTGTGGCAAGTGTTTTGTAATTTTTCTCATATAATTCCTGACTTTTCTTTGGTAGATGCATTCCCAAATATTTTATACTCTCAACATTTGTTTGGAATGGAATTTCTCTTTGTATCTCTTGCTGTTGCATTTTGTTAGTGATATATAAAAATGCCAAGGATTTATGTGGATTTATTTTGTATGCTGCCACTTTGCTGAAATTTTGAATTATTTCTAGTAGCTTTTTAGCAGAGTCTTTGGGCTTCTCTAAGTATACCATCATGTCATCTGCAAAAAGTGATAGTTTAATTTCCTCATTTCCTACTCTAATTCCTTGAATCTCTTTCTCGGCTCTTACTGCCGAGGCTAGCGTTTCTAGTACTATATTGAATAGTAATGTTGATAGTGGGCAACCTTGTTTCACTCCTGATCTTACTGGGAAAGGTTGCAGTTTATTTCTATTGCATATTATGCTTACTGAAGGTCTTAAATATATGCTCCTGATTATTCTAAGGAATAGTCCATTTATTCCTATACTCTCAAGAGTTTTTAGTAGGAATGGATGTTGGATTTTGTCAAATGCTTTTTCTGCATCTATTGAGATGATCATATGGTTCTTATTAATTTGATTATTAATATGGTCAATTATATTAATAGTTTTCCTAATATTAAACCAGCCCTGCATTCCTGGTATGAATTTTACTTGATCATAGTGTATTATCTTGGAGATGATTTTCTGAAGTCTTTTTGCTAATATCTTATTTAAGATTTTAGCGTCAATATTCATTAAGGAGATTGGTCTATAATTTTCTTTCTCAGTTTTCAATCGACCTGGTTTAGGTATCAGTACCATGTCTGTGTCATAAAAGGAGTTTGGTAGGACTCCTTCATCCCCTATTTTTTCAAATAATTTATATAACATTGGGGCTAATTGTTCTTTAAATGTTTGGTAGAATTCACATGTGAATCCATCTGGCCCTGGGGATTTTTTCCTGGGGAGTTGATTAATAGCTTGTTCTATTTCTTTTTCTGAAATGGGACTATTTAAGCAATTTATCTCCTCCTCTGTTAATCTAGGAAGCCTATATTTTTGGAGGAAGTCATCCATTTCACTTAAGTTATCAAATTTATTGGCATAAAGTTGGGCAAAGTAACTCATTATTTCTCTAATTTCCTCTTCATTGGTGGAAAGATCCCCCTTTTCATTTGTAAGACTATCAATTTGATTTTCCTCTTTCTTTTTTTTGATCAAATTTACCAATGGTTTATCTATTTTATTGGCTTTTTCATAAAACCAATTCTTGGTTTTATTTATTAATTCAATAGTTTTTTTACTTTCAATTTTATTGATTTCTCCTTTTAATTTTTGTATTTCAAGTTTAATTTTTGGTTGGGGGTTTATAATTTGGTCTTTTTCTAGCCTTTTAAGTTGTAAGCCCAATTCGTTAATCTTCTCTTTCTCAATTTTCTTCAAATAAGCCTCTAAGGATATAAAATTTCCCCTTATTACTGCTTTAGCTGCATCCCAAAGATTTTGATATGATGTCTTATCATTGTCATTATCTTGGGTGAAATTATTAATTGTTTCTATAATTTGCTCTTTGACCCAGTCATTCTTTAAGATGAGATTATTCAGTTTCCAATTACTTTTTGGTCAACTTATCCCTAACTTTTTACTGAATTTTATTGCATTGTGGTCTGAGAAGAAGGCATTTATTATTTCTGCCTTCCTACATTTAATTTTGAGATCTTTATGTCCTAATATATGGTCAATTTTTGTATAGGATCCATGAACTGCTGAGAAGAAAGTATATTTCTTTCTATTGCCATTCAGTTTTCTCCAAAGGTCTATCATACCTAGTTTTTCTAATGTTCTATTTACTTTTTTAATTTCTTTCTTGTTTGTTTTGTGGTTTGATTTGTCTAAATCTGAGAGTGCAAGGTTGAGATCTCCCACTATTATAGTTTTACTGTCTATTTCTTCTTGCAACTCTCTTAACTTTTCCTTTAGAAAGTTAGATGCTATACCACTTGGTGCATATATGTTTAGTATCGATATGGCTTCATTATTTATGCTACCTTTCAGCAGGATATAGTTTCCTTCTTATCTCTTTTAATTAGATCAACTTCTGCTTTTGCTTGATCTGAGATAAGGATAGCTACCCCTGCTTTTTTGGCTTTACCTGAAGCATAATAGATTCTGCTCCAACCTTTTACCTTTAATCTATATGTATCTCCCTGCTTTAAGTGTGTTTCCTGTAAACAACATATTGTAGGGTTCTGATTTTTGATCCAGTGTGCTATCCGTCTCCGTTGGATGGGAGCGTTCAACCCATTCCCATTTACAGTTAAAATTACTAATTCTGTATTTCCTGCCATCATATTATCCGCAGATTATGCTTTTTCCCTTGACCCCCCTGAACCCCTTCCCCAATATTTAATTTATAGATGATCAAAGGATTCTTTTTTTTTAATTAATAATTTTTTATTATATATATATTTTTTATAATATTATCCCTTGTATTCATTTTTCCAAATCATCCCCCCCTCCCTCTATTCCCTCCCCACGATGACAGGCAATCCCATACATTTTACATGTGTTACAATATAGTCTAGATACAATACATGTGTGTGAATATCATTTTCTTGTTGCACAATAAACTTTAGATTCCGAAGGTACATGTAACCTGGGCAGACAGATACTAGTGCTAACAATTTACATTCACTTCCCAGTGTTTCTTCTCTGGGTGTAGCTACCTCTGTCCATCATTGATCAACTGGAAGTGAGTTGGTTTTTCTTTATGTTGAAGATTTCCAATTCCATCAGAATACATCCTCATACAGTATTGTTGTTGAAGTGTACAGTGATCTTCTGGTTCTGCTCATTTCACTCAGCATCAGTTGATTTAAGTTTTTCCAGGCCTCTCTGTATTCCTCCTGCTGGTTATTTCTTACAGAGCAATAATATTCCATAACCTTCATGTACCATAATTTACCCAACCATTCTTCAACTGATGGACATGAATTCATCTTCCAGTTTCTAGCTACTACAAAAAGAGCTGCCACAAACATTTTGGCACATACAGGTCCCTTTCCACTCTTTAGTATTTCTTTGGGATATAAGCCCAGTAGTAGCGCTGCTGGGTCAAAGGGTATGCACAGTTTGATAACTTTTTGGCCATAATTCCTGGTTGCTCTACAGAATGGCTGGATTCTTTCGCAACTCCACCAGCAATGTATTAGTGTCCCAGTTTCCCCACATCCCCTCCAGCATTCATCATTATTTGTTCCTGTCATCTTAGCCAATCTGACAGGTGTGTCTTGGTATCTCAGAGTTGTCTTAATTTGCATTTCTCTGATCAATAGTGATTTGGAACACTCTTTCATGTGAGTGGATATAGTTTCAATTTCTTCCTCTGAGAATTGTCTGTTCATATCCTTTGACCATTTATCAATTGGAGAATGGTTCGGTTTCTTATAAATTAGGGTCAGTTCTCTATATATTTTGGAAATGAGACCTTTGTCAGAACCTTTGTTTTTAAAAATATTTTCCCAATTTGTTACTTCCCTTCTAATCTTGTTTGCATTAGTATAATTTGTACAGAAACTTTTTAGTTTGATGTAATCAAAATCTTCTATTTTGTGATCAATAATGATCTCTAGTTCTCCTCTGGTCATAAATGCCTTCCTGCTCCACAAGTCTGAGAGGTAGATTATCCTCTGTTCCTCTAATCTATTTATTATCTCCCTCTTTATGCCTAAATCATGGACCCATTTTGATCTTATCTTGGTATATGGTGTTAAGTGGGGATCCATATCTAATTTCTGCCATACTAATTTCCAGTTTTCCCAACAGTTTTTCCGAATAATGAATTTTTATCCCTAATGTTGGTATCTTTGGGTTTGTCAAAGATTACATTGCTATAGATGTACCCTTTTTTGTCCTTTGTATCTAATCTGTTCCACTGATCTACCGGTCTATTTCTTAGCCAATACCAAATGGTTTTGGTGACTGCTGCTATATAATATAGCTTTAGATCAGGTACACTAAGACCACCTTCCTCTGAGATTTTTTTCATTAGTTCCCTTGCAATTCTCGACCTTTTATTCTTCCATATGAATTTTGTTGTTATTTTTTCTAGGTCATTGAAATAGTTTCTTGGGAGTCTGATTGGTATAGCACTAAATAAATAGATTAGTTTGGGGAGTATTGTCATCTTTATTATATTCGCTCGGCCTATCCAAGAGCACTGAATGTCTTTCCAATTATTTAAATCTGATTTTATTTTTGTGGCAAGTGTTTTGTAATTTTTCTCATATAATTCCTGACTTTTCTTTGGTAGATGGATTCCCAAATACTTTATATTCTCAACATTTGTTTGGAATGGAATTTCTCTTTGTATCTCTTGCTGTTGCATTTTGTTAGTGATATATAAAAATGCCGAGGATTTATGTGGATTTATTTTGTTTCCTGCCACTTTGCTGAAATTTTGAATTATTTCTAGTAGCTTTTTAGCAGAGTCTTTGGGGTTCTCTAAGTATACCATCATGTCATCTGCAAAAAGTGATAGTTTGATTTCCTCATTTCCTACTCTAATTCCTTGAATCTCTTTCTCAGCTCTTATTGCCGAGGCTAGCGTTTCTAGTACTATATTGAATAGTAATGTTGATAGTGGGCAACCTTGTTTCACTCCTGATCTTACTGGGAAAGGTTGCAGTTTATTTCTATTGCATATTATGCTTACTGACGGTGTTAAATATATACTCCTGATAATTCTAAGGAATAATCCATTTATTCCGATACTCTCAAGAGTTTTTAGTAGGAATGGATGTTGGATTTTGTCAAATGCTTTTTATGCAGTTATTGGGATGATCATATGGTTTTTATTAATTTGATTATTAATATGGTCAATTATACTAATAGTTTTCCTAATATTAAACCAGCCCTGCATTCCTGGTATGAATTTTACTTGATCATAGTGTATTATCCTGGGGATGATTTTCTGAAGTCTTTTTGCTAATATCTTATTTAAGATTTTAGCATCAATATTCATTAAGGAAATTGGTCTATAATTTTCTTTCTCAGTTTTCAATCGACCTGGTTTAGGTATCAGTACCATGTCTGTGTCATAAAAGGAGTTTGGTAGGATTCCTTCATTCCCTATTTTTTCAAATAGTTTATATAGCATTGGGGCTAATTGTTCTTTAAATGTTTGTTAGAATTCACATGTAAATCCATCTGGTCCAGGAGATTTTTTCCTGGGGAGTTGATTAATAGCTTGTTCTATTTCTTTTTCTGAAATGGGACTATTTAAGAAATTTATTTCCTCCTCTGTTAATCTAGGAAGCCTATATTTTTGGAGGAAGTCATCCATTTCACTTAAGTTATCAAATTTATTGGCATAAAGTTGGGCAAAGTAACTCCTTATCATTTCTCTAATTTCCTCTTCATTGGTGGAAAGATCCCCCTTTTCATTTGTAAGACTAAGAATTTGATTTTCCTCTTTCTTTTTTCTGATCAGATATCTATTTTATTGGCTTTTTCATAAAAGCAACTCTTGGTTTTATTTATTAATTCAATAGTTTTTTTTTTACTTTAAATATTATTGATTTCTCCTTTTAATTTTTGTATTTCTAGTTTAATTTTTGGTTGGGGGTTTTTAATTTGGTCTTTTTCTAGCCTTTTAAGTTGGAAGCCCAATTCGTTAATCTTCTCTTTCTCTATTTTCTTCAAATAAGCCTCTAAAGATATAAAATTTCCCCTTATTACTGCTTTAGCTGCATCCCACACATTTTGGTATGATGTCTCATCATTGTCATTATCTTGGGTGAAATTATTAATTGTTTCTATAATTTGCTCTTTCACCCAGTCATTCTTTAAGATTAGATTATTCAGTTTCCAATTACTTTTTGGTCAACTTATCCCTAACTTTTTACTGAATTTTATTGCATTGTGGTCTGAGAAGAAGGCATTTATTATTTCTGCCTTCCTACATTTAATTTTGAGATCTTTATGTCCTAATATATGGTCAATTTTTGTATAGGATCCATGAACTGCTGAGAAGAAAGTATATTTCTTTCTATTGCCATTCAGTTTTCTCCAAAGGTCTATCATACCTAGTTTTTCTAATATTCTATTTACTTTTTTAATTTCTTTCTTGTTTGTTTTGTGGTTTGATTTGTCTAAATCTGAGAGTGCAAGGTTGAGATCTCCCACTATTATAGTTTTACTGTCTATTTCTTCTTGCAACTCTCTTAACTTTTCCTTTAGAAAGTTAGATGCTATACCACTTGGTGCATATATGTTTAGTATCGATATGGCTTCATTATTTATGCTACCTTTCAGCAGGATATAGTTTCCTTCTTATCTCTTTTAATTAGATCAACTTCTGCTTTTGCTTGATCTGAGATAAGGATAGCTACCCCTGCTTTTTTGGCTTTACCTGAAGCATAATAGATTCTGCTCCAACCTTTTACCTTTACTCTATATGTATCTCCCTGCCTTAAGTGTGTTTCCTGTAAACAACATATTGTAGGGTTCTGATTTTTGATCCAGGGTGCTATCCGTCTCCGTTGGATGGGAGCGTTCAACCCATTCCCATTTACAGTTAAAATTACTAATTCTGTATTTCCTGCCAACATATTATCCCCAGATTATGCTTTTTCCCTTGACCCCCCTGAACCCATTCCCCAATATTTAATTTATAGATGATCAAAGGATTCTTAACAAGAATCTTATACAGTGGAATGAGTGAATGTGTACGCAATAGTTCCAGTAATTTCCTTTGGGAAAATCCCTTCCTTTGTATACTTGTTCCTCTGTATTTCCCATTCTATTAAGTGTAGTTTTCCCTTTGTTTCCTCTGCATTTAGTAACCTTATAGTTGATGTTAATTCCCTCCTATTTGCTTCAACTGGACTTTCTGTACATGATCCATTATCTTCTGTATATCTAAAACTGATCAAAGGATTCTTAACAGGAGTCCTATACAGTGGAATGAGTGAATGTCCAGTTATTTTCTTTGGGAAAATCCATTCCTTTGGATACTTGTTCCTCTCTATTTCCCATTGTATTGAGTCTAGTGTTCTGTTGTTTCCTTTCCAATTGGGAACTTTATAGTTGATGTAAATTCTCTCCTATTTGCTGCAAAGGAACATTTTGGGCAAAATCCATCATCTTCTTTATATCTTAAGCTGATCAAAAGATTCTTAACTGGAATTCTATACAGTGGAATGAGTGAATGTGCAGGCAATAGTTCCAGTTATTTCCTTTGGGAAAATCCATTCCTTTAGATACTTGTTCCTCTCTGTTTCCTATTCTATTGAGTCTAGTTTTCCCATTGTTTCCTGTGCATTTAATAACATTATAGTTGATGTTAATTCTCTCCTATTTGCTTCAACTGGTCTTTCTGTACAAGGTACCTTATCTTCTGTATGTCTAAAGCTGATCAAAGGATTCTTTTTTTTTATTATATATATATATATATATATATATATATATATATTTATAATATTATCCCTTGTATTCATTTTTCTAAATCATCCTCCCCTCCCTCTATTCCCTCCCCCTGATGACAGGCAATCCCATACATTTTACATGTGTTACAATATAACCTAGATACAATACATGTGTGTAAATACCATTTTCTTGTTGCATAATAAGCATTAGATTCCGAAGGTACATGTAACCTGGGCAGACAGATATTAGTCCTAACAATTTACATTCACTTCCCTGTGTTTCTTCTCTGGGTGTAGCTACCTCTGTCCATCATTGATCAACTGGAAGTGAGTTGGCTCTTCTTTATGTTGAGGATTTCCACTTCCATCAGAATACATCTTCACACAGTATAGTTGTTGAAGTGTATAGTGATCTTCAGGTTCTGCTCATTTCACTCAGCATCAGTTGATGTAAGTCTCTCCAGGCCTCTCTGTATTCTTCCTGCTGGTCATTTCTTACAGAGCAATAATATTCCATAACCTTCATATACCATAATTTACCCAACCATTCTCCAGCTGATGGACATCCATTAATCTTCCAGATTCTAGCCACAACAAAAAGAGTTTGCCACAAACATTTTGGCACATATATGTCTCTTTCCGCTCTTTAGTATTTCTTTGGGATATAAGCCCAGTAGTAGCACTGCTGGGTTAAAGGGTATGCACAGTTTGATAGCTTTTTGGGCATAATTCCAGATTGCTCTCCAGAATGGCTGGATTCTTTCGCAACTCCACCAGCAATGTATTAGTGTCCCAGTTTCCCCACATCCCCTCCAACATTCATCATTATTTGTTCCTGTCATCTTAGCCAATCTGACAGGTGTGTAGTGGTATCTCAGAGTTGTCTTAATTTGCATTTCTCTGATTAGTAGTGATTTGGAACACTCTTTCATGTGAGTGGATATAGTTTCAATTTCTTCCTCTGAGAATTGTCTGTTCATATCCTTTGACCATTTATCAATTGGAGAATGGTTTGGTTTCCTATAAATCAGGGTCAGTTCTCTATATATTTTGGAAATGAGTCCTTTGTCAGAACCTTTACTTTTAAAAATATTTTCCCAATTTGTTACTTCCCTTCTAATCTTGTTTGCATTAGTATTATTTGTACAGAAACTTTTTAGTTTGATGTAATCAAAATCTTCTATTTTGTGATCAAAAATGATCTCTAGTTCTCCTCTGGTCATAAATTCCTTCCTCCTCTACAAGTCTGAGAGGTAGACTATCCTCTGTTCCTCTAATCTATTTATTATCTCCCTCTTTATGCCTAAATCATGGACCCATTTTGATCTTATCTTGGTATATGGTGTTAAGTGTGGATCCATATCTAATTTCTACCATAATAATTTCCAGTTTTCCCAACAGTTTTTTCCAAATAATGAATTTTTATCCCTAATGTTGGTATCTTTGGGTTTGTCAAAGATTAGATTGCTATAGATGTACCCTTTTTTGTCCTTTGTATCTAATCTGTTCCACTGATCTACCGGTCTATTTCTTAGCCAATACCAAATGGTTTTGGTGACTGCTGCTATATAATATAGCTTTAGATCAGGTACACTTAGACCACCTTCCTCTGAGTTTTTTTTCATTAGTTCCCTTGCAATTCTCGACCTTTTATTCTTCCATATGAATTTTGTTGTTATTTTTTCTAGTTCACTAAAATAGTTTCTTGGGAGTCTGATTGGTATAGCACTAAATAAATAGATTAGTTTGAGGAGTATATATATATATATATTTAATATTATATATAATATTATATTTATATATATATATAATTGTAGATGTACAGCTAGGACTAATGCAGTAAATGAGCCAGATAAAAATGAAAATCAACATAGGAACTCTGAGTGTTTTAGAATCTTTTAAGGATTCACTTTGCAACAACTGTAGAGATTTATGCAGTATTTAAATACAACCCATGAATTGCATATACATATACTTGTCTGTTCCCAAACTTGTTCTTTTTTCTTCTTTTTCCTTCCTTCCTTCCTACCTTTCTTACTTTTCTTTTTACTTCTTTTTATTTCTGCCATCCTTCCTTCTTTCTTTTTCTTCCTTCCTTCTTTCCTTTCTTCCTTTTTATTTCTTCCTTCCTTCCTTTTTCTTCCTTCCTTCCCTTCTTTCTTCCTTCCCTTTTTCTTTCTTTCTTTCTTTCTTTCTTTCTTTCTTTCTTTCTTTCTTTCTTTCTTTCTTTCTTTCTTTCTTTCTTTCTTTCTTTCTTTCTTTCTTTCTTTCTTTCTTTCTTTTCTTTTTTCTTTCTCTTTCTGCCTTTCTTTCTGCCTTTCTCTTTCTTTCTTTCTGCCTTTCTCTCTTTCTTTCTTTCTTTCTTCTCTCTCTCTTCTTTCTTTCTTTCTTTCTTTCTTTCTTTCTTTCTTTCTTTCTTTCTTTCTTTCTTTCTTTTATTTTAAAAGAAAAATTAAATTGATGATGGCAAATCCTTTATTTTTGTACTCTGGTTCTATTGCTATGGCTTAGTTCCAATTGTTACCACAGTGAAATTGGTGAGTAAGGAATTCAGAGAAAACCAGTGCATAGGGAAGTCTGAGTATATCTGGGCATGAAAACAATCATGAGTACCTAGAGTTATTGAATTGGACAGAATGGGAAAATTATTGATTGAGCTTGAAATCTTGCAATTTTCCTTAATATTCTACACTTCAGCTTGGATGGTTTTCATCAGCTCCATGGAATAGTCCAGAAGTATGCCATTATCTTTCTGAATCTTCTGAATCTCAGTTCTACAATGGAAAGACTATTAGCTGTGGGAAGTTAAAGTTCTCACTTTGCCATCTCCCAGCTGGGTAAGTCAGTAGTCAACAATTAGCATTTATATGTTTTTTAAGGCTTGCAAAATATTTTGAATATAGTAGGTCATTTGATCCTTATAACAACCCAGGCAAGTAGATGCTATTATTATCCTCATTTTATAGTAGATGAAATTGAGGAGATTGAGATTATTTTCTCAGGCTTACATAGCTACTAAGTGTCTAAAAGTGGATTTGAACTAAGTTTTTCTTGACTTTAAATGTCAGCAAACATTTATTAAGTGCCTACTATTTGCCAGGTACTATGTGATCATAAGGGACATAACTAGTAAAATATTTAAATTTCAATTTTCTTATATATAACATGAAAACACTACTAGTAGTAGTTATTACAACTATGATAATTACATATGTACTTCCTATAGCAAAGGTTTATATGTAAGGACCATTGTATATAAAGTAGCTTGTTAATACAAACGCCAATGTGTATACAATCTAATGTATTTCTTCAAATCATCTCTAATTGTGTTTGCTTCTTTTCTAATTGCTTTATAAATGTTAGATTTATTACCCTCAAAAGACTAAGCACTTATTTAGTGTTATTAAATATATTTCTTTTGTATATGGCATTACACATATATAGTTATAATGTTAGGTATATAAGCACACACTGTTGATTTTTAATTGAAATAACTTTTGACTAAACTATTTGAATCTTAATTTTTAAAACAACAACAATAAAAAACACAAATAGGAAAGAAAATCCTCTCCAAATTTTTAGTATTTAACAAAGCAGAATATTATTCCTACCATAATGAAGATTTTCAGTAAAATGGCATTTTTGTTGCTTTTTTATCCATATTATTGCCAAAATTAAGTTTCTGGTTGGGTTGGTATTCAAAATAAAATTTAGACAGCTCTAAAGGGCAGAATTTATATTTGTAATTCCCAAACATTTGCTCTGAAAGGAACAATATTTTTTTTCTCCTCCCTAGGAAATCTCAATGGGATGATATCAGGGTTCCTTTGGATTGTAAGTTCCTTGAACAGTCTTTTACCTTTCTTTGTAACCTCAGAACTTAGCATAGTGCCTGGTAAGTTTGTCAACTTGATTTAGAGATATCTCCGGACATTTTAGATTCACACAATTTTAGAGTGAATTACACTTTCTTCCTCTCCTCAGGCCCACATGCAGATTTTTATTTACTAGAGGAGAAACAAAGGTTCAAATTCTTAGGGACCTAGTACAGTTATGGTTCCCTAGAGATGACCTGTTTCTTCTTCACCATACTGACATTAAAAAGAGTAAAATTAATATAATTGTTGTTGTTGTTTGTCCTTCATTTTTTAAGAGAACCATGATAACAGGGAGGCGATGCCATGACATGCATGTGTATTAAATTTAAATGATGTGCAAAGTCACTAGTCTCATTTTCTCCTCCAGAGATTTTGGGTCCAGTGACAAGATATATATTTGGATGACTAGAGATGGAGCTAAATACAGTGAAAGATATTGTCCTTTTTGAGTTAAGGTCTTAACAAGCCTCAGTTTGACTAAAACCCTTTCAGTGATTAAGGCTAGGTAAGAAATGAGGCAGCAAATGGTCTCTTCTACCTAGTTAAAAAAAAATCAGTCAGTTGATTCTGGGGGAAAAATTACATATTTATTCATCTACATTTATACCTACTTTATTGTATAAATACCTACACACACACATACACACACACACACACACACACACACACACACAAACATATATATATATGTGCATATTTATATAGAAAAATTATCTATACACACTCTATATCACTTGTGTATAGATCATCAATAAAGATGGTATATTCATACATGTAACATATATACACATCATATACATATACTGTTGTGTGTGTTTTGGTATGTGAGTTTGTATGTATATACATACATATTCACACATAATATAAATGAATGCACAACAGTAGATATGACTATTTTCATTTTCTTAACAAATTTAAGTGATGAAAGCAATTGCTATGACTAGGACACTGAAAGAGCTCTGAAATCTCCTCAGCCAGCAAACATTTTTATTTCTATTTATTCCAAGAGGGAAGGCAAGGTAGTCAAAGATAAAACCAAGTTAGAGCACAAATTCATTTGTCAAGCATTATGAAATAATATGGAAGATTATGATCAAAATAGTGAAAATTAGTTTGGAAACAGAGAAAATCAGTTAAGGAGAAAATGAGTTTTCAGACAGCTTGGCTTATGACTCATACTTGGTATATATCAAAGTGCACTTATAAATGAAATTATAAAAACAGAAAATATATAAAAATGGAACTGATCTGCCAGTATTTTCTACAGTTATGTATTATTGGAAACATAATAAACTTTACTATCTCAGTTCTCAATGTACTGTATAAGGAATTGGCAATAGATTAATAAGAAATCCATCCCAAACTGTGCATAGTATTAAGGGTACTCAGGGATTTATCTTCAAAAAAGGGAAAGATTGTAAAATTATATAATATGTAATAATAACAATAGCTGATATTTATATAGTACTTGAAAATATTTGAGATTTATATCTAGTACCTCACTTACTCCTCACAAAAGAGAAAGAGAATGTTTGTTAAAGCAAATGCCATAGATACAATTTTCTCTTTTATATATGAGAAAACAGATTTACAGAGAACATGTGACCTGCTGATAGTTATACACAAGGGGGAATAATAAAAGTTTAACATTTATGAAATATACATGCATGTCCTATTTTTAAATTTAATATACTTTATTAGCACTTTGCACAGTGCTTTCTGATATATAGATAATCAACTTTCTAATGTGGTAACAGTAACAGCTGGCTCCAGAATATCCCAGAATATTAACAGATAGGATAGTGTGGATAGAATTGGAACCTGAATCTTTCCCACTTCCAAATTGTGTCCTTTCCTCTATACATTCTTGTCGACAAGATCACAAGTAATATTTTTATCCTCATCAGAAGGGCAGGTAAGAAGACATCATAATTATACATGATCTTTATTATCACATGAATCAATAAATTAGTAAAATAAGTTTATCAGTTATCTATTATGTGTCTAATACGGTGCTGTGTGCTGTAGATACAAAAAAGAGATAAGGAGTTTACAATGTAATGGGGAGACAATTTACAAACAATTATATATGAAGGATAAATAGGAAATGAGTAAGAGAAGGAAGGCTTTAGAATTAAGAGGGATTGGAAAAGACTTTTTATAAAAATGGAGTTTTAATTGGGACTTAAAGAAAATCAGGAGATCAATAAAGGAGAATATTTTAGCCAAAGAAAATGCCCGGAATGTCTGGTTTATGGAAGAGCCAGAAAGCCAGTGTCACTGTATTGAAACGAATATGGTGGGAAGTAAGCTTAAAAAAAAAAAAAAAAAAAGACTGAAAAGGCTGGAGAAGATAGCTTATAAAGGGCAAACTCAGCATTCTGTATTTGATCTTGAAGAAGACAAGGAACCTTTGGAGTTAATTGAAGGCAAGTGCTGTTGTCATTCTTTTGTTTAAGGATTAGAGTTGAATGGAAAATAGAATGGAATGGTAAGAAACCTGAAGTTGGAAAACCCAATAGCAGGTTATTGCAAGAGTCCAGGAGTGATATAATAAGGGGTCTCATACTATAATTGCAGTGTCAGAAGAGAGAAAGGCATGTACTTGAGAGATTTTGTCAAAGAGATTTCAGACCTTGGTAACAATCAAGAATGGCTTGTAGATTGAGAACCTGAGGACCTGGGTAAGTGGTATTGCTTTATGTAGTAATAAGTATCAAAGGAGAAGGGGAAAGTTTAGGGGAAATGGTGAATTTCATTTTGACCGTGTCTACTGAATGTCTACTGGATATCAGATTTTGTCTGAAAAGGAATTTTAAGATGCAAGAGTAGAAGTCAGCAAAAATCTAAGTACAGGATGAGTAGATTTTAAAATCATCTGTGTTGGGACAATGAATAAATCAGTTGGAGATGATAATATCACTAAATATTACAGAGGAGGAAGAAGAGAAGTTGCTTCAAGACATCAATATTATAAAAATGAACAATTTTGAGGACTTTCATAAGCTGATGAATTAAATTGGCAAAACCAGGATAACAATTTATAGAAAAAATGGAAAAATAAACAACTTTTAAAGTTGCTAGAACTATAAATTTTATTGCTCTAACAGCTACATAGTTATAAAATCATCTCAATGGTCATTTAGGATTCTAGAGGACTAATAAAAAAATATGCTATCTTTTACAGAAATATATTGAATTTTTAGTGCAAAATGAGATTTTGCACATGTGTGTATGTATATTATGCATATATGCACATATATGCATATATGCATAATATACACACACACATACATACACATATATAGTACAATCATTGAGGGAATTTGTTTTGTTTGAATATGCATATTAGCTGTAAGAAATTTATTTTTTCATTATTTTTTCTTAGTGGAGTAGGAGAGGATAGGCAGGAGAGAAAATATATTGTGTTCGTTTGAAAAATAGAGAAAGGTGCTATAGATATAAAATTTTGCATACATTTTTGTATGAGATCACTTGTTATTTTTTCTTCACTATTTTGTTATGAGATCTCTCATGAATTGAAAGTAATCTGTAAATATAACTTAAAAATAAAACATAAAGAAAAATATGTGACAGTGCATATGGTTAGAATAAATTGTCTTATGTGTAAAAAAAACACTGACCGTGGAGTTAAAAGGTTAGTTGGTGCCTAATTCTGCCATTAACTTCTATACAACCTTAGTTAGCTCTCTTTTCCCTTTCTAGTTATTACTATCCCCTTCCAAAAAATAAGAGGTTGAACTATATGGCATCTGTGATTTCTCCCGGTTATAAAATTAAGATTTTATGTTCTAATACTGTAATAATTTGGAACCTTTTAGAGTTACAGTTTGTAGGCTGTACTAGTGATAATAATCAAACATGAATTGGTGGTTCTACATGGATATATCTTTTTAAATTTTTTTTTAAAAAAGATTTATAAGATGCAACTTTGAAGATATTTCTCAATGTGTCAACCATAGAAATGTTGAAATTATGTAAGTTTCTACTATAGAGGGACAGTTAATTTTATTTCAAAGTCCTTTGAGTATTGATATGAAGCATAATAAAAAGCAAAGAATCATTTATTCTCTTCAAATGTAGATGATAACTTCTGTGGAGTCAAAACTAAAGGATTCTTCTTTTGTGAAGAGATACTCTGGATGCTCTTCCGTCCCCATCCTACCCCTTCTCTTGTGATGCTGTACTAATTGCACATAATAGAAAAAAAACAACATAATTATATGAAAAGGGACAGGCTAAATATTCATTCTAGAAAAAAATGCATATAATGACATACAATTTGAAAGTCTATTGAGCCAATATCTCTCTCTCTGTCTCTCTCTCTCATGTCTCTCTATATATTATCTATTTTCTCTCTATAAATCTTTTCTATCTCTATACATTTTATCTGTGTACTGCTATCAGCATCTCTATCATCATCTCCATTTCTATAATTCCAATATTTATATATATATATATATTTTATGTATATTTATTATGTGGTGGTAGAGAACAAGGATGGTCAAACAATGTATCTCCCACTGGAACAGATCCCAAATGGAAGAACCAGCAGAATCTTGGGTTCACTCCTGTCATAACTCCAAATTATTTTCCAGAATAGACAAATTCACAGTTCCACCATGTGTTTATCAGTTTGCATGTTTTCCAGACCCCTTCCAACTTGATAAAGACTTTCAAAATTGAATTGAATTGAATCTACACAAATGTAAGAGTCTCAAATGTGAAAATTCTTCATACTCATGAAATAACAGTACTGGAAAAATACACATAAATTTTATAACTTGAAGGAGAGAGAACTGTATTTACATATATACTTCAGTTTTGTGAGCATGTGTGTATAAATACATATGCCTTTTTTAATAATAAAATGAATTCATGGTTCTGATAAAGGGTTCATTTCTAAAATATTTAGAAAATTAACTAAAATTTATGAGAATTCAAACCATTGATAAATAATATCATAATTATGATAATTGATAAATGGACAAAGAATATGAAGACAATTTTTAGATCAAGAAATTATAACTATTTCTAGTCATATGAAAAGGTGCTCTAAATCACTATTCACCAGAGATATGCAAATTAAGACAACTCTGAGTTACCACTACATGCCTCTCAGATAGGCTAAGATGACAGGAAAAGACAAATGGCAAATGATGGGGAGGATATGGGAAAATTGGAACACTAGCACATTGTTGGTGGAGTTGTAAACTGATTCAACCATTCTGGAGTACAATTTGGAACTATGTCCAAAGGGTTATCAAACTATGCATACCCTTTGATATAGCAGTGTTTCTGTTGGGCTTGTATTCCAAAGAGATCATAAAGGAAGGAAGGGGACCCACACATGCAAAAATGTTTGTGGCAGCCCTTTTTTAGTGGAAAGACACTGGAAACTGAGTGGATGCCTATTAGTTGGAGAATGGCTGAATAAGTTATGGGATATGAATATTATGGAATATTATTGTTCTATACGAAATGATCAATAGGATGATTTCAGAGAGGCCTGGAGAGACTTACATGAACTGATGCTAAATGAAATGAGCAGAATCAGATCATTATGTTAGGATTACAAGATGAGAACTCAGGTTGTCTGGGCAATTCTCTAGCTCAGAATTCACACCTTTATTTCTGGCCTTTAGGGAGAGTTTACATCTTTGGACTTCTGAAAAGGAGTTTACACAACTTTTAAAAGTAGCAAGTATTTTCTCACAAGCCCCTCTGAGTTCTCACTACAATCTCTGGGAGGATCTCTGGGAGAGTAGGCGAGGCTGGACAGAGTTGGGAGGGCAGTCTGGAAGGAGAGAGTCTGGCTGGAGGCTCCAGAAGCTTCCCAAGAAACCTGCTCACAGAGGAAAAGATTTTACAGAAAAGAGATCTCCTCCCAGAGAAGGATTATAACTTAGAGAAGACAGGACCTTTGCAATTTGGCGCCCGCAATGTGGGGCAAGGACTTTTGCATATCCTGACAAGGACTTATTCTGAGACCTTCAGAGGAGCTAGCCCAGATCTTCACATCATTATATATGGCAATAGCAAGATTATACAATGATCCATTCTGGTGGATATGGCTCTCTTCAACAATGAGATGATTCAAGCCAGTTTCAATGATTTTGTGATGAAGAGAGCCATTTACACTTAGAGAGAGGACTGTGGGAACTGAGTGTGGATCACAACATAGAATTTTCATTCTCTTTGTTATTTGCTTGCATTTTGTTTTCTTTCTCATTTTCTTCTTTTTTGATCTGATTTTTCTTGTGTAGCATAATATTTGTGAAAATATGTATAGAAGAATTACACATGTTTAACACATATTGGATTACTTGCCATTTGGAGGAGGGGGAGAGGGAAGAGAGGGACAAATTTGGAACACAAGACTTTGCAAGGGTGAATGTTGAAAATTATCCATGTATATGTTTTGAAAAAAAAAAAGCTTCAATTAAAAAAATAAAATGAATTCATAATTAGGAATTCTGTAATTCCAAGAGTTGAAATTCTAGGATTGAGAGGGAACTTTGAGGCCATGTAGTTTAAACCATATCTGAATAGGAATCATCACTGTGATAATTGAAAAATGATCATTGAGGCTTTATCTAAAGACTTGTCAGTGAAGAGGAAACAGCAATAATGTGAAGCAACACATTCTATCCTTAGGAGGTGGAATAAGCACTAATTAAATATCTATAAAATTGTGACAGTTAATTATTTTGTCCCATGTCGTTTCATTAAAAAAATAGAACTCTGGAAAATTAGGCTTTGATAAAGCCCATTGGGGTTCAAATGTAGCTACTTGACCATGTTTTAAATCCAATTCTTCCTGGTTCTCATTGATTGTCCAATAATAATTGAGACCCAAGTGTTATTTGGTTCTATGAATTTTGATAACTCACAGTGTAAATAGCATTTTTTTCCTGCTCTGCCCAGAAACTTGAGAATCTTCCTATTTGATTTTTTGTTGAGTAGGCAAACTGTATTCTCGTTTGCCTCATTTCTTATGTAGTCTTAAGTCACTGAATGGGTGTTGTCTCAGACAAACTGAGATCAGAAAAGACCTTCAATTAAAAGGACAAGATTTCCTATTCACCTGAGGTCATTGAAGGCTATCCTAACCTGTGTCTTGCCATTGGTTTGAGATGCCACTGAAAGAAAGAGACTTATGATTCTACACAGCTGTGCCTCATGCAAATCTATTTCACTTTCAAGTCAAGACAGCACTTTCCTGATGTCATTGGTCCTCTCCAAGAATAAAGAACAAATGATAATAATCATTTGTCAGGTATTATACTAAAATGTTTAACAAATATTATCTCATTTGATCCTCTTCATACCTCACTTTATTCTGCAAAGCTTATTATCTCCATTTTATAATTAAGGAAAATGAGGTAGAAAGAGATCATATGTTTTTGTTTGGAGTTACACATAGCTGGTGTCTAATGTGTGTAGCGAGCTATCGTCTCTAGAAGCTGCCGGATCGCTCTCTGGGAAGAGATCTGCTGTGTCTACTCAAATCTTTCAGACAGATTCTTCTTCCTGTAGTGAACCGTTGTCTCCAGGCAGTTGCTGTTAACTCTTGTCCTTAGAAGTGACTTCCCTTCCTGCAGAGAGTGTGACCACCTGTGTTCTAAAACAAAAGAAAGTGGGAGATTTAGAGGGTTGAAAACACCGAAAAGGTGTATTTGAATCAGACATCAGAACACTTAAGGCTAATTTACCTATTTGATGTGAGATAATGGTTCTGTAAGCATGCACTTAGATGATATGGTAATGTGATGGCTCTCCTCATGATTGGCGGCTTGCTGAATGTATGGTGGTAAAATAATCCTAGGTAAGGATTGGAGGGAAAAAGGTCAGGGTCACTGTGCTGCCCGATGAGGAGATAAGCTGGAGGCTCCACACTCGAGAATCTAGAATACATCTTTGGCATGCTAAGTGGCAGTTTGCCTGACTCCTTCACTTCTCCCCCTAAAGACCAAGGACTTTGATTGATCTGGACTCTGACTGATCCTGTGGCCCTCCAAAGCCCAGACCTAATACTTTCTCATTTCTCATATACTAACTGTAACTATTCCCTTTTTTGTACTCTAGATCCAAGAAAAATATTGTTAATATTTCTTCTTCAATAAACCTATAGCTACTATTTTCCTTTTAGCCTTTTCATTTACAGGTAAACCATCATCAGTTTTTCAATACCTCCTACATGACATGCTCTAAAGTTCTTCATGATTACAGAAGCTTTTATCTGGACCCATCCTATTTCATCAACATTCTTCCCAAATGTAGTATCCAGTGCTGTTTGGCAGAATTATCCATTCTTATGTTTTGGATGGCGTGCCTCTATCAATACATTTGACAATTATATTAACATAGTTTCTGGTATTAAGTACATAAAAAATGTATTTTGAATTGATTTAACTTTTTTGGTTAGATATAATGCCACTGATTAAACTGAGATTACATTTATTAAAACACTTAGATATTTTACATTTTTCTAACCATTGTCCTTGTTTTATTGTTAGGACACTTTTAGTCACTGTCCAGAAATTCAAAACATGTGCTTAGAAACCATATTGTAGGGTTTTTCATTTTTCAAACCAGTCTTTCTTTTCTAAAATTCCTTCTTTAAATTAAAAGCAGTAATGAAAATATTTCTTTTACTTCTAAGATCTTTGTTATCCTGTGTAAGAGTTTTATACTCTTTAGAAATGCTGTCCATTTGCTATATCATTCGATTCCATGTAAATCACCAGTAATCAGTCATCAAACATGGTAAGTCTTGTGTGATTTACCAGCGGCCATTTGCTTAGCTTCTGACTCAGTTTCCTAATCTATAAAATTGACATAATAATACTTTTAGTACTTATCTTCAGTATTTGGTGATATGAAGAAATTTTAAGTGCTTTACACACCTGAAATCACTATATAAATATCCATTATTATTACTTCAAACTAAGATTTTTGTATTATCCATTAGATAGAACCAGAAATATTGATTCATTCCTTCAAAAACTCTTTCTCAGGATCATAGAATATAATATACAATAGGATCTTTCATTTTATGTATGTAGTTTGATTCCCTTATTTTATAGATGAAGAAACTGAAACACAATAAAATGAAATGAGTTATTCAAGGTCAGATAACAAACATAGGCAGCAATCAAATCCAAAGACTTCAGGTTTTTCAGTACCCTTCCCACTACACCAATTTACTGAATGCCTACTATGTATGAGGGTTGAAGGAACAAGGCAGTTGGAAGTTTTTATATAAAATATAAATATAAAATATCTTCTCTTGTAATAGAGTCAGCCCTAGA
This sequence comes from Sminthopsis crassicaudata, assembly GCF_048593235.1. Taxonomy (NCBI): domain Eukaryota; kingdom Metazoa; phylum Chordata; class Mammalia; order Dasyuromorphia; family Dasyuridae; genus Sminthopsis; species Sminthopsis crassicaudata. The sequence goes on from NC_133617.1 coordinate 454,577,791, forward strand.
CAACGAAGAAAATTATAGTTACTGAATCACACAGAATCAGAAGGATAAGCTTTCCCTGATGGCCTTGTATAGTTCTTCTGAAACAGCTGGCTGCCTCTGCTCCTCTGGGAATAATGATGAGTAGACAGAATTATTTTGTTTTTACCAACATTAATGCACATTTTGTACCTGGAAATAAAAGTTGAAACTAACTAGGAAAAGGTACAACTAAATTTTATGCAATAAATGTCAATATGTCATCTTAAAATATGTTTCTAGAATAATTTAAAAACTAATGTATTGATGACAGGAACAAATAACGATGAATGTTGGAGGGGCTGTGGGAAAACTGGGACACTGATGCATTGTTGGTGGAGTTGTGAAAGAATCCAACCATTCTGGAGAGCAATCTGGAATTATGCCCAAAAAGTTATCAAAATGTGCATACCCTTTGACCCAGCCATACTACTACTGGGCTTATACCCCAAGGAACTACTAGAGAAGGGAAAGGGTCCTGTATGTGCCAAAATGTTTGTGGCAGCCCTTTTCATAGTGGCTAGAAGCTGGAAGATGAATGGATGTCCATCAATTGGAGAATGGTTGGGTAAACTATGGTATATGAATGTTATGGAATATTATTGTTCTATAAGAAATGACCAACAGGAGAAATACAGAGAGGCTTGGAGAGACTTACATCAACTGATGCTGAGTGAAACGAGCAGAACCAGAAGATCATTATACACTTCAACAATGATACTGTACGAGGATGTATGCTGATGGAAGTGGATTTCTTCAACATAGAGAAGAGCTAATCCAATTCCAATTGATTAATGATGGACAGAACCAGCTACATCCAGAAAAGGAACACTGGGAAATGAATGTAAACTGTTATTTTTACCTTCTGAATCCAATTCTTCCTGTGCAACAAAAAATTCGGTTCTACACACATATATTGTATCTAAATTATACTGTAATATATTTAACATATATAAGACTGCTTGCCATCTGGGGGAGGGGGTTGGGGGAGGAAGGGAAAAAATCTGAATAGAAGTAAGTGCAAGGGATAATGTTGTAAAAAATTACCCATGCATATGTACTATCAAAAAATGTTATAATTATAAAATAAAATAAAAAATTAAAAAAAAAAAAAAAAAAAAAAAAAAAACTAATGTATTAACTTCATGATCCGTGGATAGATTATAAAATAATAGGATCATGGCTCATTTTCTAATGTATTTTTTTCATGGATCAGTTCTTGAAATTATGGATTAACATCAGTGATCAATAATTGTAATGTATTTCTTCTTAGCATAAGTAGGAATTGCATTTATTATTAGATGCTGGTAATAGAGTTATTTGAAGAAATCTAAGAATATCACTCTCTTTGACTAACACAGTAGCTTGAGTGTCATACAGAAATTCCATGACCATTCCAAAATCCTAAGTAAAAGAATCCTTAAGAGGCAATTGCATTTAGTATAGAGAATAGCAAGACAAATGATGGCACTGGATATAAAACTCTTACCATTAGATTAAGAAAATTTCTTATTCTTTGACTAATGTGAAAATCTGGAGAGGTCTCTGGATGACTTTTTCTTTATAACTCAGTAAAACTGCCTTATGAGAAGATTTTTTTTTTTTTTTTTTTTGTAAAAAGAGATGTCATTGTGTTTGGGGTGAATGCAATACTCTTGGGGCTGTCTTGCTCAATCTTTTTTTTTTTTTTTTTTTTGGAAATATTTTGTTTCTTTTATTAATTAGTTCACTGATGCATAACTATTTATATTCTGAAAAATGGTCACCATGTTCTCTGCAAATGTTCTTTTGCTTTTCAGAATTTGACTTGATGTAAGGGAAATCTAATAGTTAGACATTTAAAAGTAGAGTAGCTTGCCTCAGGAGGTAATGAATTTTTTGTTGCTGGAGACTTTAACATTAGTTTGCCATTCTCAGAGATATTATATAGGAGTTTCTGTTCACATATGTTTTGGGATAGATATTCTGAGATTTATTCCATTTTTGAGGTTTGGTAAATCTGCCTAAACTGCCCACTTACCACATCTTTCCTCTCATGATTCCCTCTCTTTGGAATGCCAACCCTTTCAACTCCCCTTTCACATATCCTACCTATCTCCAAAGACACATGTCCTCTTCAAATGCCACAATCTTAATATACCTCAGCCCATCAAAATCCTGATATTTCTATATCCCTTGAACCCTGTCCCATCCTCCACTTTCTTGTACTACTCTTGTAGAACTTATTACATTCTCTCAGGGTAGATTTCCTTATGTACATGTCTAATCTCTTTTTATAAATTCCTTAAAGCAGAAGAATGTGTTCTATCCTACTTCAATCCTCAAGATCTGTATGTCTGAGCAAAGCAAGCCAGGTACCTATTCTGAAGTTTTCTTTTCTTTATAAAATCAGGATGATAACATCTACCTGACAGAATTTATTTTTTTGGAGGGAGTAGGAGAGGAAAAATAAAATTAGTTAATATATGGTGTTTTCAAATTTTAAAATACTATATGTCAACTATTGCCATATTATTATTATTCTCCCAAAGTTCCTACTAAACTGTTTTGCGTAAGGCAAATGTTCTATAAATATTTGTTAATTTTGAGATTGTTCAAGTGCACTATGGAAATATAAGTGACTGTTAATATTAATAAAGTTTACTTCAGTGTTTTATGGTATTATTTGAGGGGTGGTTGTTTTTATTTGTTCCTTTTTGGGTTCTTTTTGGTGTGCATGTGTGTGTGTTTTCATTGGTATAGGGAATGCTGAATGACGCAACTTCCTGTACTTATTCAAAACACCATTTATTAAGCAAATTTCTCCTATAGAGTTTATTGAGATTACTAAATAATTTGCTCAGTTCTCCAATTGATGGACATCCATTCATCTTCCAGCTTCTAGCCACTATGAAAAGGGCTGCCACAAACATTTTGGCACATACAGGTGCCTTTACCTTCTTTAGTATTTCCTTGGGATATGAGCCCAGTAGTAGTATGGCTGGGTCAAAGGTATGAACATTTTGATAACTTTTTGGGCATAATTCCAGATTGCTCTCCAGAATGGTTGGATTCTTTCACAACTCCACCAACAATGCATCAGTGTCCCAGTTTTCCCACAGCCCCTCCAACATTCATCGTTATTTGTTCCTGTCATCTTAGCCAATCTGACAGGTGTATAATGATATCTCAGAGTTGTCTTAATTTGCATTTCTCTGATCAATAGTGATTTGGAACACTCTTTCATATGAGTGGAAATAGTTTTAATTTCATCATCTGAAAATTGTCTGTTCCTATCCTTTGACCATTTATCAATTGCAGAATGGCTTGATTTCTTATAAATTAAAGTCAATTCTCTGTATATTTTGGAGGTGAGGCCTTAATCAGAACCTTTTATTGTAAAAATGTTTTCCCAATTTGTTACTTCCCTTCTAATCTTGTTTGCATTAGTTTTGTTTGTACAGAAACTTTTTTAATTTGGTGTAATCAAAATTTTCTATTTTGTGATCAATAATGATCTCTAGTTCTCCCTTGGACACAAACTCTTCCTCAAGTCTGAGAGGTAAACCATCCCATGTTCCTCCAATTTATTTATGATTTCGTTCTTTATGCCTAAATCTTGGACCCATTTTGATCTAATCTTAGTATGTGGTGTTAAATGTGGGTCCATGCCTAGTTTCTGCCATACTAATTTCCAGTTTTCCCAGCAGTTTTTGTAAAATAATGAATTCTTATCCCAAAAGTTGGGATCTCTGGGTTTGTCAAACACTAGATTGCTATTTTCATTCACTATCTTGCCCTGTGAACCTAACCTATGCCACTGATCAACTAGTCTATTTCTTAGCCAATACCAAATGGTTTTGGTGACTGTTGCTTTATAATACACTTCTAGATCAGGTACAGCTAGACCACCTTCACTTAATTTTTTTTTTTCATTACTTCCCTTGAAATTCTCGACCTTTTGTTGTTCCATATGAATTCTGTTGTTATTTTTTCTAGGTCATTAAAATAGTTTCTTGGGAGTCTGATTGGTATAGCACTAAATAAATAGATTAGTTTAGGGAGTATTGTCATCTTAATTATATTTGCTCGGCCTATCCAAGAACACTGAATGTCTTTCCAATTATTTAAATCTGACTTTATTTTTGTGGCAAGTGTTTTGTAATTTTGCTCATATAATTCCTGACTCTCCTTTGGTAGATATATTCCCAAATATTTTATACTATCGACCATTATTTTGAATGGAATTTCTCTTTGTATCTCTTGCTGTTGGATTGTGTTGGTAATGTATAAAAATGCTGAGGAATTATGTGGATTTATTTTGTATCCTGCAACTTTGCTAAAATTATGAATTATTTCTAATAGCTTTTTAGCAGAGTCTTTAAGGTTCTCTAAGTATACCATCATGTCATCTGTGAAAAGTGACAATTTGATTTCCTCCTTTCCTACTCTAATTCCTTGAATCTCTTTCTCAGCTCTTATTGCTGAGGCTAGAGTTTCTACTACTATAATGAATAGTAATGGTGATGGTGGGCAACCTTGTTTCACTCCTGATCTTACAGGGAAAGGTTCTAGTTTATCACCATTACCTATGATGTTTACTGAAGGTTTTAAATATATGCTCCTTATTATTTTAAGGAATAATCCATTTATTCCTATACTCTCAAGAGTTTTTAGTAGGAATGGATGTTGGATTTTGTCAAATGCTTTTTCTGCATCTATTGAGATGATCATATGGTTTTTATTAATTTGATTATTAATATGGTCAATTATACTAATAGTTTTCCTAATATTAAACCAGCCCTGCATTCCTGGTATAAATCCCACTTGGTCATAGTGTATTATCCTGGGGATGATTTTCTGAAGTCTATTTGCTAATATCTTATTTAAGATTTTAGCATCAATATTCATTAAGGAAATTTGTCTATAGTTTTCTTTCTCAGTTTTCGATCTACCTGGTTTAGGTATCAGTACCATGTCTGTGTCATAGAAGGAATTTGGCAGGACTCCTTCAATCCCTAGTTTTTCAAATAGTTTACATAGCATTGGAGTTAGTTGTTCTTTAAATGTTTGATAGAATTCACATGTAAATCGATTTGGTCCTGGGGAACTTTTTCTTAGGAAGTTGGTTAATAGTTTTTCTATTTCTTTTTCTGAGATGGGACTATTTAGACTACTTACTTCTTCCTCTGTTAATCTGGGCAAGCTATATTTTTGAAGGTATTCTTCCATTTCATTTAAGTTATTGAATTTATTGGCATAAAGTTGAGCAAAGTAGCTCCTAACTATTGTTCTAATTTCCTCTTCATTAGTGGTGAGTTCACCCTTTTCATTTTCAAGACTAACAATTTGCTTTTTCTCTTTCCTTTTTTTAATCAGGTTTACTAAGGGTTTGTCTATTTGTTGGTTTTTTCATAGAACCAACTCTTAGTTTTATTAATTAATTCAATAGTTTTTTTACTTTCAATTTTATTAATCTCACTTTTTACTTTTTGAATTTCAAGTTTTGTGTTTGTCTGGGGGTTTTTAATTTGTTCCTTTTCTAGCAATTTTAGTTGTAAGCCCAATTCGTTGGCCCTCTCTTTCTCTATTTTATGCAAGTAGGACTGTAGAGATATAAAACTTCCCCTTATTACTGCTTTGGCTGTATCCCACACATTTTGGTATGATGTCTCATTATTGTCATTTTCTTGGGTGAAGTTATTAATTATGTCTATGATTTGCTGTTTTACCCAATCATTCTTTAGTATAAGATTATTTAGTTTCCAATTATTTTTTGGTCTATTTTCCCCTGGCTTTTTGTTAAATGTAATTTTGATTGCATTGTGGTCTGAAAAGGATGCATTTACTATTTCTGCCTTACTGCATTTGATTTTGAAGTTTTTATGCCCTAGTATATGATCAATTTTTCTATAGGTTCCATGAACTGCTGAGAAGAAAGTATACTCTTTTCTGTCTCCATTTAGCTTTCGCCAAAGATCTATCGTATCAAACTTTTCTAGTATTCTATTTACTCTTTGACTTCTTTCTTATTTATTTTGTGGTTTGATTTATCTAATTCTGAGAGTGCAAGGTTGAGATCTCCCACTATTATAGTTTTGCTATCTATTTCCTCTTGCAGCTCTCTTAATTTCTCTTTTAAGAATTTAGATGCTGTACCACTTGGTGCATATATGTTTACTATTGATACTGCTTCATTATTGATGCTACCCTTTAGCAGGATATAATGCCCTTCCTTATCTCTTTTAATTAGATCAATTTTTGTTTTTGCTTGATCTGAGATGAGGATGGCTACTCAGGCTTTTTTGGTTTTGCCTGAAGCATAATAGATTCTGCTCCACCCTTTTACTTTTAGTTTGAATGTCTCACCCTGTTTCAGGTGTGTTTCCTGTAAACAACATATAGTAGGATTCTGACTTTTAATCCAGTCTGCTAACTTCTTCCTCTTTATGAGGCAGTTTGCCCCATTCACATTTACGGTTAGAAAGACTAATTCTACATTGCTTGCCATCCTATTAACCCCTGCTTATGCTTTTCCCCTTTCCTTCCCTCTTACCCCCCCCCCCCCCGCCCTGCCCAGTATTAAACTTGTGAACACCACTTGCTTTTCACAGCCCTCCCTTTTTAGGATCCCTCCCCCACCTTAAAATTCCTCCCCTTATTTTACCCCTTTTCCTCACAATTTCTGTATTCCCTTCCCCTTAGCTTACTCCTTCCCTTTCACTTTTCAATGAAGTGGAAAAAGTTTCACCATAAATCGAATATGTCTATTGATACACACTATGTTCATCTCCCTCCTTTCTTTCTCTCAGATATAATAGGTTACCTTTGCCTCTTCATGAGATGTAGTACCACCACTTTACACTTTTTTATGATATAATTTCCTTTCCACCTCTAGTTTCTAAGACAAATTGTACATATGTTCTTTATATATATATTTTTTGGCAGAAGTATGGTTCTCAAGATTTCTTTTTACCTTTTTAGAAATCTCTTGAGTTCTGTATTTGAAGATCAAACATTTTATGTAGGTCTGGTTTTTTCATCAAGAATAGATGGAATGCATTTATTTCGTTAAATGTCCATCTTCTTCCCTGGAAAACGATGCTCATTCCTGCTGGGTAAGTTATTCTTGGCTGCATACCAAGTTCCTTAGCCTTTTGGAATATCATGTTCCAGGCCCTTCATTCTTTTAATGTGGACGCTGCTAGATCCTGGGTTATCCTTATTGTGGATCCTCCATATCTGAATTGCTTTTTTCTAGCAGCTTCCAATATCTTTTCCTTTGTCTGATGGTTCTTGAACTTGGCCACTATATTTCTTGGCATTTTGATTTTAGGGCTCCTTTCAGTAGGTGATTGATGAATTTTTTCAATGTCTATTTTACCCTCTGTTTCCAAAACGTCTGGGCAGTTCTCTTTGATAATTTCCTCAAAAATAGTGTCCAAGCTCTTTTTTTCCTCACATTTTTCAGAGAGTCCGATAATTCTCAAATTGTCTCTCCTGGATCTGTTTTCCAGGTCTGTTGTCTTTCTAATAAGGTACTTGACATTCTTTTCAATTGTTTCATTTCTCTGGATTTGCTTAACTACTTCTCGGTTTCTCCTTGAGTCATTCATTTCTACTTGTTCGAGTCTAGTTTTCTTCACTCACTTTTTTTATATCTTTTTGTAATTTTCCAATTGTAATTTTAACTGTAAATGTGAATGGGATGAACTCTCCCATTAAGTGGAGGCAGATAGGAGACTGGATAAAAAGTCAGAACCCTACAATATGTTGTTTACAGGAAAAACATTTAAAGCAATGAGATAGATACAGAGTAAAGGTAAAAGGCTGGAGCAGAATCTATTATGCTTCAAGTGAACTCAAAAAAGCAGGGGTAACAATCCTTATCTCAGATCAAGAAAAAGCAAAAACTGATCTACTTAAAAGAGAGAAGGAAGGAAACTTTGTCTTGCTAAAGGGTAGCATAGATAATGAAGTCATATCAATATTAAACACATATGCACCAAGTGGTATAGAATCTAACTTCCTAAAGGAGAAGTTAAGAGAGTTGTAAGAAGAAATAGACAGCAAAACTATAATAGTGGGAGATCTTAATCTTGCACTCTCAGAAGTAGATAAATCAAACCACAAAACAAATAAGAAAGGAATTAAGGAGGTAAGTAGAACATTAGAAAAATTAGGTATGATAGATCTTTGGAGAAAACTGAATGGTGATAGAAAGGAGTATACTTTCTTCTCAGCAGTTCATGGAACCTATACAAAAATTGACCATATATTGGGACATAAATATCTCAAAATTAAATTCAGGAAGGCAGAAATAGTAAATGCTTTCTTCTCAGATCATGATGCAATAAAAACTACATTCAACAAGAAGTTAGGGATAAATAGACCAAAAAGTAATTGGAAACTATATAATCTCATCTTAAAGAATTATTGGGTGAAACAGCAAATTATAGAAACAATTAATAATTTCACCCCAGATAATGACAACGATGAGATATCATACCAAAATTTGTGGGATGCAGATAAAGCAATAATAAGGGGAAATTTTTATATCTTCATAGGCTTACTTAAATAAAATAGATCAATGAATTGGGCTTGCAACTTAAAAAAACTAGAAAAAGACCAAATTAAAACCCCCAACCAAATACTAAACTTGAAACTCTAAAATTAAAAGGAGAAATTAATAATACTGAAAGTCGAAAAAAAAAAGCTATTGAATTAGTAAATAAAACTAAGAGTTGGTTTTATGAAAAAACCAATAAAATAGATAAACCTTTGGTAAATCTGATTAGAAAAAGGAAAGAGGAAAATAAAATTGTTAGTCTTAAAAATGAAAAGGGAGAACTTTCCACCAATACAGAGGAAATTAGAGCAATAATAAGGAGTTACTTTGCCCAACTCTATGCCAATAAATTTGATAACCTAAGTGAAATGGATGACTATCTCCAAAAACTATAGGCTTCCCAGATTAACAGAGGAGGAAGTAAATTGCTTAAATAGTCCCATTTCAGAAAAAGAAATAGAACAAGCTATTAATCAACTCCCTAAGAAACAATTCTCAGTTCCAGATGGATTTACATGTGAATTCTACCAAACATTTTAAGAACAATTAGCCCCAATGTTATATAAAGTATTTGAAAACATAGGGAATGAAGGAGTCCTACCAAATTCCTTTTATGACATCGACATGGTGCTGATACCTAAACCAGGTAGGTTGAAAACTGAGAAAGAAAACTATAGACCAATCTCCTTAAAGAGTATTGATGCTAAAATCTTAAATAAGATATTAGCAAAAAGACTTCAGAAAATCATCCCCAGGATAATACACTGTGATCAAGTAGGGTTTATACCAGGAATGCAGGGCTGGTTTAATATTCGGAAGACTATCAGTATAATTGACCATATTAATAATCAAATTAACAAAAAACATATGATATCTCAATAGATGCATAAAAAGCATTTGATAAAACACAACATCCATTCCTACTAAAAACACTTGAGAGTATAGGAATAAATGGACTATTCCTTAAAATAGTCAGGAGCATACATTTAAAACCGTCAGTAAGCATCATATGTAATGGGGATAAACTGGAACCATTCATAGTAAGAACAGGAGTGAAACAAGGTTGCCCACTTTCACCATTATTATTCAATATTGTATTAGAAATGCTAGCTCAGCAATGAGTTGAGAAAGAGATTAAAGGAATAAGAGTAGGTAATGAGGAAAACAAACTATCACTCTTTGCAGATGATATGATGGTATATTTAAAGAACCCCAGAGATTCTAATAAGAAGTTATTAGAAATAATTCACAACTTTAGCAAAGTTGCTGGATACAAAATAAATCCACATAAATACTCAGTATTTTTATACATCACCAACAAAATGCAACAGCAAGAGATACAACAAGAAATTCCATTCAAAATAATGGTCGATAGTATAAAATATTTGGGAATCTATCTACCAAAGAAAAGTCAGGAATTATATGACCAAAACTACAAAACACTTGCTGCAAAAATAAAGTCAGATTTAAATAATTGGAAAGACATTAAGTGCTCTTGGATAGGCCGAGTGAATATAATAAAGATGACAATACTCGCTAAACTAATCTATCTATTTAGTACTATACCAATCAGACTCCCAAGAAACTATTTTAATGACCTAGAAAAAATAACAAAATTCATATTGAAGAACAAAAGGTCGAGAATTTCAAGGCAATTAATGAAAAAAAAAAAGCCAAATGAAGGTGGTCTAACTATACCTAATCTGAAGCTATATTTATTATAAAGTAGCAGTCACCAAAACCATTTGGTATTGGCTAAGAAATAGACTAGTTGATCAGTGGAACAGGTTAGGTTCACAGGACAAAATACTGTACAGCTATAGCAATCTAGTGTTTGACAAACCCAAAGATACCAACTTTTGGGATAAGAATTCATTATTTGAAAAAAACTATTGGGAAAACTGGAGATTAGTATGGCAGAAATTAAATATGGACCCACACTTAACACCATATACCAAGATAAGATCAAGATGGGTCCATGATTTAGGCATAAAGAATGAGATCATAAATAGATTAGAGGAACATAGGATAGTTTACCTCTCAGAACTTGTGGAGGAGGAAGGAATTTATGACCAAAGGACAACTACAGATCATTATTGATCACAAAATAGAGGATTTTGATTACATCAAATTAAAAAGCTTTTGTACAAACAAAACTAATGCAAACAAGATTAGAAGGGAAGTAACAGACTGGAAAAATATTTTTACAGTTAAAGGTCTCATTTCCAAAATATATAGAAAACTGACTCTAATTTATAAGAAATCAAACCATTCTTCAATTGATAAATGGTCAAAGGATATGAACAGACAATTTTCAGATGACGAAATTGAAACTATTTCCACTCATATGAAAGAGTGTTCCAGGTTACTTATACCTTCAGAATCCAATTCTTACCGTGCAACAAGAAATTTGGTTTTACACACATATATTGTATCTAGGTTACAGTGTAACACATTAAATATGTATGGGATTGCCTGTCATATAGGGGAGGGAGTAGAGGGAGAGAGGGGAAAATTTGGAAAAATGAATACAAGGGATAATGTTGTAAAAAAAAATACCCATGCATATGTATTGTCAAAAAAATATATAATTATAACATTAATAAAAATAAAATTAAAATTAAAAAATGTATTGGGGAAAATAAAATATTATTTTATAAATAAATAACACTTGACTATCAAAAAAAAAAAAAAAAAAAAAAAGATTACCAGCTCCCAGGAAGCCAGGGAAGGACGACCACAAATCTATTTTCTATCTTATATTTACAACACACAGGAAAGATTCACAGGTGTTTTCATTCATAAACTGGTCTAATAAAAATTTGGTATACATCAAGAGTGTCTGGTAGATAACTACTTTTCTCTCCAAATAATTTTCTAAGCTGGCATCTCAGTATGATAGTCAAAGCTAGAAGACCAAAAAATATGTTAGAGACGCAACAACTGTAAGAATGCAGATAACCTCTTTGCTTTCTCTCAGGAATGGAAAGATAAAAGCTTTCTACTCCCACTTCTATCAGAGATTGACAGAATTGGCTTGGTACCTTTTGGTACTTCTTGTATATATAAGAAATGTCACTGGCATAATCTACACAAAGCAATAGTTACTTAGAGAAGGGAAAGTTCTTCCCACTTTTTCCTTCTCTCTTTTTCTTGGACTAATTCTTCAGTTTAATTGTTGTAGTCTTTATTATTGATGTTTGTTATGTTACTATATGCACAATGAGTTTTATTTAAACGAAATGAACAGTATGGATATTAAAACTTAACCTCACATGATAGTCCTGACTAACAGCATTGAAGACAAAGTAATAGAGAAGTACTTAAGTGGGGTATAGATGACATGGGGAGATGTTTATTGCATGTTATAGGGGATTCTGATGATCAGAGATGATTTCTTGTCTTGATTTCAAAGACAATTTGCATGAGATGTTTAGATAATGTTTTGCTATGTTTTCCTTCTGAAAAATCGATATTACTTAGCTGAATATATCATTTTAGCAGCTATTATATCCAATCTATTGTTTCACCTTATAAAGTTCAATCAGATACTTTATAATAGGATCTGTTTATTTCCTCTCAGTTCAATATCTCTGTAATTGGGATAACCAAATATTGTTAATGTCACTCCTTAGACGACTTTCTCTTCATTCATAGCACAAACTCAGATGGACACTCTTCTTTATATATATGTATATATATGATATATGGTGAACCAAATCTCTGCAGTACCAAATTGCTTCTCTAGTCTTTGAAAGAAGGAGAAAAAGAATAGAATAAACACTTATTAAGTACTTATTGTATGCTAGGCATTGTGCTAGGCATCATTTACTCCTCATAATATCTCTGCAAGGTAGGTGCTATTGTGATCCCCATTTTACACTGAAGAACCTAAACAAGATGGAGATAAGATGACTTTTTTCAGGGATAGACAACTAGCATCTGAAACTGGATTTGGATTCCCATCTTCCTGACTCCAGGCTAATGGGTCTATCAGATGTCCCACTTTTACAAGCATTCCAATCCTGTTCCAATTACAATGCTGTTTATCCTTCATTTTTGAAAAAGACTGATGACATCATGGGGTGATATATGAATTGGATTTAAGTTAGGTAGAGATGCACAAAGGCATCTAGCTTAATCTCTTTTTCAGAATCAGTTAGGGTCAAGAGAAAAGTTAAGATGACTGGCAAAAGTCTGGGATACAATAGATGACCTTGACTTATTCAGTCTCTCACCAAGCTTGAGGTATTGCACACCACCTGCTTCAACTGCCTTCATGATTGCTGGAACAAATGAATCTCATCTGATCATTCTACCAGGAGAATTTTTCACATACATGGGGTAGACATTCCCCTAATTTGCTGACAGTTTTGAGGCTTCTCAGTTATCCTCAAGCTGAATTAGGCCATCTACTAAGATGGTTTTACTAAGGTGTGGCCCTTGAGTAATGTACATTGGAGCCATTAATGAGAGTTGGGTGAAAGGTGAATACCAAAGAAGGATAAGCAATCCTGAAAAGGGCTCATTAGGGCTCAGCCCCTAATCCCAGAGGTTCTGGTCCTCTTTGAATACTTCATACATTCCAAACATTTCTATACTATGAACTCAGTACTGTTTACTTTCAGACAATACACCAAATTGAAGTTGGCCCCTCTCTTTCTTCATATTGCTCACCTACCACTGTTATTTCTTTGACATATCCTACTTTTAGGATTTAAATGGCAATTTAGGAATTGAATGGCTCCTTATAAATTGACTTCAGCAATTCTTCTCCCCAAAGAACTGATTGCCAAAATTAAACCATTGCATCCACGTTCCTTTCTACTTCCAGTTGTCATTTCTCCCCTCTTCACAATGCACTGCATTATAATTTTATTACATTATTCTACTTGAAAAAAAAAAATCCTACCTTATCCTTATCTGTTTCTCATCAGTGATGGATTTACTAACTAGTTGCCCATGTAAACTTCCTATTATATCTTTAAGGATATTGTTCATTTAAATAATTTACAGGCCACTGCCTCCCCTATAACAAACAATAAACATCTCCCCATGTCATCTATACCCCACTTAAGTTCTCCTCTATTACTTTGTCTTCAATGCTGTTAGTCAGGACAATCATGTGAGGTTAAGTTTTAATATCCATTCATTTCGTTTAATATCCGTTCATTTCGTTTAAATAAAACTCATTGTGCATATAGTAACATAACAAACATCAATAATAAAGACTACAACAATTAAACTGAAGAATTAGTCCAAGATCAGAGCACAATTTCAATGTGCAGCAAAATTATGAAAATTTAGGTAATTATGTAGGTGTCCTATAAAGTTAGATCATTAGTAAACATTTAAGTGTTGTGAAACACAAAAATTTAATTCAAAAGAGGATTCCTAGCAGACTGAAATAAAAAAAAAAGAAAATAATTATATACCCAAGTAACAAAATATACTTGAAAAAAATTCCATGCAAACCCAGAAAATTTCAGAAAGGTCTTAAGCAACTTGAAAAAAACCTACACAAAAAACACTGATTTTCTCCTTACATTTTGGATCTCTTGTTTTGTTTAGAAGTAGGCACTTGAAAAGGGCTCAAAGGAATCAGTGAGACAAACGAATTACTGAGCAATCTTATTGTGTATCCTCTTTAATCATAGGCATGGCTGTTTAAAAAAAGGGATAAATCATTATATAGGCAGTTTGGTGTTATAGTAGATAAGAGTGTTGTGTTACTAAGGTCAGGAAGACTCGTCTTCATAAATTTGAATCTGGCCTCTGACACTTACTATCTTTGTGACCCTGGGTAAATCATTTAAATCTGTTTGCCTCAGTTTTCTCATCTGTAGAATGAACTGGAATAGGAAACAGCAAACTGTTGGGGGATTTCCAGGCTTTATGGTGAGTGAGACCAGGCTCCGGTGAGGTAAAAGAACTTACTCAATTAAAAGTAAAAAGTTTGTTTTAAATCACTGAGAGATCTCAGGTGGACAGGAACTCCCAGATGGGATTAGAGAGTTCTGTCTATTCTGCCCACCCTGCTACAGTCAGAGTACTTAGTTATATGATCAGAGTTAAATCTTGAGGGCTTTTGAGACAATAGAGAGGTTTTGGGTTTGAATTGGCTTCAGTAAAGTTTTAGAAAGTTTGATTAGTGATAGTTCAAATTATAAAAAGATTAAGTGGTGGTACTTAATATTAATTCAGTTCTATTGAAAGTTAAGTAGGAGTACTTAGCTTTAGTTCAGCTCTATAGAAAACTTGGGTAGTATCAGCTGACCTCTATAGAAAGGTTAATTAGTGGTACTTAAAAGAGGTGGGTTTGGCTTCTAGGTCGAGCTAAGGTTAACTTTTTAGGGTCTCCCACCTCAGTTTCCCTCGTCAGATTCCCCCCTGAGACAAGTCCCCCCAAATGCTTTTTTTTTTGGGGGGGGGGAAGGGACGAAGTTCTCATCTTCTATAGCTTCTTCAAGCTGGCAAGGGTTGTAGAGCTGTCCCTAGTTCAATGGGGGGGGGGGGTCCATGTCAGGAAAGGAAACACGGGATTTGAAGATGGCAGCACCTGAGTCTAGAGGGTGTGTGTCTCCTTGAGTCCCAGAGTCTGCAGGCTGTAAGAAGCAGCTGAAAGTTTGAAGCTCGAAGCCTAGAAGAAACGACTCCCACCAGTAGTCTGAAAATACAAGGACCAAATATGAGTAATAAGACAATTATTAAAAGTGGATTTAGGATGGGGATTAAGAGAGACCATATCCAGGAGCCCCACCCAAAGGAAGAGTCTGGAGGAGTAAGGATTTTCTCTTGAATGTCCTTCATCCAGCCAGCTTTTTCTAAAATTCTTTCAGTGCTAAGTTCAATTTCCCTGGAATTATTAATATACATACAGCAAGAAGTATTGACCAGGGCACAAATTCCGCCCCAGAAGCTAGGAGGTAATCTAAGGCCAGACAATTATCCAGAACCATGTTGGCAAGGGAGTCCAGAGATTCTTGAATCTCCTGGAGAGAATGTGCAGTCTCATTTGCCAGCTGGTTAATAGTGGCTGTTAGGTTGGAAAGAACACTTTCATGTTCTAAGTACCCTATGAAGGGCACTAGCATTGAAGTGCCTTTTCACAAGTAACATAGAACATTTTCCCAAAGTCCTCTCCTTGGTCTATTTGAAGGGGTAGGATCGGAGGTGCTGGCATTATATACCGTGAAAGGGATGCTTAGGGTGCAGGACCCATGGTGTTTAAAGGGTGTAAGGCAGCGAGTGGACAGAATCACATGTGGGGGAGGGTTCCAGTCAGAGGTGTTTTTCCTAAAAGGACCCTCAGAAACATTAAGGTGGAGTGGAAGACTTACTTTACAGAGGAATGTATACCTCCTTGGCGCACAGATGGTCCCTGAAGTTGTATTTTATAGCAGTGCCCTGGTTGTTTGTCCCCATGGATGATTATAATCGCATAACATCCTATCGATTGGAATGTTAGTCCTGAGGAGGTTATGGAGAAGTTTCAAGGAAGGTGCTATTAGCACTATGGGTGAGCTTGCCAGGATAATCCCTAAATGGGTTCCCTACAATTACCTTCTTGGGGGGTGCGTAATCATAAGTGCACCTGGCCTGTGTCCCACCTATGCAGCTCGTGCAAGTTGCCAAGGTGAAATTTCGGCAGTTTTGAAACGAGTCACACTCGCTGGCACCCACAGTATTGGTGGTACAGGTCAATATTCCCACATCAGGGATTTGAACATGGCCATTAGGGGCCACGGTGACAACCACTGTCTCTGTGGTGTGGTGATGGGTAGATATGAGATCCTTCCCAGCCAGAAAGCAGGGAACAATATAAAGGGGGTGGCATCTACTGAGGAGCTGGTGGCCCATGGGAATGGAGCCTTTGCAAAGAATGCATTAGGCCGCATCTGTGACCCACCCTGGGGGTGGTGATGGCACACCCAGCAGTCCTGGACATCCCCATTTCCCGCAGAGTTCCCAAGTCTGATTAGGAAGTTGTCACCCAATTTCCCAGAACCCACAGAGTAGGACCAAGAAAGCTGGAGAGAAAGTATCAAGAGTAGAGTCCTCATAAGGAGAAAGAAAGATTAGCAAGAGAGGCTTGCAAAAGAGTAACTTCAGGTCCTCTATGGGCTCACAGGAATAAATTGGATTATCTGAAACAGAAGCAACATTTTTAATCCTAGAAATATGAGTCCAGCTGGGGGACCCTTACAGTTTAACTGCATTTGGAGCAGTTAAGATGACCTTGTATGGCCCTTTCCACTTCATGCCTAGAGGGTCAGACCCCTGGGATTTCCAGCTCTTTAAATATATCATATCCCCAGGATTTACAGGGGAGTTAACCTGTGTAGGGGCATCTGTAGGTTTAGGGAGATGCTTGTTTGCATATTCAGAAAGGGCCTTCGGGATTGTACTCAGTCTTGAAGCAAATCGAGTGACCAGATGCTGTTTGGGGTCAACAAGAATATCAGTTGTTAGAAAAGGCCTTCCATACAAGAGCTCAAATGGAGAGAGCTTAATAGCTTCCCTGGGGGCAATTCTGATTCTAAGAAGCCAGATTTGGAGATTTTTAATCCAATCTTCTTGAGTCTCAAGACATAATTTAGAGAGGACTCGCTTAAGGGAATGATTCATTTTCTCCACCTTCCCTGAGGCTTGGGGTCTCCACAAAGTGTGGAGATAGTAAGTAATTTTAAGAGCTTTTGCTACAATTTGGGTCACCTGGGAAATAAAGGCAGACCCATTATCGCTCTGTAACGAGGCAGGTAAACCAAAGCTAGGTATAATTTCGTTTAACAGGCATTTGGATACCTCGTGGGCTTTCTCAGTCCTTGCAAGGAAATGCTTCTACCCAGATAGTAAATGTGTCCACAGACACTAGAAGCAACCTGAAACCTCTATAGGGGGACATATGCATGAAATCTAGTTGCCAGTCCTCGCCAGGGTAAGTGCCTTTCCTCTGAATTGGCTTCAGGAGAGGTGGGGGCTTAACAGCTCCCTCAGGATTCATTTGGGCACAAATTGGACAGGCCTGGCAGACTTGCCTGATTGTTTCCCCCAGTTTATGGCCCGTGAAAACGAGTTTCAATCAAGGATCGGAGGGCACTCCTCCCCAGACGCATAGCCTGGTGCAGACCCGAAATCAGTTTCTACTGATTTGCCTCTGGAACAAAGAGGTGGTCTGAGGAAGTCTGAAACCAACCAGAGGGAGAAAATGTGTGTTCCCTTTGTTCTGAGAGAGCTTTCTCCTGTGTGCTATAGGAAGGAGTAAAAGACTCACTTAACTGGGGAATTAAAGGTGTCAGTAGGGGCGTAAGGGCAGCTGTTTTAGCAGCTGCATCTGCCAGCCTATTTCCCTTAGCCTGAAGTGACTCTCCCTTCTGGTGCCCTCTGCAAAATATAACCGAGACCTCCTTGGGTTCATGGACAGCTTGTAATAGACGTAGAATTTCTCCCGAGTGTTTAATGGGAGAATTCCTTGCTGTTAACAAGCCCCTTTCTTTCCAAATAGCTCCATGAGCATGCAAAACATGAAAAACATATTTGGAATCAGTGTAAATATTGACTCTCACCCCCTTCCCCAGTTCTAAAGCCCTGGCTAAGGCTATAAGTTCGGATTTCTGTGCCGAGGTGCCAGTAGGCAATGGCTTAGCTTCCAGGGTGTTATAAAGAGATACCACTGCATAACCCGCCTTTCTCTCCCCATCCTTGAGGAAATTAGACCCATCTGTGAAATATTCCTCCTCTGGGTTATCAAGAGGAATTTCCTTCAAGTCAGCTCTGCTAGAGTATATAGAGTCTATAATTTCCTCGCAATTATGGATAGTCTCTCCAGATTGAGAGACATCAGGGAGGAGGGTGGCAGGATTTAGTGTGTGGCAAATTCAAAGAGTCAGGTCCGGGGTATCTAGCAGGAGAGCCTGGTATTTAGTAAGTCTCTCACTTGAGAGCCACTGATGGCCTTTGGATTCTAGAATGCTTTGGACCCTGTGGGGGGTTAAAACCTCTAATGGCGACCCCAAGGTCAGTTTAGAGGCTTCCTTTATTAAGAGGGTGGTCGCAGCTACTGCTCTAAGGCAGGAAGGCCATCCTAGAGAAACTGAGTCCAGCTTCTTTGAAAAATAGGCCACTGGCCTGGGATCTGGTCCCAGAGACTGAGTAAGGACTCTCAAAGCCTGCCCAGCCTTTCATCTACATACTGAGTGAAAGGTTTCTGTAAGTCAGGCAGGACAAGAGCAGGGACAGAGGTTAACTTAGCCTTCAAGGTTTTAAAAGCATTGGCCTGCTCAGGTCCCCATTCGAGAGGGAGATTATCAGGACCTTGAATAGAATCATAGAGGGTTTAACAATAATCCCAAAGTTTGGAATCCAGATTCTACAGAAGCCTGCCATACCTAAGAAGATTCTCAGCTGTTTCTTAGAAACAGGAGGGGGGATACTTAGAATAGCCTGCTTCCTCTCCTCACTTAGAGAGCAAGAGGTGGGGGTGAGATTGTGACCCAAATATTTGACAGATTGGCAGGCAATTTGAGCCTTAGATAGAGACCCTGTAACCTCTTGAAGCTAAGAAATTCACGGTCTTTACAGTGGCTGCCAAAGACTCTTCCCTAGTAGGGCTACAGAGCAAGAATTGAATATTGAATTATTGAATAAGGCTGCTGCCGGGCAGCTCAAGATCTCTCAAATCTTTAGCTAAGGCTTGCCTGAATAGATGTGGACTGTCTCGGAAACTGCCCAGGTTAATTGGCCAGGAAGTCCACCCTGGCTTTACCCATTCAAAGGCAAAGAGAAATTGGCAGTCCTCCTGCAGAGGAATACAAAAGAAAGCATCTTTTAAGTCCAGGGTGGTGAACCATTTATTATTTCCTGGAATTTGTGTTAGTGTAGGGATTAGGTACTATGGGATGGATTGGGATAACTGCTTCATTAATTGCCCTTAAATCCTGTACCATACAATAATCCCCGTTCCTTTCTTAACAGGAAGGATAGGAGTGATTGGCAGTGGGCCAGAACTTTAAACTTAAGAAACTTCTCAATCAAAGGTTGTAACCCAATCCTGTCTTCCTGCTTAATTGGATACTGCCGTCTCTGTGGGAACACAGTAGGATCCTGTAGCTTAATGAGGGCTGGTGTAACACACGTTGCCCTTCTGGGAATGCCCTGATCCCAGACGGAAGAGTCTATGTCCTCCCAGATTTCATAAGGAACATGGGAAGCTCTCAGAAGGAGCACAAATATATCACTTGGAGATTTGAGCAGAGAGAATTGGGTTCCCAGTTTTTCCATTAAATCCTGACCCAATAGAGGAGTGGGACAGGAAGGAATAATTAAAAAGGAGTGTGGAAACAGCAAATCTCCATATCTACAAGGTAAAGGAAAAGTTTCCAAGCAGCTCTGGAGGTTCCCTTCAATCCCCATTACTTTACCCGGGGAGGGGAGCATTGGACCAGAGTGGGATAACAGAACTGAAAAAGAGGCCCCAGTATCAAATAGAAAATTAATGTGCTTACCTGCCATGTCTAGAGTCACCCTGGCTTCAGCTGCACTGATGGAGAAAGGGGGGGGCCTCACCAAACCCCGGGCCCCATCATTCCAAGTCCTGAGAGGACTGGAGGGTGAGGTTTGAGGCGGTGGCTCTACCCCTTTCTGGGCAGTCCCTTTTCTAGTGTCTTTCCTTGTGGCATTTAGGACAAGGACCTGGAGGCTTTTTCTGGGAGCATGTTCTCTCCCGGTGACCCTGTCTCTTGCATCTAAAGCATGAATGGGTCTGATCTCTAGAAATGGCGGCCACTAAAAGCTGAGCCTGTTCTTTATTTCTGGCTCTGGCCCTGTGATCCTTTTCCATTGCTGCTGCTTGGTCTCTATTATTAAACACCCCAAAAGCAACTTCTAATAATTGAGTCATGGGGGTTTGAGGCCCTAGGGCCAATTTTTGTAGCTTCCTTCTGATATCTGGGGCAGACTGGTTAATAACATGCATGCTAAGAACTGTGGCACCCTCCTGAGAAGTGGGGTCCAGATTAGTGTATTTTCTCAGGGCCTCTTCCAATTGACCTTGGAAGAGGGCAGGATTTTCCTCAGCTGTTTGAGTGATCTCCCTGAGCTTGTCATAATTGACTTGCTTTTTGATTGCTTTCCTCATGCCCTCAATGAGGCAGATTAGTAAGTGGTCTCTCCTCTCTCTATCCCTGCTTCCCTCCTGATAGTTCCATGAAGGGTCTGATAGAGGTACAGCAACAGCCCCTGCCTGGTACCTAGCAGGGGAGGAGGAAGCCATATCGTCCCCGAATTTCTGAGCTAAATCCCAGATTCGCCTTTTCTCCTCTATGGTACAAGAAGAGGAGATTATATTAATATCTCCCTAGGAAAGATCATATTGGAGGGTGATGGCTTTGAATCCCTCAATATATTTAGTAAGATCCTCAGAATATCTGCCCAATTTTTCTTGATTTGGGAGCGATCCGACATGGAAAAGGGCACTTGTACTCTGAGTACTCCTCCCTGAAGGTCGGCAACTTCCCTCAAGGGGAAGAGATTGGAAGGAGGCTCCTGATCCACAGCTGTAGCAGGATTAGGCTCCCGTGGAGGAGTAGGGGAATCTACAGCTTTAGCCCGAAGAGGGCAAAGGCTTTGGGATTGGCCGGCCTCAGAGGGAGGCTGGTTGAGGAGAAAGGCAGCCCACTTTGTGTATGAGAAGGACTAAGAAGTGGGGATTGGGCATTTCCAGAACTCAACTCCGGTGGAGAGGGGAGTCCTATATCTTGGGATCACGGATCCCGTTTCTGATAAGGAGGAGGTTCTGGAGTGCAAGCCTTCTGCTGAGAGCCGGAGGGAGAGTAGAAGCTTCTTGTGCCCCTGAGGGAGTGGAGAAGAAAGGATCGTCTAAAAAGTATTTGACAACTTGTTGAATTCAACCAGGGAAGCTAAGTACCCTATATCCTTTCTTACTTGGGGTATCAACTCCCTTTTTGTCACTCTTTCTATCTCCTCTCCTGTTTTCTGTCATGTTATAAATTCTTCCTGTTTGTAGTTGGGGCAAGCTGAATTTATGATGCAAACGCTTGGTACAGCTACATACTTCCTGCTCTATGCAAAGTGAGTAAGTGAACATCCCAAGCACAAATGGGTAATCCCTTTTCCTGCCTGTCCAATTTAGGTCAGTTAGTCTCTGCACCAGGGCGATCTTTTTTCTCATCTTATTCAGTGTAGTTCAGATTAAAATGTTCCTAGAACAAGTTCTATTTTACTATTATTTTAATATTTAATATTCTATGGAGTATTACCCAGGTTGATAAAATATTTGCTTTTAATAATTGAATTAATATATTGGAAGGTAAATGCATTTTCTGTACACTTGCTGAAAGAAAAATAGCATATTAAGAATAATATGTACCTTGAATTATTACTAGATAGAAAGCTCAGTGGATAGAATATCAGATGTGGAGTAAGAAAGATTCATCTTATTTATGAGTTCAAATCTGGCTTCAGATACTTACTAGCTATGTGATCCAGCTCAAGTCATTTACCCCTGTTAGCCTCAGTTTCCTCATCTGTAAAATGAGCTGGAGAAGGAAACAGAAAATCAATCCAGTATCTTTGCCAGGAAAATTCCAAAGGAAATCCAGAAAAGTGAAACATAAGCAAACAAGGGATAAATCACTAACATATGATTTAGATTTCTTTTTTTCTAGGCCTCCACATTTGATTTTTGTTCCACATATTTTGAAGATTATGAGCATTTTATATTAAAATTCTGTTCAAAATATTTCTACATTTTTATGGATCAAGGAGGATAAATGTAAGTAAATAATGTGGAATCTATGATAATGCTCTAGTTACAATACAGTTTATTGATTGAATTCTCAAGAATATTTTCAGGTCTATATTTGTATCATGGAATCTGTTATTCATTATTTCATGATATACTGATTACATCTGATAAACATTTCTCTCCACTTGGCCATAATCTGCTAGATATTTGCTAGGTATTAGATTTGTATAGCTTCAAATGATATTATACAGTTTTACCATTTTCTTCCATCTAGATAGTAATAACCTCATCCTGATTTGTTATGATAAATTTTTACAAAAAAAAAAAAAAATTCACATGGTTTAGGCATATGTTAGGCAGTGAACATATCATTGTCTGAGTTCATATGAATATCTCTGATTCTTAGATTTGGATTTTAGCTATTTTATAAGCTCTATCTGGATATAAACTAATTTTGATAAGTACCTTGGTGTGTACTTTTTATTAACATTTACTATTGATTATTGAAATAATGTACAGTTATTCAAAAAGTATTTTTATAGCTTTTTGACTAGTTTATCATATATTCTGAGAATGTTTATCAAGACTTTTCCTCTTTTTTGGAGAGTGAGGATTTATCTTTTCTTACTGCCTTAGGGTGAAGAGCCTTGTGTTTTGTCAAAATTCTATGGATTCCTCCCCAAAGACTCTGCTAAAAAGCTATTAGAAATAATTCAGAATTTTAGCAAAGTGGCAGGATACAAAATAAATCCACATAAATCCTCAGCATTCTTATACATCACCAACAAAATGCAACAGCAAGAGATACAAAGAGAAATTCCATTCCAAACAAATGTTGAGAGTATAAAGTATTTGGGAATCCATCTACCAAAGAAAAGTCAGGAATTATATGAGAAAAATTACAAAACACTTGCCACAAAAATAAAATCAGATTTAAATAATTGGAAAGACATTCAATGCTCTTGGATAGGCCGAGCGAATATAATAAAGATGACAATAGCCCCCAAACTAATCTATTTATTTAGTGCTATACCAATCAGACTCCCAAGAAACTATTTCAATGACCTAGAAAAAATAACAACAAAATTCATATGGAAGAATAAAAGGTCGAGAATTGCAAGGGAACTAATGAAAAAAAAAAAAAAAAAAAACTCAGAGGAAGGTGGTCTAAGTGTACCTGATCTAAAGCTATATTATATAGCAGCAGTCACCAAAACCATTTGGTATTGGCTAAGAAATAGACCAGTAGATCAGTGGAACAGATTATATACAAAGGACAAAACAGGGTACATCTATAGCAATCTAATCTTTGACAAACCCAAAGATACCAACATTAGGGACAAAAATTCATTATTCGGAAAAAACTGGAAATTAGTATGGCAGAAATTAGATATGGATCCACACTTAACACCATATACCAAGATAAGATCAAAATGGGTCCATGATTTAGGCATAAAGAATGAGATAATAAATAGATTAGAGGATCAGAGAATAGTCTACCTCTCAGACCTGTGGAAGAGGAAGGAATTTATGACCAGAGTAGAACTAGAGATCATTATTGATTACAAAATAGAAGATTTTGATTACATCAAACTAAAAAGTTTCTGTACAAATAATACTAATGCAAACAAGATTAGAAGGGAAGTAACAAATTGGGAAAATATTTTTAAAATAAAGGTTCTGACAAAGGTCTCATTTCCAAAATATATAGAGAACTGACCCTGGTTTATAGGAAACCAAACCATTCTCTAATTGATAAATGGTCAAAGGATATGAACAGACAATTCTCAGATGATGAAATTGAAACTATATCCACTCATATGAAAGAGTGTTCCAAATCACTACTGATTAGAGAAATGCAAATTAAGACAACTCTGAGATACCACTATACACCTGTCAGATTAGCTAAGATGACAGGAACAAATAATGATGAATGTTGGAGGGGATGTGGGAGAACTGGGACACTGATACATTGTTGGTGGAGTTGTGAAAGAATCCAGCCATTCTGGAGAGCAATTTGGAGCTATGCCCAAAAAATTATCAAACTGTGCATACCCTTTGACCCAGCTGTACTACTACTGGGCTTATATCCCAAAGAAATACTAAAGAGTGGAAAGGGACCTGTATGTGCCAAAATGTTTGTGACACCTCTTTTTGCTGTAGCTAGAAACTGGAAGTTGAATGGATGCCCATCAATTGGAGAATGGTTGGGTAAATTATGGTATATGAAGGTTATGGAGGTTATGGAATATTATTGATCTGTAAGAAATGACCAGCAGGAGGAATACACAGAGGCTTGGAGAGACTTACATCAACTGATGCTGAGTGAAATGAGCAGAACCAGAAGATCGCTGTACACTTCAATGCTGTATGAAGATGTATTCTGATGGAAGTGGATATCTTCAACATAAAGAAGATCCAACTCACTTCCAGTTGATCAATGATGGACAGAAATAACTACACCCAGAGAAGGAACACTGGGAAGTGAATGTAAATTGTTAGCACTACTGTCTATCTACCCAGGTTACTTATACCTTCGGAATCTAATACTTAATGTGCAACAAGAAAATGGTATTTACACACATATATTGTATCTAGGTTTTATTGTAATACATGTAAAATGTATGGGATTGCCTGTCATCGGGGGGAGGGAATGGAGGGAGGGGGAGGGATAATTTGGAAAAATGAATACAAGGGATAATATTATTAAAAAAAAATTCTATGGATTCTTGTACTCTACTTTTCAAGTTTGTTAAGGTATATTTTGCAGTTCCCAATGTGTACATTAAAACAGGAATTATGTAGTTTTTACTTGTAATGCATTATTATCATTTACTTTTTATTTCTGGATTCCAAAAGTCTCAACAAATTTACCTTCAATTTCTCCTTGTCTGAAAGAAACCAAGATATTTCTAAGCATTCTTGTCCATTCCAATTTGACCTTTAGCTTCAAGCTCAGTACCTCAGTCTTTATTTCCCTGGTAGACACATTTAATGCTTTACATTTATCAAAACAACTGGAGAAAGATTCCATAAGATAAAGATATTTAATATATTATTTATTTTTAGTGGATCCATACAGATAGATGTTATCCATATACATTGAATACTTAGTGGTCTGTTTGATTTGAGTGTCTTTTAAATGTGGAAGTCGTATCTAGTTTTATATCCAAGCAGATCATATTGAATAGGCAGAACAATAAGATTCTTAGGCTATATTCCTGAAATACACAATTAAAAATATCTTAACATTATTATGTTGTTAGCAGATATGAAATTGAAAATAGCTTTTATAGGATAATAATAGCAATGTTATTTTTTTCATTATCAATGGGATTCAGACAGATCTTAGTATTATTGTCTAACATTTATTGTTACTTGAATTGTATTGATCAAATAAAAATGCCTGCTTTTTATAGTCAAAATCCAGTCAAGTGTTTATTCAGTGTCTGCTATATACCTGGAACACTTTGTTTTATTTTTGTCTTAAATATGGTTGGTGATTCTTGACTGAGATTCCAAACTTTTGGGTTATGTTAACTTAATATAGTGCCTGGCACTGGAGACACTGAAATTCAATAAATACGAGGGTGACATGGTCAGAATTACATTTGAGGAAGATCAGTTTGGCAGACAAGTGAAAGGTGGACAGGAGTAGGAAGAGACTTTGGACATAGAGATCAACCAAGAGGCTATTGCAATAGTCTAAGCATGAGATGGTGAGGACCTGCATCAGTGTTGTGATATAATGTCCAAGAGGATAAAGAGTATAAATGAGAGCTGTTACTAAAGTGCAATCATTAGGACTTGGCAATAGAGTGGATAAGAAAGATGAAAGTTGGGGCAGCTAGTTGGTGCAGTGGATAGAGCAATCAGCCTTGAAGTCAGGAAGACCTGAGTTCAAATTTGACTTTAGACATTTAACATTTCTTGTCTGTATGACCTTGGCCAAGTCATTTAACCCCAATTGCCTCAGCAAAAAAAAAAAAAAAAAATGATAGTGAGGAGGCAAAGATGACTACATAAATTTTAGGCTTGAATGATTAAGAATGTTGGTGTCCTTGACAGTAATCAGGAAGTTAGGGAGAGGGGACAATTTTGGGAGAAAGATATTGAGTTTAAGATATCTATAGGAAATTTAGCTCAAGATGTCTGATAGGCAGTTGTAGATATGAGACTGGAGGCCAAAAGAAAGGTATGAAATTAAATATATTTGAAAATTATCTTCATGGAGATGTTAATTGAAAAAAATTAAAATCTTAGAATTTGAGTTCATTGTATACTCACTATAAATATGCTTGACATAACTGAGGTAAAAGGAAGAGGGATGCTAAATGCCTCTTCTTATTCCCAAACCATTTTAATCTTTTCTGTTTCTATGTTCTAGAAATGTTTAGTTCCTTTTAACTTAGAAATTATGAGTATTTGGCAAAACAACATCAATTAAATAACTGTTTTTCAAGATTTTATGGGTCAATGTTAAGTACTGATGAATATGTACAATCGTTTAGTCTGTGATAATGGGATATTTTATTGGCTGAATTCCCAAGAATATTTTGAAGTCTTTTATTTGCATTATGAGCTTTTGTGTGTCTATATTTGAAATATGGTGAGATTCTTGTATATTAGTCTAGTTGCCAAATCATGCCTTATTTATCATATCATTATATCATTATTTATATATATTTATATATATATATACTATATATATATATTTATCATATCAATATATCATTATTTAATTTTAATTTAATTTTTTAAAGTTCAACTTTTTTATTATAGCTTTTTATTTACAAGACATATGCATGGATAATTTTTCAACATTGACTCTTGTAAAACCTTCTGTTCCAACTTTTCCCCTCCTTCCCCCCACCCCCTCCCTTAGATGAAAGGTAAATGCATGTTAAACAAGAAAAATCAGATTTAGAAAGAAGGTAAAAATAACCTTAGAAGGAAAATAAAAATGCAAGTGTAAGGGTCAGAGGAGGAATCAGGCACTCCACAGTCATGAAGTAAACAGGCAAATAAAGCCTGAGACCCTCAGATGTAATTTGCTGTGAGTAAACAGAGAAGCCCTCATGGGGGCAACTCTGATTACATTGAGATTGCATCATCTCCTTCTCTGATTATGTGTATGACCTTAAGCTGTGGGGAAGAGGAAGCAGGTCCTCTTTGACCTAGAGTTCATCAGGAGTTCACTGGGAGTCAGCAAAAGTTAGCTAGGAACAGGATGTGAACACTTGAATAAAAGATCTTGAGCTGTTCTAAAGGCTATTCTCAAGTACTCTATCATGTATTTAATTCATCTTTCCTATGAAAGGATGGCCAGAGATCTCTGAAGATTTCAGACAGAGGCAAGCTGGGTAAAATTGGTTTAAATACTACAAAAGACAGTGACCAGAGATTTCTCTGAGGCCCTGGGAATTAGGAGAGACTGGCAATAGTGAATGCAGAGTGGGCATTAACAAGGGTATTCACAAAAGTAGTGAATGCTTTGTGGGCATTTACAAGTGGTGCCAGCATGAATGCATTGTAGATTGCCAGAGCCCCCATTTATCAGGAAGACAGTACTCCATCTGGGAGGCAAGCATTATGGATCTAGGCATAAGTCTACTTAAGATCAAGGTCAAGGATGATGAGGGTGTGATTTGGGGCAGGGATGGATCTGCTGTCCTTGTCTCCAAAGCTTTTGGGTGGGTCTGTAGCAAAAGAATTTCATGTAATCAAAGCTGTGATAAGAAAAGCATTTATTGGTAAGAAAGGCACCTAGATATCTTGGCAGGCAAGTCACTCAAGAGAGAAGTGATTTTGCAAAGAAACAATTTGTAGGCCTACTTTATACAGAAACAGAATAATAGAACAGAATAAGCAATACTACTTAAGTTTGTATCTGAAAAGGTCTTCCTGCTTTCAAAGGATGTGGGGCCATTTAAGTTTGTATAATGTTTTGTTGGCGATTTCACATAACTTTATAGGGCTATCTGGTTTCCCTCTCATAAAAGGACATAGCTGTGCATGCAGCTCAAGTAAATAGGTTAAAGAGCCAGATGGATCACCTCTGAAGAATAGCAAGGAGCTTGCTTTCAAGCTGGGAGGTATTTGCTCCCACGCCTATTAAGTATAGCTCAGCAAAGAAAAAATCTAAAGCTAATAGAGATGGTTGAGAATATAGATCAAAAAATATAAGCACTAAAGGTTGAGGTAGAGGTAAAATGAAAAATTACATTACAGACAATAACAAAGAGAGATAAAAGAATTACAGGCTGAGTTACAGGTTGAGTTAGAGAAAAGACAAAAAGAACAAAGTTCAGCCTACTAGCTGAAACTGAGAAGGAAAAAAACAAGCAGAAAGTTGGTGAACATACCATGTGGAAGTTAACCAGAGAAATATTCTTTAGTATTTTGTTAATTTATCTCATCTGCTATTGCTTTAGGGGATCTATAGAGAAAAGAATTAAATACCCTGCTAATGGGAAGGGGTTTGGATCTATTCATACATAAAACTTGGTTTTGGCTTTAATTCTGCCTACCACCAATGATGCACCTTTGGAGAATTTCCCATTTCTTCATCTTCCTCCCTCAACTCCACCTTCATGGGTGGGAGGAGGAGGAAGAATGGGAGGGGTGATGATATTATCAGCACTGCTAACTAACCAATTCCAACCCCCTACATCATCATTACAAAAGGAGGGATGAGGCTTCATGGCCAGAGGCAAAGGAGACTTGTGTTTTAAGTGTACCTGTTATTATGCTCAGAGAGTTTTTGAAAATGCAGCACTCCAACCTGATCAGTTAGTCTCTAAGCAAGCCTGTGAGGATAAGAGATTGCAGTTAGAGAAAGTAGAGTTTTATGCCTACAGGATTGTATTATGATTTTAAAGAAAAGTTCGGATTCACTCCTATAAATGAGGCTCTCAAGCTCAATTAAAAAGTAAAAGTAAAAAGTTTTAATCAAACAAGACAAGGTACAGACAATTTAGATTTACACAAACAAACAAATAGAAATAAGAACAATTAACAACATGACAATTATAGCAGAGGAAAAGAATACATCACCAATTCAAGGGAACCTCAAAAACTCAAATGGCTGGGAGTCCTGTTTCAGCCTCAATCAACATGAATTGTGGAAAGATTTTTCCGGGTGAAGCGTCCTCCCCATGGATGAGACTCAGTGGAGTTGTAGGACTCAATCTTAGACAAAGAGGGCTTTCAGCCAAGAAGTCTGGCACGTATACATGTGTAAAATACATGACCATCTAGTGTTTTGACTCACTCCATATATCATCTTGACATATATATGTGTAAAATATGTGACTACCTAGTGATTTGACTCATTCCATATGTCTATACCTTGACGAGTTTCCTTAGTAATTGTATATGCTCCGGGAAGAAGCCACCCAGCCCTAAGCATAGACATTCCTAGGAATGGCTAGTTCCTGGTATCTATTGTCAAGGACATATAGAGTTCATGGAACGGTCAAATTCCCATAATTTAGAAGCTCAGGCCTGTTAGATTTGAGTGAGCTTACAATTCTAATATGAAATTTTAATTTCTTATTCAAAGACTAAAAGATATTATCTGGGGAGCTGAAACTTGCCTTTGTTTATCTTATAGATCTTTCTTTTGCTTTTGCACAGAGTTGAATGTCGTTTGTTCATTATCTGTATGAATGACATACCATTGAAAAGATTGTTAGACACAGATGTAGATCGTACAGCTATTAGAAATGCCAGCTGGTCTAGTAATTGGCTAAAGATTACAGTAAACACCTATATGTCTGCAATAAAAGGCTCTATAGTAGCTAAAAGTAGTGCTACCTCTTTGAGATGGGAATTTAAAGATAAGACAAAAGTTTTTTTGTTTGTTTGTTTTTTAATAATTAAAATAACATATGATTTAATTAATTATAATGTGTATAAGGTATTTTTTTAATGACATAAGTAAGTAGTCTGCATAGGGTCTAGGAAAAGTAAAGGCAAATATTAATAAAGTTCTCTCATTACAGGCTGTCAGAAGTTCAGTTTTGGAATGTCCTTAAAGGTTGTCTAGTCAAAACCATAAGTCTTGTCAAGATAACATGCATATATTAAGTGCCTACTGTATAGCAGAAATAGTGCAAAATGATGGAAATACAAATAGGTAAAAACCTGGTCCTTGCCATCAATGAGTTCAAAGGCAGCAGGCATTTCCTCTACCACATTCTCAACAAGTAAGCTTCTATCATTTTGTGAAACATTGAAGTGAGGCTCCAAAGAAGCATCTTCCACTATAGTTAGTTCAGATTTATTGCAGGAAGTGAAATCTCTGTCTCTGAAATACCTACTCAGGATTCCTTTTTTTTTTTTCATCCATGTGGGGTAAGGTAAAACAGGTTTTTTATCGTTCAGTTCTTTTTTTTTTTTTTTTTTAATTAATTTTTATAATTATAACTTTTTTTTTTGACAGTACATATGCATAGGTAATTTTTTTTTTTTTTTTTTTTACAACATTATCCCTTGTACTCCCTTCTGTTCTGAATTTTTCCCCTCCTTCCCTCCACCCTCTCCCCTAGATGGCAGGCATTCCCATACATATTAAATATCTTATAGTATATCCTAGTTACAATATATATGTGCAGAACGGAATTTTGTTGTTATTGGTTCAAAGCAAGAATTGTATTGGGAAGGTAAAAATAATCTGGGAAGAAAAAAAAAATAATAATAATGCTCACAGTTTACACTCATTTCCCAGTGTTCCTTTTCTGTCCATCATTGATCAATTGGAATTGGATTAGCTCTTCCCTATGTTGAAGATATCCACTTCCATCAGAATACATCCTCGTACAGTATCATGTTGAAGTGTATATGATCTCTTAGTTCTGCTCGTTTCACTCCGCATCTCTCCAAGCCTCTCTGTATTCCTCCTGTTGGTCATTTCTTACAGAACAATAATATTCCATAACATTCATATATCATAATTTATCCAACCATTCTCCCATTGATGGATATCCATTCATTTTCCAGTTTCTAGCCACTACAAAAAGGGCTGCCACAAACATTTTGGCATATACAGGTCCCTTTCCCTTCTTTATTATCTCTTTGGGGTATAAGCCCAGTAGTAGCACTGCTGGGTCAAAGGGTATGCACATTTTGATAACTTTTTGGGCGTAATTCCAGATTGCTCTCCAGAATGGTTGGATTAAGACAGAAATTTTTATTTATTTTATAGTTGAAAGATTCCCCATCGGTGGGAGACATCTTACAAAGTGAAAAAATTCACACCTCATTTTATATAGGACAGGAGCAACTTAATCAAGTACATTAACAAGCTTCTCTAAGTCCTTGGAATTCCCCTAAATTTGTTATTGATTCAAGATAAATAAATGGACAGATGGAGACAATGGAAGCTCTTCAGTTTGGGCTTCCATCTCCTCAACTGCCTAGGGAATGGTCTCTTTGGATTAAAGATTATTTCTATTCTATCCCTCTAGATAAGGAGAATATGAAGGGATTTGTCTTTTCAGTGCCCAGCATTAATCTAGCTCAGCCTTATAAAGAATTTGAATGGACAATTTTGCCATAGGGTCTTAGGGGCCGGGACCATTCACAAGAAACCCCAATAGTGACTGCCTCTTCCAGCTTCCCCGACTCAACGGGGCTTTGGACGTCTCCAGCCCTCCTAGTGGAGACGGGAGGAGGGAATCACCAGACTGAGAGCAGAGATGGATAGAACACAGTGATGTTTATTGATGTTACAAGTCAGTAGTGTCTCACCCAGCCCTTCCCTGTTTGCTCTTTTATAGCCCATTTGTCTTTTTTGCATATTTCCCCTTTAGAGTTTGGACTCCTCCCCAATTCCTCCCCGAAGGTGGAGCCAGTCCTTACTGTGCCTCTCCTGCACCAACCCAGATCCTACCTTGTCAGTTGCCATGGTGACAGATCCAGGTTCGGGCGGGTCCTGACACAAAGGCGTCTCAACTCTCCCCCAGGAGGTTCAGGTCCAGAGCCTTTTACAATAGGGTATGAAGAATAGCCCTAGTGTGTGTCAATGTGAATGTGGCTGCTGACCTTACTCCTGTAAGAATAGCATCTCCAAAAGTTATGTTGTAACCACCATTAAGAGAAGACAGTGCTTTAGACTCGCCATGCCAGCTTGTAAAAAAAGCTCAAGAGACTCTAAAAGAGATGAAAATATGAACCTCCCAGCACAATCAGAACAAAATTTTATTACTTTTATTTCTTACCCAGTGCTTGTGGATAGAATTTCAATAAAAGCCATTAAGAGAGTACTACAATTTTCTGGTACAAGACCTGGCAAAATATATACCTCTTATGCCAATGCAAAATTGATGTGTGTTGTGGAACATTGATGTGTGTTCCCAGAGTGGAAAAATTTATTGTCCACAGCTCCAAGCCTTGCACATGGGTATGTAAATATAATGTTTAATATGGCTTATTCAGTAGATGTGGTACAAAGAATTGCCACAGCCTAAGTAAAATTTGTAGTTTTTAAAATATATCACAAGCTCTTTAAAGAAGTTCAAGTGCAAGTGAGAAGGCACTAAGGTAAATATTATATCCTGCATGTCCATTTTCATAGTGGACTTTCAGATCCTATCTTTTATCATCAGGCTGCTAGAGCTTTACATTTGCAAATTGTGATAACTAAAGAGGAAGCTAGAAGCACAGCAAAAGGATGTATAACTTGCCTTTTCACATTCCTATGCTGCTCTATGGTAAATGGACATCATTCATGTTAAGAGAGTTAAGAGGCAGAGAATCCATGTAACCATGGATATAAAACCATGGATATACATTCTCAGTTCCTTATGGCTTCATTCCAATCAGGAGAAGCAGTCAGCCATCTTTCCATTGTAGGAATCTCACATGCACTTTAGATAGGTAATGTACCAGCTTATACATCTTCTGCCTGTAGGTCCTTTTGCATTGAATTTGGCATTGCACATTCACTGGCATCCCATATCATCATTGGACAGACTATTTAAATCCCCAAGATATTCCTGTCCATGCCAGAGAAGGGAATTGTGGGATTTGTACGAGATGTGGCAATAGCTACATGTAATTGCCTGCAATTTTTAAATTCTTTGGATTTTACCCCAGCAATGTGCTTCTGACACATGCAGAATATGTGGCTAAACAACAGACTGGCTGACAAGGACAAGAACCCTTTCTCCACAGTGATGTAGAAGGGCTTAGATGGTATCTGAAAGGGCTGGGTTGGGTCAAGGTTTGGAGTCCGGATATGTTCTTGTGATTCCAGGGGCAGACCCAACAGCAGAGAAATGAATCCCAACCAGACACATCAGTGACTTGGGGAAACAAGAAGAAAAGGACTGGACGACAGCCCAGAGGGATCGGCCAGAGGTTAGCAGCCTTCCAGACACTGATGGCAGCCATGTCCTTCATGACCATGACACCAGACACAGCAGATACAGCACTAGTGTAGTAGCTCAATTGGACTGTCTTGGGTGATGTGCAATACCTACAGACTGATCCAATTGGACAATGAGCTTGTGTGTTTCTCCCATGGCTACTCACTGTTCATATGGTGGCCTGGGGAGAGACTTCACCCTGTTTTCCACTTATAGACAATGTCTCTAAATTAGTGGGTGAAAAACCAACACCTCCACCTGCCAAAGTTAGTGAGGCAGTGCTACAGGACATGAATTTTCTTGTATACATCTTCCTCTGTGCCTTTCTTTACTAAAAGATGTATACAATTGAAACTACAGACTTTGACATCCCACTTCTTTGACATCCCACCTCCTTGAGCATGACTTTATTGAATGGGTTGAACACCATGCTGCATGCTTGGTTTTGGCCACTGTTTGGCTTAGTTGTTATTGTTTTACTTTTGTTTGCCTTTGTTATGTTATATACATTCTGTAATCTCATTGATTAGTCAAGCTATTGTTGATGCTAAAGTCAGCTTGATGTGATGAGTGGTCCCCACACTTTACAAGAGAAGGAAATTGCAAGGGTCAGAGGAATCAGGCACTCTATAGTCAGGTAGTAAACGGTCAAAGAAAGCCTGAGACCCCCGGATGTGATTTGCTGTGAGTAAACAGAGACCACCTTATGGGCAGGAACTCTGGTCGAATTGAGATTGCATCATCAATGAGAAGTGTCTCCTTCTCTAATTGGCTGTGTGTTTGACTTCATAGACCCAATTTAAGCTGTGGGGACAAGGAAGCAGATCCTCTTTGACCTTGAGTTCATCAGGAGTTTACTGAAAGTCAGCAAGAGGTTAGCTAGAAACAGGATGTGAACACGTGAATAAAAGATCTTGAGCTTGCACATAGCTGTTCTCAAGCACTCTGTCGGGTATTTAAACCATCTTTCCTATGAAATGATGGCCAGAGATCTCTGAAGACCTCAGACAGAGGTAAGCTTGGTAAAATTCTTGTAAGCACTACAAAAGACGCTAACTTCTCTGAAGGCCTGGGAATTAGGAGAGATTGGTAGTAGTGAATGCAGAGTGGGCATTAACAAGGGTATTCACAAAAGTAGTGAATGCCTTGTGAGCATTCACATGCAACTGGACAATAAGAGAAGGAGTAGAAATGCTATGTGGTGGATCACCCTCATTTCCCACAGTTCTTTCACTGGGTTCTCTTCATTACTGAACAACTGGAACTGATTTGGTTCATCTCATTGTTGAAGATGGCCATGTCCATCAGAATTGACCATCATATAATATTGTTGTTGAAGTATATAATGATCTCTTACTTCTGCTCATTTCACTCAGCATCAGTTCATATAAGTCTCTCCAGGCCTTTCTGAAATCATCCTGCTGGTCATTTCTTACAGAACAATAATATTCCATAATATTCATATACCACAATTTATTCAGCCATTCTCCAATTCATGGGCATCACTTCAATTTCCAGTTTCTACCCACTATGAAAAGGGCTGCCACAAACATTTTTGCACATACAGGTCCCTTTCCCTTCTTTAATATCTCTGGGATATAAGCCCAGTAGAAACACTGCTATATCAAAGGATATACACAGTTTGATAACTTTTTGAGCATAGTTCCAAATTGCTCTCCAGAATTATATATTATTATTAAGATTATGATGTTGATACAAACAGGATTGGTCTAATAAAGAGACAGTGGGCCTTAGAAGATACTAGATACTAGAGATACCAGAGAGAAGGGAGAAGATACTAGGATGGTTTGCCATTTTCTCTTCCATTTATTTTACAGATGAGAAAATATGATTGAGGGAGTTTACAACTAATAAATATCTGAAGTCAGATTTGAATTTGAGGGGATATACAAGTCTTCATGAATTCAGGCCTGGCACTCTATTAATGAATAGTCAGATTCAACATCCCCTTCTGACATTTATTTGCCAAATGACACCAGGAAAGTCTTAATATCCTACTGCCCCCAGCATCTCTTTTAAAACTATATATTTCAGAGATAGTGTTGAGCTGCATTAGTAAATAGCGGTTTCTCACTTGGAAGTTCCTTTACCAATGAAACCACAGTTCACTTCCTAAATTTGTATGATGATTATAATGATGATGATGATTGAAGTGAGGAACATAATTTGAGAAAGAAGTATCTGAAACAGGGAGGAGACAATGGCAGAGACAAGATGGCAGAGAGGACACAGATATCTTCCTAAACTCTCCTTTGCCCTCAATCTATTTTAACAATATTCAGCCTTGGAATTAATGCTTGACTGTCAGAACTCATGAATATTGGGATTACAATACATTACCAACAGAAGATATTCTCAAAAATTTCCAGAAAAGGTCTGTTTTTGCTTGCTGGTGCAAACAGAACAAGGATACTTCAGGTGCAGCCTTCAGGCAAGTTGGCAGTGAGAGCACAGGAAACAGACCACAAGGAGGGACGGGGTGTGGTCTCAGCAGAAAATCTGCAGGGCAGAATTTTTCACAGTATGACCTACTTTGCCCTAGCAGCAAGCCAGTAGATCAGCATAAAAGCTATAAACACAGGAAGTAAAGACTATAATTCCAAAACACTAGGGTCTCTCTAGACCTGGCCACACCTACCCAACACCCAGAGTGACTCAGTATGATTCCAAGCACAGCTGCAGTAGTTGGTTCCAGCAAAGTCCTAGTAGCTGCCTTTCTATTGCTGCTTATTTCAGCATAACTGCTAATTCCAGCACAGCCAGTGGCTGTCCTACTGTTGTTCACTGCCACTTCCTGTTGTCTGTAGAGGAAGCTTGGAAATACTTCACTGCTCCCATAAGCAGGTCATAAAAAAATTGTAGACCAATCTCCCTAATGAACATCACCTAATGAACATCAATGCAAAAATCTTAATTTTTTTTTTTTTAAATTCATTTTTCCAAATTATCCCCTCCTTCCCTCCATTCCCTCGCCCTGATGACAGGTAATCCCATACATTTTACATGTGTTACAATATAACCTAGACACAATATATGTGTGTAAATACCATTTTCTTGTTGCACATTAATTATTAGCTTCCGAAGGTATAAGTAACCTGGGTAGATAGACAATAGTGCTAACAATTTACATTCACTTCCCAGTGTTCCTTCTCTGGGTGTAGTTATTTCTGTCCATCATTGATCAATTGGAAGTGAGTTGGCTTTTCTTTATGTTGAAGATTTCCACGTCCATCAGAATACATCCTCATACAGTATTGTTGTTGAAGTGTACAGTGATCTTCTGGTTCTGCTCATTTCACTCAGCATCAGTTGATTTAAGTTTCTCCAGGCCTCTCTGTATTCCTCCTGCTGGTCATTTCTTACAGAGCAATAATATTCCATAACCTTCATGTACCATAATTTACCCAACCATTCTCCAACTGATGGACATGCATTCATCTTCCAGTTTCTAGCTACAGCAAAAAGAGCTGCCACAAACATTTTGGCACATATATGTCCCTTTCCACTCTTTAGTATTTCTTTGGGATATAATCCCAGTAGTAGCGCTGCTGGGTCAAAGGGTATGCACAGTTTGACAACTTTTTGGGCATAGTTCCAAATTGCTCTCCAAAATGGCTGGATTCATTCACAACTCCACCAACAATGTATCAATGTCCCAGTTTTCCCACATCCCCTCCAACATTCATCATTATTTGTTCCTGTCATCTTAGCCAATCTGACAGGTGTGTCTTGGTATCTCAGAGTTGTCTTAATTTGCATTTCTCTGATCAATAGTGATTTGGAACACTCTTTCATATGAGTGGAAATAGTTTCAATTTCATCATCTGAGAATTGTCTGTTCATATCCCTTGACCATTTATCAATTGGAGAATGGTTTGGTTTCCTATAAATCAGGGTCAGTTCTCTATATATTTTGGAAATGAGACCTTTGTCAGAACCTTTACTTTTAAAAATATTTTCCCAATTTGTTACTTCCCTTCTAATCTTGTTTGCATTAGTATTATTTGTACAGAAACTTTTTAGTTTGATGTAATCAAAATCTTCTATTTTGTGATCAATAATGATCTCTAGTTCTCCTCTGGTCATAAATGCCTTCCTGCTCCACAAGTCTGAGAGGTAGATTATCCTCTGTTCCTCTAATCTATTTATTATCTCCCTCTTTATGCCTAAATCATGGACCCATTTTGATCTTATCTTGGTATATGGTGTTAAGTGGGGATCCATATCTAATTTCTGCCATACTAATTTCCAGTTTTCCCAACAGTTTTTCCGAATAATGAATTTTTATCCCTAATGTTGGTATCTTTGGGTTTGTCAAAGATTAGATTGCTATAGATGTACCCTTTTTTGTCCTTTGTATCTAATCTGTTCCACTGATCTACTGGTCTATTTCTTAGCCAATACCAAATGGTTTTGGTGACTGCTGCTATATAATATAGCTTTAGATCAGGTACACTTAGACCACCTTCCTCTGAGTTTTTTTTTTTTCATTAGTTCCCTTGCAATTCTCGACCTTTTATTCTTCCATATGAATTTTGTTGTTATTTTTTCTAGGTCATTGAAATAGTTTCTTGGGAGTCTGATTGGTATAGCACTAAATAAATAGATTAGTTTGGGGAGTATTGTCATCTTTATTATATTCGCTTGGCCTATCCAAGAGCACTGAATGTCTTTCCAATTATTTAAATCTGACTTTATTTTTGTGGCAAGTGTTTTGTAATTTTTCTCATATAATTCCTGACTTTTCTTGGTAGATGGATTCCCAAATACTTTATACTCTCAACATTTGTTTGGAATGGAATTTCTCTTTGTATCTCTTGCTGTTGCATTTTGTTAGTGATATATAAGAATGCCGAGGATTTATGTGGATTTATTTTGTATGCTGCCACTTTGCTGAAATTTTGAATTATTTCTAGTAGCTTTTTAGCAGAGTCTTTGGGGTTCTCTAAGTATACCATCATGTCATCTGCAAAAAGTGATAGTTTAATTTCCTCATTTCCTACTCTAATTCCTTGAATCTCTTTCTCGGCTCTTATTGCCGAGGCTAGCGTTTCTAGTACTATATTGAAGAGTAATGGTGATAGTCGGCAACCTTGTGTCACTCCTGATCTTACTGGGAAAGGTTGCAGTTTATTTCTATTGCATATTATGCTTCCTGAAGGTGTTAAATATATGCTCCTGATTATTCTAAGGAATAGTCCATTTATTCCTATACTCTCAAGAGTTTTTAGTAGGAATGGATGTTGGATTTTGTCAAATGCTTTTTCTGCATCTGTTGAGATGATCATATGGTTCTTATTAATTTGATTATTAATATGGTCAATTATATTAATAGTTTTCCTAATATTAAACCAGCCCTGCATTCCTGGTATGAATCCTACTTGATCATAGTGTATTATCCTGGAGATGATTTTCTGAAGTCTTTTTGCTAATATCTTATTTAAGATTTTAGCATCAATATTCATTAAGGAGATTGGTCTATAATTTTCTTTCTCAATTTTCAATCTACCTGGTTTAGGTATCATTACCATGTCTGTGTCATAAAAGGAGTTTGGTAGGACTCCTTCATCCCCTATTTTTTCAAATAATTTATGTAACATTGGGGCTAATTGTTCTTTAAATGTTTGGTAGAATTCACATGTGAATCCATCTGGCCCTGGGGATTTTTTCCTGGGGAGTTGATTAATAGCTTGTTCTTTTTCTTTTTCTGAAATGGGACTATTTAAGAAATTTATCTCCTATATTTTTGGAGGAAGTCATCCATTTCACTTAAGTTATCAAATTTATTGGCATAAAGTTGGGCAAAGTAACTCCTTATTATTTCTCTAATTTCCTCTTCATTGGTGGAAAGATCCCCCTTTTCATTTGTAAGACTAACAATTTGATTTTCCTCTTTCTTTTTTCTGATCACATTTACCAAAGGTTTATCTATTTTATTGGCTTTTTCATAAAACCAACTCTTGGTTTTATTTATTAATTCAATAGTTTTTTTACTTTCAATATTATTGATTTCTACTTTTAATTTTTGTATTTCAAGTTTAATTTTTGGTTGGGGGGTTTTAATTTGGTCTTTTTCTAGCCTTTTAAGTTACAAGCCCAATTTGTTAATCTTCTCTTTCTCTATTTTCTTCAAATAAGCCTCTAAAGATATAAAATTTCCCCTTATTACTGCTTTAGCTGCATCCCACACATTTTGGTATGATGTCTCATCATTGTCATTATCTTGGGTGAAATTATTAATTGTTTCTATAATTTGCTCTTTCACCCAGTCATTCTTTAAGATGAGATTATTCAGTTTCCAATTACTTTTTGGTCAACTTATCCCTAACTTTTTACTGAATTTTATTGCATTGTGGTCTGAGAAGAAGGCATTTATTATTTCTCCCTTCCTACATTTAATTTTGAGATCTTTATGTGATCAATTTTTGTATAGGATCCATGAACTGCTGAGAAGAAAGTCTATTTCTTTCTATTGCCATTCAGTTTTCTCCAAAGGTCTATCATACCTAGTTTTTCTAATGTTCTATTTACTTTTTAATTTCTTTCTTGTTTGTTTTGTGGTTTGATTTGTCTAAATCTGGGAGTGCAAGCTTGAGATCTCCCACTATTATAGTTTTACTGTCTATTTCTTCTTGCAACTCTCTTAACTTTTCCTTTAGAAAGTTAGATGCTATACCACTTGGTGCATATATGTTTAGTATCGATATGGCTTCATTATTTATGCTACCTTTCAGCAGGTTATAGTTTCCTTCCTTATCTCTTTTAATTAGATCAAGTTCTGCTTTTGCTTGATCTGAGATAAGGATAGCTACCCCTGCTTTTTTGGCTTTACCTGAAGCATAATAGATTCTGATCCAACCTTTTACGTTTACTCTATATGTATCTCTCTGCTTTAAGTGTGTTTCCTCTAAACAATATATTGTAGGGTTCTGATTTTTGATCCAGGGTGCTATCCGTCTCCGTTGGATGGGAGCGTT
Source organism: Sminthopsis crassicaudata (assembly GCF_048593235.1). Classification (NCBI taxonomy): domain Eukaryota; kingdom Metazoa; phylum Chordata; class Mammalia; order Dasyuromorphia; family Dasyuridae; genus Sminthopsis; species Sminthopsis crassicaudata. Next base: position 454,618,489 of record NC_133617.1, read on the forward strand.
CAACCCATTCACATTTACAGTTAAAATTACTAATTCTGTATTTCCTGCCATCATATTATCCCCGGATTATGCTTTTTCCCTTGACCCCCCTGAACCCCTTCCCCAATATTTAACTTAGAGATGATCAAAGGATTCTTAACAAGAGTCTTATACAGTGGAATGAGAGAATGTGTATGCAATAGTTCCAGTAATTTCCTTTGGGAAAATCCAGTCCTTTGGATACTTGTTCCTCTCTATTTCCCATTCTATTAAGTCTAGTGTTCCCGTTATTTCCTTTTCAATTGGGAACTTGATAGCTGATGTTAATTCTCTCCTATTTGCTTCAATTGCACTTTCTGTACAAGATGCATTATCTTCTGTACATCTAAAGCTGATCAAAGGATTCCTAACAGGAGTCCTATAAGGTGGAATGTGTGAATGTGCAGGCAATAGTTCCAGTTATTTCCTTTGGGAAGTCCACTCCTTTGGATACTTGTGCCTCTCTATTTCAAAATCTATTGAGTCTAGTGTTCCTCTTATTTTCTATTCAATTGGGAATTTTATAGTTCATGTTAAATCTCTCCTATTTGCTTCAATTTAACTTTTTGGGCAAAATCCATCATCGTCTTTATATCTAAAGCTGATTAAAGGATTCTTAACAGGAATCCTATACAGTGGAATGTGTGAATGTGCAGGCAATAGTTCCAGTTATTCCCTTAGGGAAAATCCATTCCTTTGAATACTTGTTCCTCTTTATTTCCCATTCTATTGAGTATAATGTTCCTGATGTTTCCTTTTCAATTGGGAACTTTATAGTTGATGTTATTTCTCTCCTATTTGCTTCAATTGGACTTTCAGTACAAGATGCATTGTCTTCTGTATATCTTAACAGGAATCCTATACAATGGAATGAGTGAATGTGCAGGGAATAGTTCCAGTTATTCCCTTTGTGAAAATGCATTCCTTTGGATACTTGTTCCTATCTATTTGCAATTCTATTGAGTCTATTGTTCCTCTTGTTTCCTCTTCAACTGGGAACTTTATAGTTGATGTTAAATCTCTCCTATTTGCTTCAATTTAACTTTTTTGGCAAAATCCATCATATTGTTTATATGTAAAGCTGATCAAAGGATTCTTAACAGGAATCCTATACAGTGGAATGAGTGAATGTACAGGCAATAGTTCCAGTTCTTGCCTTTGGGAAAATCCATTCCTTTGGATACTTGTTCCTCTCTATTTCCCATTATATTGAGTATAATATTCCTGATGTTTCCTTTTCAATTTTGAACTTTATAGTTGATGTTAATTCTTTCCTATTTGCTTCAATTGGACTTTCAGTACAAGATGCATTTTCTTCTGTATATCTTAAGCTGATCAAAGGATTCTTAATAGGAATCCTATACAGTGGAATGAGTGAATGTTCAGGCAATAGTTCAAGGTTTTCCCTTTGGGAAAATCCATTCCTTTGGATACTTGTTCCTCTCTATTTCCAATTCTATTGAGTCTAGTGTTGCTCTTGTTTCCTCTTCAATTGGGAACTTTACAGTTGATGTTAATTCTCTCCTATTTGCTTCAATGGAACTTTTTGGGCAAAATCCATCATCTTCTTTTTAGCTAAAGCTGATCAAAGGATTCTTAACAGGAATCCTATACAGTGGAATGCGTGAATGTGCAGGCAATAGTTCAGTTATTCCCTTTGGGAAAATCCATTCCTTTAGATACTTGTTCCTCTCTATTTCCAATTCTACTGAGTCTAGTGTTCGTCTTGTTTCCTCTTCAATTGGGAAAATTATAGTTGATTTTAATTCTCTCCTATTTGCTTCAATTGGACTTTCTGTACAAGATGCATTATCTTCTGTATATCTAAAGCTGATCAAAGGATTCTTTTTTTTTTTTTTTTTTTTTTTAAATTTTTAATTTTATTTTATAATTATAACATTTTTTGACAGTACATATGCATGGGTAATTTTTTACAACATTATCCCTTGCTCTTACTTCTATTCAGATTTTTTCCCTTCCTCCCCCAACCCCCTCCCCCAGATGGCAAGCAGTCTTATATATGTTAAATATATTACAGTATAATTTAGATACATTATATGTGTGTAGAACCGAATTTTTTGTTGCACAGGAAGAATTGGATTCAGAAGGTAAAAATAACAGTTTACATTCATTTCCCAGTGTTCCTTTTCTGGATGTAGCTGGTTCTGTCCATCATTAATCAATTGGAATTGGATTAGTTCTTCTCTATGTTGAAGAAATCCACTTCTATCAGCATACATCCTCGTACAGTATCATTGTTGAAGTGTATAATGATCTTCTGGTTCTGCTCGTTTCACTCAGCATCAGTTGATGTAAGTCTCTCCAAGCCTCTCTGTATTTCTCCTGTTGGTCATTTCTTATAGAACAATAATATTCCATAACATTCATATACCATAGTTTACCCAACCATTCTCCAATTGATGGACATCCATTCATCTTCCAGCTTCTAGCCACTATGAAAAGGGCTGCCACAAACATTTTGGCACATACAGGACCCTTTCCCTTCTCTAGTAGTTCCTTGGGGTATAAGCCCAGTAGTAGTATGGCTGGGTCAAAGGGTATGCACATTTTGATAACTTTTTGGGCATAATTCCAGATTGCTCTCCAGAATGGTTGGATTCTTTCACAACTCCACCAACAATGCATCAGTGTCCCAGTTTTCCCACAGCCCCTCCAACATTCATCGTTATTTGTTCCTGTCATCTTAGCCAATCTGACAGGTGTGTAATGATACCTCAGAGTTGTCTTAATTTGCATTTCTCTGATCAATAGTGATTTGGAACACTCTTTCATATGAGTGGAAATAGTTTTAATTTCATCATCTGAAAATTGTCTGTTCATATCCTTTGACCATTTATCAATTGGAGAATGGCTTGATTTCTTATAAATTAAAGTCAATTCTCTGTATATTTTGGAGATGAGGCCTTTATCACAACCTTTAACTGTAAAAATTTTTTCCCAATTTGTTACTTCCCTTCTAATCTTGTTTGCATTAGTTTTGTTTGTGCAGAAACTTTTTAATTTGGTGTAATCAAAATGTTCTATTTTGTGATCAATAATGGTCTCTAGTTCTCCCTTGGACACAAACTCCTTCCTCCTCCACAAGTCTGAGAGGTAAACTATCCCATGTTCCTCCAATTTATTTATGATTTCGTTCTTTATGCCTAAATCTTGCACCCATTTTGATCTAATCTTAGTATGTGGTGTTAAATGTGGGTCCATGCCTAGTTTCTGCCATACTAATTTCCAGTTTTCCCAGCAGTTTTTGTCAAATAATGAATTCTTATCCCAAAATTTGGGATCTTTGGGTTTGTCAAAGATTAGATTGCTATTTTTATTCACTATCTTGTCCTGTGAACCTAACCTATGCCACTGATCAACTTGATCAAAGGATTCTTAACAAGAATCCTACACAGTGGAATGTGTGAATGTGCAGGCAATAGTTCCAGTTATTCCCTTTGGGAAAATCCATTCCTTTGGATACTTGTTCCTCCCTATTTCCCATTCTATTGAATCTAATGTTCCTGATGTTTCCTTTTTAATTGGTAACTTTATAGTTGATGTTAATTCTCTCCTATTTGCTTCAATGGAACTTTATGGGCAAAATCCAAAATCTTCTTTAAAGCTAAAGCTGATTAAAGGATTCTTAACAGGAATCCTATACAGTAGAAAGTGTGAATGTGCAGGGAATAGTTCCAGTTATTCCCTTTGGGAAATTCCATTCCTTTGGATACTTGTTCCTCTCTATTTCCAATTCTATTGAGTATATTGTTCCTGATGTTTCCTTTTCAATAGGGAACTTTATAGTTGATGTTCAATCTCTTTTATTTGATTCAACGGAACTTTTTGGGCAAAATCCATCATCTTCTTTATATCTAAAGCTGATCAAAGGATTCTTAACAGGAATCCTATACAGTGGAATGAGTGAATGTGCAGGTAATAGTTACAGTTCTTGCCTTTCGGAAAATCCATTCCTTTGGATACTTGTTCCTCTCTATTTCCAATTCTACTGAGTCTAGTGTTCGTCTTGTTTCCTCTTCAATTGGGAACATTATAGTTGATTTTAATTCTCTCCTATTTGCTTCAATTGGACTTTCTGTACAAGATGCATTATCTTCTGTATATCTAAAGCTGAACAAAGGATTCTTAACAGGAATCCTATACAGTGGAATGCGTGAATGTGCAGGCAATAGTTCCAGTTATTCCCTTTGGGAAAATCCATTCCTTTGGATACTTGTTCCACTCTATTTCCAATTCTATTGAGTATATTGTTCCTCTGTTTCCTCTTCAATTGTGAACTTTATAGTTGATGTTAAATCTCAACTATTTGCTTCGATGGAACTTTTTGGGAAAAATCCATCATCTTCTTTATATCTAAAGTTTATCAAAGTATTCTTAACAGGAATCCTATACAGTGGAATGAGTGAATGTGCAGGGAATAGTTCCAGTTATTCCCTTTGGGAAAATCCATTCCTTTGGATACTTATTCCTCTCTATTTTCCATTCTATTGAATCTAATGTTCCTGATGTTTCCGTTTCAATTGGGAACTTTATAGTTTATGTTAATTCTCTCCTATTTGCTTCAATGGAACTTTTTGGGCAAAATCCATCATCTTCTTTATAGCCAAAGCTGATCAAAGGATTCTTAACAGGAATCCTATACAGTGGAATGCGTGAATGTGCAGGGAATAGTTACAGTTATTCCCTTTGGGAAAATCCATTCCTTTGGATACTTGTTCCTCTCTATTTCCAATTCTATTGAGTATATTGTTCCTGTGTTTCCTCTTCAATTGGGAACTTTATAGTTGATTTTAATTCTCTCCTATTTGCTTCAATTGGACTTTCTGTACAAGATGCATTACCTTCTGTATATGTAAAACTGATCAAAGGATTCTTAACAGGAATCTTATACAGTGGAATGAGTGAATGTGCAGGCAATAGTTCCAGTTCTTGCCTTTGGGAAAATCCATTCCTTTGGATACTTGTTCCTCTCTATTTCCAATTCTATTGAGTCTAGTGTTCGTCTTGTTTCCTCTTCAATTGGGAACTTTATAGTTGATGTTATTTCTCTCCTATTTGCTTCAATATAACTTTTTGGGCAAAATCCATCATCTTCTTTATAGCTAAAGCTGATTAAAGGATTCTTAACAGGAATCCTATACAGTGGAATGCGTGAATGTGCAGGGAATAATTCCAGTTATTCCCTTTGGGAAAATCCATTCTTTTGGATACTTGTTCCTCTCTATTTCCAATTCTATTGAGTCTATTGTTCCTCTTGTTTCCTCTTCAATTGGAAACTTTATAGGTGATGTTAAATTTATCCTATTTGCTACAATTTAACTTTTTGGGCAAAATCCATTATCTTCTTTATATCTAAAGCTTATCAAAGGATTCTTAACAGGAATCCTATATAGTGGAATGAGTGAATGTGCAGGGAATAGTTCCAGTTATTCCCTGTGGGAAAATCCATTCCTTTGGATACTTGTTCCTCTCTATTTCCAATTCTATTGAGTCTAGTGTTCGTCTTGTTTCCTCTTCAATTGGGAACATTATAGTTGATTATAATTCTCTCCTATTTGCTTCAATTGGACTTTCTGTACAAGATGCATTATCTTCTGTATATCTAAAGATGATCAAAGGATTCTTAACAAGAATCCTACACAGTGGAATGTGTGAATGTGCAGGCAATATTTCCAGTTATTCCCTTTGGGAAAATTCATTCCTTTGGATACATTTTCCTCCCTATTTCCCATTCTATTGAATCTAATGTTCCTGATGTTTCCTTTTCAATTGGTAACTTTATAGTTGATGTTAATTCTCTCCTATTTGCTTCCATGGAACTTTATGGGCAAAATCCAAAATCTTCTTTAAAGCTAAAGCTGATTAAAGGATTCTTAACAGGAATCCTATACAGTGGAATGCGTGATTGTGCAGGGAATAGTTCCAGTTATTCCCTTTGGGAAAATCCATTCCTTTGGATACTTGTTCCTCTCTATTTCCAATTCTATTGATTATATTGTTCCTGATATTTCCTTTTCAATGGGAACTTTATACTTGATGTTCAATCTCTTTTATTTGCTTCAACGGAACTTTTTGGGCAAAATCCATCATCTTCTTTATAGCTAAAGATGATCAAAGGATTCTTAACAGGAATCCTATCCAGTGGAATGAGTGAATGTGCAGGTAATAGTTCCAGTTCTTGCCTTTCGGAAAAACCATTCCCTTGGATACTTGTTCCTCTCTATTTCCAATTCTATTGAGTCTAGTGTTCCTCTTGTTTACTCTTCAATTCCGAACTTTTTAGTTGATGTTAAATCTCTCCTATTTGCTTCAATGGAACTTTTTGGGCAAAATCCATCATCTTCTTTATATCTAAAGCTGATCAAAGGATTCTTAACAGGAATCCTATACAGTGGAATGAGTGAATGTGCAGGGAATAGTTCCAGTTCTTGCCTTTGGGAAAATCCATTCCTTTGGAAACTTGTTCCTCTCTATTTCCCATTCTATTGAATCTAATGTTCCTGATGTTTCCTTTTCAATTGGTAACTTTATAGTTGATGTTAATTCTCTCCTATTTGCTTCAATGGAACTTTTTGGGCAAAATCCATCCTCTTCTTTATATCTAAAGCTGATCAAAAGATTCTTAACAGGAATCCTATACAGTGGAATGCATGAATGTGCAGGGAATAGTTCCAGTTATTCCCTTTGGGAAAATCCATTCCTTTGGATACTTGTTCCTCTCTATTTCTAATTCTATTGAGTCTAGTGTTCCTCTTTTTTCCTCTTCAATTGGGAACTTCATAGTTGATGTTAAATCTCTCCTATTTGCTTCAATGGAACTTTTTGGGCAAAATCCATCATCTTCTGTAACGTGCTCTCCTGGCAGTTACAATTACTAGTCTGTCCTAGACCCACCAGAGTACCTTTGACCACTGTCCTTTGCAGTGTGAGCTCTACCCGGCTCGCCTCCTCTGAGGCCTTCTAAGGTCTCTGGCCACAATCTCTTGAATCTATAGCTTAATAACCGGTAGCGCACTCAAGAACAACCACATGTAATCTTAAAAGCCTTTATTATACCTACTCACATAATGCCCTAACTGATGCCCTGACTTGTTGGTTCCCTGGTGAACACCTGGTCAGAAGACCCATGTGTTCACTACCAAAATCCTTACCTCTTTCGGCTATCCATCTTGGCTTGGCCACCCAGGCTAGGGAGCCAGGGTGAAGAACGCCAGATTAAAGAGGGCGGTTGCTGCCTGCAGTGGGCTTATATAGGGCCTGTGAGGTCACACACACAGCCAATCAGCGAGAGAGTCACCCATTACAAAACTATCTCAATATGGCCAGGATCCCGCCCAAGGGCAGTCCTAATATCCACAGAAATTACTTCTGGGCCTCAATCTCCCGATGCACTGTGTCCGCCCATTTAAAGGGCCCTTACAATTCCCTTTCTCTTGTTTTGCGGGAACCGCACATCTCACCAAGCTAAACTTTTAGCACCAGCTATAGTTCACTTGATCCATGAGATGACAGAGTGTTATGCCCAAGGAGGTACAAAGCAGCAAATCAGTAAACAGAAGTATGACAATGAGAACCAGGCTCAACAGTGGCCCAAATGTTCAACCCATTCATCAAAGTCATACTCGAGATAATATGCCAAAGAGGTTGGATGCCAATGAGGTAGGATGTCAACACTGAGGTGGGAAGTCAACAAGGTAAAACATCACAATTCTAGTTAACAAATATCAGTAGGTAGGTTGTCACAATTCTAGTTACATTTATCACAGTTCTAGACCAATTCTAGTTTCTTACAATTTTCTGTTGCACTTTTCACACTCCTAGAACAATTCTAGCTTATCACAATTCTCAATTGCACTTGTCACAATCCTAGAACAATTCTAGTTTATCACAATTCTCAATTGCACTTTTCACAATTCTAGAACAATTCTAGTTTATCACAATTCTCAATTGCACTTTTCACAATTCTAGAACAATTCTAGCTTATCACAATTCTCAATTGCACTTTTCACAATCCTAGAACAATTCTAGCTTATCACAATTCTCTATTGCACTTTTCACAATCCTAGAACAATTCTAGTTTCTCACAATTCTCTATTGCACTTTTCACAATCCTAGAGCAATTCTAGCTTATCACAATTCTCTATTGCACTTTTCACAATTCTAGAACAATTCTAGTTTCACAGGTGCACATAAGCAGTCATGTCCAGTAACATTGTCTCAATAACAATGGCAGGTGGGTGTGTTGGTTTTTCACCCACTAATTTAAAAGCATAGTCCTTCAATAGAAAGCATAGGGCAAAGCCTCTCCCCAGGCCACCATATGGCAAGTAGCCACGGGAGAAGCAAGCAGGCCCATTGTCCATTTACAGTCTTTATATTGCGTATCACCCAAAACAGTCCATTTCAGCTGCTACACTGGAGCTGTGTCTGGTGTCTCTGGTGTCACGGTCAGGAGGGACATTGCTGCCATCAGCGTCTGAAGGGCTGCGGACATCTGGCTGGTCCCTCTTGTCTGGTCCTTCTCTTGGATCCCCAGGTTACAAATGTCTCTGGTGGGGATGAACTCTGCTGCTGGATCTGCACCTAGGAAGGAATGTCCCCGGGGCCCAACTTGGGCCTTTCCAAATGCCATCCAGGCCTTTCCACATCACAGTGGAAACAAAATTGTTGTCAAAAAGATTAACAAGTCAGACAAAAGTCAGTCTGTCACTTAGCTGCACTTTCTGTGTATGCCCAAAGTGCATTGCTAAGGTAAAATGCAAAGAATTTAAAAATGTAAAACCAAAATAATTTAAAAGTGTAAAACCGAAATAGATTAAAAATATAAAACCAAAATAACTTTAAAATGTAAAATCAAAATAATTTGAAGATGTAAAATCAAAAATGTTTTAAAATGTAAAATCAAAATTTAAAAATTGTAAGCAATCACATATCCCAAAATTCCCTTCTCTTGTTTAGAAGAGAAGATCTTGGGGATAGTCTGTGCAGTAATGACTTTATGAAAAAAGAACACTCGGCTATATCCCTGAATTCTTTTGCCTAAAATTCAAAGTTTGAGTTTCTGATACCGAATTGTACTCCAGGAGTGTGAATCAATAAATCTGATATTTTCCTCCTGGGTCAAAGATCACACACTGTCTATTTATTCTAGTGATTAAAACAGCAATTTTCCAACCCATTCTAGACATAAACACTGTTTTATAAGTACCCGTAGGGGGTTGGGAAATCAAGCTCACCTGTGGAAGTGGAAAATCCACGAGGTAAGAAAAGAGGAGTTTCAACTCTCCAAAGACGATCCTAGCAGTTTCACAAGTATAAAACTCCACTCTCTCTAACTGCAAGGCCTTATCCCTGTAAGGTTTCTTAGAAATTAACTGAACTGTATTTTCAAAACTTTTCTGATTATACTCAATACCCCACAATTCCTTTTTGCCTTGGGGCATAAAGCCTACTTCTGTCCTTTGAAATGAAGACACAGGAGTTTTAAATGGATTATTGGGCAGTGCTGATGATATTATCGCCCTTCCTTTTCCTCCTCCCCCTTCTCCCTTGGCCCAAGAAGGTGAGGCAGAGGGAAGAAGAATTGGAAAATTCCCCAAAGGCTGATTTAAAATCAAACCTGAGCTTTGCACATAAAAAGAACTAAACTTCTTCTCAATGAAAGAGTAATCAATAAATTCCTTAAAACAACAATGCAGGAGGTAAACCAACAAAACGCTAAGAAGAATTTCTACAACTGAAGTCCATGTGATTCGTTTATTTCCTTCCTTAGTTTCAGCCACTGGTTTGAACTCTTCCTGTTCTATCTGTAGTAACCTAGCTTTTTCTTCTTTCTCTATCTCCATCTGTAGTTTAACCTGCAATTCCAGCAACTCTTGCTGTGGCATTTTATACTCTCTACTGTCATACAATCGCATTAGCTCTAGGTTGCTCCCTCTCCTAGCTCTATTTACTGGGTGTGGGGATAGCCTTCTGGGAGCTTGATTACAAGCTTCCTGCTGTTCTTCAGTGGTGATCTTTGTTAAAAGATCTTCCATCTGGCTCTTTAACCTCTTGATATAAGCATTATGTTCAGCTGTGTCCTTGAGTCTGATCCCAGATTTACCTGGGTCCATATTGCTTCTCTGTCTTCCCTCTTAAGTGGCGTTTCTACCGGATCTTTCAGAATCTTAATTCTGAATATTAAATATTTTCAAAACCTGATAATTCCTGATGCGTCCACCACGTTGGGCGCCATTTGTAACGTGCTCTCCTGGCAGTTACAATTACTAGTCTGTCCTAGACCCACCAGAGTACCTTTGACCACTGTCCTTTGCAGTGTGAGCTCTACCCGGCTCGCCTCCTCTGAGGCCTTCTAAGGTCTCTGGCCACAATCTCTTGAATCTATAGCTTAATAACCGGTAGCGCACTCAAGAACAACCACATGTAATCTTAAAAGCCTTTATTATACCTACTCACATAATGCCCTAACTGATGCCCTGACTTGTTGGTTCCCTGGTGAACACCTGGTCAGAAGACCCATGTGTTCACTACCAAAATCCTTACCTCTTTCGGCTATCCATCTTGGCTTGGCCACCCAGGCTAGGGAGCCAGGGTGAAGAACGCCAGATTAAAGAGGGCGGTTGCTGCCTGCAGTGGGCTTATATAGGGCCTGTGAGGTCACACACACAGCCAATCAGCGAGAGAGTCACCCATTACAAAACTATCTCAATATGGCCAGGATCCCGCCCAAGGGCAGTCCTAATATCCACAGAAATTACTTCTGGGCCTCAATCTCCCGATGCACTGTGTCCGCCCATTTAAAGGGCCCTTACAATCTTCTTTATAGCTAAAGCTGATCCAAGGATTCTTAACAGGAATCCTACACAGTGGAATGCGTGAATGTACAGGCAATAGTTCCAGTTCTTCCCTTCCCGAAAATCTATTCCTTTGGATACTTGTTCCTCTCTATTTCCCATTCTATTGAATCTAATGTTCCTGATGTTTCCCTTTCAATTCGTAACTTTATAGTTGATGTTAATTCTCTCCTATTTGCTTCAATGGAATTTTATGGGCAAAATCCATCATCTTCTTTAAAGCTAAAGCTGATTAAATGATTGTTAACAGGAATCCTATACTGTGGAATATGTGAATGTGCTGGGAATAATTCCAGTTATTCCCTTTGGGAAAATCCATTCCTTTGGATATTTGTTCCTCTCTATTTCCAATTCTATTGAGTCTATTGTTCCTCTTGTTTCCTCTTCAATTGGAAACTTTATAGATGATGTTAAATCTCTCCTATTTGCTACAATTCAACTTTTTGGGCAAAATCCATCATCTTCTTTATATCTAAAGCTTATGAAAGGATTCTTAACAGGAATCCTATATAGTGGAATGAGTGAATGTGCAGGGAATAGTTCCTGTTATTCCCTGTGGGAAAATCCATTCCTTTGGATACTTGTTCCTCTCTAGTTCCAATTCTATTGAGTCTAGTGTTCTACTTGTTTCCTCTTCAATTGGGAACATTATAGTTGATTTTAATTCTCTCCTATTTGCTTCAATTGGACTTTCTGTACAAGATGCATTATCTTCTGTATATCTAAAGCTGATCAAAGGATTCTTAACAGGAATCCTACACAGTGGAATGTGTGAATGTGCAGGAAATAGTTCCAGTTATTCCCTTTGGGAAAATCCATTCCTTTGGATACTTGTTCCTCTCTATTTCCCATTCTATTGAATCTAATGTTCCTGATGTTTCCTTTTCAATTGGGAACTTTATAGTTGATGTTAATTCTCTCCTATTTGCTTCAATTGGACTCTCAGTACAAGATGCATTATCTTCTGTATATCTAAAGCTGATCAAAGGATTCTTAACAGGAATCCTATACAGTGGAATGCGTGAATGTGCAGGGAATAGTTCCACTTATTCCCTTTGGGAAAATTCATGCCTTTGGATACTTGTTCCTCTCTATTTCCAAGTCTATAGAGTCTAGTGTTCCTCTTGTTTACTCTTCAATTGGGAAAGTTATAGTTGATGTTAATTCTCTCTTTTTGCTTCAATGGAACTTTTTGGGCAAAATCCAATTATCTTCTTTATAGCTAAAACTGATCAAAGGATTCTTAACAGGAAGCCTATTCAGTGGAATGCCTGAATGTGCAGGCAATAGTTCCAGTTATTCCCTTTGGGAAAATCCATTCCTTTGGATACTTGTTCCTGTCTATTTCCAATTCTATTGAGTCTAGTGTTCGTCTTGTTTCCTCTTCAATTGGGAACATTATAGTTGATTTTAATTCTCTCCTATTTGCTTCAATTGGACTTTCTGTACAAGATGCATTATCTTCTGTATATCTAAAGCTGATCAAAGGATTCTTAACAGGAATCCTATACAGTGGAATGAGTGAATGTGCAGGCAACATTTCCAGTTATTCCCTTTGGGAAAATCCATTCCTTTGGATACTTGTTCTACTCTATTTCCAATTCTATTGAGTATATTGTTCCTCTGTTTCCTCTTCAATTGGGAACTTTATAGTTGATGTTAAATCTCTCCTATTTGCTTCGATGGAACTTTTTGGGAAAAATCCATCATCTTCTTTATATCTAAAGTTTATCAAAGTATTCTTAACAGGAATCCTATATAGTGGAATGAGTAAATGTGCAGGGAATAGTTCCAGTTTTTCCCTTTGGGAAAATCCATTCCTTTGGATACTTGTTCCTCTCTATTTTCCATTCTATTGAATCTAATGTTCCTCTTGTTTCCTCTTCAATTGGGAACTTTATAGTTGATGTTAATTCTCTCCTATTTGCTTCAATGGAACTTTTTGGGCAAAACCCATCATCTTCTTTATAGCCAAACCCGATCAAAGGATTCTTAATAGGAATCCTATACAGTGGAATGAGTGAATGTGCAGGCAATAGTTCCAGTTATTCCCTTTGGGAAAATCCATTCCTTTGGATACTTGTTCCTCTCTATTTCCAATTCTATTGAGTATATTGTTCCTCTGTTTCCTCTACAATTGGGAACTTTATAGTTGATTTTAATTCTCTCCTATTTGCTTCAATTGGACGTTCTGTACAAGATGCATTACCTTCTGTATATGTAAAACTGATCAAAGGATTCTTAATAGGAATCCTATACAGTGGAATGAGTGAATGTGCAGGCAATAGTTCCATTTATTCCCTTTGGGAAAATCCATTCCTTTGGATACTTGTTCCTCTCTATTTCCAATTCTATTGAGTATATTGTTCCTCTGTTTCCTCTTCAATTGGGAACTTTATAGTTGATGTTAATTCTCTCCTATTTGCTTCAATGGAACTTTTTGGGCAAAATCCATCATCTTCTTTATAGCCAAAGCTGATCAAAGGATTCTTAACAGGAATCCTATACAGTGGAATGAATGAATGTGCAGGGAATAGTTACAGTTCTTGCCTTTGGGAAAATCGATTCCTTTGGATACTTGTTCCTCTCTATTTCTAATTCTATTGAGTCTAGTGTTCCTCTTGTTTCCTCTTCAATTGGGAACTTCATAGTTGATTTTAAATCTCTTTTATTTGCTTCAATTTAACTTTTTGGGCAAAATCCATCATCTTCTTTATATCTAAAGCTGATCAAAGGATTCTTAACAGGAATCCTATACAGTGGAATGAGTGAATGGGCAGGCAATAGTTCCAGTTATTCCCTTTGGGAAAATCCATTCCTTTGGATACTAGTTCCTCTCTATTTCCAATTCTATTAAGTCTAATGTTCCTCTTGTTTCCTGTTTAATTGGTAACTTTATAGGTGATGTTTATTCTCTCCTATTTGCTTCAATTGGACTCTCAGTACAAGATGCATTATCTTCTGTATATCTAAAGCTGATCAAAGGATTCTTAACAGGAATCCTACACAGTGGAAGGCGTGAATGTACGGGGAATAGTTCCAGTTATTCCCTTTGGGAAAATCCATTCCTTTGGATACTTGTTCCTCTCTATTTTCCATTCTATTGAATCTAATGTTCCTGATGTTTCCTTTTCAATTGGGAACTTTACAGTTGATGTTAATTCTCTCCTATTTGCTTCAATGGAACTTTTTGGGCAAAATCCATCATTTTCTTTATAGCTAAAGGTGATTAAAGGATTCTTAACAGGAATCTTATACAGTGGAATGCGTGAATGTGCAGGGAATAATTCCAGTTATTCCCTTTGGGAAAATCCATTCTTTGGATACTTGTTCCTCTCTATTTCCAATTCTATTGAGTCTATTGTTCCTCTTGTTTCCTCTTCAATTGGAAACTTTATAGATGATGTTAAATCTCTCCTATTTGCTACAATTTAACTTTTTGGGCAAAATCCATCATCTTCTTTATATCTAAAGCTTATCAAAGGGTTCTTAACAGGAATCCAATACAGTGGAATGAGTGAATGTGCAGGGAATAGTTCCTGTTATTCCCTGTGGGAAAATCCATTCCTTTGGATACTTGTTCCTCTCTATTTCCAATTCTATGGAGTCCATTGTTCCTCTTGTTTCCTCTTCAATTAGGAACTTTATAGTTGATTTTAATTCTGTCGTATTTGCTTCAATTGGACTTTCTGTACAAGATGAATTATCTTCTGTATATGTAAAGCTGATCAAAGGATTCTTAACAGGAATCCTATACAGTGGAATGAATGAATGTGCAGGGAATAATTCCAGTTCTTGCCTTTGGGAAAATCCATTCCCTTGGATACTTGTTCCTCTCTATTTTTAATTCTATTGAGTCTAGTGTTCCTCTTGTTTCCTCTTCAATTGGGAACTTCATAGTTGATTTTATATCTCTTTTATTTGCTTCAATTTAACTTTTTGGGCAAAATCCATCATCTTCTTTATATCTAAAGCTGATCAAAGGATTCTTAACAGGAATCCTATACAGTGGAATGAGTGAATGGGCAGGCAATACTTCCAGTTATTCCCGTTGGGAAAATCCATTCCTTTGGATATTAGATCCTCTCTATTTCCAATTCTATTAAGTCTAATGTTCCTCTTGTTTCCTCTTCAATTGGTAACTTTCTAGGTGATGTTTATTCTCTCCTATTTGCTTCAATTGGACTCTCAGTACAAGATGCATTATCTTCTGTATATCTAAAGCTGATCAAAGGATTCTTAACAGGAATCCTACACAGTGGAATGAGTGAATGTGCAGGGAATAGTTCCTGTTATTCCCTGTGGGAAAATCCATTCCTTTGGATACTTGTTCCTCTCTATTTCCAATTCTATGGAGTCCATTGTTCCTCTTGTTTCCTCTTCAATTAGGAACTTTATAGTTGATTTTAATTCTGTCCTATTTGCTTCAATTGGACTTTCTGTACAAGATGAATTATCTTCTGTATATGTAAAGCTGATCAAAGGATTCTTAACAGGAATCCTATACAGTGGAATGAATGAATGTGCAGGGAATAGTTCCAGTTCTTGCCATAGGGAAAATCCATTCCCTTGGATACTTGTTCCTCTCTATTTTTAATTCTATTGAGTCTAGTGTTCCTCTTGTTTCCTCTTCAATTGGGAACTTCATAGTTGATTTTACATCTCTTTTATTTGCTTCAATTTAACTTTATGGGCAAAATCCATCACCTTCTTTTTAGCTAAAGATGATAAAAGGATTCTTAACAGGAATCCTATTCAGTGGAATGCGTGAATGTGCAGGGAATAGTTCCAGTTATTCCCTGTGGGAAAATCCATTCCTTTGGATACTTGTTCCTCTCTATTTCCCATTCTATTGAATCTAATGTTCCTGATGTTTCCTTTTCAATTGGTAACTTTATAGTTGATGTTAATTCTCTCCTATTTGCTTCAATTGGACTCTCAATACAAGATTCATTATCTTCTGTATATCTAAAGCTGGTCAAAGGATTCTTAACAGGAATCCTATACAGTGGAATGCCTTAATGTGCAGGGAATAGTTCCAGTTATTCCCTTTGGGAAAATCCATTCCTTTGGATACTTGTTCCTCTCTATTTCCAATTCTATTGAGTCTAGTGTTCCTCTTGTTTCCTCTTCAATTGAGAAAGTTATAGTTGATGTTAATTCTCTCCTATTTGCTTCAATGGAACTTTTTGGGCAAAATCCATCATGTTCTTTTTAGCTAAAGATGATAAAAGGATTCTTAACAGGAATCCTATTCAGTGGAATGCGTGAATGTGCAGGCAATAGTTCCAGTTATTCCCTTTGGGAAAATCCATTCCTTCGGATACTTGTTCATCTCTATTTCCAATTCTATTGAGTCTAGTGTTCGTCTTGTTTCCTCTTCAATTGGGAACATTATAGTTGATTTTAATTCTCTCCTATTTGCTTCAATTGGACTTTCTGTACAAGATGCATTATCTTCTGTATATCTAAAGCTGATCAAAGGATTCTTAACAGGAATCCTACACAGTGGAATGCGTGAATGTGCAGGCAATAGTTCCAGGTATTCCCTTTGGGAAAAGCCATTCCTTTGGAAACTTGTTTCTCTCTATTTCCAATTCCATTGAGTCTACTGTTCTTCTTGTTTCCTCTTCAATTGGGAACTTTATAGTTTATGTTAAATCTCTCCTATTTGCTTCAATGGAACTTGTTGGGCAAAATCCATCATCTTCTTTTTAGCTAAAGCTGATCAAAAGATTCTTAACAGGAATCCTATTCAGTGGAATGCGTGAATGTGCAGGCAATATTTCCAGTTATTCCCTTTGGTTAAATCCATTCCTTTGGATACTTGTTCCTCTCTATTTCCAATTCTATTGAGTCTAGTGTTCCTCTTCTTTCCTCTTCAATTGGGAAAGTCATAGTTGATGTTAATTCTCTCCTATTTGCTTCAATGGATCTTTTTGGGCAAAATCCATCACCTTCTTTATAGCTAAAGATGGTAAAAGGATTCTTAACACGAATCCTATTCAGTGGAATGCGTGAATGTGCAGGCAATAGTTCCAGTTATTCCCTTTGGGAAAATCCATTCCTTTGGATACTTGTTCCTCTCTATTTCCAATTCTATTGCGTCTAGTGTTCGTCTTGTTTCCTCTTCAATTGGGAACATTATAGTTGATTTTAATTCTCTCATATTTGCTTCAATTGGACTTTCTGTACAAGATGCATTATCTTCTGGATATCTAAAGCTGATCAAAGGATTCTTAACAGGAATCCTACACAGTGGAATGGGTGAATGTGCAGGCAATATTTCCAGTTATTCCCTTTGGGAAAATCCATTCCTTTGGATACTTGTTCTTCTCTTTCTAATTCTATTGAGTCTATTTTTCCTCTTGTTTCCTGTTAAATTGGGAACTACATAGTTGATGTTATATCTCTCCTATTTGCTTCAATTTAACATTTTGGGCAAAATCCATCATCTTCTTTATATCTAAAGCTGATCAAAGGATTCTTAACAGGAATCCTATACAGTGGAATGCGTGAATTTGCAGGCAATAGTTCCACTTATTCCCTTTGGGAAAAGCCATTCCTTTGGAAACTTGTTTCTCTCTATTTCCAATTCTTTTGAGTCTACTGTTCTTCTTGTTTCCTCTTCAATTGGGAACTTTATAGTTGATGTTAAATCTCTCCTATTTGCTACAATTTTACTTTTTAGGCAAAATCCATCATCTTCTTTATGTCTAAAGCTTATCAAAGGGTTCTTAACAGGAATCCTATACAGTGGAATGAGTAAATGTGCAGGGAATAGTTCCAGTTATTCCCTGTGGGAAAATCCATTCCTTTGGATACTTGTTCCTCTCCATTTCCCATTCTATTGAATCTAATGTTCCTGATGTTTCCTTTTCAATTGGGAACTTTATAGTTGATGTTAATTCTCGCCTATTTGCTTCAATTCGACTCTCAATAGAAGATGCATTATCTTCTTTATATCTAAAGCTGATCAAAGGATTCTTAACAGGAATCCTATACAGTGGAATGCCTGAATGTTCAGGGAATAGTTCCAGTTATTCCTTTTGGGAAAATCCATTCCTTTGGATACTTGTTCCTCTCTATTTCCAATTCTATTGAGTCTAGTGTTCGTCTTGTTTTCTCTTCTATTGGGAACATTATAGTTGATTTTAATTCTCTCCTATTTGCTTCAATTGGACTTTCTGTACAAGATGCATTATCTTCTGTATATCTAAAGCTGATCAAAGGATTCTTAACAGGAATCCTACACAGTGGAAGGCGTGAATGTACGGGGAATAGTTCCAGTTATTCCCTTTGGGAAAATCCATTCCTTTGGATACTTGTTCCTCTCTATTTTCCATTCTATTGAATCTAATGTTCCTGATGTTTCCTTTTCAATTGGGAACTTTACAGTTGATGTTAATTCTCTCCTATTTGCTTCAATGGAACTTTTTGGGCAAAATCCATCATTTTCTTTATAGCTAAAGGTGATTAAAGGATTCTTAACAGGAATCTTATACAGTGGAATGCGTGAATGTGCAGGGAATAATTCCAGTTATTCCCTTTGGGAAAATCCATTCTTTGGATACTTGTTCCTCTCTATTTCCAATTCTATTGAGTCTATTGTTCCTCTTGTTTCCTCTTCAATTGGAAACTTTATAGATGATGTTAAATCTCTCCTATTTGCTACAATTTAACTTTTTGGGCAAAATCCATCATCTTCTTTATATCTAAAGCTTATCAAAGGGTTCTTAACAGGAATCCTATACAGTCGAATGAGTGAATGTGCAGGGAATAGTTCCTGTTATTTCCTGTGGGAAAATCCATTCCTTTGGAAACTTGTTCCTCTCTATTTCCAATTCTATGGAGTCCATTGTTCCTCTTGTTTCCTCTTCAATTAGGAACTTTATAGTTGATTTTATTTCTGTCCTATTTGCTTCAATTGGACTTTCTGTACAAGATGAATTATCTTCTGTATATGTAAAGCTGATCAAAGGATTCTTAACAGGAATCCTATACAGTGGAATGAATGAATGTGCAGGGAATAGTTCCAGTTCTTGCCTTTGGGAAAATCCATTCCCTTGGATACTTGTTCCTCTCTATTTTTAATTCTATTGAGTCTAGTGTTCCTCTTGTTTCCTCTTCAATTGGGAACTTCATAGTTGATTTTAAATCTCTTTTATTTGCTTCAATTTAACATTTTGGGCAAAATCCATCACCTTCTTTTTAGCTAAAGATGATAAAAGGATTCTTAACAGGAATCCTATTCAGTGGAATGCGTGAATGTGCAGGGAATAGTTCCAGTTATTCCCTGTGGGAAAATCCATTCCTTTGGATACTTGTTCCTCTCTATTTCCCATTCTATTGAATCTAATGTTCCTGATGTTTCCTTTTCAATTGGTAACTTTATAGTTGATGTTAATTCTCTCCTATTTGCTTCAATTGGACTCTCAATACAAGATGCATTATCTTCTGTATATCTAAAGCTGGTCAAAGGATTCTTAACAGGAATCCTATACAGTGGAATGCCTTAATGTGCAGGGAATAGTTCCAGTTATTCCCTTTGGGAAAATCCATTCCTTTGGATACTTGTTCCTCTCTATTTCCAATTCTATTGAGTCTAGTGTTCCTCTTGTTTCCTCTTCAATTGAGAAAGTTATAGTTGATGTTAATTCTTTCCTATTTGCTTCAATGGAACTTTTTGGGCAAAATCCTTCACCTTCTTTTTAGCTAAAGATGATCAAAGGATTCTTAACAGGAATCCTATTCAGTGGAATGCGTGAATGTGCAGGCAATATTTCCAGTTATTCCCTTTGGTTAAATCCATTCCTTTGGATACTTGTTCCTCTCTATTTCCAATTCTATTGAGTCTAGTGTTCCTCTTCTTTCCTCTTCAATTGGGAAAGTCATAGTTGATGTTAATTCTCTCCTATTTGCTTCAATGGATCTTTTTGGGCAAAATCCATCACCTTCTTTATAGCTAAAGATGATAAAAGGATTCTTAACAAGAATCCTATTCAGTGGAATGCGTGAATGTGCAGGCAATAGTTCCAGTTATTCCCTTTGGGAAAATCCATTCCTTTGGATACTTGTTCCTCTCTATTTCCAATCCTATTGCGTCTAGTGTTCGTCTTGTTTCCTCTTCAATTGGGAACATTATAGTTGATTTTAATTCTCTCCTATTTGCTTCAATTGGACTTTCTGTACAAGATGCATTATCTTCTGTATATCTAAAGCTGATCAAAGGATTCTTAACAGGAATCCTACACAGTGGAATGCGTGAATGTGCAGGCAATAGTTCCAGGTATTCCCTTTGGGAAAAGCCATTCCTTTGGAAACTTGTTTCTCTCTATTTCCAATTCCATTGAGTCTACTGTTCTTCTTGTTTCCTCTTCAATTGGGAACTTTATAGTTTATGTTAAATCTCTCCTATTTGCTTCAATGGAACTTGTTGGGCAAAATCCATCATCTTCTTTTTAGCTAAAGCTGATCAAAGGATTCTTAACAGGAATCCTATTCAGTGGAATGCGTGAATGTGCAGGCAATATTTCCAGTTATTCCCTTTGGTTAAATCCATTCCTTTGGATACTTGTTCCTCTCTATTTCCAATTCTATTGAGTCTAGTGTTCCTCTTCTTTCCTCTTCAATTGGGAAAGTCATAGTTGATGTTAATTCTCTCCTATTTGCTTCAATGGATCTTTTTGGGCAAAATCCATCACCTTCTTTATAGCTAAAGATGATAAAAGGATTCTTAACAAGAATCCTATTCAGTGGAATGCGTGAATGTGCAGGCAATAGTTCCAGTTATTCCCTTTGGGAAAATCCATTCCTTTGGATACTTGTTCCTCTCTATTTCCAATTCTATTGCGTCTAGTGTTCGTCTTGTTTCCTCTTCAATTGGGAACATTATAGTTGATTTTAATTCTCTCATATTTTCTTCAATTGGACTTTCTGTACAAGATGCATTATCTTCTGGATATCTAAAGCTGATCAAAGGATTCTTAACAGGAATCCTACACAGTGGAATGGGTGAATGTGCAGGCAATATTTCCAGTTATTCCCTTTGGGAAAATCCATTCCTTTGGATACTTGTTCTTCTCTATTTCTAATTCTATTGAGTCTATTATTCCTCTTGTTTCCTGTTAAATTGGGAACTACATAGTTGATGTTATATCTCTCCTATTTGCTTCAATTTAACATTTTGGGCAAAATCCATCATCTTCTTTATATCTAAAGCTGATCAAAGGATTCTTAACAGGAATCCTATACAGTGGAATGCGTGAATGTGCAGGCAATAGTTCCAGGTATTCCCTTTGGGAAAAGCCATTCCTTTGGAAACTTGTTTCTCTCTATTTCCAATTCTTTTGAGTCTACTGTTCTTCTTGTTTCCTCTTCAATTGGGAACTTTATAGTTGATGTTAAATCTCTCCTATTTGCTACAATTTTACTTTTTAGGCAAAATCCATCATCTTCTTTATGTCTAAAGCTTATCAAAGGGTTCTTAACAGGAATCCTATACAGTGGAATGAGTAAATGTGCAGGGAATAGTTCCAGTTATTCCCTGTGGGAAAATCCATTCCTTTGGATACTTGTTCCTCTCCATTTCCCATTCTATTGAATCTAATGTTCCTGATGTTTCCTTTTCAATTGGGAACTTTATAGTTGATGTTAATTCTCTCCTATTTGCTTCAATTCGACTCTCAATACAAGATGCATTATCTTCTTTATATCTAAAGCTGATCAAAGGATTCTTAACAGGAATCCTATACAGTGGAATGCCTGAATGTGCAGGGAATAGTTCCAGTTATTCCTTTTGGGAAAATCCATTCCTTTGGATACTTGTTCCTCTCTATTTCCAATTCTATTGAGTCTAGTGTTCGTCTTATTTTCTCTTCTATTGGGAACATTATAGTTGATTTTAATTCTCTCCTATTTGCTTCAATTGGACTTTCTGTACAAGATGCATTATCTTCTGTATATCTAAAGCTGATCAAAGGATTCTTAACAGGAATCCTACACAGTGGAAGGCGTGAATGTGCAGGGAATAGTTCCAGTTATTCCCTTTGGGAAAATCCATTCCTTTGGATACTTGTTCCTCTCTATTTCCAATTCTTTTGAGTCTACTGTTCTTCTTGTTTCCTCTTCAATTGGGAACTTTATAGATGATGTTAAATCTCTCCTATTTGCTACAATTTAACTTTTTGGGCAAAATCCATCATCTTCTTTATATCTAAAGCTTATCAAAGGGTTCTTAACAGGAATCCTATACAGTGGAATGAGTGAATGTGCAGGGAATAGTTCCTGTTATTTCCTGTGGGAAAATCCATTCCTTTGGATACTTGTTCCTCTCTATTTCCAATTCTATGGAGTCCATTGTTCCTCCTGTTTCCTCTTCAATTAGGAACTTTATAGTTGATTTTAATTCTGTCCTATTTGCTTCAATTGGACTTTTTGTACAAGATGAATTATCTTCTGTATATGTAAAGCTGATCAAAGGATTCTTAACAGGAATCCTATACAGTGGAATGAATGAATGTGCAGGGAATAGTTCCAGTTCTTGCCTTTGGGAAAATCCATTCCCTTGGATACTTGTTCCTCTCTATTTTTAATTCTATTGAGTCTAGTGTTCCTCTTGTTTCCTCTTCAATTGGGAACTTCATAGTTGATTTTAAATCTCTTTTATTTGCTTCAATTTAACTTTTTGGGCAAAATCCATCACCTTCTTTTTATCTAAAGATGATAAAAGGATTCTTAACAGGAATCCTATTCAGTGGAATGCGTGAATGTGCAGGGAATAGTTCCAGTTATTCCCTGTGGGAAAATCCATTCCTTTGGATACTTGTTCCTCTCTATTTCCCATTCTATTGAATCTAATGTTCCTGATGTTTCCTTTTCAATTGGTAACTTTATAGTTGATGTTAATTCTCTCCTATTTGCTTCAATTGGACTCTCAATACAAGATGCATTATCTTCTGTATATCTAAAGCTGGTCAAAGGATTCTTAACAGGAATCCTATACAGTGGAATGCCTTAATGTGCAGGGAATAGTTCCAGTTATTCCCTTTGGGAAAATCCATTCCTTTGGATACTTGTTCCTCTCTATTTCCAATTCTATTGAGTCTAGTGTTCCTCTTGTTTCCTCTTCAATTGAGAAAGTTATAGTTGATGTTAATTCTTTCCTATTTGCTTCAATGGAACTTTTTGGGCAAAATCCATCACCTTCTTTTTAGCTAAAGATGATAAAAGGATTCTTAACAGGAATCCTATTCAGTGGAATGCGTGAATGTGCAGGCAATAGTTCCAGTTATTCCCTTTGGGAAAATCCATTCCTTCGGATACTTGTTTCTCTCTATTTCCAATTCCATTGAGTCTACTGTTCTTCTTGTTTCCTCTTCAATTGGGAACTTTATAGTTTATGTTAAATCTCTCCTATTTGCTTCAATGGAACTTGTTGGGCAAAATCCATCATCTTCTTTTTAGCTAAAGCTGATCAAAGGATTCTTAACAGGAATCCTATTCAGTGGAATGCGTGAATGTGCAGGCAATATTTCCAGTTATTCCCTTTGGTTAAATCCATTCCTTTGGATACTTGTTCCTCTCTATTTCCAATTCTATTGAGTCTAGTGTTCCTCTTCTTTCCTCTTCAATTGGGAAAGTCATAGTTGATGTTAATTCTCTCCTATTTGCTTCAATGGATCTTTTTGGGCAAAATCCATCACCTTCTTTATAGCTAAAGATGATAAAAGGATTCTTAACAAGAATCCTATTCAGTGGAATGCGTGAATGTGCAGGCAATAGTTCCAGTTATTCCCTTTGGGAAAATCCATTCCTTTGGATACTTGTTCCTCTCTATTTCCAATTCTATTGCGTCTAGTGTTCGTCTTGTTTCCTCTTCAATTGGGAACATTATAGTTGATTTTAATTCTCTCCTATTTGCTTCAATTGGACTTTCTGTACAAGATGCATTATCTTCTGTATATCTAAAGCTGATCAAAGGATTCTTAACAGGAATCCTACACAGTGGAATGCGTGAATGTGCAGGCAATAGTTCCAGGTATTCCCTTTGGGAAAAGCCATTCCTTTGGAAACTTGTTTCTCTCTATTTCCAATTCCATTGAGTCTACTGTTCTTCTTGTTTCCTCTTCAATTGGGAACTTTATAGTTTATGTTAAATCTCTCCTATTTGCTTCAATGGAACTTGTTGGGCAAAATCCATCATCTTCTTTTTAGCTAAAGCTGATCAAAGGATTCTTAACAGGAATCCTATTCAGTGGAATGCGTGAATGTGCAGGCAATATTTCCAGTTATTCCCTTTGGTTAAATCCATTCCTTTGGATACTTGTTCCTCTCTATTTCCAATTCTATTGAGTCTAGTGTTCCTCTTCTTTCCTCTTCAATTGGGAAAGTCATAGTTGATGTTAATTCTCTCCTATTTGCTTCAATGGATCTTTTTGGGCAAAATCCATCACCTTCTTTATAGCTAAAGATGATAAAAGGATTCTTAACAAGAATCCTATTCAGTGGAATGCGTGAATGTGCAGGCAATAGTTCCAGTTATTCCCTTTGGGAAAATCCATTCCTTTGGATACTTGTTCCTCTCTATTTCCAATTCTATTGCGTCTAGTGTTCGTCTTGTTTCCTCTTCAATTGGGAACATTATAGTTGATTTTAATTCTCTCATATTTGCTTCAATTGGACTTTCTGTACAAGATGCATTATCTTCTGGATATCTAAAGCTGATCAAAGGATTCTTAACAGGAATCCTACACAGTGGAATGGGTGAATGTGCAGGCAATATTTCCAGTTATTCCCTTTGGGAAAATCCATTCCTTTGGATACTTGTTCTTCTCTATTTCTAATTCTATTGAGTCTATTATTCCTCTTGTTTCCTGTTAAATTGGGAACTACATAGTTGATGTTATATCTCTCCTATTTGCTTCAATTTAACATTTTGGGCAAAATCCATCATCTTCTTTATATCTAAAGCTGATCAAAGGATTCTTAACAGGAATCCTATACAGTGGAATGCGTGAATGTGCAGGCAATAGTTCCAGGTATTCCCTTTGGGAAAAGCCATTCCTTTGGAAACTTGTTTCTCTCTATTTCCAATTCTTTTGAGTCTACTGTTCTTCTTGTTTCCTCTTCAATTGGGAACTTTATAGTTGATGTTAAATCTCTCCTATTTGCTACAATTTTACTTTTTAGGCAAAATCCATCATCTTCTTTATGTCTAAAGCTTATCAAAGGGTTCTTAACAGGAATCCTATACAGTGGAATGAGTAAATGTGCAGGGAATAGTTCCAGTTATTCCCTGTGGGAAAATCCATTCCTTTGGATACTTGTTCCTCTCCATTTCCCATTCTATTGAATCTAATGTTCCTGATGTTTCCTTTTCAATTGGGAACTTTATAGTTGATGTTAATTCTCTCCTATTTGCTTCAATTCGACTCTCAATAGAAGATGCATTATCTTCTTTATATCTAAAGCTGATCAAAGGATTCTTAACAGGAATCCTATACAGTGGAATGCCTGAATGTGCAGGGAATAGTTCCAGTTATTCCTTTTGGGAAAATCCATTCCTTTGGATACTTGTTCCTCTCTATTTCCAATTCTATTGAGTCTAGTGTTCGTCTTGTTTTCTCTTCTATTGGGAACATTATAGTTGATTTTAATTCTCTCCTATTTGCTTCAATTGGACTTTCTGTACAAGATGCATTATCTTCTGTAAATCTAAAGCTGATCAAAGGATTCTTAACAGGAATCCTACACAGTGGAATGCGTGAATGTGCAGGCAATATTTCCAGTTATTCCCTTTGGGAAAATCCATTCCTTTGGATACTTGTTCCTCTCTATTTCCAATTCTTTTGAGTCTACTGTTCTTCTTGTTTCCTCTTCAATTGGGAACTTTATAGTTGATGTTAAATCTCTCCTATTTGCTACAATTTGACTTTTTGGGCAAAATCCATCATCTTCTTTATACCTAAAGCTGATCAAAGGATTCTTAACAGGAATCCTATACAGTGGACTGAGTCAATGTCTAGGAAATAGTTCCAGGTATTTCCTTTTGGAAAATCTATTCTTTTAGATACTTGTTCCTCTCTATTTCCAATTCTATTGACTCTAGTGTGCCTCTTGTTTCTCCTTCAATATGGTAATTTATAGTTGATGTTAATTCTCTCCTATTTGCTACAATTTAACTTTTTGGGCAAAATCCATCATCTCTTTTATATCTAAAGCTATTCAAAGGATTCTTAACAGGGACCCATACAGTGGAATGAGTGAATGTGCAGGCAATAGTTCCAGTTGTTTCTTTGGGGAAAATCCATTCCTTTGGATACTTGTTCCTCTCTATTTCCTATTTTATTGTTTCTAGTTTTCCCTTTGTTTCCTTTGCATTTAGGAACATTATAGTTGATGATAATTCTCTCCCATTGGATTCAATGGAACATTTTGGGCAAAATCCATCATCTTCTTTATATCTAAAGTTGATCAAAGGATTCTTAACAGGAATCCTATACAGTGGAATGAGTGAATATGCAGGCAATAGTTCCAGTTATTTCCTTGGGGAAAATCCATTCCTTTGGATACTTGTTCCTCTCTTTTTCCCATTCTATTGAGTCTAGTGTTCCTGTTGTTTCCTTTTCAATGGGCAACTTTATATGTGATGTTAATTCTCTCCTATTTGCTTCAATGGAACTTTGTGGGCTAAATCCATCATCTTCTTTATACCTAAAGCTGATCAAAGGATTCTTTACAAGAATCCTAAACAGTGGAATGAGTTAATGTGCAGGCAATAATTCCAGTTATTTCCTTTGGGAAATTCCATTCCTTTGGATACTTGTTCCTCTCTATTTCCCATTCTATTGAGTCTAGTTTTCCCTTTGTTTCCTTTGCATTTAGGAACATTATAGGTGATGATAATTCTCTCCTATTGGATTCAATGAAACATTTTGGAAAAAATCCATCATCTTCTTTATATCTAAAGCTGATCAAAGGCTTCTTAACAGGAATCCTATACAGTGGACTGAGTCAATGTCTAGGAAATAGTTCCAGGTATTTCCTTTTGGAAAATCTATTCTTTTGGATACTTGATCCTCTTTATTTCCAATTCTATTGAGTCTAGTGTTCCTCTTGTTTCCCCTTCAATATGGTAATTTATAGTTGATGTTAATTCTCTCCTATTAGCTTCAGTGGAACATTTTGGTCAAAATCCATCATCTTTTTTTATATCTAAAGCTATTCAAGGTATTCTTAACAGGGATCGATACAATGGAATGAGTGAATATGCAGGCAATAGTTCCAGTTATTTCCTTGGGGAAAATCCATTCCTTTGGATACTGGTTCCTCTCTATTTCCTATTTTATTGTTTCTAGTTTTTCCTTCGTTTCCTTTGCATTTAGGAAAATTATAATTGATGATAATTCTTTTCTATTGGCTTCAATGGAACTTTTTGGTCAAAATCCATTATCTTCTTTATACCTAAAAGTGATCAAAGTATTCTTTACAAGAATCCTAAACACTGGAATGAGTGAATGTGCAGGAAATAATTCCAGTTATTTCCTTTGGGAAAATCCATTCCTTTGGATACTTGTTCCTCGCTATTTCCCATTCTATTGAGTCTTGTGTTCTTGATGTTTCCTTTTCAATTAGGAACTTCATAGTTGATGTTAATTCTCTCCTATTTGCTTCAACTGGACATTCTGTACAACATGCATTATGTTCTGTACATCTAAAGCTGGTCAAAGGATTCTTTACAGGAATCCTATACAGTGGAATGAGTTAATTTCCAGGAAATAGTTCCATGTATTTCCTTTTGGAAAATCTATTCCTTTGGATACTTGTTCCTCTCTATTTCAAATTCTGTTGAGTCTAGTGTCCCTCTTGTTTCCCCTTTCAATATGGTAATTTATAGTTGATGGTAATTCTCTCCTATTAGCTTCTATGGAACATTTTGGGCAAAATCCATCATCTTTTTTATATCTAAATCTGATCAAAGATTTCTTAACAGGGACCGATACAGTGGAATGAGTGAATGTGCAGGCAATAGTTCCAGTTATTTCCTTTTGGAAAATCCATTCCTTTGGATACTTGTTCCTCTCTAATTCCCATTCTATTGAATCTAGTTTTCCCTTTGTTTCCTTTGCATTTAGGAACATTATAGTTGATGATAATTCTCTCTTATTGGATTCAATGGAACATTTTGGGCAAAAATCCATCATCGTCTTTATATCTAAAGCTTATCAAAGGATTCTTAACGGGAATCCTATACAGTGGACTGAGTCAATGTCTAGGAAATACTTCCAGGCATTTCCTTTTGGAAAATCTATTCTTTTGGATACTTGTTCCTCTCTATTTCCAATTCTATTGAGTCTAGTCTTCCTCTTGTTTCCCCTTCAATATGGTAATTTATAGTTGATGTTAATTCTCTCCTATTAGCTTCAGTGGAACATTTTGGGCAAAATCCATCATCTGCTTTATATCTAAAGCTTATCAAAGAATTCTTAACAGTGATCGATACAGTGGAATGAGTGAATGTGCAGGCAGTAGTTCCAGTTATTTCCTTTGGGAACATCCATTCCTTTGGATACTTGTTCCTCTCTATTTCTCATTCTATTGAGTCTAGTGTTCCTGATGTTTCCTTTTCAATTGGGAACTTTATAGTTGATGTTAATTCTATCCTATTTACTTCAACTGGACTTTCTCTACAAGATGCATTATGTTCTGTACATCTAAAACTGATCAAAGGATTCTTAACAGGAATCCTATACAGTGGAATGAGTAAATGTCCAGGAAATAGTTCCAGGTATTTCATTTTGGAAAATCTATTCCTTTGGATACTTGTTCGTCTCTATTTCCAATTCTCTTGAGTCTAGTGTTCCTCTTGTTTCCACTTCAATATGGTAATTTATAGTTGATGGTAATTCTCTCCTATTTGCTTCTATGGAACATTTTGGGCAAAATCCATCATCTTTTTTATATCTAAATCTGATCAAAGGATTCTTAACAGGGACCGATACAGTGGAATGAGTGAATGTGCAGGCAATAGTTCCAGTTATTTCCTTGGGGAAAATCCATTCCTTTGGATACTTGTTCCTCTCTATTTCCCATTCTATTGAGTCTAGTGTTCCTGTTGTTTCCTTTTCAATGGGCAACTTTAATGTGATGTTAATTCTCTCCTATTTGCTTCAATGGAACTTTGTGGGCTAAATCCATCATCTTCTTTATACCTAAAGCTGATCAAAGGATTCTTTACAAGAATCCTAAACAGTGGAATGAGTGAATGTGCAAGCAATAATTCCAGTTATTTCCTTTGGGAAAATCCATTCCTTTGGATACTTGTTCCTCTCTAATTCCCATTCTATTGAATCTAGTTTTCCCTTTGTTTCCTTTGCATTTAGGAACATTATAATTGATGATAATTCTCTTCTATTGGCTTTAATGGAACTTTTTGGTCAAATTCCATCATCTTCTTTATACCTAAAAGTGATCAAAGTATTCTTTACAAGAATCCTAAACATTGGAATGAGTGAATGTGCAGGCAATAATTCCAGTTATTTCCTTTGGGAAAATCCATTCCTTTGGATACTTGTTCCTCGCTATTTCCCATTCTATTGAGTCTTGTGTTCTTGATGTTTCCTTTTCAATTAGGAACTTCATAGTTGTTGTTAATTCTCTCCTATTTGCTTCAACAGGACTTTCTGTACAACATGCATTATGTTCTGTACATCTAAAGCTGGTCAAAGGATTCTTTACAGGAATCCTATACAGTGGAATGAGTCAATGTGCAGGCAAGTGTTCCAGTTATTTCCTTTGGGAAAATCTATTCTTTTGGATTCTTGTTCCTCTCTATTTCCCATTCTATTGAGTCTAGTGTCCCTCTTGTTTCCCCTTTCAATATGGTAATTTATAGTTGATGGTAATTCTCTCCTATTAGCTTCTATGGAACATTTTGGGCAAAATCCATCATCTTTTTTATATCTACATCTGATCAAAGATTTCTTAACAGGGACCGATACAGTGGAATGAGTGAATGTGCAGGCAATAGTTCCAGTTATTTCCTTTTGGAAAATCCATTCCTTTGGATACTTGTTCCTCTCTATTTCCCATTCTATTGAGTCTAGTTTTCCCTTTGTTTCCTTTGCATTTAGGAACATTATAGTTGATGAAATTCTCTCTTATTGGATTCAATGGAACATTTTGGGCAAAAATCCATCATCGTCTTTATATCTAAAGCTGATCAAAGGATTCTTAACAGGAATCCTATACAGTGGACTGAGTCAATGTCTAGGAAATACTTCCAGGTATTTCCTTTTGGAAAATCTATTCTTTTGGATACTTGTTCCTCTCTATTTCCAATTCTATTGAGTCTAGTCTTCCTCTTGTTTCCCCTTCAATATAGTAATTTATAGTTGATGTTAATTCTCTCCTATTAGCTTCAGTGGAACATTTTGGGCAAAATCCATCATCTTTTTTATATCTAAAGCTATTTAAAGGATTCTTAACTGGGATCGATACAGTGGAATGAGTGAATATGCAGGCAATAGTTCCAGTTATTTCCTTTTGGAAAATCCATTCCTTTGGATACTTGTTCCTCTCTATTTCCAATTCTATTGAGTCTAGTGTTCCTCTTATTTCCTCTTCAATTGGGTAATTTATATTTGATGGTAATTCTCTCCTATTAGCTTCAATGGAACATTTTGGGCAAAATCCATCATCTGCTTTATATCTAAAGCTGATCAAAGAATTCTTAACAGTGATCGATACAGTGGAATGAGTGAATGTGCAGGCAATAGTTCCAGTTATTTCCTTTGGGAACATCCATTCCTTTGGATACTTGTTCCTCTCTATTTCTCATTCTATTGAGTCTAGTGTTCCTGATGTTTCCTTTTCAATTGGGAACTTTATAGATGATGTTAATTCTCTCCTATTTACTTCAACTGGACTTTCTCTACAAGATGCATTATGTTCTGTACATCTAAAGCTGATCAAAGAATTCTTAACAGGAATCCTATACAGTGGAATGAGTCAATGTCCAGGAAATAGTTCCAGGTATTTCATTTTGGAAAATCTATTCCTTTGGATACTTGTTCGTCTCTATTTCCAATTCTCTTGAGTCTAGTGTTCCTCTTGTTTCCACTTCAATATGGTAATTTATAGTTGATGGTAATTCTCTCCTATTAGCTTCTATGGAACATTTTGGGCAAAATCCATCATCTTTTTTATATTTAAATCTGATCAAAGGATTCTTAACAGGGACCAATACAGTGGAATGAGTGAATGTGCAGGCAATAGTTCCAGTTATTTCCTTGGGGAAAATCCATTCCTTTGGATACTTGTTTCTCTCTATTTCCTATTTTATTGTTTCTAGTTTTCCCTTTGTTTCCTTTGCATTTAGAAAAAATTATAATTGATGATAATTCTCTCCTATTGGCTTCAATGGAAATTTTTGTTCAAAATCCATCATCTTCTTTATACCTAAAGCTGATCAAAGGATTCTTAAGAGGAATCCTATACAGTGGAATGAGTCAATGTGCAGGCAAGTGTTCCAGTTATTTCCTTTGGGAAAATCTATTCTTTTGGATTCTTGTTCCTCTCTATTTCCCATTCTATTGAGTCTAGTGTTCCTCTTGTTTCCCCTTCAATATGGTAATTTATAGTTGATGTTAATTCTCTCCTATTAGCTTCAGTGGAACATTTTGGGCAAAATCCATCATCTTTTTTATATCTAAAGCTATTTAAAGGATTCTTAACTGTGATCGATACAGTGGAATGAGTGAATATTCAGCAATAGTTCCAGTTATTTCCTTGGGGAAAATCCATTCCTTTGGATACTTGTTCCTCTCCATTTCCTATTTTATTGTTTCTAGTTTTCCCTTTGTTTCCTTTGCATTTAGAAAAAATTATAATTGATGATAATTCTCTCCTATTGGCTTCAATGGAAATTTTTGTTCAAAATCCATCATCTTCTTTATACCTAAAGCTGATCAAAGGATTCTTAAGAGGAATCCTATACAGTGGAATGAGTCAATGTGCAGGCAAGAGTTCCAGTTATTTCCTTTAGGAAAATCTATTCTTTTGGATACTTGTTCCTCTCTATTTCCCATTCTATTGAATCTAGTGTTCCTGATGTTTCCTTTTCAATTGCGAACTTTATAGTTGATGATAATTCTCTCCTATTGGCTTCAATAGACCTTTTTTGTCAAAATCCATCATCTTCTTTATACCTAAAGCTGATCAAAGGATTCTTAACAGGAATCCTATACAGTGGACTGAGTCAATGTCTAGGAAATAGTTCCAGGTATTTCCTTTTGGATAATCTATTCTTTTGGATACTTGTTCCTCTCTATTTCCAATTCTATTGAGTCTAGTGTTCCTCTTGTTTCCCCTTCAATATGGTAATTTATAGTTGATGTTAATTCTCTCCTATTAGCTTCAGTGGAACATTTTGGGCAAAATCCATCATCTTTTTTATATCTAAAGCTATTCAAAGGATTCTTAACAGGGACCGATACAGTGGAATGAGTGAATGTGCAGGCAATAGTTCCAGTTATTTCCTTTTGGAAAATCCATTCCTTTGGATACTTGTTCCTCTCTAATTCCCATTCTATTGAGTCTAGTTTTCCCTTTGTTTCCTTTGCATTTAGGAACATTATAGTTGATGAAATTCTCTCTTATTGGATTCAATGGAACATTTTGGGCAAAAATCCATCATCGTCTTTATATCTAAAGCTGATCAAAGGATTCTTAACAGGAATCCTATACAGTGGACTGAGTCAATGTCTAGGAAATACTTCCAGGTATTTCCTTTTGGAAAATCTATTCTTTTGGATACTTGTTCCTCTATTTCCAATTCTATTGAGTCTAGTCTTCCTCTTGTTTCCCCTTCAATATAGTAATTTATAGTTGATGTTAATTCTCTCCTATTAGCTTCAGTGGAACATTTTGGGCAAAATCCATCATCTTTTTTATATCTAAAGCTATTTAAAGGATTCTTAACTGGGATCGATACAGTGGAATGAGTGAATATGCAGGCAATAGTTCCAGTTATTTCCTTTTGGAAAATCCATTCCTTTGGATACTTGTTCCTCTCTATTTCCAATTCTATTGAGTCTAGTGTTCCTCTTATTTCCTCTTCAATTGGGTAATTTATATTTGATGGTAATTCTCTCCTATTAGCTTCAATGGAACATTTTGGGCAAAATCCATCATCTGCTTTATATCTAAAGCTGATCAAAGAATTCTTAACAGTGATCGATACAGTGGAATGAGTGAATGTGCAGGCAGTAGTTCCAGTTATTTCCTTTGGGAACATCCATTCCTTTGGATACTTGTTCCTCTCTATTTCTCATTCTATTGAGTCTAGTGTTCCTGATGTTTCCTTTTCAATTGGGAACTTTATAGTTGATGTTAATTCTATCCTATTTACTTCAACTGGACTTTCTCTACAAGATGCATTATGTTCTGTACATCTAAAACTGATCAAAGGATTCTTAACAGGAATCCTATACAGTGGAATGAGTAAATGTCCAGGAAATAGTTCCAGGTATTTCATTTTGGAAAATCTATTCCTTTGGATACTTGTTCGTCTCTATTTCCAATTCTCTTGAGTCTAGTGTTCCTCTTGTTTCCACTTCAATATGGTAATTTATAGTTGATGGTAATTCTCTCCTATTTGCTTCTATGGAACATTTTGGGCAAAATCCATCATCTTTTTTATATCTAAATCTGATCAAAGGATTCTTAACAGGGACCGATACAGTGGAATGAGTGAATGTGCAGGCAATAGTTCCAGTTATTTCCTTGGGGAAAATCCATTCCTTTGGATACTTGTTCCTCTCTATTTCCCATTCTATTGAGTCTAGTGTTCCTGTTGTTTCCTTTTCAATGGGCAACTTTAATGTGATGTTAATTCTCTCCTATTTGCTTCAATGGAACTTTGTGGGCTAAATCCATCATCTTCTTTATACCTAAAGCTGATCAAAGGATTCTTTACAAGAATCCTAAACAGTGGAATGAGTGAATGTGCAAGCAATAATTCCAGTTATTTCCTTTGGGAAAATCCATTCCTTTGGATACTTGTTCCTCTCTAATTCCCATTCTATTGAATCTAGTTTTCCCTTTGTTTCCTTTGCATTTAGGAACATTATAATTGATGATAATTCTCTTCTATTGGCTTTAATGGAACTTTTTGGTCAAATTCCATCATCTTCTTTATACCTAAAAGTGATCAAAGTATTCTTTACAAGAATCCTAAACATTGGAATGAGTGAATGTGCAGGCAATAATTCCAGTTATTTCCTTTGGGAAAATCCATTCCTTTGGATACTTGTTCCTCGCTATTTCCCATTCTATTGAGTCTTGTGTTCTTGATGTTTCCTTTTCAATTAGGAACTTCATAGTTGTTGTTAATTCTCTCCTATTTGCTTCAACAGGACTTTCTGTACAACATGCATTATGTTCTGTACATCTAAAGCTGGTCAAAGGATTCTTTACAGGAATCCTATACAGTGGAATGAGTCAATTTCCAGGAAATAGTTCCATGTATTTCCTTTTGGAAAATCTATTCCTTTGGATACTTGTTCGTCTCTATTTCCAATTCTCTTGAGTCTAGTGTCCCTCTTGTTTCCCCTTTCAATATGGTAATTTATAGTTGATGGTAATTCTCTCCTATTAGCTTCTATGGAACATTTTGGGCAAAATCCATCATCTTTTTTATATCTACATCTGATCAAAGATTTCTTAACAGGGACCGATACAGTGGAATGAGTGAATGTGCAGGCAATAGTTCCAGTTATTTCCTTTTGGAAAATCCATTCCTTTGGATACTTGTTCCTCTCTATTTCCCATTCTATTGAGTCTAGTTTTCCCTTTGTTTCCTTTGCATTTAGGAACATTATAGTTGATGAAATTCTCTCTTATTGGATTCAATGGAACATTTTGGGCAAAAATCCATCATCGTCTTTATATCTAAAGCTGATCAAAGGATTCTTAACAGGAATCCTATACAGTGGACTGAGTCAATGTCTAGGAAATACTTCCAGGTATTTCCTTTTGGAAAATCTATTCTTTTGGATACTTGTTCCTCTCTATTTCCAATTCTATTGAGTCTAGTCTTCCTCTTGTTTCCCCTTCAATATAGTAATTTATAGTTGATGTTAATTCTCTCCTATTAGCTTCAGTGGAACATTTTGGGCAAAATCCATCATCTTTTTTATATCTACATCTGATCAAAGATTTCTTAACAGGGACCGATACAGTGGAATGAGTGAATGTGCAGGCAATAGTTCCAGTTATTTCCTTTTGGAAAATCCATTCCTTTGGATACTTGTTCCTCTCTATTTCCCATTCTATTGAGTCTAGTTTTCCCTTTGTTTCCTTTGCATTTAGGAACATTATAGTTGATGAAATTCTCTCTTATTGGATTCAATGGAACATTTTGGGCAAAAATCCATCATCGTCTTTATATCTAAAGCTGATCAAAGGATTCTTAACAGGAATCCTATACAGTGGACTGAGTCAATGTCTAGGAAATACTTCCAGGTATTTCCTTTTGGAAAATCTATTCTTTTGGATACTTGTTCCTCTCTATTTCCAATTCTATTGAGTCTAGTCTTCCTCTTGTTTCCCCTTCAATATAGTAATTTATAGTTGATGTTAATTCTCTCCTATTAGCTTCAGTGGAACATTTTGGGCAAAATCCATCATCTTTTTTATATCTAAAGCTATTTAAAGGATTCTTAACTGGGATCGATACAGTGGAATGAGTGAATATGCAGGCAATAGTTCCAGTTATTTCCTTTTGGAAAATCCATTCCTTTGGATACTTGTTCCTCTCTATTTCCAATTCTATTGAGTCTAGTGTTCCTCTTATTTCCTCTTCAATTGGGTAATTTATATTTGATGGTAATTCTCTCCTATTAGCTTCAATGGAACATTTTGGGCAAAATCCATCATCTGCTTTATATCTAAAGCTGATCAAAGAATTCTTAACAGTGATCGATACAGTGGAATGAGTGAATGTGCAGGCAATAGTTCCAGTTATTTCCTTTGGGAACATCCATTCCTTTGGATACTTGTTCCTCTCTATTTCTCATTCTATTGAGTCTAGTGTTCCTGATGTTTCCTTTTCAATTGGGAACTTTATAGATGATGTTAATTCTCTCCTATTTACTTCAACTGGACTTTCTCTACAAGATGCATTATGTTCTGTACATCTAAAGCTGATCAAAGAATTCTTAACAGGAATCCTATACAGTGGAATGAGTCAATGTCCAGGAAATAGTTCCAGGTATTTCATTTTGGAAAATCTATTCCTTTGGATACTTGTTCGTCTCTATTTCCAATTCTCTTGAGTCTAGTGTTCCTCTTGTTTCCACTTCAATATGGTAATTTATAGTTGATGGTAATTCTCTCCTATTAGCTTCTATGGAACATTTTGGGCAAAATCCATCATCTTTTTTATATTTAAATCTGATCAAAGGATTCTTAACAGGGACCAATACAGTGGAATGAGTGAATGTGCAGGCAATAGTTCCAGTTATTTCCTTGGGGAAAATCCATTCCTTTGGATACTTGTTCCTCTCTATTTCCTATTTTATTGTTTCTAGTTTTCCCTTTGTTTCCTTTGCATTTAGAAAAAATTATAATTGATGATAATTCTCTCCTATTGGCTTCAATGGAAATTTTTGTTCAAAATCCATCATCTTCTTTATACCTAAAGCTGATCAAAGGATTCTTAAGAGGAATCCTATACAGTGGAATGAGTCAATGTGCAGGCAAGAGTTCCAGTTATTTCCTTTAGGAAAATCCATTCCTTTGGATACTTGTTCCTCTCTATTTCCCATTCTATTGAGTCTAGTGTTCCTGATGTTTCCTTTTCAATTGCGAACTTTATAGTTGATGATAATTCTCTCCTATTGGCTTCAATAGACCTTTTTTGTCAAAATCCATCATCTTCTTTATACCTAAAGCTGATCAAAGGATTCTTAACAGGAATCCTATACAGTGGACTGAGTCAATGTCTAGGAAATAGTTCCAGGTATTTCCTTTTGGAAAATCTATTCTTTTAGATACTTGTTCCTCTCTATTTCCAATTCTATTGAGTCTAGTGTGCCTCTTGTTTCCCCTTCAATATGGTAATTTATAGTTGATGTTAATTCTCTCCTTTTAGCTTCAGTGGAAGATTTTGGGCAAAAATCCATCATCTCTTTTATATCTAAAGCTATTCAAAGGATTCTTAACAGGGACCCATACAGTGGAATGAGTGAATGTGCAGGCAATAGTTCCAGTTGTTTCTTTGGGGAAAGTCCATTCCTTTGGATACTTGTTCCTCTCTATTTCCTATTTTATTGTTTCTAGTTTTCCCTTTGTTTCCTTTGCATTTAGGAACATTATAGTTGATGATAATTCTCTCCTATTGGATTCAATGGAACATTTTGGGCAAAATCCATCATCTTCTTTATATCTAAAGCTGATCAAAGGATTCTTAACAGGAATCCTATACAGTGGAATGAGTGAATATGCAGGCAATAGTTCCAGTTATTTCCATGGGGAAAATCCATTCCTTTGGATACTTGTTCCTCTCTATTTCCTATTTTATTGTTTCTAGTTTTCCCTTTGTTTCCTTTGCATTTAGAAAAAATTATAATTGATGATAATTCTCTCCTATTGGCTTCAATGGAAATTTTTGTTCAAAATCCATCATCTTCTTTATACCTAAAGCTGATCAAAGGATTCTTAAGAGGAATCCTATACAGTGGAATGAGTCAATGTGCAGGCAAGAGTTCCAGTTATTTCCTTTGGGAAAATCTATTCTTTTGGATTCTTGTTCCTCTCTATTTCCCATTCTATTGAGTCTAGTGTTCCTCTTGTTTCCCCTTCAATATGGTAATTTATAGTTGATGTTAATTCTCTCCTATTAGCTTCAGTGGAACATTTTGGGCAAAATCCATCATCTTTTTTATATCTAAAGCTATTTAAAGGATTCTTAACTGTGATCGATACAGTGGAATGAGTGAATATTCAGCAATAGTTCCAGTTATTTCCTTGGGGAAAATCCATTCCTTTGGATACTTGTTCCTCTCTATTTCCTATTTTATTGTTTCTAGTTTTCCCTTTGTTTCCTTTGCATTTAGAAAAAATTATAATTGATGATAATTCTCTCCTATTGGCTTCAATGGAAATTTTTGTTCAAAATCCATCATCTTCTTTATACCTAAAGCTGATCAAAGGATTCTTAAGAGTAATCCTATACAGTGGAATGAGTCAATGTGCAGGCAAGAGTTCCAGTTATTTCCTTTAGGAAAATCTATTCTTTTGGATACTTGTTCCTCTCTATTTCCCATTCTATTGAATCTAGTGTTCCTGATGTTTCCTTTTCAATTGCGAACTTTATAGTTGATGATAATTCTCTCCTATTGGCTTCAATAGACCTTTTTTGTCAAAATCCATCATCTTCTTTATACCTAAAGCTGATCAAAGGATTCTTAACAGGAATCCTATACAGTGGACTGAGTCAATGTCTAGGAAATAGTTCCAGGTATTTCCTTTTGGAAAATCTATTCTTTTGGATACTTGTTCCTCTCTATTTCCAATTCTATTGAGTCTAGTGTTCCTCTTGTTTCCCCTTCAATATGGTAATTTATAGTTGATGTTAATTCTCTCCTATTAGCTTCAGTGGAACATTTTGGGCAAAATCCATCATCTTTTTTATATCTAAAGCTATTCAAAGGATTCTTAACAGGGATTGATACAGTGGAATGAGTGAATATGCAGGCAATAGTTCCAGTTATTTCCTTGGGGAAAATCCATTCCTTTGCATACTTGTTCCTCTCTATTTCCTATTTTATTGTTTCTAATTTTCCCTTTGTTTCCTTTGCATTTAGGAAAATTATAATTGATGATAATTCTCTCCTATTTGCTTCAATGGAACTTTTTGGGCAAAATCATCATCTTCTTTATACCTAAAACTGATCAAAGGATTCTTAAGAGGGATCGATAAAATCAGGGAGATAGATACAGAGTAAAGGTAAAAGACTAGAGCAGAATCTATTATGCTTCAAGTGAACTCAAAAAAGCAGGGGTAACAATCTTTATCTCAGATCAAGCAAAAGCAAAAACTGATCTCCTTAAAAGAGAGAAGGAAGGAAACCATATATTGCTAAAGGGTAGCATAGATAATGAAGTCATATCAATATTAAACACATATGCACCAATGGTATAGCATCTAACTTCCTAAAGGAGAAGTTAAGAGAGTTGCAAGAAGAAATAGAC
The DNA here is from genome assembly GCF_048593235.1 of Sminthopsis crassicaudata. Lineage (NCBI taxonomy): Eukaryota > Metazoa > Chordata > Mammalia > Dasyuromorphia > Dasyuridae > Sminthopsis > Sminthopsis crassicaudata. Next base: position 454,657,641 of record NC_133617.1, read on the forward strand.
AGAAAAACTATAATAGTTGGAGATCTTAATCTTGCACTCTCAGAACTAGATAAATAAAACCACAAAACAAATAAGAAAGGAATTAAGGACGTAAATATAACATTAGAAAAATTAGGTATGATAGATCTTCGGAGAAAACTGAATGGTGATAAAGAGTATACTTTCTTCTCAGCAGTTCATGGACCCAATATAAAAATTGACCATATATTGGGAAATTAAGATCTCAAAATTAAATGCAGGAAGGCAGAAATAGTAAATACTTTCTTCTCAGATCACGATGCAATAAAAACTACATTCAACAAGAAGTTAGGGGTAAATAGACCAAAAAGTAATTGGAAACTATATAATCTCATCTTAAAGAATTATTGGGTGAAACAGCAAATTTTAGAAATAATTAATAATTTCACCCAAGATAATGACAATGATGAGACATCATACCAAAATTTGTGTGATTCAGCTAAAGCAATAATAAGGGGAACTTTTTTATATCTTTATAGGCTTAATTGAATAAAATAGAGAAAGAGAAGATCAATGAATTGGGATTACAACTTTAAAAACTAGAAAAAGACCAAATTAAAACCCCCAACCAAATACTAAACTTGAAACTCTTATAATTAAGAGGAGTAATTAATAATACTGAAAGTAAAAAAAAAAAAAAAAAAAAAACAAAAAACTATTGAAATAGTAAATAAAACTAAGAGTTGGTTTTATGAAAAATCCAATAAAATAGATAAACCTTTGGTAAATCTGATCAGAAAAAGGAAAGAGGAAAATCAAATTGTTAGTCTTAAAAATGAAAAGGGGGAACTTCCACCAAATGAAGAGGAAATTAGAGCAATAATAAGGAGTTACTTTGCCCAACTCTATGCCAATAAATTTGATAACTTAAGTGAAATGGATGACTATCTCCAAAACTATAGGCTTCCCAGATTAACAGAGGAGGAAGTAAATTGCTTAAATAGTCCCATTTCAGAAAAAGAAATAGAACAAGCTATTAATCAACTCCCTAAGAAACAATTCTCAGCTCCAGATTGATTTACTTGTGAATTCTACGAAACATTTTAAGAACAATTAGCCCCAATGTTATATAAAGTATTTGAAAACATAGGGAATGAAGGAGTGCTTCCAAATTCCTTTTATGACATTGACGTGGTACTGATACCTAAACCACGTAGGTTGAAAACTGAGAAAGAAAACTATAGACCAATCTCCTTAATGAGCATTAATGCTAAAATCTTAAATAAGATATTAGCAAAAAGACTTCAGAAAATCATCCCCAGGATAATACACTGTGATCAAGTAGGATTTATACCAGTAATGCAGGGCTGGTTTAATATTAGGAAAACTATCAGTATAATTGACTATATTAATAATCAAATTAACAAAAACCATATGATATCAATAGATGCATAAAAAGCATTTGATAAAACACAACATCCATTCCCACTAAAAACACTTGAGAGTATAGAAATAAATGGACTATTCCTTAAAATAGTCAGGAGCATATATTTAAAACTGTCAGTAAGCATCATATGGAATGGGGATAAACTGGGACCACTGACAGTAAGAACAGGAGTGAAACAAGGTTGCCCACTTTCACCATTATTATTAAATATTGTATTGTATATCGGCAATGAATTGAGAAAGAGATTAAAGGAATAAGAGTAAGTAATGAGGAAAACAAACTATCACTCTTTGCAGATGATATGATGGTATAGTTAGAGAACTATACTATCTTGGTAGTATATATATCTTGGTAGTATACTATCTTTGCAGATGATATGATGGTATAGTTAGAGAACTCCAGAGATTCTAATAAAAAGTTATTAGAAATAATTCACAACTTTAGCAAAGTTGCTGTATACAAAATAAATCCACATAAATGCTCAGCATTTTTATACATCAAAACAAAATGTAACAGTAAGAGATACAAAGAGAAACTCCATTCAAAATAATGGTCGATAGTATAAAATATTTGGGAATCTATCTACCAAAGAAAAGTCAGGAATTATATGAGTAAAACTACAAAACACTTGCTACAAAAATAAAGTCAGATTTAAATACTTGGAAAGACATTAAGTGCTCTTGGATAGGCTGAGCGAATATAATAAAGATGACAATACTCACTAAACTATTCTATCTATTTAGTGCTATAGCAATCAGACTCCCAAGAAACTATTTTAATGACCTAGAAAAAATAACAAAATTCATAAGAAAGAACAAATGGTCGAGAATTTCAAGGGAATTAATGAAAAAAAAGTCAGATGAAGGTGGTCTAGCTGTACCTAATCTGAAGCTATATTATAAAGTAGCAGTCACCAAAACCATTTGGTATTGGCTAAGAAATAGAATAGTTGATCAGTGGAACAAGTTAGGTTCACAGGACAAAATAGTGTACAACTATAGCAACCTAGTGTTTGACAAACCCAAAGATACCAACTTTTGGGATAAGAATTCATTATTTGAAAAAAATTGTTGGGAAAACTGGAAATTAGTATGGCAGAAATTAGATATGAACCCACACTTAACACCATATACCAAGATAAGATCAAGATAGGTCCATGATTTAGGCATAAAAAATGAGATCATAAATAGTTTAGCGGAACATAGGATAGTTTACCTCTCAGACTTGTGGAGGAGGAAGGAATTTATGACCAAATAGTCCCATTTCAGAAAAAGAAATAGAACAAGCTATTAATCAACTCCCTAAGAAACAATTCTCAGCTCCAGATTGATTTACTTGTGAATTCTAGAGATGATCTCAAAATAGAGGATTTTGATTACATCAAATTAAAAAGCTTTTATAAAAACAAAACTAATGCAAACAAGATTAGAAGGGAAGTAAAAAATTGGGAAAATACTTTTACAGTTAAAGGTTCTGATAAAGGTCTCATTTCCAAAATATATAGAGAACTGACTCTAATTTATAAGAAATCAAGCCATTCTTCAATTGATAAATGGTCAAAAGATATGAACAGACAATTTTCAGATGATGAAATTGAAACTATTTCCACTCATATGAAAGAGTGTTCCAAATGACTACTGATCACAGAAATGCAAATTAAGACAACTCTGAGATACCACTACACACCTGTCAGATTGGCTAAGTTTACAGGAACAAACAATGATGAATATTGGAGGGGATGTGGGAAAACTGGGACACTGATGCATTGTTGGTGGAGTTGTGAAAGAATCCAACCATTCTGGAGAGCAATCTGGAATTATGCCCAAAAAGTTATCAAAATGTGCATACCCTTTGATCCAGCAGTGCTACTACTGGGCTTATATCCCAAAGAAACACTAAAGAGGGGAAAGGGACCTGTTTGTGCCAAAATGTTTGCGGCAGCTCTTTTCGTAGTGGCTAGAAACTGGAAAATGAATGGATGCCCATCAATTGGAGAATGGTTGGGTAAATTATGGTATATGAATTTTATGGAATATTATTGATCTGTAAGAAATGACCAGCAGGATGAATACAGAGTGGCTTGGAGAGACTTACATGAATTGATGCTGAGTGAAATGAGCAGAACCAGGAGACCACTATACACTTCAACAACGATACTTTATGAAGATATATTCTGATTGAAGTGGATATCTTCAACATAAAGAAGATCTAATTCACTTCCATTAGATCAATGATGGACAGAAACAGGTACACCCAGAAAAGCAACATTGGGATTTGAATGTAAACTGTTTGCACTATTGTCTTTCAACACAGGTTACTTATATCTTCGGAATCCAATTCTTACCGTGCAACAAGAAATTTGGTTTTACATCCATATATTGTATCTAGGTTATAGTGTAACACATTAAATATGTATGGGATTGCCTGTCATATAGGGGAGGGAGTAGAGGGAGAGAGGGGAAAATTTGGAAAAATGAATACAAGGGATAATGTTGTAAAAAAAAATACCCATGCATATGTATTATCAAAAATATATATAATTATAAAATTAATAAAAATAAAATTAAAATTAAAAAATGTATTGGGGAAAATAAAATATTATTTTATAAATAAATAACACTTGACTATCAAAAAAAAAAAAAAAAAAGATTACGAGCTCCTAGGAAGCCAGGGAAGGACAACCACAAATATATTTTCTATCTTATATTTACAATACATAGGAAAGATACACAGGTGATTTCATTCATAAACTGGTCTAATAAAAAGTTGGTATACATCAAGAGTGTCTACTTTTCTCTCCAAATAATTTTCTAAGCTGGCATCTCAGTATGATACTGAAAGCTAGAAGATCAAAAATATGTTAGAGACTCAACAACTGTAAGAATGAAGATAACCTCTTTGCTTTCTCTCAGGAATGGGAAGATAAAAGCTTTCTACTCCCACTTCTATAAGAGACTGACAGAATTGGCTTGGTACCTTTTGGTACTTCTTTTATATACAAGAAATGGCACTGGCATAATCTACACAAAGCAATAGTTACTTAGAGGAGGGAAAGTTCTTCCCATTTTTTTCCTTCTCTCTTTTTCTCTGTCTGTCATCATTTTCCAACTTACATTATGTTCATATGCTACTTTGCAAGAATCTTATCTTCCTTTCAAACTAGGCATGTTGAAAGTTTCTGATATACATGGGCTTCTGAGAGAAGAGTAGAGCCAGAGAGTTTTAACTTTTGAGATTAATACATAGTTGTTATGGTGACTAGGATCTTGCTGAGGAAAATTATGCCCTAGGCCATGAATATGATCACTGTTCTATATGCAGTAATTACTGTAATAGATTTTCTGCTCACTGAGTACAAAATAGCCATATGAAACTCCAAGAACACTCTGATACTTGATTAAAAGACTACTGTTGGCAATTTGAGGTAGGGGGCGATCCATGCAGCTCAGTAAAACAGAGGTGCCCTCAAATGCCAATCTTATTGAATATTTTTCCCCTGTTATGGCTAAGTCCCCTCTGATTTACTTCTGTTCAGTCATTTTTCAGTCATGTCTAACTCTTTGTGACCCCACTTTTTTTATTTTGACAAAGATCTGAAGGAGATTGTCATTTCCTTTTCTAGTTCATTTTACAGATGAAAAAGTGAAACAAACAGGATAAAGCCACTTGCCTCAGATCATACAGTCAGTAAATGTCTGCATTTGAACTTATTAAGATGGGGGCTCCTGACTCCATGCCCAGTACTTTATCCCTTGTGCCATCAGATGCCCAGAATGATCTACTAAATTCTCATTTAATTTTAACATTGAGTATAAATTTCCAGTCAAAAGATATGAATTAGGCCCAGCCTCAAACATTTCATATCCTCACAATATCTTGAGCAAAAGATTCAATAAATTGATATCATGAAAGTGGTACTAAATTAAGGCTAAGGATTTTCATGGGTTGTGACAGTCTCTATTACTGATATCAGTAATATTCCCAAGAGTAAGGAAAGAAGAGCTTCCAAACTAAGTCAAAATTCACTTCTTCAGCACATCCAACAGACACAATTGTCAAAGACCACAGCTGTAGTTAGAAGTTAACTCTTTATTTCTTTGCTTCTGTTTTGCAGTTTGTATTTTTATATCAGCTATAATAAAGAGCTGATTTATAAATTAATAAAATAATAAATAAATAATATATAAATAAAAGTAAAATTTAATTAATTAGGATTAATTAATTAAATAAATTAAGAAGCATTTACTACTATGTGGCAGGCATTGGTCTGGGTTCTAGCAATACTAAGACAATAATGAAACATTCTCTACCTTTGAAGAACAATCTTTCCAATGATTCCATTTCTCATGAGAATTTCCATGAGTTCTTATTCTTGGGATTCTGATGATCAGGGATGATTTCTTGTCTTGATTTCAAGACAATTTGCATGAGATGTTTAGATAATGTTTTGCTATGTTTTCCTTCTGAAAAGTTGATATTACTTAGCTGAATATATCATTTTAGCAGCTATTATATCCAATCTATTGTTTCACCTTATAAAGTTCAATCAGATACTTTATAATAGGATCTGTTTACTTCCTCTCAGTTCAATATCTCTGTAATTGGGACAACCAAATATTGTTAATGTCACTCCTTAGATGACTTTCTCTTCATTCATAGCACAAACTCAGATGGACACTCTTCTTCATATATATATATATATATATATATATATATATATATATATATATATATATATATATATATATATATAATGTATGGTGAACCAAAACTCTGCAGTACCAAATTGCTTCTCTAGTCTTTGCAAGAAGGAGAAAAAGAATAGAATAAACACTTATTCTAAAGTACTTATTGTATGCTAGGCATTGTGCTAGGCATCATTTGATCCTCATAATATCTCTGCAAGGTAGGTGCTATTGTGATCCCCATTTTACACTGAAGAACCTAAACAAGATGGAGATAAGATGACTTTTTCAAAAACAGACAACTAGCATTTGAAACTGGATTTGGACTACCATCTTCCTGACTCCAGGCTGATGGGTCTATCAGATGTCCCACTTTTACAAGCATTCCAATCCTGTTCCAATTACAATGCTGTTTATCCTTCATTTTTGAAAGAGACTGATGACATCATGGGGTGATGTATGAATTGGATTTAAGTTAAGTAGAGATGCACAAAGGCATCAAGCTTAATCTCTTTTTCAGAGTCAGTTAGGGTCAAGAGAAAAGTTAAGATGACTGGCAAAAGCTTGGGATACAATAGATGACCTTGACTTATTCAGTCTCTCACCAAGCTTGAGGTGCTGCACAGCACCTGCTTCAACTGCCTTCATGATTGCTGGAACAAATGAATCTCATCTGATCATTCTACCAGGAGAATTTTTCACATACATGGGGTAGACATTCCCCTAATTTGCTGACAGGTTTGAGGCTTCTCAGTTGTCCTCAAGCTGAATTAGGCCATCTACTAAGATGGTTTTACTAAGGTGTGGCCCTTGAGCAATGTATATTGGAGCCATTATTGAGAGTTGGGTGAAAGGTGAATACCAAAGAAGGATAAGCAATTCTGAAAAGGGCTCATTAAACCCTAATCCCAGAGGTTCTGGTCCTCTTTGAACACTTGATACATTCCAAACATTTCTATACTATGAACTCATTACTGTTTACTTTCAGACAATACACCAAATTGAAGTTGGCCCCTCTCTTTCTTCATATTGTTCACCTACCACTGTTATTTCTTTAACATCCTACTTTTAGGAATTGAATAGCTCCTCATAAATTGACTTCAGCAATTCTTCTCCTCAAAGAACTGATTGCCAAAATTAAACCACTGCATCCACGTTCCTCTCTACTTCCAGTTGTTATTTCTCCCCTCTTCACAATGCATTGCATTATAATTTTATTACATTATTCTACTTGAAAAAAAAAATCCTACCTCATCCTTATCTGTTTCTCATCAGTGATGGATTTACTAACTAGTTGCCCATGTAAACTTCCTATTATATTTTTAAGGATATTGTTAATTTAAATAATTTATAGGCCACTGCCTCCCCTATAACATGCAATAAACATCTCCCCATGTCATCTATACCCCACTTAAGTTCTCCTCTATTACTTTGTCTTCAATGCTGTTAGTCAGGACTATCATGTGAGGTTAAGTTTTAATATCCATACTGTTCATTTCGTTTAAATAAAACTCATTGTGCATATAGTAACATAACAAACATCAATAATAAAGACTACAACTGAAGAATTAGTCCAAGATCAGAGCACAATTTCAATGTGCAGCAAAATTATGAAAATTTAGACAATTATACATAATTGTCCTATAATTAGTGTCCTATAAAGTTAGATCATTAGTAAACATTTAAGTGTCCAGGGGAAGGCTTCTTGGAGGTGTTAGGACATGGGGTCCAGGTGTCAGGACATCACTTGGTCCCTGTTCTCAGAGGACCTTAGGGCACAACAGGTGCCTAGCTCTACATTTCAGGATGTCATGTGATCTCTATACTCAAAAGGCTGTAGGGTAGAAAATATGAGACCCAAGGCCGAAGTTTCAGGAAATCAAATTGTGAGGAATAGAGTGAGATAAGGAGAAGAACTTACAAGAATATGTGAATTCTTTTTGCATTTTATTTTCATTATTTCTGTGTTTCTCCTATGACCTGTATAATACGTGCAGGCCCATATTTACTTGAGCCTTGACCAGCTATAAGCACATTTACTTAACCTGAGCTGATGACATTTATCAGTATTTGACATTTATGGGTATTTAGTCTACTAGCTGGACCACTATCTGCTTGATTAAATCTGAATAATTAGTGTCCTATAAAGTTAGATCATTAATAAACATTTAAGTGTTATGAAACACAAAAAATTAATTCAAAAGAGGATTCCCAGCAGACTGAAATTAAAAAAAAAAATAATTATATACCCCAAATAACAAAATATACTTGAAAAAAATTCCATGCAAACCCAGAAAATTTCAGAAAGGTCTTAAGCAACTTGAAAAAAACCCACACAAGAAACACTGATTTTCTCCTTACATTTTGGATCTCTTGTTTTGTTTAGAAGTAGGCACTTGAAAAGAGCACAAAGGAATCAGTGACACAAATGAATTAGTGAGCAATCTTATTGTGTATCCTCTTTAATCATAGGCATGGCTGTTTAAAAAAAGGGATAAATCATTATATAGGCAGCTTGGTGTTATAGTAGATAAGAGTGTTGTGACTAAGGTCAGGAAGACTCGTCTTCATAAATTTGAATCTGGCCTCAGACACTTACTATCTTTGTGACCCTGGGTAAATCATTTAAATCTGTTTGCCTCAGTTTTCTCATCTGTAGAATGAAACATCTGTAGAAGGAAACAGCAAACTGTTGGGGGATTTCCAGGCTTTATGGTATGTGAGACCAGGCAAGGGTGAAGTAAAAGAATTTACTCAATTAAAAGTAAAAAGTTTGTTTTAAATCACGGAGAGATCTCAGGTGGACCGGAACTCCCAGATGGGATTAGAGAGTTCTGTCTATTCTGCCCACCCTGGTACAGTCAGAATACTTAGTTATATGATCAGAGTTAGGTCTTGAGGGCTTTTGAGACAATAGAGAGGTTTTGGGTTTGAATAGGATTCAGTAAAGTTATAGAAAGTTTGATTAGTGATAGTTCAAATTATAGAAAGCTTAAGTGGTGGTACTTAACATTAATTCAGTTCTATTGAAAGTTAAGTAGGAGTACTTAGCTTTAGTTCAGCTCTATAGAAAACTTGGTTAGTATCAGCTGAATTCTATAGAAAGGTTAATTAGTGGTACTTAACAGAGGTGGGATTGGCTTCTAGGTAGAGCTAAGGTTAACTTTTTAGGGTCTTTGACCTCAGTTTCCCTCGTCAGATTCCCCCCTGAGATAAGTCCCTCCAAGGGGGAAAAGGGACAAAGGTCTCATCTTCTATAGCTTCTTCAAGCTGGCAAGGGTTGTAGAGCTGTCCCTAGTTCATTTGGGGGGTCCATGTCAGGAAGGGAAAGACAGGATCTGAAGATGGCAGCAGCTGAGTCTAGAGGTGTGTGTGTCTCCTTGAGTCCCAGAGTCTGCAGGCTGTAGAAGCAGCTGAAAGTTTGAAGCTCGAAGCCTAGAAGAAATGACTCCCACCAGTAGTCTGAAAATACAAGGACCAAATATGAGTAATAAGACAATTATTAAAAGTGGATTTAGGATGGGGGTTAAGAGAGACCATATTCAGGAGCCCCACCCAGAGGAAGAGTCGGGAGGAGTAAGGATTTTCTCTTGAATGTCCTTCATCCAGCCAGCTTTTTCTAAAATTCTTTCAGTGCTAAGTTCAATTTCCCTGGAATAATTAATATACATACAGCAAGAAGTATTGACCAGGGTACAAATTCCGCCACTAGAAGCTAGGAGATAATCTAAGGCCAGACAATTATCCAGAACCATGTTGGCAAGGGAGTCCAGAGATTCTTGAATCTCCTGGAGAGAATGTGCAGTCTCATTTGCCAGCTGTTTAATAGGGGCCGTTAGGTTGGAAAGAACATTTTCATGTTCTAAGTACCCTACGAAGGGCACTAGCATTGAAGTGCCTTTCCGTAAGTACCATAGAACATTTTCCCAAAGCCCTCTCCTTGGTCTATTTGAAGGGGTGGGATCGGAGGTGCTGGCATTATATACCGTGAAAGGGGTGCTTAGGTAACCCAGGGTGCAGGACCCATGGTGTTTAAAGGGTGTAAGGCAGCAAGTGGACAAAATCACAGGTGGGGGAGGGTTCCAGTCAGAGGTGTTTTTTCTAACAGGACCCTCAGAAACATTAAGGTGGAGTGGAAGACTTACTTTACAGAGGAATGTATACCTCCTTGGCGCACAGATGGTCCCCGAAGTTTTATTTTGTAGCAGTGTCCTGGTTGCTTGTCCCCACGGATGATTATAATCGCATAACAGCCTATTGATTGGAATGTTAGTCCTGAGGAGGTTATGGAGAAGTTTCAAGGAAGGTGCTATATAACACTGTAGGTGAGCTTGCCAGGATAATCCCTAAATGGGTTCCCTACAATTACCTTCTTGGGGGGTGCGTAATCATAACTGCACTTGGCTTGTGTCCCACCTATGCAGTTCGTGCAAGTTGCCAAGGTGAAATTTCGGCAGTTTTGAAACGAGTCACACTCGCTGGCACCCACAGTATTGGTGGTAGAGGTCAAAATTCCCACATCAGGGATTTGAATATGGCCATTAGGCGCCACGGTGACAACCACTGTGGTGTGGTGATGGGTAGATATGAGATCCTTCCCAGCCAGAAAGCAGTGAACAGTTGGGTCAGAGTAGTTTCCCTGGGGGTTGGCTAGTACAAAGGGGGTGGCACATGGGAATGGAGCCTTTGCAAAGAATGCATTAGGCCGCATCTGTGACCCACCCTGGGGGTGGTGATAGCACACCCAGCAGTCCTGGACACCCCCATTCCCCGCAGAGTTCCCAAGTCTGACTAGGAAGTTGTGACCCAATTTCCCAGGACCCACAGAGTAGGACCAAGAAAGCTAGAGAGAAAATATCAAGAGTAGAGTCCTCATAAGGAGAAAGAAAGATTAGCATGAGAGGCTTCTTTCTCCAGAGTCTTTCCCAGGCGTCTTGCAAAAGAGTAACTTCAGGTCCTCTATGGGCTCACAGGAATAAACTGGATTATCTGAAACAGAAGCAACATTTTTAATCCTAGAAATATGAGTCCAGCTGGGGGACCCTTACAGTTTAACTTCATTTGGAGCAGTTAAGATGACCTTGTATGGCCCTTTCCACTTCATGCCTAGGGGGTCAGACCCCTGGGGTTTCCAGCTCTTTAATATACCATATCCCCAGGATTTACAGGGGAGTTAACCTGAACAGGAGCATCTGTGGGTTTAGGGAGATGCTTGATTGCATATTCAGAAAGGGCCTTCTGGATTGCCCTCAGTCTTGAAGCAAATCCAGTGACCAGATGCTATTTGGGGTCAACAAGAAAAGGCTGTCCATAGAAGAGCTCAAATGGACAAAGCTTAATAGCTTCCCTGGGGGCAATTCTGATTTTAAGAAGCCAGATTGGGAGATTTTTAATCCAATCTTCAATTATGAGTCTCAACTCATAATTTAGAGAGGACTCACTTAAGGGTATGATTCATTTTCTCCACCTTCCCTGAGGCTTGGGGTCTCCATGACGTGTGGAGATAGTAAGTAATTTTAAGAGCTTTTGCTACAATTTGGGTCACCTGGGAAATAAAGGCACACCCATTATTGCTCTGTAACGAGGCAGGTAAACCATAGCGAGGTATAATTTCGTTTAACAGGCAAAATTTGGATACCTCGTGGGCTTTCTCAGTCCTGCAAGGAAATGCTTCTACCCAGTTAGTAAATGTGTCCACGAACACTAGAAGCAACCTGAAACCTCTAGGGGGGGGGCATATGCGTGAAATCTAGTTGCCAGTCCTTGCCAGGGTAAGTGCCTTTCCTCTGAATTGGCTTCAGGAGAGGTGGGAGCTTTAACAGCTCCCCTCAGGATTCATTTGGGCACAAATTGGACAGGCCTGGCAGACTTGCCTGATTGTTTCCCCCAGTTTATGGCCAGTGAAAACGAGTTTCAACCAAGGATTGGAGGGCACTCCTCCCCAGATGAGTAGCCTGGTGCAGAGCAGAAATCAGTTTCTACTGATTTGCCTCTGGAACAAAAGAAGTGCTCTGTATTATGATTTTAAAGAAAAGTTCGGATTCGCTCCTATAAATGATGCTCTCAAGCTCAGTTAAAAAATAAAAGTAAAAAGTTTTAATCAAATAAGACAAGGTACAGAATTTAGATTTACACAAAAAACCAAATAGAAATAAGAACAATTAACAACATGACAATTATAGCAGATAGAGGAAGAGAATACATCACCAATTCAAGGAAACCTCAAAAATTCAAATGGCTGGGAGCCCCGTTTCAACTTCAATCAACTTGAATTGTGTAAAGATTTTTCCAGGCGAAGTGTCCTTTTCGTGGCTGAAGCTTGACGGCTGATATAGAACACTAGCCTTTTATATGTTTTTTTTAGACAAAGAAGACCCTTAGTCAAGAAGTTTGGCACGTATACATGTGCAGAGTACGTGACAATCTGGTATGTTGACTCATTCCATATTGTCTATACCTTGAAGTGTTTCCTTATCAATTGTATATGCTCGGGGAGGAAGCCACCCAGCCCTAAGCATAGACATTCCCAGGGATGGCTAGTTCCTGGTACCTATTGTCAAGGACATATAGAGTTCATGGAACGGTCAAATTCCCATAATTTAGAAGCTTAGGCCTGTTAGATTTGAGTGAGCTTACAATTCTAATATGAAATCTTAATTTCTTATTCATTTGGCCTTAAGATCACGAAAATAATAAGAGGACTGAGCTAATGGGGTAAAATTAGAATAAATTGTTTTCATCTTCCGATACATATAACAATTACACATACAGTATTACAAAAAGAACAATAAAAATAATATGGTTATGGCTAAACTATTAAAATAAATGGTAGTGCCACCTGATCTAAGTAAGAAGCCATACCAATGATGATTAGTATCTGATGTCACTAAATGAGAGGCCTCGATAAGTTGTCCTGCAGCTATATGAGTCTGTATTCGATGTTCATTTAACGCGCCCTAATTGGACTCTAACAGTTTCTTCATAACTAAAGACTTGTTCAGGATATCGATAAGAGGTTGTAGTGACAGGGAGACATGGGGTAAAGGAAGAAGCTTGGGTACCCAGGTTATTAGAAGCTATACATATATGTTGCGAAGATACCTCATATATCATGGAGAAGTTATTCACAGGATACAATGTTAAATCACACAAATTGGATGAATGTGATAGAAGGGAGGGTTCCATCTGCCGAATCATCGTCCCACAAACAATCCCCCTATAAGTTGCAGTTACAGACAAAGTGTGGGTTACATTATTCAAATCTATGTAGTTTCCATATATATGAGGTAAAGCAAAGTAATTAGGTAAGACAAAAGGTAACACATGAAAGTGACACATAACAGCCCATATCTTAATTTGATAATGCACAATAGTTCCAGTACATAAAAGAGAAGTACACATAGCATTTTCAGGTCATTGTTTTTTCCATGCTTCTGGTAAATTAAACATATGATCCCACATTGCAACAATCTCTGAGCATTTTCTTTTTGTATCAAGGTATACATATTTTGTAAAGAGCATTTGGGCCAATTAAGTAATTTACTAATATTTCCAGTAAAACCCAAACTAGTAATAATACTCTCATTAAAAATCTGTAGAAATTGGCCTTGATATTTTAAAGTATTTTGGTGGGGTAGGATCATCGTGAGCAACCATGGAGCATTTACAGTCAAAGCTTGAGAAACATCTTGCCCAGCACTGCGCAGTCTGCTGGCCAAGGCCTCAAGATCTATAGAATTAACTATACCCAAACCAGTTCCAGCACCACCAAATAGGGTATCATACCAGGTTCTTTTTCTTTCTAACACAATTCATCAGAGGAGGAAAAGTTACATTATTGGTACAAGTTTTTAGGAACTCTTATGATTGATGGAGGATGTTTTGTAGGAGGGGGAGGTGTCAGTAGTAGATATTTTATCTAATAGTGAGGCTTCAATACCGCTATCAAGATTTTACATGCACAGTTCATCAGTTGCTTTTCAATGTTTGTCTCAGCTTGTTCTCTGCATTCAATTGGGAAGTCCATACCCTCGGAGTCCACCAGTCCTTTAATTCTGGTATGCTGAGTCCACCCTCTTTCCTGTGCAGCACTGCTGTATCTGGATCTGGGTCAGTCCTTTCCAGCTCAGGGTCAGCTTGTCCTCCTTCCATGTCCGAACCAGGACCCCATCTCCAAGCTAGAACTCATGCACTGTTGAAATCCTAAGGGAGGAGTCTGAGCAATAAGCCTGTTTAGTTGTAAAGTTTTCAGATGTTACAGTAAAGATATAACATATTTTCTTAAAAACAAATCCTTGGTTTCAAATATTGGATAGAAGGAAGAATTTTGAATCCCTTTTGGATAAGGGTGACCTTACAATAATTCATAAGATGACAATTCCACATCTCTTCAGGGATTTTGTTTTAATTCTTAATAAGGCAAGGGGAAGGCACTTGGTCCAGGGCAATTGTGTCTCTATGCCAATTCAGTCAGTTGCTGTTTAATTTCCTTATCCATCCTTTCCACTTTACCTGATGAGGGAGGATGCTATGGGGTGTGTAAGTCCTATCATATTTCTAGAGCTTGGGCAACAGATTGGAAGATCTTAGCTGTGAAACAGGTGCCTTGGCCTAAATCTGCCTGCTCCACCATCCCATACCCTGGAATGATTTGCTCAAGAAGTACTTTTACAATTACTGTGGCTGTTGCCCAGGCAAGGGGAATGGCCTCCACCCATAAGGTCAGATGGTCCACTACGACCAACAAGTATTTGAGATGCCCCACTGACAGCAGCTTGGTAAAGTCCACCTGTATGCTTTGGAAAGGCCTGATACCAGGGGCCTTCTTCCTTTTAGACTTATCATTGGGCCGCCCTATTCATCCTCTGACAAATAGGACGCCCACTGACCAGTTGCTTGCCAGTGCCACAAACCTAGTCAGCACCACATCACACAGGTCTCAGACATCCTAATGACTGCCCTGATGTAAATGTTGGGGTACATGTCTCATACCTGCTATGGTCAGTACCTCTCTGCCATTAGGGAGGAGCCAGTGACCTCTTTATCCTCCTGAGCGCCAAGGCTTTAGATTTCCTACTTCTCTTCTGGGGTAAGGGAAAGTGGAGGCACTGGAGGCAGAAATGCCAAAATTAACACCATCATCTCCTCCGTACTTACAGATTCCTCTTCTCCAGGCCGCTTTGTCTCCTCATCTGCAAAGCAGTTTCTCCTTATCTCAAATGAATTTCCTCTTTGGTGCCCCTGCACATGAATCATTGCAACGTTCTTAGGTAACATAAGATTAGTCAAAATTTCAGAGACCAATGCCCTGTGTGCCAATCCCTTTCCTTTACTGTTTATCATTCCCCTTTCTTCCCCAAATATATGAACAATTCCCCAAGCATATTTTGAATCAGTCCTTCAAGCAATTTTAGGGCTTGATTTATTGCATATAATTCACAAATTTTGAGCTGACCATTCTTTTGGCAAGAATCCAGCTTGAACCAGAGTCAAATCTTCCCATTAACAATAGCATAACCATTTTTCCTTTTCCCATTAACTATTTGTGAGGAACCATCTATGAACTATTAAGTGCCTTTCAACAAAGGGACCTCCTACAAATCTTCCCTAATCTTAGTTTGGTAATCAATCACATTTGGACAATCATGTTCAAGGGACACATGTTCCCCAGGGGAAGCAGATAAGAACATGGCTGGATTAAAGTTATGGTCTGGTGAGAGTGCCAAATCATCTCTTTCCAATAATATTAGTTCATATTTTAAAATCCTTGAATCAGTTAGCCACCTCCTGGCCCCTTTGATTCAGAATTGATTGAATCTGGTGCAGGACACTCACTATTAAACTACCCCCAAAGGTTAATTTCTGACTTTTCTTCTACCAAAAGTGCTGTGGCTGCCCTCCCCTTAATTGTGATAATACTCCTAAAGCCACATTGTTTACTGTATTTACATATAAAAGAAAAGCCTTTTCCAAAGATGGCAAAAGTAAAACAGGGGCTGACATTTCAAAACTTTGTTCCCCTTTTGAATCCTATTGAACTATATCAGGCTTCCCTTCCAACAAATGAGTTAATAAATGCTTAGTTAATAATGCATATTCACCAATCCAGGTTCTACAATACCCCACCAATCCTAGAGATCTCTGGAGACTCTTTTTCGTTCTAGACTTAGTAATTTGAAGAATCCCCTCCACCTATACAGAATCTAGTTTCTTTTTCCCTAAGCTTATAAAATGGCCTAAATATTTTCCTCACCTTTTACAAATTGCAATTTGTCTTAAGAAATTCTCAGTCCCTGTGCTCCTAAATAATTTAACAAACTGATAGTGACCCGGACAAGGTCACTCTTTTTCTTCCTGTCACAAAAAGATCATCTACATTTTGTAAGACTTTTAACAATAAGAAATTTATCCCAGAATGTTCACACAATTACATTGTACCAATTATTTTGCTTTTAAAATACCCAATACACAGAAAAATCCCAAACTACATATTGCCATAACAAAAAATCTTCAAAAGGACAAAGGCAAAAACTATTATACTTGGAGTCCCTTCAAATAATTGGCATCAATACAATTAATTAAAACTTCTATTTTCACATAAAAGAATCTGAAAAGTTCTTAAAAACATCAATTAAACATTTTTTAAAAAATAGCCTTTTCAGACTATATATCACATTTCTGATCATATTCTTTAAACACAAAAACCATTATGTATTTTAGAAACAAATGTTCACTCAATTAACATCTTGTAAGAGAGCAGCTTGACCCTTTATCAGTTTGCTTTCTTCAACCAAAAACAGCTGCAGCTTCCTACTGCTGCTCTCCCCCTGCAAAAAACACATCCTGTCTTAGAGTCATCTCTCCGTGACTCCCCTTTCCAACCAGTTCCTTCTTTTCCCCACTGATTTCTTCTTGAAATCATTTGCTCTCACTAATCAATCCTTCTTAAATCACTTTCATTCTCCTGTCCCATCTCTCTGTTTCTCTCCTCCCAATGCTTACTTACTTAAACCTAACACTTCCAAACCAATAACTCTTCTGATTTCATTGAAACTATTAATTGCTTTTGTAAATCAATCTCCCTTGTCCCTTTTCTTTAATCACCTTTTTTTTTAAACTTTAAACTTCAAGATTCATAACCCATAATGATAAAAAATTACCCAATGTTTCAGAAGCAAACCAAATAGTTTTTCTTTTTTTTTTTTTCTTTCTTCTGCCTGAGTGCTTCAAGGCCACTAGTAAGAAGCTTCCCAGGTGGTATTAAGCATATAAAATTGTATTGCCTTTACTCCTCTTTAGCAGACTTTGAAAATCTGCTTTTCAGAGAAAACTTCCCTACCAGTTTAAAATAGTCAAGTTTTTTTTCTTTTGTTTTACTTACAAATTGGTACAACAGGTTAAAAAGTTTAAAATCACAAACAATTTTTAAGACCAATACATTTTTGAACCACTCTGAAAGAATTACTATTCTGAATGAATTCCAGTTTCCACAATTCAGCCTGATAGTTTTCTAAGCCTGTAACACAGAGGCTGAATTCTTATCTTATGAGCTTGCTCACTTTTAACACAGAACAAAAAATTCAAAGCAGACAAACATACACAGACAGACACAGAGATCTATTTTTCTTAAAGAGAGGCATTTATGCAGCGAATCCTGCCGACTACATGTATTATGATTTTAAAGAAAAGTTCGGATTCGCTCCTATAAATGATGCTCTCAAGCTCAGTTAAAAAATAAAAGTAAAAAGTTTTAATCAAATAAGACAAGGTACAAACAATTTAGATTTACACAAAAGAACAAATAGAAATAAGAACAATTAACAACATGGTCTGAGGGAGAAAATGTGTATCCCCTTTGTTCTGCGAGAGCTTTCTCCTGTGTGCTATAGGAAGGAGTAAAAGACTCAGTTAGCTGGGGAATTAAAGGTGTCAACAGGGGCGTAAGGGCAGCTGTTTTAGCAGCTGCATCTGCCAGCCTATTTCCCTTAGCCTGAAGTCACTCTCCCTTGTGGTGCCCTCTGCAAAATATAACAGAGACCTCCTTGGGTTCATGGACAGCTTGTAATAGACATAGAATTTCTCCCGAGTGTTTAATGGGAGAATTCCTTGCTGTTAACAAGCCCCTTTCTTTCCAAATAGCTCCATGAGCATGCAAAACATGAAAAACATATTTGGAATCAGTGTAAATATTGACTCTCATCCCCTTCCCCAGTTCTAAAGCCCTGGTTAATGCTATAAGTTCGGATTTCTGTGCCGAGGTGCCAGTAGGCAATGGCTTAGCTTCCAGGGTGTTATAAAGAGATACCACTGCATAACCTGCCTTTCTCTCCCCATCCTTGAGGAAATTAGACCCATCTGTGAAATATTCCTCCTCTGGGTTATGAAGAGGAATTTCCTTCAAGTCAGCTCTGCTAGAGTATACAGAATCTATAATTTCCTTGAAATTATGGACAATCTCTCCAGATTGAGAGATGTCAGGGAGGAGGGTGGCAGGATTTAGGATGTGGCAAATTCGAAGAGTCAGGTCAGGGGTATCTAGCAGGAGAGCCTGGTATTTAGTAAGTCTCTCACTTGAGAGCCACTGATGGCCTTTGGATTCTAGAATGCTTTGGACCCTGTGGGGGGTTAAAACCTCTAATGGCGACCCCAAGGTCAGTTTAGAGGCTTCCTTTATTAAGAGGGTGGTCGAAGCTACTGCTCTAAGGCAGGAAGGCCATCCTAGAGAAACTGAGTCCAGCTTCTTTGAAAAATAGGCCACTGGCCTGGGATCTGGTCCCAGAGATTGAGTAAGGACTCCCAAAGCCTGCCCAGCCTTTCATCTACATACAGAGTGAAAGGTTTCTGTAAATCAGGCAGGGCAAGAGCAGGGACAGAGCTTAATTTAGCCTTCAAGGTTTTAAAAGCATTGGCCTACTCAGGTCCCCATTCGAGAGGGAGATTATCGGGACCTTGAATAGAATCATAGAGGGGTTTAGCAATAATCCCAAAGTTTGGAATCCAGATTCTACAGAAGCCTGCCATAGCTAAGAAGATTCTCAGCTGTTTCTTAGAAACAGGAGGGGGGATACTTAGAATAGCCTGCTTCCTCTCCTCAGTTAGAGAGTGAGAGGTGGGGGTGAGATTGTGACCCAAATATTTGACAGATTGGCAGGCAATGTGAGCTTTAGATAGAGAGACCCTGTAACCTCTTGAAGCTAAGAAATTCAAGGTCTTTACAATCGCTGCCAGAGACTCCTCCCTAGTAGGGCTACAGAGCAAGATATCATCCACATATTGAATAAGGCTGCTGCCGGGCAGCTCAAGATCTCTCAAATCTTTAGCTAAGGCTTGCCTGAATAGATGTGGACTGTCTCGTAAATTGCCCAGTTTAATTGACCAGGAAGTCCACCTGGCTTTGCCCATTCAAAGGCAAAGAGAAATTGGCAGACCTCCTGCAGAGGAATACAAAAGAAAGCATTTTTTAAGTCCAGGGTGGTGAACCATTTAGTATTTCCTGGAATTTGTGTAAATATAGTGTAGGGATTAGGTGCTATGGGATGGATTGGGATAACTGCTTCATTAATTGCCCTTAAATCATGTACCCTACGATAATCCCCGTTCCTTTCTTAACAGGAAGGATAGGAGTGATTGGCAGTGGACCAGAAGTTTAAACTTAAGAAACTTCTCAATCAAAGGTTGTAACCCAATCCTGTCTTCCTGCTTAATTGGATACTGCTGTCTATGTGGGAACACAGTAGAATCCTGTAGCTTAATGAGGGCTGGGAATGCCTGATCCCAGACGGAAGAGTCTATGTCCTCCCAGATTTCATAAGGAACATGGGAAG
Source organism: Sminthopsis crassicaudata (assembly GCF_048593235.1). NCBI lineage: Eukaryota > Metazoa > Chordata > Mammalia > Dasyuromorphia > Dasyuridae > Sminthopsis > Sminthopsis crassicaudata. Next base: position 454,677,554 of record NC_133617.1, read on the forward strand.
GTCTCAGAAGGAGCACAAATATATCACTTGGAGATTTGAGCAGAGAGAATTGGGTTCCCAGCTTTTCCATTAAATCCTGGCCCAATAGAGAAGTGGGACAGGAAGGAATCATTAAAAAGGAGTGTGGAAACAGCAAATCTCCCTATCTACAAGGTAAAGGAAAAGTTTCAAAGCACCTCTGGAGGTTCCCTTCAATCCCTATTACTTTACCGGGGGAGGGGCGCGTTGGACCAGAATGGGATAACAGAACTGAAAAAGAGGCCCCAGTATCAAATAGAAAATTAATGTGCTTACCTGCCACGTCTAGAGTCAGCCTGGCTTCAGCTGCGCTGATAGAGAAAGGGGGGGGGGCCTCGCCAAACCCCTGGCCCTGTCATTCCAAGTCCTGAGAGGACTGGAGGGTGAGGTTTGAGGCAGTGGCTCTACCCCCTTCTGGGCAGTCCCTTTTCTAGTGTCCTTCCTTGTGGCATTTAGGACAAGGACCTGGAGGCTTTTTCTGGGGGCATGTTCTCTCCCAGTGACCCTGTCTCTTGCATCTAAAGCACAAACGGGTCTGATCTCTAGAAATGGCAGCCACTAAAAGCTGAGTCTGTTCTTTATTTCTGGCTCTGGCCCTGCAATCCTTTTCCATTGCTGCTGCTTGGTCTCTATTATTAAACACCCCAAAAGCAACTTCTAATAATTGAGTCATGGGGGTTTGAGGCCCTAGGGCCAATTTTTGTAGCTTCCTTCTGATATCTGGGGCAGACTGGTTAATAAAATGCATGCTAAGAACTGTGGCACCCTCCTGAGAAGTGGGGTCCAGATTAGTGTATTTTCTCAGGGCCTCTTCCAATCAACTTTGGAAGAGGGTGGGATTTTCCTCAGCTGTTTGAAGTGATCTCCCTGAGCTTGTCATAATTGACTTGCTTTTTGATTCCTTTCCTCATGCCCTCAATGAGGAAGCTTAGTAGGTGGTCTCTCCTCTCTCTATCCCTGCTTCCCTCCTGATAGTTCCATGCAGGGGAGGAGGAAGCCATATCGTCCCCGAATTTCTTTTTTTTTTTTTTTTTTATTGTTTGTCCTTCATTTTTTTTTTTTTAATTTTTATTTTATTTTATAATTATAACTTTTTTTTTGACAGTACATATGCATGGGTAATTTTTTACATTATCCCTTGCACTTACTTCTATTCAGATTTTTTCCCTTCCTCCCCCAACCCCCTCCCCCAGATGGCAGGCAGTTTTATATATGTTAAATATATTATAGTATATTCTAGATACAATATATAGTGTGTAGAACCGAATTTTTTGTTGCACAGGAAGAATTGGATTCAGAAGGTAAAAATAACAGTTTACACTCATTTCCCAGTGTTCCTTTTCTGGATGTAGCTGATTATGTCCATCATTAATCAATTGGAATTGGATTAGCTCTTCTCTATGTTGAAGATATCCACTGCCATCAGCATACATCCTCATAAATTATCTCGTCCCTGAATTTCTGGGCTAAATCCCAGATTCGCCTTTTCTCCTCTATGGTACAAGAAGAGGAGATTATATTAATATCTCCCCAGGAAAGATCATATTGGAGGGTGATGGCTTTGAATCCCTCAATATATTTAGTAAGATCCTCAGAGTATCTGCCCAATTTTTCCTTGATTTGGGAGAGATCTGACATGGAAAAGGGCACTTGTACTCTGAGTATTCCTCCCTGAAGGTTGGCAATTTCCCTCAAGGGGAAGAGATTGGAAGGAGGCTCCTGATCCACAGCTGTAGCAGGATCAGGCTCCGGTGGAGGAGAAGGGGAATTTACAGCTTTAGCCCGAGGAGGGCAAAGGCCTTGAGATTGGCCAGCCTCAAAGGGAGGCTGGAGAGATTGGGTTGAGGAGAAAGGCAGCCCACTTCGTGTATGAGAAGGACTAAGAAGTGGGGATTGGGCATTTCAGAACTCGACTCCCGTGGAGAGGGGAGTCCTATATCTTGGGACCCCGATCCTGTTTCTGATAAGGAGGAGGTTCTGGAGTGCAAGCCTTCTGCTGAGAGCCGGAGGGAGAGTAGAAGCTTCTTGTGCCCCTGAGGGAGTGGAGAAGAAAGGATCGTCTAAAAAGTATTTGACAACTTGTTGAATTCAACCAGGGAAGCTAAGTACTCTATATCTTTTCTTACTTGGGGTATCAACTCCCTTTTTGTCATTCTTTCCATCTCCTCTCCTGTTTTCTGTCATGTTATAAATTCTTCCTGTTTGTAGTTGGGGCAAGCTGAATTTATGATGCAAACGCTTGGTACAGCTACATACTTCCTGCTCTATGCAAAGAGAGTAAGTGAACATCCCAAGCACAAATGGGTAATCCCTTTTCCTGCCTGTCCAATTTAGGTCAGTTAGTCTCTGCACCAGGGCAAACTTTTTTCTCATCTTATTCAGTGTAGTTCAGATTAAAATGTTCCTAGAACAAGTTCTATTTTACTGTTGTTTTTCTATTTAATATTCTATGGAGTATTACCCAGGTTGATAAAATATTTGCTTTTAATAATTGAATGAATATACTGGAAGGTAAATGCATTTTCTGTACACTTGCTGAAAGAAAAAATAGCATATTAAGAATAATATGTACCTTGAATTATTACTAGCTAGAAAGCTCAGTGGATAGAATGTCAGATGTGGAGTAAGAAAGATTCATCTTATTTATGAGTTCAAATCTGGCTTCAGATACTTACTAGCTATGTGATCCAGCTCAAGTCATTTATCCCTGTTAGCCTCAGTTTCCTCATCTGTAAAATGAGCTGGAGAAGGAAATAGTAAATCAATCCAATATCTTTGCCAGGAAAATTCCAAAGGAAATTCAGAAAAGTGAAACATAAGCAAACAAGGGATAAATCATTAACATATGATTTAGATTTCTTTTTTTCTAGGCCTCCACATTTGATTTTTGTTCCACATATTTTGAAGATTATGAGCATTTTCTATTAAAATTCTGTTCAAAATATTTCTCCGTTTTTATGGATCAAGGGGGATAAATGTAAGTAAATAATGTGGAATCTATGATAATGCTCTAGTTACAATACAGTTTATTGATTGAATTCTCAAGAATATTTTCACGTCTATATTTGTATCATGGAATCTGTTATTCATTATTTCATGATATACTGATTACATCTGATAAACATTTCTCTCCACTTGGCCATAATCTGCTAGATATTTGCTAGGTATTAGATTTGTATAGCTTCAAATGATATGATACAGTTTCTACCATTTTCTTCCATCTAGATAATAATAACCTAATCCTGATTTGTTATGATAAATTACTCTTTTTTTTACAAAAAAAAATTCACATGATTTAGGCATATGTTAGGCAGTGAACATATCATTGTCTGAGTTCATATGAATATCTTCATATCTTCATATCTCTGATTCTTAGATTTGCATCTTAGCTATTTTATAAGCTCTATCTGGATATAAACTAATTTTGATAAGTACCTGGTGTGTACTTTTTATTAACATTTACTATTGATTATTGAAATAATGTACAGCTATTCAAAAAGTATTTTTATAGATTTTTGACTAGTTTATCATACATTCTGAGAATGTTTATCAAGGCTTTTCCTCTTTTTTGGAGAGTGAGGATTTGCCTTGTGTTTTGTCAAAATTCTATGGATTCTTGTACTCTACTTTTCAAGTTTGCTAAGGTATATTTTGCAGTTCCCAATGTGTACATTAAAACAGGAATTATATAGTTTTTACTTGCTTTAAATGCATTATTATCATTTACTTTTTATTTCTGGATGCCAAAAGTCTCAACAAATTTACCTTCAGTTTCTCCTTGTCTGAAAGAAACCAAGATATTTCTAAGCATTCTTGTCCATTCCAATTTGACCTTTAGCTTCAAGCTCAGTACCTCGGTCTTTATTTCCCTGGTAGACACATTTAATGCTTTACATTTATCAAAACAACTGGAGAAAGATTCCATAAGATAAAGATATTTAATATATTATTTATTTTTAGTGGATCCATACAGATAGATGTCATCCATATACATCGAATACTTAGTGGTCTGTTTGATTTGAGTGTCTTTTAAATTTGGAAGTCGTATCTAGTTTTATATCCAAGCAGATCTTATTGAATAGGCAGAACAATAAGATTCTTAGGCTATATTCCTGAAATACACAATTAAAAATATCTTAATATTATTATGTTGTTAGCAGATATGAAATGGAAAATAACTTTTATAGCTTAATAATAGCAATGTTATTTTTTTCATTATCAATGGGATTCAGACTTAGATCTTAGTATTATTGTCTAATATTTATTGTTACTTGAATTGTATTGATCAAATAAAAATGCCTACTTTTTATAGTCAAAATCCAGTCAACAAGTGTTTATTCAGTGTCTGCCATATACCTGGAACACTTTGTTTTATTTTTGTCTTAAATATGGTTAACTTAATATAGTGCCTGGCACTGGAGACACTGAAATTCAATAAATACAAGGGTGACATGATCAGAATTACGTTTGAGGAAGATCAGTTTGACAGATAAGTGAAAGATGGACAGGAGTAGGAAGAGACTTTGGACATAGAGATCAACCAAGAGGCTATTGCAATAGTCTAAGCATGAGATGGTGAGGACCTGCATCAGTATTGTGACATAATGTCCAAGAGGATAAAGAGTATAGATGAGAGCTGTTACTAAAGTGCAATCATTAGGACTTGGCAATAGAGTGGATAAGAAAGATGAAAGTTGGAGCAGCTAGTTGGTGCAGTGGATAGAACAACCAGCCTTGAAGTCAGGAAGACCCGAGTTCAAATCTGACGTTAGACATCTAACATTTCTTGTCTGTATGACCTTGGCCAAGTCATTTAACCCCAATTGCCTCAGCAAAAAAGGAAAAAAAAAATGAAAATGATAGTGAGGAGACAAAGATGACTACATAAATTTTAGGCTTGAATGATTAAGAATGTTGGTGTCCTTGACAGTAATCAGGAAGTTAGGGAGAGGGGACAATTTTGGGAGAAAGATATTGAGTTTAAGATATCTATAGGAAATTTAGCTCAAGATGTCTGATAGGCAGTTGTAGATATGAGACTGGAGGCCAAAAAAAAGGTATGAAATGAATTAAGTATATTTGAAAATTATCTTCATGGAGATGTTAATTGAAAAAAATACAAATCTTAGAATTTGAGTTCATTGTATACTCACTATAAATATGCTTGACATAACTGAAGAGGGATGCTAAATGCCTCTTCTTATTCCCAAACGATTTTAATCTTTTCTGTTTCTATGTTCTAGAAACGTTTAGTTCCTTTTAACTTAGAAATTATGAGTATTTGGCATAACAACATCAATTCAATAACTGTTTTTCAAGATTTTATGGGACAATGTTAAGTACTGATGAATATGTACAATCGTTTAGTCTATGATAAAGGGATATTTTATTGGCTGAATTCCCAAGAATATTTTGAAGTCTTTTATTTGCATTATGAGCTTTTGTGTGTCTATATTTGAAATATGGTGAGATTCTCATATATTAGTCTAGTTGCCAAATCATGCCTTATTATATATTATTATTTAATTTAATTTTTTTAAGTTCAACTTTTTTATTATAGCTTTTTATTTATTTATGTATTATGCTTTTAAAGAAAAGTTTGGATTCGCTCCTATAAATGACGCTCTCAAGCTCAATTAAAAAATGAAAATAAAAAGTTTTAATCAAACAAGACAAGGTACAGACAATTTAGATTTACACGACAAAACAAATAGAAATAAGAACAATTAACAACATGACAATTATAGCAGCTAGAGGAAGAGAATACATCACCAATTCAAGGGAACCTCAAAAACTCAAATGGCTGGGAGTCCCGTTTCAGCCTCAATCAACTTGAATTGTGTAAAGATTTTTCCGGGTGAAGCGTCCTCCCCACGGGTGAGACTCAGTGGAGATGTGAGATTCTCAATCTTATATACCTCTCTTAAACAAAGAGGGCTTTCAGCCAAGAAGTCTGACATGTGTGACCATTTAGTGTTTTAACTCATTCCATATGTTATGTATCAAGTATCTCACTTTATCTGTCATTTTGACATATGTATGTATCAAATCTCTAGTATTTTGACTCATTCCATATTGTCTATACCTTGACGTATTTCCTTAGCAATAGTATATGCTCAAGGACGGAGCCACCCGCTGTAAGCATAAACATTTCTAGAATTGGCTAGTTCCTGGTATCTATTGTCAAGGACATATAGAGTTCATGGAATGGTCAAATTCCCATAATTTAGAAGCTCAGGCCTGTTAGATTTGAGTGAGTTTACAATTCTAATATGAAATTTTAATTTCTTATTCAACAAGACATATGCATGGGTAATTTTTCAACATTGACCCTTGTAAACCCTTCTGTTCCAACTTTTCCCCTTCTTCCCCCCACCCCCTCCCTTAGATGAAAGGTAGACAAATACATGTTAAATATGTTAAAGTATATGTTAAATGCAATATATGTATACATATTTATACAGTTATCTTGCTGCACAAGAAAAATCAGATTTAGAAAGAAGGTAAAAATAACCTTAGAAGGAAAATAAAAATGCAAGTGTAAAGGTCAGAGGAGGAATCAGGCACTCCACAGTCATGAAGTAAACAGGCAAATAAAGCCCGAGACCCTCAGATGTGATTTGCTGTGAGTAAACAGAGACCACCTCATGAGCAGCAGCTCTGATTACATTGAGATTGCATCATCTCCTTCTCTGATTATGTGTATGACCTTAAGCTGTGGGGAAGAGGAAGCAGGTCCTCTTTGACCTAGAGCTCATCAGGAGTTCACAGGGAGTCAGCAAAAGTTAGCTAGGAACAGGATGTGAACATGTGAATAAAAGATCTTGAGCTGTTCTAAAGGCTGTTCTCAAGTACTCTATCATGTATTTAATTCATCTTTCCTATGAAATGATGGCCAGAGATCTCTGAAGACTTCAGACAGAGGCAAGCTTGGTAAAATTGGTTTAAACACTACAAAAGACAGTGACCAGAGATTTCTCTGAGGCCCTGGGAATTAGGAGAGACTGGCAATAGTGAATGCAGAGTGGGCATTAACAAGGGTATTCACAAAAGTAGTGAATGCTTTGTGGGCATTTACAAGTGGTGCCAGAATGAATGCATTGTAGATTGCCAGAGCCCCCATTTATCAGGAAGACAGTACTCCATCTGGGAGGGAAGCATTATGGATCTAGGCATAAGTCTACCTAAGATCAAGCTCAAGGATGATGAGGGTGTGATTTGGGGCAGGGATGGATCTGCTGTCCTTGTCTCCAAAGCTTTTGGGTGGGTCTGTAGCAAAAGAATTTCATGTAATCAAAGCTGTGATAAGAAAAGCTTTTATTGGTAAGAAAGGCACCAAGATGTCTTGGCAGGCAAATCACTCAAGAGAGAAGTGATTTTGCAAAGAAACATAATTTGAAGGCCTACTTTATACAGAAACAGAATAATAGAACAGAATAAGCAAGACTACTTAAGTTTGTATCTGAAAAGGTCTTCCTGCTTTCAGAGGATGTGGGGCCATTTAAGTTTGTATAATGTTTTGTTGGTGATTTTACATAACTTTACAGGGCTGTCTGGTTTCCCTCTCATAAAAGGACATAGCTGTGCATGCAGCTCAAGTAAATAGGTGAAAGAGCCAGATGGATCACCTCTGAAGAATAGCAAGGAGCTTGCTTTCAAGCTGGGAGGTATTTGCTCCCACGCCTATTAAATATAGCTCAGCAAGGAAAAAATCTAAAGCTAATAGAGATGGTTGAGAGTATAGATCAAAAAATATAAGCATTAAAGGTTGAGTTAGAGGTAAAATGAAAAATTACATTACAGACAATAACAAAGAGAGATAAAAGAATTACAGGCTGAGTTACTGGTTGAGTTAGAGAAAAGACAAAAAGAACTGAAAGTTCAGCCTACTAGCTGAAACTGAGAAGGAAAAAAACAAGCAGAAAGTTGGTGAACATACCATGTGGAAGTTAACCAGAGAAATATTCTTTAGTATTTTGTTAATTTATCTCATCTGCTATTGCTTTAGGGGATCTACAGAGAAAAGAATTAAATATCCTGCTAATGGGAAGGGGTTTGGATCTATTCATACACAAAACTTGGTTTTGGCTTTAATTCTGCCTACCACCATTTCTTGATCTTCCTCCCTTCCACCTTCATGGGTGGGAGGAGGAGGAAGAATGGGAGGGGTGATGATATTATCAGCACTGCTCACTAACCAATTCCAACCCCCATGAGGCTTCATGGCCAGAGGCAAAGGAGACTTGTGTTTTAAGTGTACCAGTTGTTATTATGCTCAGAGAGTTTTTGAAAATGCAGCACTCCAACCTGATCAGTTAGTCTCTAAGCAAGCCTGTGAGGATAAGAGATTGCAGTTAGAGAAAGTAGAGTTTTATGCCTACAAGACTACAAAGATATTATCTGGGGAGCTGAAACTTGTCTTTGTTCATCTTATAGATCTTTCTTTCGCTTTTGCACAGAGTTGAATGTCCTTTGTTCACTATCTGTATGAATGACATACCATTGAAAAGATTGTTAGACACAGATGTAGATCGTACAGCTATTAGAAATGCCAGCTGGTCTAGTAATTGGCTAAAGATTACAGTAAACACCTATATGTCTGCCATAAAAGGCTCTATAGTAGCTAAAATTAGTGCTACCTCTTTGAGATGGGAATTTAAAGATAAGACAGAAGTTTTTTTTTTTTTTTTAATAATTAAAATAAGATATGATTTAATTAATTATAATGTGTATAAGGTACTTTTTTTTAATGACATAAGTAAGTAGTCTGCATAGGGTCTAGGAAAAGTAAAGGCAAATATTAATAAAGTTCTCTCATTACAGGCTATCAGAAGTTCAGTTGTGGAATGTCCCTAAAGGTTGTCTAGTCAAAACTATAAGTCTTGTCAAGATAACATGCATATATTAAGTGCTTACTGTATAGCAGAAATAGTGCAAAGTGATGGAAATACAAATAGGTAAAAACCCGTCCTTGCCATCAATGAGTTCAAAGGCAGTAGGCATTTCCTCTATCACATTCTCAACAAGTAAGTTTCTATCATTGTGTGAAACATTAAAGTGAAGCTCCAAAGGAGCCTCTTCCACTATAGTTAGTTCAAATTTATTGCAGGAAGTGAAATCTCTGTCTCTGAAATACCTACTCAGGATTCCTTTTTTTTTCTTCCATGTGGGGTAAGGTAAAACAAGTTTTTAATCGTTCAGTTCTTTTTTTTTTTTTTTTATTAATTAATTTTTATAATTATAACATTTTTTTGACAGTACATATGCATAAGCAATTTTTATTTTTTTTTACAACATTATCCCTTGTACTCCCTTCTGTTCCGAATTTTTCCCCTCCTTCCCTCCACTCCCTCCCCTAGATGGCAGGCATTCCCATACATATTAAATATCTTATAGTATATCCTGGGTACAATATATATGTGTAGAACCGAATTTTGTTGTTATTGTTGCAAAGGAAGAATTGTATTGGGAAGGTAAAAATAATCTGGGAAGAAAAAAAAAATAATAATGCTCACAGTTCACACTCATTTCCCAGTGTTCCTTTTCTGGATGTAGCTGATTCTGTCCATCATTGATCAATTGGAATTGGATTAGCTATTCCCTATGTTGAAGATAACCACTTCCATCAGAATACATTCTCATACAATATCATTGTTGAAGTGTATAATGATCTCCTAGTTCTGCTCGTTTCACTCCGCATCTCTCCAAGCTTCTCTGTATTCCTCCTTTTGGTCATTTCTTACAGAACAATAATATTCCATAACATTCATATATCATAATTTATCCAACCATTCTCCCATTGATGGACATCCATTCATTTTCCAGTTTCTAGCCACTACAAAAAGGGCTGCCACAAACATTTTGGCACATACAGGTCCCTTTCCCTTCTTTAGTATCTCCTTGGGAAATAAGCCCAGTAGTAGCACTGCTGAGTCAAAAGGTATGCACATTTTGATAGCTTTTTGGGCATAATTCCAGATTGCTCTCCAGAATGGTTGGATTAAGACAGAAATTTTTATTTATTTTATAGTTGAAAGATTCCCCATCGGTGGGAGACATCTTACAAAGTGAAAAATTTCAGACCTCATTTTATATAGGACAGGAGCAACTTAATCAAGTACATTAACAAGCTTCTCTAAGTCCTTGGAATTCCCCTAAATTTGTTATTGATTCAAGATAAGTAAATGGACAGATGGAGACAATGGAAGCTCTTCAGTTTGGGCTTCCATGTCCTCAACTGCCTCAAATAGTCTCTTTGGATTAAAGATTATTTCTATTCTATCCCTCTAGATAAGGAGAATATGAAGGGATTTGTCTTTTCAGTGCCCAGCATTAATCTAGCTCAGCCTTATAAAGAATTTGAATGGACAGTTTTGCCATAGGGTATGAAGAATAGCCCTAGTATGTGTCAATGTGAATGTGACTGCTTACCTTACTCCTGTAAGAATAGCATCTCCAAAAGTTATGTTGTAACCACCATTAAGAGAAGACAGTGCTTTAGACTCGCCATGCCAGCTTGTAAAAAAATCTCAAGAGACTCTAAAAGAGATGAAAATATGAACCTCCCAGCACAATCAGAACAAAATTTTATTTCTTTTATTTCTTACCCAGTGTTTGTGGATAGAATTTCAATAAAAGCCATTAAGAGAGTACTACAATTTTCTGGTACAAGTCCTGGCAAAATATATACCTCTCATGCCACATTGATGTGTGTTGTGGAACATTGATGTGTGTTCCCAGAGTGGAAAAATTTATTGTCCACAGCTCCAAGCCTTGCACATGGGTATGTAAATATAATTTTTAATATGGCTTATTCAGTAGATGTAGTACAAAGAATTGCCACAGCCTAAGTAAAATTTGTAGTTTTTAAAATATATCACAAGCTCTTTAAAGAAGTTCAAGAGCAAGTGAGAAGGCACTATAAGGTAAGTATTATATCCTGCATGTCCATTTTCATAGTGGACTTTTAAATCCTATCTTTTATTATCAGGCTGCTAGAGCTTTACATTTGCAAATTGTGATAACTAAAGAGGAAGCTAGCAGCACAGCAAAAGGATGTATAACTTGCCTTTTCACATTCCTATGCTGCTCTATGGCAAATGGACATCACTCATGTTAAGAGAGTTAAGAGGCAGAGCATCTATGTAACCATGGATATACATTCTCAGTTCCTTATGGCTTCATTCCAATCAGGAGAAACAGTCAGCCATCTTTCCCTTGTAGGAATCTCACATGCACTTTAGATAGGTAATGTGCCAGCTTATACATCTTCTGCCTGTAGGTCCTTTTGCATTGAATCTGGCATTGCACATTCACTGGCATCCCATATCATCACTGGACAGACTATTTAAACCCCCAAGATATTCCTGTCCATGCCGGAGAAGGGAATTTTGGGATTTGTATGAGATGTAGCAATACCTACATGTAATTGCCTGCAATTTTTAAATTCTTTGGATTTTACCCTAGCAATGTGCTTCTGATACATGCAGAATGTGTGGCTAAACTGGCTGACAAGGACAAGAACCCTTTCTCCACAGTGATGTAGAAGGGCTTAGATGGTATCTGAAAGGTCTGGGTTGGGTCAAGGTTTGGAGTCCGGATATGTTCTTGTTATTCCAGGTGCAGACCCAACAGCAGAGAAATGAATCGCAACCAGACACATCAGTGACTTGGGGAAACAAGAAGAAAAGGATTGGACGACAGCCCAGAGGGATCGGCCAGAGGTTAGCAGCCTTCCAGACACTGATGGCAGCCATGTCCCTCCTGACCATGCACCAGAGACAGCAGATACAGCACTAGTGTAGAAGCTCAATTGGACTGTCTTGGGTGATGTGCAATACCTACAGACTGATCTAATTGGACAATGAGCTTGTGTGTTTCTCCCATGGCTACTCACTGTTCATATGGTGGCCTGGGGAGAGACTTCACCCTGTTTTCCACTTATAGACAATGCCTCTAAGTTAGTGGGTGTAAAACCAACACATCCACCTGCCAAAGTTAGTGAGGCAGTGCTACAGGACATGATTTTTCTTGAATACACCTTCCTCTGTGCCTTTCTTTACTAAAAGATGTATACAATTGAAACTACAGACTTTGACATCCCACTTCATTGACGTCCCACCTTCTTGAGCATGACTTTATGGAATGGGTTGAACACCATGCTGCATGCTTGGTTTTGGCCACTGTTTGGCTCAGTTGTTATTGTTTTACTTTTGTTTGCCTTTGTTCTGTTATATACATTCTGTAATCTCATTGATTAGTCAAGCTATTGTTGATGCTAAAGTCAGCTTGATGTGATGAGTGGTCCCCCCACTTTACAAGAGAAGGAAATTGCAAGGGTCAGAGGAATCAGGCACTCTATAGTCAGGTAGTAAACGGTCAAAGAAAGCCTGAGACCCCCGGATGTGATTTGCTGTGAGTAAACAGAGACCACCTTATGGGCAGGAACTCTGGTCGAATTGAGATTGCATCATCAATGAGAAGTGTCTCCTTCTCTAATTGGCTGTGTGTTTGACTTCATAGACCCAATTTAAGCTGTGGGGACAAGGAAGCTCTTTGACCTTGAGTTCATCAGGAGTTCACTGAAAGTCAGCAAAAGGTTAGCTAGAAACAGGATGTGAACACGTGAATAAAAGATCTTGAGCTTGCACATAGCTGTTCTCAAGCACTCTGTTGTGTATTTAAACCATCTTTCCTATGGCATGATGGCCAGAGATCTCTGAAGACCTCAGACAGAGGTAAGCTTGGTAAAATTCTTGTAAGCACTGCAAAAGACTCTAGTTTCTCTGAGGGCCTGGGAATTAGGAGAGATTGGTAGTAGTGAATGCAGAGTGGGCATTAAGGTTATTCACAAAAGTAGTGAATGCCTTGTGAGCATTCACATGCAAGTGGACAATAAGAGAAGGAGTAGAAATGCTATGTGGTGGATCACACTCATTTCCCACAGTTCTTCCCTGGGTTCTCTTCATTACTGAACAACTAGAACTGATTTGGTTCATCTCATTGTTGAAGATGGCCATGTCCATCAGAATTGACCATCATATAGTATTGTTGTTGAAGTACATAATGATCTCTTACTTCTGCTCATTTCACTCAGCATCAGTTCATATAAGTCTCTCCAGGCCTTTCTGAAATCATGCTGCTGGTCATTTCTTACAGAACAATAATATTCCATAATATTCATATACCACAATTTATTCAGCCATTCTCCAATTCATGGGCATCACTTCAATTTCCAGTTTCTACCCACTATGAAAAGGGTTGCCACAAACATTTTTGCACATACAGGTCCCTTTCCCTTCTTTAATATCTCTGGGATATAAGCCCAGTAGAAACACTGCTAGATCAAAGGATATACACAGTTTGATAAATTTTTGAGCATAGTTCCAAATTGCTCTCCAGAATTATATATTATTATTAAGATTATGATGTTGATACAAACAGGATTGTCTAATAAAGAGACAGTGGGCCTTAGAAGATACTAGATACTAGAGATACCAGAGAGAAGGGAGAAGATATTAGGATGGTTTGCCATTTTCTCTTCCATTTATTTTACAGAGGAGAAAACATGATTGAGGGAGTTTACAACTAATAAATATCTGAAGTCAGATTTGAATTTGGGGGGATATATAAGTCTTCATGACTTCAGGCCTGGCACTCTATTCATTGTGCCAATTAGCTGGCAGGAAAAAGGGAGAGTCAGATTCAATGGCCACTTCTTATATTTATTTGCCAAGTGACACCAGGAAAGTTAATATCCTACTGCCCCCAGCATCTCTTTTAAAACTATATATTTCAGAGCAAGTGTTGAGCTGCATTAGTAAATAGCAGTTTCTCACTTGGAAGTTCCTTTACCAATGAAACCACAGATACAGTTCCTAAACTTGTATAATGATTATGATGATGATGATGATGATTGAAGTGAGGAACATAATTTGAGAAAGAAGTATCTGAAACAGGGAGGAGCCAATGGCAGAGACAAGATGGCAGAGAGGACACAGACATCTTCCTAAACTCTCCTTTGCCCTCAATCTATTTTAACAATATTCAGCCTTGTAATTAATGCTTGACTGTCAGAACTCATGAATATTGGGATTACAATACATTACCAACAGAAGATATTCTCAAAATTTTTCAGAAAAGGTCTGTTTTTGCTTGCTGGTGCAAACAGAACAAGGCTACGTCAGGTGCAGCCTTCAGGCAAGTTGGCAGTGAGAGCATAGGAAACAGACCACAAGGAGGGATGGGGTGTGGTCTCAGCTGAAAATCTGCAGGGCAGAATTTTCCACAGTGGACCTTCTTTGCCCTAGCAGCAAGCCAGTAGATCAGCATAAAAGCTCTAAAAATAGGAAGTAAAGACTATAATCCCAAAACACTAGGGTCTCTCTGGACCTGGCCACACCTACCCAACACCCAGAATGACTCAGTATGATCCCAAACACAGTTGCAGTAGTTGGCTCCAGCAAAGCCTTTCTATTGCTGCTTATTTCAGCGTAACTGCTAATTCCAGCACAGCCAGTGGCTGTCCGACTGTCCCTTCACTGCCACTTCCTCCTGTCTGTAGAGGAAGCTTGGAAATACTTCACTGCTCCCGTAAGCAGGTCATAAGGCTTTTTTTTTTTCCCCAGTACAGAAAGAGAGCAGACTTCCAACCCTGAGGAGACTAAAAACAGTTTGTCTCTAGATCCAAAGGTGGATATGATCATACAAGGCTCTCATAGAAGAAATTAAAAAGGATCTTAAAAGAGAGCTAGATAAAAAATGGGGAAAGGAAAGGAAAGTTTTGCAAGAGGGTCAGAACAAGATAGAGTGGATAAAGAAATCAATTCCCTGAAAAACAGAATTTGTGAATTGAAAAAATAATAATAATTCTTTAAAATTCTTTTTAAAAAAAATTGGCAAAATGGAAAAAAAAAATTCCATAAAATAAAACAACTCATTTTAAAACTCAAATGGATAGATACAAAAAGCAAATGAAGAAAATAATTCATTAAAAATCAGACTTGAACAAATGGAAATGAATGAATTGAGATACTAAGTCAAGCAAAACCAGAAAAAAAGAAAAAAATGTTAAATACCTACTTGGAAAAACAACAGACCTGGAATATAGATCTAGGAGAAATAATCTAAGGATTATTAGACTCCCTGAAAAATCATGATTAAAAAAAGAGCCTTGACAATATTTTTCAGAAAATCATCAAAGAGAACTGCCCAGATGTTATAGAAACAGAAGGCAAAAGAGACATTGAAATAATTCACTGATCACCTGTGGAAAGAAATCCCAAAATCAAAACTCCAAGAAGTAGCATAGTTAAATTTCAGAACTATCAGACCAAGGACAAAATACTACAAGCAGCCAGAAAAAAACAATTCAAATACTGAGGAGCCACAATAAGGACTACTCAAGATCTAGCAGCATCCACATTAAAGGATTGAAGGGCCTAGAATCTGATATTCCGAAAGTCAAAAGAACTTTGTATGCAGCCAAGAATAAGTTACCCAGCCAAAATGAGAATTTTCTTCCAAGGAATAAGATGGATATTCAGTGAAATAGGTGAATTCATTTTATTTCTGATGAAAAAACCAGACCTAAATATATATATATATATATATAGGACTCAAAAGAAGCTTAAAAAGGTAAAAAGAACTCTTGAGAATTGTATTTCTGTTATGGGTATACATAGAGAGTACATGTATAATTTGGTTTTATTGTTATAATATAAAAAAAGAACTAGAAGGGGAAAGGAAATTATACCAGAAAAAGGGGGAAATGGATATAAAAAGAAGGAAACTACATCTCATGAAGAGGCAAAGGAAACCTATTATATCTGAGGGAATCAAGGAAAGGGGATGAACACAGTGTGAATCTTATTCTCGTCAGATTTGGTTCAAAGAGACAATATTAGACATATTGGTTTACATAGAAACTTCTCCCACCTCATGGAAAAGTGGGAGGGGAAAAGCAAAAAGGGAAAGGTGAAGGTAAATAGAAGAGAATACAGAAATAGTAAGGAAAAGGTTTAAGAAAAGGGAAGGGACTTCAAGGGGGATGGAGGGATTCTAAAGAGGGAAATCTGTGTGAGGCAAATGGTGCTCATAAGTCTAATACTAAGGAGAGGGGGTAAGGGGGAAAGAAAAGAGAAAAGAATAATCTGGGGATAATAAGATGACAGGAAATATAGACTTAGTAGTTTTAACCATAAATGTGAATGGGGTAAACTCCCCGCATAAAACGTAGGCAAATAGCAGACTGGATTAAAAGCCAGAATCCTACAATATGTTGTTTACAGGAAACACACTTGAAGCGGGGTGATATATACAGAATAAAGATAAAAGACTGGGGCAGAATCTATTATGCTTCAGGTGAAGCCAAGAAAAAGAGGGGTACTAATCCTAATCTCAGATCAAGCAAAATCAAAAATTGATCTAATTAAAAGAGATAAGGAAGGACACTATATCTTGCTAAAGGGAAGCATAGCTAATGAAGCAATATCAATATTAACATATATGCACCAAGTGGTGTAGCATCTAAATTCCTAAAGGAGAAGTTAAAAGAGCTGCAAGAAGAAATAGACAGCAAAACTACAATAGTTGGAGATCTCAACCTTGCACTCTTAGCACTAGATAAATCAAGCCACAAAATAAATAAGAAAGAAGTTAAAAAGGTAAATAGAACACTAGAAAAGTTAGGTATGATAGATATTTGGAGAAAACTGAATGGAGACAGAAAGGAGTACACTTTCTTCTTGGCAGTTCATGGAACCTATACAAAAGTTGACCATATATTAGGACATAAAGACCTCCAGTTCAAATACAGAAAGGCAGAAATAGTAAATGCGTCTTTCTCAGGTCACAATGCAATAAAAATTATATTCAGTAAAAAGCCATGGGGAAATAGGCCAAAAAGCAATTGGAAACTAAGTAAGCTCAATTAATAATTTCACCCAAGAGAATGACAATAATGAGACATCATACCAATATGTGTGGGATGAAGCCAAGGTGGTAATAAAGGGAAATTTTATTTCTCTAGAGATGTACTTGCATAAAATAGAGAAAGAGAAATTCTAATTCTCTCTAATTCAATGAATTAGACTTACAACTAAAAAAGCCAGAAAAAGAGCAAATATTAATTTGAAATTCTAAAAATAAAAGGAGAGATCAATAAAATTGAAAGTAAAAAAAACCTATTAATAAATAAAACTAAGAGTTGCTTTTATGAAAAATACTAACTAAATAGATAAACCCTTAGTAAATTTGATTAGAAAAAGGAAAGAGAAAAATCAAATTGTTATTCTTATGAATGAAAAGATAAAAATTTCCGCTAAGAAAGAGGAAATTAGAGCAATAATTAGGAGTTACTTTGCCCAACTTTATGCCAATAAATTTGATAACTTAAATGAAATAGATGAATACCTTCAAAAATATAGGTTGCTACATTAACAGAGGAAGAAGTAAATTGGTTAAATAATCCCACTTTAGAAAAAGAAATAGAACAAGCTATTAATCAACTCCCCCCCCCCAAAAAAAAAAAAATCCACAGGACCAGATGGATTTACATGGGAATTCTACCTAACATTTAAAAAACAATTAACTCCAATGCTA
Source organism: Sminthopsis crassicaudata (assembly GCF_048593235.1). Taxonomy (NCBI): domain Eukaryota; kingdom Metazoa; phylum Chordata; class Mammalia; order Dasyuromorphia; family Dasyuridae; genus Sminthopsis; species Sminthopsis crassicaudata. The sequence goes on from NC_133617.1 coordinate 454,695,173, forward strand.
TATAAACTATTTGAAAAAATAGGGAATGAAGGAGTCCTACCAAATTCCTTTTATGATACGGACATGGTACTGATACCTAAACCAGGTAGGATAAAAGCAGCGAAAGAAAATTGTAGACCAATCTCCCTAATGAACATCACCTAATGAACATCAATGCAAAAATCTTAAATAAAAGATTAGCAAAAAGATTACAGAAAATCATCTCCAGGATAACACACCATGACCAAGTAGGATTTATATCAGGAATGCAGGGCTGGTTCAATATTAGGAAAACTACTAGCATAATTGACTATATCACAGTAACCAAATTAGCAAAAGCCATGTGATCATTTCAATAGATGCAGAAAAATCTTTTGATAAAATCCAACACTCATTCCTATTAAAAACACTAGAGAGTATGTGAATAAATGGACTTTTCCTTAAAATAGCCAATAGCATCTATTTAAGATCATCAGTAAGCATCATATGTAATGGTGATAAACTAGAACTATTCCCAGTAAAATCAGGAGTGAAACAAGGTTGCCCACTATCACCATTACTATTCAGTATTGCATTAAAAATGCTAGCTTTAGCCATAAGAGATAAAAATAAAGTAAAGGAATTAGAGTAGGTAATGAGGAAATCAAATTATCACTCTTTGCAGATGATATGATGGTATACTTAGAGAACCTCAAAGATTCTACTAAAAAGCTATTAGAAATAATCCACAACTTTAGCAAAGTTGTAGGATACAAAATAAGTCCACATAAATATCAGCATTTTTAATACATCGTTAACAAAACCCAACAGCAAGAGATACAAAGAGAAATTCCATTTAAAATAACTGTCGATGTATATGTATATTGTATTTAACTTATGCTTTAATATATTTAACTTGTATTGGTCAACCTGCCATCTGGGGAAAGGGGTAGGGAGAATGAGGGGAGAAGTTGGAACAAAAGATTTTGCAATTGTCAATGCTGAAAAATTACCCCTGCATATATCTTATAAATATAAAGCTATAATAAAAAATAAAAATAAAATAACTGTCGATACTATAAAATATTTGGGAATTTATCTGCCAAGGGAAAGTCAGGTACTATATGATCAAAGCTACAAAACACTTTTTGCACAAATAAAGTCAGATGTAAACAATTGTAAAAATATTAAGTGCTCCTAGATAGGTTGAGCAGATACAATAAGGACAATACTACCTAAACTAGTCTATTCACTTAGTACTATTCCAATCAGACTCCCAAAACATTATCTTAATGACCTAGAAAAATAACAAAATTCATCTGGAAGAACAAAAGGTCAAGAGTTTCAAGGGAACTAATGAAAAAAAAAATCAAATGAAGATAGCCTAGCTGTACCTGATCTAAAACTATATTATAAAGCAGTGGTCACCAAAACCATTTGGTATTAGCTAAGAAATAGACTGGTGGATCAGTGAATAGGTTAGGTTCTCAGGACAAAATAGTCAATAACTATAGTAATCTAGTGTTTGACAAACCCAAAGACCCCAGCTTTGGGGATAATAATTCATTATTTGACAAAAACTGCTGGAAAATTGGAAATTAGTATGGCAGAAACTAGACATTGACCCATACACCATACACCAAGATAAGATCAAAATGGGTTCATGATCTAGGCATAAAGAATGAGATTATAAATAAATTAGAAGAACATAGGTTCATTTACCTCTCAGACCTTGGAGAAGGAAGGAATTTGTGACCAAAGAAGAACTAGAGGTCATTATTAATTACAAAATAGAAAATTTTGATTATATTAGGATAAAAAGCTTTTGTACAAATAAAGCTAATGCGGACAGGATTAGAAGGGAAAACATTTTTGCAGCTAAAGGTTTTGATAAAGGCCTCACATCTCCAAAATATGTAGAGAATTGACTCTAATTTATAAGAAATCAAGCCATCCTCCAATTGATAAACGATCAAAGGATATGAACAGACTGTTTTCAGATGATGAAATTGAAACTATTTCTAGTTATATGAAAAGGTGTTCCAATCCTTGCTGATCAGGGAAATGCAAATTAGGGCAGCTCTGAGATACCACTCTGCCATACATATCTGAGATATGTATCTGCCATATGTATCTCTGAGATACATATCTGCCAGATTGGCTAAGATTGGCAGGAAAAGATAATGATAAATGTTGGAGGGGATGTGGGACAACAGTTCACAGATGCATTGTTGGTAGAGTTGTGAATGGATCCAAGCATTCTAAAGACCAATTTGGAACTATACTCAAAAAGTTATCAAGCTGTGCACACCTTTTGATCCACTAGTGTTACTACTAGGCTTACTTATATCCCAAAGAGATATTAAAGAAGGGAAAGGGACCCGTATGTGCAAAAATGTTTATGGCAGCCCTTTTCATAGTGGGTAGAAACTGGAAATTGAAGAGATGCCCACCAATTGGAGAATGGCTTGAATAAACTGTGGCATATGAATGTTATGGAATATTATTGTTCTATAAGATGATCAGAAGCATGAATACAGAGAGGCTTAGAGAGACATACATTTACTGATGCTAAGTGAAATGAGCAGAATCAGGAGATTATACACTTCAACAACAATACTACATGATGATGGCTCTCTTCAACAATGAGAGGATCCAAACCAATTCAAATTGATCTGTAATGAACAGAACCACCTTCACCCAGAGAAAGAACACTGGGAAATGAGTATGGACCACAACACAATATTTCTATTCTTTCTGTTATTGTTTGCTTGCATTTTTTTCTTCTCAGCTTATTTTTATCTTCTTTCTAAATCTAATCTTTCTTGTGCAACAAGATAATTGTATAAATATGTATACATATTTTGCATTTAACATATACTTTAACACATTTGATATGTATGGGACTACCTGCCATATAGGGGAGGGGGAGTGGAGGAAATGAGGAGAAAAGTTGAAAGAGAAGTTTTTTCAAGGGTCAATGTTGAAAAATTACCCATGTATATGTTTTACATATAAAAACCTATAATAAAAATAAAATTAAAAAAAGTATCTAAAGTATGGATTCATAGAAATATAAATAAGTGGGAAGAAACATTCATATGTCCATAGTTTGGGGGGTAAATCATGAAATAATATCTGAATAGTTATGCAATAATCAATTCAGAGTGAGAGAAAGCCATTGGAAGCTAATGAAATTTTATCTGAAAATTTTACATACATCAATTTTTAAAAATCTTTGGTAAAAAATTTTGTTTCTTTTGTTAGCAACAGACCTCTAGATTGGTACTTTAGATAAGGAATTGATTCCAATAGGATACAATTGTGGTAACCAAATGTTAGAATGAAATCTTGGCCATAGAGTTTCCAGAGAATTATCTAGCAGTGTTATGCAGAGTGAATTAGTAGATGGAGACTCTGAAGACAATGAAGAAAAATACCAATCTATAATTCCAGAAAAATTTAGAGTCTTTCCACAAATGCTAGGATTCTTAAAAATATCTGTCAGATGCCAGCCATGAAGTTAGGAGGATGTGAGTTTAAATCTGCTCTCAGACATTTAACATTTCCCTGGGAAAGTCACTTAACCCCAATTGCCTCAGTTAAAAAAAAAAAAAAAAAAGCTGTCATAGCAGAAACTCAAGGAATTTTAATGTATGTATTAGCAATTAACCATATAAGTCATACTGACACATTTGCACTATAAGCACAGAATTCTTTACACTGGAAAAACACAGGTTTGTCTGTGATTTTGCTGATGTAAATGACTACTGAATGAAAAAAAACAATTAGCTATCAAATACTTATTAAGCATTTTTTATGATCCTCTCATCTAATACACTGGATGTGAGCAGTACAGATACAAAGAGTGAAATAGTCTTCAGAGGAAAAGAGCAAATTTTCTAATCAAAAAGACTGATACATTAATAGAAAAGTATATACAGAATAAATTTAAAGTTGATTCATCTAGCATAACTATAAGGTAAATATATATTTCACACGTGTTTATAGTTGGAAAATGTAAAATATAAGGGCACAGACGTTTTGGGGGAATCAAAGAAAGTTTCATAAAGAAAATGATGTCTAAGCTAAATCTTAAAGGAAGAGAGTAATTCTAGGAGGCAAAGAGTAGAGATTGCACTCCAGTCATGATGGCTAGTCAATAAAATGTCAAGGGAGACAGATGGGAACTAGAAGTACATGAATTCTAGTTTGGCTGAATTGAAAAGACCAACACTTGGGAAATAATCTTTAATGAGGATAGAAAGATAGGTTGCAGTCAAATTGAATATGGATTTAAAAGCTACGATAGAAGATTATATTTTAACTAAGAGGTCATTGAGTAGGAGAGGCATGTGATCACATTTTCACTAAAGAAAATTCACTTTGTTGAATGCATAGGATGGACTTCAGTGGTGAGAGAATTAAGTTGGGGTGACCAAATATGCCTATTGTAATAATCTACACCAGAGCTGTTCTGAGTTTAAACTAAGTTAGTTACTATGAGTTCAAAGAAGGGGTTAGATACAAGAATGTGAAGGCAGAGACAGCAATAACTGGCAACTGACTGGATATGTGGAGTCAAGTAGAGTGAGAATAAAGACAAGATGATAAACCAGAAATACAGGAAGGCTATTAATATCTTTGACAGGGAAGCTTGAAAGGGAGGATATAGAAGGAAAGATGATATGTTTAGTATTGGACATATTGAGTTTAAGTTATATCTATAAAGTCTTTATAATATTCAATAAACAATTGGTAGTGAGAGAATATAAGTCAGGGTAAAGAACTGGATTATAATTCTGAAAATCTTCTACATAGAAATAATAATTAAACTTATGGGATCTGATGAAGTTCCCTAGTAAAGAGAGTATAAAGGATGAAGAGAAGATGACCCAAAACAGAATCTTAAGTAAAACTAAAATCCATTCAGAAAGAGAATATGATATGGATGATGAGTTAGCAAAAATATAGAGAAGATGAAATCAGGTAGGTAAGAAGTCATAGAGGAAAGAATAATGTCATGAAAACTCAGAGAAGGGAAAATATTGAGGAGAAAATGGCAAACCGTATATATGTAGCAAACATATCAAGACAAATTAGGACTTAAGAGATTGATAACTAAGGAAAGAATAGTTTCAGTTGAATGATAAGGTCCAAAGCCAAATCATACTGTTGAAGAACTACTGAGAAAGAAGGAGGAGCAAGAATAGACAATTTTTTCAAAAAGTTTGGCTGAGAATAGGTGAAGGAATATAGAACAAGATTTTTAGAAGATGACAGAGTCTAGGAAAGTTCATACTTTTGAAAATTAGAGAAATTGGAATACTTGAAATGATTAGATAAGGAGAGATTAAAGATTTGAGAATGCTGATGTTTAAGGATGTCTGCTGTAGAGGATAAGAGGGTATGTGATTATTTTCTGTGCCAGTAACACATTTTCTGTATATGTGAATACTTACATGTTATACAACATATATGTGTGTGTGTGTGTGTGTGTGTATAAATTTTAAGAAAATTGAATGGACATGGACTGTAGGAAATTATAGGGTTTTTTGCTTTTAAAATACATTTTGTTATCTTTTGCTCTGCATTATATAAATTTCTTCCTCTATCCCTTCTCTTCTCTCATTCCAGAAAAATTAAATCATTATATATATATAATTTAAAAAAAATACATCAAGTACAGCAATACATTAAAAGAAGATCATGAAACTAGATAGACAGTATTCATACCTATATACTATCCAACTCTGAAAAGATGTGGTTTCTAATAACTCTTCTTTAAGAGCATATTTGTTCTTTATTATTTTTTCAATAATAATTTTGTATTTTTTGATGACTTTTCTTTCCATTTACATTTCCCAGTCATTTTGTATTTTGTTTTCTTGGTTCAACTTATTTCATGTATTTTTATGCTTTTTTTTTTTACTTACCACATTCATACTTTCTTACAAATAATCTTCTGTTGCATTCATGTAAGGAGGATTATGGATAGAGGTAAAGGGGAATTTCTTTGGTACCCAAATTCAGGTCTCCCTAATTCTTATTATAGTAATTTGCTTTTCACCTTTTAATAAGTTATAACTTGATAAATAATCCAAATAATAAATGTCATACCATAAAAAATAACAGTAGTTTTTACAACTATTTGTTCACAACTATATGTGGATAAGAAGTCATAACAGGATGATGTAATCTTAATTTGCTGTCCTTTAATAATTCGGTATATTGTTCTTTTGAATTTTATTTTTCCCTTTTGTATTATTTCAGAAAAGACTTTTCATGTTTCTCTTAATTCTTCAATTTGTCCTTAATTGAAGTATAGTGAATATTAAATTACATCTATACACAAGTTGTGTAGTTATTCCCCAATTGTAGGGCATATATATCTAAGCTTTTGCTATAATTAACAGTTTCACAGATGCATGTTTTCTTTCTGTCATTAATCTTAAATTAAAAGCTCAGTTTTGATACCTCTTAATCAAAGGAATAATTATCATTAATATTACTTAATTATTTTAAAACTGTATCTTGTAAAATTCCATATTGTTTTTTAGAATGAATTGGACTAATGCTTTCCCATCAGTTAAAGCACAAATATGCATTGAATGTCTCCATTCTTAACCATATTTGTTGATTTGATGGGTGTGAGGCCCCAGGTTTATAGGTTTATTAACTTTGAGTTGGAGTGGATATGAGAGGTCATACAGTATAATCCATTTATTTTATAGGTAAAGAATCTGAGGACCAGAAAGCTTAAGTGACACGTTTCAGGTTACACAGATAGGATAGAACAGTTAGAATGTTCCCACAGTTCCAATCTAAATTTACAATTCTTTCATCTATATAATATATTATGCCTCAGGTTTTTAATTTATACACACACACATACATATCATTATCAGTGATTTGGAGAAGTTTTGTAGTTGGTTGCAATAAAATATTTCTCATTTACTTGGAGCTATTTTCATCCTAAATATTTATTTTAAAAATACTCAGAAATTTAAAATGTTATGCTTCTTTTTTTTGCTGAGGCAATTGGGGTTAAGTGACTTGTCCAGGGTCACACTGCTAGGAAATATTAAGTGTCTGAGGCCAGATTTAAACTCAAGTCCTCCTGATTGCAAGGCTGGTGCTCAATCCACTACACCACCTAGCTGCCCCTAAATATTATACTTTTAATAGAGAATGTAAATGCAGATCTTTTCCAAACATATATTCATATATATATATATATACATATATATGCACACACATGCACACACACATACACACACACACACACACACACACACACACACATATATATATACTTCTAATTATACTAATTTTAATCTTTCAGAATATTTTTACTTTATTGCAATCAAGATGATCTAGTTGTTGGTGGCTTATTGAATCAAACACTGGACTGGGATTCTGGAAAACTTGAGTTCAAATCCTATCTTAGACTAACTATATGACCCAGCTTCAGTTTCTCCTATATAAAATTAGTCTAAGGATAACACCTTCTTCATGGGGTTATTGTCAGGATCAAATTAGATAAAATGTGTAAAGTGCTTTGCAAACGTTAAATTTTGAGGATATTCTTTTTTTTTAATTTAATTTTAATTTAATTTTATAATTATAACTTTTTTTTGACAGTACATATGCATGGGTAATTTTTTACAACATTATCCCTTGCACTTACTTATATTCAGATTTTTTCCCTTCCTCCCCCAACCCCCTCCCCCAGATGGCAGGCAGTCTTATACATGTTAAATATATTACAGTATATTCTATATACAATGTATGTGTGTAGAACCGAATGTCTTGTTGCACAGGAAGAATTGGATTCAGAAGGTAAAAATAACAGTTTACACTCATTTCCCATTGTTCCTTTTCTGGATGTAGCTGATTTTGTCCATCATTAATCAATTGGAAGCAAACGTTAAATTTTTATAGAAATGTGATTATGCATTTGTCTCCATCTATGTTTGTGAACCTTTTAATCTTGTTACAATTTTTGGATATTTTATCCACTTGTAAGTTATTGTGATGAGAGGCAGATTTGCTTAGTGGATACTATCCTTAAAATCAGAAGCATTTTAGAAGTTCTAAATCTGACCCATATTAATTGTGACCCATAAATGTGACCCATATTAATTGTGTAATCTTGGTAAGATTACACAATTAATCAGAAGCATTTTAGAAGTTCTAAATCTGACCCATATTAATTGTGACCCATAAATGTGACCCATATTAATTGTGTAATCTTGGTAAGTGTCTCAAACTTCTCAATGCTTCCAGAAAAAATCCTTTTAATTTCCTATTTCTATGAAAGGCACTTCCAGCACTTGAGTTTGCAATTACACATCATCCTTAACTCTTTACAGAACCCTCTGAATCTAGTTATTTGCTAGTTCTTATCTGTTATTTTACCTCAACATCTCTTTGGATATATCTATCTATTCATCCTGCCATTCATCAATTCTATAATCTTTATAAACTTGGCTCTCACAATCTTGTTTTAAAAGGTTCCTACTTTTCTTCTGTATTTATTCTTTCTCTTCCCTGATCCATCATCCTAAACCTGCCAAATTGATCTTGCTAAAGTATAGATCAACTACTTCTCTCTTCTGTTCAAGAGGCATCTGTAGCCTTCCATTAACTTAAAAATGAAATATAAATTCCCATATTTGGTTTACAAATTTCTTTGCAATCTGCTGCCAGCCTATATTCCCAAACTGAATTTACATTCTTTTCTTTACCCTCCAGCCAATAGCTAAACTGACCTCTGTGTTCACATCAGTGGGCTGCCATTCTATTTCCCTTTGTACAAAATGCCCTTTAAATTTGGGTATTTTCCCCTCTGCCTCTAGGAAAATCTAACTCACTTCAAGGCTCAGAACAAGTGTCACTTCCTTTGAAATTCCTTTTCTGTTGAACCCTCATGTTAGTGCCCCACTTCCATCATGGAACATTTATTTTGTATGCTTTATAATATTATATTTGTGTGTGAGAAGGTGACTAATCATTTGTCAATTCTTTACTAAAAGATATATTCCAGGATAATCACAAAACTCCTCTCTGGGATTCAGTATAAGTCTAGTAAATATGTTCAGGAAATTGTGAGAAATTAGTAACCAGTTCAAAAGTAGTACATTCTCCCTCTGTCCCTCTCTCCCTTCCTCCCTCCATCCCTTCTTCCCTCTCTCTCTTCATCTCTCTCACTCACTTTCTGTCTCTGTCTCTGTCTCTGTCTCTCTCTCTCTCTCTCTCTCTCTCTCTCTCTCTCTCTCTCTCTCTCTCTCTCTCTCTCTGTCCCTCATTCCTTTCCTCCATCTCTCTCTCTCTGTCTTACACACACACACACACACACACACACACACACACACACACACACACACAGAGTTATCTTATATGTTTATTTTCCTTGACTCCTTTATCTTGATTTCCTCAAACTCAGAGGCTTCAAAAACTCTTTGTTAAAAGCTATGTGACTTGTTAAAATAATCAGGTGGCACAAAAAATACAGACATATTTTAAAAAATGCTTTAGGTAGTAGGCTACAATAATATCATAGCTAGGGTTGTTTTTTTCTCTTACCTGTAAGTTATTTCCTAGTTAGTCTGAGCAGAAAACAAGGGAAAAGAAATAAAATTTAAACCCTGATAAGAATTTATCCAGTGTAGTGCCCTGGATAAATGAGGAGTGAAAGAAGATTCATGCTAGATTTGATTTCAGTTGCTCTCACCAACCACAGCAGCCAGTTTTGCCACATATTCTCGCCTATATTCTTAGAGTCAGTCAACTTCTGCTTCTTCCAGTTTCTTCAAGCTCACTTCCAGTTCACTCACAACCTCATATTCATCCTTAGTAATTTTGTATCCATTTTATTCTGCTTGTTCTCTCTATGTATGTCTTATCTTGCTTCCTGCAATATAAGAAAAGAATAGTATTACAGAGTGGCTGATCCTTCTTCTTATATTCTAGTTATGGGTAGACATGCCTTCAAGGTCAAAGGACTGAAACTAATGCATCTGAGAAATGTGGTAAAACACTCCCACACATTCCAACTCCCCAAATGATGCTCTGGCTTTTCTGGGCATTAACCATATTCATATGAATATGGCCTTTCATCTCAAAAGATTGCAAGATGCTTGAGGCTAGTTTATCTTACTTATGTTATATTCCTAACATATAGAACAATATGTTGCATAAAAATCCTTGCTGATAAGTCACATTTCAAGGACACCAAATTCAGTCTGTAGAATGACTTAGCAATAAAGTTCATTTAGCAGTCAATAAATAAAAAGTGTTTCTACAGGAATGGTAGAGAGAGATTGGAATGGGATTGTCAGTGTCCAATTGCCTGAAATAATTATTAGTCTGTTCCCCTAAGCACCTGTCAGATTGGCAAACTAAAAGAATGAGCCAGTTTCCAAGATAAGTAATTGGTTGCTATTAGAATGTCTTGAGAAAAGTTTTTACAAGTAAAAAAGGCTGCATACAGAAGATTCTGTTTAATTTGAATAGATACAAGTGATGAATTCTAGTCCATGTTAGATTAAAAAAAAAGTTATAACAGTGGATTTTATTCTTTTTCTGAAATAAGAGCTGTTCATAATATTGATGGCTTATGATTTCTGTGTCCAAAATAGTTTTTTCCTATCTAAATATAATCATCAAGAGTACATCTGAAGAAGAAAAAAAAAGCAATGATCTAGGAAGTCTCCCTAATGAACCAAAATTATTTAATGAAAAGGCAGCAAAAGGAGAGAAGGAGCTGTTTTCTCTAATGAAAAGGTAGTAAAAAGGAGAGAAGGAGCTGTTTTCACAACTGGAAAGTTGGCAAATGACAAGTTTATATTGATTATCTTGTTTCTTTTCCTTTTCCCTGCAGTAAAGACAATTCACACATATAAGCATCTCTCCAAAGAGGAAAGAAAGTTAAAAAAAAAAAAAAAGACAAAAATTAAGTCAATTTTCTTCAGTTAGCAGTGAGAAGTACTCATCAGAATTATGAAAAAGTAGATGGAAACTAAAAGTTGGAGTGAGATTTCAGATTTTTCATATAAAATTGTCTTTTTTTTTTCTGGAAAAACAATTTGGAGTGATAGAGAGCTGGCCTTACGCTGAGGAAGACCTCAGTTAAAGTGTCACTTCTGATTTGCTGATTGTTATGAAACCTCTCAATGCTTTTTATAATTTTTTAAAAATTTTGTTTTACATTTACAATTTTACTTTCCCAATTCACATGTCAAAACATTATCTAACATTCATTTTACAATTCTTAGTTCTTTCCCCCATACTCCTTTCTTGAAGGCAATTAATAAAAATATTTTAATATATAATCATGTAAAACATTTTCATAATACTCATGTTGTGAAAGAAAACAGGAAAAAAACTCAAAATAATAAAAAAAATGCTTCAATCTGTATTCAGAAACCATCAGTTCTTTCTCTGGAAATGATATCAGTTTTCAACACAAGTCCTTCAGAGTTGTCTTAGATCATTATATTGCTGAGAATGGCGGTCATTCACAGCTGATCATTTTACAGTATTGCTGTTTCTTTGTACACAGTAAATTTCACTTTGTATCAGCTCATGGAAGTTTTTCTGGGGTTTTCTGAAAGGATCCTACTCATCATTTCTTATAGCACAATGGTAATATAATAGTAATAATATTCACATGCCACAATTTATTCAACTATGTCCCAGTTGCTGATTATCTCCTCAATTTCCAATCCTTTGCCACCAGAAAAAAGCTGTTCTAAAGATTTTTGTACATATAGATCCTTTTTGTTGTCTTTTTTGGGAATATAGACCTAATAGTAGTTTTTCTAGGTCAAAGTATATGCATGATTTTATAGTTCTTTGTGTATAGTTCAAAAATGCCATATAATGTGGTTGAATCAGTTCACAGCTCCACCAAGAGCATTAATGCCTAATTTGTTCCACATCCCCTCCCATACTTGTCATTTTCCTTTGCTGTCCCATTAACCAATCTAATAAGTAAGAGGCAGTACTTCAGAATTCTTTTAATTTGCAATTCTGCAATTGATAGTGAGTCAGAGCTTTTTATTTTTTAATATGGCTCTAGAAAACTCTTATTACTGCATCTGAAAACTATATCCTTTGATCATTATACATTGGGAAATTTTCTTATTTTTATAAATATGACCCAGTTCTCTATATGTTTGAAAAATGAGGACTTTATAGGAGAAACTTGCTTCAATTTTTTTCATATTTACTATTGCTAATTGTATTTCCCTTCATCATATTTTCCTCTGTGTTTCTATTCTCTCTCTCCTTTCCCCTATCCCTCAAAAGTTTTTCTTTTGAATATCACCTTTCCCAATATACCCTCAATATCTCCTTCTCTTATCCTTCTCTTACTATTTTCCTATAGAATAAGTTAGATTTCCATACTCAATTGAATGTTCATGTTATTCCTATGTTGAGCCAATTGAGCAATAAAGTTCACTTAGTACTCCTTACCTTCCCACTCTTCCTCTCCACAGTAAAAGATTTCTCTTGCCTCTTTTATGTGAGATAATTTATCCTATTATGCCCCTCCTGTTCTCTTTCTATGGATGCATTCTTCTTTCTCACCCCTTAGTTTTATTTTAGGTATCATTCCTTCCTGTTCAACTAATATCTGTGCCCTCTATATATGTTTCTGCCTGCCCCTAAAAAGGAGAAAATTTTTATGAGTTACAAATATCATCTTTCCATGTAGGAATATAAGTAGTTTAACCTTATTGAATTCCTCATGATTTCCCATTGTACTTAAAAACAAAATCATCTATTTTTTCCCCTCAGAGTACTTGAAAGTTCTCTATTTCATGGAATATTCAGTTTTCCACTAAAGTATTGTATTGCTTTGTTAGGTAGGTTATTCTTGGTTGTAATTCTTTGCAAGCCCTCTGACTCTTTAATGATAAGTCTTGTGTTATTTTGACTGTGATTCCATTATATTTGAATTTTTTTCTGATTATTTGCCACATTTCTCCTTAATCTGGGAGCTCTAGAATTTGTCTATAATATTTATGGAAGTTATCATTTTGGGATCTCTTCTAGGAGGCAATTAGTGGGTTCTTTCAATTAATATTTAATCTCTGGTTCTAGAAATTTTCCCTGGCAATTTTGAAAGATGATACCAACCCAGGGAAACCCTTGGAACCCAGGGAAAAAGTAAATACAGAGAAAAACTTGGCAAATAGTGGTTAGTTTCAAAGTTCACTTTTTAATTCTTTATCATCACATCTAATTTTGTATCCAACAATATTCCAGTGAACAAATCCATGCACATATATCCACTGTAATGTCCGGGCTAGTTTTCTGGAGGGTCCTAGGACAGTCCTTGGTATTTAGGTGGAGAAGTGAAGGAGGCAGGAGAGCTACCACATGGCTGGTCAAAGATGGAGTCTGGAATTTTTAGTCTGGAGCCTGAAGTCTTCTCTGTGTCTGTGGCTGAGAGAGTCTTCTGTGTCTGAGACTCCCCTAAATATCTCAGTATTATTACATCACTGCAGCACATTGAGCATGTTAGAAGAGCCATTATATCACCATATGGAGAACTATTATCTCACATTGAGTAGGTGCTTCACCATAAGTACTGTGCCTTCCTTGATTCAAGTACACCTTTTCAGATTTCTAGTCCTCTACAATATACTATACTATACTACATTCAGATCAATTAACAAATTCCCTAAAAACAATGAAAACTATTGAATATGTCTTAATGATGGGGTTCTATCACTAATATTCAAAGCAGGAAAAATTATTGAACAAATTAATAAATTTTTAATCTATTTATATGCCCCAAGTTAATCATTTGGTAGCTTAAATAAGCTTTTTGTTATGATAAGCAGACTGAGCTGTATTGTTTTTTGTTTGTTTGTTTGTTTTTGTTTGTTTTTGTTTGTTTTTTTTTTTTTTCCTTTAATGTTCCTTAGTCTTTCAGCTGTGAGCTACTTAAATCCTGACTTTTTGCATATCCGTCTTTAGGATGGCTAATGTCCAAACAGTAGGGAATATAAAAGGACGTTGGCCAGGTGGTCTGTGAATTTATATGAATTCAGCTTTGCTCTTCTACTCTGAATTTTTTTTTTCCAATATCAATTACTAAGATTGTATTTTTTCCCTTGTGACCAATTCTCTACCTCTTACTGTTGGTCCAGTTAATTTTTTCCAGTATTATTAGAGATTGAGTCTGACCTCCTAGTCTAGACACATAGCCCTAGCATCTCCCCAGAACGATTTTGAACTTTAAGAGGAGAAAGTATATGAACTATGACTTTCCTATAGCACATAAGCATAACAATTGTGGACTTTTTCTCCCACTCTGGACTCTGTACTGTTGGGAAAAGCAGTAAATATTGTGATCACACTGAGAAAGGCATATGTTCATAGTACATTAATATATGATCAATTTTTAATTAAATACACTAATAGATTGGCTTAGTGACACAGATAGTCTAAAATAGTTGATAATTCAAATAAAAAAATTGTGTTTTTTGGAATGGTAAATCCTTTTTTTTTTCCATTTTGGCAATAGACTTCTCTTGATAACTATGCTATTTTTAGTTCATTTACCATGATGTCTTCCATCTTTTCTTTTAACAAAGAAAAATATGAGAGGAAATGTGGTGAAGTAGATATGACTGGCTTCAGAGTCAGTAATATGTGGACCACAACATAGTGTTTTCACTCTTTTTGTTGTTGTTTGCTTGCATTTCTCTCTCTCTCTCTCTCTCTCTCTCTCTCTCTCTCTCTCTCTCTCTCTCTCTCTCTCTCTCTCTCTCTTTCTCTCTCTCTCTCTTTGGATCTGATTTTTTTTGTTCAGCATGATATTTGTAGAAATATATATAGAGAAATTGAACATGTTTATCATATATTGGATCATTTTCTAACTGGGGGAGAAGAGGAAGAAAGGGAAAGAACTAGCATACATGGTTTTGTAGGGGTGAATGTCAAAAATTATCCATGTACATATTTTTAAAATAAAATGCATAATTAAAATTGAGAGAGAAAGAAAGAGAGAGACAGAGAGACAGACAGACAGACAGACAGACGGAGGGAGGGAGGAAGAGAGGGAGAGGGAGAGGAAGAGAGAAATTGGGTCTGAATCCAGATTGGAAAATACATTGGTATGAATCCTTTCCTCAAAGAATACTAGCTGTATGCCACTGACTAAATCACTTAGCTTTTCTTCAATTATAATTAGGAGTATGCAATGGATTTAGAGCTGCAAGTAACCTTGGGAGTTTAATCACCTTCAGCTTTTTTTTTTCTTTAAATATTTTTTCCCAATAATATGTCAAAAGAAAAAAAAAATTTCCATTTATTTTTGCAAGAATTTGAATTTCAAATTTTTTCCCCTCCTTTTTCTTCCTTCACCTCTTCTGAAAATGTTAGGCAATATGATGTAGGTTATACATATTACTAATAAATCGTGATTGGGAAAGAAGAAACAGATTAAAAGGAAAAAAATGAAATAATAAAATAAGGAAAAAGGTAAGCTTCAATCTACTTTTAGAATCAATCAGTTCTTTATCTGGATGTGAATGGCATTTTCCTTTGTGAAGCTATTATAATTGTCTTGCATTATGATTCTAAGAAGAGCTGAGTTATTTATTGTTGAACACACAGTGTTGTTGATACTATGTACACTATTTTCCTAGTCCTGTTCACTTCACTTTGTATTAGTTCATACAAGTCTTTCCAGGTTTTGCTGAAATCTGTTTCCTCATCATTTCTTACTACACAATAGTATTCCATTACATTCATATACTGTAGCTTGTTCAGCCATTTCCCAAAAGATGGGCATCCCCTCAATTTCAATATTTTTGCCACCATGAAAAGGGCTGACATGAATATTTTTATACATGCAAGTCCTTTTCCCTTTTTGGGGGATGTCTTTGGGAAACAGACCTATTAGAGGTATTGTTGGATATTTATTTTTAGATTAGGAGTGACCTGAGCACATACCATACATCACTACTAATCCTGGTAACTTTGAACTGCCTATCAACACATCTAGAATGTTCTCACTCCTCACTATTATCTGTTGGAATATCTGAGTTAAAAACAAACAAACAAATAAACACAAAACATCAAAATAAAAAACAAAAACAAACTCAGGTGCCAGCTTTTTTCAAGGAAGTTTTTTCTGATCTGTTCAGCTCCTAGTATCATTCTCTTCTAAAGACTGGGATAAAGATTAAGATGTCTTAGTTTTTTCTTATTATTTTAGTGCTGGGCATAATACCAGGTATATAGTGGGCTCTAAATAAATGCTTGCTGATTGATTAAGGAGGACACAGTAGAGAGGAGAAGGTTGATAATGTAGAGAAAAGGGGAGATTATGAATAGAGCAAAGTCTTGGAGGAAACAGGAAGGGATGGGTTCAAGGACATAGATTAGAAAAAGGAAAGCCACCTAGTCAAAGACTGGAGAGAATGAGCAGAGAAGAAACCTGAGAAGAAAGATAGGAATAGAAAATTAGGAGAATAGAATTGAAGGATTTCATATAAAGTATTTTCATCTAAGTAAATTAAGAGTCAAGTCTGGCCCAAAGTGAAAATGGAGCAGGTAAAGTTGGGACTTGAGGAGGAGAAAAGGTTGAAATAGCCACTGTGGTGTTTCCAGGTATCAAAGATGCAAAATGTTCTGGACCATCATCTCCAATATTTCTGTACTAAAAATCAATTGAATTGAGAGCCAAAATGATTTTACTATTTTCCCTTTATCTTTTCCCATACATGCTTTCTGATTCATCCAATAAGACTGATTTACCTGGTCACAGTACTATTAATTAAAAAATGCACTATGCTCTAAGTTCTGACTTTGTTTCATTCTTGATATTCCCAGATTCTGAGAAGCTTTAATGATATCTGAGAAATTTAGGTCTAGAAACTAAACTTTGAAATGATTTGTATGCCAAAGAACTGAACCTGTAATTAATATACACTACCACTAGGTGACAATGGTGAATGCTTTGTTATAAATAAGTTTAAATATCACTAACAGAACATTTAAAACACTTTATCCATGTGGAATGCTTTTAAAAACATTAAACCTAGGTACAACTCAATACGTTTTTTATTAATCTTTAGTTATGAACAATTTAAAAATGCATTCTTATTCAATGACTTTGACTAGGATTTTATTGTTCAACAAACCTGCTTTTCTTAGAGTCAAAAGCCAAACTACAGGCCATCTCAGCATCAAAAGACCTTGTGCTAATTTCCTCCATTCACCAGTGGCCTTCCTTCTTTTCCTGATAATAATAATTTCTATTTACTTGTCAGAGAGAAATTTTAATTTCCTTTTCCACCATCTTGATTTTCCTCTTTCCTTGTATGGGGTAGAACTTCATTTGTCTATGTTACTGTGTGTATAAAACAGCATGAATATATTTTTATTTTTCAAAATCTGAAGGAAATAGTTTTTCATATTTTACAACATACTTTTTATTTGTTTCTTTACCAACAATTCTAACTCTCAGATCTAGTTCATACACACACACACACACACACACACACATCCCTTTTAAAGGAATACAACCTTTTCTGTAGTTGAACAGATCAGAAAAGGCTTCATATAAAAAAGACTTTTTCCAGTGGAGATGCCCCAACTATGAGTTCTCTAATTGAGGGGAATGCCCAATGCTTGGACACATTAAACCAGATACCCTATCTTTTCATTTAGGAAACCAAAGTTTGAATACTCAGATTTAACAAACCAATGGAAGTTATTAATGACAACAGCCTTGAAGATGGATCTTTAGAAGCAATTTCTGAGGGTCCAGACTCAAAATGTATTCAATTCAAGTTGGATACAAGGGCCCCATTATAAACAATCTAAGTTTAAATTTTTTGAATACAAATATTTTTCTGATGATGTGTAGCACTATGAAACATTACAATTCCTGAAGAGTTAAAGATAAAGTGATAGATCTGGGCAATTTCCAGTCACCTGATCTATCTCTTGCCACTGAGCCCAAATGACTCCGGAAGAGAAAGTGAAACAGGCCTCCCTCACTTCAATCCAATTCACTTGAATGCCATGGCATCCCCTCCTTGAAGTCATTGTCCTTTTCAAGAAAAAAAAAAAAAAAAAAAAAAACTTCTGTGAGAAGCAATAGGAGCCGCCCCACTGGGGACTCAACTGAAACTGGCCAGTTGGGCAACATAGTTCATTTTTTTTCCTCTTCTCTTCTCTTCAACTCTTCTCTCTTCTCTTTCTTCTTCTTTCCCTTCCCTTTTCACTATTATAACTTCATCTTTAGGTGCTCTAAATATAAGGAATATAAATCTTGATTGTTGAAGCCTTCCAAGGTAGCTTGGAGGTTTATAGGCTAGGACCATGCCTTAAATCCAAATCATTTTTGGTGCTTGTTGATTGAACAACTATTGGTCCCAGGCCAAAAGTCACTTAGTCATTGTTTGACCCTTGATTAGCTCAGAGTGAATTTTCTTCTGTTTTGGTCAGAATTCTAAGGGTCTTCTCCTCCCTTGATTTTTTTTTTCTGACTAGGGAAAAGAGGTCATTCTCTCCCTTATTTCTTACTTATCCTTACTCAATCACTGGCCTTTACCTTGTCATACCCTGAGATCTGAGAAATATCTTAAAGAGACCAATGTTTCTTACTGTATCCAGGGCCATCTGTAGTTATCCTGTTCTATATTGGCTCTGGATAAAGTGAGACTGGTGACCTTGCATAAGCCTGTCATACTTTAATTTAATATACTTGTATGTCATAGCATTATTTTCTTGATGCCATGGTCCTCTTCAAAACAGTACAAGCAGCAACAACAAAGATAAGATTCACTCAAACATCAATTTTGATCTCCTTGATGTTACCAGGCTATGATTCATTATAGGACAGGACTTACACAAAAGATGTAGTATGAATGATGTTATCAAATAAATGTGTAAGTGAAAAAATAAGTAAAGTTGCTCATATTGCAATAGTAAAGGATGACTGGAAAAACCACATGCTTCGCTGGTATTCTCATATCAAGAAAACTTAAAGAAGACCCATGCATCTTGGGTACTCATTGGGTAGAGACATATATTTTTTTAATTTGCCAATGACTACTTCCTAAACCCTCTCAATATTATAGGCAATATAACATTATATAAAGAATTAAAAACTTCAGTGCCAACAAATAAAATTTCCATTTTTATCTAGATTATAATTTATTTTCATAGGAAGATACATTCTATTTTACAGTAAAAATAGTATATGCTTTTTGTACATATAAGCTCCAAAGCTATTCCCTCAAATTTCCATTCACACCATCCCCTAAGGGCTATCAAAATGTGTATACTCTGATCCAGAAGTGTTTTTACTGGGCTTATATACCAAAGATATCTTAAAGGAAGGCAAGGAACCCAGATGTGCAAAAATGTTTGTGGAAGTCCTTTTTTGTAGTGTCAAGAAATGGGAAAATGAGTCGATACCCATCAGTTGGAGAATAGCTGAATAAATTATGCTATATGAATGTTATGGAATATTATTGTTATATAAGAAACTATCAGCAGGATAATTTCAGAGAGGCCTGGAGGGATTTACATGAACTAACGCTAAGTGAAATGAACAGAACAATATTATATAATGATCAATTCTGATGGACGTTGCTTTCTTCAACTATGAGATGATCAAGGTCAGATCCAATGACATATCAAGATAATTATATAAATATGTATGCATATATTGGATTTAACATGTATTTTTACCATGTGTAACATATATTGAATTACTTTCAAATAAGGGGAGGGGATGGGGGAAGAGAGGGGAATTGGAACACAAGATTTTGCAAGGGTTAATGTTGAAAAATTATCCATATATATGTTTTGAAAATTAAAAAGGTTTAATAAAAAAATTTCCATCCACACTGTCAGGTCTTATTTCCAGAGATCAGATTGCCAAATATCCCCTCATAGTTTTAGGAATAGCCCTGAAAAATTAGGCATATCTATTTTTAATGTTATTTTAGTTCATGAGCTCCTAATGGCTCCTATAAATCATTGATATATGGATATCAGCTAATTAGTTAGATTTTTGTAAAGGTCACTTACTAAGGTATTATAGCAGATCAGTTGTAACAAACTAACCATTCCAAAGTCTTTTCCACAAATATGTATAAAGTCAAAAGGAGAGTGGTCTTGAGCTTAGAACACATGTGGTAAAGATATGGCTCACAAATCTGAGAAGTCCTTTTGCTCAATTATCAACATGTTTTACTTAGGTATGCTGAATTCAGTTTTTTGGTTGGAATTTTTGTGGAATCTTGAACCTGCCTTTCCTAATTTATCTTAGGATTGCAATACAGACCTTACAGAATGTGATTCCTCCAGGAATTTTGATGCAATGCTAATTTGGAAAAATTGTAATTCCTTGGTCTTCTAAAGTCCATAGTTCTTTTCTAGACAAGGGCAGAGGAAGCTGAGACCTATGGCATAGACCTCTCCACTCCAATTATTCCTTTTCAGAGGCTTTAGCTAAAAAATCTTTAATTTACCATGAACAAAACAAAACAAAAACAAACTTCAAAACAAAAACTGGATAGCTGTTTTAGAAAGGACTTGTTGCTTGTGGCCAATTCCATAAACCAATTCAAATAGTTTAAATTGACTTAACAAACCCTGTTTACACTTAGATCACACTTTCAACTGATTGATTCAAAGGTAACTGGAATTAGTGTCTTCTTATAACTTTAAAGGAATGGAATAATTGCCTACCCTGATCCTACCTCCTCTCTTAAATATTCATTGAAATACCAACTTTCATGAAAACAGTCTATGTCTCATTGGGACACAGAGTTTCTACTGGGCTTTCATCCTTCTGTAGGGAATGCACTTGGAAGTTTTACTAAGCTGCAAAGATTTTGAGTATGAGCAGATGGATGGCTATGAACCTATCATATGAATAACTAAAAATCCACCCAAGAATGGAAAGAAACTGTTGACAGAGTGTGTAAATGAGATTTGGCCTTGCCACCATTCGGGAGCACTGGGTTTATTCAATTCCAATTTTCCTTTCATAGAAACAACTGTGTGTGTGGTGCAGGTGGGATTGTCAACTCCCACAGAAATGAAATGCCTTATCATTCAACTGCAACCACTTTGGCTGAGCAAAGAGTGAGATATCAATGGGCTCTGCACAAGAGAGCAAGGCAATGGCATCCAAAACCCTGAATGAAAACGTTGTGATGCAGAAAAAAGGTAAGGATAATAATAATGTATTGTGCTGACTGAAAACATCTTTTCTTTGATCATCTTGTGGTCTGTCCTCAGTTGCATAAAATAAGAGAAGTACCATTCTGCTAGAAAAAGAAAAACAAAATGGGCTGGGAAAGAGTCATGACAGAGTCTTGAGGGGCAACCATGATTAGTGGGCAAGACTTAGATGTCAATCAGGAAATATTAATCATATGTTGTCTTAAAATTTGCAAAGTATTTTACAAATATCTCTTTACATACTTGAGACTTAGGAATTAGAAACTATTATCTTCATTTTATAGATGAGAAAACTTATGGTCTTACCACTAGTGTCTAAATCTGGATTTGAACTTAGGTCTTGCTCTATGTCCAATGCTCCATCCATTTGACCCCTAGTTACTTTATTTGAAATCAGGAACAATGTCATATAGAAAGTTTTGGATGAACTGAACTGAATTGTAAAGGAACCAAAGGATTCTTAGGGAGAAATATGAGAAAAAAAGGATGTAGAATGAGGACAAAGGCACTAAGATGTGTGAGGAAAAATAGGGAGAACAGTTTGGCTGGACTGTAGTATGGAAAGTAATGTGTAACACGGTTGTAAAGATAGATTGGGGTCAGGTGGTGAAGAGCTTTACATATCAACAGGAGAGTTTATGTTAGCTGCTAGAGGTAATGGAAAGCCATTGCAGTTTATTGAATAGTGGAATAACATAGTCAGACCTTTGTTTTTGGAAAATCACTTTGTCATTTGTGAAGAGAGGATGGATCAGACAGTCATGAGGCAGGAAACCTAATTAAGAGATTAGTTATTGCTCTAGTCTATGCAAATAATACTATAAGTCTGAAATAAGATGTTGGCTGTGTGAGTAGAAAGGGAGAGGATGTATATGAGAGATTCAATGAAGCTAGGAATGACAAGATTTGACAAATACAGGATATATGTGGTGAAAGGAATGAAGGATGATATCAGGTTGTGGCCCTGAATCTTGGCTAATAGGGAAATTGGGAAGAGGGGTGGGTTTGTGGGAAAATAATTCTATTTTAGATATATTGAGTTTGAGATGAGAGTCAGTTTATAAATCTTTATTAAGTGCCTCTGCCATGCCAGGCACTATGCTAAACATGGAGGATACACAAGAAGGTTAAAGACAATTCTTGTCCTCAAGGGTTCACAATCTAAAGAAGAAGACAAATATGTAAAAACAAGCTACATACAGAAGAAATAGGAAATGAATATGAGAGGGAAGGCTCTGGAATTGAGAGGGATTAAGAAAAGTTTCCTGTAAATGAAATTTTAGTTGATACTTGGAGGAAGCCAGGGAAGTCAGTAGGCAGAGATGAAGAGAGAGAGTGTTCTAAGTATCGCCAAGAAAATGCTCAGAGCCAAGAGATGGAATAGCTTGTTTGTGAAGCATCAAAGAGATCAATGCCAGTGGGTCAAAAGTATGTGGGGGTGTCTAACCTGTGAGAAAATTAGAAAGGTTGGTTTGAAGGGTGGGAAAGCTGGTTTTAAAATATTTTGAATGACAGAGGGTTTTGTATTTTTTCCAGTAAGTATTAAAGAGTCACTGAAATTGCTTGAATGGGAAAGTGAATGGAAGGAGACATGTACTTTAAGAAAAGTACTTTGGTAGCTGGATCAATGCTAATTGGCTACAGGAAGAAACTTGAGAAAAATAGACCCACTAGCAGATTATCACTACAGTCTAACCTACACAATGGTGATAGTAATATCAAAGGAGAGAAAAATTTGAGAGATATTGAGAATTGAAATTGATAGGCCTTAGCAATAGATTGGATATGAAGGGTGAGAAATACATAATATGGAGGAAGATACCCGTGTTACAAATCTGAGGAAATGGGAGCTCTTCACAGAAATTGCTTTTAACAAAAATAGGGGAGTTAGGGCAGGGGTCTGGTTTAGAGGTACGAGAATGAGTTCACTTTTGGACATGTTGAATTTGAGTTGTCTTCTGAACATCCATTTTGAGATGTCTGAAAGGCCATTAGAGATTCAAGATTGGTAGTCAGCAGAGATTTATGGAAAATAATATAAAGATTTGAGGAACATCAGCATAGTGATGATAATTAAATCCATGGGAGCTGATAATCAGGTGAAGTAGTATAGAAAAACAAGAGAAGAGGAGTCTGAGGGACACCTTTGGTTAGAGGTCATGACCTGGATTAGAATCTACCAAAGAAAACTGAGAAAGAATGGTCTGAGAGGTAAGAGAAAAACCAGGAAAGAAGGAGGTCCTAAAAAAGGACCTAAAAAAAGGGAAAAAAAGAAAGAAGAGGAGAAGAGGGTGATCAATAGTGTGAAAGGCTTTAGAGAGGTTAAAAAGGAGTGTTAATAAAAATTGGATTTGGAGATAGAATGGAATGGGATTGCTAGAAGTAGGTGGGTCTTAGTAAGAAGCAGAGCCACTTCTTCATATAAGGAAAAACTGAAGAAGAAAGAGGAGTGATACAAAAAAGGAAAATGGGAGAGGAAGGAACTCATGGTGAATGGTCTCAATTGTTCTGAGACAAGCTCTTCAGTTGAGAGATTGTCAGGAAGGGAAACTATTATATTTTGAGGAAGGAAAAAACGGTTTGGAAGAACTACCGTGAAGAGTAGCATAGTGAACTGATGTGTAGCAGAATAACCTAGTGGCAGTGAGGATCCAGTTAAGGTTATATAACAAATTAAAATTGACACAGAACTGTGTGATTTTTCTCCCCTGGCATTTGGTAACATACTCAAGAACGAAGATGGCAGATAGAAGATGGGAGTCATCCAAAAGTGAGACAAGATGTAATTGATATTATAATAATATTTGAGCTGATCACCAAGATGTAGAGTTGGGGGGAAGAAAAGTTAGTGCAGGGGAGATAGCCTAGGATAAAATGAAAGGGTTAAGGGATTGGATATGGTATGGTATGGATAAAGGGTTGGGTTTGGTAAGGGAAAGCAAAGCAAGGGTAGAAAGCCAATAAATTATAGTCAGATAAAGATATCTCAGGGCTCTGGAACATGAAGGTGATGCATTTGTGGATAATGAAAAGTGCAAGAGTCTTTGTGTGTAGCTGAGATGGGGTGGAGGAGTAACTCATGGGAAGTGAGTAAGCTGACAAACTGAGTGATTAGGGTAGGTATTTGAGGAAGAGTCAATGTATATTAGATGTCTCCAGGATGGCTAATTCAAGATCTTCCTGCCTGTAATATAGACAAGATGTAGAGATAAGGACTAGAGCAGGTCTTAAGTTTTTTCTATTCACAATCCCTTTTCACCCAAGAAATTTTTACACAACTCCAGGTACATAAGAATATAAAATAGGTATGCAAATTATACATTTGTGGACAATAAATCACAAACAAATCTATTTAAAAACAATTCTTTAGTATATATATCTATATCTATATCTATATCTATATCTATATATATATATATGTATATATATATATACATATATATATATAATTTTACCATTTATTAAAGACAAAATAAAATTTGCATACTAATGAGATGATTCACTTTACTTTTATTTTTAAACACAAAGAATTAAATCTTGATGAAATATTTGACTGTTGCCAAACTTATCATGACCCCAACATTCAATTATATGATCCATAGTTTAAGAAACTTTGGGTTAGATGTCAATATAAATAAATTGATTCAAAATTGGTTAAATGACTTCTACTAAGACTAGTCATAAATGGTTCAACTTCACTTAAAGGAAGGGCTTCAGTAGACTGCTTCAGGGTATCTAGTTGGTCTAGTTTTATTTATCATCTCTTCAACCTGATCACCCTTTTTCTGACTCTATTCCTGACTATCCAGTCTATTCTATATTCACACCAATCTCTCATCATGAAGATGTTTCTGACTCTTCAGTCTTCCCCATTGCCAAATTCCTAAGACCAGTATTTCTTGACTGGTCCAGGTCTTAATATGCTCACCTATCTCTTGGCTCCACCCTTGACTTTGCCTCTCCATATAATAGTACCTCTTTACATGTTATTTTCCCTTATTCATCTGTAACATTCTGGAGAGTTGGGAGAGTTTTTTTTTTAATTTAAGTTAAATTTGTATTCCCAGAAACTGTCACATGGTAAATGCTTAATAAACACATTATCTCTCAATGATTTAGTTAAAGGTATAGATGGCATGCTTATCAAATTTGTGGATGACATAAAGTTTGAAAGGCTCACTTTGAGGAGATAATGGGTGAAATACCAAGAAGGAACATAAGCACTCAAGAATCACAACTCAGTCAGTTGACTATTCACAGACATGAATGCATATAGTTCCTTGGTCCTTCAGTTCCACAATCACAGCAATGTCAGAGAAGTACAGTAGTATATGTACCTTGATTGAGGAAAGTACAGAACTCAAGGTCTCTGCCTTTATGTCTAGTTATATGGTTATTGGTGCTGAATAGATACACAAGGACCAAGTGGAATGGGGGCCTTAGGAAGAATCAATCAGCAGATGGCCTGTTCCATGATCCCTATGGCCTTATCTTCCATATTGTAATTAGGAAAATTTGCTAATCTAAATACCTGGATTAGCTTGTTTGCTGAACTGATTTTGAGCAGAGAAGCCTTGCATTCATTACTAAAATGAAGATGACAAAATCAGTTACTGAGTACATTGGAACTTCCCAGGATGTATAATGGTCAATTAATAGCGGCATGATATCATTTTTGTTAGCTAGACCCTAGCTAGCAAAAGGCCAATATTCCTAGCAGCTAATGTTGGGTGGCAGTATTTAGATTCAAAAAGAATCAATTTTTAAAAATGATAAATCAAAAAAAAATTAGGAACAACTCCCCAGTACTCCAATATCCCAATGTATAATATTAAGATTAAGCTTAACAGGAAAAAATATTAAGTCTTACATTTGAATAAGAAAGTCAGCTTCACAAGTATAAGATGATGAAAACATGGCTAGACAGCAGGAAATCTGAAAAAAAATTGTGGAAATTTAGTTGACTGAAAACATTAGCTTAATATATACCAATAGTGAAATATGTCAGCCAAAAATCTAACTTGAATTTGGGCTGCATTATGAAATGCATATTTTTCTTAAATCAGATATTCACTTTGCATATCTGTTTTTCTTTTCTAAAGTCCTTATTTCTGATGGGCAATGTGATGAAAACACCCCTTGTGTGCCTAAAGTCTTCCACTGACTGACTCAAATGTCCTAATCTTTAGTAATGGATCCTAAATTCTTTGTGTAAGTATAATTTATGCCCTTCTAAATCATTAGAAACAGAGACTAATCATCTATTCTGACAAGTCTTAGAAGTTTCTATTTCATATTTTTGATTCTTCCCAAGGAAGACAATGGACCTCTCTATTGTGATTATCAGATTAAAAAAAAATTGGTAGTCCTCAGCAAGCAAAAAACTACTTCTCTCTTCTCCTCTTGAATCTTAGTAAAAATATATCTTGCCTGATGGTATCCCTGGAGCCATAGTATAATTTTTTGGAGGCAAGCAGTTTATTTCTCTTCAAAATATATATCTCTCTCCTCTCTGGCAATAGCCACACATGTTTCTTAGTCTAAAATGCTCAGTAGTCCTTCTTCATGGACTCTGGGTAACAATCAAGGATCTCAACATCCTGAAATAATTTGCTTAATGTGATGAGACAACATTGGTATAAATAGCATGTAAGAGCAGAAAGAGAATTAGACTGGGAATAATTTAGAGATATGGGTTCCATTCCCAGCTCTTGATAGTGCCTTGCAGTGTAGTCTTGCACGAGTTAATCACTTTGGGTCCATGTCTTCATCAAGGATAGTCAAGGATAGAGGAGAAGAAGAGAAAATATCTCTCTGATCAACTTCGTGAGATTTTTTCACATGCATCATAACAAGAGATATAGGATATAACTTGTATAGAAATATTTTGGAGAATTGCAAGTGCTATATATAAATTTACAGCAGTATAATGCCCTAGAGTGAGATAATAAACCACCTCAGGAGGCTTGGTTGAATTCTGATGATTGTGTATAAAATTCTCAAAAAGTATGGGGAAAAGTATGTGTATAAATTCCTCAAAATATAAAATATTTAGTGCTGGAAGAGCTGTTAGAAGCCATCTAGTCTGTTCCCTGTTTTACAAATGAAGAAACTGAATTTCTGAAGGAAAGTGAACTTACCTCAGGTCCCTCATCTAATAGGGACCAGAATCAAAAGTGAACCCAAATCTTATGATTCTAAATTGAAGGCCAGTGTCATTGTGTCATGCTACTCTTTTGAATTTGAAGTCATATTCTAGAATTATTTCAAGCTGAGTTACTGAAGAATTTTATCCCCTATGAATACAGGACATTCTCCATTTAACACTTTCAAAGTTCGAATTTCACAGAAATTTAGTATGAATGACTGCAAAACTGAAGCATATACAAAAACAGTCCTTAAAAACATGAACAAAACACTACCGACTACTCTTACTCCAACCAGAACATTTTGTTGCTAATAAAACCACATAAATTGGGTTTTGGACTGTTTGTTTAGAGCATGGTTTATTGGAACAGGAAGTATGTTTCTTCTTTTCTGTCCCTCTCCCTGTTTCTCTCTTTGAATTTACTCAGGGTTGGGTTGTATTTGCACAGAGCATTAATAAGTTTAAATTAGATAGGTCTGCTTTAGAACTCTTTAACACATATCCATCAAATATTCTCTCTGGTTCTCTGATTGTAAGAAGGAGTGTGGTTAAAATTCTGTTCTGGTTTACTTTGGGGGACGAGCTAATAAGGCTTTATACACATAAATCATATTACTTACACTTTAAGTTACTTGAGGAAATAGACAAATTTCCTTCATATTGAATGGCTGTTGAATGTTATTTCTCATATTTGTGTGATTGGCCAATGAGAAAACAATCCTTATGAGCCTGTGCAGAGTGCTTGGATTGTATCAAGGCTTGATACAATCTCTCATTGAATATTTTGGAGCATGTATTGGATCCATTCACTGAAGGTCCTTTTTGATTAGTTTCTAGGATGAAATTGGATATGTGTAAAAAAGATTCCCACTCAGCTGTTAACTTCTTAGTTACATTTGTGTAAGGGAGCAATAACTTTTGTAAAATCTGGGGAAGAAGAGGACCAAAATATACCTTTTCCATGATTAAAATGGAATGATGAACACATGGCTTTACTGGTATTTCTATCTGTTGTGTAAGGCTATTTTTTTTTTTTTGCCTGAAGAAATATTGGAGATAGCTGAGACTTGGCAAATTTTGAGACTGGAAGTTTGAGAACTGGTGTCCATGCCAGAGTTTGAAAACTCTACACCATTGAGGCCTGGAGGAGGGACCTGTTTGACCCAGTCCAGCAATAGATTAACATCAAGAATTCTGTGGTCTGCTTCAGTAAGACATCAGTTTTTGTTTTTTTTTTCCATTGGTTTTGCTGTATTTGCAAGACAATTTGAAAAGTTTGAGTTATATTTCCCATATACTGAGGTGGTGACTCATTGGTATTTGAAAGAATTGTTTATACTTTAGTTCTTGCTATGCCTTTTCAATACAAATTATTTTGCAAAAACTTAATTAATGTTAATTGATTAAAGCATACCAGGGCACTAATCACTAAATTAATCAATGATATAAGAAAGATGAAGAAAGAGGAAACTGATATTGGAAATATACCCCAATCCTTCAAGGATACTTTTAAAATCTTGAGACGTGCTCCTGAGGGACTAAACTCCCCTGTGTGAGTAGATGTTGAGATGAGAACTCCCAGAGTTCATGTATGGGTATATATGCATTCTGATTCTTTGCTTGTCTATTATTGAAACTTAGGGGGCCTTTTAGCTCTAATTGTTAAGAGATTGTTTTGTTCCAAGCCTAATTTTTACCTCTTTGTAATGTATATATAAAATATTTAAGGCTCTATTTTCAAAGACTTAAAAAGTAATAAGGGAAGGAGAGTTTGGGAAGTGAAGAGAATATATATTCTAAATAACTTTGAAGGAAGAGACAGGTAAGTATAAAGAAGTTTAGGCAAAATGATTTGAGAAATTCAGGCAGGTGGAGACTTCTTTTACCTAGAATTGGAAGATGTCCATGAACAGCTCTATAAAGTAAGTAATCTGAGTCAAGCTTTAAAAGAAGAGGACATCAATAAATGGAGAAAGAAAATAGAAGATAATTTTTCAGATTTAGAGAACAGAATGATCAAAGGCACAGAGTTGGAAGATAACAGGATGAGAATGGGGGCTTAGAAAATAAGAAGAGTAGTAACCTTGGATAAATTCAAGCTAGCTTATTGGGGCCTCCATACCAGGATCAGGTCCTATTCATACTTAATTAAATAGGTAAGGGGGTGAAACAAAACGTTTTCAAGTCAATTTATATGATTTTTAACAATGAATAGAGAAGATATAGCAATGTTAATGATAGGAGGGGGTGAGCCAAAGACAAGAAAATCAGTTAAGAGGCTACTGACAAGTGAAAATATGTGAGAATCTGAACTAAGGCAGTCGCAGTTCAAGTGGGAAGGAGGATGGTGTCTTGGCAATTTATCAATTGATTAAATGTATGGGATAAGATAAAGGGAAAAGTCAAAAATAATTCCTAATTAGGATTAATTAGGTAAGTTGTGAAAGGAAAGTTTAAGGAGGAAGATGGTGAATATAGGTCTAGATAAATTGAGTCTGAAATACCAACAAAATATTCTGGTGATTGTGAATATAGGAATAGAGATATAGAAAGATGTAGATATGGAGATATAGATTTGGAAGCTATCTGCTTAGAGTTAATAATTGGATTGATAGGCATGGATGAAATGACTAAAGGGAAGAGAGTAAAGAGATAAGAGAAAAGGTACATGAACAGGATAGTGAGAAAATACCCATGTTTAAGTGGGAAGTGAGGAGAAAGGAAAAGATAGAGGAATAGTCAGAGAAGTAGGGAGATCCTAAAAGAGTAAGATCAAGGGAGCAGATGTGTATCAAGTTGAAAAAGGGTGTCCATAGTATGATACCTTTCAATGTCATTGAGGAGGATTAAAAAAAATGGATTTAGCAATAAGAAAATAATTTGTAACCTTGTAGAGAACTCTTTCCATAGAGTGGTGGTAGAGATAGAAGCCAAATTGCAGAGGTTTGTGTATGTATATATACGTGTGTACACAAGTATACATGTTAGAGAACAAAGCTAGTGTTAGAGAACAAAATTACAAAGGTAAATTTATTTTAAAGTATTTTGTGATATATTTTCTTTTACTAAAAACACACCTATCCCTCAGCCCCAACTTCTACACTCATTTAACTTGAACTTGTAAGTTTTACTTAATTTTAGACTTTTAATACAAATGATTACTTTGTTTTAAACCACAGCAATATAGTCAATTCACATTGAAGGGCAATTTGAGATACATATATGAAAATTCATGACTCTGGTAGTTGCTATTCAGTTTTAGGATCAGAGACTCAAAACTGGAAGGAACTGCAGAAGCTGACTCCTTATTTTACAGATGAGGTCCAAGATGGTTGTAACTTGTCCAGGGTTCCATAGGGAATTAAGTACCAGATGCTCTGGCTGTAGTCAGTGATTCTCCTATTATGTCTTTTTCACTAATTCCTATTTATCGTATATACATCTTGTTTGTGCATAGTTGTTTGTCTATTGTCTTCCCTATTAAATTGGGAATTAATTTCCTTTACCTTTTGCACAGTGCTTGATATGTAGCAGTCATTTAATAAATGCTTGTTGACTGACTGACTGTGCTATTTTGGCAGTGAACAATTTACTTAAACGATGTGAGTGCTAGATTTAGAATCCAAATTTCTGGATTTAAACTCCAACCATGTCAGCATTTATTTCCTATGTGACCTCAGGTAACTGGTAACTTTTCCAAATCTCAGTTTACTAGGTGGTAAAATGAGAGATTTGATCTGCAGCAACTCTACAATTCCTTTTAGCTCCATTTTACTGATCCTATTATCAGTAAAATAAGGACAAATAAACTTTTAATTTCCTCTTTCATGAAGAAATTGTAAGGAAAATCTTTTATAAAGCCTCAAACAATATACCACAAGCCATTTTTATTATTGTCTATAATAATAAACTTGAAACAGACTAGTCTCTTATGCTAAAATGAGCATAAATTGTCCTTCCCCTCCATTTTTCCTAATTTGAAATCAAATTTTTACTATATAAAAGTACATATGATGGTTACAATTTAACCATTTATTGTCTATTAATAATACACTTTAGCATATCCTTTTCCAACTACATTATGTAACATAGAGAATACCCAAAATAATATCACATAATTAAGTGTATGAAACAAACCAAAAAAAGACTGCTAAAATTTTCTAATACTATGTTTAATTTTGCGAGTTTCTTTTTCAACCTCCTAGTTAGAGATTTGAGTAAGAACTATGTTAAGTTCCATAGGTGTGTTGGAGTTGGGGAAGAAGGGAGATCATCAATATTTATGGAAACAGGGCAGTCTAGGAGAGGGGCTGGAACCAAACTTTCAAATAATCACTAATTTAGTTTCCTGTGCAGTAATAACATTCCACTTATTTCTTAATTATTGGATGTTTGACCTGAGGATATCAGCCTAAGGCTGGAATAATGAAATTGGAGATATGCTACAATATGCTATTAATTTAGAGGGAAAAAAAAAAAAAACAATTTGTCTGGATGCTTAAAAATTCAGTCATGGTTTCTATGCTGTCCGCTTTGTCTAAAGGTGATGTTGGAGTAGATGCGTATGGCCAGAATGTGAACAGAAGATTTATTTAAATTCAAAATCTTAATTACTAAAGTATCAATGAATTTAAAGTGACATTTAGCCATTTGATTTACCTTATTAATTTTTTAATCATTCATTCAACAACCATTTATTGAATGGTTTCTATGTACAGATATAATTATGATCCTTTCCTTACCCTCATCCAATTTATTTTTTTATTTTTAATTTTTTAAATTAATTTTGTAATTATAAATTTTTTGACAGTACATATGCATGAGCAATTTTTTTAATAACATTATCCCTTGTATTCATGTTTCCAAATTTTCCCCTCCCTCCGTCTACTTCCTCCCCTAGATGACAGGCAATCCCATACATTTTACATGTGTTACAGTATAACCTAGATACAATATATGTGTGTGAATCCAATTTTCTTGTTGCACGTTAAGAATTGGATTCCAAAGGTATAAGTAACCTGGGTAGAAAGACAATAGTGCAAACAGTTTACATTAAATTCCTAGTGATCCTTCTTTGGGTGTAGCTGTTTCTGTCCATCATTGATCAACTGGAAGTGAGTTGGATCTTCTTTATGTTGAAGATATCCACTTCCATCAGAATATATCTTCATACAGTATTGTTGTTGAAGTGTATAGTGATCTTCTGGTTCTGCTCATTTCACTCAGCATCAGTTCATGTAAGTCTCTCCAAACCTTTCTGAATTCATCCTGCTGGTCATTTCTTACAGATCATATACCATAATTTACCCAACCATTCTCCAATTGATGGACATGCATTCATTTTCCAGTTTCTAGCCACTACGAAAAGAGCTGCCACAAACATTTTGGCACATACAGGTCCCTTTCCCCTCTTTAGTATTTCTTTGGGATATAAGCCCAGTAGTAGCACTGTTGGATCAAAGGGTATGCACACTTTGATAACTTTTGGGGCATAGTTCCAAATTGCTCTCCAGAATGGCCGGATTGTTTCACAACTCCACCAACAATGCATTAGTGTCCCAGTTTTCCCACGTCCCCTCCAGCATTCATCATTATTTGTTCCTGTCATCTTAGCCAATCTGAGAGGTGTGTAGTGGTATCTCAGAGTTGTCTTAATTTGCATTTCTCTGATCAGTAGTGATTTGGGACGCACTTTCATATGAGTGGATATAGTTTCAATTTCATCATCTGAGAATTCTCTGTTCATATCCTTTGACCATTTATCAATTGGAGAATGGTTTGATTTCTTATAAATTAGGGTCAGTTCTCTATATATTTTGGAAATGAGGCCTTTATCAGAACCTTTAGCTATAAAAATATTTAACAAATTTGTTACTTCCCTTCTAATCTTGTTTGCATTAGTTTTGTTTGTACAGAAACCTTTTAGTTTGATGTAATCAAAATCTTCTTCTATTTTGTGATCAATAATGATCTCTAGTTCTCTTCTGGTCATAAATTCCTTCCTCCTCCACAGGTCTGAGAGGTAGACTATCCTCTGTTCCTGTAATCTATTTATGGTCTCATTCTTTATGCCTAAATCATGGGCCCATTTTAATCTTATCTTGGTATATGGTGTTAAGTGTGGGTCCATATCTAATTTCTGCAATACTAATTTCCAGTTTTCCCAACAGTTTTTTTCAAATAATGAATTTTTATGCGAAATGTTGGTATCTTTGGGTTTGTCAAACACTAGATTACTATAGTTGTACCCTTTTTTGTCCTTTGTACTTAATCTGTTCCACTGATCGACTGGTCTATTTCTTAGCCAATACCAAATAGTTTTGGTGACTGCTGCTATATAATATAGCTTTAGATCAGGTTCACCTAGACCACCTTCATCTGACTTTTTTTTCATTAATTCCCTTGAAATTCTCGACCTTTTATTCTTCTATATGAATTTTGTTGTTATTTTTTCTAGGTCATTAAAATAGTTTCTTGGGAGTCTGATTGGGATAGCACTAAATAAATAGATTAGTTTGGGGAGTATTGTCATCTTTATTATATTCACTTGGCCTATCCATGATAATTTTTGGAAGCCTCAATCTTTTCTTGATCATTTTCTGGAACTTCAATCTTTTCAGATACTTTTCTGGATTTTTAAGCAAGAAAACATTCTTTACTAGCGTCTTTCCTGGAGCTTCAACCTTTTCTAAACCCTTTTCTGTGGGTGCAATCTAACAAAAGAGTTTTCTAGATTCTTTTCTGGATTCTATCTTTAGAAACGTGTTTTCTAGATTATTTTCTAGAGTCTCATTCTAGAAAGCGTTACTTTCTAGATTCTTTTATGCATCATCTCTCTTGAAATCATGTTTTTCTAGATTCTTTTCTGCAGCCTCAGTCTAGAAAACACTTTTCTAGATTATTTTCTCGATCTTCCCTCTAGAAACCAGACTTTTCTAGATTATTTTCTAGAAGTTCAGTGTAGAAAACATTCCTTTCTAGAATCACTTCTTGGATCCTCTCTCTACAGAATAATTTTTTCTAGATTTTTTTTTCTATTGCCTAAATCTAGAAAATATCCCTTTCTGCTTTTTTTCTGGATCCTCTCTCCAGAAACAACTATTTTTTAGGTTCTATCCTTGAGCCTCAATTCAGAAAAAAACATTCTTTTTTAGATTCTTTTATGAATCCTATCTCTAGAAAAAAACCTCTTTTCTGCATTCTTTTCTGGAGCATCAACATTTTCTATATTGTTGTCTAAAGCCTCAATCCAGAAAAGAGTCTTTTCCAGATCCTATAATAGAGCCTTAGTCCAGAAAACGATATTTTCTATATTGTTTTCTGGATGCTCCCTCTATAAACATCTTTTTTCTAGATTCTTTCCTTGAGGCTCAATCAAGAAAACATTTTTTTGTAGATTCATTTCTAGATGCCCACACCTTTCTAGATTATTTTTGAAGCTTCAATCTTTTCTAGCACCACAATAAAATAACACTCAGTGTTTTCTAGATTATTTTCTGGTTCCTCAATCTTTTCTAAATTCTTTTCTGGATCTGCTCTGTATAAACGACTCTTGTATAGTTTCTTTTCTATAGCGTCAATTAAAAAAATTCTTCTAGATTATTTTTCTGGATACTCTCTCTAGAAAGCATTCTTTTCTAGATTCTTTTATGGATTCTCAATATTTTCTAGATTTTTTTTCTGGATCCTCTCTCTAAAAAACAACAGTGCTAGAATCTTTTCTAGGGTCTCAATTCAGAAAATTTTTTCTAGCTTCTTTTCTGCTTTGTCTCTCTAGAAAAAACTCTTTTCTAGATTATTTTCTGGAACTTCAATCTTTTCAAATTCTTTTCGGGATTTTCAAGCCAGAAAACATTTTTTGCTAGCATCTTTTGTGGATCTTCAACCTTTTCTTGATCCTTTTCTATAACTGTAATCGAGAAAAAGTCTTTTCTAGATTTTTTTTCTGGATTCTTCCTTTAGAAAGAAATCTTTTCTAGATTCTATTCTAGAACCCCAATCTAGAAAATAATCTATTCTAGAATCTTTTCTGGATCCCCTCTCTAGAAAAAAATTCTTTTCTAAGTCCTTTTCTAGACCCTCAATCTAGAAAACATTCTTTTCTAGGGTCTTTCTTGGATCCTATCTCTAGAAACTACCCTTTTCCAGAGCCCCAATCCATAAAACAATCTCTTCTAGATTTTTTTCTGAATCCTCGATATTTTCTAGAACCTTTTTTGGATACTCTCTCTAGAAATAACTCTTTTCTAGTTCCTATTCTAGAGCCTCAATCCAGAAAAACAATCTTTTCTAGATTATTTTATGAATCCTCTCTCTAGGAAAAAAAAAACCCTCTTTTCTATATTCTTTTCTGGTGCATCAGTCTTTTCTATATTGTTGTCTAAATCCTCAATCCAGAAAACATTCTTTTTTAGATCCTATAATAGCACCTCAATTTAGAAAACAATCTTTTCCACATTTTTTTCTGCATCCTCTCTCTAGAAATATCTTTTTTTTTCTAGATTTCTTTTCCAGAACTTCAATCAAGAAAACATTTTTTTTCTAGATTCATTTGTAGTCCCCCAAACCATCCTAGATTTTATTTGGAGCCTCAGTGTTTTCTAGAGCCTCAATAAAATAACCCTCACTGTTTTCTAGATTATTTTCTGGATCCTCTCCTCTGGATCCTTTTCTAAATCCTTTTCTGCATCTGCTTTCTATAAACGATCCTTGTATAGTTTCTTTTCTACAGCCTCAATCTAAAAAAAATTATTCCAGATTTTTTCTGGATCCTCTCCCTAGAAAACATTCTTTTCTAGATTCTTTAATGGATTCTCAAATTTTTCTAGATTTTTTTTTCCTGGATCCTCTCTCTAAAAACAACTCTGCTAGAATCTTTTCTAGAGCCTCAATTCAGAAAATTTTTTACAGCTTCTATTCTGCTGTGTCTCTCTAGAAAAAACTCTTTCCTAGATCATTTTCTGAAGCCTCAATCTTTTCTAGATTATTTTCTGGAACTTCAATCTTTTCAGATCCTTTTCTGGATTTTCAAGCCAGAAAACATTCTTTACTAGCGTCTTTCCTGGACCTTCAACCTTTTCTAGATCCTTTTCTATAACTGTAATGCAGAAGATGTCTTTTCTAGATGCTTTTCTCGATTCTATCTTTAGAAAAAGTTTTTTCTAGATTATTTTCTGGAATCTCAATTTAGAAAACATTCTTTTCTAGATTCTTTGATGGATCATCTATTTTGAAACAATGATTTTCTAGATTCTTTTCTACAGCCTCCTTCCAGTAATCATTTTAATAGATTCTTTTCTATATCTTCTTTCTAGAAACCAGCCTTTTCTGGATTATTTTCTAGAACCTCAGCCTAGAAAACATTCTTTTTTAGAATCTCTGCTAGATCCTGTCCCTAGAAACAATTCTTTTCTAGATCCTTTTCTAGAGCCTGAATCTAGAATATATTCTTTTCTCCATTCTTTTCTGGATCGTCTCTCTAGAAACTAGTCTTTTGTCGATTCTTTTCCAGTACCTCAATCCAAAAAACATTCTTTTCTAGATCCTATAATAAAGCCTTAATTCAGAAAACAATCTTTTCTACATTCCTTTCTGTATCCTCTCTCTCGAAACATCCTTTTTCTTGATTCTTTTCTAGAGCCTCAATCAAGAAAACATTTTTTTCTAGTTCACTTCTAGACCCCCAAACTTTTCTAGATAATTTTTGGAGCCTCAATTATGTCTACAGCCTCAATAAACAAAAAACCCTCACTGTTTTCTAGATTATTTTCTGTACCTCAATCTTTCTAAATTTTTTTCTCAATCTCTTTTTATAAACAACCCTTATATAGTTTCTTTTTTACAGCCTCAGTTAAAAAAAATGTTCTAGTATTTTTTCTCGATCCTCTCTCTAGAAAACATTCTCTTTGAAATTCTTCTATGGATTCACTATATTTTCTAAATTTTTTAGATTTTTTTTCTGGATCATCTCTCGAAAAAGAGCTTTGCTAGAAACTTTTCCAGAGCCTAATGAAGAAATTTTTTTTCTAGCTTTTTTTCTCATTCGTCTCTCTAGAAAAAAAAAAAAAAAAAAACTTTTCTGAATCATTTTCTGGAGCCTCAATCTTTTCTAGATTATTTTCTGGAACTTCAGTCTTTTCAGATCTTTTTCTGGATTGTAAAGCCAGAAAACATTTTTTACTAGCGTCTTTCCTGGACTTCAACCTTTTCTAGATCCTTTTCTATAGCCTCAATCTGTCAAAAGACTTTTCTTGTTTCTTTTCTTGATTTTGTCTTTATAAAGAAGTCTTTTCTAGATTTTGCTCTAGAGCCACAATCTAAAAATCGTTCTTTTCTAGATTCTTTTACGGATCATCTCTCTTGAAACAATGTTTTTCTACATTCTTTTCTAGAGCCTCATTTTAGAAAACATTTTTCTAGTTTCTTTTCTAGATTTTACCCCTAGAAATAAATCTTTTCTAGGACACCAATCTAGAAAACATTCTTTTCTAGAATCTTTTCTGGAACCTCTCTCTAGAAACATGTTTTTTTCTAGATTCTTTTCTACAGCCTCAATGTAGAAAAAATATTTTCTAGGAACTTATTTGGATCCTCTCTCTAGAAACAACTCTTTTCCAGAGCCTCAATCCATAAAATAATCTCTTCCATATTTTTTCTGGATCCTCAGTCTTTCCTAGATGCTTTTATGGATACTCTCTCTAGAAAAAACTCTTGCCCAGATCCTATTCTAGAGCCTCAATCCAGAAAAAAAAGAAAAAACAAAAACAAAAACAAAACAAAACAAAACAAAACATTTTTTCTCCATTCTTTAATGAATCCTCTCTCTAGAAAAAAATCCTCTTTTCTACATTCTTTTCTGGAGCACCTACTTTTACATATTGTTGTCTAAATGCTCAATACAGAAAACATTCTTTTCTAGATCCTAAAATAGAGCTTCAATAGAGAAAACAATCTTTTCTATATTCTTTTCTGGATTCTCTCTCTTTAAACATCTTTTTTTCTAGATTCTTTTCTATTCCCTCAATCAAGAAAACATATTTTTCTAGATTCATTTCTAGACCTTCAAACCTTTTTAGATTATTTTTGAAGCCTCAATCTTTTCTAGAGCCTCAGGGAAAAAAAAAAAAAAAAACCTCTCTGTTTTCTAGATTATTTTCTGGCTACAAAAACTTTTCTAATTCTTTTCTGGATTTCCATTCTATAAACAACCTTTCTATAGTTTCTTTTCTACAATCTCAATCTAAAAAAAATATTCTAAATTTCTTTTCTGGATCCTCTCTTTTAAAACAACTTTGCTAGAATCTTTTCTAGAGCCTCAATTCAGAAAATTTTTTTCTAGCTTCTTTTCAGCTTTTTCTTTCTAGAAAAAACTCTTTTCTAGATCATTTTATGGAGCTTCAATTATCTAGATTATTTTCTGGAACTTCTATCTTTTCAGACCCTTTGCTGGATTTTCAAGCAAGAAAACATTCTTTGCTCGTGTCTTTCCTGGAGCTTCAACCTTTTCTAGATCTTTTTCTATAGCTGCACTCCAGAAAAAGTCTTTCTAGATTGTTTTCTTGATTCTATCTTTAGAAACGAGTCTTTTCTCAATTCTTTTCTAGAGCCTGAATCTAGAAAACTTTCTTTTCTAGATTCTTTTATGGATCATATCTCTTGAAAAAATGTTTTTGAAGATTCTTGTCTAGAGCCTCATTCTAGAAAACATTTTTCTAGATTCTTTTTCTAGATCTTCTCTCTAGAAACCAGTCTTTTCTAGATTCTTTTCTAGAACCTCAGTCTGGAAACCATTTTTTCTAGAATCTTGTCTGGATCCTCTCTCTAGAAAAAAGTCTTTTCTATTCTAGAGCCTCAATCTAGAATATATTCTTTTCTAATTCTTTTCTGGATCCTCTCTCTACAAACAAGTCTTTTCTAGATTCTTTTCTAGTACAACAATTTAGAAAACATTTTTTCCTAGTATCTGTTCTGGATCCTATCTCTAGAAACAACTCTTTTCCAGAGGCTCAATCCATAAAACAATCACTTCTAGATTTTTTTCAGGATCCTCTATCTTTCCTAGATCCTTTTCTGGATACTCTCTCTAGAAACAACTCTTTTTCTAGATCCTATTCTAGACCCTCAATCCAGAAAACATTCTTTTCTAGATTTTTTTGTAAATCCTCTCTCTAGAAAAAAACCTCTTTTTTACATTCTTTTCTGGAGCATCAACCTTTTCCATATTGTTTTCTAAAACTTCAATCCAGAAAACATTCATTTTTCGATACTATAATAAAATCTCAATCCAGAAAACTATTTTTTAGAATCTTTTCTGGGTCTTCTTTCTAGGAAAAAACCTCTTTTCTACATTGTTTTCCATATTGTTTTTTAAATTAATTTTATAATTATAACATTTTTGACAGTACATATGCATAGTTAATTTTTTTTACAACATTATCCATTATACTCCCTTCTGTTCTGAATTTTTCCCCTCCTTCCCTCCACGCCTTCCCTCAACTAGATGGGAGCTATTCCCATACATATTAAATATCTTATACTATATCCTAGGTACAATATATATGTGCAGAACCGAATTTTGTTGTTGTTGCAAAGGAAGAATTGTATTCAGAAGGTAAAAATAATCTGGGAAGAAAAACAACAACAACAAAAAATGGATATAAAATGCTCACAGTTTACACTCATTTCCCAGTGTTCATTTTCTGTGTGTAGCTGATTCTGTCCATCATTGATCAAATGGAATTGAATTAGATCTTCTTTACGTTGAAGATATCCACTTCCATCAGAATACATCCTCACACAGTATCATTATTGAAGTGTACAATGATCTCCTAGTTCTGCTCGTTTAACTCAGCATCAGTTGATGTAAGTCTCTCCAAGCCTCTCTGTATTCCTCCTATTGGTCATTTCTTATAGAACAATAATATTCCATAACATTCATATACCTTGATTAACCCAACTATTCTCCAATTGATGGACATCCATTCATTTTCCAGTTTCTAGCCATTATAAAAAGGGCTGCCAAAAACATTTTGGCACATAAAGGTCCCTTACCCGGCTTTATTATTTCCTTGGGATATAAGTGCAGTAGTAACACTGCTAGGTCAAAGGGTATGCTTATTTTGATAACTTTTGGGGCATAATGCCAGATTATTATCCAGAATGGTTGATTTCTTTCACAACTCCACCAACAATGCATCAGTGTCCCAGTCCTATCGAAATATCAATTCCTTTTCTTACTTGTTCTTCTCTATTTCACATTCTATTGAGTCTAATTTTCCCTTTGTTACTTTTGCAGTTTGGGATATTATTGTTGATATCAATTCTCTCGTATTTGCTTCAAAGGAACTTTTTTGTACTATGCATTATCTTCTTTATATTTAATGCTGGATCAAAGGATTCTTAAGAGGAATCCTATTTAGCAGAAAGAGTGAATTGCAGAGAAATCTTCCAGTTATTCCCTTTGGAAAAATCCATGTCTTTGGATACTTGTTCTTTTCTATTTACCATTCGATTGAGTCTTGTTTTCTCTGTGATTCCTGTGCATTTTTGATCATGATATTTGATGTTAATTCTCTCGTATTTTCTTTACTGGAACTTTCTCTATACAATTCATTATCTTCTTTATATTTAAACTTTATAAAAGGTTTCATAACAGCAATCCTTTTTCAGTGTAAATAGTTTACATCCAAAGAAATGATCCAGTTATTCCCTTTCGAAAAAACAATTCCTTTTCAAACTTGTTCTTCTCTATTTCACATTCTATTGAGTCTAGTTTTCCCTTTGTTCCCTTTGCAGTTTGGGATATTATAGTTGGTATCAATTCTCTCATATTTGCTTCAATGAAACTTTTTGTGGACGATGCATTATCTTCTTTATATTTAAGCTGGATCAAAGGCTTCTTAACAGGAGTCCTATTAAGTGGAAAGAGTGAATTGCAGAAAAATCTTCCAGTTATTCCCTTTTGAAAAATCCATTCCTTTGGATACCTGTTCTTCTCTATTTCCCCTTCTTTGTAGCCAAGTTTTCCCTTTGATGTTAATTCTCTCACATTTGCTTCAATGGAACTTTCTGTACAAGTTGCATTAACCTCTTTATATTTAAAGCTTGATCAAAGGTTTCTTAACAGCCATCCTTTTCAGTCTAACAAGTTTTTGCCCAAAGCAATGTTCCGGTTATTTCCTGTTGAAGAAATAATTCCCTTACTTACTTGTTCTCCTCTATGTCACATTGTATTGAGTCTAATTTTCCCTTTGTTTGTTTTGCAGTTTGGGATATTATAGTTGAAATCAATTCTCTGGCATTTGCTAAAATAGAATTTTTGTGCACAATGAATTATCTTCTTTATATTTAAAGCTGTATCAAAGGATTCTTATACAGCTGAAAGGGTGAATATGCAGAGCAGTCTTCCAGTTATTCCCTTTTGAAAAGTCCATTCCTTTGCTTACTTGTTCTTCTCTATTACCCATTCTATTGAGTCTAGGTGTCGCTTTGTGTCCCTTGCATTTGGGATCGTTATACTTGATGTTAATTCTCTCCCATTTGCTTCAGTGGAACTTTCTGTACAAGTTGCATTAACTTCTTTATAATTAAAACTTGATCAAAGGTTTCGTAACAGCAATCCTTTTCAGTCATAAAATTTATGTCCAAAGAAATGATCCAGTTATTCCCTTTCGAAAAAACAATTCCCTTACTTACTTGTTTTTCTCTCTGTCACATGCTATTGATTCTAATTTTCCCTTTGTTTCTTTTGTAGTTTGGGTATTATAGTTGATATCAGTTCTCTGGCATTTGCTTCAATAGAATTTTTGTGCACAATGCCTTATGTTCTTTATATTTAAAGATGTATCAAAGCATTCTTAACAGGAGTCCTATTCAGCGGAAAGGGTGAATGTGCAGAGAAATTGTCCAGGTATTCCCTTTGGAAAAGCTATTCCTTTGGATACTTGTTCTTCTCCATTTCCCATTCTATTGGGTCTAAGTTTCCCTTAGTTTCCCTTCCATTTTGGATCATTATAATTGATGTTAATTCTCTCCCATTTGCTTCAATAGAACTTTTGGAAAAAGTTGCACTAACCTCTTAATATATTTATAACTGGATCAAAGGTTCTGTAACAGCAATCCTTTTCAGTCTAAAAAGTTTTTCTCCAAAGCAATGTTCCAGCTATTTCCTTTTGAAGAAAAAATTCACTTACTAACTTGTTCTCCTCTATGTCACATTCTATTGAGTCTAATTTTCCCTTTGTTTCTTTTGCAGTTTGGGATATTATAATTGATATCAATTCTCTTGTATTTACGTCAATAGAATTTTTGTGCACAATGCATTATTTTCTTTATACTTAAAGCTGTATCAAAGGATTCTTATTCAGCGGAAAGGATGAATGTGCAAGCAGTCTTCCAGTTATTCCCTTTTGCAAAGTCCATTCCTTTGCTTACTTGTTCTTTTCTATTACCGATTCAATTAGTCTAGGTTTCGATTTGTTTCCCTTGCATTTGGGATCATTATACTTGATGTTAATTCTCTCCCATTTGCTTCAGTGGAACTTTCTATATTAGGTGCATTATCATTTTTTATATTTAAAGCTTGTTCTAAGGTTTTGTAAAAGCAGTCCTTTGCTGTCTAAAAAGTTTTTGTCCAAAGCAATGATCCGGTTATTCCCTTAAGAAAAAACAATTCCTTTTCTTGCTGGTTCTCTATTTCACATTCTATTGAGTCTAGTTTTCCCATTGTTTCTTTTACAGTTTGGGATAATAGAGTTGATCCCAGTTCTCTCGTATTTACTTCATTGGAACTTTTTTGGTACAATGCATTACCTTCTTTATATTTAATGCTGGATCAAAGGATTCTTAACAGAATCCTATTCAGCGGAAAGAGAAAATCTTCCAGTTATTCCCTTTTAAAAAATTCATGCTTTTGGATACTTGTTCTCTATTTCCCCAAGTATTGAGTCATTTTCCCTTTAATTCCTGTGCACTTTCGATCCTTATAATTGATATTAATCCTCTCCCATTTTATTCAGTGGAACTTTCTGTAAATGATTCATTATCTTCTTTATTTTTAAAGCTTGATCAAAGGTTTTGAAACAGCAATCCTTTTCAGGCTAAAAAGTTTCTATCCAAAGCAATGTTCCAGTTATTCCCTTATGAAAAAACAATTCCTTTTCTTACTTGTGCTTCTCTACTTCACATTCTATTGAGTCTAGTTTTCCCTTTGTTTCTTTTGCAGTTGGGGATATTAGAGCTGATCCCAATTGACTCGTATTTGCATCAATGTAACTTTTTTGGTACAATGCATTACCTTCTTTATATTTAATGCTAGATGAAAGGATTCTTAACAGAATCCAATTCAGCAGAAAGAGTGAATTGCAGACAAATCTTCCAGTTATTCGCTTTTGAAAAATCCATGTCTTTGGATACTTGTGCTTCTCTATTTCGCCTTCTCTTGTGTCCACTTTTCCCTTTGATTCCTGTGCATTTTGGATCAATATAGTTGATGTTAATTCTCTCCCATTTGATTCAGTGGAACTTTCTGTACAAGGTGCATTATCATTTTTTATATTTAAAGCTTGATCTAAGGTTTTGTAAAAGCAGTCCTTTGCAGTCTAAAAAGTTTTTGTCCAAAGCAATGATCCGGTTATTCCCTTATGAAAAAAAAACAATTCCTTTTCTTAGTTGTTCTTCTCTATTTCACATTCTATTGAGTCTAGTTTTCCCTTTGTTTCTTTTGCAGTTTGGGATGTTGGAGTTGATACCAATTCTCTCGTATTTTCATCAATGGAACTTTTTGGGTACAATGCATTACCTTCTTTATATTTAATGCTAGAGCAAAGGATTCTTAAGAGAATCCTATTCAGCAGAAAGAAAGAATTGCAGACAAATCCTCCAGTTATTCCCTTTTGAAAAATTCAGACTTTTGGATACTCGTTCTCTATTTCCTCCTCTATTGAGTCGTTTTCCCTTTCATTCTTGTGCATTTTCGATCCTTATAATTGATGTTAATCCTCTCCCATTTTATTCAGTGGAACTTTCTGCAAATGATTCATTATCTTCTTTATATTTATAGCTTGATCAAAGGTTTTGTAACAGCAATCCTTTTCAGTCTAAAAAGTTTCTGTCCAAAGCAATGTTCTGGTTATTCCCATACTAAAAAACAATTCCTTTTCTTAGATGTTCTTCTCTACTCCACATTCTATTGAGTCTAGATTTAAATTGTTTCTTTTGCAGTTTGAGATGTTAGAGTTGATACCAATTCTCTCGTATTTTCATCAATGGAACTTTTTGGTACAATGCATTACCTTCTTTATAT
Source organism: Sminthopsis crassicaudata (assembly GCF_048593235.1). NCBI lineage: Eukaryota > Metazoa > Chordata > Mammalia > Dasyuromorphia > Dasyuridae > Sminthopsis > Sminthopsis crassicaudata. The sequence continues at coordinate 454,739,818 of NC_133617.1, forward strand.
TTAATGCTAGATCAAAGGAATTTTAACAGAATCCAATTCAGCAGAAAGAGTGAATTGCAGACAAATCTTCCAGTTATTCACTTTTGAAAAATCCATGTCTTTGGATACTTGTGCTTCTCTATTTCGCCTTCTATTGTGTCCACTTTTCCCTTTGATTCCTGTGCATTTTGGATCAATATAGTTGATGTTAATTCTCTCCCATTTGATTCAGTGGAACTTTCTGTACAAGGTGCATTATCATTTTTTATATTTAAAGCTTGATCTAAGGTTTTGTAAAAGCAGTCCTTTGCAGTTTAAAAAGTTTTTGTCCAAAGCAATGATCCAGTTATTCCCTTACGAAAAAACAATTCCTTTTCTTGCTGGTTCTCTATTTCACATTCTATTGAGTCTAGTTTTCCCTTTGTTTCTTTTGCAGTTTGGGATAATAGAGTTGATCCCAATTCTCTCGTATTTACTTCATTGGAACTTTTTTGGTACAATGCATTACCTTCTTTATATTTAATGTTGGATCAAAGGATTCTTAACAGAATCCTATTCAGCGGAAAGAGAGAATTGCAGACAAATCTTCCAGTTATTCCCTTTTAAAAAATTCATGCTTTTGGATACTTGTTCTCTATTTCCCCCTGTATTGAGTCGTTTTTCCTTTAATTCCTGTGCATTTTCGATCCTTATAATTGATATTAATCCTCTCCCATTTTATTCAGTGGAACTTTCTGTAAATGATTCATTATATTCTTTATTTTTAAAGCTTGATCAAAGGTTTTATAACAGCAATCCTTTTCAGTCTAAAAAGTTTCTGTCCAAAGCAATATTCTGGTTATTCCCATACTAAAAAACAATTCCTTTTCTTAGATGTTCTTTTCTACTCCACATTCTATTGAGTCTAGATTTAAATTGTTTCTTTTGCAGTTTGAGATGTTAGAGTTGATACCAATTCTCTCGTATTTTCATCAATGGAACTTTTTGGGTACAATGCATTACCTTCTTTATATTTAATGCTAGATCAAAGAAATCTTAACAGAATCCTATTTAGCGCAAAGAGCGAATTTCAGACAAATCATCCAGTTATTCCCTTTTGAAAATTTCCTGCCTTTAGACAATTGGTCTTCTCTACTTCCCCTTCTATTGAGTCAACTTTTCCCTTTGATTCCTGTGCATTTTGGATCCTTATATTGGGTATTAATTACCTCCAATTTGATTCAGTGTATTTTTCTATACAAAGTGCATTATCTTTTTTATATTTAAAGCTTGATCAAAGGTTTTTTAACAGCAATCCTTTGCAGTCTAAAAAATTTTTGTGCAAAGCAATGATCCGGTTATTCCCTTATGAAAAAACAATTCCTTTTCTTACTGTTTCTCTGTTTCACATTCTATTGAGTCTAATTTTCCCATTGTTTCTTTTACAGTTTGGGATATTGTAGTTGATACCCATTCTCTCGTATTTACTTCATTGGAACATTTTTGGTACAATGCATTACCTTCTTTATATTTAATGCTGAATCAAAGGATTCTTAACAGAATCCTATTCAGCAGAAAGAGAGAATTGCAGACAAATCTTCCAGTTATTCCCTTTTAAAAAATTCATGCTTTTGGATTCTTGTTCTCTATTTCCCCAAGTATTGAGTCGTTTTCCCTTTGATTTCTGTGCATTTTCGATCCTTATAGTTGATGTTAATCATCTGCCATTTGATTCAGTGGGACTTTTTGTAAATGATTCATTATCTTCTTTATATTTAAAGCTTGATGAAAGGTTTTGTAACAGCAATCCTTTTCAGTCTAAAAAGTTTCTGTCCAAAGCAATGTTCCGGTGATTCCCATACTAAAAAACAATTCCTTTTCGTAGATGTTCTTCTCTACTCCACATTCTATTGAGTCTAGATTTAAATTGTTTCTTTTGCAGTTTGAGATGTTAGAGTTGATACCAATTCTCTCGTATTTTCATCAATGGAACTTTTTTGGTACAATTCATTACCTTAAAAATCCATGCCTTTGGATACTTGTGCTTCTCTATTTCGCCTTCTATTGTGTCCACTTTTCCCTTTGATTCCTGTGCATTTTGGATCAATATAGTTGATGTTAATTCTCTCCCATTTGATTCAGTGGAACTTTCTATACAAGGTGCATTATCATTTTTTATATTTAAAGCTTCAGCAAAGGTTTTGTAACAGCAATCTTTGCAGTCTAAAAAGTTTTTGTCCAAAGCAATGATCCGGTTATTCCCTTATGAAAAAAACAATTCCTTTTCTTAGTTGTTCTTCTCTATTTCACATTCTATTGAGTCTAGTTTTCCCTTTGTGTCTTTTGCAGTTGGGGATATTAGAGCTGATCCCAATTGACTCGTATTCGCATCAATGTAACTTTTTTGCTGCAATGCATTACCTTCTTTATATTTAATGCTAGATCAAAGGAATCTTAACAGAATCCAATTCAGCAGAAAGAGTGAATTGCAGACAAATCTTCCAGTTATTCGCTTTTGAAAAATCCATGTCTTTGGATACTTGTGCTTCTTCTCTATTTCGCCTTCTATTGTGTCCACTTTTCCCTTTGATTCCTGTGCATTTTGGATCAATATAGTTGATGTTAATTCTCTCCCATTTGATTCAGTGGAACTTTCTGTACAAGGTGCATTATCATTTTTTATATTTAAAGCTTGATCTAAGGTTTTGTAAAAGCAGTCCTTTGCAGTCTAAAAAGTTTTTGTCCAAAGCAATGATCCGGTTATTCCCTTATGAAAAAAAAACAATTCCTTTTCTTAGTTGTTCTTCTCTATTTCACATTCTATTGAGTCTAGTTTTCCCTTTGTTTCTTTTGCAGTTTGGGATGTTGGAGTTGATACCAATTCTCTCGTATTTTCATCAATGGAACTTTTTGGGTACAATGCATTACCTTCTTTATATTTAATGCTAGAGCAAAGGATTCTTAAGAGAATCCTATTCAGCAGAAAGAAAGAATTGCAGACAAATCCTCCAGTTATTCCCTTTTGAAAAATTCAGACTTTTGGATACTCGTTCTCTATTTCCTCCTCTATTGAGTCGTTTTCCCTTTCATTCTTGTGCATTTTCGATCCTTATAATTGATGTTAATCCTCTCCCATTTTATTCAGTGGAACTTTCTGCAAATGATTCATTATCTTCTTTATATTTATAGCTTGATCAAAGGTTTTGTAACAGCAATCCTTTTCAGTCTAAAAAGTTTCTGTCCAAAGCAATGTTCTGGTTATTCCCATACTAAAAAACAATTCCTTTTCTTAGATGTTCTTCTCTACTCCACATTCTATTGAGTCTAGATTTAAATTGTTTCTTTTGCAGTTTGAGATGTTAGAGTTGATACCAATTCTCTCGTATTTTCATCAATGGAACTTTTTGGTACAATGCATTACCTTCTTTATATTTAATGCTAGATCAAAGGAATTTTAACAGAATCCAATTCAGCAGAAAGAGTGAATTGCAGACAAATCTTCCAGTTATTCACTTTTGAAAAATCCATGTCTTTGGATACTTGTGCTTCTCTATTTCGCCTTCTATTGTGTCCACTTTTCCCTTTGATTCCTGTGCATTTTGGATCAATATAGTTGATGTTAATTCTCTCCCATTTGATTCAGTGGAACTTTCTGTACAAGGTGCATTATCATTTTTTATATTTAAAGCTTGATCTAAGGTTTTGTAAAAGCAGTCCTTTGCAGTTTAAAAAGTTTTTGTCCAAAGCAATGATCCAGTTATTCCCTTACGAAAAAACAATTCCTTTTCTTGCTGGTTCTCTATTTCACATTCTATTGAGTCTAGTTTTCCCTTTGTTTCTTTTGCAGTTTGGGATAATAGAGTTGATCCCAATTCTCTCGTATTTACTTCATTGGAACTTTTTTGGTACAATGCATTACCTTCTTTATATTTAATGTTGGATCAAAGGATTCTTAACAGAATCCTATTCAGCGGAAAGAGAGAATTGCAGACAAATCTTCCAGTTATTCCCTTTTAAAAAATTCATGCTTTTGGATACTTGTTCTCTATTTCCCCCTGTATTGAGTCGTTTTTCCTTTAATTCCTGTGCATTTTCGATCCTTATAATTGATATTAATCCTCTCCCATTTTATTCAGTGGAACTTTCTGTAAATGATTCATTATATTCTTTATTTTTAAAGCTTGATCAAAGGTTTTATAACAGCAATCCTTTTCAGTCTAAAAAGTTTCTGTCCAAAGCAATATTCTGGTTATTCCCATACTAAAAAACAATTCCTTTTCTTAGATGTTCTTTTCTACTCCACATTCTATTGAGTCTAGATTTAAATTGTTTCTTTTGCAGTTTGAGATGTTAGAGTTGATACCAATTCTCTCGTATTTTCATCAATGGAACTTTTTGGGTACAATGCATTACCTTCTTTATATTTAATGCTAGATCAAAGAAATCTTAACAGAATCCTATTTAGCGCAAAGAGCGAATTTCAGACAAATCATCCAGTTATTCCCTTTTGAAAATTTCCTGCCTTTAGACAATTGGTCTTCTCTACTTCCCCTTCTATTGAGTCAACTTTTCCCTTTGATTCCTGTGCATTTTGGATCCTTATATTGGGTATTAATTACCTCCAATTTGATTCAGTGTATTTTTCTATACAAAGTGCATTATCTTTTTTATATTTAAAGCTTGATCAAAGGTTTTTTAACAGCAATCCTTTGCAGTCTAAAAAATTTTTGTGCAAAGCAATGATCCGGTTATTCCCTTATGAAAAAACAATTCCTTTTCTTACTGTTTCTCTGTTTCACATTCTATTGAGTCTAATTTTCCCATTGTTTCTTTTACAGTTTGGGATATTGTAGTTGATACCCATTCTCTCGTATTTACTTCATTGGAACATTTTTGGTACAATGCATTACCTTCTTTATATTTAATGCTGAATCAAAGGATTCTTAACAGAATCCTATTCAGCAGAAAGAGAGAATTGCAGACAAATCTTCCAGTTATTCCCTTTTAAAAAATTCATGCTTTTGGATTCTTGTTCTCTATTTCCCCAAGTATTGAGTCGTTTTCCCTTTGATTTCTGTGCATTTTCGATCCTTATAGTTGATGTTAATCATCTGCCATTTGATTCAGTGGGACTTTTTGTAAATGATTCATTATCTTCTTTATATTTAAAGCTTGATGAAAGGTTTTGTAACAGCAATCCTTTTCAGTCTAAAAAGTTTCTGTCCAAAGCAATGTTCCGGTGATTCCCATACTAAAAAACAATTCCTTTTCGTAGATGTTCTTCTCTACTCCACATTCTATTGAGTCTAGATTTAAATTGTTTCTTTTGCAGTTTGAGATGTTAGAGTTGATACCAATTCTCTCGTATTTTCATCAATGGAACTTTTTTGGTACAATTCATTACCTTAAAAATCCATGCCTTTGGATACTTGTGCTTCTCTATTTCGCCTTCTATTGTGTCCACTTTTCCCTTTGATTCCTGTGCATTTTGGATCAATATAGTTGATGTTAATTCTCTCCCATTTGATTCAGTGGAACTTTCTATACAAGGTGCATTATCATTTTTTATATTTAAAGCTTCAGCAAAGGTTTTGTAACAGCAATCTTTGCAGTCTAAAAAGTTTTTGTCCAAAGCAATGATCCGGTTATTCCCTTATGAAAAAAACAATTCCTTTTCTTAGTTGTTCTTCTCTATTTCACATTCTATTGAGTCTAGTTTTCCCTTTGTGTCTTTTGCAGTTGGGGATATTAGAGCTGATCCCAATTGACTCGTATTCGCATCAATGTAACTTTTTTGCTGCAATGCATTACCTTCTTTATATTTAATGCTAGATCAAAGGAATCTTAACAGAATCCAATTCAGCAGAAAGAGTGAATTGCAGACAAATCTTCCAGTTATTCGCTTTTGAAAAATCCATGTCTTTGGATACTTGTGCTTCTTCTCTATTTCGCCTTCTATTGTGTCCACTTTTCCCTTTGATTCCTGTGCATTTTGGATCAATATAGTTGATGTTAATTCTCTCCCATTTGATTCAGTGGAACTTTCTATACAAGGTGCATTATCATTTTTTATATATAAAGCTTGATCTAAGGTTTTGTAAAAGCAGTCCTTTGCAGTCTAAAAAGTTTTTGTCCAAAGCAATGATCCAGTTATTCCCTTACGAAAAAACAATTCCTTTTCTTGCTGGTTCTCTATTTCACATTCTATTGAGTCTAGTTTTCCCTTTGTTTCTTTTGCAGTTTGGGATAATAGAGTTGATCCCAATTCTCTCGTATTTACTTCATTGGAACTTTTTTGGTACAATGCATTACCTTCTTTATATTTAATGCTGGATCAAAGGATTCTTAACAGAATCCTATTCAGCGGAAAGAGAGAATTGCAGAGAAATCTTCCAGTTATTCCGTTTGAAAAATTCATTCTTTGGATACTAGTTCCTCTCTACTTCCAATTCTATTGAGTCTATTGTTCCTGTTGTTTACTTTTCAATTGGCAACTTTATAGTTGATGTTAATTCTCTCTTATTTGCTTCAATGGAACTTTTTGGGCAAAATCCATCATGTTCTTTATACCTAAAGCTGATCAAAGGATTCTTAACAGGAATCCTATACACTGGAATGAGTGAATGTGCAGGCAATAGTTCCAGTTATTTTCTTTGAGAAAATCCATTCCTTTGGATACTTGTTCCTGTCTATTTCCCATTCTATTGAGTCTAGTTTTCCCTTTGTTTCCTCTTCAATGGGCAACTTTATAGTTGATGTTAATTCTCTCTTTTATGCTTCAATGGAACTTTTAAAGCAAAATCCATCATCTTCTTTATACCTAAAGCTGATCTAAGGATTCTTAAGAGGGATCGATACAGTGGAATGAGTCAATGTGCAAGCAATAGTTCTAGTTATTTCCTTTGGGAACATCCATTCCTTTGGATACTTGTCCCTCTCTATTTCCAATTCTATTGAGTCTAGTGTTCCTGATGTTTCCTTTTCAATTGGGAACTTTATAGTTGATGTTAATTCTCTCCTATTTGGTTCAACTGGACTTTCTGTACAAGATGCATTATGTTCTGTACATCTAAAGCTGATCAAAGGATTCTTAACAGGGATCGATACAATGGAATGAGTGAATGTGCAGGCAATAGTTCTAGTTATTTCCTTTGGGAACATCCATTCCTTTGTATACTTGTTCCTCTCTATTTCCCATTCTATTGAGTCTAGTTTTCCCTTTGTTTCCTTTGCATTTAGGAACATTATAGTTGATGATAATTCTCTCCTATTGGCTTCAATGGAACATTTTGGGCAAAATCCATCATCTTCTTTATATCTAAAGCTTATCAAAGGATTCTTAACAGGAATCCTATACAGTGGAATAAGTGAATGTGCAGACAATAGTTCCAGTTATTCCCTTTGGTAAAATCCATTACTTTGGATACTTGTTCCTCTCTATTTCCCATTCTATTGAGTCTTGTGTTCCTGTTGTTTCCTCTTCAATTGGGAACTTTATAGTTGATGTTAATTCTCTCCTATTTCCTTCAACAGGACTTCCTGTACAAGATGCATTATGTTCTGTATATCTAAAGCTGTTCAAAGGATTCTTAACAGGAATCCTATACAGTGGAATGAGTCAATGTGTAGGCAATAGTTCTAGTTATTTTTTTTTAATTTTTTTATTATATATATATATATATATATATATATATATATATATATATTTTATAATATTATCCCTTGTATTCATTTTTCCAAATTACCTCCCCTCCCTCTATTCCCTCCCCCCGATGACAGGCAATCCCATACATTTTACATGTGTTACAATATAGTCTAGGTACAATACATGTGTGTGAATATCATTTTCTTGTTGCACAATAAACATTAGAATCCGAAGGTACAAGCAACATGGGCAGACAGATATTAGTGCTAACAATTTACATTCACTTCCCAGTCTTTCTTCTCTGGGTGTAGCTACCTCTGTCCATCATTGATCAACTGGAATTGAGCTGGTTTTTCTTTATGTTGAAGATTTCCACTTCCATCAGAATACATCCTCATATAGTATTGTTGTTGAAGTGTACAGTGATCTTCTGGTTCTGCTCATTTCACTCAGCATCAGTTGATTTAAGTTTCTCCAGGCCTCTCTGTATTCCTCCTGCTGGTCATTTCTTACAGAGCAATAATATTCCATAACCTTCATATACCACAATTTACCCAACCATTCTCCAACTGATGGACATCCATTCATCTTCCAATTTCTAGCTACAACAAAAAGAGCTGCCACAAACATTTTGGCACATATATGTCTCTTTCCGCTCTTTAGTATTTCTTTGGGATATAATCCCAGTAGTAGCGCTGCTGGGTCAAAGGGTATGCACAGTTTGATAACTTTTTGGGCATAATTCCAGATTGCTCTCCAGAATGGCTGGATTCTTTCGCAACTCCACCAGCAATGTATTAGTTTCCCAATTTCCCCACATCCCCTCCAACATTTATCATTATTTGTTCCTGTCATCTTAGCCAATCTGACTGGTGTGTAGTGGTATCTCAGAGTGGTCTTAATTTGAATTTCTCTGATCAGTAGTGATTTGGAACACTCTTTCATATGAGTGGAAATAGTTTCAATTTCTTCCTCTGAGAATTGTCTGTTCATATCCTTTGACCATTTATCAATTGGAGAATGGTTCGGTTTCTTATAAATTAGGGTCAGTTCTCTATATATTTTGGAAATGAGACCTTTGTCAGAACCTTTGTTTTTAAAAATATTTTCCCAATTTGTTACTTCCCTTCTAATCTTGTTTGCATTAGTATTATTTGTACAGAAACTTTTTAGTTTGATGTAATCAAAATCTTCTATTTTGTGATCAATAATGATCTCTAGTTCTCCTCTGGTCATAAATTCCTTCCTCCTCCACAAGTCTGAGAGGTAGATTATCCTCTGTTCCTCTAATCTATTTATTATCTCCCTCTTTATGCCTAAATCATGGACCCATTTTGATCTTATCTTGGTATATGGTGTTAAGTGTGGATCCATATCTAATTTCTGCCATACTAATTTCCAGTTTTCCCAACAGTTTTTTCCAAATAATGAATTTTTATCCCTAATGTTGGAATCTTTGGGTTTGTCAAAGATTAGATTGCTATAGATGTGCCCTTTTTTGTCCTTTGTATTTAATCTGTTCCACTGATCTACCGGTCTATTTCTTAGCCAATACCAAATGGTTTTGGTGACTGCTGCTATATAATATAGCTTTAGATCAGGTACACTTAGACCACCTTCCTCTGAGTTTTTTTTCATTAGTTCCCTTGCAATTCTCGACCTTTTATTCTTCCATATGAATTTTGTTGTTATTTTTTCTAGGTCATTGAAATAGTTTCTTGGGAGTCTGATTGGTATAGCACTAAATAAATAGATTAGTTTGGGGAGTATTGTCATCTTTATTATATTCGCTCGGCCTATCCAAGAGCACTGAATGTCTTTCCAATTATTTAAATCTGATTTTATTTTTGTGGCAAGTGTTTTGTAATTTTTCTCATATAATTCCTGACTTTTCTTTGGTAGATGGATTCCCAAATATTTTATACTCTCAACACTTGTTTGGAATGGAATTTCTCTTTGTATCTCTTGCTGTTGCATTTTGTTAGTGTTATATAAAAATGCCAAGGATTTATGTGGATTTATTTTGTATCCTGCCACTTTGCTGAAATTTTGAATTATTTCTAATAGCTTTTTAGCAGAGTCTTTGGGGTTCTCTAAGTATACCATCATGTCATCTGCAAAAAGTGATAGTTTAATTTCCTCATTTCCTACTCTAATTCCTTGAATCTCTTTCTCGGCTCTTATTGCCGAGGCTAGCGTTTCTAGTACTATATTGAATAGTAATGGTGATAGTGGGCAACCTTGTTTCACTCCTGATCTTACTGGGAAAGGTTGCAGTTTATTTCTATTGCATATTATGCTTACTGAAGGTCTTAAATATATGCTCCTGATTATTCTAAGGAATAGTCCATTTATTCCTATACTCTCAAGAGTTTTTAGTAGGAATGGATGTTGGATTTTGTCAAATGCTTTTTCTGCATCTATTGAGATGATCATATGGTTCTTATCAATTTGATTATTAATGTGGTCAATTATATTAATAGTTTTCCTAATATTAAACCAGCCCTGCATTCCTGGAATAAATCCTACTTGATCATAGTGTATTATCTTGGAGATGATTTTCTGAAGTCTTTTTGCTAATATCTTATTTAAGATTTTAGCATCAATATTCATTAAGGAGATTTGTCTATAATTTTCTTTCTCAGTTTTCGATCTACCTGGTTTAGGTATCAGTACCATGTCTGTGTCATAAAAGGAGTTTGGTAGGACTCCTTCATCCCCTATTTTTTCAAATAATTTATATAACACTGGGGCTAATTGTTCTTTAAATGTTTGGTAGAATTCACATGTGAATCTATCTGGCCCTGGGGATTTTTTCCTGGGGAGTTGATTAATAGCTTGTTCTATTTCTTTTTCTGAAATGGGACTATTTAAGCAATTTATCTCCTCCTCTGTTAATCTAGGGAGCCTATATTTTTGGAGGAAGTCATCCATTTCACTTAAGTTATCAAATTTATTGGCATAAAGTTGGGCAAAGTAACTCCTTATTATTTCTCTAATTTCCTCTTCATTGGTGGAAAGATCCCCCTTTTCATTTGTAAGACTATCAATTTGATTTTCCTCTTTCTTTTTTTTGATCAAATTTACCAAAGGTTTATCTCTTTTATTGGCTTTTTCATAAAACCAACTCTTGGTTTTATTTATTAATTCAATAGTTTTTTTACTTTCAATTTTATTGATTTCTCCTTTTAATTTTTGTATTTCAAGTTTAATTTTTGGTTGGGGGTTTATAATTTGGTCTTTTTCTAGCCTTTTAAGTTGTAAGCCCAATTCGTTAATCTTCTCTTTCTCAATTTTCTTCAAATAAGCCTCTAAAGATATAAAATTTCCCCTTATTACTGCTTTAGCTGCATCCCAAAGATTTTGATATGATGTCTCATCATTGTCATTATCTTGGGTGAAATTGTTAATTGTTTCTATAATTTGCTCTTTCACCCAGTCATTCTTTACGATGAGATTATTCAGTTTCCAATTACTTTTTGGTCTATTTACCCCTAACTTTTTACTGAATGTAGCTTTTATTGCATTGTGATCTGAGAAGAAGGCATTTATTATTTCTGCCTTCCTACATTTAATTTTGAGATCTTTATGTCTTAATATATGGTCAATTTTTGTATAGGATCCATGAACTGCTGAGAAGAAAGTATATTCCTTCCTATTGCCATTCAGTTTTCTCCAGAGGTCTATCATACCTAGTTTTTCTAATATTCTATTTACTTTTTTAATTTCTTTCTTGTTTGTTTTGTGGTTTGATATGTCTAAATCTGAGAGTGCAAGGTTGAGATCTCCCACTATTATAGTTTTACTGTCTATTTCTTCTTGCAGTTCTCTTAACTTTTCCTTTAGAAAGTTAGATGCTATACCACTTGGTGCATATATGTTTAGTATTGATATGGCTTCATTATTTATGCTACCTTTCAGCAGGATATAGTTTCCTTCCTTATCTTTTTTAAGGAGATCTACTTCTGCTTTTGCTTGATCTGAGATAAGGATAGCTACCCCTGCTTTTTTGGCTTTACCTGAAGCATAATAGGCTCTGTTCCAACCTTTTACCTTTATTCTGTATGTATCTCCCTGCTTTAAGTGTGTTTTTACTGTAGGCAACATATTGTAGGGTTCTGCTTTTTGATCCAATCTGCTATCCGTCTCCGTTTGATGGGATCGTTCATCCCATTTACATTTACAGTTAAAATTACTAATTCTGTATTTCCTGCCATCGTATTATCCCCAGATTATGATTTTTTCCCTTGACCCCCCTGATCCCCCTTCCCGATATTTAATTTACAGACCCCCCTTGTGACGCGCAACCCTCCCTCTTTTTTTTTTTTTTTTTTTTAGGATGCCTCCCCCCTCCCTCCAAGTCCCTTCACTTATTCTCCTTTTCCTTTTCCCTTTTCCTCTCCCCCCTTTTAATGAGGTGAGAGAAAATTCTCTGAAAAACAAATATGTTAATTATTTACTCTTTGAGCCTCTCCTGATGAGAGTAAGATTCACACAATGATTCTCCCCCTCACTAAGTTCCCTCTGATATGGTGTATTTTCTATGCCTCTTCCTGGGATGTAGTTTCCCTCTTTTTATCACTCCTTCCCCTTTTTCTGAACCGACCTCCTTCCCTTTACTACACCCCCCCTTTTTTCTTTTATATCAGTAAAATCAAATTATCCTTGAGTATTTTTTATATACCCACAACAGAGTTACAGTTCTCAAGGGTTCTGTGTACCTTTTTCTGTTTCTCTTCAGTCTTGTGGATGTAGATCAAATTTTTTGTTTAAGTCTGGTTTTTTTCTTAGAAACATATAGAATTCCTCTGTTTCATTGAATGACCATCTTCTTCCATGGAAAAAGATGCTAAACTTAGCTGGGTAGTTCATTCTTGGTTGCAGTCCCTGATCTTTTGCCTTACAGAATATCAGGTTCCAGGCCCTTCTATCTTTTAATGTGGAGGCAGCCAGATCTTGTGTGACCCTTATTGTGGCACCTTGGTATTTAAATTGTTTTTTTCTAGCTGCTTGCAGGATTTTCTCCTTTGTGTGGTAATTCTGCAGCTTAGCCACTATATTTCGTGGTGTTCTTTTTTTAGGGTCTATTTCAGAAGGAGTTCGATGAATTCTTTCCACATCTACTTTCCCTTCTGTTTCTATTATCTCTGGACAGTTCTCCTTGATAATTTCCTGTAAAATAGAATCTAGGCTCTTTTTTTGGTCATAGTTTTCTGGAAGTCCAATAATCCGCAGATTATCTCTCCTAGATCTATTTTCCAGGTCTATAGATTTTCCCAGTAAGTATTTGACGTTGTTCTCCAGCTTCTCATTTTTTTTTTTTTTTTGTTTTGTTTGACTGATTCTTGGGTTCTCTGTGAATCATTCATTTCTATTTGTTCCATCCTGACTTTTAAGGAGTTATTTTCTTCTTTCACAGTTTTTAGTTCTTTTTGTAAATGCCCAATTTCGTTTTTAAATGAATTATTTTGCTCTATTGAATTTTTTTCCATTTCCCTAATTTTTTTTTTTTGAGAATTATTTTCTTTTTCCAATTCAGAAATTCTATTTTCTTGAGACTTTTTTATCTTTTCCAATTCAGAAATCCTACTTTCCTGTGTTTTTTTTAACCTTTTCTAATTCATAAATTTTGTTTCCCTGCATCTCCTGTGAATTCTTTATTTTTTCCAACTCCAATTTCAGGACGTTGTTATTCTCTATCATAGCTTCCCTTTCCTTTCCCCATTTTTCTTCAATCTCCCTCAATTTTTTAAGAGTTTCTTCTAGGAGAGAGTTATGTGATGGGGGGCAGGGATCGTTCCCCTTTGGGTTGTTATCTGCTGTCTCTGCTGTTAACTTCCTCGGGGTTGGATACCCGCTCTTTCTCTGTATAGAAGGAATCTATGGTTTTTCTAGCTTTTTTGCTCATATTTAAAAAAATCTTTTGGGGTCTGTCCCTGGGATAGGAAATTATTTATTTACTTCTTTACCAGCTTCCTCCCACAGACCAGATGGATCCAGCGGCTCCTGCGCCTGAGCTAAGATAGAGCTCTGGGAGAGAGTTCCCCACCCCCTCCCTGGAAGTGCCTCAGAGGTGATTAGCACTACTGTGCTTCATGGGCGTAGAATAGTAAAGACAGCACAAAGCTCAGCCTATGTGTCCGGGTGGGGAGTGGATGTCTGCAGCAGGTGACGTGAGAAGCCCCTGTGCTCAAACTGGAAGTGTCTGCCAGAAACCACGGTCCCTACTTCAAAGGTTCCGCTTCTCTGGGACTTCCTGGAGCTGAGTTCCACTCCCTCCAGCTAAGCTAGGCAGTGTGTGTTGCCTTGGGCCGTATCCACCCACTTGTCAATCTCTTAACTATTCTCAGGAGGTAGCTGAGGCCACACCCCCTGGGGCCGAGATCTGCTGAGTCACCTCCAGGGTCCTGGGAAAGTCTAATCTGAGTTTTAAAATATTTTGGCTTTCTCTTCTGGACTGCTAAATAATTAGTAGAGAAGAGCTAACAGCCTGTGCCAGATTCCTTTACCTCAGCGGCTTCTCTGATCCCAGAGCCCTTCCCAGCGCAATGGGCACAGTGTGCCACTACCCCACCGTCTGTGCTGGTCTCTCTTATTCCTCCCCTGAGAACTGACCTTTCCTGTTGAAACTCCAGATTCTCTTCAGCTGGAAAGTCGTGCTTCCAGTCCTTATGTTATCTATCAGTCCTGAGCTAATTCTGAGACTTAATTTATCTAATTGGTTGTGAGGGAGTGAGGACGTTCACAGAAACGTGTGTTTCTTCTCCGCCATCTTGGCTCCGCCCCCTGATCAAAGGATTCTTAAAAGGAATCTTATACAGTGGAATGAGACAATGTGCAGGCAATACTTCTAGTTATTTCCTATCGGAACATCCATTCCTTTGGATACTTGTTCCTCTCTATTTCCAATTCTATTGAATCTTTTGTTCCTCTTGTTTCCTCTTCAATTGGGAACTTTATTGTTGATGTTAATTCTCTCCTATTTGCTTCAACAGGACTTTCCGTACAAGATGCATTATGTTCTGTATATCTAAAGCTGATCAAAGGATTCTTAACAGGGATCGATACAGTGGAATGAGCGAATGTGCAGGCAACAGTTCCAGTTATTTCCTTTCGGAAAATCCATTCCTTTGGATACTTGTTCCTCTCTATTTCCCATTCTATTGAGTCTAGTTTTCCCTTTGTTTCCTTTTCATTTGGGAACATTATAGTTGATGACAATTCTCTCCTATTGACTTCAATGGAACTTTTTAGGCAAAATCCATCATCTTCCTTATATCTAAAGCCGATCAAAGTATTCTTAACAGGGATCGATACAGTGGAATGAGTGAATGTGCAGGCAACAGTTCCAGTTATTTCTTTGGGGAATATCCATTCCTTTGGCAACTAATTCCTCTCTATTTCCCATTCTATTGAGTCTAGTTTTCCCTTTCTTTCTTTTGTATTAAGGAACATTATACTTGAAGATAATTCTCTCCTACTGGCTTTAATGGAATCTTTTGGGGAAAATCCATCATCTTCTTTATATCTAAATCTGATCAAAGGATTCTTAACAGGAATCCTAAACAGTGGAATGAGTGAATGTGAAGGCAATAGTTCCAGTTATTTACTTTGGGAAAATCCATTCCTTTGGATACTTGTTCCTCTCTATTTCCAATTCTATTAAGTCTTGTGTTCCTCTTGTTTCCTCTTCAATTGGGTAATTTATAGTTGATGTTAATTCTCTCCTATTTGCTTCAACAGGACTTTACGTACAAGATGCATTATGTTCTATATATCTAAATCTGATCAAAGGATTCTTAACAGGAATCCTATACAGTGGAATGAGTGAATATGCAGACAATAGTTCCAGTTATTTCCTTTGGGAAAATCCACTCCTTTGGATACTTGTTCCTCTCAACTTCCCATTCTATTGAGTCTAGTTTTCCCTTTGTTTCTTTTGCATTTAGGAACATTATAGTTGATGATAATTCTGTCCCATTGGCTTCAATGGAACATTTTAGGCAAAATCCATCATCTTCTTTATATCTAAATGTGATCAAAGGATTCTTAACACGAATTCTATACAGTGGAATGAGTGAATGTGCAAGCAATATTTCCAGTTATTTCCTTTGGGAAAATCCATTCCTTTGGATACTTGTTCCTCTCTATTTCCCATTCTATTGAGTCTTGTGTTCCTCTTGTTTCCTCTTCAATTGGGAACTTTATAGTTGATGTTAATTATCTCCTATTTGCTTCAACAGGACTTTCCGTACAAGATGCATTATGTTCTGTATATCTAAAGCTGATCAAAGGAATCTTAACAGGAATCCTCTACAGTGGAATGAGACAATGTGCAGGCAATAGTTCTAGTTATATCCTTTGGGAACATTCTTTCCTTTGGATACTTGTTCCTCTCTATTCCCAATTCTATTGAATCTTGTGTTCCTCTTGTTTCCTTTTCATTTGGGAACTTTTTTGTTGATGTTAATTCTCTCCTATTTGCTTCAACAGGACTTTCTGTACAAGATGCATTATGTTCTGTATATCTAAAGCTGATCAAAGGATTCTTAACAGGGATCGATACAGTGGAATGAGCGAATGTGCAGGCAACAGTTCCAGTTATTTCCTTTCGGAAAATCCATTCCTTTGAATACTTGTTCTTCTCTATTTCCCATTCTATTGAGTCTAGTTTTCCCTTTGTTTCCTTTTCATTTAGGAACATTATAGTTGATGATAATTCTCTCCTATTGGCTTCAATGGAACTTTTTGGGCAAAATCCATCATCTTCCTTATATGTAAAGCTGATCAAAGGATTCTTAACAGGGATCGATACAGTGGAATGAGTGAATGTGCAGGCAATAGTTCCAGTTATTTCCTTTGGGAAAATCCATTCCTTTGGATACTAGTTACTCTCTATTTCCCATTCTATTGAGTCTAGTTTTCCCTTTGTTTCCTTTGCATTTAGGACCATTGTAGTTGAAGATAATTCTCTCCTATTGGCTTCAATGGAACATTTTGGGCAAAATTCATCATCTTCTTTATATCTAAATCTGATCAAAGGATTCTTAACAGGAATCATATACAGTGGAATGAGTAAATGTGCAGGCAATAGTTCCAGTTATTTCCTTTGGTAAAATCCATTCCTTTGGATACTAGTTCCTCTCTATTTCCCATTCTATTGAGTCTAGTTTTCCCTTTGTTTCCTTTGCATTAAGGAACATTATACTTGAAGATAATTCTCTCCTATTGGCTTCAATGGAACTTTTTGGGCAAAATACATCACCTTCCTTATATCTAAAGCTGATCAAAAGATTCTTTATATATATATATATATATATATATATATATATATATATTTTATAATATTATCCCTTGTATTCATTTTTCCAAATTACCCCCCCTCCCTCTATTCCCTCCCCCCGACGACAGGCAATACCATACATTTTACATGTGTTACAATATAATCTAGGTACAATACATGTGTGCGAATATCATTTTCTTGTTGCACAATAAACATTAGAATCCGAAGGTACATGCAACCTGGGCAGACAGATATTAGTGGTAACAATTTTCATTCCCCTCCCAGTGTTTCTTCTCTGGGTGTAGCTACCTCTGTCCATCATTGATCAACTGGAAGTGAGTTGGATCTTCTTTATGTTCAAGATTTCCACTTCCATCAGAGTACATCCTCATACAATATTGTTGTTGAAGTGTACAGTGATCTTCTGGTTCTGCTCATTTCACTCAGCATCAGTTGATTTAAGTCTCTCCAGGCCTCTCTATATTCCTCCTGCTGGTCATTTCTTACAGAGCAATAATATTCCATAACCTTCATATACCACAATTTACCCAACCATTCTCCAACTGATGGACATCCATTCATCTTCCAGTTTCTAGCTACAACAGAAAGAGCTGCCACAAACATTTTGGCACATATATGTCTCTTTCCGCTCTTTAGTATTTCTTTGGGATATAATCCCAGTAGTAGCGCTGCTGGGTCAAAGGGTATGCACAGTTTGATAACTTTTTGGGCATAATTCCAGATTGCTCTCCAGAATGGCTGGATTCTTTCACAACTCCACCAGCAATGTATTAGTGTCCCAATTTCCCCACATCCCCTCCAACATTTGTCATTATTTGTTCCTGTCATCTTAGCCAATCTGACAGGTTTGTAGTGGTATCTCAGAGTGGTCTTAATTTCATTTCTCTGATCAGTAGTGATTTTGAACACTCTTTCATGTGAGTGGATATAGTTTCAATTTCTTCCTCTGAGAATTGTCTGTTCATATCCTTTGACCATTTATCAATTGGAGAATGGTTCGGTTTCTTATAAATTAGGGTCAGTTCTCTATATATTTTGGAAATGAGACCTTTGTCAGAACCTTTGTTTTTAAAAATATTTTCCCAATTTGTTACTTCCCTTCTAATCTTGTTTGCATTAGTATTATTTGTACAGAAACTTTTTAGTTTGATGTAATCAAAATCTTCTATTTTGTGATCAATAATGATCTCTAGTTCTCCTCTGGTCATAAATTCCTTCCTCCTCCACAAGTCTGAGAGGTAGATTATCCTCTGTTCCTCTAATCTATTTATTATCTCCCTCTTTATGCCTAAATCATGGACCCATTTTGATCTTATCTTGGTATATGGTGTTAAGTGTGGATCCATATCTAATTTCTGCCATACTAATTTCCAGTTTTCCCAACAGTTTTTTCCAAATAATGAATTTTTATCCCTAATGTTGGAATCTTTGGGTTTGTCAAAGATTAGATTGCTATAGATGTACCCTTTTTTGTCCTTTGTATCTAATCTGTTCCACTGATCTACCGGTCTATTTCTTAGCCAATACCAAATGGTTTTGGTGACTGCTGCTATATAATATAGCTTTAGATCAGGTACACTTAGACCACCTTCCTCTGAGTTTTTTTTCATTAGTTCCCTTGCAATTCTCGACCTTTTATTCTTCCATATGAATTTTGTTGTTATTTTTTCTAGGTCATTAAAATAGTTTCTTGGGAGTCTGATTGGTATAGCACTAAATAAATAGATTAGTTTGGGGAGTATTGTCATCTTTATTATATTCGCTCGGCCTATCCAAGAGCACTGAATGTCTTTCCAATTATTTAAATCTGATTTTATTTTTGTGGCAAGTGTTTTGTAATTTTTCTCATATAATTCCTGACTTTTCTTTGGTAGATGGATTCCCAAATATTTTATACTCTCAACATTTGTTTGGAATGGAATTTCTCTTTGTATCTCTTGCTGTTGCATTTTGTTAGTGATATATAAAAATGCCGAGGATTTATGTGGATTTATTTTGTATCCTGCCACTTTGCTGAAATTTTGAATTATTTCTAGTAGCTTTTTAGCAGAGTCTTTGGGGTTCTCTAAGTATACCATCATGTCATCTGCAAAAAGTGATAGTTTAATTTCCTCATTTCCTACTCTAATTCCTTGAATCTCTTTCTCGGCTCTTATTGCCGAGGCTAGCGTTTCTAGTACTATATTGAATAGTAATGGTGATAGTGGGCAACCTTGTTTCACTCCTGATCTTACTGGGAAAGGTTGCAGTTTATTTCTATTGCATATTATGCTTACTGACGGTCTTAAATATATACTCCTGATTATTCTAAGGAATAATCCATTTATTCCTATACTCTCAAGAGTTTTTAGTAGGAATGGATGTTGGATTTTGTCAAATGCTTTTTCTGCATCTATTGAGATGATCATATGGTTCTTATTAATTTGATTATTAATATGGTCAATTATATTAATAGTTTTCCTAATATTAAACCAGCCCTGCATTCCTGGAATAAATCCTACTTGATCATAGTGTATTATCTTGGAGATGATTTTCTGAAGTCTTTTTGCTAATATCTTATTTAAGATTTTAGCATCAATATTCATTAAGGAGATTGGTCTATAATTTTCTTTCTCAGTTTTCGATCTACCAGGTTTAGGTATCAGTACCATGTCTGTGTCATAAAAGGAGTTTGGTAGGACTCCTTCATCCCCTATTTTTTCAAATAATTTATATAACATTGGGGCTAATTGTTCTTTAAATGTTTGGTAGAATTCACATGTGAATCCATCTGGCCCTGGGGATTTTTTCCTGGGGAGTTGATTAATAGCTTGTTCTATTTCTTTTTCTGAAATGGGACTATTTAAGCAATTTATCTCCTCCTCTGTTAATCTAGGGAGCCTATATTTTTGGAAGAAGTCATCCATTTCACTTAAGTTATCAAATTTATTGGCATAAAGTTGGGCAAAGTAACTCCTTATTATTTCTCTAATTTCCTCTTCATTGGTGGAAAGATCCCCCTTTTCATTTGTAAGACTATCAATTTGATTTTCCTCTTTCTTTTTTTTGATCACATTTACCAAAGGTTTATCTATTTTATTGGCTTTTTCATAAAACCAACTCTTGGTTTTATTTATTAATTCAATAGTTTTTTTACTTTCAATTTTATTGATTTCTCCTTTTAATTTTTGTATTTCAAGTTTAATTTTTGGTTGGGGGTTTATAATTTGGTCTTTTTCTAGCCTTTTAAGTTGTAAGCCCAATTCGTTAATCTTCTCTTTCTCAATTTTCTTCAAATAAGCCTCTAAAGATATAAAATTTCCCCTTATTACTGCTTTAGCTGCATCCCAAAGATTTTGATATGATGTCTCATCATTATCATTATCTTGGGTGAAATTGTTAATTGTTTCTATAATTTGCTCTTTCACCCAGTCATTCTTTAAGATGAGATTATTCAGTTTCCAATTACTTTTTGGTCTATTTACCCCTAACTTTTTACTGAATGTAGCTTTTATTGCATTGTGATCTGAGAAGAAGGCATTTATTATTTCTGCCTTCCTACATTTAATTTTGAGATCTTTATGTCCTAGTATATGGTCAATTTTTGTATAGGATCCATGAACTGCTGAGAAGAAAGTATATTCCTTCCTATTGCCATTCAGTTTTCTCCAAAGGTCTATCATACCTAGTTTTTCTAATGTTCTATTTACTTTTTTAATTTCTTTCTTGTTTGTTTTGTGGTTTGATTTGTCTAAATCTGAGAGTGCAAGGTTGAGATCTCCCACTATTATAGTTTTACTGTCTATTTCTTCTTGCAGTTCTCTTAACTTTTCCTTTAGAAAGTTAGATGCTATACCACTTGGTGCATATATGTTTAGTATTGATATGGCTTCATTATTTATGCTACCTTTCAGCAGGATATAGTTTCCTTCCTTATCTTTTTTAAGGAGATCTACTTCTGCTTTTGCTTGATCTGAGATAAGGATAGCTACCCCTGCTTTTTTGGCTTTACCTGAAGCATAATAGGCTCTGTTCCAACCTTTTACCTTTACTCTGTATGTATCTCCCTGCTTTAAGTGTGTTTCCTGTAGGCAACATATTGTAGGGTTCTGCTTTTTGATCCAATCTACTATCCGTCTCCGTTTGATGGGATCGTTCATCCCATTTACATTTACAGTTAAAATTACTAATTCTGTATTTCCTGCCATCGTATTATCCCCAGATTATGCTTTTTTCCCTTGACCCCCCTGATCCCCCTTCCCGATATTTAATTTACAGACCCCCCTTGTGACGCACAACCCTCCCTCTTTTTTTTTTTTTTTTTTTTAGGATCCCTCCCCCCTCCCTCCAAGTACCTTCACTTATTCTCCTTTTCCTTTTCCCTTTTCCTCTCCCCCCTTTTAATGAGGTGAGAGAAAATTCTCTGAAAAACAAATATGTTAATTATTTACTCTTTGAGCCTCTTCTGATGAGAGTAAGATTCACACAATGATTCTCCCCCTCACTAAGTTCCCTCAGATATGGTGTATTTTCTATGTCTCTTCCTGGGATGTAGTTTCCCTCTTTTTATCACTCCTTCCCCTTTTTCTGAACCGACCTCCTTCCCTTTACTACACCCCCCCTTTTTTTCTTTTATATCAGTAAAATCAAATTATCCTTGAGTATTTTTTATATACCCACAACAGAGTTACAGTTCTCAAGGGTTCTGTGTACCTTTTTCTGTTTCTCTTCAGTCTTGTGGATGTAGATCAAATTTTTTGTTTAAGTCTGGTTTTTTTCTTAGAAACATATAGAATTCCTCTGTTTCATTGAATGACCATCTTCTTCCATGGAAAAAGATGCTAAACTTAGCTGGGTAGTTCATTCTTGGTTGCAGTCCTTGATCTTTTGCCTTTCGGAATATCAGGTTCCAGGCCCTTCTATCTTTTAATGTGGAGGCAGCCAGATCTTGGGTGACCCTTATTGTGGCACCTTGGTATTTAAATTGTTTTTTTCTAGCTGCTTGCAGGATTTTCTCCTTTGTGTGGTAATTCTGCAGCTTAGCCACTATATTCCGTGGTGTTCTTTTTTTAGGGTCTATTTCAGAAGGAGTTCGATGAATTCTTTCCACATCTACTTTCCCTTCTGTTTCTATTATCTCTGGACAGTTCTCCTTGATAATTTCCTGTAAAATAGAATCTAGGCTCTTTTTTTGGTCATAGTTTTCTGGAAGTCCAATAATCCGCAGATTATCTCTCCTAGATCTATTTTCCAGGTCTATAGATTTTCCCAGTAAGTATTTGACGTTGTTCTCCAGCATCTCATTTTTTTTGTTTTGTTTGACTGATTCTTGGGTTCTCTGTGAATCATTCATTTCTCTTTGTTCCATCCTGACTTTTAAGGAGTTATTTTCTTCTTTCACAGTTTTTAGTTCTTTTTGTAAATGCCCAATTTCGTTTTTAAATGAATTATTTTGCTCTATTGAATTTTTTTCCATTTCCCTAATTTTTTTTTTTTGAGAATTATTTTCTTTTTCCAATTCAGAAATTCTATTTTCTTGAGACTTTTTTATCTTTTCCAATTCAGAAATCCTACTTTCCTGTGTTTTTTTAACCTTTTCTAATTCACTAATTTTGTTTCCCTGCATCTCCTGTGAATTCTTTATTTTTTCCAACTCCAATTTCAGGACGTTGTTATTCTCTATCATAACTTCCCTTTCTTTTCCCCATTTTTCTTCGATCTCCCTCAATTTCTTAAGAGCTTCTTCTAGGAGAGAGTTATGTGATGGGGGGCAGGAATCGTTCCCGTTTAGGTTATTGTCTTCTGATTCTCTGCTGTCAACTTCCTCAGGGTTGGATACCCGCTCTTTCTCTGTATAGAAGGAATCTATGGTTTTTCTAGCTTTTTTGCTCATACTTAAAAAAATCTTTTGGGGTCTGTCCCTGGGGTAGGAAATTATTTACTTCTTTACCAGCTTCCTCCCAGACCGGATGGATGCAGCGGCCCCTGCACCTGAGCTAAGAGAGAGCTCTGGGAGAGAGTTCCCCACCCCCTCCCTGGAAGTGCCTCAGAGGTGATTAGCACTACTGTGCTTCGAGGGCGTAGAATAGTGAAGACAGCACGAAGCCCAGCCTATGTGTCCGGGTGGGGAGTGGATGTCTGCAGCAGGTGACGTGAGAAGCCCCTGCGCTCAAACTGGAAGTGTCTGCCAGAAACCGCGGTCCCTAGTTCAAAGGTTCCCCTTCTCTGGGACTTCCTGGAGCTGAGTTCCACTCCCTCCAGCTAAGCAAGGCAGTGTGTGTTGCCTTGGGCCGTATCCACCCACTTGTCAGTCTCTTAACTATTCTCAGGAGGTAGCTGAGGCCACACCTCCTGGTGCCAAGAGTTCTGCTGAGTCACCCCCAGGATCGGGGAAAATCTAATTTGAGTTTTAAAATATTTTGGCTTTCTCTTCTGAACTGCTAAATAATTAGCAGAGAAGAGCTAACAGCCTGTGCCAGATTCCTTTACCTCAGTGGCTTCTCTGATCCCAGAGCCCTTCCCAGCGCAATGGGCGCAGTGTGCCTCTACCCCACCGTCTGTGCTGGTCTTTCTTATTCCTCCCCTGAGAACTGACCTTTCCTGTTGAACCTCCAGATTCTCTTCAGCTGGTAAGTCGTGCTTCCAGTCCTTGTGGTATCTATCAGTCCTGAGCTAATTTTGAGACTTAATTTATCTAATTGGTTGTGAGGGAGTGAGGACGTTCACTGAGTCGTGTGTTTCTTCTACGCCATCTTGGCTCCGCCCCCTTAACAGGAATCTTATAGAGTGGAATGAGTGAATGTGCAGGAAATAGTTCCTGTTATTCCCTTTGGTAAAATCCTTTCCTCTGGATACTTTTTCCTCTCTATTTCCAATTCTATTGAGTCTAGTGTTCCTCTTGTTTCCTCTTCAATTAAGAACTTTATAGTTGTTGTTAATTCTCTCCTATTTGTTTCAATGGAACTTTTTGTGCATAATCCATCATCTTCCTTATATCTAAAGCTGATCAAATGATTCTTAACAGGGATCGATAGAGTGGAATGAATGAATGTGCAGGCAATAGTTCCAGTTATTTCCTTTGGGAAAATCCATTCCTTTGGATACTTGTTCCTCTCTACTTCCCATTCTATTGAGTCTAGTTTTCCCTTTGTTTCCTTTTCATTTGGGAACATTGTAGTTGATGATAATTCTCTCCTATTGGCTTCAATGGAACTTTTTGGGCAAAATCCTATACAGTGGAATGAGCGAATGTGCAGGTAACAGTTCCAGTTATTTCCTTTCGGAAAATCCATTCCTTTGGATACTTGTTCCTCTCTATTTCCCATTCTATTGAGTCTTGTGTTCCTCTTGTTTCCCCTTCAATTGGGAACTTTATAGTTGATATTAATTATCTCCTATTTGCTTCAACAGGACTTTCCGAACAAGATGCATTATGTTTTGTATATCTAAAGCTGATCAAAGGATTCTTAAAAGGAATCCTCTACAGTGGAATGAGACAATGTGCAGGCCTTAGTTCTAGTTATTTCCTTTAGGAACATCCTTTCCTTTGGATACTTGTTCCTCTCTATTTCCAATTCTATTGAATCTTGTGTTCCTCTTGTTTCCTCTTCATTTGGGAACTTTATTGTTGATTTTAATTCTCTCCTATTTGCTTCAACAGGACTTTCCGCACAAGATGCATTATGTTCTGTATATCTAAAGCTGATTAAAGGATTCTTAACAGGGATCGATATAGTGGAATGAGCGAATGGGCAGGCAACAGTTCCACTTATTTCCTTTGGGAAAATCCATTCCTTTGGATACTTGTTCCTCTCTATTTCCCATTCTATTGAGTCTAGTGTTCCTCTTGTTTCCACTTCAATTGGGTAATTTCTAGTTGATGATAAGTCTCTCCTATTGACTTCAATGGAACTTTTTGGGCAAAATCCATCATCTTCCTTATATCTAAAGCTGATCAAAGGATTCTTAACAGGGATCGATATAGTGGAATGAGCGAATGTGCAGGCAACAGTTCCAGTTATTTGCTTTCGGAAAATCATTCCCTTGGATACTTGTTCCTCTCTATTTCCCATTCTATTGAGTCTAGTTTTCCCTTTGTTTCCTTTTCATTTGGGAACATTATAGTTGATGATAATTCACTCCTATTGGCTTCAATGGAACTTTTTGGGCAAAATCCATCATCTTCCTTATATCTAAAGCTGATCAAAGGCTTCTTAACAGGGATCGATATAGTGGAATGAGCGAATGTGCTGGCAACAGTTCCACTTATTTCCTTTGGGAAAATCCATTCCTTTGGATACTAGTTCCTCTCTATTTCCCATTCTCTTGAGTCTACTTTTCCCTTTGTTTCCTTTGCATTTAGGAACATTATACTTGAAGAAAATTCTGTCCTATTGGCATCAATGGAACATTTTGGGCACAATTCATCATCTTCTTTATATCTAAATCTGATCAAAGGATTCTTAACAGGAATCCTAAACAATGGAATGAGTGAATGTGCAGGCAATAGTTCCAGTTATTTCCTTTGGGAAAATCCATTCCTTTGGATGCTTGTTCCTCTCTATTTCCCATTCTATTGAGTCTAGTGTTCCTCTTGTTTCCACTTCAATTGGGTAATTTCTAGTTGATGATAATTCTCTCCTATTGACTTCAATGGAACTTTTTGGGCAAAATCCATCATCTTCCTTATATCTAAAGCTAATCAAAGGATTCTTAACAGGGATCGATATAGTGGAATGAGCGAATGTGCAGGCAACAGTTCCACTTATTTCCTTTGGGAAAATCCATTCCTTTGTATACTTGTTCCTCTCTATTTCCAATTCTATTGAGTCTTGTGTTCCTCTTGTTTCCTGTTCAATTGGGAACTTTATAGTTGATGTTAATTCTCTCCTATTTGCTTCAACAGGACTTTCCGTAAAAGATGCATTATGTTTTGTATATCTAAAGCTGATCAAAGGATTCTTAAAAGGAATCCTCTACAGTGGAATGAGACAATGTGCAGGCCTTAGTTCTAGTTATTTCCTTTGGCAACATCCTTTCCTTTGGATACTTGTTCCTCTCTATTTCCAATTCTGTTGAATCTTGTGTTTCTCTTGTTTGCTCTTCATTTGTGAACTTTATTGTTGATTTTAATTCTCTCCTATTTGCTTCAACAGGACTTTCCGTACAAGATGCATTATGTTCTGTATATCTAAAGCTGATCAAAGGATTCTTAACAGGGATCGATACAGTGGAATGAGCGAATGTGCAGGCAACAGTTCCAGTTATTTGCTTTCGGAAAATCATTCCTTTGGATACTTGTTCCTCTCTATTTCCCATTCTATTGAGTCTAGTTTTCCCTTTGTTTCCTTTTCATTTGGGAACATTATAGTTGATGATAATTCACTCCTATTGGCTTCAATGGAACGTTTTGGGCAAAATCCATCATCTTCCTTATATCTAAATCTGATCAAAGGATTCTTAACAGGAATCCTAAACAATGGAATGAGTGAATGTGCAGGCAATAGTTCCAGTTATTTCCTTTGGGAAAATCCATTCCTTTGGATGCTTGTTCCTCTCTATTTCCCATTCTATTGAGTCTAGTGTTCCTCTTGTTTCCACTTCAATTGGGTAATTTCTAGTTGATGATAATTCTCTCCTATTGACCTTTTTTGTTCCATCCTGACTTTTAAGGAGTTATTTTCTTCTTTCACAGTTTTTAGTTCTTTTTGTAAATGCCCAATTTCGTTTTTAAATGAATTATTTTGCTCTATTGAATTTTTTTCCATTTCCCTAATTTTTTTTTTTGAGAATTATTTTCTTTTTCCAATTCAGAAATTCTATTTTCTTGAGACTTTTTTATCTTTTCCAATTCAGAAATCCTACTTTCCTGTGTTTTTTTAACCTTTTCTAATTCACTAATTTTGTTTCCCTGCATCTCCTGTGAATTCTTTATTTTTTCCAACTCCAATTTCAGGACGTTGTTATTCTCTATCATAACTTCCCTTTCCTTGCCCCATTTTTCTTCGATCTCCCTCAATTTCTTAAGAGCTTCTTCTAGGAGAGAGTTATGTGATGGGGGGCAGGAATCGTTCCCCTTTAGGTTGTTATCTTCTGAATCTTTGCTGTTAACTTCCTCGGGGTTGGGTACCCGCTCTTTCTCTATATAGAAGGAATCTATAGTTTTTCTAGCTTTTTTGCTCATACTTAAAAAAATGTTTTGGGGTCTGTCCCTGGGGTAGGAAATTATTTACTTCTTTACCAGCTTCCTCCCAGACCGGATGGATGCAGAGGCCCCTGCACCCGAGCTAAGAGAGAGCTCTGGGAGAGAGTTCCCCACCCCCTCCCTGGAGGTGCCTCAGAGGTGATTAGCACTGCTGTGCTTTGAGGGCGTAGAATAGTGAAGACAGCAAGAAGCTCAGCCTATGTGTCCGGGTGGGGAGTGGATGTCTGCAGCAGGTGACTTGAGAAGCCCCTGCGCTCAAACTGGAAGTGTCTGCCAGAAACCGCGGTCCCTAGTTCAAAGGTTCCGCTTCTCTGGGACTTCCTGGAGCTGAGTTCCACTCCCTCCAGCTAAGCTAGGCCGTGTGTGTTGCCTTGGGCCGTATCCACCCACTTGTCAGTCTCTTAACTATTCTCAGGAATTAGCTGAGGCCACACCCCCTGGTGCCCAGTCTGCCGAGTCACCCCCAGGGTGGGGGGGGGGGGAAATCTAATCTGAGTTTTAAAATATTTTGGCTTTCTCTTCTGAACTGCTAAATAATTAGCAGAGAAGAGCTAACAGCCTGTCCCAGATTCCTTTACCTCAGTGGCTTCTCTGATCCCAGAGCCCCTCCCAGCGCAATGGGCGCAGTGTGCCCCTACCCCACCGTCTGTGCTGGTCTTTCTTATTCCTCCCCTGAGAACTGACCTTTCCTGTTGAAACTCCAGATTCTCTTCAGCTGGTAAGTCGTGCTTCCAGTCCTTGTGGTATCTATCAGTCCTGAGCTAATTTTGAGACTTAATTTATCTAATTGGTTGTGAGGGAGTGAGGACGTTCACTGAGTAGTGTGTTTCTTCTCCGCCATCTTGGCTCCGCTGATCAAAGTATTCTTAACAGGGATCGATACAGTGGAATGAGTGAATGTGCAGGGAATAGTTCCAGTTATTTCCTTTGGGAAAATCCATTCCTTTGGATACTTGTTCCTCTCTACTTCCCATTCTATTGAGTCTAGTTTTCCCTTTGTTTCCTTTGCATTTAGGAACATTATACTTGAAGATAATTCTCACCTATTGGCTTCAATGGAACATTTTGGGCAAAATCAATCATCTTCTTTATATCTAAATCTGATCAAAGGATTCTTAACAGGAATACTATACAGTGGAATGAGTGAATGTGCAGGCAATAGTTCCAGTTATTTCCTTTGGGAAAATCCATTACTTTGGATACTTGTTCCTCTCTATTTCCCATTCTATTGAGTCTAGTTTTCCCTTTGTTTCCTTTTCATTTGGGAACATTATAGTTGATGATAATTCTCTCCTATTGGCTTCAATGGAACATATTGGGCAAAATCCATCATCTTCTTTATATCTAAATCTGATCAAAGGATTCTTAAAGGAATCGATACAGTGGAATGAGTGACTCTGCGGGCAATAGTTCCAGTTATTTCCTTTGGGAAAATCCATTCCTTTGGATACTAGTTCCTCTCTATTTCCCATTCTATTGAATCTTGTGTTCCTCTTCTTTCCTCTACAATTGGGAACTTTATTGTTGATGTTAATTCTCTCCTATTTGCTTCAACAGGACTTTCCGTACAAGATGCATTATTTTCTGTATATCTAAAGCTGATCAAAGAATTCTTAACAGGGATTGATACAGTGGAATGAGCGAATGTGCACGTAACAGTTCCAGTTATTTCCTTTCGAAAATTCCATTCCTTTGAATACTTGTTCCTCTCTATTTCCCATTCTATTGAGTCTAGTTTTCCTTTGGTTCCTTTTCATTTGGGAACATTATAGTTGATGATAATTCTCTCCTATTGACTTCAATGGAACATTTTAAGCAAAATCCATCATCTTCTTTAAATCTAAATCTGATCAAAGGATTCTTAACAGGAATCGATACAGTGGAATGAGTGACTCTGCGGGCAATAGTTCCAGTTATTTCCTTTGGGAAAATCCATTCCTTTGATACTAGTTCCTCTCTATTTCCCATTCTATTGAGTCTACTTTTCCCTTTGTTTCCTTTCCATTTAGGTACATTATACTTAAAGATAATTCTCTCCTATTGGCTTCAATGGAACATATTGGGCAAAATCCATCATCTTCTTTATATCTAAATCGGATCAAAGGATTCTTTACAGGAATCCTATACAGTGGAATGAGTGAATGTGCAGGCAATAGTTCCAGTTATTTCCTTTGGGAAAATCCATTCCTTTGGATACTAGTTCCTCTCTGTTTCCCATTCTATTGAGTCTAGTTTTCTCTTTGTTTCCTTTGTATTAAGGAACATTATACTTGAAGATAATTCAATCCTATTGGCTTCAATGGACCTTTTTGGGCAAAATCCATCATCTTCCTTATATCTAAAGCTGATCAAAGGATTCTTAACAGGGATCGATACAGTGGAATGAGTGAATGTGCGGGCAATACTTCCAGTTATTTCCTTTGAGAACATCCATTCCTTTGGATCCTTGTTCCTCTCTATTTCCAATTCTATTGAATCTTGTGTTCCTCTTCATTCCTCTTCAATTGGGAACTTTATTGTTGATGTTAATTCTCTCCTATTTGCTTCAACAGGACTTTCCGTACAAGATGCATTATTTTCTGTATGTCTAAAGCTGATCAAAGGATTCTTAACAGGGATTGATGCAGTGGAATGAGCGAATGTGCAGGTAACAGTTCCAGTTATTTCCTTTCGGAAAATCCATTCCTTTGAATACTTGTTCCTCTCTATTTCCCATTCTATTGAGTCTAGTTTTCCTTTGGTTCCTTTTCATTTGGGAACATTATAGTTGATGATAATTCTCTCCTATTGACTTCAATGGAACCTTTTGGGCAAAATCCATCATCTTCGTTATATCTAAAGCTGATCAAAGTATTCTTAACAGGGATCGATACAGTGGAATGAGTGAATGTGCAGGCAATAGTTCCAGTTATTTCCTTTGGGAAAATCCATTCCTTTGGATACTTGTTCCTCTCTACTTCCCGTTCTATTGAGTCTAGTTTTCCCTTTGTTTCCTTTGCATTTAGGAACATTATACTTGAAAATAATTCTCACCTATTGGCTTCAATGGAATATTTTGGGCAAAATCAATCATCTTCTTTATATCTAAATCTGATCAAAGGATTCTTAACAGGAATCCTATACAGTGGAATGAGTGAATGTGCAGGCAATAGTTCCAGTTATTTCCTTTGGGAAAATCCATTACTTTGGATACTTGTTCCTCTCTATTTCCCATTCTATTGAGTCTAGTTTTCCCTTTGTTTCCTTTTCGTTTGGGAACATTATAGTTGATGATAATTCTCTCCTATTGGCTTCAATTGAAATTTTGGGGCAAAATCCATCATCTTCCTTATATCTAAATCTGATCAAAGGATTCTTAATAGGAATCCTATACAGGAGAATGAGTGAATGTGCAGGCTATAGTTCCAGTTATTTCCTTTGGGCAAATCCATTCCTTTGGATACTTGTTCCTCTCTACTTCCCATTCTATTGAGTCTAGTTTTCCCTTTGTTTCTTTTGCATTTAGGAACATTATAGTTGATGATAATTCTCTCCTATTGGCTTCAATGGAACATTTTGGGCAAAATCCATCATCTTCTTTAAATCTAAATCTGATCAAAGCATTCTTAACAGGAATCCTATACAGTGGAATGAGTGAATGTGCAGGCAATATTTCCAGTTATTTCCTTTTGGAAAATCCATTCCCTTGGATACTAGTTCCTCTCTATTTCCCATTCTATTGAGTCTAGTTTTCCCTTTGTTTCCTTTGCATTTAGGAACATTATACTTGAAGATAATTCTCTCCTATTGGCTTCAATGGAACATTTTGGGCAAAATCCATCATCTTCTTTATATCTAAGTCTGATCAAAGGATTCTTAAAGTAATCGATACAGTGGAATGAGTGACTCTGTGGGCAATAGTTCCAGTTATTTCCTTTGGGAAAATCCATTCCTTTGGATACTAGTTCCTCTCTATTTCCCATTCTATTGAGGCTACTTTTCCCTTTGTTTCCTTTCAATTTAGGAACATTATACTTAAAGATAATTCTCTCCTATTGGCTTCAATGGACCTTTTTGGGCAAAATCCATCATCTTCCTTATATCTAAAGCTGATCAAAGGATTCTTAACAGGGATCGATACAGTGGAATGAGTGAATGTGCGGGCAATAGTTCCAGTTATTTCCTTTGGGAACATCCATTCCTTTGGATCCTTGTTCCTCTCTATTTCCAATTCTATTGAATCTTGTGTTCCTCTTCTTTCCTCTTCAATTGGGAACTTTATTGTTGATGTTAATTCTCTCCTATTTGCTTCAACAGGACTTTCCGTACAAGATGCATTATTTTCTGTATATCTAAAGCTGATCAAAGGATTCATAACAGGGATTGATACAGTGGAATGAGCGAATGTGCAGGTAACTGTTCCAGTTATTTCCTTTCAGAAAATCCATTCCTTTGAATACTTGTTCCTCTCTATTTCCCATTCTATTGAATCTAGTTTTCCTTTGGTTCCTTTTCATTTGGGAACATTATAGTTGATGATAATTCTCTCCTATTGGCTTCAATGGAACATATTGGGCAAAATCCATCATCTTCTTTATATCTAAATCTGATCAAAGGATTCTTAAAGGAATCGATACAGTGGAATGAGTGACTCTGCGGGCAATAGTTCCAGTTATTTCCTTTGGGAAAATCCATTCCTTTGGATACTAGTTCCTCTCTATTTCCCATTCTATTGAATCTTGTGTTCCTCTTCTTTCCTCTACAATTGGGAACTTTATTGTTGATGTTAATTCTCTCCTATTTGCTTCAACAGGACTTTCCGTACAAGATGCATTATTTTCTGTATATCTAAAGCTGATCAAAGAATTCTTAACAGGGATTGATACAGTGGAATGAGCGAATGTGCACGTAACAGTTCCAGTTATTTCCTTTCGAAAATTCCATTCCTTTGAATACTTGTTCCTCTCTATTTCCCATTCTATTGAGTCTAGTTTTCCTTTGGTTCCTTTTCATTTGGGAACATTATAGTTGATGATAATTCTCTCCTATTGACTTCAATGGAACATTTTAAGCAAAATCCATCATCTTCTTTAAATCTAAATCTGATCAAAGGATTCTTAACAGGAATCGATACAGTGGAATGAGTGACTCTGCGGGCAATAGTTCCAGTTATTTCCTTTGGGAAAATCCATTCCTTTGATACTAGTTCCTCTCTATTTCCCATTCTATTGAGTCTACTTTTCCCTTTGTTTCCTTTCCATTTAGGTACATTATACTTAAAGATAATTCTCTCCTATTGGCTTCAATGGAACATATTGGGCAAAATCCATCATCTTCTTTATATCTAAATCGGATCAAAGGATTCTTTACAGGAATCCTATACAGTGGAATGAGTGAATGTGCAGGCAATAGTTCCAGTTATTTCCTTTGGGAAAATCCATTCCTTTGGATACTAGTTCCTCTCTGTTTCCCATTCTATTGAGTCTAGTTTTCTCTTTGTTTCCTTTGTATTAAGGAACATTATACTTGAAGATAATTCAATCCTATTGGCTTCAATGGACCTTTTTGGGCAAAATCCATCATCTTCCTTATATCTAAAGCTGATCAAAGGATTCTTAACAGGGATCGATACAGTGGAATGAGTGAATGTGCGGGCAATACTTCCAGTTATTTCCTTTGAGAACATCCATTCCTTTGGATCCTTGTTCCTCTCTATTTCCAATTCTATTGAATCTTGTGTTCCTCTTCTTTCCTCTTCAATTGGGAACTTTATTGTTGATGTTAATTCTCTCCTATTTGCTTCAACAGGACTTTCCGTACAAGATGCATTATTTTCTGTATATCTAAAGCTGATCAAAGGATTCATAACAGGGATTGATACAGTGGAATGAGCGAATGTGCAGGTAACTGTTCCAGTTATTTCCTTTCAGAAAATCCATTCCTTTGAATACTTGTTCCTCTCTATTTCCCATTCTATTGAATCTAGTTTTCCTTTGGTTCCTTTTCATTTGGGAACATTATAGTTGATGATAATTCTCTCCTATTGACTTCATTGGAACCTTTTGGGCAAAATCCATCATCTTCCTTATATCTAAATCTGATCAAAGGATTCTTAACAGGAATCCTATACAGTGGAATGAGTGAATGTGCAGGCAATAGTTTCAGTTATTTCCTTTGGGAAAATCCATTCCTTTGGATACTTGTTCCTCTCTACTTCCCGTTCTATTGAGTCTAGTTTTCCCTTTGTTTCCTTTGCATTTAGGAACATTATACTTGAAAATAATTCTCACCTATTGGCTTCAAAGGAACATTTTGGGCAAAATCAATCATCTTCTTTATATCTAAATCTGATCAAAGGATTCTTAACAGGAATCCTATACAGTGGAATGAGTGAATGTGCAGGCAATAGTTCCAGTTATTTCCTTTGGGAAAATCCATTACTTTGGATACTTGTTCCTCTCTATTTCCCATTCTATTGAGTCTAGTTTTCCCTTTGTTTCCTTTTCATTTGGTTACATTATAGTTGATGATAATTCTCTCCTATTGGCTTCAATTGAAATTTTGGGGCAAAATCCATCATCTTCCTTATATCTAAATCTGATCAAAGTATTCTTAACAGGGATCGATACAGTGGAATGAGTGAATGTGCAGGCAATAGTTCCAGTTATTTCCTTTGGGAAAATCCATTCCTTTGGATACTAGATCCTCTCTATTTACCATTCTATTGAGTCTAGTTTTCCCTTTGTTTCTTTTGCATTTAGGAACATTATAGTTGATGATAATTCTCTCCTATTGGCTTCAATGGAACATTTTGGGCAAAATCCATCATCTTCTTTATATCTAAATCTGATCAAAGGATTCTTAACGGGGATCCTATACAGTGGAATGAGGGAATGTGCAGGCAATATATCCAGTTA
Organism: Sminthopsis crassicaudata; assembly: GCF_048593235.1. Lineage (NCBI taxonomy): Eukaryota > Metazoa > Chordata > Mammalia > Dasyuromorphia > Dasyuridae > Sminthopsis > Sminthopsis crassicaudata. The sequence goes on from NC_133617.1 coordinate 454,773,804, forward strand.
TTTCCTTTTGGAAAATCCATTCCCTTGGATACTAGTTCCTCTCTAGTTCCCATTCTATTGAGTCTAGTTTTCCCTTTGTTTCCTTTGCATTTAGGAACATTATACTTGAAGATAATTCTCTCCTATTGGCTTCAATGGAACATTTTGGGCAAAATCCATCATCTTCTTTATATCTAAATCTGATTAAAGGATTCTTAAAGGAATCGATACAGTAGAATGAGTGACTCTGCGGGCAATAGTTCCAGTTATTTCCTTTGGGAAAATCCATTCCTTTGGATACTAGTTCCTCTCTATTTCCCATTCTATTGAGGCTACTTTTCCCTTTGTTTCCTTTCCATTTAGGAACATTATACTTAAAGATAATTCTCTCCTATTGGTTTCAATGGACCTTTTCGGGCAAAATCCAGCATCTTCCTTATATCTAAAGCTGATCAAAGGATTCTTAACAGGGATCGATACAGTGGAATGAGTGAATGTGCGGCAATAGTTCCAGTTATTTCCTTTGGGAACATCCATTCCTTTGGATCCTTGTACCTCTCTATTTCCAATTCTATTGAATCTTGTGTTCCTCTTCTTTCCTCTTCAATTGGGAACTTTATTGTTGATGTTAATTCTCTCCTATTTGCTTCAACAGGACTTTCCGTACAAGATGCATTATTTTCTGTATATCTAAAGCTGATCAAAGGATTCTTAACAGGGATTGATATAGTGGAATGAGCGAATGTGCAGGTAACAGTTCCAGTTATTTCCTTTCGGAAAATCCATTCCTTTGAATACTTGTTCCTCTCTATTTTCCATTCTATTGAGTCTAGTTTTCCTTTGTTTCCTTTTCATTTGGGAACATTATAGTTGATGATAATTCTCTCCTATTGACTTCAATGGAACCTTTTGGGCAAAATCCATCATCTTCGTTATATCTAAAGCTGATCAAAGTATTCTTAACAGGGATCGATACAGTGGAATGAGTGAATGTGCAGGCAATAGTTCCAGTTATTTCCTTTGGGAAAATCCATTCCTTTGGATACTTGTTCCTCTCTACTTCCCATTCAATTGAGTCTAGTTTTCCCTTTGTTTCTTTTCCATTTAGGAACATTATAGTTGATGATAATTCTCTCCTATTGGCTTCAATGGAACATTTTGGGCAAAATCCATCATCTTCTTTAAATCTAAATCTGATCAAAGGATTCTTAACAGGAATCGATACAGTGGAATGAGTGACTCTGCGGGCAATAGTTCCAGTTATTTCCTTTGGGAAAATCCATTCCTTTGATACTAGTTCCTCTCTATTTCCCATTCTATTGAGTCTACTTTTCCCTTTGTTTCCTTTCCATTTAGGTACATTATACTTAAAGAGAATTCTCTCCTATTGGCTTCAATGGAACATATTGGGCAAAATCCATCATCTTCTTTATATCTAAATCGGATCAAAGGATTCTTAACAGGAATCCTATACAGTGGAATGAGTGAATGTGCAGGCAATAGTTCCAGTTATTTCCTTTGGGAAAATCCATTCCTTTGGATACTAGTTCCTCTCTGTTTCCCATTCTATTGAGTCTAGTTTTCTCTTTGTTTCCTTTGTATTAAGGAACATTATACTTGAAGATAATTCAATCCTATTGGCTTCAATGGACCTTTTTGGGCAAAATCCATCATCTTCCTTATATCTAAAGCTGATCAAAGGATTCTTAACAGGGATCGATACAGTGGAATGAGTGAATGTGCGGGCAATACTTCCAGTTATTTCCTTTGGGAACATCCATTCCTTTGGATCCTTGTACCTCTCTATTTCCAATTCTATTGAATCTTGTGTTCCTCTTCATTCCTCTTCAATTGGGAACTTTATTGTTGATGTTAATTCTCTCCTATTTCTTCAACAGGACTTTCCGTACAAGATGCATTATATTCTGTATATCTAAAGCTGAACAAAGGATTCTTAACAGGGATCGATACAGTGGAATGAGCGAATGTGCAGGTAACAGTTCAAGTTATTTCCTTTCGGAAAATCCATTCCTTTGGATACTTCTTCCTCTCTATTTCCCATTCTATTGAGTCTAGTTTTCCCTTTGTTTCCTTTTCATTTGGGAACATTATAGTTGATGATAATTCTCTCCTATTGACTTCAATGGAACTTTTTGGGCAAAATCCATTATCTTCCTTATATCTAAAGCTGATCAAAGTATTCTTAACGGGGATCGATACAGTGGAATGAGTGAATGTGCAGGCAATAGTTCCAGTTATTTCCTTTGGGAAAATCCATTTCTTTGGATACTTGTTCCTCTCTACTTCCCATTCTATTGTTTTCCATTTGTTTCCTTTGCATTTAGGAACATTATACTTGAAGATAATTCTCTCCTATTGGCTTCAATGGAACATTTTAAGCAAAATCCATCATCTTCTTTAAATCTAAATCTGATCAAAGGATTCTTAACAGGAATCGATACAGTGGAATGAGTGACTCTGCGGGCAATAGTTCCAGTTATTTCCTTTGGGAAAATCCATTCCTTTGATACTAGTTCCTCTCTATTTCCCATTCTAATGAGTCTACTTTTCCCTTTGTTTCCTTTCCATTTAGGTACATTATACTTAAAGATAATTCTCTCCTATTGGCTTCAATGGAACATATTGGGCAAAATCCATCATCTTCTTTATATCTAAATCGGATCAAAGGATTCTTTACAGGAATCCTATACAGTGGAATGAGTGAATGTGCAGGCAATAGTTCCAGTTATTTCCTTTGGGAAAATCCATTCCTTTGGATACTAGTTCCTCTCTGTTTCCCATTCTATTGAGTCTAGTTTTCTCTTTGTTTCCTTTGTATTAAGGAACATTATACTTGAAGATAATTCAATCCTATTGGCTTCAATGGACCTTTTTGGGCAAAATCCATCATCTTCCTTATATCTAAAGCTGATCAAAGGATTCTTAACAGGGATCGATACAGTGGAATGAGTGAATGTGCGGGCAATACTTCCAGTTATTTCCTTTGAGAACATCCATTCCTTTGGATCCTTGTTCCTCTCTATTTCCAATTCTATTGAATCTTGTGTTCCTCTTCATTCCTCTTCAATTGGGAACTTTATTGTTGATGTTAATTCTCTCCTATTTGCTTCAACAGGACTTTCCGTACAAGATGCATTATTTTCTGTATGTCTAAAGCTGATCAAAGGATTCTTAACAGGGATTGATGCAGTGGAATGAGCGAATGTGCAGGTAACAGTTCCAGTTATTTCCTTTCGGAAAATCCATTCCTTTGAATACTTGTTCCTCTCTATTTCCCATTCTATTGAGTCTAGTTTTCCTTTGGTTCCTTTTCATTTGGGAACATTATAGTTGATGATAATTCTCTCCTATTGACTTCAATGGAACCTTTTGGGCAAAATCCATCATCTTCGTTATATCTAAAGCTGATCAAAGTATTCTTAACAGGGATCGATACAGTGGAATGAGTGAATGTGCAGGCAATAGTTCCAGTTATTTCCTTTGGGAAAATCCATTCCTTTGGATACTTGTTCCTCTCTACTTCCCGTTCTATTGAGTCTAGTTTTCCCTTTGTTTCCTTTGCATTTAGGAACATTATACTTGAAAATAATTCTCACCTATTGGCTTCAATGGAACATTTTGGGCAAAATCAATCATCTTCTTTATATCTAAATCTGATCAAAGGATTCTTAACAGGAATCCTATACAGTGGAATGAGTGAATGTGCAGGCAATAGTTCCAGTTATTTCCTTTGGGAAAATCCATTACTTTGGATACTTGTTCCTCTCTATTTCCCATTCTATTGAGTCTAGTTTTCCCTTTGTTTCCTTTTCGTTTGGGAACATTATAGTTGATGATAATTCTCTCCTATTGGCTTCAATTGAAATTTTGGGGCAAAATCCATCATCTTCCTTATATCTAAATCTGATCAAAGGATTCTTAACAGGGATCGATACAGTGGAATGAGTGAATGTGCAGGCAATAGTTCCAGTTATTTCCTTTGGGAAAATCCATTCCTTTGGATACTAGTTCCTCTCTATTTCCCATTCTATTGAGTCTAGTTTTCCCTTTGTTTCTTTTGCATTTAGGAACATTATAGTTGATGATAATTCTCTCCTATTGGCTTCAATGGAACATTTTGGGCAAAATCCATCATCTTCTTTATATCTAAATCTGATCTAAGGATTCTTAATAGGAATCCTATACAGTAGAATGAGTGAATGTGCAGGCTATAGTTCCAGTTATTTCCTTTGGGCAAATCCATTCCTTTGGATACTTGTTCCTCTCTACTTCCCATTCTATTGAGTCTAGTTTTCCCTTTGTTTCTTTTGCATTTAGGAACATTATAGTTGATGATAATTCTCTCCTATTGGCTTCAATGGAACATTTTGGGCAAAATCCATCATCTTCTTTAAATCTAAATCTGATCAAAGCATTCTTAACAGGAATCCTATACAGTGGAATGAGTGAATGTGCAGGCAATATTTCCAGTTATTTCCTTTTGGAAAATCCATTCCCTTGGATACTAGTTCCTCTCTCTTTCCCATTCTATTGAGTCTAGTTTTCCCTTTGTTTCCTTTGCATTTAGGAACATTATACTTGAAGATAATTCTCTCCTATTGGCTTCAATGGAACATTTTGGGCAAAATCCATCATCTTCTTTATATCTAAGTCTGATCAAAGGATTCTTAAAGTAATCGATACAGTGGAATGAGTGACTCTGTGGGCAATAGTTCCAGTTATTTCCTTTGGGAAAATCCATTCCTTTGGATACTAGTTCCTCTCTATTTCCCATTCTATTGAGGCTACTTTTCCCTTTGTTTCCTTTCAATTTAGGAACATTATACTTAAAGATAATTCTCTCCTATTGGCTTCAATGGACCTTTTTGGGCAAAATCCATCATCTTCCTTATATCTAAAGCTGATCAAAGGATTCTTAACAGGGATCGATACAGTGGAATGAGTGAATGTGCGGGCAATAGTTCCAGTTATTTCCTTTGGGAACATCCATTCCTTTGGATCCTTGTTCCTCTCTATTTCCAATTCTATTGAATCTTGTGTTCCTCTTCTTTCCTCTTCAATTGGGAACTTTATTGTTGATGTTAATTCTCTCCTATTTGCTTCAACAGGACTTTCCGTACAAGATGCATTATTTTCTGTATATCTAAAGCTGATCAAAGGATTCATAACAGGGATTGATACAGTGGAATGAGCGAATGTGCAGGTAACTGTTCCAGTTATTTCCTTTCAGAAAATCCATTCCTTTGAATACTTGTTCCTCTCTATTTCCCATTCTATTGAATCTAGTTTTCCTTTGGTTCCTTTTCATTTGGGAACATTATAGTTGATGATAATTCTCTCCTATTGACTTCATTGGAACCTTTTGGGCAAAATCCATCATCTTCCTTATATCTAAATCTGATCAAAGGATTCTTAACAGGAATCCTATACAGTGGAATGAGTGAATGTGCAGGCAATAGTTTCAGTTATTTCCTTTGGGAAAATCCATTCCTTTGGATACTTGTTCCTCTCTACTTCCCGTTCTATTGAGTCTAGTTTTCCCTTTGTTTCCTTTGCATTTAGGAACATTATACTTGAAAATAATTCTCACCTATTGGCTTCAAAGGAACATTTTGGGCAAAATCAATCATCTTCTTTATATCTAAATCTGATCAAAGGATTCTTAACAGGAATCCTATACAGTGGAATGAGTGAATGTGCAGGCAATAGTTCCAGTTATTTCCTTTGGGAAAAGCCATTACTTTGGATACTTGTTCCTCTCTATTTCCCATTCTATTGAGTCTAGTTTTCCCTTTGTTTCCTTTTCATTTGGGAACATTATAGTTGATGATAATTCTCTCCTATTGGCTTCAATTGAAATTTTGGGGCAAAATCCATCATCTTCCTTATATCTAAATCTGATCAAAGTATTCTTAACAGGGATCGATACAGTGGAATGAGTGAATGTGCAGGCAATAGTTCCAGTTATTTCCTTTGGGAAAATCCATTCCTTTGGATACTAGATCCTCTCTATTTACCATTCTATTGAGTCTAGTTTTCCCTTTGTTTCTTTTGCATTTAGGAACATTATAGTTGATGATAATTCTCTCCTATTGGCTTCAATGGAACATTTTGGGCAAAATCCATCATCTTCTTTATATCTAAATCTGATCAAAGGATTCTTAACGGGGATCCTATACAGTGGAATGAGGGAATGTGCAGGCAATATATCCAGTTATTTCCTTTTGGAAAATCCATTCCCTTGGATACTAGTTCCTCTCTAGTTCCCATTCTATTGAGTCTAGTTTTCCCTTTGTTTCCTTTGCATTTAGGAACATTATACTTGAAGATAATTCTCTCCTATTGGCTTCAATGGAACATTTTGGGCAAAATCCATCATCTTCTTTATATCTAAATCTGATTAAAGGATTCTTAAAGGAATCGATACAGTAGAATGAGTGACTCTGCGGGCAATAGTTCCAGTTATTTCCTTTGGGAAAATCCATTCCTTTGGATACTAGTTCCTCTCTATTTCCCATTCTATTGAGGCTACTTTTCCCTTTGTTTCCTTTCCATTTAGGAACATTATACTTAAAGATAATTCTCTCCTATTGGTTTCAATGGACCTTTTCGGGCAAAATCCAGCATCTTCCTTATATCTAAAGCTGATCAAAGGATTCTTAACAGGGATCGATACAGTGGAATGAGTGAATGTGCGGCAATAGTTCCAGTTATTTCCTTTGGGAACATCCATTCCTTTGGATCCTTGTACCTCTCTATTTCCAATTCTATTGAATCTTGTGTTCCTCTTCTTTCCTCTTCAATTGGGAACTTTATTGTTGATGTTAATTCTCTCCTATTTGCTTCAACAGGACTTTCCGTACAAGATGCATTATTTTCTGTATATCTAAAGCTGAACAAAGGATTCTTAACAGGGATCGATACAGTGGAATGAGCGAATGTGCAGGTAACAGTTCAAGTTATTTCCTTTCGGAAAATCCATTCCTTTGGATACTTCTTCCTCTCTATTTCCCATTCTATTGAGTCTAGTTTTCCCTTTGTTTCCTTTTCATTTGGGAACATTATAGTTGATGATAATTCTCTCCTATTGACTTCAATGGAACTTTTTGGGCAAAATCCATTATCTATCTTATATCTAAAGCTGATCAAAGTATTCTTTTTTTTATTTTTTTTTTTATTTTTTTATTTTTTATTTTTTTTATTTTTTTTTATTATATATATATTTTATAATATTATCCCTTGTATTCATTTTTCCAAATTGCCCCCCCTCCCTCTATTCCCTCCCCCCGACGACAGGCAATACCATACATTTTACATGTGTTACAATATAGTCTAAGTACAATACATGTGTGTGAATATCATTTTCTTGTTGCACAATAAACATTAGAATCCGAAGGTACATGCAACCTGGGCAGACAGATATTAGTGCTAACAATTTACATTCGCTTCCCAGTGTTCCTTCTCTGGGTATAGTTATTTCTGTCCATCATTGATCAACTGGAAGTGAGTTGGATCTTCTTTATGCTGAAGATTTCCACTTCCATCAGAATACATCCTCATACAGTATTGTTGTTGAAGTATACAGTGATCTTCTGGTTCTGCTCATTTCACTCAGCATCAGTTGATTTAAGTCTCTCGAACCCTCTCTGTATTCCTCCTGCTGGTCATTTCTTACAGAGCAGTAATATTCCATAACCTTCATATACCACAATTTACCCAACCATTCTCCAACTGATGGACATCCATTCATCTTCCAGTTTCTAGCTACAACAAAAAGAGCTGCCACAAACATTTTGGCACATATATGTTTCTTTCCGCTCTTTAGTATTTCTTTGGGATATAATCCCAGTAGTAGCGCTGCTGGGTCAAAGGGTATGCACAGTTTGATAACTTTTTGGGCATAATTCCAGATTGCTCTCCAGAATGGCTGGATTCTTTCACAACTCCACCAGCAATGTATTAGTGTCCCAATTTCCCCACATCCCCTCCAACATTTATCATTATTTGTTCCTGTCATCTTAGCCAATCTGACAGGTGTGTAGTGGTATCTCAGAGTGGTCTTAATTTGCATTTCTCTTGATCAAAGTATTCTTAACGGGGATCGATACAGTGGAATGAGTGAATGTGCAGGCAATAGTTCCAGTTATTTCCTTTGGGAAAATCCATTCCTTTATATACTTGTTCCTCTCTACTTCCCATTCTATTGAGTCTAGTTTTCCCTTTGTTTCTTTTGCATTTAGGAACAATATAGTTGATGATAATTCTCTCCTATTGGCTTCAATGGAACATTTTGGGCAAAATCCAACATCTTCTTTATATCTAAATCTGATCAAAGGATTCTTAACAGGAATCCTATACAGTGGAATGAGTGAATGTGCAGGCAATAGTTCCAGTTATTTCCTTTGGGAAAATCCATTCCCTTGGATACTAGTTCCTCTCTATTTCCCATTATATTGAGTCTAGATTTCCCTTTGTTTCCTTTGCATTTAGGAACATTATACTTGAAAATAATTCTCACCTATTGGCTTCAAAGGAACATTTTGGGCAAAATCAATCATCTTCTTTATATCTAAATCTGATCAAAGGATTCTTAACAGGAATCCTATACAGTGGAATGAGTGAATGTGCAGGCAATAGTTCCAGTTATTTCCTTTGGGAAAATCCATTACTTTGGATACTTGTTCCTCTCTATTTCCCATTCTATTGAGTCTAGTTTTCCCTTTGTTTCCTTTTCATTTGGGAACATTATAGTTGATGATAATTCTCTCCTATTGGCTTCAATTGAAATTTTGGGGCAAAATCCATCATCTTCCTTATATCTAAATCTGATCAAAGTATTCTTAACAGGGATCGATACAGTGGAATGAGTGAATGTGCAGGCAATAGTTCCAGTTATTTCCTTTGGGAAAATCCATTCCTTTGGATACTAGATCCTCTCTATTTACCATTCTATTGAGTCTAGTTTTCCCTTTGTTTCTTTTGCATTTAGGAACATTATAGTTGATGATAATTCTCTCCTATTGGCTTCAATGGAACATTTTGGGCAAAATCCATCATCTTCTTTATATCTAAATCTGATCAAAGGATTCTTAACGGGGATCCTATACAGTGGAATGAGGGAATGTGCAGGCAATATATCCAGTTATTTCCTTTTGGAAAATCCATTCCCTTGGATACTAGTTCCTCTCTAGTTCCCATTCTATTGAGTCTAGTTTTCCCTTTGTTTCCTTTGCATTTAGGAACATTATACTTGAAGATAATTCTCTCCTATTGGCTTCAATGGAACATTTTGGGCAAAATCCATCATCTTCTTTATATCTAAATCTGATTAAAGGATTCTTAAAGGAATCGATACAGTAGAATGAGTGACTCTGCGGGCAATAGTTCCAGTTATTTCCTTTGGGAAAATCCATTCCTTTGGATACTAGTTCCTCTCTATTTCCCATTCTATTGAGGCTACTTTTCCCTTTGTTTCCTTTCCATTTAGGAACATTATACTTAAAGATAATTCTCTCCTATTGGTTTCAATGGACCTTTTCGGGCAAAATCCAGCATCTTCCTTATATCTAAAGCTGATCAAAGGATTCTTAACAGGGATCGATACAGTGGAATGAGTGAATGTGCGGCAATAGTTCCAGTTATTTCCTTTGGGAACATCCATTCCTTTGGATCCTTGTACCTCTCTATTTCCAATTCTATTGAATCTTGTGTTCCTCTTCTTTCCTCTTCAATTGGGAACTTTATTGTTGATGTTAATTCTCTCCTATTTGCTTCAACAGGACTTTCCGTACAAGATGCATTATTTTCTGTATATCTAAAGCTGAACAAAGGATTCTTAACAGGGATTGATACAGTGGAATGAGCGAATGTGCAGGTAACAGTTCAAGTTATTTCCTTTCGGAAAATCCATTCCTTTGGATACTTCTTCCTCTCTATTTCCCATTCTATTGAGTCTAGTTTTCCCTTTGTTTCCTTTTCATTTGGGAACATTATAGTTGATGATAATTCTCTCCTATTGACTTCAATGGAACTTTTTGGGCAAAATCCATTATCTATCTTATATCTAAAGCTGATCAAAGTATTCTTTTTTTTATTTTTTTTTTATTTTTTTATTTTTTTTATTTTTTTTTATTATATATATATTTTATAATATTATCCCTTGTATTCATTTTTCCAAATTGCCCCCCCTCCCTCTATTCCCTCCCCCCGACGACAGGCAATACCATACATTTTACATGTGTTACAATATAGTCTAAGTACAATACATGTGTGTGAATATCATTTTCTTGTTGCACAATAAACATTAGAATCCGAAGGTACATGCAACCTGGGCAGACAGATATTAGTGCTAACAATTTACATTCGCTTCCCAGTGTTCCTTCTCTGGGTATAGTTATTTCTGTCCATCATTGATCAACTGGAAGTGAGTTGGATCTTCTTTATGCTGAAGATTTCCACTTCCATCAGAATACATCCTCATACAGTATTGTTGTTGAAGTATACAGTGATCTTCTGGTTCTGCTCATTTCACTCAGCATCAGTTGATTTAAGTCTCTCGAACCCTCTCTGTATTCCTCCTGCTGGTCATTTCTTACAGAGCAGTAATATTCCATAACCTTCATATACCACAATTTACCCAACCATTCTCCAACTGATGGACATCCATTCATCTTCCAGTTTCTAGCTACAACAAAAAGAGCTGCCACAAACATTTTGGCACATATATGTTTCTTTCCGCTCTTTAGTATTTCTTTGGGATATAATCCCAGTAGTAGCGCTGCTGGGTCAAAGGGTATGCACAGTTTGATAACTTTTTGGGCATAATTCCAGATTGCTCTCCAGAATGGCTGGATTCTTTCACAACTCCACCAGCAATGTATTAGTGTCCCAATTTCCCCACATCCCCTCCAACATTTATCATTATTTGTTCCTGTCATCTTAGCCAATCTGACAGGTGTGTAGTGGTATCTCAGAGTGGTCTTAATTTGCATTTCTCTTGATCAAAGTATTCTTAACGGGGATCGATACAGTGGAATGAGTGAATGTGCAGGCAATAGTTCCAGTTATTTCCTTTGGGAAAATCCATTCCTTTATATACTTGTTCCTCTCTACTTCCCATTCTATTGAGTCTAGTTTTCCCTTTGTTTCTTTTGCATTTAGGAACAATATAGTTGATGATAATTCTCTCCTATTGGCTTCAATGGAACATTTTGGGCAAAATCCAACATCTTCTTTATATCTAAATCTGATCAAAGGATTCTTAACAGGAATCCTATACAGTGGAATGAGTGAATGTGCAGGCAATAGTTCCAGTTATTTCCTTTGGGAAAATCCATTCCCTTGGATACTAGTTCCTCTCTATTTCCCATTATATTGAGTCTAGTTTTCCCTTTGTTTCCTTTGCATTTAGGAACATTATACTTGAAGATAATTCTCTCCTATTGGCTTCAATGGAACATTTTAAGCAAAATCCATCATCTTCTTTAAATCTAAATCTGATCAAAGGATTCTTAACAGGAATCGATACAGTGGAATGAGTGACTCTGCGGGCAATAGTTCCAGTTATTTCCTTTGGGAAAATCCATTCCTTTGATACTAGTTCCTCTCTATTTCCCATTCTATTGAGTCTACTTTTCCCTTTGTTTCCTTTCCATTTAGGAACATTATACTTAAAGATAATTCTCTCCTATTGGCTTCAATGGAACATATTGGGCAAAATCCATCATCTTCTTTATATCTAAATCGGATCAAAGGATTCTTAACAGGAATCCTATACAGTGGAATGAGTGAATGTGCAGGCAATAGTTCCAGTTATTTCCTTTGGGAAAATCCATTCCTTTGGATACTAGTTCCTCTCTGTTTCCCATTCTATTGAGTCTAGTTTTCTCTTTGTTTCCTTTGTATTAAGGAACATTATACTTGAAGATAATTCAATCCTATTGGCTTCAATGGACCTTTTTGGGCAAAATCCATCATCTTCCTTATATCTAAAGCTGATCAAAGGATTCTTAACAGGGATCGATACAGTGGAATGAGTGAATGTGCGGGCAATACTTCCAGTTATTTCCTTTGGGAACATCCATTCCTTTGGATCCTTGTGAATCTTGTGTTCCTCTTCATTCCTCTTCAATTGGGAACTTTATTGTTGATGTTAATTCTCTCCTATTTGCTTCAACAGGACTTTCCGTACAAGATGCATTATTTTCTGTATGTCTAAAGCTGATCAAAGGATTCTTAACAGGGATTGATGCAGTGGAATGAGCGAATGTGCAGGTAACAGTTCCAGTTATTTCCTTTCGGAAAATCCATTCCTTTGAATACTTGTTCCTCTCTATTTCCCATTCTATTGAGTCTAGTTTTCCTTTGGTTCCTTTTCATTTGGGAACATTATAGTTGATGATAATTCTCTCCTATTGACTTCAATGGAACCTTTTGGGCAAAATCCATCATCTTCGTTATATCTAAAGCTGATCAAAGTATTCTTAACAGGGATCGATACAGTGGAATGAGTGAATGTGCAGGCAATAGTTCCAGTTATTTCCTTTGGGAAAATCCATTCCTTTGGATACTTGTTCCTCTCTATTTCCCATTCTATTGAGGCTACTTTTCCCTTTGTTTCCTTTCAATTTAGGAACATTATACTTAAAGATAATTCTCTCCTATTGGCTTCAATGGACCTTTTTGGGCAAAATCCATCATCTTCCTTATATCTAAAGCTGATCAAAGGATTCTTAACAGGGATCGATACAGTGGAATGAGTGAATGTGCGGGCAATAGTTCCAGTTATTTCCTTTGGGAACATCCATTCCTTTGGATCCTTGTTCCTCTCTATTTCCAATTCTATTGAATCTTGTGTTCCTCTTCTTTCCTCTTCAATTGGGAACTTTATTGTTGATGTTAATTCTCTCCTATTTGCTTCAACAGGACTTTCCGTACAAGATGCATTATTTTCTGTATATCTAAAGCTGATCAAAGGATTCTTAACAGGGATTGATACAGTGGAATGAGCGAATGTGCAGGTAACTGTTCCAGTTATTTCCTTTCAGAAAATCCATTCCTTTGAATACTTGTTCCTCTCTATTTCCCATTCTATTGAATCTAGTTTTCCTTTGGTTCCTTTTCATTTGGGAACATTATAGTTGATGATAATTTTCTCCTATTGACTTCAATGGAACCTTTTGGGCAAAATCCATCATCTTCCTTATATCTAAATCTGATCAAAGGATTCTTAACAGGAATCCTATACAGTGGAATGAGTGAATGTGCAGGCAATAGTTTCAGTTATTTCCTTTGGGAAAATCCATTCCTTTGGATACTTGTTCCTCTCTACTTCCCGTTCTATTGAGTCTAGTTTTCCCTTTGTTTCCTTTGCATTTAGGAACATTATACTTGAAAATAATTCTCACCTATTGGCTTCAAAGGAACATTTTGGGCAAAATCAATCATCTTCTTTATATCTAAATCTGATCAAAGGATTCTTAACAGGAATCCTATACAGTGGAATGAGTGAATGTGCAGGCAATATTTCCAGTTATTTCCTTTGGGAAAATCCATTCCTTTGGATACTTGTTCCTCTCTATTTCCAATTCTATTGAGTCTTGTATTCCTTCTGTTTCCTCTTCAATTGGGAACTTTATAGTTGATGTTAATTCTCTCCTATTTGCTTCAACAGGACCTTCCGTACAAGAGGCATTATATTCTGTATATCTAAAGCTGATCAAAGGATTCTTAACAGGGATCGATACAGTGGAATGAGCGAATGTGCAGGTAACAGTTCCAGTTATTTCCTTTCGGAAAATCCATTCCTTTGAATACTTGTTCCTCTCTATTTCCCATTCTATTGAGTCTAGTTTTCCTTTGGTTCCTTTTCATTTGGGAACATTATAGTTGATGATAATTCTCTCCTATTGACTTCAATGGAACCTTTTGGGCAAAATCCATCATCTTCCTTATATCTAAAGCTGATCAAAGGATTCTTAAAGGAATCGATACAGTGGAATGAGTGACTCTGCGGGCAATAGTTCCAGTTATTTCCTTTGGGAAAATCCATTCCTTTGGATACTAGTTCCTCTCTATTTCCCCTTCTATTGAATCTTGTGTTCCTCTTCTTTCCTCTACAATTGGGAACTTTATTATTGATGTTAATTCTATCCTATTTGCTTCAACAGGACTTTCCGTACAAGATGCATTATTTTCTGTATATCTAAAGCTGATCAAAGGATTCTTAACAGGGATTGATACAGTGGAATGAGCGAATGTGCAGGTAACAGTTCCAGTTATTTCCTTTCGAAAATTCCATTCCTTTGAATACTTGTTCCTCTCTATTTCCCATTCTATTGAGTCTAGTTTTCCTTTGGTTCCTTTTCATTTGGGAACATTATAGTTGATGATAATTCTCTCCTATTGACTTCAATGGAACTTTTTGGGCAAAATCCATCATCTTCTTTATATCTAAAGCTGATCAAAGTATTCTTAAAAGGGATCGATACAGTGGAATGAGTGAATGTGCAGGCAATAGTTCCAGTTATTTCCTTTGGGAAAATCCATTCCTTTGGATACTTGTTCCTCTTTACTTCCCATTCTATTGAGTCTAGTTTTCCCTTTGTTTCTTTTCCATTTAGGAACATTATAGTTGATGATAATTCTCTCCTATTGGCTTCAATGGAACATTTTGGGCAAAATCCATCATCTTCTTTAAATCTAAATCTGATCAAAGGATTCTTAACAGGAATCGATACAGTGGAATGAGTGACTCTGCGGGCAATAGTTCCAGTTATTTCCTTTGGGAAAATCCATTCCTTTGATACTAGTTCCTCTCTATTTCCCATTCTATTGAGTCTACTTTTCCCTTTGTTTCCTTTCCATTTAGGTACATTATACTTAAAGAGAATTCTCTCCTATTGGCTTCAATGGAACTTTTTGGGCAAAATCCATCATCTTCCTTATATGTAAAGCTGATCAAAGGATTCTTAACAGGGATCGATACAGTGGAATGAGTGAATGTGCAGGCAATAGTTCCAGTTATTTCCTTTGGGAAAATCCATTCCTTTGGATACTAGTTACTCTCTATTTCCCATTCTATTGAGTCTAGTTTTCCCTTTGTTTCCTTTGCATTTAGGACCATTGTAGTTGAAGATAATTCTCTCCTATTGGCTTCAATGGAACATTTTGGGCAAAATTCATCATCTTCTTTATATCTAAATCTGATCAAAGGATTCTTAACAGGAATCATATACAGTGGAATGAGTAAATGTGCAGGCAATAGTTCCAGTTATTTCCTTTGGTAAAATCCATTCCTTTGGATACTAGTTCCTCTCTATTTCCCATTCTATTGAGTCTAGTTTTCCCTTTGTTTCCTTTGCATTAAGGAACATTATACTTGAAGATAATTCTCTCCTATTGGCTTCAATGGAACTTTTTGGGCAAAATACATCACCTTCCTTATATCTAAAGCTGATCAAAAGATTCTTTATATATATATATATATATATATATATATATATTTTATAATATTATCCCTTGTATTCATTTTTCCAAATTACCCCCCCTCCCTCTATTCCCTCCCCCCGACGACAGGCAATACCATACATTTTACATGTGTTACAATATAATCTAGGTACAATACATGTGTGCGAATATCATTTTCTTGTTGCACAATAAACATTAGAATCCGAAGGTACATGCAACCTGGGCAGACAGATATTAGTGGTAACAATTTTCATTCCCCTCCCAGTGTTTCTTCTCTGGGTGTAGCTACCTCTGTCCATCATTGATCAACTGGAAGTGAGTTGGATCTTCTTTATGTTCAAGATTTCCACTTCCATCAGAGTACATCCTCATACAATATTGTTGTTGAAGTGTACAGTGATCTTCTGGTTCTGCTCATTTCACTCAGCATCAGTTGATTTAAGTCTCTCCAGGCCTCTCTATATTCCTCCTGCTGGTCATTTCTTACAGAGCAATAATATTCCATAACCTTCATATACCACAATTTACCCAACCATTCTCCAACTGATGGACATCCATTCATCTTCCAGTTTCTAGCTACAACAGAAAGAGCTGCCACAAACATTTTGGCACATATATGTCTCTTTCCGCTCTTTAGTATTTCTTTGGGATATAATCCCAGTAGTAGCGCTGCTGGGTCAAAGGGTATGCACAGTTTGATAACTTTTTGGGCATAATTCCAGATTGCTCTCCAGAATGGCTGGATTCTTTCACAACTCCACCAGCAATGTATTAGTGTCCCAATTTCCCCACATCCCCTCCAACATTTGTCATTATTTGTTCCTGTCATCTTAGCCAATCTGACAGGTTTGTAGTGGTATCTCAGAGTGGTCTTAATTTCATTTCTCTGATCAGTAGTGATTTTGAACACTCTTTCATGTGAGTGGATATAGTTTCAATTTCTTCCTCTGAGAATTGTCTGTTCATATCCTTTGACCATTTATCAATTGGAGAATGGTTCGGTTTCTTATAAATTAGGGTCAGTTCTCTATATATTTTGGAAATGAGACCTTTGTCAGAACCTTTGTTTTTAAAAATATTTTCCCAATTTGTTACTTCCCTTCTAATCTTGTTTGCATTAGTATTATTTGTACAGAAACTTTTTAGTTTGATGTAATCAAAATCTTCTATTTTGTGATCAATAATGATCTCTAGTTCTCCTCTGGTCATAAATTCCTTCCTCCTCCACAAGTCTGAGAGGTAGATTATCCTCTGTTCCTCTAATCTATTTATTATCTCCCTCTTTATGCCTAAATCATGGACCCATTTTGATCTTATCTTGGTATATGGTGTTAAGTGTGGATCCATATCTAATTTCTGCCATACTAATTTCCAGTTTTCCCAACAGTTTTTTCCAAATAATGAATTTTTATCCCTAATGTTGGAATCTTTGGGTTTGTCAAAGATTAGATTGCTATAGATGTACCCTTTTTTGTCCTTTGTATCTAATCTGTTCCACTGATCTACCGGTCTATTTCTTAGCCAATACCAAATGGTTTTGGTGACTGCTGCTATATAATATAGCTTTAGATCAGGTACACTTAGACCACCTTCCTCTGAGTTTTTTTTCATTAGTTCCCTTGCAATTCTCGACCTTTTATTCTTCCATATGAATTTTGTTGTTATTTTTTCTAGGTCATTAAAATAGTTTCTTGGGAGTCTGATTGGTATAGCACTAAATAAATAGATTAGTTTGGGGAGTATTGTCATCTTTATTATATTCGCTCGGCCTATCCAAGAGCACTGAATGTCTTTCCAATTATTTAAATCTGATTTTATTTTTGTGGCAAGTGTTTTGTAATTTTTCTCATATAATTCCTGACTTTTCTTTGGTAGATGGATTCCCAAATATTTTATACTCTCAACATTTGTTTGGAATGGAATTTCTCTTTGTATCTCTTGCTGTTGCATTTTGTTAGTGATATATAAAAATGCCGAGGATTTATGTGGATTTATTTTGTATCCTGCCACTTTGCTGAAATTTTGAATTATTTCTAGTAGCTTTTTAGCAGAGTCTTTGGGGTTCTCTAAGTATACCATCATGTCATCTGCAAAAAGTGATAGTTTAATTTCCTCATTTCCTACTCTAATTCCTTGAATCTCTTTCTCGGCTCTTATTGCCGAGGCTAGCGTTTCTAGTACTATATTGAATAGTAATGGTGATAGTGGGCAACCTTGTTTCACTCCTGATCTTACTGGGAAAGGTTGCAGTTTATTTCTATTGCATATTATGCTTACTGACGGTCTTAAATATATACTCCTGATTATTCTAAGGAATAATCCATTTATTCCTATACTCTCAAGAGTTTTTAGTAGGAATGGATGTTGGATTTTGTCAAATGCTTTTTCTGCATCTATTGAGATGATCATATGGTTCTTATTAATTTGATTATTAATATGGTCAATTATATTAATAGTTTTCCTAATATTAAACCAGCCCTGCATTCCTGGAATAAATCCTACTTGATCATAGTGTATTATCTTGGAGATGATTTTCTGAAGTCTTTTTGCTAATATCTTATTTAAGATTTTAGCATCAATATTCATTAAGGAGATTGGTCTATAATTTTCTTTCTCAGTTTTCGATCTACCAGGTTTAGGTATCAGTACCATGTCTGTGTCATAAAAGGAGTTTGGTAGGACTCCTTCATCCCCTATTTTTTCAAATAATTTATATAACATTGGGGCTAATTGTTCTTTAAATGTTTGGTAGAATTCACATGTGAATCCATCTGGCCCTGGGGATTTTTTCCTGGGGAGTTGATTAATAGCTTGTTCTATTTCTTTTTCTGAAATGGGACTATTTAAGCAATTTATCTCCTCCTCTGTTAATCTAGGGAGCCTATATTTTTGGAAGAAGTCATCCATTTCACTTAAGTTATCAAATTTATTGGCATAAAGTTGGGCAAAGTAACTCCTTATTATTTCTCTAATTTCCTCTTCATTGGTGGAAAGATCCCCCTTTTCATTTGTAAGACTATCAATTTGATTTTCCTCTTTCTTTTTTTTGATCACATTTACCAAAGGTTTATCTATTTTATTGGCTTTTTCATAAAACCAACTCTTGGTTTTATTTATTAATTCAATAGTTTTTTTACTTTCAATTTTATTGATTTCTCCTTTTAATTTTTGTATTTCAAGTTTAATTTTTGGTTGGGGGTTTATAATTTGGTCTTTTTCTAGCCTTTTAAGTTGTAAGCCCAATTCGTTAATCTTCTCTTTCTCAATTTTCTTCAAATAAGCCTCTAAAGATATAAAATTTCCCCTTATTACTGCTTTAGCTGCATCCCAAAGATTTTGATATGATGTCTCATCATTATCATTATCTTGGGTGAAATTGTTAATTGTTTCTTTAATTTGCTCTTTCACCCAGTCATTCTTTAAGATGAGATTATTCAGTTTCCAATTACTTTTTGGTCTATTTACCCCTAACTTTTTACTGAATGTAGCTTTTATTGCATTGTGATCTGAGAAGAAGGCATTTATTATTTCTGCCTTCCTACATTTAATTTTGAGATCTTTATGTCCTAGTATATGGTCAATTTTTGTATAGGATCCATGAACTGCTGAGAAGAAAGTATATTCCTTCCTATTGCCATTCAGTTTTCTCCAAAGGTCTATCATACCTAGTTTTTCTAATGTTCTATTTACTTTTTTAATTTCTTTCTTGTTTGTTTTGTGGTTTGATTTGTCTAAATCTGAGAGTGCAAGGTTGAGATCTCCCACTATTATAGTTTTACTGTCTATTTCTTCTTGCAGTTCTCTTAACTTTTCCTTTAGAAAGTTAGATGCTATACCACTTGGTGCATATATGTTTAGTATTGATATGGCTTCATTATTTATGCTACCTTTCAGCAGGATATAGTTTCCTTCCTTATCTTTTTTAAGGAGATCTACTTCTGCTTTTGCTTGATCTGAGATAAGGATAGCTACCCCTGCTTTTTTGGCTTTACCTGAAGCATAATAGGCTCTGTTCCAACCTTTTACCTTTACTCTGTATGTATCTCCCTGCTTTAAGTGTGTTTCCTGTAGGCAACATATTGTAGGGTTCTGCTTTTTGATCCAATCTACTATCCGTCTCCGTTTGATGGGATCGTTCATCCCATTTACATTTACAGTTAAAATTACTAATTCTGTATTTCCTGCCATCGTATTATCCCCAGATTATGCTTTTTTCCCTTGACCCCCCTGATCCCCCTTCCCGATATTTAATTTACAGACCCCCCTTGTGACGCACAACCCTCCCTCTTTTTTTTTTTTTTTTTTTTAGGATCCCTCCCCCCTCCCTCCAAGTACCTTCACTTATTCTCCTTTTCCTTTTCCCTTTTCCTCTCCCCCCTTTTAATGAGGTGAGAGAAAATTCTCTGAAAAACAAATATGTTAATTATTTACTCTTTGAGCCTCTTCTGATGAGAGTAAGATTCACACAATGATTCTCCCCCTCACTAAGTTCCCTCAGATATGGTGTATTTTCTATGTCTCTTCCTGGGATGTAGTTTCCCTCTTTTTATCACTCCTTCCCCTTTTTCTGAACCGACCTCCTTCCCTTTACTACACCCCCCCTTTTTTTCTTTTATATCAGTAAAATCAAATTATCCTTGAGTATTTTTTATATACCCACAACAGAGTTACAGTTCTCAAGGGTTCTGTGTACCTTTTTCTGTTTCTCTTCAGTCTTGTGGATGTAGATCAAATTTTTTGTTTAAGTCTGGTTTTTTTCTTAGAAACATATAGAATTCCTCTGTTTCATTGAATGACCATCTTCTTCCATGGAAAAAGATGCTAAACTTAGCTGGGTAGTTCATTCTTGGTTGCAGTCCTTGATCTTTTGCCTTTCGGAATATCAGGTTCCAGGCCCTTCTATCTTTTAATGTGGAGGCAGCCAGATCTTGGGTGACCCTTATTGTGGCACCTTGGTATTTAAATTGTTTTTTTCTAGCTGCTTGCAGGATTTTCTCCTTTGTGTGGTAATTCTGCAGCTTAGCCACTATATTCCGTGGTGTTCTTTTTTTAGGGTCTATTTCAGAAGGAGTTCGATGAATTCTTTCCACATCTACTTTCCCTTCTGTTTCTATTATCTCTGGACAGTTCTCCTTGATAATTTCCTGTAAAATAGAATCTAGGCTCTTTTTTTGGTCATAGTTTTCTGGAAGTCCAATAATCCGCAGATTATCTCTCCTAGATCTATTTTCCAGGTCTATAGATTTTCCCAGTAAGTATTTGACGTTGTTCTCCAGCATCTCATTTTTTTTGTTTTGTTTGACTGATTCTTGGGTTCTCTGTGAATCATTCATTTCTCTTTGTTCCATCCTGACTTTTAAGGAGTTATTTTCTTCTTTCACAGTTTTTAGTTCTTTTTGTAAATGCCCAATTTCGTTTTTAAATGAATTATTTTGCTCTATTGAATTTTTTTCCATTTCCCTAATTTTTTTTTTTTGAGAATTATTTTCTTTTTCCAATTCAGAAATTCTATTTTCTTGAGACTTTTTTATCTTTTCCAATTCAGAAATCCTACTTTCCTGTGTTTTTTTAACCTTTTCTAATTCACTAATTTTGTTTCCCTGCATCTCCTGTGAATTCTTTATTTTTTCCAACTCCAATTTCAGGACGTTGTTATTCTCTATCATAACTTCCCTTTCTTTTCCCCATTTTTCTTCGATCTCCCTCAATTTCTTAAGAGCTTCTTCTAGGAGAGAGTTATGTGATGGGGGGCAGGAATCGTTCCCGTTTAGGTTATTGTCTTCTGATTCTCTGCTGTCAACTTCCTCAGGGTTGGATACCCGCTCTTTCTCTGTATAGAAGGAATCTATGGTTTTTCTAGCTTTTTTGCTCATACTTAAAAAAATCTTTTGGGGTCTGTCCCTGGGGTAGGAAATTATTTACTTCTTTACCAGCTTCCTCCCAGACCGGATGGATGCAGCGGCCCCTGCACCTGAGCTAAGAGAGAGCTCTGGGAGAGAGTTCCCCACCCCCTCCCTGGAAGTGCCTCAGAGGTGATTAGCACTACTGTGCTTCGAGGGCGTAGAATAGTGAAGACAGCACGAAGCCCAGCCTATGTGTCCGGGTGGGGAGTGGATGTCTGCAGCAGGTGACGTGAGAAGCCCCTGCGCTCAAACTGGAAGTGTCTGCCAGAAACCGCGGTCCCTAGTTCAAAGGTTCCCCTTCTCTGGGACTTCCTGGAGCTGAGTTCCACTCCCTCCAGCTAAGCAAGGCAGTGTGTGTTGCCTTGGGCCGTATCCACCCACTTGTCAGTCTCTTAACTATTCTCAGGAGGTAGCTGAGGCCACACCTCCTGGTGCCAAGAGTTCTGCTGAGTCACCCCCAGGATCGGGGAAAATCTAATTTGAGTTTTAAAATATTTTGGCTTTCTCTTCTGAACTGCTAAATAATTAGCAGAGAAGAGCTAACAGCCTGTGCCAGATTCCTTTACCTCAGTGGCTTCTCTGATCCCAGAGCCCTTCCCAGCGCAATGGGCGCAGTGTGCCTCTACCCCACCGTCTGTGCTGGTCTTTCTTATTCCTCCCCTGAGAACTGACCTTTCCTGTTGAACCTCCAGATTCTCTTCAGCTGGTAAGTCGTGCTTCCAGTCCTTGTGGTATCTATCAGTCCTGAGCTAATTTTGAGACTTAATTTATCTAATTGGTTGTGAGGGAGTGAGGACGTTCACTGAGTCGTGTGTTTCTTCTACGCCATCTTGGCTCCGCCCCCTTAACAGGAATCTTATAGAGTGGAATGAGTGAATGTGCAGGAAATAGTTCCTGTTATTCCCTTTGGTAAAATCCTTTCCTCTGGATACTTTTTTCCTCTCTATTTCCAATTCTATTGAGTCTAGTGTTCCTCTTGTTTCCTCTTCAATTAAGAACTTTATAGTTGTTGTTAATTCTCTCCTATTTGTTTCAATGGAACTTTTTGTGCATAATCCATCATCTTCCTTATATCTAAAGCTGATCAAATGATTCTTAACAGGGATCGATAGAGTGGAATGAATGAATGTGCAGGCAATAGTTCCAGTTATTTCCTTTGGGAAAATCCATTCCTTTGGATACTTGTTCCTCTCTACTTCCCATTCTATTGAGTCTAGTTTTCCCTTTGTTTCCTTTTCATTTGGGAACATTGTAGTTGATGATAATTCTCTCCTATTGGCTTCAATGGAACTTTTTGGGCAAAATCCTATACAGTGGAATGAGCGAATGTGCAGGCAATAGTTCCAGTTATTTCCTTTGGGAAAATCCATTCCTTTGGATACTTGTTCCTCTCTACTTCCCATTCTATTGAGTCTAGTTTTCCCTTTGTTTCCTTTTCATTTGGGAACATTGTAGTTGATGATAATTCTCTCCTATTGGCTTCAATGGAACTTTTTGGGCAAAATCCTATACAGTGGAATGAGCGAATGTGCAGGTAACAGTTCCAGTTATTTCCTTTCGGAAAATCCATTCCTTTGGATACTTGTTCCTCTCTATTTCCCATTCTATTGAGTCTTGTGTTCCTCTTGTTTCCCCTTCAATTGGGAACTTTATAGTTGATATTAATTATCTCCTATTTGCTTCAACAGGACTTTCCGAACAAGATGCATTATGTTTTGTATATCTAAAGCTGATCAAAGGATTCTTAAAAGGAATCCTCTACAGTGGAATGAGACAATGTGCAGGCCTTAGTTCTAGTTATTTCCTTTAGGAACATCCTTTCCTTTGGATACTTGTTCCTCTCTATTTCCAATTCTATTGAATCTTGTGTTCCTCTTGTTTCCTCTTCATTTGGGAACTTTATTGTTGATTTTAATTCTCTCCTATTTGCTTCAACAGGACTTTCCGCACAAGATGCATTATGTTCTGTATATCTAAAGCTGATTAAAGGATTCTTAACAGGGATCGATATAGTGGAATGAGCGAATGGGCAGGCAACAGTTCCACTTATTTCCTTTGGGAAAATCCATTCCTTTGGATACTTGTTCCTCTCTATTTCCCATTCTATTGAGTCTAGTGTTCCTCTTGTTTCCACTTCAATTGGGTAATTTCTAGTTGATGATAAGTCTCTCCTATTGACTTCAATGGAACTTTTTGGGCAAAATCCATCATCTTCCTTATATCTAAAGCTGATCAAAGGATTCTTAACAGGGATCGATATAGTGGAATGAGCGAATGTGCAGGCAACAGTTCCAGTTATTTGCTTTCGGAAAATCATTCCCTTGGATACTTGTTCCTCTCTATTTCCCATTCTATTGAGTCTAGTTTTCCCTTTGTTTCCTTTTCATTTGGGAACATTATAGTTGATGATAATTCACTCCTATTGGCTTCAATGGAACTTTTTGGGCAAAATCCATCATCTTCCTTATATCTAAAGCTGATCAAAGGCTTCTTAACAGGGATCGATATAGTGGAATGAGCGAATGTGCTGGCAACAGTTCCACTTATTTCCTTTGGGAAAATCCATTCCTTTGGATACTAGTTCCTCTCTATTTCCCATTCTCTTGAGTCTACTTTTCCCTTTGTTTCCTTTGCATTTAGGAACATTATACTTGAAGAAAATTCTGTCCTATTGGCATCAATGGAACATTTTGGGCACAATTCATCATCTTCTTTATATCTAAATCTGATCAAAGGATTCTTAACAGGAATCCTAAACAATGGAATGAGTGAATGTGCAGGCAATAGTTCCAGTTATTTCCTTTGGGAAAATCCATTCCTTTGGATGCTTGTTCCTCTCTATTTCCCATTCTATTGAGTCTAGTGTTCCTCTTGTTTCCACTTCAATTGGGTAATTTCTAGTTGATGATAATTCTCTCCTATTGACTTCAATGGAACTTTTTGGGCAAAATCCATCATCTTCCTTATATCTAAAGCTAATCAAAGGATTCTTAACAGGGATCGATATAGTGGAATGAGCGAATGTGCAGGCAACAGTTCCACTTATTTCCTTTGGGAAAATCCATTCCTTTGTATACTTGTTCCTCTCTATTTCCAATTCTATTGAGTCTTGTGTTCCTCTTGTTTCCTGTTCAATTGGGAACTTTATAGTTGATGTTAATTCTCTCCTATTTGCTTCAACAGGACTTTCCGTAAAAGATGCATTATGTTTTGTATATCTAAAGCTGATCAAAGGATTCTTAAAAGGAATCCTCTACAGTGGAATGAGACAATGTGCAGGCCTTAGTTCTAGTTATTTCCTTTGGCAACATCCTTTCCTTTGGATACTTGTTCCTCTCTATTTCCAATTCTGTTGAATCTTGTGTTTCTCTTGTTTGCTCTTCATTTGTGAACTTTATTGTTGATTTTAATTCTCTCCTATTTGCTTCAACAGGACTTTCCGTACAAGATGCATTATGTTCTGTATATCTAAAGCTGATCAAAGGATTCTTAACAGGGATCGATACAGTGGAATGAGCGAATGTGCAGGCAACAGTTCCAGTTATTTGCTTTCGGAAAATCATTCCTTTGGATACTTGTTCCTCTCTATTTCCCATTCTATTGAGTCTAGTTTTCCCTTTGTTTCCTTTTCATTTGGGAACATTATAGTTGATGATAATTCACTCCTATTGGCTTCAATGGAACGTTTTGGGCAAAATCCATCATCTTCCTTATATCTAAATCTGATCAAAGGATTCTTAACAGGAATCCTAAACAATGGAATGAGTGAATGTGCAGGCAATAGTTCCAGTTATTTCCTTTGGGAAAATCCATTCCTTTGGATGCTTGTTCCTCTCTATTTCCCATTCTATTGAGTCTAGTGTTCCTCTTGTTTCCACTTCAATTGGGTAATTTCTAGTTGATGATAATTCTCTCCTATTGACCTTTTTTGTTCCATCCTGACTTTTAAGGAGTTATTTTCTTCTTTCACAGTTTTTAGTTCTTTTTGTAAATGCCCAATTTCGTTTTTAAATGAATTATTTTGCTCTATTGAATTTTTTTCCATTTCCCTAATTTTTTTTTTTGAGAATTATTTTCTTTTTCCAATTCAGAAATTCTATTTTCTTGAGACTTTTTTATCTTTTCCAATTCAGAAATCCTACTTTCCTGTGTTTTTTTAACCTTTTCTAATTCACTAATTTTGTTTCCCTGCATCTCCTGTGAATTCTTTATTTTTTCCAACTCCAATTTCAGGACGTTGTTATTCTCTATCATAACTTCCCTTTCCTTGCCCCATTTTTCTTCGATCTCCCTCAATTTCTTAAGAGCTTCTTCTAGGAGAGAGTTATGTGATGGGGGGCAGGAATCGTTCCCCTTTAGGTTGTTATCTTCTGAATCTTTGCTGTTAACTTCCTCGGGGTTGGGTACCCGCTCTTTCTCTATATAGAAGGAATCTATAGTTTTTCTAGCTTTTTTGCTCATACTTAAAAAAATGTTTTGGGGTCTGTCCCTGGGGTAGGAAATTATTTACTTCTTTACCAGCTTCCTCCCAGACCGGATGGATGCAGAGGCCCCTGCACCCGAGCTAAGAGAGAGCTCTGGGAGAGAGTTCCCCACCCCCTCCCTGGAGGTGCCTCAGAGGTGATTAGCACTGCTGTGCTTTGAGGGCGTAGAATAGTGAAGACAGCAAGAAGCTCAGCCTATGTGTCCGGGTGGGGAGTGGATGTCTGCAGCAGGTGACTTGAGAAGCCCCTGCGCTCAAACTGGAAGTGTCTGCCAGAAACCGCGGTCCCTAGTTCAAAGGTTCCGCTTCTCTGGGACTTCCTGGAGCTGAGTTCCACTCCCTCCAGCTAAGCTAGGCCGTGTGTGTTGCCTTGGGCCGTATCCACCCACTTGTCAGTCTCTTAACTATTCTCAGGAATTAGCTGAGGCCACACCCCCTGGTGCCCAGTCTGCCGAGTCACCCCCAGGGTGGGGGGGGGGGGAAATCTAATCTGAGTTTTAAAATATTTTGGCTTTCTCTTCTGAACTGCTAAATAATTAGCAGAGAAGAGCTAACAGCCTGTCCCAGATTCCTTTACCTCAGTGGCTTCTCTGATCCCAGAGCCCCTCCCAGCGCAATGGGCGCAGTGTGCCCCTACCCCACCGTCTGTGCTGGTCTTTCTTATTCCTCCCCTGAGAACTGACCTTTCCTGTTGAAACTCCAGATTCTCTTCAGCTGGTAAGTCGTGCTTCCAGTCCTTGTGGTATCTATCAGTCCTGAGCTAATTTTGAGACTTAATTTATCTAATTGGTTGTGAGGGAGTGAGGACGTTCACTGAGTAGTGTGTTTCTTCTCCGCCATCTTGGCTCCGCTGATCAAAGTATTCTTAACAGGGATCGATACAGTGGAATGAGTGAATGTGCAGGGAATAGTTCCAGTTATTTCCTTTGGGAAAATCCATTCCTTTGGATACTTGTTCCTCTCTACTTCCCATTCTATTGAGTCTAGTTTTCCCTTTGTTTCCTTTGCATTTAGGAACATTATACTTGAAGATAATTCTCACCTATTGGCTTCAATGGAACATTTTGGGCAAAATCAATCATCTTCTTTATATCTAAATCTGATCAAAGGATTCTTAACAGGAATACTATACAGTGGAATGAGTGAATGTGCAGGCAATAGTTCCAGTTATTTCCTTTGGGAAAATCCATTACTTTGGATACTTGTTCCTCTCTATTTCCCATTCTATTGAGTCTAGTTTTCCCTTTGTTTCCTTTTCATTTGGGAACATTATAGTTGATGATAATTCTCTCCTATTGGCTTCAATGGAACATATTGGGCAAAATCCATCATCTTCTTTATATCTAAATCTGATCAAAGGATTCTTAAAGGAATCGATACAGTGGAATGAGTGACTCTGCGGGCAATAGTTCCAGTTATTTCCTTTGGGAAAATCCATTCCTTTGGATACTAGTTCCTCTCTATTTCCCATTCTATTGAATCTTGTGTTCCTCTTCTTTCCTCTACAATTGGGAACTTTATTGTTGATGTTAATTCTCTCCTATTTGCTTCAACAGGACTTTCCGTACAAGATGCATTATTTTCTGTATATCTAAAGCTGATCAAAGAATTCTTAACAGGGATTGATACAGTGGAATGAGCGAATGTGCACGTAACAGTTCCAGTTATTTCCTTTCGAAAATTCCATTCCTTTGAATACTTGTTCCTCTCTATTTCCCATTCTATTGAGTCTAGTTTTCCTTTGGTTCCTTTTCATTTGGGAACATTATAGTTGATGATAATTCTCTCCTATTGACTTCAATGGAACATTTTAAGCAAAATCCATCATCTTCTTTAAATCTAAATCTGATCAAAGGATTCTTAACAGGAATCGATACAGTGGAATGAGTGACTCTGCGGGCAATAGTTCCAGTTATTTCCTTTGGGAAAATCCATTCCTTTGATACTAGTTCCTCTCTATTTCCCATTCTATTGAGTCTACTTTTCCCTTTGTTTCCTTTCCATTTAGGTACATTATACTTAAAGATAATTCTCTCCTATTGGCTTCAATGGAACATATTGGGCAAAATCCATCATCTTCTTTATATCTAAATCGGATCAAAGGATTCTTTACAGGAATCCTATACAGTGGAATGAGTGAATGTGCAGGCAATAGTTCCAGTTATTTCCTTTGGGAAAATCCATTCCTTTGGATACTAGTTCCTCTCTGTTTCCCATTCTATTGAGTCTAGTTTTCTCTTTGTTTCCTTTGTATTAAGGAACATTATACTTGAAGATAATTCAATCCTATTGGCTTCAATGGACCTTTTTGGGCAAAATCCATCATCTTCCTTATATCTAAAGCTGATCAAAGGATTCTTAACAGGGATCGATACAGTGGAATGAGTGAATGTGCGGGCAATACTTCCAGTTATTTCCTTTGAGAACATCCATTCCTTTGGATCCTTGTTCCTCTCTATTTCCAATTCTATTGAATCTTGTGTTCCTCTTCATTCCTCTTCAATTGGGAACTTTATTGTTGATGTTAATTCTCTCCTATTTGCTTCAACAGGACTTTCCGTACAAGATGCATTATTTTCTGTATGTCTAAAGCTGATCAAAGGATTCTTAACAGGGATTGATGCAGTGGAATGAGCGAATGTGCAGGTAACAGTTCCAGTTATTTCCTTTCGGAAAATCCATTCCTTTGAATACTTGTTCCTCTCTATTTCCCATTCTATTGAGTCTAGTTTTCCTTTGGTTCCTTTTCATTTGGGAACATTATAGTTGATGATAATTCTCTCCTATTGACTTCAATGGAACCTTTTGGGCAAAATCCATCATCTTCGTTATATCTAAAGCTGATCAAAGTATTCTTAACAGGGATCGATACAGTGGAATGAGTGAATGTGCAGGCAATAGTTCCAGTTATTTCCTTTGGGAAAATCCATTCCTTTGGATACTTGTTCCTCTCTACTTCCCGTTCTATTGAGTCTAGTTTTCCCTTTGTTTCCTTTGCATTTAGGAACATTATACTTGAAAATAATTCTCACCTATTGGCTTCAATGGAACATTTTGGGCAAAATCAATCATCTTCTTTATATCTAAATCTGATCAAAGGATTCTTAACAGGAATCCTATACAGTGGAATGAGTGAATGTGCAGGCAATAGTTCCAGTTATTTCCTTTGGGAAAATCCATTACTTTGGATACTTGTTCCTCTCTATTTCCCATTCTATTGAGTCTAGTTTTCCCTTTGTTTCCTTTTCGTTTGGGAACATTATAGTTGATGATAATTCTCTCCTATTGGCTTCAATTGAAATTTTGG
The DNA here is from genome assembly GCF_048593235.1 of Sminthopsis crassicaudata. Taxonomy (NCBI): domain Eukaryota; kingdom Metazoa; phylum Chordata; class Mammalia; order Dasyuromorphia; family Dasyuridae; genus Sminthopsis; species Sminthopsis crassicaudata. The sequence goes on from NC_133617.1 coordinate 454,802,965, forward strand.
GGCAAAATCCATCATCTTCCTTATATCTAAATCTGATCAAAGGATTCTTAATAGGAATCCTATACAGGAGAATGAGTGAATGTGCAGGCTATAGTTCCAGTTATTTCCTTTGGGCAAATCCATTCCTTTGGATACTTGTTCCTCTCTACTTCCCATTCTATTGAGTCTAGTTTTCCCTTTGTTTCTTTTGCATTTAGGAACATTATAGTTGATGATAATTCTCTCCTATTGGCTTCAATGGAACATTTTGGGCAAAATCCATCATCTTCTTTAAATCTAAATCTGATCAAAGCATTCTTAACAGGAATCCTATACAGTGGAATGAGTGAATGTGCAGGCAATATTTCCAGTTATTTCCTTTTGGAAAATCCATTCCCTTGGATACTAGTTCCTCTCTATTTCCCATTCTATTGAGTCTAGTTTTCCCTTTGTTTCCTTTGCATTTAGGAACATTATACTTGAAGATAATTCTCTCCTATTGGCTTCAATGGAACATTTTGGGCAAAATCCATCATCTTCTTTATATCTAAGTCTGATCAAAGGATTCTTAAAGTAATCGATACAGTGGAATGAGTGACTCTGTGGGCAATAGTTCCAGTTATTTCCTTTGGGAAAATCCATTCCTTTGGATACTAGTTCCTCTCTATTTCCCATTCTATTGAGGCTACTTTTCCCTTTGTTTCCTTTCAATTTAGGAACATTATACTTAAAGATAATTCTCTCCTATTGGCTTCAATGGACCTTTTTGGGCAAAATCCATCATCTTCCTTATATCTAAAGCTGATCAAAGGATTCTTAACAGGGATCGATACAGTGGAATGAGTGAATGTGCGGGCAATAGTTCCAGTTATTTCCTTTGGGAACATCCATTCCTTTGGATCCTTGTTCCTCTCTATTTCCAATTCTATTGAATCTTGTGTTCCTCTTCTTTCCTCTTCAATTGGGAACTTTATTGTTGATGTTAATTCTCTCCTATTTGCTTCAACAGGACTTTCCGTACAAGATGCATTATTTTCTGTATATCTAAAGCTGATCAAAGGATTCATAACAGGGATTGATACAGTGGAATGAGCGAATGTGCAGGTAACTGTTCCAGTTATTTCCTTTCAGAAAATCCATTCCTTTGAATACTTGTTCCTCTCTATTTCCCATTCTATTGAATCTAGTTTTCCTTTGGTTCCTTTTCATTTGGGAACATTATAGTTGATGATAATTCTCTCCTATTGGCTTCAATGGAACATATTGGGCAAAATCCATCATCTTCTTTATATCTAAATCTGATCAAAGGATTCTTAAAGGAATCGATACAGTGGAATGAGTGACTCTGCGGGCAATAGTTCCAGTTATTTCCTTTGGGAAAATCCATTCCTTTGGATACTAGTTCCTCTCTATTTCCCATTCTATTGAATCTTGTGTTCCTCTTCTTTCCTCTACAATTGGGAACTTTATTGTTGATGTTAATTCTCTCCTATTTGCTTCAACAGGACTTTCCGTACAAGATGCATTATTTTCTGTATATCTAAAGCTGATCAAAGAATTCTTAACAGGGATTGATACAGTGGAATGAGCGAATGTGCACGTAACAGTTCCAGTTATTTCCTTTCGAAAATTCCATTCCTTTGAATACTTGTTCCTCTCTATTTCCCATTCTATTGAGTCTAGTTTTCCTTTGGTTCCTTTTCATTTGGGAACATTATAGTTGATGATAATTCTCTCCTATTGACTTCAATGGAACATTTTAAGCAAAATCCATCATCTTCTTTAAATCTAAATCTGATCAAAGGATTCTTAACAGGAATCGATACAGTGGAATGAGTGACTCTGCGGGCAATAGTTCCAGTTATTTCCTTTGGGAAAATCCATTCCTTTGATACTAGTTCCTCTCTATTTCCCATTCTATTGAGTCTACTTTTCCCTTTGTTTCCTTTCCATTTAGGTACATTATACTTAAAGATAATTCTCTCCTATTGGCTTCAATGGAACATATTGGGCAAAATCCATCATCTTCTTTATATCTAAATCGGATCAAAGGATTCTTTACAGGAATCCTATACAGTGGAATGAGTGAATGTGCAGGCAATAGTTCCAGTTATTTCCTTTGGGAAAATCCATTCCTTTGGATACTAGTTCCTCTCTGTTTCCCATTCTATTGAGTCTAGTTTTCTCTTTGTTTCCTTTGTATTAAGGAACATTATACTTGAAGATAATTCAATCCTATTGGCTTCAATGGACCTTTTTGGGCAAAATCCATCATCTTCCTTATATCTAAAGCTGATCAAAGGATTCTTAACAGGGATCGATACAGTGGAATGAGTGAATGTGCGGGCAATACTTCCAGTTATTTCCTTTGAGAACATCCATTCCTTTGGATCCTTGTTCCTCTCTATTTCCAATTCTATTGAATCTTGTGTTCCTCTTCTTTCCTCTTCAATTGGGAACTTTATTGTTGATGTTAATTCTCTCCTATTTGCTTCAACAGGACTTTCCGTACAAGATGCATTATTTTCTGTATATCTAAAGCTGATCAAAGGATTCATAACAGGGATTGATACAGTGGAATGAGCGAATGTGCAGGTAACTGTTCCAGTTATTTCCTTTCAGAAAATCCATTCCTTTGAATACTTGTTCCTCTCTATTTCCCATTCTATTGAATCTAGTTTTCCTTTGGTTCCTTTTCATTTGGGAACATTATAGTTGATGATAATTCTCTCCTATTGACTTCATTGGAACCTTTTGGGCAAAATCCATCATCTTCCTTATATCTAAATCTGATCAAAGGATTCTTAACAGGAATCCTATACAGTGGAATGAGTGAATGTGCAGGCAATAGTTTCAGTTATTTCCTTTGGGAAAATCCATTCCTTTGGATACTTGTTCCTCTCTACTTCCCGTTCTATTGAGTCTAGTTTTCCCTTTGTTTCCTTTGCATTTAGGAACATTATACTTGAAAATAATTCTCACCTATTGGCTTCAAAGGAACATTTTGGGCAAAATCAATCATCTTCTTTATATCTAAATCTGATCAAAGGATTCTTAACAGGAATCCTATACAGTGGAATGAGTGAATGTGCAGGCAATAGTTCCAGTTATTTCCTTTGGGAAAATCCATTACTTTGGATACTTGTTCCTCTCTATTTCCCATTCTATTGAGTCTAGTTTTCCCTTTGTTTCCTTTTCATTTGGTTACATTATAGTTGATGATAATTCTCTCCTATTGGCTTCAATTGAAATTTTGGGGCAAAATCCATCATCTTCCTTATATCTAAATCTGATCAAAGTATTCTTAACAGGGATCGATACAGTGGAATGAGTGAATGTGCAGGCAATAGTTCCAGTTATTTCCTTTGGGAAAATCCATTCCTTTGGATACTAGATCCTCTCTATTTACCATTCTATTGAGTCTAGTTTTCCCTTTGTTTCTTTTGCATTTAGGAACATTATAGTTGATGATAATTCTCTCCTATTGGCTTCAATGGAACATTTTGGGCAAAATCCATCATCTTCTTTATATCTAAATCTGATCAAAGGATTCTTAACGGGGATCCTATACAGTGGAATGAGGGAATGTGCAGGCAATATATCCAGTTATTTCCTTTTGGAAAATCCATTCCCTTGGATACTAGTTCCTCTCTAGTTCCCATTCTATTGAGTCTAGTTTTCCCTTTGTTTCCTTTGCATTTAGGAACATTATACTTGAAGATAATTCTCTCCTATTGGCTTCAATGGAACATTTTGGGCAAAATCCATCATCTTCTTTATATCTAAATCTGATTAAAGGATTCTTAAAGGAATCGATACAGTAGAATGAGTGACTCTGCGGGCAATAGTTCCAGTTATTTCCTTTGGGAAAATCCATTCCTTTGGATACTAGTTCCTCTCTATTTCCCATTCTATTGAGGCTACTTTTCCCTTTGTTTCCTTTCCATTTAGGAACATTATACTTAAAGATAATTCTCTCCTATTGGTTTCAATGGACCTTTTCGGGCAAAATCCAGCATCTTCCTTATATCTAAAGCTGATCAAAGGATTCTTAACAGGGATCGATACAGTGGAATGAGTGAATGTGCGGCAATAGTTCCAGTTATTTCCTTTGGGAACATCCATTCCTTTGGATCCTTGTACCTCTCTATTTCCAATTCTATTGAATCTTGTGTTCCTCTTCTTTCCTCTTCAATTGGGAACTTTATTGTTGATGTTAATTCTCTCCTATTTGCTTCAACAGGACTTTCCGTACAAGATGCATTATTTTCTGTATATCTAAAGCTGATCAAAGGATTCTTAACAGGGATTGATATAGTGGAATGAGCGAATGTGCAGGTAACAGTTCCAGTTATTTCCTTTCGGAAAATCCATTCCTTTGAATACTTGTTCCTCTCTATTTTCCATTCTATTGAGTCTAGTTTTCCTTTGTTTCCTTTTCATTTGGGAACATTATAGTTGATGATAATTCTCTCCTATTGACTTCAATGGAACATTTTGGGCAAAATCCATCATCTTCTTTAAATCTAAATCTGATCAAAGGATTCTTAACAGGAATCGATACAGTGGAATGAGTGACTCTGCGGGCAATAGTTCCAGTTATTTCCTTTGGGAAAATCCATTCCTTTGATACTAGTTCCTCTCTATTTCCCATTCTATTGAGTCTACTTTTCCCTTTGTTTCCTTTCCATTTAGGTACATTATACTTAAAGAGAATTCTCTCCTATTGGCTTCAATGGAACATATTGGGCAAAATCCATCATCTTCTTTATATCTAAATCGGATCAAAGGATTCTTAACAGGAATCCTATACAGTGGAATGAGTGAATGTGCAGGCAATAGTTCCAGTTATTTCCTTTGGGAAAATCCATTCCTTTGGATACTAGTTCCTCTCTGTTTCCCATTCTATTGAGTCTAGTTTTCTCTTTGTTTCCTTTGTATTAAGGAACATTATACTTGAAGATAATTCAATCCTATTGGCTTCAATGGACCTTTTTGGGCAAAATCCATCATCTTCCTTATATCTAAAGCTGATCAAAGGATTCTTAACAGGGATCGATACAGTGGAATGAGTGAATGTGCGGGCAATACTTCCAGTTATTTCCTTTGGGAACATCCATTCCTTTGGATCCTTGTACCTCTCTATTTCCAATTCTATTGAATCTTGTGTTCCTCTTCATTCCTCTTCAATTGGGAACTTTATTGTTGATGTTAATTCTCTCCTATTTCTTCAACAGGACTTTCCGTACAAGATGCATTATATTCTGTATATCTAAAGCTGAACAAAGGATTCTTAACAGGGATCGATACAGTGGAATGAGCGAATGTGCAGGTAACAGTTCAAGTTATTTCCTTTCGGAAAATCCATTCCTTTGGATACTTCTTCCTCTCTATTTCCCATTCTATTGAGTCTAGTTTTCCCTTTGTTTCCTTTTCATTTGGGAACATTATAGTTGATGATAATTCTCTCCTATTGACTTCAATGGAACTTTTTGGGCAAAATCCATTATCTTCCTTATATCTAAAGCTGATCAAAGTATTCTTAACGGGGATCGATACAGTGGAATGAGTGAATGTGCAGGCAATAGTTCCAGTTATTTCCTTTGGGAAAATCCATTTCTTTGGATACTTGTTCCTCTCTACTTCCCATTCTATTGTTTTCCCTTTGTTTCCTTTGCATTTAGGAACATTATACTTGAAGATAATTCTCTCCTATTGGCTTCAATGGAACATTTTAAGCAAAATCCATCATCTTCTTTAAATCTAAATCTGATCAAAGGATTCTTAACAGGAATCGATACAGTGGAATGAGTGACTCTGCGGGCAATAGTTCCAGTTATTTCCTTTGGGAAAATCCATTCCTTTGATACTAGTTCCTCTCTATTTCCCATTCTAATGAGTCTACTTTTCCCTTTGTTTCCTTTCCATTTAGGTACATTATACTTAAAGATAATTCTCTCCTATTGGCTTCAATGGAACATATTGGGCAAAATCCATCATCTTCTTTATATCTAAATCGGATCAAAGGATTCTTTACAGGAATCCTATACAGTGGAATGAGTGAATGTGCAGGCAATAGTTCCAGTTATTTCCTTTGGGAAAATCCATTCCTTTGGATACTAGTTCCTCTCTGTTTCCCATTCTATTGAGTCTAGTTTTCTCTTTGTTTCCTTTGTATTAAGGAACATTATACTTGAAGATAATTCAATCCTATTGGCTTCAATGGACCTTTTTGGGCAAAATCCATCATCTTCCTTATATCTAAAGCTGATCAAAGGATTCTTAACAGGGATCGATACAGTGGAATGAGTGAATGTGCGGGCAATACTTCCAGTTATTTCCTTTGAGAACATCCATTCCTTTGGATCCTTGTTCCTCTCTATTTCCAATTCTATTGAATCTTGTGTTCCTCTTCATTCCTCTTCAATTGGGAACTTTATTGTTGATGTTAATTCTCTCCTATTTGCTTCAACAGGACTTTCCGTACAAGATGCATTATTTTCTGTATGTCTAAAGCTGATCAAAGGATTCTTAACAGGGATTGATGCAGTGGAATGAGCGAATGTGCAGGTAACAGTTCCAGTTATTTCCTTTCGGAAAATCCATTCCTTTGAATACTTGTTCCTCTCTATTTCCCATTCTATTGAGTCTAGTTTTCCTTTGGTTCCTTTTCATTTGGGAACATTATAGTTGATGATAATTCTCTCCTATTGACTTCAATGGAACCTTTTGGGCAAAATCCATCATCTTCGTTATATCTAAAGCTGATCAAAGTATTCTTAACAGGGATCGATACAGTGGAATGAGTGAATGTGCAGGCAATAGTTCCAGTTATTTCCTTTGGGAAAATCCATTCCTTTGGATACTTGTTCCTCTCTACTTCCCGTTCTATTGAGTCTAGTTTTCCCTTTGTTTCCTTTGCATTTAGGAACATTATACTTGAAAATAATTCTCACCTATTGGCTTCAATGGAACATTTTGGGCAAAATCAATCATCTTCTTTATATCTAAATCTGATCAAAGGATTCTTAACAGGAATCCTATACAGTGGAATGAGTGAATGTGCAGGCAATAGTTCCAGTTATTTCCTTTGGGAAAATCCATTACTTTGGATACTTGTTCCTCTCTATTTCCCATTCTATTGAGTCTAGTTTTCCCTTTGTTTCCTTTTCGTTTGGGAACATTATAGTTGATGATAATTCTCTCCTATTGGCTTCAATTGAAATTTTGGGGCAAAATCCATCATCTTCCTTATATCTAAATCTGATCAAAGGATTCTTAACAGGGATCGATACAGTGGAATGAGTGAATGTGCAGGCAATAGTTCCAGTTATTTCCTTTGGGAAAATCCATTCCTTTGGATACTAGTTCCTCTCTATTTCCCATTCTATTGAGTCTAGTTTTCCCTTTGTTTCTTTTGCATTTAGGAACATTATAGTTGATGATAATTCTCTCCTATTGGCTTCAATGGAACATTTTGGGCAAAATCCATCATCTTCTTTATATCTAAATCTGATCTAAGGATTCTTAATAGGAATCCTATACAGTAGAATGAGTGAATGTGCAGGCTATAGTTCCAGTTATTTCCTTTGGGCAAATCCATTCCTTTGGATACTTGTTCCTCTCTACTTCCCATTCTATTGAGTCTAGTTTTCCCTTTGTTTCTTTTGCATTTAGGAACATTATAGTTGATGATAATTCTCTCCTATTGGCTTCAATGGAACATTTTGGGCAAAATCCATCATCTTCTTTAAATCTAAATCTGATCAAAGCATTCTTAACAGGAATCCTATACAGTGGAATGAGTGAATGTGCAGGCAATATTTCCAGTTATTTCCTTTTGGAAAATCCATTCCCTTGGATACTAGTTCCTCTCTCTTTCCCATTCTATTGAGTCTAGTTTTCCCTTTGTTTCCTTTGCATTTAGGAACATTATACTTGAAGATAATTCTCTCCTATTGGCTTCAATGGAACATTTTGGGCAAAATCCATCATCTTCTTTATATCTAAGTCTGATCAAAGGATTCTTAAAGTAATCGATACAGTGGAATGAGTGACTCTGTGGGCAATAGTTCCAGTTATTTCCTTTGGGAAAATCCATTCCTTTGGATACTAGTTCCTCTCTATTTCCCATTCTATTGAGGCTACTTTTCCCTTTGTTTCCTTTCAATTTAGGAACATTATACTTAAAGATAATTCTCTCCTATTGGCTTCAATGGACCTTTTTGGGCAAAATCCATCATCTTCCTTATATCTAAAGCTGATCAAAGGATTCTTAACAGGGATCGATACAGTGGAATGAGTGAATGTGCGGGCAATAGTTCCAGTTATTTCCTTTGGGAACATCCATTCCTTTGGATCCTTGTTCCTCTCTATTTCCAATTCTATTGAATCTTGTGTTCCTCTTCTTTCCTCTTCAATTGGGAACTTTATTGTTGATGTTAATTCTCTCCTATTTGCTTCAACAGGACTTTCCGTACAAGATGCATTATTTTCTGTATATCTAAAGCTGATCAAAGGATTCATAACAGGGATTGATACAGTGGAATGAGCGAATGTGCAGGTAACTGTTCCAGTTATTTCCTTTCAGAAAATCCATTCCTTTGAATACTTGTTCCTCTCTATTTCCCATTCTATTGAATCTAGTTTTCCTTTGGTTCCTTTTCATTTGGGAACATTATAGTTGATGATAATTCTCTCCTATTGACTTCATTGGAACCTTTTGGGCAAAATCCATCATCTTCCTTATATCTAAATCTGATCAAAGGATTCTTAACAGGAATCCTATACAGTGGAATGAGTGAATGTGCAGGCAATAGTTTCAGTTATTTCCTTTGGGAAAATCCATTCCTTTGGATACTTGTTCCTCTCTACTTCCCGTTCTATTGAGTCTAGTTTTCCCTTTGTTTCCTTTGCATTTAGGAACATTATACTTGAAAATAATTCTCACCTATTGGCTTCAAAGGAACATTTTGGGCAAAATCAATCATCTTCTTTATATCTAAATCTGATCAAAGGATTCTTAACAGGAATCCTATACAGTGGAATGAGTGAATGTGCAGGCAATAGTTCCAGTTATTTCCTTTGGGAAAAGCCATTACTTTGGATACTTGTTCCTCTCTATTTCCCATTCTATTGAGTCTAGTTTTCCCTTTGTTTCCTTTTCATTTGGGAACATTATAGTTGATGATAATTCTCTCCTATTGGCTTCAATTGAAATTTTGGGGCAAAATCCATCATCTTCCTTATATCTAAATCTGATCAAAGTATTCTTAACAGGGATCGATACAGTGGAATGAGTGAATGTGCAGGCAATAGTTCCAGTTATTTCCTTTGGGAAAATCCATTCCTTTGGATACTAGATCCTCTCTATTTACCATTCTATTGAGTCTAGTTTTCCCTTTGTTTCTTTTGCATTTAGGAACATTATAGTTGATGATAATTCTCTCCTATTGGCTTCAATGGAACATTTTGGGCAAAATCCATCATCTTCTTTATATCTAAATCTGATCAAAGGATTCTTAACGGGGATCCTATACAGTGGAATGAGGGAATGTGCAGGCAATATATCCAGTTATTTCCTTTTGGAAAATCCATTCCCTTGGATACTAGTTCCTCTCTAGTTCCCATTCTATTGAGTCTAGTTTTCCCTTTGTTTCCTTTGCATTTAGGAACATTATACTTGAAGATAATTCTCTCCTATTGGCTTCAATGGAACATTTTGGGCAAAATCCATCATCTTCTTTATATCTAAATCTGATTAAAGGATTCTTAAAGGAATCGATACAGTAGAATGAGTGACTCTGCGGGCAATAGTTCCAGTTATTTCCTTTGGGAAAATCCATTCCTTTGGATACTAGTTCCTCTCTATTTCCCATTCTATTGAGGCTACTTTTCCCTTTGTTTCCTTTCCATTTAGGAACATTATACTTAAAGATAATTCTCTCCTATTGGTTTCAATGGACCTTTTCGGGCAAAATCCAGCATCTTCCTTATATCTAAAGCTGATCAAAGGATTCTTAACAGGGATCGATACAGTGGAATGAGTGAATGTGCGGCAATAGTTCCAGTATATTTCCTTTGGGAACATCCATTCCTTTGGATCCTTGTACCTCTCTATTTCCAATTCTATTGAATCTTGTGTTCCTCTTCTTTCCTCTTCAATTGGGAACTTTATTGTTGATGTTAATTCTCTCCTATTTGCTTCAACAGGACTTTCCGTACAAGATGCATTATTTTCTGTATATCTAAAGCTGAACAAAGGATTCTTAACAGGGATCGATACAGTGGAATGAGCGAATGTGCAGGTAACAGTTCAAGTTATTTCCTTTCGGAAAATCCATTCCTTTGGATACTTCTTCCTCTCTATTTCCCATTCTATTGAGTCTAGTTTTCCCTTTGTTTCCTTTTCATTTGGGAACATTATAGTTGATGATAATTCTCTCCTATTGACTTCAATGGAACTTTTTGGGCAAAATCCATTATCTATCTTATATCTAAAGCTGATCAAAGTATTCTTTTTTTTATTTTTTTTTTTATTTTTTTATTTTTTATTTTTTTTATTTTTTTTTATTATATATATATTTTATAATATTATCCCTTGTATTCATTTTTCCAAATTGCCCCCCCTCCCTCTATTCCCTCCCCCCGACGACAGGCAATACCATACATTTTTACATGTGTTACAATATAGTCTAAGTACAATACATGTGTGTGAATATCATTTTCTTGTTGCACAATAAACATTAGAATCCGAAGGTACATGCAACCTGGGCAGACAGATATTAGTGCTAACAATTTACATTCGCTTCCCAGTGTTCCTTCTCTGGGTATAGTTATTTCTGTCCATCATTGATCAACTGGAAGTGAGTTGGATCTTCTTTATGCTGAAGATTTCCACTTCCATCAGAATACATCCTCATACAGTATTGTTGTTGAAGTATACAGTGATCTTCTGGTTCTGCTCATTTCACTCAGCATCAGTTGATTTAAGTCTCTCGAACCCTCTCTGTATTCCTCCTGCTGGTCATTTCTTACAGAGCAGTAATATTCCATAACCTTCATATACCACAATTTACCCAACCATTCTCCAACTGATGGACATCCATTCATCTTCCAGTTTCTAGCTACAACAAAAAGAGCTGCCACAAACATTTTGGCACATATATGTTTCTTTCCGCTCTTTAGTATTTCTTTGGGATATAATCCCAGTAGTAGCGCTGCTGGGTCAAAGGGTATGCACAGTTTGATAACTTTTTGGGCATAATTCCAGATTGCTCTCCAGAATGGCTGGATTCTTTCACAACTCCACCAGCAATGTATTAGTGTCCCAATTTCCCCACATCCCCTCCAACATTTATCATTATTTGTTCCTGTCATCTTAGCCAATCTGACAGGTGTGTAGTGGTATCTCAGAGTGGTCTTAATTTGCATTTCTCTTGATCAAAGTATTCTTAACGGGGATCGATACAGTGGAATGAGTGAATGTGCAGGCAATAGTTCCAGTTATTTCCTTTGGGAAAATCCATTCCTTTATATACTTGTTCCTCTCTACTTCCCATTCTATTGAGTCTAGTTTTCCCTTTGTTTCTTTTGCATTTAGGAACAATATAGTTGATGATAATTCTCTCCTATTGGCTTCAATGGAACATTTTGGGCAAAATCCAACATCTTCTTTATATCTAAATCTGATCAAAGGATTCTTAACAGGAATCCTATACAGTGGAATGAGTGAATGTGCAGGCAATAGTTCCAGTTATTTCCTTTGGGAAAATCCATTCCCTTGGATACTAGTTCCTCTCTATTTCCCATTATATTGAGTCTAGATTTCCCTTTGTTTCCTTTGCATTTAGGAACATTATACTTGAAAATAATTCTCACCTATTGGCTTCAAAGGAACATTTTGGGCAAAATCAATCATCTTCTTTATATCTAAATCTGATCAAAGGATTCTTAACAGGAATCCTATACAGTGGAATGAGTGAATGTGCAGGCAATAGTTCCAGTTATTTCCTTTGGGAAAATCCATTACTTTGGATACTTGTTCCTCTCTATTTCCCATTCTATTGAGTCTAGTTTTCCCTTTGTTTCCTTTTCATTTGGGAACATTATAGTTGATGATAATTCTCTCCTATTGGCTTCAATTGAAATTTTGGGGCAAAATCCATCATCTTCCTTATATCTAAATCTGATCAAAGTATTCTTAACAGGGATCGATACAGTGGAATGAGTGAATGTGCAGGCAATAGTTCCAGTTATTTCCTTTGGGAAAATCCATTCCTTTGGATACTAGATCCTCTCTATTTACCATTCTATTGAGTCTAGTTTTCCCTTTGTTTCTTTTGCATTTAGGAACATTATAGTTGATGATAATTCTCTCCTATTGGCTTCAATGGAACATTTTGGGCAAAATCCATCATCTTCTTTATATCTAAATCTGATCAAAGGATTCTTAACGGGGATCCTATACAGTGGAATGAGGGAATGTGCAGGCAATATATCCAGTTATTTCCTTTTGGAAAATCCATTCCCTTGGATACTAGTTCCTCTCTAGTTCCCATTCTATTGAGTCTAGTTTTCCCTTTGTTTCCTTTGCATTTAGGAACATTATACTTGAAGATAATTCTCTCCTATTGGCTTCAATGGAACATTTTGGGCAAAATCCATCATCTTCTTTATATCTAAATCTGATTAAAGGATTCTTAAAGGAATCGATACAGTAGAATGAGTGACTCTGCGGGCAATAGTTCCAGTTATTTCCTTTGGGAAAATCCATTCCTTTGGATACTAGTTCCTCTCTATTTCCCATTCTATTGAGGCTACTTTTCCCTTTGTTTCCTTTCCATTTAGGAACATTATACTTAAAGATAATTCTCTCCTATTGGTTTCAATGGACCTTTTCGGGCAAAATCCAGCATCTTCCTTATATCTAAAGCTGATCAAAGGATTCTTAACAGGGATCGATACAGTGGAATGAGTGAATGTGCGGCAATAGTTCCAGTTATTTCCTTTGGGAACATCCATTCCTTTGGATCCTTGTACCTCTCTATTTCCAATTCTATTGAATCTTGTGTTCCTCTTCTTTCCTCTTCAATTGGGAACTTTATTGTTGATGTTAATTCTCTCCTATTTGCTTCAACAGGACTTTCCGTACAAGATGCATTATTTTCTGTATATCTAAAGCTGAACAAAGGATTCTTAACAGGGATTGATACAGTGGAATGAGCGAATGTGCAGGTAACAGTTCAAGTTATTTCCTTTTGGAAAATCCATTCCTTTGGATACTTCTTCCTCTCTATTTCCCATTCTATTGAGTCTAGTTTTCCCTTTGTTTCCTTTTCATTTGGGAACATTATAGTTGATGATAATTCTCTCCTATTGACTTCAATGGAACTTTTTGGGCAAAATCCATTATCTATCTTATATCTAAAGCTGATCAAAGTATTCTTTTTTTTATTTTTTTTTTATTTTTTTATTTTTTTTATTTTTTTTTATTATATATATATTTTATAATATTATCCCTTGTATTCATTTTTCCAAATTGCCCCCCCTCCCTCTATTCCCTCCCCCCGACGACAGGCAATACCATACATTTTACATGTGTTACAATATAGTCTAAGTACAATACATGTGTGTGAATATCATTTTCTTGTTGCACAATAAACATTAGAATCCGAAGGTACATGCAACCTGGGCAGACAGATATTAGTGCTAACAATTTACATTCGCTTCCCAGTGTTCCTTCTCTGGGTATAGTTATTTCTGTCCATCATTGATCAACTGGAAGTGAGTTGGATCTTCTTTATGCTGAAGATTTCCACTTCCATCAGAATACATCCTCATACAGTATTGTTGTTGAAGTATACAGTGATCTTCTGGTTCTGCTCATTTCACTCAGCATCAGTTGATTTAAGTCTCTCGAACCCTCTCTGTATTCCTCCTGCTGGTCATTTCTTACAGAGCAGTAATATTCCATAACCTTCATATACCACAATTTACCCAACCATTCTCCAACTGATGGACATCCATTCATCTTCCAGTTTCTAGCTACAACAAAAAGAGCTGCCACAAACATTTTGGCACATATATGTTTCTTTCCGCTCTTTAGTATTTCTTTGGGATATAATCCCAGTAGTAGCGCTGCTGGGTCAAAGGGTATGCACAGTTTGATAACTTTTTGGGCATAATTCCAGATTGCTCTCCAGAATGGCTGGATTCTTTCACAACTCCACCAGCAATGTATTAGTGTCCCAATTTCCCCACATCCCCTCCAACATTTATCATTATTTGTTCCTGTCATCTTAGCCAATCTGACAGGTGTGTAGTGGTATCTCAGAGTGGTCTTAATTTGCATTTCTCTTGATCAAAGTATTCTTAACGGGGATCGATACAGTGGAATGAGTGAATGTGCAGGCAATAGTTCCAGTTATTTCCTTTGGGAAAATCCATTCCTTTATATACTTGTTCCTCTCTACTTCCCATTCTATTGAGTCTAGTTTTCCCTTTGTTTCTTTTGCATTTAGGAACAATATAGTTGATGATAATTCTCTCCTATTGGCTTCAATGGAACATTTTGGGCAAAATCCAACATCTTCTTTATATCTAAATCTGATCAAAGGATTCTTAACAGGAATCCTATACAGTGGAATGAGTGAATGTGCAGGCAATAGTTCCAGTTATTTCCTTTGGGAAAATCCATTCCCTTGGATACTAGTTCCTCTCTATTTCCCATTATATTGAGTCTAGTTTTCCCTTTGTTTCCTTTGCATTTAGGAACATTATACTTGAAGATAATTCTCTCCTATTGGCTTCAATGGAACATTTTAAGCAAAATCCATCATCTTCTTTAAATCTAAATCTGATCAAAGGATTCTTAACAGGAATCGATACAGTGGAATGAGTGACTCTGCGGGCAATAGTTCCAGTTATTTCCTTTGGGAAAATCCATTCCTTTGATACTAGTTCCTCTCTATTTCCCATTCTATTGAGTCTACTTTTCCCTTTGTTTCCTTTCCATTTAGGAACATTATACTTAAAGATAATTCTCTCCTATTGGCTTCAATGGAACATATTGGGCAAAATCCATCATCTTCTTTATATCTAAATCGGATCAAAGGATTCTTAACAGGAATCCTATACAGTGGAATGAGTGAATGTGCAGGCAATAGTTCCAGTTATTTCCTTTGGGAAAATCCATTCCTTTGGATACTAGTTCCTCTCTGTTTCCCATTCTATTGAGTCTAGTTTTCTCTTTGTTTCCTTTGTATTAAGGAACATTATACTTGAAGATAATTCAATCCTATTGGCTTCAATGGACCTTTTTGGGCAAAATCCATCATCTTCCTTATATCTAAAGCTGATCAAAGGATTCTTAACAGGGATCGATACAGTGGAATGAGTGAATGTGCGGGCAATACTTCCAGTTATTTCCTTTGGGAACATCCATTCCTTTGGATCCTTGTGAATCTTGTGTTCCTCTTCATTCCTCTTCAATTGGGAACTTTATTGTTGATGTTAATTCTCTCCTATTTGCTTCAACAGGACTTTCCGTACAAGATGCATTATTTTCTGTATGTCTAAAGCTGATCAAAGGATTCTTAACAGGGATTGATGCAGTGGAATGAGCGAATGTGCAGGTAACAGTTCCAGTTATTTCCTTTCGGAAAATCCATTCCTTTGAATACTTGTTCCTCTCTATTTCCCATTCTATTGAGTCTAGTTTTCCTTTGGTTCCTTTTCATTTGGGAACATTATAGTTGATGATAATTCTCTCCTATTGACTTCAATGGAACCTTTTGGGCAAAATCCATCATCTTCGTTATATCTAAAGCTGATCAAAGTATTCTTAACAGGGATCGATACAGTGGAATGAGTGAATGTGCAGGCAATAGTTCCAGTTATTTCCTTTGGGAAAATCCATTCCTTTGGATACTTGTTCCTCTCTATTTCCCATTCTATTGAGGCTACTTTTCCCTTTGTTTCCTTTCAATTTAGGAACATTATACTTAAAGATAATTCTCTCCTATTGGCTTCAATGGACCTTTTTGGGCAAAATCCATCATCTTCCTTATATCTAAAGCTGATCAAAGGATTCTTAACAGGGATCGATACAGTGGAATGAGTGAATGTGCGGGCAATAGTTCCAGTTATTTCCTTTGGGAACATCCATTCCTTTGGATCCTTGTTCCTCTCTATTTCCAATTCTATTGAATCTTGTGTTCCTCTTCTTTCCTCTTCAATTGGGAACTTTATTGTTGATGTTAATTCTCTCCTATTTGCTTCAACAGGACTTTCCGTACAAGATGCATTATTTTCTGTATATCTAAAGCTGATCAAAGGATTCTTAACAGGGATTGATACAGTGGAATGAGCGAATGTGCAGGTAACTGTTCCAGTTATTTCCTTTCAGAAAATCCATTCCTTTGAATACTTGTTCCTCTCTATTTCCCATTCTATTGAATCTAGTTTTCCTTTGGTTCCTTTTCATTTGGGAACATTATAGTTGATGATAATTTTCTCCTATTGACTTCAATGGAACCTTTTGGGCAAAATCCATCATCTTCCTTATATCTAAATCTGATCAAAGGATTCTTAACAGGAATCCTATACAGTGGAATGAGTGAATGTGCAGGCAATAGTTTCAGTTATTTCCTTTGGGAAAATCCATTCCTTTGGATACTTGTTCCTCTCTACTTCCCGTTCTATTGAGTCTAGTTTTCCCTTTGTTTCCTTTGCATTTAGGAACATTATACTTGAAAATAATTCTCACCTATTGGCTTCAAAGGAACATTTTGGGCAAAATCAATCATCTTCTTTATATCTAAATCTGATCAAAGGATTCTTAACAGGAATCCTATACAGTGGAATGAGTGAATGTGCAGGCAATATTTCCAGTTATTTCCTTTGGGAAAATCCATTCCTTTGGATACTTGTTCCTCTCTATTTCCAATTCTATTGAGTCTTGTATTCCTTCTGTTTCCTCTTCAATTGGGAACTTTATAGTTGATGTTAATTCTCTCCTATTTGCTTCAACAGGACCTTCCGTACAAGAGGCATTATATTCTGTATATCTAAAGCTGATCAAAGGATTCTTAACAGGGATCGATACAGTGGAATGAGCGAATGTGCAGGTAACAGTTCCAGTTATTTCCTTTCGGAAAATCCATTCCTTTGAATACTTGTTCCTCTCTATTTCCCATTCTATTGAGTCTAGTTTTCCTTTGGTTCCTTTTCATTTGGGAACATTATAGTTGATGATAATTCTCTCCTATTGACTTCAATGGAACCTTTTGGGCAAAATCCATCATCTTCCTTATATCTAAAGCTGATCAAAGGATTCTTAAAGGAATCGATACAGTGGAATGAGTGACTCTGCGGGCAATAGTTCCAGTTATTTCCTTTGGGAAAATCCATTCCTTTGGATACTAGTTCCTCTCTATTTCCCCTTCTATTGAATCTTGTGTTCCTCTTCTTTCCTCTACAATTGGGAACTTTATTATTGATGTTAATTCTATCCTATTTGCTTCAACAGGACTTTCCGTACAAGATGCATTATTTTCTGTATATCTAAAGCTGATCAAAGGATTCTTAACAGGGATTGATACAGTGGAATGAGCGAATGTGCAGGTAACAGTTCCAGTTATTTCCTTTCGAAAATTCCATTCCTTTGAATACTTGTTCCTCTCTATTTCCCATTCTATTGAGTCTAGTTTTCCTTTGGTTCCTTTTCATTTGGGAACATTATAGTTGATGATAATTCTCTCCTATTGACTTCAATGGAACTTTTTGGGCAAAATCCATCATCTTCTTTATATCTAAAGCTGATCAAAGTATTCTTAAAAGGGATCGATACAGTGGAATGAGTGAATGTGCAGGCAATAGTTCCAGTTATTTCCTTTGGGAAAATCCATTCCTTTGGATACTTGTTCCTCTTTACTTCCCATTCTATTGAGTCTAGTTTTCCCTTTGTTTCTTTTCCATTTAGGAACATTATAGTTGATGATAATTCTCTCCTATTGGCTTCAATGGAACATTTTGGGCAAAATCCATCATCTTCTTTAAATCTAAATCTGATCAAAGGATTCTTAACAGGAATCGATACAGTGGAATGAGTGACTCTGCGGGCAATAGTTCCAGTTATTTCCTTTGGGAAAATCCATTCCTTTGATACTAGTTCCTCTCTATTTCCCATTCTATTGAGTCTACTTTTCCCTTTGTTTCCTTTCCATTTAGGTACATTATACTTAAAGAGAATTCTCTCCTATTGGCTTCAATGGAACATATTGGGAAAAATCCATTATCTTCTTTATATCTAAATCGGATCAAAGGATTCTTAACAGGAATCCTATACAGTGGAATGAGTGAATGTGCAGGCAATAGTTCCAGTTATTTCCTTTGGGAAAATCCATTCCTTTGGATACTAGTTCCTCTCTGTTTCCCATTCTATTGAGTCTAGTTTTCTCTTTGTTTCCTTTGTATTAAGGAACATTATACTTGAAGATAATTCAATCCTATTGGCTTCAATGGACCTTTTTGGGCAAAATCCATCATCTTCCTTATATCTAAAGCTGATCAAAGGATTCTTAACAGGGATCGATACAGTGGAATGAGTGAATGTGCGGGCAATACTTCCAGTTATTTCCTTTGGGAACATCCATTCCTTTGGATCCTTGTGAATCTTGTGTTCCTCTTCATTCCTCTTCAATTGGGAACTTTATTGTTGATGTTAATTCTCTCCTATTTGCTTCAACAGGACTTTCCGTACAAGATGCATTATTTTCTGTATGTCTAAAGCTGATCAAAGGATTCTTAACAGGGATTGATGCAGTGGAATGAGCGAATGTGCAGGTAACAGTTCCAGTTATTTCCTTTCGGAAAATCCATTCCTTTGAATACTTGTTCCTCTCTATTTCCCATTCTATTGAGTCTAGTTTTCCTTTGGTTCCTTTTCATTTGGGAACATTATAGTTGATGATAATTCTCTCCTATTGACTTCAATGGAACCTTTTGGGCAAAATCCATCATCTTCGTTATATCTAAAGCTGATCAAAGTATTCTTAACAGGGATCGATACAGTGGAATGAGTGAATGTGCAGGCAATAGTTCCAGTTATTTCCTTTGGGAAAATCCATTCCTTTGGATACTTGTTCCTCTCTATTTCCCATTCTATTGAGGCTACTTTTCCCTTTGTTTCCTTTCAATTTAGGAACATTATACTTAAAGATAATTCTCTCCTATTGGCTTCAATGGACCTTTTTGGGCAAAATCCATCATCTTCCTTATATCTAAAGCTGATCAAAGGATTCTTAACAGGGATCGATACAGTGGAATGAGTGAATGTGCGGGCAATAGTTCCAGTTATTTCCTTTGGGAACATCCATTCCTTTGGATCCTTGTTCCTCTCTATTTCCAATTCTATTGAATCTTGTGTTCCTCTTCTTTCCTCTTCAATTGGGAACTTTATTGTTGATGTTAATTCTCTCCTATTTGCTTCAACAGGACTTTCCGTACAAGATGCATTATTTTCTGTATATCTAAAGCTGATCAAAGGATTCTTAACAGGGATTGATACAGTGGAATGAGCGAATGTGCAGGTAACTGTTCCAGTTATTTCCTTTCAGAAAATCCATTCCTTTGAATACTTGTTCCTCTCTATTTCCCATTCTATTGAGTCTAGTTTTCCTTTGGTTCCTTTTCATTTGGGAACATTATAGTTGATGATAATTCTCTCCTATTGACTTCAATGGAACTTTTTGGGCAAAATCCATCATCTTCTTTATATCTAAAGCTGATCAAAGTATTCTTAAAAGGGATCGATACAGTGGAATGAGTGAATGTGCAGGCAATAGTTCCAGTTATTTCCTTTGGGAAAATCCATTCCTTTGGATACTTGTTCCTCTTTACTTCCCATTCTATTGAGTCTAGTTTTCCCTTTGTTTCTTTTCCATTTAGGAACATTATAGTTGATGATAATTCTCTCCTATTGGCTTCAATGGAACATTTTGGGCAAAATCCATCATCTTCTTTAAATCTAAATCTGATCAAAGGATTCTTAACAGGAATCCTATACAGTGGAATGAGTGAATGTGCAGGCAATATTTCCAGTTATTTCCTTTGGGAAAATCCATTCCTTTGGATACTTGTTCCTCTCTATTTCCAATTCTATTGAGTCTTGTATTCCTTCTGTTTCCTCTTCAATTGGGAACTTTATAGTTGATGTTAATTCTCTCCTATTTGCTTCAACAGGACCTTCCGTACAAGAGGCATTATATTCTGTATATCTAAAGCTGATCAAAGGATTCTTAACAGGGATCGATACAGTGGAATGAGCGAATGTGCAGGTAACAGTTCCAGTTATTTCCTTTCGGAAAATCCATTCCTTTGAATACTTGTTCCTCTCTATTTCCCATTCTATTGAGTCTAGTTTTCCTTTGGTTCCTTTTCATTTGGGAACATTATAGTTGATGATAATTCTCTCCTATTGACTTCAATGGAACCTTTTGGGCAAAATCCATCATCTTCCTTATATCTAAAGCTGATCAAAGGATTCTTAAAGGAATCGATACAGTGGAATGAGTGACTCTGCGGGCAATAGTTCCAGTTATTTCCTTTGGGAAAATCCATTCCTTTGGATACTAGTTCCTCTCCATTTCCCCTTCTATTGAATCTTGTGTTCCTCTTCTTTCCTCTACAATTGGGAACTTTATTATTGATGTTAATTCTCTCCTATTTGCTTCAACAGGACTTTCCGTACAAGATGCATTATTTTCTGTATATCTAAAGCTGATCAAAGGATTCTTAACAGGGATTGATACAGTGGAATGAGCGAATGTGCAGGTAACAGTTCCAGTTATTTCCTTTCGAAAATTCCATTCCTTTGAATACTTGTTCCTCTCTATTTCCCATTCTATTGAGTCTAGTTTTCCTTTGGTTCCTTTTCATTTGGGAACATTATAGTTGATGATAATTCTCTCCTATTGACTTCAATGGAACTTTTTGGGCAAAATCCATCATCTTCTTTATATCTAAAGCTGATCAAAGTATTCTTAAAAGGGATCGATACAGTGGAATGAGTGAATGTGCAGGCAATAGTTCCAGTTATTTCCTTTGGGAAAATCCATTCCTTTGGATACTTGTTCCTCTTTACTTCCCATTCTATTGAGTCTAGTTTTCCCTTTGTTTCTTTTCCATTTAGGAACATTATAGTTGATGATAATTCTCTCCTATTGGCTTCAATGGAACATTTTGGGCAAAATCCATCATCTTCTTTAAATCTAAATCTGATCAAAGGATTCTTAACAGGAATCCTATACAGTGGAATGAGTGAATGTGCAGGCAATAGTTCCAGTTATTTCTTTGGGAAAATCCATTACTTTGGATCCTTGTTCCTCTCTATTTCCAATTCTATTGAATCTTGTCTAACTCTTGTTTCCTCTTGAATTGGGAACTTTATTGTTTCTGTTAATTCTCTCCTATTTCTTCAACAGGACTTTCCGTACAAGATGCATTATATTCTGTATATCTAAAGCTGAACAAAGGATTCTTAACAGGGATCGATACAGTGGAATGAGCGAATGTGCAGGTAACAGTTCAAGTTATTTCCTTTCGGAAAATCCATTCCTTTGGATACTTCTTCCTCTCTATTTCCCATTCTATTGAGTCTAGTTTTCCCTTTGTTTCCTTTTCATTTGGGAACATTATAGTTGATGATAATTCTCTCCTATTGACTTCAATGGAACTTTTTGGGCAAAATCCATTATCTTCCTTATATCTAAAGCTGATCAAAGTATTCTTAACGGGGATCGATACAGTGGAATGAGTGAATGTGCAGGCAATAGTTCCAGTTATTTCCTTTGGGAAAATCCATTTCTTTGGATACTTGTTCCTCTCTACTTCCCATTCTATTGTTTTCCCTTTGTTTCTTTTGCATTTAGGAACAATATAGTTGATGATAATTCTCTCCTATTGGCTTCAATGGAACATTTTGGGCAAAATCCAACATCTTCTTTATATCTAAATCTGATCAAAGGATTCTTAACAGGAATCCTATACAGTGGAATGAGTGAATGTGCAGGCAATAGTTCCAGTTATTTCCTTTTGGAAAATCCATTCCCTTGGATACTAGTTCCTCTCTATTTCCCATTCTATTGAGTCTAGTTTTCCCTTTGTTTCCTTTGCATTTAGGAACATTATACTTGAAGATAATTCTCTCCTATTGGCTTCAATGGAACATTTTAAGCAAAATCCATCATCTTCTTTAAATCTAAATCTGATCAAAGGATTCTTAACAGGAATCGATACAGTGGAATGAGTGACTCTGCGGGCAATAGTTCCAGTTATTTCCTTTGGGAAAATCCATTCCTTTGATACTAGTTCCTCTCTATTTCCCATTCTATTGAGTCTACTTTTCCCTTTGTTTCCTTTCCATTTAGGTACATTATACTTAAAGATAATTCTCTCCTATTGGCTTCAATGGAACATATTGGGCAAAATCCATCATCTTCTTTATATCTAAATCGGATCAAAGGATTCTTAACAGGAATCCTATACAGTGGAATGAGTGAATGTGCAGGCAATAGTTCCAGTTATTTCCTTTGGGAAAATCCATTCCTTTGGATACTAGTTCCTCTCTGTTTCCCATTCTATTGAGTCTAGTTTTCTCTTTGTTTCCTTTGTATTAAGGAACATTATACTTGAAGATAATTCAATCCTCTTGGCTTCAATGGACCTTTTTGGGCAAAATCCATCATCTTCCTTATATCTAAAGCTGATCAAAGGATTCTTAACAGGGATCGATACAGTGGAATGAGTGAATGTGCGGGCAATACTTCCAGTTATTTCCTTTGGGAACATCCATTCCTTTGAATCCTTGTTCCTCTCTATTTCCAATTCTATTGAATCTTGTGTTCCTCTTCATTCCTCTTCAATTGGGAACTTTATTGTTGATGTTAATTCTCTCCTATTTGCTTCAACAGGACTTTCCGTACAAGATGCATTATTTTCTGTATGTCTAAAGCTGATCAAAGGATTCTTAACAGGGATTGATGCAGTGGAATGAGCGAATGTGCAGGTAACAGTTCCAGTTATTTCCTTTCGGAAAATCCATTCCTTTGAATACTTGTTCCTCTCTATTTCCCATTCTATTGAGTCTAGTTTTCCTTTGGTTCCTTTTCATTTGGGAACATTATAGTTGATGATAATTCTCTCCTATTGACTTCAATGGAACCTTTTGGGCAAAATCCATCATCTTCGTTATATCTAAAGCTTATCAAAGTATTCTTAACAGGGATCGATACAGTGGAATGAGTGAATGTGCAGGCAATAGTTCCAGTTATTTCCTTTGGGAAAATCCATTCCTTTGGATACTTGTTCCTCTCTACTTCCCGTTCTATTGAGTCTAGTTTTCCCTTTGTTTCCTTTGCATTTAGGAACATTATACTTGAAAATAATTCTCACCTATTGGCTTCAATGGAACATTTTGGGCAAAATCAATCATCTTCTTTATATCTAAATCTGATCAAAGGATTCTTAACAGGAATCCTATACAGTGGAATGAGTGAATGTGCAGGCAATAGTTCCAGTTATTTCCTTTGGGAAAATCCATTCCTTTGGATACTTGTTCCTCTCTACTTCCCATTCTATTGAGTCTAGTTTTCCCTTTGTTTCTTTTCCATTTAGGAACATTATAGTTGATGATAATACTCTCCTATTGGCTTCAATGGAACATTTTGGGCAAAATCCATCATCTTCTTTAAATCTAAATCTGATCAAAGGATTCTTAACAGGAATCCTATACAGTGGAATGAGTGAATGTGCAGGCAATAGTTCCAGTTATTTCCTTTGGGAAAATCCATTACTTTGGATCCTTGTTCCTCTCTATTTCCAATTCTATTGAATTTTGTCTTCCTCTTGTTTCCTCTTGAATTGGGAACTTTATTGTTGATGTTAATTCTCTCCTATTTCTTCAACAGGACTTTCCGTACAAGATGCATTATATTCTGTATATCTAAAGCTGAACAAAGGAATCTTAACAGGGATCGATACAGTGGAATGAGCGAATGTGCAGGTAACAGTTCAAGTTATTTCCTTTCGGAAAATCCATTCCTTTGGATACTTCTTCCTCTCTATTTCCCATTCTATTGAGTCTAGTTTTCCCTTTGTTTCCTTTTCATTTGGGAACATTATAGTTGATGATAATTCTCTCCTATTGGCTTCAATGGAACATTTTGGGCAAAATCCATCATCTTCTTTATATCTAAATCTGATCAAAGGATTCTTAACAGGAATCCTATACAGTGGAATGAGTGAATGTGCAGGCTATAGTTCCAGTTATTTCCTTTGGGCAAATCCATTCCTTTGGATACTTGTTCCTCTCTACTTCCATTCTATTGAGTCTAGTTTTCCCTTTGTTTCTTTTGCATTTAGGAACATTATAGTTGATGATAATTCTCTCCTATTGGCTTCAATGGAACATTTTGGGCAAAATCCATCATCTTCTTTAAATCTAAATCTGATCAAAGGATTCTTAACAGGAATCCTATACAGTGGAATGAGTGAATGTGCAGGCAATATTTCCAGTTATTTCCTTTGGGAAAATCCATTCCTTTGGATCCTTGTTCCTCTCTATTTCCAATTCTATTGAATCTTGTGTTCCAATTCATTCCTCTTCAATTGGGAACTTTATTGTTGATGTTAATTCTCTCCTATTTGCTTCAACAGGACTTTCCGTACAAGATGCATTATTTTCTGTATGTCTAAAGCTGATCAAAGGATTCTTAACAGGGATTGATGCAGTGGAATGAGCGAATGTGCAGGTAACAGTTCCAGTTATTTCCTTTCGGAAAATCCATTCCTTTGAATACTTGTTCCTCTCTATTTCCCATTCTATTGAGTCTAGTTTTCCTTTGGTTCCTTTTCATTTGGGAACATTATAGTTGATGATAATTCTCTCCTATTGACTTCAATGGAACCTTTTGGGCAAAATCCATCATCTTCGTTATATCTAAAGCTGATCAAAGTATTCTTAACAGGGATCGATACAGTGGAATGAGTGAATGTGCAGGCAATAGTTCCAATTATTTCCTTTGGGAAAATGCATTCCTTTGGATACTTGTTCCTCTCTACTTCCCGTTCTATTGAGTCTAGTTTTCCCTTTGTTTCCTTTGCATTTAGGAACATTATACTTGAAAATAATTCTCACCTATTGGCTTCAATGGAACATTTTGGGCAAAATCAATCATCTTCTTTATATCTAAATCTGATCAAAGGATTCTTAACAGGAATCCTATACAGTGGAATGAGTGAATGTGCAGGCAATAGTTCCAGTTATTTCCTTTGGGAAAATCCATTCCTTTGGATACTTGTTCCTCTCTATTTCCCATTCTATTGAGTCTAGTTTTCCCTTTGTTTCTTTTCCATTTAGGAACATTATAGTTGATGATAATTCTCTCCTATTGGCTTCAATGGAACATTTTGGGCAAAATCCATCATCTTCTTTAAATCTAAATCTGATCAAAGGATTCTTAACAGGAATCGTATACAGTGGAATGAGTGAATGTGCAGGCAATAGTTCCAGTTATTTCCTTTGGGAAAATCCATTACTTTGGATCCTTGTTCCTCTCTATTTCCAATTCTATTGAATCTTGTCTTCCTATTGTTTCCTCTTGAATTGGGAAATTTATTGTTGATGTTAATTCTCTCCTATTGACTTCAATGGAACCTTTTGGGCAAAATCCATCATCTTCGTTATATCTAAAGCTGATCAAAGTATTCTTAACAGGGATCGATACAGTGGAATGAGTGAATGTGCAGGCAATAGTTCCAGTTATTTCCTTTGGGAAAATGCATTCCTTTGGATACTTGTTCCTCTCTACTTCCCGTTCTATTGAGTCTAGTTTTCCCTTTGTTTCCTTTGCATTTAGGAACATTATATTGAAAATAATTCTCACCTATTGGCTTCAATGGAACATTTTGGGCAAAATCAATCATCTTCTTTATATCTAAAGCTGATCAAAGGATTCTTAACAGGGATCGATATAGTGGAATGAGCGAATGGGCAGGCAACAGTTCCACTTATTTCCTTTGGGAAAATCCATTCCTTTGGATACTAGTTCCTCTCTATTTCCCATTCTATTGAGTCTAGTGTTCCTCTTGTTTCCACTTCAATTGGGTAATTTCTAGTTGATGATAATTCTCTCCTATTGACTTCAATGGAACTTTTTGGGCAAAATCCATAATCTTCCTGATATCTAAAGCTGATCAAAGGATCCTTAACAGGAATCCTATACAGTGGAATGAGTGAATGTGCAGGAAATAGTTCCAGTTATTTCCTTTGGGAAAATCCATACCTTTGGATACTTGTTCCTCTCTATTTTCCATTCTATTGAGTCTAGTTTTCCCTTTGTTTCCTTTTCATTTGGGAACATTGTAGTTGATGATAATTCTCTCCTATTGGCTTCAATGGAACTTTTTGGGCAAAATCCATCATCTTCCTTATATCTAAAGCTGATCAAAGGATTCTTAACAGGGATCGATATAGTGGAATGAGCGAATGTGCAGGCAACAGTTCCACTTATTTCCTTTGGAAAAATCCATTCCTTTGGATACTAGTTCCTCTCTATTTCCCATTCTATTGAGTCTACTTTTCCCTTTGTTTCCTTTGCATTTAGGAACATTATACTTGAAGAAAATTCTGTCCTATTGGCATCAATGGAACGTTTTGGGCACAATTCATCATCTTCTTTATATCTAAATCTGATCAAAGGATTCTTAACAGGAATCCTAAACAATGGAATGAGTGAATGTGCAGGCAATAGTTCCAGTTATTTCCTTTGGGAAAATCCATTCCTTTGGATGCTTGTTCCTCTCTATTTCCCATTCTATTGAGTCTAGTGTTCCTCTTGTTTCCACTTCAATTGGGTAATTTCTAGTTGATGATAATTCTCTCCTATTGACTTCAATGGAACTTTTTGGGCAAAATCCATCATCTTCCTGATATCTAAAGCTGATCAAAGGATTCTTAACAGGAATCCTATACAGTGGAATGAGTGAATGTGCAGGAAATAGTTCCAGTTATTTCCTTTGGGAAAATCCATTCCTTTGGATACTTGTTCCTCTCTATTTTCCATTCTATTGAGTCTAGTTTTCCCTTTGTTTCCTTTTCATTTGGGAACATTGTAGTTGATGATAATTCTCTCCTATTGGCTTCAATGGAACTTTTTGGGCAAAATCCATCATCTTCCTTATATCTAAAGCTGATCAAAGGATTCTTAACAGGGATCGATACAGTGGAATGAGCGAATGTGCAGGCAACAGTTCCACTTATTTCCTTTGGGAAAATCCATTCCTTTGGATACTAGTTCCTCTCTATTTCCCATTCTATTGAGTCTACTTTTCCCTTTGTTTCCTTTGCATTTAGGAAGATTATACTTGAAGAAAATTCTGTCCTATTGGCATCAATGGAACATTTTGGGCACAATTCATCATCTTCTTTATATCTAAATCTGATCAAAGGATTCTTAACAGGAATCCTAAACAATGGAATGAGTGAATGTGCAGGCAATAGTTCCAGTTATTTCCTTGGGAAAATCCATTCCTTTGGATTCTTGTTCCTCTCTATTTCCCATTCTATTGAGTCTAGTGTTCCTCTTGTTTCCACTTCAATTGGGTAATTTCTAGTTGATGATAATTCTCTCCTATTGACTTCAATGGAACTTTTTGGGCAAAATCCATCATCTTCCTTATATCTAAAGCTGATCAAAGGATTCTTAACAGGGATCGATATAGTGGAATGAGCGAATGGGCAGGCAACAGTTCCACTTATTTCCTTTGGGAAAATCCATTCCTTTGGATACTAGTTCCTCTCTATTTCCCATTCTATTGAGTCTAGTGTTCCTCTTGTTTCCACTTCAATTGGGTAATTTCTAGTTGATGATAATTCTCTCCTATTGACTTCAATGGAACTTTTTGGGCAAAATCCATCATCTTCCTGATATCTAAAGCTGATCAAAGGATTCTTAACAGGAATCCTATACAGTGGAATGAGTGAATGTGCAGGAAATAGTTCCAGTTATTTCCTTTGGGAAAATCCATTCCTTTGGATACTTGTTCCTCTCTATTTTCCATTCTATTGAGTCTAGTTTTCCCTTTGTTTCCTTTTAATTTAGGAACATTGTAGTTGATGATAATTCTCTCCTATTGGCTTCAATGGAACTTTTTGGGCAAAATCCATCATCTTCCTTATATCTAAAGCTGATCAAAGGATTCTTAACAGGGATCGATATAGTGGAATGAGCGAATGTGCAGGCAACAGTTCCACTTATTTCCTTTGGGAAAATCCATTCCTTTGGATACTAGTTCCTCTCTATTTCCCATTCTATTGAGTCTACTTTTCCCTTTGTTTCCTTTGCATTTAGGAACATTATACTTGAAGAAAATTCTGTCCTATTGGCATCAATGGAACATTTTGGGCACAATTCATCATCTTCTTTATATCTAAATCTGATCAAAGGATTCTTAACAGGAATCCTAAACAATGGAATGAGTGAATGTGCAGGCAATAGTTCCAGTTATTTCCTTTGGGAAAATCCATTCCTTTGGATGCTTGTTCCTCTCTATTTCCCATTCTATTGAGTCTAGTGTTCCTCTTGTTTCCACTTCAATTGGGTAATTTCTAGTTGATGATAATTCTCTCCTATTGACTTCAATGGAACTTTTTGGGCAAAATCCATCATCTTCCTTATATCTAAAGCTGATCAAAGGATTCTTAACAGGGATCGATATAGTGTTATGAGCGAATGTGCAGAAAACAGTTCCACTTATTTCCTTTGGGAAAATCCATTCCTTTGGATACTTGTTCCTCTCTATTTCCAATTCTATTGAGTCTTGTGTTCCTCTTGTTTCCTGTTCAATTGGGAATTTTATAGTTGATGTTAATTCTCTCCTATTTGCTTCAACAGGACTTTCCGTACAAGATGCATTATGTTTTGTATATCTAAAGCTGATTAAAGGATTCTTAACAGGGATCGATTCAGTGGAATGAGCGAATGTGCAGGCAACAGTTCCACTTATTTCCTTTGGGAAAATCCATTCCTTTGGATACTAGTTCCTCTCTATTTCCTATTCTATTGAGTCTACTTTTCCCTTTGTTTCCTTTGCATTTAGGAACATTATACTTGAAGAAAATTCTGTCCTATTGGCATCAATGGAACATTTTGGGCACAATTCATCATCTTCTTTATATCTAAATCTGATCAAAGGATTCTTAACAGGAATCCTAAACAATGGAATGAGTGAATGTGCAGGCAATCGTTCCAGTTATTTCCTTTGGGAAAATCCATTCCTTTGGATGCTTGTTCCTCTCTATTTCCCATTCTATTGAGTCTAGTGTTCCTCTTGTTTCCACTTCAATTGGGTAATTTCTAGTTGATGATAATTCTCTCCTATTGACTTCAATGGAACTTTTTGGGCAAAATCCATCATCTTCCTTATATCTAAAGGTGATCAAAGGATTCTTAACAGGGATCGATATAGTGTTATGAGCGAATGTGCAGACAACAGTTCCACTTATTTCCTTTGGGAAAATCCATTCCTTTGGATACTTGTTCCTCTCTATTTCCAATTCTATTGAGTCTTGTGTTCCTCTTGTTTCCTGTTCAATTGGGAACTTTATAGTTGATGTTAATTCTCTCCTATTTGCTTCAACAGGACTTTCCGTACAAGATGCATTATGTTTTGTATATCTAAAGCTGATCAAAGGATTCTTAACAGGGATCGATTCAGTGGAATGAGCGAATGTGCAGGCAACAGTTCCACTTATTTCCTTTGGGAAAATCCATTCCTTTGGATACTAGTTCCTCTCTATTTCCCATTCTATTATGTCTAGTGTTCCTCTTGTTTCCACTTCAATTGGGTAATTTCTAGTTGATGATAATTCTCTCCTATTGACTTCAATGGAACTTTTTGGGCAAAATCCATCATCTTCCTTATATCTAAAGCTGATCAAAGGATTCTTAACAGGGATCTATATAGTGGAATGAGCGAATGTGCAGGCAACAGTTCCAGTTATTTCCTTTGGGAAAATCCATTCCTTTGGATACTTCTTCCTCTCTACTTCCCATTCTATTGAGTCTAGTTTTCCCTTTGTTTCCTTTTCATTTGGGAACATTGTAGTTGATGATAATTCTCTCCTATTGGCTTCAATGGAACTTTTGGGGCAAAATCCATCATCTTCCTTATATCTAATTCTGATCAAAGGATTCTTAACAGGGATCGATACAGTGGAATGAGCGAATGTGCAGGCAACAGTTCCACTTATTTCCTTTGGGAAAATCCATTCCTTTGGATACTAGTTCCTCTCTATTTCCCATTCTATTGAGTCTACTTTTCCCTTTGTTTCCTTTGCATTTAGGAACATTATACTTGAAGAAAATTCTGTCCTATTGGCATCAATGGAACATTTTGGGCACAATTCATCATCTTCTTTATATCTAAATCTGATCAAAGGATTCTTAACAGGAATCCTAAACAATGGAATGAGTGAATGTGCAGGCAATAGTTCCAGTTATTTCCTTTGGAAAATCCATTCCTTTGGATGCTTGTTCCTCTCTATTTCCCATTCTATTGAGTCTAGTGTTCCTCTTGTTTCCACTTCAATTGGGTAATTTCTAGTTGATGATAATTCTCTCCTATTGACGTCAATGGAACTTTTTGGGCAAAATCCATCAACTTCCTTATATCTAAAGCTGATCAAAGGATTCTTAACAGGGATCGATATAGTGGAATGAGCGAATGGGCAGGCAACAGTTCCACTTATTTCCTTTGGGAAAATCCATTCCTTTGGATACTAGTTCCTCTCTATTTCCCATTCTATTGAGTCTAGTGTTCCTCTTGTTTCCACTTCAATTGGGTAATTTCTAGTTGATGATAATTCTCTCCTATTGACTTCAATGGAACTTTTTGGGCAAAATCCATCATCTTCCTGATATCTAAAGCTGATCAAAGGATTCTTAACAGGAATCCTATACAGTGGAATGAGTGAATGTGCAGGAAATAGTTCCAGTTATTTCCTTTGGGAAAATCCATTCCTTTGGATACTTGTTCCTCTCTATTTTCCATTCTATTTCGTCTAGTTTTCCCTTTGTTTCATTTTCATTTGGGAACATTGTAGTTGATGATAATTCTCTCCTATTGACTTCAATGGAACTTTTGGGGCAAAATCCATCATCTTCCTTATATCTAAAGCTGATCAAAGGATTCTTAACAGGGATCGATATAGTGTTATGAGCGAATGTGCAGACAACAGTTCCACTTATTTCCTTTGGGAAAATCCATTCCTTTGGATACTTGTTCCTCTCTATTTCCAATTCTATTGAGTCTTGTGTTCCTCTTGTTTCCTGTTCAATTGGGAACTTTATAGTTGATGTTAATTCTCTCCTATTTGCTTCAACAGGACTTTCCGTACAAGATGCATTATGTTTTGTATATCTAAAGCTGATCAAAGGATTCTTAACAGGGATCGATTCAGTGGAATGAGCGAATGTGCAGGCAACAGTTCCACTTATTTCCTTTGGGAAAATCCATTCCTTTGGATACTAGTTCCTCTCTATTTCCCATTCTATTGAGTCTACTTTTCCCTTTGTTTCCTTTGCATTTAGGAACATTATACTTGATGATAATTCTCTCCTATTGGCATCAATGGAACATTTTGGGCACAATTCATCATCTTCTTTATATCTAAATCTGATCAACGGATTCTTAACAGGAATTCTAAACAATGGAATGAGTGAATGTGCAGGCAATAGTTCCAGTTATTTCCTTTGGAAAATCCATTCCTTTGGATGCTTGTTCCTCTCTATTTTTCATTCTATTGAGTCTAGTGTTCCCCTTGTTTCCACTTCAATTGGGTAATTTCTAGTTGATGATAATTCTCTCCTATTGACTTCAATGGAACTTTTTGGGCAAAATCCATCATCTTCCTTATATCTAAAGCTGATCAAAGGATTCTTAACAGGGATCGATATAGTCAAATGAGCGAATGGGCAGGCAACAGTTCCACTTATTTCCTTTGGGAAAATCCATTCCTTTGGATACTAGTTCCTCTCAATTTCCCATTCTATTGAGTCTAGTGTTCCTCTTGTTTCCACTTCAATTGGGTAATTTCTAGTTGATGATAATTCTGTCCTATTGGCATCAATGGAACTTTTTGGGCAAAATCCATCATCTTCCTTATATCTAAAGCTGATCAAAGGATTCTTAACAGGAATCCTATACAGTGGAATGAGTGAATGTGCAGGCAATAGTTCCAGTTATTTCCTTTGGGAAAATCCATTCCTTTGGATACTTGTTCCTCTCTATTTTCCATTCTATTGAGTCTAGTTTTCCCTTTGTTTCCTTTTCATTTGGGAACATTGTAGTTGATGATAATTCTCTCCTATTGGCTTCAATGGAACTTTGTGGGCAAAATCCATCATCTTCCTTATTTCTAAAGCTGATCAAAGGATTCTTAACAGGGATCGATATAGTCAAATGAGCGAATGGGCAGGCAACAGTTCCACTTATTTCCTTTGGGAAAATCCATTCCTTTGGATACTAGTTCCTCTCTATTTCCCATTCTATTATGTCTAGTGTTCCTCTTGTTTCCACTTCAATTGGGTAATTTCTAGTTGATGATAATTCTCTCCTATTGACTTCAATGGAACTTTTTGGGCAAAATCCATCATCTTCCTTATATCTAAAGCTGATCAAAGGATTCTTAACAGGGATCGATATAGTCGAATGAGCGAATGTGCAGGCAACAGTTCCAGTTATTTCCTTTGGGAAAATCCATTCCTTTGGATACTTCTTCCTCTCTACTTCCCATTCTATTGAGTCTAGTTTTCCCTTTGTTTCCTTTTCATTTGGGAACATTGAAGTTGATGATAATTCTCTCCTATTGGCTTCCATGGAACTTTTTGGGAAAAATCCATCATCTTCCTTATATCTAAAGCTGATCAAAGGATTCTTAACAGGGATCGATATAGTGGAATGAGCGAATGTGCAGGCAACAGTTCCAGTTATTTCCTTTGGGAAAATCCATTCCTTTGGATACTTCTTCCACTCTACTTCCAATTCTATTGAGTCTAGTTTTCCCTTTATTTCCTTTTCATTTGGGAACATTGTAGTTAATGATAATTCTCTCCTATTGGCTTCAATGGAACTTTTTGGGCAAAATCCATCATCTTCCTTATATCTAATTCTGATCAAAGGATTCTTAACAGGGATCGATTCAGTGGAATGAGCGAATGTGCAGGCAACAGTTCCACTTATTTCCTTTGGGAAAATCCATTCCTTTGGATACTAGTTCCTCTCTATTTCCCATTCTATTGAGTCTACTTTTCCCTTTGTTTCCTTTGCATTTAGGAACATTATACTTTAAGAAAATTCTGTCTTATTGGCATCAATGGAACATTTTGGGCACAATTCATCATCTTCTTTATATCTAAATCTGATCAAAGGATTCTTACCAGGAATCCTAAAGAATGGAATGAGTGAATGTGCAGGCAATAGTTCCAGTTATTTCCTTTGGAAAATCCATTCCTTTGGATGCTTGTTCCTCTCTATTTTTCATTCTATTGAGTCTAGTGTTCCTCTTGTTTCCACTTCAATTGGGTAATTTCTAGTTGATGATAATTCTCTCCTATTGACTTCAATGGAATTTTTGGGCAAAATCCATCATCTTCCTGATATCTAAAGCTGATCAAAGGATTCTTAACAGGAATCCTATACAGTGGAATGAGTGAATGTGCAGGAAATAGTTCCAGTTATTTCCTTTGGGAAAATCCATTCCTTTGGATACTTGTTCCTCTCTATTTCCCATTCTATTGAGTCTAGTTTTCCCTTTGTTTCCTTTGCATTTAGGAACATTATACTTGAAGATAATTCTCTCCTATTGGCTTCAATGGAACATTTTAAGCAAAATCCATCAACTTCTTTAAATCTAAATCTGATCAAAGGATTCTTAACAGGAATCGATACAGTGGAATGAGTGACTCTGCGGGCAATAGTTCCAGTTATTTCCTTTGGGAAAATCCATTCCTTTGATACTAGTTCCTCTCTGTTTCCCATTCTATTGAGTCTAGTTTTCTCTTTGTTTCCTTTCCATTTAGGTATATTATACTTAAAGATAATTCTCTCCTATTGGCTTCAATGGAACATATTGGGCAAAATCCATCATCTTCTTTATATCTAAATCGGATCAAAGGATTCTTAACAGGAATCCTATACAGTGGAATGAGTGAATGTGCAGGCAATAGTTCCAGTTATTTCCTTTGGGAAAATCCATTCCTTTGGATACTAGTTCCTCTCTGTTTCCCATTCTATTGAGTCTAGTTTTCTCTTTGTTTCCTTTGTATTAAGGAACATTATACTTGAAGAT
The DNA here is from genome assembly GCF_048593235.1 of Sminthopsis crassicaudata. NCBI lineage: Eukaryota > Metazoa > Chordata > Mammalia > Dasyuromorphia > Dasyuridae > Sminthopsis > Sminthopsis crassicaudata. The sequence goes on from NC_133617.1 coordinate 454,837,355, forward strand.
AATTCAATCCTATTGGCTTCAATGGACCTTTTTGGGCAAAATCCATCATCTTCCTTATATCTAAAGCTGATCAAAGGATTCTTAACAGGGATCGATACAGTGGAATGAGTGAATGTGCGGGCAATACTTCCAGTTATTTCCTTTGGGAACATCCATTCTTTTGGATCCTTGTTCCTCTCTATTTCCAATTCTATTGAATCTTGTGTTCCTCTTCATTCCTCTTCAATTGGGAACTTTATTGTTGATGTTAATTCTCTCCTATTTGCTTCAACAGGACTTTCCGTACAAGATGCATTATTTTCTGTATGTCTAAAGCTGATCAAAGGATTCTTAACAGGGATTGATGCAGTGGAATGAGCGAATGTGCAGGTAACAGTTCCAGTTATTTCCTTTCGGAAAATCCATTCCTTTGAATACTTGTTCCTCTCTATTTCCCATTCTATTGAGTCTAGTTTTCCTTTGGTTCCTTTTCATTTGGGAACATTATAGTTGATGATAATTCTCTCCTATTGACTTCAATGGAACCTTTTGGGCAAAATCCATCATCTTCGTTATATCTAAAGCTGATCAAAGTATTCTTAACAGGGATCGATACAGTGGAATGAGTGAATGTGCAGGCAATAGTTCCAGTTATTTCCTTTGGGAAAATCCATTCCTTTGGATACTTGTTCCTCTCTACTTCCCGTTCTATTGAGTCTAGTTTTCCCTTTGTTTCCTTTGCATTTAGGAACATTATACTTGAAAATAATTCTCACCTATTGGCTTCAATGGAACATTTTGGGCAAAATCAATCATCTTCTTTATATCTAAATCTGATCAAAGGATTCTTAACAGGAATCCTATACAGTGGAATGAGTGAATGTGCAGGGAATAGTTCCAGTTATTTCCTTTAGGAAAATCCATTCCTTTGGATACTTGTTCCTCTCTACTTCCCATTCTATTGAGTCTAGTTTTCCCTTTGTTTCTTTTCCATTTAGGAACATTATAGTTGATGATAATTCTCTCCTATTGGCTTCAATGGAACATTTTGGGCAAAATCCATCATCTTCTTTAAATCTAAATCTGATCAAAGGATTCTTAACAGGAATCCTATACAGTGGAATGAGTGAATGTGCAGGCAATAGTTCCAGTTATTTCCTTTGGGAAAATCCATTACTTTGGATCCTTGTTCCTCTCTATTTCCAATTCTATTGAATCTTGTCTTCCTCTTGTTTCCTCTTGAATTGGGAACTTTATTGTTGATGTTAATTCTCTCCTATTTCTTCAACAGGACTTTCCGTACAAGATGCATTATTTTCTGTATATCTAAAGCTGAACAAAGGATTCTTAACAGGGATTGATACAGTGGAATGAGCGAATGTGCAGGTAACAGTTCCAGTTATTTCCTTTCGAAAATTCCATTCCTTTGAATACTTGTTCCTCTCTATTTCCCATTCTATTGAGTCTAGTTTTCCTTTGGTTCCTTTTCATTTGGGAACATTATAGTTGATGATAATTCTCTCCTATTGACTTCAATGGAACTTTTTGGGCAAAATCCATCATCTTCTTTATATCTAAAGCTGATCAAAGTATTCTTAAAAGGGATCGATACAGTGGAATGAGTGAATGTGCAGGCAATAGTTCCAGTTATTTCCTTTGGGAAAATCCATTCCTTTGGATACTTGTTCCTCTCTACTTCCCATTCTATTGAGTCTAGTTTTCCCTTTGTTTCTTTTCCATTTAGGAACATTATAGTTGATGATAATTCTCTCCTATTGGCTTCAATGGAACATTTTGGGCAAAATCCATCATCTTCTTCAAATCTAAATCTGATCAAAGGATTCTTAACAGGAATCCTATACAGTGGAATGAGTGAATGTGCAGGCAATAGTTCCAGTTATTTCCTTTGGGAAAATCCATTACTTTGGATCCTTGTTCTTCTCTATTTCCAATTCTATTGAATCTTGTCTTCCTCTTGTTTCCTCTTGAATTGGGAACTTTATTGTTGATGTTAATTCTCTCCTATTTCTTCAATAGGACTTTCCGTACAAGATGCATTATATTCTGTATATCTAAAGCTGAACAAAGGAATCTTAACAGGGATCGATACAGTGGAATGAGCGAATGTGCAGGTAACAGTTCAAGTTATTTCTTTTCGGAAAATCCATTCCTTTGGATACTTCTTCCTCTCTATTTCCCATTCTATTGAGTCTAGTTTTCCCTTTGTTTCCTTTTCATTTGGGAACATTATAGTTGATGATAATTCTCTCCTATTGGCTTCAATGGAACATTTTGGGCAAAATCCATCATCTTCTTTATATCTAAATCTGATCAAAGGATTCTTAACAGGAATCCTATACAGTGGAATGAGTGAATGTGCAGGCTATAGTTCCAGTTATTTCCTTTGGGCAAATCCATTCCTTTGGATACTTGTTCCTCTCTACTTCCATTCTATTGAGTCTAGTTTTCCCTTTGTTTCTTTTGCATTTAGGAACATTATAGTTGATGATAATTCTCTCCTATTGGCTTCAATGGAACATTTTGGGCAAAATCCATCATCTTCTTTAAATCTAAATCTGATCAAAGGATTCTTAACAGGAATCCTATACAGTGGAATGAGTGAATGTGCAGGCAATATTTCCAGTTATTTCCTTTGGGAAAATCCATTCCTTTGGATCCTTGTTCCTCTCTATTTCCAATTCTATTGAATCTTGTGTTCCTCTTCATTCCTCTTCAATTGGGAACTTTATTGTTGATGTTAATTCTCTCCTATTTGCTTCAACAGGACTTTCCGTACAAGATGCATTATTTTCTGTATGTCTAAAGCTGATCAAAGGATTCTTAACAGGGATTGATGCAGTGGAATGAGCGAATGTGCAGGTAACAGTTCCAGTTATTTCCTTTCGGAAAATCCATTCCTTTGAATACTTGTTCCTCTCTATTTCCCATTCTATTGAGTCTAGTTTTCCTTTGGTTCCTTTTCATTTGGGAACATTATAGTTGATGATAATTCTCTCCTATTGACTTCAATGGAACCTTTTGGGCAAAATCCATCATCTTCGTTATATCTAAAGCTGATCAAAGTATTCTTAACAGGGATCGATACAGTGGAATGAGTGAATGTGCAGACAATAGTTCCAGTTATTTCCTTTGGGAAAATCCATTCCTTTGGATACTTGTTCCTCTCTACTTCCCGTTCTATTGAGTCTAGTTTTCCCTTTGTTTCCTTTGCATTTAGGAACATTATACTTGAAAATAATTCTCACCTATTGGCTTCAATGGAACATTTTGGGCAAAATCAATCATCTTCTTTATATCTAAATCTGATCAAAGGATTCTTAACAGGAATCCTATACAGTGGAATGAGTGAATGTGCAGGCAATAGTTCCAGTTATTTCCTTTGGGAAAATCCATTCCTTTGGATACTTGTTCCTCTCTACTTCCCATTCTATTGAGTCTAGTTTTCCCTTTGTTTCTTTTCCATTTAGGAACATTATAGTTGATGATAATTCTCTCCTATTGGCTTCAAAGGAACATTTTGGGCAAAATCCATCATCTTCTTTAAATCTAAATCTGACAAAGGATTCTTAACAGGAATCCTATACAGTGGAATGAGTGAATGTGCAGGCAATAGTTCCAGTTATTTCCTTTGGGAAAATCCATTACTTTGGATCCTTGTTCCTCTCTATTTCCAATTCTATTCAATCTTGTCTTCCTCTTGTTTCCTCTTGAATTGGGAACTTTATTGTTGATGTTAATTCTCTCCTATTTCTTCAACAGGACTTTCCGTACAAGTTGCATTATTTTCTGTATATCTAAAGCTGAACAAAGGATTCTTAACAGGGATTGATACAGTGGAATGAGCGAATGTGCATGTAACAGTTCCAGTTATTTCCTTTCGAAAATTCCATTCCTTTGAATACTTGTTCCTCTCTATTTCCCATTCTATTGAGTCTAGTTTTCCTTTGGTTCCTTTTCATTTGGGAACATTATAGTTGATAATTCTCTCCTATTGACTTCAATGGAACTTTTTGGGCAAAATCCATCATCTTCTTTATATCTAAAGCTGATCAAAGGATTCTTAACAGGGATCGATATAGTCGAATGAGCGAATGTGCAGGCAACAGTTCCAGTTATTTCCTTTGGGAAAATCCATTCCTTTGGATACTTCTTCCTCTCTACTTCCCATTCTATTGAGTCTAGTTTTCCCTTTGTTTCCTTTTCATTTGGGAACATTGAAGTTGATGATAATTCTCTCCTATTGGCTTCCATGGAACTTTTTGGGAAAAATCCATCATCTTCCTTATATCTAAAGCTGATCAAAGGATTCTTAACAGGGATCGATATAGTGGAATGAGCGAATGTGCAGGCAACAGTTCCAGTTATTTCCTTTGGGAAAATCCATTCCTTTGGATACTTCTTCCACTCTACTTCCAATTCTATTGAGTCTAGTTTTCCCTTTATTTCCTTTTCATTTGGGAACATTGTAGTTAATGATAATTCTCTCCTATTGGCTTCAATGGAACTTTTTGGGCAAAATCCATCATCTTCCTTATATCTAATTCTGATCAAAGGATTCTTAACAGGGATCGATTCAGTGGAATGAGCGAATGTGCAGGCAACAGTTCCACTTATTTCCTTTGGGAAAATCCATTCCTTTGGATACTAGTTCCTCTCTATTTCCCATTCTATTGAGTCTACTTTTCCCTTTGTTTCCTTTGCATTTAGGAACATTATACTTTAAGAAAATTCTGTCTTATTGGCATCAATGGAACATTTTGGGCACAATTCATCATCTTCTTTATATCTAAATCTGATCAAAGGATTCTTACCAGGAATCCTAAAGAATGGAATGAGTGAATGTGCAGGCAATAGTTCCAGTTATTTCCTTTGGAAAATCCATTCCTTTGGATGCTTGTTCCTCTCTATTTTTCATTCTATTGAGTCTAGTGTTCCTCTTGTTTCCACTTCAATTGGGTAATTTCTAGTTGATGATAATTCTCTCCTATTGACTTCAATGGAATTTTTGGGCAAAATCCATCATCTTCCTGATATCTAAAGCTGATCAAAGGATTCTTAACAGGAATCCTATACAGTGGAATGAGTGAATGTGCAGGAAATAGTTCCAGTTATTTCCTTTGGGAAAATCCATTCCTTTGGATACTTGTTCCTCTCTATTTCCCATTCTATTGAGTCTAGTTTTCCCTTTGTTTCCTTTGCATTTAGGAACATTATACTTGAAGATAATTCTCTCCTATTGGCTTCAATGGAACATTTTAAGCAAAATCCATCAACTTCTTTAAATCTAAATCTGATCAAAGGATTCTTAACAGGAATCGATACAGTGGAATGAGTGACTCTGCGGGCAATAGTTCCAGTTATTTCCTTTGGGAAAATCCATTCCTTTGATACTAGTTCCTCTCTGTTTCCCATTCTATTGAGTCTAGTTTTCTCTTTGTTTCCTTTCCATTTAGGTATATTATACTTAAAGATAATTCTCTCCTATTGGCTTCAATGGAACATATTGGGCAAAATCCATCATCTTCTTTATATCTAAATCGGATCAAAGGATTCTTAACAGGAATCCTATACAGTGGAATGAGTGAATGTGCAGGCAATAGTTCCAGTTATTTCCTTTGGGAAAATCCATTCCTTTGGATACTAGTTCCTCTCTGTTTCCCATTCTATTGAGTCTAGTTTTCTCTTTGTTTCCTTTGTATTAAGGAACATTATACTTGAAGATAATTCAATCCTATTGGCTTCAATGGACCTTTTTGGGCAAAATCCATCATCTTCCTTATATCTAAAGCTGATCAAAGGATTCTTAACAGGGATCGATACAGTGGAATGAGTGAATGTGCGGGCAATACTTCCAGTTATTTCCTTTGGGAACATCCATTCTTTTGGATCCTTGTTCCTCTCTATTTCCAATTCTATTGAATCTTGTGTTCCTCTTCATTCCTCTTCAATTGGGAACTTTATTGTTGATGTTAATTCTCTCCTATTTGCTTCAACAGGACTTTCCGTACAAGATGCATTATTTTCTGTATGTCTAAAGCTGATCAAAGGATTCTTAACAGGGATTGATGCAGTGGAATGAGCGAATGTGCAGGTAACAGTTCCAGTTATTTCCTTTCGGAAAATCCATTCCTTTGAATACTTGTTCCTCTCTATTTCCCATTCTATTGAGTCTAGTTTTCCTTTGGTTCCTTTTCATTTGGGAACATTATAGTTGATGATAATTCTCTCCTATTGACTTCAATGGAACCTTTTGGGCAAAATCCATCATCTTCGTTATATCTAAAGCTGATCAAAGTATTCTTAACAGGGATCGATACAGTGGAATGAGTGAATGTGCAGGCAATAGTTCCAGTTATTTCCTTTGGGAAAATCCATTCCTTTGGATACTTGTTCCTCTCTACTTCCCGTTCTATTGAGTCTAGTTTTCCCTTTGTTTCCTTTGCATTTAGGAACATTATACTTGAAAATAATTCTCACCTATTGGCTTCAATGGAACATTTTGGGCAAAATCAATCATCTTCTTTATATCTAAATCTGATCAAAGGATTCTTAACAGGAATCCTATACAGTGGAATGAGTGAATGTGCAGGGAATAGTTCCAGTTATTTCCTTTAGGAAAATCCATTCCTTTGGATACTTGTTCCTCTCTACTTCCCATTCTATTGAGTCTAGTTTTCCCTTTGTTTCTTTTCCATTTAGGAACATTATAGTTGATGATAATTCTCTCCTATTGGCTTCAATGGAACATTTTGGGCAAAATCCATCATCTTCTTTAAATCTAAATCTGATCAAAGGATTCTTAACAGGAATCCTATACAGTGGAATGAGTGAATGTGCAGGCAATAGTTCCAGTTATTTCCTTTGGGAAAATCCATTACTTTGGATCCTTGTTCCTCTCTATTTCCAATTCTATTGAATCTTGTCTTCCTCTTGTTTCCTCTTGAATTGGGAACTTTATTGTTGATGTTAATTCTCTCCTATTTCTTCAACAGGACTTTCCGTACAAGATGCATTATTTTCTGTATATCTAAAGCTGAACAAAGGATTCTTAACAGGGATTGATACAGTGGAATGAGCGAATGTGCAGGTAACAGTTCCAGTTATTTCCTTTCGAAAATTCCATTCCTTTGAATACTTGTTCCTCTCTATTTCCCATTCTATTGAGTCTAGTTTTCCTTTGGTTCCTTTTCATTTGGGAACATTATAGTTGATGATAATTCTCTCCTATTGACTTCAATGGAACTTTTTGGGCAAAATCCATCATCTTCTTTATATCTAAAGCTGATCAAAGTATTCTTAAAAGGGATCGATACAGTGGAATGAGTGAATGTGCAGGCAATAGTTCCAGTTATTTCCTTTGGGAAAATCCATTCCTTTGGATACTTGTTCCTCTCTACTTCCCATTCTATTGAGTCTAGTTTTCCCTTTGTTTCTTTTCCATTTAGGAACATTATAGTTGATGATAATTCTCTCCTATTGGCTTCAATGGAACATTTTGGGCAAAATCCATCATCTTCTTCAAATCTAAATCTGATCAAAGGATTCTTAACAGGAATCCTATACAGTGGAATGAGTGAATGTGCAGGCAATAGTTCCAGTTATTTCCTTTGGGAAAATCCATTACTTTGGATCCTTGTTCTTCTCTATTTCCAATTCTATTGAATCTTGTCTTCCTCTTGTTTCCTCTTGAATTGGGAACTTTATTGTTGATGTTAATTCTCTCCTATTTCTTCAATAGGACTTTCCGTACAAGATGCATTATATTCTGTATATCTAAAGCTGAACAAAGGAATCTTAACAGGGATCGATACAGTGGAATGAGCGAATGTGCAGGTAACAGTTCAAGTTATTTCTTTTCGGAAAATCCATTCCTTTGGATACTTCTTCCTCTCTATTTCCCATTCTATTGAGTCTAGTTTTCCCTTTGTTTCCTTTTCATTTGGGAACATTATAGTTGATGATAATTCTCTCCTATTGGCTTCAATGGAACATTTTGGGCAAAATCCATCATCTTCTTTATATCTAAATCTGATCAAAGGATTCTTAACAGGAATCCTATACAGTGGAATGAGTGAATGTGCAGGCTATAGTTCCAGTTATTTCCTTTGGGCAAATCCATTCCTTTGGATACTTGTTCCTCTCTACTTCCATTCTATTGAGTCTAGTTTTCCCTTTGTTTCTTTTGCATTTAGGAACATTATAGTTGATGATAATTCTCTCCTATTGGCTTCAATGGAACATTTTGGGCAAAATCCATCATCTTCTTTAAATCTAAATCTGATCAAAGGATTCTTAACAGGAATCCTATACAGTGGAATGAGTGAATGTGCAGGCAATATTTCCAGTTATTTCCTTTGGGAAAATCCATTCCTTTGGATCCTTGTTCCTCTCTATTTCCAATTCTATTGAATCTTGTGTTCCTCTTCATTCCTCTTCAATTGGGAACTTTATTGTTGATGTTAATTCTCTCCTATTTGCTTCAACAGGACTTTCCGTACAAGATGCATTATTTTCTGTATGTCTAAAGCTGATCAAAGGATTCTTAACAGGGATTGATGCAGTGGAATGAGCGAATGTGCAGGTAACAGTTCCAGTTATTTCCTTTCGGAAAATCCATTCCTTTGAATACTTGTTCCTCTCTATTTCCCATTCTATTGAGTCTAGTTTTCCTTTGGTTCCTTTTCATTTGGGAACATTATAGTTGATGATAATTCTCTCCTATTGACTTCAATGGAACCTTTTGGGCAAAATCCATCATCTTCGTTATATCTAAAGCTGATCAAAGTATTCTTAACAGGGATCGATACAGTGGAATGAGTGAATGTGCAGACAATAGTTCCAGTTATTTCCTTTGGGAAAATCCATTCCTTTGGATACTTGTTCCTCTCTACTTCCCGTTCTATTGAGTCTAGTTTTCCCTTTGTTTCCTTTGCATTTAGGAACATTATACTTGAAAATAATTCTCACCTATTGGCTTCAATGGAACATTTTGGGCAAAATCAATCATCTTCTTTATATCTAAATCTGATCAAAGGATTCTTAACAGGAATCCTATACAGTGGAATGAGTGAATGTGCAGGCAATAGTTCCAGTTATTTCCTTTGGGAAAATCCATTCCTTTGGATACTTGTTCCTCTCTACTTCCCATTCTATTGAGTCTAGTTTTCCCTTTGTTTCTTTTCCATTTAGGAACATTATAGTTGATGATAATTCTCTCCTATTGGCTTCAAAGGAACATTTTGGGCAAAATCCATCATCTTCTTTAAATCTAAATCTGACAAAGGATTCTTAACAGGAATCCTATACAGTGGAATGAGTGAATGTGCAGGCAATAGTTCCAGTTATTTCCTTTGGGAAAATCCATTACTTTGGATCCTTGTTCCTCTCTATTTCCAATTCTATTCAATCTTGTCTTCCTCTTGTTTCCTCTTGAATTGGGAACTTTATTGTTGATGTTAATTCTCTCCTATTTCTTCAACAGGACTTTCCGTACAAGTTGCATTATTTTCTGTATATCTAAAGCTGAACAAAGGATTCTTAACAGGGATTGATACAGTGGAATGAGCGAATGTGCATGTAACAGTTCCAGTTATTTCCTTTCGAAAATTCCATTCCTTTGAATACTTGTTCCTCTCTATTTCCCATTCTATTGAGTCTAGTTTTCCTTTGGTTCCTTTTCATTTGGGAACATTATAGTTGATAATTCTCTCCTATTGACTTCAATGGAACTTTTTGGGCAAAATCCATCATCTTCTTTATATCTAAAGCTGATCAAAGTATTCTTAAAAGGGATCGATACAGTGGAATGAGTGAATGTGCAGGCAATAGTTCCAGTTATTAACTTTGGGAAAATCCATTCCTTTGGATACTTGTTCCTCTCTACTTCCCATTCTATTGAGTCTAGTTTTCCCTTTGTTTCTTTTCCATTTAGGAACATTATAGTTGATGATAATTCTCTCCTATTGGCTTCAATGGAACATTTTGGGCAAAATCCATCATCTTCTTCAAATCTAAATCTGATCAAAGGATTCTTAACAGGAATCCTATACAGTGGAATGAGTGAATGTGCAGGCAACAGTTCCATTTATTTCCTTTGGGAAAATCCATTACTTTGGATCCTTGTTCTTCTCTATTTCCAATTCTATTGAATCTTGTCTTCCTCTTGTTTCCTCTTGAATTGGGAACTTTATTGTTGATGTTAATTCTCTCCTATTTCTTCAACAGGACTTTCCGTACAAGATGCATTATATTCTGTATATCTAAAGCTGAACAAAGGATTCTTAACAGGGATCGATACAGTGGAATGAGCGAATGTGTAGGTAACAGTTCAAGTTATTTCCTTTCGGAAAATCCATTCCTTTGGATACTTCTTCCTCTCTATTTCCCATTCTATTGAGTCTAGTTTTCCCTTTGTTTCCTTTTCATTTGGGAACATTATAGTTGATGATAATTCTCTCCTATTGGCTTCAATGGAACATTTTGGGCAAAATCCATCATCTTCTTTATATCTAAATCTGATCAAAGGATTCTTAACAGGAATCCTATACAGTGGAATGAGTGAATGTGCAGGCTATAGTTCCAGTTATTTCCTTTGGGCAAATCCATTCCTTTGGATACTTGTTCCTCTCTACTTCCATTCTATTGAGTCTAGTTTTCCCTTTGTTTCTTTTGCATTTAGGAACATTATAGTTGATGATAATTCTCTCCTATTGGCTTCAATGGAACATTTTGGGCAAAATCCATCATCTTCTTTAAATCTAAATCTGATCAAAGGATTCTTAACAGGAATCCTATACAGTGGAATGAGTGAATGTGCAGGCAATATTTCCAGTTATTTCCTTTGGGAAAATCCATTCCTTTGGATACTTGTTCCTCTCTATTTCCAATTCTATTGAGTCTTGTATTCCTTCTGTTTCCTCTTCAATTGGGAACTTTATAGTTGATGTTAATTCTCTCCTATTTGCTTCAACAGGACCTTCCGTACAAGAGGCATTATATTCTGTATATCTAAAGCTGATCAAAGGATTCTTAACAGGGATCGATACAGTGGAATGAGTGAATGTGCAGGTAACAGTTCCAGTTATTTCCTTTCGGAAAATCCATTCCTTTGAATACTTGTTCCTCTCTATTTCCCATTCTATTGAGTCTAGTTTTCCTTTGGTTCCTTTTCATTTGGGAACATTATAGTTGATGATAATTCTCTCCTATTGACTTCAATGGAACCTTTTGGGCAAAATCCATCATCTTCCTTATATCTAAAGCTGATCAAAGTATTCTTAACAGGGATCGATACAGTGGAATGAGTGAATGTGCAGGCAATAGTTCCAGTTATTTCCTTTGGGAAAATCCATTCCTTTGGATACTTGTTCCTCTCTACTTCCCATTCTATTGAGTCTAGTTTTCCCTTTGTTTCCTTTGCATTTAGGAACATTATACTTGAAGATAATTCTCACCTATTGGCTTCAATGGAACATTTTGGGCAAAATCAATCATCTTCATTATATCTAAATCTGATCAAAGGATTCTTAACAGGAATACTATACAGTGGAATGAGTGAATGTGCAGGCAATAGTTCCAGTTATTTCCTTTGGGAAAATCCATTACTTTGGATACTTGTTCCTCTCTATTTCCCATTCTATTGAGTCTAGTTTTCCCTTTGTTTCCTTTTCATTTGGGAACATTATAGTTGATGATAATTCTCTCCTATTGGCTTCAATGGAACATATTGGGCAAAATCCATCATCTTCTTTATATCTAAATCTGATCAAAGGATTCTTAAAGGAATCGATACAGTGGAATGAGTGACTCTGCGGGCAATAGTTCCAGTTATTTCCTTTGGGAAAATCCATTCCTTTGGATACTAGTTCCTCTCTATTTCCCATTCTATTGAATCTTGTGTTCCTCTTCTTTCCTCTACAATTGGGAACTTTATTGTTGATGTTAATTCTCTCCTATTTGCTTCAACAGGACTTTCCGTACAAGATGCATTATTTTCTGTATATCTAAAGCTGATCAAAGGATTCTTAACAGGGATTGATACAGTGGAATGAGTGAATGTGCAGGCAATAGTTCCAGTTATTTCCTTTGGGAAAATCCATTACTTTGGATACTTGTTCCTCTCTATTTCCCATTCTATTGAGTCTGGTTTTCCCATTGTTTCCTTTTCATTTGGGAACATTATAGTTGATGATAATTCTCTCCTCTTGACTTCAATGGAACTTTTTGGGCAAAATCCATCATCTTCTTTATATCTAAAGCTGATCAAAGTATTCTTAAAAGTGATCGATACAGTGGAATGAGTGAATGTGCAGGCAATAGTTCCAGTTATTTCCTTTGGGAAAATCCATTCCTTTGGATACTTGTTCCTCTCTACTTCCCATTCTATTGAGTCTAGTTTTCCCTTTGTTTCTTTTCCATTTAGGAACATTATAGTTGATGATAATTCTCTCCTATTGGCTTCAATGGAACATTTTGGGCAAAATCCATCATCTTCTTTAAATCTAAATCTGATCAAAGGACTCTTAACAGGAATCCTATACAGTGGAATGAGTGAATGTGCAGGCAATAGTTCCAGTTATTTCCTTTGGGAAAATCCAATACTTTGGATCCTTGTTCCTCTCTATTTCCAATTCTATTGAATCTTGTCTTCCTCTTGTTTCCTCTTGAATTGGGAACTTTATTGTTGATGTTAATTCTCTCCTATTTCTTCAACAGGACTTTCCGTACAAGATGCATTATATTCTGTATATCTAAAGCTGAACAAAGGATTCTTAACAGGGATCGATGCAGTGGAATGAGCGAATGTGCAGGTAACAGTTCAAGTTATTTCCTTTCGGAAAATCCATTCCTTTGGATACTTCTTCCTCTCTATTTCCCATTCTATTGAGTCTAGTTTTCCCTTTGTTTCTTTTGCATTTAGGAACAATATAGTTGATGATAATTCTCTCCTATTGGCTTCAATGGAACATTTTAAGCAAAATCCATCATCTTCTTTAAATCTAAATCTGATCAAAGGATTCTTAACAGGAATCGATACAGTGGAATGAGTGACTCTGCGGGCAATAGTTCCAGTTATTTCCTTTGGGAAAATCCATTCCTTTGATACTAGTTCCTCTCTATTTCCCATTCTATTGAGTCTACTTTTCCCTTTGTTTCCTTTCCATTTAGGTACATTATACTTAAAGATAATTCTCTCCTATTGGCTTCAATGGAACATATTGGGCAAAATCCATCATCTTCTTTATATCTAAATCGGATCAAAGGATTCTTAACAGGAATCCTATACAGTGGAATGAGTGAATGTGCAGGCAATAGTTCCAGTTATTTCCTTTGGGAAAATCCATTCCTTTGGATACTAGTTCCTCTCTGTTTCCCGTTCTATTGAGTCTAGTTTTCTCTTTGTTTCCTTTGTATTAAGGAACATTATACTTGAAGATAATTCAATCCTATTGGCTTCAATGGACCTTTTTGGGCAAAATCCATCATCTTCCTTATATCTAAAGCTGATCAAAGGATTCTTAACAGGGATCGATACAGTGGAATGAGTGAATGTGCGGGCAATACTTCCAGTTATTTCCTTTGGGAACATCCATTCCTTTGGATCCTTGTTCCTCTCTATTTCCAATTCTATTGAATCTTGTGTTCCTCTTCATTCCTCTTCAATTGGGAACTTTATTGTTGATGTTAATTCTCTCCTATTTGCTTCAACAGGACTTTCCGTACAAGATGCATTATTTTCTGTATGTCTAAAGCTGATCAAAGGATTCTTAACAGGGATTGATGCAGTGGAATGAGCGAATGTGCAGGTAACAGTTCCAGTTATTTCCTTTCGGAAAATCCATTCCTTTGAATACTTGTTCCTCTCTATTTCCCATTCTATTGAGTCTAGTTTTCCTTTGGTTCCTTTTCATTTGGGAACATTATAGTTGATGATAATTCTCTCCTATTGACTTCAATGGAACCTTTTGGGCAAAATCCATCATCTTCGTTATATCTAAAGCTGATCAAAGTATTCTTAACAGGGATCGATACAGTGGAATGAGTGAATGTGCAGGCAATAGTTCCAGTTATTTCCTTTGGGAAAATCCATTCCTTTGGATACTTGTTCCTCTCTATTTCCCATTCTATTGAGGCTACTTTTCCCTTTGTTTCCTTTCAATTTAGGAACATTATACTTAAAGATAATTCTCTCCTATTGGCTTCAATGGACCTTTTTGGGCAAAATCCATCATCTTCCTTATATCTAAAGCTGATCAAAGGATTCTTAACAGGGATCGATACAGTGGAATGAGTGAATGTGCGGGCAATAGTTCCAGTTATTTCCTTTGGGAACATCCATTCCTTTGGATCCTTGTTCCTCTCTATTTCCAATTCTATTGAATCTTGTGTTCCTCTTCTTTCCTCTTCAATTGGGAACTTTATTGTTGATGTTAATTCTCTCCTATTTGCTTCAACAGGACTTTCCGTACAAGATGCATTATTTTCTGTATATCTAAAGCTGATCAAAGGATTCTTAACAGGGATTGATACAGTGGAATGAGCGAATGTGCAGGTAACTGTTCCAGTTATTTCCTTTCAGAAAATCCATTCCTTTGAATACTTGTTCCTCTCTATTTCCCATTCTATTGAATCTAGTTTTCCTTTGGTTCCTTTTCATTTGGGAACATTATAGTTGATGATAATTTTCCCCTATTGACTTCAATGGAACCTTTTGGGCAAAATCCATCATCTTCCTTATATCTAAATCTGATCAAAGGATTCTTAACAGGAATCCTATACAGTGGAATGAGTGAATGTGCAGGCAATAGTTTCAGTTATTTCCTTTGGGAAAATCCATTCCTTTGGATACTTGTTCCTCTCTACTTCCCGTTCTATTGAGTCTAGTTTTCCCTTTGTTTCCTTTGCATTTAGGAACATTATACTTGAAAATAATTCTCACCTATTGGCTTCAAAGGAACATTTTGGGCAAAATCAATCATCTTCTTTATATCTAAATCTGATCAAAGGATTCTTAACAGGAATCCTATACAGTGGAATCAGTGAATGTGCAGGCAATATTTCCAGTTATTTCCTTTGGGAAAATCCATTCCTTTGGATACTTGTTCCTCTCTATTTCCAATTCTATTGAGTCTTGTATTCCTTCTGTTTCCTCTTCAATTGGGAACTTTATAGTTGATGTTAATTCTCTCCTATTTGCTTCAACAGGACCTTCCGTACAAGAGGCATTATATTCTGTATATCTAAAGCTGATCAAAGGATTCTTAACAGGGATCGATACAGTGGAATGAGCGAATGTGCAGGTAACAGTTCCAGTTATTTCCTTTCGGAAAATCCATTCCTTTGAATACTTGTTCCTCTCTATTTCCCATTCTATTGAGTCTAGTTTTCCTTTGGTTCCTTTTCATTTGGGAACATTATAGTTGATGAAAATTCTCTCCTATTGACTTCAATGGAACCTTTTGGGCAAAATCCATCATCTTCCTTATATCTAAAGCTGATCAAAGGATTCTTAAAGGAATCGATACAGTGGAATGAGTGACTCTGCGGGCAATAGTTCCAGTTATTTCCTTTGGGAAAATCCATTCCTTTGGATACTAGTTCCTCTCTATTTCCCCTTCTATTGAATCTTGTGTTCCTCTTCTTTCCTCTACAATTGGGAACTTTATTATTGATGTTAATTCTATCCTATTTGCTTCAACAGGACTTTCCGTACAAGATGCATTATTTTCTGTATATCTAAAGCTGATCAAAGGATTCTTAACAGGGATTGATACAGTGGAATGAGCGAATGTGCAGGTAACAGTTCCAGTTATTTCCTTTCGAAAATTCCATTCCTTTGAATACTTGTTCCTCTCTATTTCCCATTCTATTGAGTCTAGTTTTCCTTTGGTTCCTTTTCATTTGGGAACATTATAGTTGATGATAATTCTCTTCTATTGACTTCAATGGAACTTTTTGGGCAAAATCCATCATCTTCTTTATATCTAAAGCTGATCAAAGTATTCTTAAAAGGGATCGATACAGTGGAATGAGTGAATGTGCAGGCAATAGTTCCAGTTATTTCCTTTGGGCAAATCCATTCCTTTGGATACTTGTTCCTCTTTACTTCCCATTCTATTGAGTCTAGTTTTCCCTTTGTTTCTTTTCCATTTAGGAACATTATAGTTGATGATAATTCTCTCCTATTGGCTTCAATGGAACATTTTGGGCAAAATCCATCATCTTCTTTAAATCTAAATCTGATCAAAGGATTCTTAACAGGAATCGATACAGTGGAATGAGTGACTCTGCGGGCAATAGTTCCAGTTATTTCCTTTGGGAAAATCCATTCCTTTGATACTAGTTCCTCTCTATTTCCCATTCTATCGAGTCTACTTTTCCCTTTGTTTCCTTTCCATTTAGGTACATTATACTTAAAGAGAATTCTCTCCTATTGGCTTCAATGGAACATATTGGGAAAAATCCATCATCTTCTTTATATCTAAATCGGATCAAAGGATTCTTAACAGGAATCCTATACAGTGGAATGAGTGAATGTGCAGGCAATAGTTCCAGTTATTTCCTTTGGGAAAATCCATTCCTTTGGATACTAGTTCCTCTCTGTTTCCCATTCTATTGAGTCTAGTTTTCTCTTTGTTTCCTTTGTATTAAGGAACATTATACTTGAAGATAATTCAATCCTATTGGCTTCAATGGACCTTTTTGGGCAAAATCCATCATCTTCCTTATATCTAAAGCTGATCAAAGGATTCTTAACAGGGATCGATACAGTGGAATGAGTGAATGTGCGGGCAATACTTCCAGTTATTTCCTTTGGGAACATCCATTCCTTTGGATCCTTGTTCCTCTCTATTTCCAATTCTATTGAATCTTGTGTTCCTCTTCATTCCTCTTCAATTGGGAACTTTATTGTTGATGTTAATTCTCTCCTATTTCTTCAACAGGACTTTCCGTACAAGATGCATTATATTCTGTATATCTAAAGCTGAACAAAGGATTCTTAACAGGGATCGATACAGTGGAATGAGCGAATGTGCAGGTAACAGTTCAAGTTATTTCCTTTCGGAAAATCCATTCCTTTGGATACTTCTTCCTCTCTATTTCCCATTCTATTGAGTCTAGTTTTCCCTTTGTTTCCTTTTCATTTGGGAACATTATAGTTGATGATAATTCTCTCCTATTGACTTCAATGGAACTTTTTGGGCAAAATCCATTATCTTCCTTATATCTAAAGCTGATCAAAGTATTCTTAACGGGGATCGATACAGTGGAATGAGTGAATGTGCAGGCAATAGTTCCAGTTATTTCCTTTGGGAAAATCCATTTCTTTGGATACTTGTTCCTCTCTACTTCCCATTCTATTGTTTTCCCTTTGTTTCCTTTGCATTTAGGAACATTATACTTGAAGATAATTCTCTCCTATTGGCTTCAATGGAACATTTTAAGCAAAATCCATCATCTTCTTTAAATCTAAATCTGATCAAAGGATTCTTAACAGGAATCGATACAGTGGAATGAGTGATTCTGCGGGCAATAGTTCCAGTTATTTCCTTTGGGAAAATCCATTCCTTTGATACTAGTTCCTCTCTATTTCCCATTCTATTGAGTCTACTTTTCCCTTTGTTTCCTTTCCATTTAGGTACATTATACTTAAAGATAATTCTCTCCTATTGGCTTCAATGGAACATATTGGGCAAAATCCATCATCTTCTTTATATCTAAATCGGATCAAAGGATTCTTAACAGGAATCCTATACAGTGGAATGAGTGAATGTGCAGGCAATAGTTCCAGTTATTTCCTTTGGGAAAATCCATTCCTTTGGATACTAGTTCCTCTCTGTTTCCCATTCTATTGAGTCTAGTTTTCTCTTTGTTTCCTTTGTATTAAGGAACATTATACTTGAAGATAATTCAATCCTCTTGGCTTCAATGGACCTTTTTGGGCAAAATCCATCATCTTCCTTATATCTAAAGCTGATCAAAGGATTCTAAACAGGGATCGATACAGTGGAATGAGTGAATGTGCGGGCAATACTTCCAGTTATTTCCTTTGGGAACATCCATTCCTTTGAATCCTTGTTCCTCTCTATTTCCAATTCTATTGAATCTTGTGTTCCTCTTCATTCCTCTTCAATTGGGAACTTTATTGTTGATGTTAATTCTCTCCTATTTGCTTCAACAGGACTTTCCGTACAAGATGCATTATTTTCTGTATGTCTAAAGCTGATCAAAGGATTCTTAACAGGGATTGATGCAGTGGAATGAGCGAATGTGCAGGTAACAGTTCCAGTTATTTCCTTTCGGAAAATCCATTCCTTTGAATACTTGTTCCTCTCTATTTCCCATTCTATTGAGTCTAGTTTTCCTTTGGTTCCTTTTCATTTGGGAACATTATAGTTGATGATAATTCTCTCCTATTGACTTCAATGGAACCTTTTGGGCAAAATCCATCATCTTCGTTATATCTAAAGCTTATCAAAGTATTCTTAACAGGGATCGATACAGTGGAATGAGTGAATGTGCAGGCAATAGTTCCAGTTATTTCCTTTGGGAAAATCCATTCCTTTGGATACTTGTTCCTCTCTACTTCCCGTTCTATTGAGTCTAGTTTTCCCTTTGTTTCCTTTGCATTTAGGAACATTATACTTGAAAATAATTCTCACCTATTGGCTTCAATGGAACATTTTGGGCAAAATCAATCATCTTCTTTATATCTAAATCTGATCAAAGGATTCTTAACAGGAATCCTATACAGTGGAATGAGTGAATGTGCAGGCAATAGTTCCAGTTATTTCCTTTGGGAAAATCCATTCCTTTGGATACTTGTTCCTCTCTACTTCCCATTCTATTGAGTCTAGTTTTCCCTTTGTTTCTTTTCCATTTAGGAACATTATAGTTGATGATAATTCTCTCCTATTGGCTTCAATGGAACATTTTGGGCAAAATCCATCATCTTCTTTAAATCGAAATCTGATCAAAGGATTCTTAACAGGAATCCTATACAGTGGAATGAGTGAATGTGCAGGCAATAGTTCCAGTTATTTCCTTTGGGAAAATCCATTACTTTGGATCCTTGTTCCTCTCTATTTCCAATTCTATTGAATCTTGTCTTCCTCTTGTTTCCTCTTGAATTGGGAACTTTATTGTTGATGTTAATTCTCTCCTATTTCTTCAACAGGACTTTCCGTACAAGATGCATTATATTCTGTATATCTAAAGCTGAACAAAGGAATCTTAACAGGGATCGATACAGTGGAATGAGCGAATGTGCAGGTAACAGTTCAAGTTATTTCCTTTCGGAAAATCCATTCCTTTGGATACTTCTTCCTCTCTATTTCCCATTCTATTGAGTCTAGTTTTCCCTTTGTTTCCTTTTCATTTGGGAACATTATAGTTGATGATAATTCTCTCCTATTGGCTTCAATGGAACATTTTGGGCAAAATCCATCATCTTCTTTATATCTAAATCTGATCAAAGGATTCTTAACAGGAATCCTATACAGTGGAATGAGTGAATGTGCA
Organism: Sminthopsis crassicaudata; assembly: GCF_048593235.1. NCBI lineage: Eukaryota > Metazoa > Chordata > Mammalia > Dasyuromorphia > Dasyuridae > Sminthopsis > Sminthopsis crassicaudata. The sequence goes on from NC_133617.1 coordinate 454,856,876, forward strand.
GGCTATAGTTCCAGTTATTTCCTTTGGGCAAATCCATTCCTTTGGATACTTGTTCCTCTCTACTTCCATTCTATTGAGTCTAGTTTTCCCTTTGTTTCTTTTGCATTTAGGAACATTATAGTTGATGATAATTCTCTCCTATTGGCTTCAATGGAACATTTTGGGCAAAATCCATCATCTTCTTTAAATCTAAATCTGATCAAAGGATTCTTAACAGGAATCCTATACAGTGGAATGAGTGAATGTGCAGGCAATATTTCCAGTTATTTCCTTTGGGAAAATCCATTCCTTTGGATCCTTGTTCCTCTCTATTTCCAATTCTATTGAATCTTGTGTTCCAATTCATTCCTCTTCAATTGGGAACTTTATTGTTGATGTTAATTCTCTCCTATTTGCTTCAACAGGACTTTCCGTACAAGATGCATTATTTTCTGTATGTCTAAAGCTGATCAAAGGATTCTTAACAGGGATTGATGCAGTGGAATGAGCGAATGTGCAGGTAACAGTTCCAGTTATTTCCTTTCGGAAAATCCATTCCTTTGAATACTTGTTCCTCTCTATTTCCCATTCTATTGAGTCTAGTTTTCCTTTGGTTCCTTTTCATTTGGGAACATTATAGTTGATGATAATTCTCTCCTATTGACTTCAATGGAACCTTTTGGGCAAAATCCATCATCTTCGTTATATCTAAAGCTGATCAAAGTATTCTTAACAGGGATCGATACAGTGGAATGAGTGAATGTGCAGGCAATAGTTCCAGTTATTTCCTTTGGGAAAATGCATTCCTTTGGATACTTGTTCCTCTCTACTTCCCGTTCTATTGAGTCTAGTTTTCCCTTTGTTTCTTTTCCATTTAGGAACATTATAGTTGATGATAATTCTCTCCTATTGGCTTCAATGGAACATTTTGGGCAAAATCCATCATCTTCTTTAAATCGAAATCTGATCAAAGGATTCTTAACAGGAATCGTATACAGTGGAATGAGTGAATGTGCAGGCAATAGTTCCAGTTATTTCCTTTGGGAAAATCCATTACTTTGGATCCTTGTTCCTCTCTATTTCCAATTCTATTGAATCTTGTCTTCCTATTGTTTCCTCTTGAATTGGGAACTTTATTGTTGATGTTAATTCTCTCCTATTTCTTCAACAGGACTTTCCGTACAAGATGCATTATTTTCTGTATATCTAAAGCTGAACAAAGGATTCTTAACAGGGATTGATACAGTGGAATGAGCGAATGTGCAGGTAACAGTTCCAGTTATTTCCTTTCGAAAATTCCATTCCTTTGAATACTTGTTCCTCTCTATTTCCCATTCTATTGAGTCTAGTTTTTCTTTGGTTCCTTTTCATTTGGGAACATTATAGTTGATGATAATTCTCTCCTATTGACTTCAATGGAACCTTTTGGGCAAAATCCATCATCTTCGTTATATCTAAAGCTGATCAAAGTATTCTTAACAGGGATCGATACAGTGGAATGAGTGAATGTGCAGGCAATAGTTCCAGTTATTTCCTTTGGGAAAATGCATTCCTTTGGATACTTGTTCCTCTCTACTTCCCGTTCTATTGAGTCTAGTTTTCCCTTTGTTTCCTTTGCATTTAGGAACATTATACTTGAAAATAATTCTCACCTATTGGCTTCAATGGAACATTTTGGGCAAAATCAATCATCTTCTTTATATCTAAAGCTGATCAAAGGATTCTTAACAGGGATCGATATAGTGGAATGAGCGAATGGGCAGGCAACAGTTCCACTTATTTCCTTTGGGAAAATCCATTCCTTTGGATACTAGTTCCTCTCTATTTCCCATTCTATTGAGTCTAGTGTTCCTCTTGTTTCCACTTCAATTGGGTAATTTCTAGTTGATGATAATTCTCTCCTATTGACTTCAATGGAACTTTTTGGGCAAAATCCATCATCTTCCTGATATCTAAAGCTGATCAAAGGATCCTTAACAGGAATCCTATACAGTGGAATGAGTGAATGTGCAGGAAATAGTTCCAGTTATTTCCTTTGGGAAAATCCATACCTTTGGATACTTGTTCCTCTCTATTTTCCATTCTATTGAGTCTAGTTTTCCCTTTGTTTCCTTTTCATTTGGGAACATTGTAGTTGATGATAATTCTCTCCTATTGGCTTCAATGGAACTTTTTGGGCAAAATCCATCATCTTCCTTATATCTAAAGCTGATCAAAGGATTCTTAACAGGGATCGATATAGTGGAATGAGCGAATGTGCAGGCAACAGTTCCACTTATTTCCTTTGGAAAAATCCATTCCTTTGGATACTAGTTCCTCTCTATTTCCCATTCTATTGAGTCTACTTTTCCCTTTGTTTCCTTTGCATTTAGGAACATTATACTTGAAGAAAATTCTGTCCTATTGGCATCAATGGAACGTTTTGGGCACAATTCATCATCTTCTTTATATCTAAATCTGATCAAAGGATTCTTAACAGGAATCCTAAACAATGGAATGAGTGAATGTGCAGGCAATAGTTCCAGTTATTTCCTTTGGGAAAATCCATTCCTTTGGATGCTTGTTCCTCTCTATTTCCCATTCTATTGAGTCTAGTGTTCCTCTTGTTTCCACTTCAATTGGGTAATTTCTAGTTGATGATAATTCTCTCCTATTGACTTCAATGGAACTTTTTGGGCAAAATCCATCATCTTCCTTATATCTAAAGCTGATCAAAGGATTCTTAACAGGGATCGATATAGTGTTATGAGCGAATGTGCAGACAACAGTTCCACTTATTTCCTTTGGGAAAATCCATTCCTTTGGATACTTGTTCCTCTCTATTTCCAATTCTATTGAGTCTTGTGTTCCTCTTATTTCCTGTTCAATTGGGAACTTTATAGTTGATGTTAATTCTCTCCTATTTGCTTCAACAGGACTTTCCGTACAAGATGCATTATGTTTTGTATATCTAAAGCTGATCAAAGGATTCTTAACAGGGATCGATTCAGTGGAATGAGCGAATGTGCAGGCAACAGTTCCACTTATTTCCTTTGGGAAAATCCATTCCTTTGGATACTAGTTCCTCTCTATTTCCCATTCTATTGAGTCTACTTTTCCCTTTGTTTCCTTTGCATTTAGGAACATTATACTTGATGATAATTTTCTCCTATTGGCATCAATGGAACATTTTGGGCACAATTCATCATCTTCTTTATATCTAAATCTGATCAAAGGATTCTTAACAGGAATCCTAAACAATGGAATGAGTGAATGTGCAGGCAATAGTTCCAGTTATTTCCTTTGGAAAATCCATTCCTTTGGATTGATTTCAATGGAACTTTTTGGGCAAAATCCATCATCTTCCTTATATCTAAAGCTGATCAAAGGATTCTTAACAGGGATCGATATAGTGGAATGAGCGAATGGGCAGGCAACAGTTCCACTTATTTCCTTTGGGAAAATCCATTCCTTTGGATACTAGTTCCTCTCTATTTCCCATTCTATTGAGTCTAGTGTTCCTCTTGTTTCCACTTCAATTGGGTAATTTCTAGTTGATGATAATTCTCTCCTATTGACTTCAATGGAACTTTTTGGGCAAAATCCATCATCTTCCTGATATCTAAAGCTGATCAAAGGATTCTTAACAGGAATCCTATACAGTGGAATGAGTGAATGTGCAGGAAATAGTTCCAGTTATTTCCTTTGGGAAAATCCATTCCTTTGGATACTTGTTCCTCTCTATTTTCCATTCTATTGAGTCTAGTTTTCCCTTTGTTTCCTTTTCATTTGGGAACATTGTAGTTGATGATAATTCTCTCCTATTGGCTTCAATGGAACTTTTTGGGCAAAATCCATCATCTTCCTTATATCTAAAGCTGATCAAAGGATTCTTAACAGGGATCGATACAGTGGAATGAGCGAATGTGCAGGCAACAGTTCCACTTATTTCCTTTGGGAAAATCCATTCCTTTGGATACTAGTTCCTCTCTATTTCCCATTCTATTGAGTCTACTTTTCCCTTTGTTTCCTTTGCATTTAGGAAGATTATACTTGAAGAAAATTCTGTCCTATTGGCATCAATGGAACATTTTGGGCACAATTCATCATCTTCTTTATATCTAAATCTGATCAAAGGATTCTTAACAGGAATCCTAAACAATGGAATGAGTGAATGTGCAGGCAATAGTTCCAGTTATTTCCTTGGGAAAATCCATTCCTTTGGATTCTTGTTCCTCTCTATTTCCCATTCTATTGAGTCTAGTGTTCCTCTTGTTTCCACTTCAATTGGGTAATTTCTAGTTGATGATAATTCTCTCCTATTGACTTCAATGGAAATTTTTGGGCAAAATCCATCATCTTCCTTATATCTAAAGCTGATCAAAGGATTCTTAACAGGGATCGATATAGTGGAATGAGCGAATGGGCAGGCAACAGTTCCACTTATTTCCTTTGGGAAAATCCATTCCTTTGGATACTAGTTCCTCTCTATTTCCCATTCTATTGAGTCTAGTGTTCCTCTTGTTTCCACTTCAATTGGGTAATTTCTAGTTGATGATAATTCTCTCCTATTGACTTCAATGGAACTTTTTGGGCAAAATCCATCATCTTCCTGATATCTAAAGCTGATCAAAGGATTCTTAACAGGGATCAATATAGTGGAATGAGCGAATGTGCAGGCAACAGTTCCACTTATTTCCTTTGGGAAAATCCATTCCTTTGGATACTAGTTCCTCTCTATTTCCCATTCTATTGAGTCTACTTTTCCCTTTGTTTCCTTTGCATTTAGGAACATTATACTTGAAGAAAATTCTGTCCTATTGGCATCAATGGAACATTTTGGGCACAATTCATCATCTTTTTTATATCTAAATCTGATCAAAGGATTCTTAACAGGAATCCTAAACAATGGAATGAGTGAATGTGCAGGCAATAGTTCCAGTTATTTCCTTTGGGAAAATCCATTCCTTTGGATACTTGTTCCTCTCTATTTCCAATTCTATTGAGTCTTGTGTTCCTCTTGTTTCCTGTTCAATTGGGAATTTTATAGTTGATGTTAATTCTCTCCTATTTGCTTCAACAGGACTTTCCGTACAAGATGCATTATGTTTTGTATATCTAAAGCTGATCAAAGGATTCTTAACAGGGATCGATTCAGTGGAATGAGCGAATGTGCAGGCAACAGTTCCACTTATTTCCTTTGGGAAAATCCATTCCTTTGGATAATAGTTCCTCTCTATTTCCCATTCTATTGAGTCTACTTTTCCCTTTGTTTCCTTTGCATTTAGGAACATTATACTTGAAGAAAATTCTGTCCTATTGGCATCAATGGAACATTTTGGGCACAATTCATCATCTTCTTTATATCTAAATCTGATCAAAGGATTCTTAACAGGAATCCTAAACAATGGAATGAGTGAATGTGCAGGCAATCGTTCCAGTTATTTCCTTTGGGAAAATCCATTCCTTTGTATGCTTGTTCCTCTCTATTTCCCATTCTATTGAGTCTAGTGTTCCTCTTGTTTCCACTTCAATTGGGTAATTTCTAGTTGATGATAATTCTCTCCTATTGACTTCAATGGAACTTTTTGGGCAAAATCCATCATCTTCCTTATATCTAAAGGTGATCAAAGGATTCTTAACAGGGATCGATATAGTGTTATGAGCGAATGTGCAGACAACAGTTCCACTTATTTCCTTTGGGAAAATCCATTCCTTTGGATACTTGTTCCTCTCTATTTCCAATTCTATTGAGTCTTGTGTTCCTCTTGTTTCCTGTTCAATTGGGAACTTTATAGTTGATGTTAATTCTCTCCTATTTGCTTCAACAGGACTTTCCGTACAAGATGCATTATGTTTTGTATATCTAAAGCTGATCAAAGGATTCTTAACAGGGATCGATTCAGTGGAATGAGCGAATGTGCAGGCAACAGTTCCACTTATTTCCTTTGGGAAAATCCATTCCTTTGGATACTAGTTCCTCTCTATTTCCCATTCTATTATGTCTAGTGTTCCTCTTGTTTCCACTTCAATTGGGTAATTTCTAGTTGATGATAATTCTCTCCTATTGACTTCAATGGAACTTTTTGGGCAAAATCCATCATCTTCCTTATATCTAAAGCTGATCAAAGGATTCTTAACAGGGATCTATATAGTGGAATGAGCGAATGTGCAGGCAACAGTTCCAGTTATTTCCTTTGGGAAAATCCATTCCTTTGGATACTTCTTCCTCTCTACTTCCCATTCTATTGAGTCTAGTTTTCCCTTTGTTTCCTTTTCATTTGGGAACATTGTAGTTGATGATAATTCTCTCCTATTGGCTTCAATGGAACTTTTGGGGCAAAATCCATCATCTTCCTTATATCTAATTCTGATCAAAGGATTCTTAACAGGGATCGATACAGTGGAATGAGCGAATGTGCAGGCAACAGTTCAACTTATTTCCTTTGGGAAAATCCATTCCTTTGGATACTAGTTCCTCTCTATTTCCCATTCTATTGAGTCTACTTTTCCCTTTGTTTCCTTTGCATTTAGGAACATTATACTTGAAGAAAATTCTGTCCTATTGGCATCAATGGAACATTTTGGGCACAATTCATCATCTTCTTTATATCTAAATCTGATCAAAGGATTCTTAACAGGAATCCTAAACAATGGAATGAGTGAATGTGCAGGCAATAGTTCCAGTTATTTCCTTTGGAAAATCCATTCCTTTGGATGCTTGTTCCTCTCTATTTCCCATTCTATTGAGTCTAGTGTTCCTCTTGTTTCCACTTCAATTGGGTAATTTCTAGTTGATGATAATTCTCTCCTATTGACGTCAATGGAAATTTTTGGGCAAAATCCATCAACTTCCTTATATCTAAAGCTGATCAAAGGATTCTTAACAGGGATCGATATAGTGGAATGAGCGAATGGGCAGGCAACAGTTCCACTTATTTCCTTTGGGAAAATCCATTCCTTTGGATACTAGTTCCTCTCTATTTCCCATTCTATTGAGTCTAGTGTTCCTCTTGTTTCCACTTCAATTGGGTAATTTCTAGTTGATGATAATTCTCTCCTATTGACTTCAATGGAACTTTTTGGGCAAAATCCATCATCTTCCTGATATCTAAAGCTGATCAAAGGATTCTTAACAGGAATCCTATACAGTGGAATGAGTGAATGTGCAGGAAATAGTTCCAGTTATTTCCTTTGGGAAAATCCATTCCTTTGGATACTTGTTCCTCTCTATTTTCCATTCTATTGAGTCTAGTTTTCCCTTTGTTTCCTTTTCATTTGGGAACATTGTAGTTGATGATAATTCTCTCCTATTGGCATCAATGGAACTTTTTGGGCAAAATCCATCATCTTCCTTATATCTAAAGCTGATCAAAGGATTCTTAACAGGGATCGATATAGTGGAATGAGCGAATGTGCAGGCAACAGTTCCACTTATTTCCTTTGGGAAAATCCATTCCTTTGGATACTAGTTCCTCTCTATTTCCCATTCTATTGAGTCTACTTTTCCCTTTGTTTCCTTTGCATTTAGGAACATTATACTTGAAGAAAATTCTGTCCTATTGGCATCAATGGAACATTTTGGGCACAATTCATCATCTTCTTTATATCTAAATCTGATCAAAGGATTCTTAACAGGAATCCTAAACAATGGAATGAGTGAATGTGCAGGCAATAGTTCCAGTTATTTCCTTTGGGAAAATCCATTCCTTTGGATGCTTGTTCCTCTCTATTTCCCATTCTATTGAGTCTAGTGTTCCTCTTGTTTCCACTTCAATTGGGTAATTTCTAGTTGATGATAATTCTCTCCTATTGACTTCAATGGAACTTTTGGGGCAAAATCCATCATCTTCCTTATATCTAAAGCTGATCAAAGGATTCTTAACAGGGATCGATATAGTGTTATGAGCGAATGTGCAGACAACAGTTCCACTTATTTCCTTTGGGAAAATCCATTCCTTTGGATACTTGTTCCTCTCTATTTCCAATTCTATTGAGTCTTGTGTTCCTCTTGTTTCCTGTTCAATTGGGAACTTTATAGTTGATGTTAATTCTCTCCTATTTGCTTCAACAGGACTTTCCGTACAAGATGCATTATGTTTTGTATATCTAAAGCTGATCAAAGGATTCTTAACAGGGATCGATTCAGTGGAATGAGCGAATGTGCAGGCAACAGTTCCACTTATTTCCTTTGGGAAAATCCATTCCTTTGGATACTAGTTCCTCTCTATTTCCCATTCTATTGAGTCTACTTTTCCCTTTGTTTCCTTTGCATTTAGGAACATTATACTTGATGATAATTCTCTCCTATTGGCATCAATGGAACATTTTGGGCACAATTCATCATCTTCTTTATATCTAAATCTGATCAACGGATTCTTAACAGGAATTCTAAACAATGGAATGAGTGAATGTGCAGGCAATAGTTCCAGTTATTTCCTTTGGAAAATCCATTCCTTTGGATGCTTGTTCCTCTCTATTTTTCATTCTATTGAGTCTAGTGTTCCCCTTGTTTCCACTTCAATTGGGTAATTTCTAGTTGATGATAATTCTCTCCTATTGACTTCAATGGAACTTTTTGGGCAAAATCCATCATCTTCCTTATATCTAAAGCTGATCAAAGGATTCTTAACAGGGATCGATATAGTCAAATGAGCGAATGGGCAGGCAACAGTTCCACTTATTTCCTTTGGGAAAATCCATTCCTTTGGATACTAGTTCCTCTCAATTTCCCATTCTATTGAGTCTAGTGTTCCTCTTGTTTCCACTTCAATTGGGTAATTTCTAGTTGATGATAATTCTGTCCTATTGGCATCAATGGAACTTTTTGGGCAAAATCCATCATCTTCCTTATATCTAAAGCTGATCAAAGGATTCTTAACAGGAATCCTATACAGTGGAATGAGTGAATGTGCAGGCAATAGTTCCAGTAATTTCCTTTGGGAAAATCCATTCCTTTGGATACTAGTTCCTCTCTATTTCCCATTCTATTGAGTCTACTTTTCCCTTTGTTTCCTTTGCATTTAGGAACATTATACTTGAAGAAAATTCTGTCCTATTGGCATCAATGGAACATTTTGGGCACAATTCATCATCTTCTTTATATCTAAATCTGATCAAAGGATTCTTAACAGGAATCCTAAACAATGGAATGAGTGAATGTGCAGGCAATAGTTCCAGTTATTTCCTTTGGAAAATCCATTCCTTTGGATGCTTGTTCCTCTCTATTTCCCATTCTATTGAGTCTAGTGTTCCTCTTGTTTCCACTTCAATTGGGTAATTTCTAGTTGATGATAATTCTCTCCTATTGACGTCAATGGAAATTTTTGGGCAAAATCCATCAACTTCCTTATATCTAAAGCTGATCAAAGGATTCTTAACAGGGATCGATATAGTGGAATGAGCGAATGGGCAGGCAACAGTTCCACTTATTTCCTTTGGGAAAATCCATTCCTTTGGATACTAGTTCCTCTCTATTTCCCATTCTATTGAGTCTAGTGTTCCTCTTGTTTCCACTTCAATTGGGTAATTTCTAGTTGATGATAATTCTCTCCTATTGACTTCAATGGAACTTTTTGGGCAAAATCCATCATCTTCCTGATATCTAAAGCTGATCAAAGGATTCTTAACAGGAATCCTATACAGTGGAATGAGTGAATGTGCAGGAAATAGTTCCAGTTATTTCCTTTGGGAAAATCCATTCCTTTGGATACTTGTTCCTCTCTATTTTCCATTCTATTGAGTCTAGTTTTCCCTTTGTTTCCTTTTCATTTGGGAACATTGTAGTTGATGATAATTCTCTCCTATTGGCATCAATGGAACTTTTTGGGCAAAATCCATCATCTTCCTTATATCTAAAGCTGATCAAAGGATTCTTAACAGGGATCGATATAGTGGAATGAGCGAATGTGCAGGCAACAGTTCCACTTATTTCCTTTGGGAAAATCCATTCCTTTGGATACTAGTTCCTCTCTATTTCCCATTCTATTGAGTCTACTTTTCCCTTTGTTTCCTTTGCATTTAGGAACATTATACTTGAAGAAAATTCTGTCCTATTGGCATCAATGGAACATTTTGGGCACAATTCATCATCTTCTTTATATCTAAATCTGATCAAAGGATTCTTAACAGGAATCCTAAACAATGGAATGAGTGAATGTGCAGGCAATAGTTCCAGTTATTTCCTTTGGGAAAATCCATTCCTTTGGATGCTTGTTCCTCTCTATTTCCCATTCTATTGAGTCTAGTGTTCCTCTTGTTTCCACTTCAATTGGGTAATTTCTAGTTGATGATAATTCTCTCCTATTGACTTCAATGGAACTTTTGGGGCAAAATCCATCATCTTCCTTATATCTAAAGCTGATCAAAGGATTCTTAACAGGGATCGATATAGTGTTATGAGCGAATGTGCAGACAACAGTTCCACTTATTTCCTTTGGGAAAATCCATTCCTTTGGATACTTGTTCCTCTCTATTTCCAATTCTATTGAGTCTTGTGTTCCTCTTGTTTCCTGTTCAATTGGGAACTTTATAGTTGATGTTAATTCTCTCCTATTTGCTTCAACAGGACTTTCCGTACAAGATGCATTATGTTTTGTATATCTAAAGCTGATCAAAGGATTCTTAACAGGGATCGATTCAGTGGAATGAGCGAATGTGCAGGCAACAGTTCCACTTATTTCCTTTGGGAAAATCCATTCCTTTGGATACTAGTTCCTCTCTATTTCCCATTCTATTGAGTCTACTTTTCCCTTTGTTTCCTTTGCATTTAGGAACATTATACTTGATGATAATTCTCTCCTATTGGCATCAATGGAACATTTTGGGCACAATTCATCATCTTCTTTATATCTAAATCTGATCAACGGATTCTTAACAGGAATTCTAAACAATGGAATGAGTGAATGTGCAGGCAATAGTTCCAGTTATTTCCTTTGGAAAATCCATTCCTTTGGATGCTTGTTCCTCTCTATTTTTCATTCTATTGAGTCTAGTGTTCCCCTTGTTTCCACTTCAATTGGGTAATTTCTAGTTGATGATAATTCTCTCCTATTGACTTCAATGGAACTTTTTGGGCAAAATCCATCATCTTCCTTATATCTAAAGCTGATCAAAGGATTCTTAACAGGGATCGATATAGTCAAATGAGCGAATGGGCAGGCAACAGTTCCACTTATTTCCTTTGGGAAAATCCATTCCTTTGGATACTAGTTCCTCTCAATTTCCCATTCTATTGAGTCTAGTGTTCCTCTTGTTTCCACTTCAATTGGGTAATTTCTAGTTGATGATAATTCTGTCCTATTGGCATCAATGGAACTTTTTGGGCAAAATCCATCATCTTCCTTATATCTAAAGCTGATCAAAGGATTCTTAACAGGAATCCTATACAGTGGAATGAGTGAATGTGCAGGCAATAGTTCCAGTAATTTCCTTTGGGAAAATCCATTCCTTTGGATACTTGTTCCTCTCTATTTTCCATTCTATTGAGTCTAGTTTTCCCTTTGTTTCCTTTTCATTTGGGAACATTGTAGTTGATGATAATTCTCTCCTATTGGCTTCAATGGAACTTTTTGAGCAAAATCCATCATCTTCCTTATTTCTAAAGCTGATCAAAGGATTCTTAACAGGGATCGATATAGTCAAATGAGCGAATGGGCAGGCAACAGTTCCACTTATTTCCTTTGGGAAAATCCATTCCTTTGGATACTAGTTCCTCTCTATTTCCCATTCTATTATGTCTAGTGTTCCTCTTGTTTCCACTTCAATTGGGTAATTTCTAGTTGATGATAATTCTCTCCTATTGACTTCAATGGAACTTTTTGGGCAAAATCCATCATCTTCCTTATATCTAAAGCTGATCAAAGGATTCTTAACAGGGATCGATATAGTGGAATGAGCGAATGTGCAGGCAACAGTTCCAGTTATTTCCTTTGGGAAAATCCATTCCTTTGGATACTTCTTCCTCTCTACTTCCCATTCTATTGAGTCTAGTTTTCCCTTTGTTTCCTTTTCATTTGGGAACATTGAAGTTGATGATAATTCTCTCCTATTGGCTTCAATGGAACTTTTTGGGAAAAATCCATCATCTTCCTTATATCTAAAGCTGATCAAAGGATTCTTAACAGGGATCGATATAGTGGAATGAGCGAATGTGCAGGCAACAGTTCCAGTTATTTCCTTTGGGAAAATCCATTCCTTTGGATACTTCTTCCACTCTACTTCCAATTCTATTGAGTCTAGTTTTCCCTTTGTTTCCTTTTCATTTGGGAACATCGTAGTTAATGATAATTCTCTCCTATTGGCTTCAATGGAACTTTTTGGGCAAAATCCATCATCTTCCTTATATCTAATTCTGATCAAAGGATTCTTAACAGGGATCGATTCAGTGGAATGAGCGAATGTGCAGGCAACAGTTCCACTTATTTCCTTTGGGAAAATCCATTCCTTTGGATACTAGTTCCTCTCTATTTCCCATTCTATTGAGTCTAGTGTTCCTCTTGTTTCCACTTCAATAGGGTAATTTCTAGTTGATGATAATTCTCTCCTATTGACTTCAATGGAACTTTTTGGGCAAAATCCATCATCTTCCTGATATCTAAAGCTGATCAAAGGATTCTTAACAGGAATCCTATACAGTGGAATGAGTGAATGTGCAGGAAATAGTTCCAGTTATTTCCTTTGGGAAAATCCATTCCTTTGGATACTTGTTCCTCTCTATTTTCCATTCTATTGAGTCTAGTTTTCCCTTTGTTTCCTTTTCATTTGGGAACATTGTAGTTGATGATAATTCTCTCCTATTGGCATCAATGGAACTTTTTGGGCAAAATCCATCATCTTCCTTATATCTAAAGCTGATCAAAGGATTCTTAACAGGGATCGATATAGTGGAATGAGCGAATGTGCAGGCAACAGTTCCACTTATTTCCTTTGGGAAAATCCATTCCTTTGGATACTAGTTCCTCTCTATTTCCCATTCTATTGAGTCTACTTTTCCCTTTGTTTCCTTTGCATTTAGGAACATTATACTTGAAGAAAATTCTGTCCTATTGGCATCAATGGAACATTTTGGGCACAATTCATCATCTTCTTTATATCTAAATCTGATCAAAGGATTCTTAACAGGAATCCTAAACAATGGAATGTGTGAATGTGCAGGCAATAGTTCCAGTTATTTCCTTTGGGAAAATCCATTCCTTTGGATGCTTGTTCCTCTCTATTTCCCATTCTATTGAGTCTAGTGTTCCTCTTGTTTCCACTTCAATTGGGTAATTTCTAGTTGATGATAATTCTCTCCTATTGACTTCAATGGAACTTTTTGGGCAAAATCCATCATCTTCCTTATATCTAAAGGTGATCAAAGGATTCTTAACAGGGATCGATATAGTGTTATGAGCGAATGTGCAGACAACAGTTCCACTTATTTCCTTTGGGAAAATCCATTCCTTTGGATACTTGTTCCTCTCTATTTCCAATTCTATTGAGTCTTGTGTTCCTCTTGTTTCCTGTTCAATTGGGAACTTTATAGTTGATGTTAATTCTCTCCTATTTGCTTCAACAGGACTTTCCGTACAAGATGCATTATGTTTTGTATATCTAAAGCTGATCAAAGGATTCTTAACAGGGATCGATTCAGTGGAATGAGCGAATGTGCATGCAACAGTTCCACTTATTTCCTTTGGGAAAATCCATTCCTTTGGATACTAGTTCCTCTCTATTTCCCATTCTATTGAGTCTACTTTTCCCTTTGTTTCCTTTGCATTTAGGAACATTATACTTGATGATAATTCTCTCCTATTGGCATCAATGGAACATTTTGGGCACAATTCATCATCTTCTTTATATCTAAATCTGATCAACGGATTCTTAACAGGAATCCTAAACAATGGAATGAGTGAATGTGCAGGCAATAGTTCCAGTTATTTCCTTTGGAAAATCCATTCCTTTGGATGCTTGTTCCTCTCTATTTTTCATTCTATTGAGTCTAGTGTTCCCCTTGTTTCCACTTCAATTGGGTAATTTCTAGTTGATGATAATTCTCTCCTATTGACTTCAATGGAACTTTTTGGGCAAAATCCATCATCTTCCTTATATCTAAAGCTGATCAAAGGATTCTTAACAGGGATCGATATAGTCAAATGAGCGAATGGGCAGGCAACAGTTCCACTTATTTCCTTTGGGAAAATCCATTCCTTTGGATACTAGTTCCTCTCAATTTCCCATTCTATTGAGTCTAGTGTTCCTCTTGTTTCCACTTCAATTGGGTAATTTCTAGTTGATGATAATTCTGTCCTATTGGCATCAATGGAACTTTTTGGGCAAAATCCATCATCTTCCTTATATCTAAAGCTGATCAAAGGATTCTTAACAGGAATCCTATACAGTGGAATGAGTGAATGTGCAGGCAATAGTTCCAGTTATTTCCTTTGGGAAAATCCATTCCTTTGGATACTTGTTCCTCTCTATTTTCCATTCTATTGAGTCTAGTTTTCCTTTTGTTTCCTTTTCATTTGGGAACATTGTAGTTGATGATAATTCTCTCCTATTGGCTTCAATGGAACTTTTTGGGCAAAATGCATCATCTTCCTTATTTCTAAAGCTGATCAAAGGATTCTTAACAGGGATCGATATAGTCAAATGAGCGAATGGGCAGGCAACAGTTCCACTTATTTCCTTTGGGAAAATCCATTCCTTTGGATACTAGTTCCTCTCTATTTCCCATTCTATTATGTCTAGTGTTCCTCTTGTTTCCACTTCAATTGGGTAATTTCTAGTTGATGATAATTCTCTCCTATTGACTTCAATGGAACTTTTTGGGCAAAATCCATCATCTTCCTTATATCTAAAGCTGATCAAAGGATTCTTAACAGGGATCGATATAGTGGAATGAGCGAATGTGCAGGCAACAGTTCCAGTTATTTCCTTTGGGAAAATCCATTCCTTTGGATACTTCTTCCTCTCTACTTCCCATTCTATTGAGTCTAGTTTTCCCTTTGTTTCCTTTTCATTTGGGAACATTGAAGTTGATGATAATTCTCTCCTATTGGCTTCAATGGAACTTTTTGGGAAAAATCCATCATCTTCCTTATATCTAAAGCTGATCAAAGGATTCTTAACAGGGATCGATATAGTGGAATGAGCGAATGTGCAGGCAAAAGTTCCAGTTATTTCCTTTGGGAAAATCCATTCCTTTGGATACTTCTTCCACTCTACTTCCAATTCTATTGAGTCTAGTTTTCCCTTTGTTTCCTTTTCATTTGGGAACATTGTAGTTAATGATAATTCTCTCCTATTGGCTTCAATGGAACTTTTTGGGCAAAATCCATCATCTTCCTTATATCTAATTCTGATCAAAGGATTCTTAACAGGGATCGATTCAGTGGAATGAGCGAATGTGCAGGCAACAGTTCCACTTATTTCCTTTGGGAAAATCCATTCCTTTGGATACTAGTTCCTCTCTATTTCCCATTCTATTGAGTCTAGTGTTCCTCTTGTTTCCACTTCAATAGGGTAATTTCTAGTTGATGATAATTCTCTCCTATTGACTTCAATGGAACTTTTTGGGCAAAATCCATCATCTTCCTGATATCTAAAGCTGATCAAAGGATTCTTAACAGGAATCCTATACAGTGGAATGAGTGAATGTGCAGGAAATAGTTCCAGTTATTTCCTTTGGGAAAATCCATTCCTTTGGATACTTGTTCCTCTCTATTTTCCATTCTATTGAGTCTAGTTTTCCCTTTGTTTCCTTTTCATTTGGGAACATTGTAGTTGATGATAATTCTCTCCTATTGGCATCAATGGAACTTTTTGGGCAAAATCCATCATCTTCCTTATATCTAAAGCTGATCAAAGGATTCTTAACAGGGATCGATATAGTGGAATGAGCGAATGTGCAGGCAACAGTTCCACTTATTTCCTTTGGGAAAATCCATTCCTTTGGATACTAGTTCCTCTCTATTTCCCATTCTATTGAGTCTACTTTTCCCTTTGTTTCCTTTGCATTTAGGAACATTATACTTGAAGAAAATTCTGTCCTATTGGCATCAATGGAACATTTTGGGCACAATTCATCATCTTCTTTATATCTAAATCTGATCAAAGGATTCTTAACAGGAATCCTAAACAATGGAATGTGTGAATGTGCAGGCAATAGTTCCAGTTATTTCCTTTGGGAAAATCCATTCCTTTGGATGCTTGTTCCTCTCTATTTCCCATTCTATTGAGTCTAGTGTTCCTCTTGTTTCCACTTCAATTGGGTAATTTCTAGTTGATGATAATTCTCTCCTATTGACTTCAATGGAACTTTTTGGGCAAAATCCATCATCTTCCTTATATCTAAAGGTGATCAAAGGATTCTTAACAGGGATCGATATAGTGTTATGAGCGAATGTGCAGACAACAGTTCCACTTATTTCCTTTGGAAAAATCCATTCCTTTGGATACTTGTTCCTCTCTATTTCCAATTCTATTGAGTCTTGTGTTCCTCTTGTTTCCTGTTCAATTGGGAACTTTATAGTTGATGTTAATTCTCTCCTATTTGCTTCAACAGGACTTTCCGTACAAGATGCATTATGTTTTGTATATCTAAAGCTGATCAAAGGATTCTTAACAGGGATCGATTCAGTGGAATGAGCGAATGTGCAGGCAACAGTTCCACTTATTTCCTTTGGGAAAATCCATTCCTTTGGATACTAGTTCCTCTCTATTTCCCATTCTATTGAGTCTACTTTTCCCTTTGTTTCCTTTGCATTTAGGAACATTATACTTGATGATAATTCTCTCCTATTGGCATCAATGGAATATTTTGGGCACAATTCATCATCTTCTTTATATCTAAATCTGATCAACGGATTCTTAACAGGAATCCTAAACAATGGAATGAGTGAATGTGCAGGCAATAGTTCCAGTTATTTCCTTTGGAAAATCCATTCCTTTGGATGCTTGTTCCTCTCTATTTTTCATTCTATTGAGTCTAGTGTTCCCCTTGTTTCCACTTCAATTGGGTAATTTCTAGTTGATGATAATTCTCTCCTATTGACTTCAATGGAACTTTTTGGGCAAAATCCATCATCTTCCTTATATCTAAAGCTGATCAAAGGATTCTTAACAGGGATCGATATAGTCAAATGAGCGAATGGGCAGGCAACAGTTCCACTTATTTCCTTTGGGAAAATCCATTCCTTTGGATACTAGTTCCTCTCAATTTCCCATTCTATTGAGTCTAGTGTTCCTCTTGTTTCCACTTCAATTGGGTAATTTCTAGTTGATGATAATTCTGTCCTATTCGCATCAATGGAACTTTTTGGGCAAAATCCATCATCTTCCTTATATCTAAAGCTGATCAAAGGATTCTTAACAGGAATCCTATACAGTGGAATGAGTGAATGTGCAGGCAATAGTTCCAGTTATTTCCTTTGGGAAAATCCATTCCTTTGGATACTTGTTCCTCTCTATTTTCCATTCTATTGAGTCTAGTTTTCCCTTTGTTTCCTTTTCATTTGGGAACATTGTAGTTGATGATAATTCTCTCCTATTGGCTTCAATGGAACTTTTTGGGCAAAATGCATCATCTTCCTTATTTCTAAAGCTGATCAAAGGATTCTTAACAGGGATCGATATAGTCAAATGAGCGAATGGGCAGGCAACAGTTCCACTTATTTCCTTTGGGAAAATCCATTCCTTTGGATACTAGTTCCTCTCTATTTCCCATTCTATTATGTCTAGTGTTCCTCTTGTTTCCACTTCAATTGGGTAATTTCTAGTTGATGATAATTCTCTCCTATTGACTTCAATGGAACTTTTTGGGCAAAATCCATCATCTTCCTTATATCTAAAGCTGATCAAAGGATTCTTAACAGGGATCGATATAGTGGAATGAGCGAATGTGCAGGCAACAGTTCCAGTTATTTCCTTTGGGAAAATCCATTCCTTTGGATACTTCTTCCTCTCTACTTCCCATTCTATTGAGTCTAGTTTTCCCTTTGTTTCCTTTTCATTTGGGAACATTGAAGTTGATGATAATTCTCTCCTATTGGCTTCAATGGAACTTTTTGGGCAAAATCCATCATCTTCCTTATATCTAATTCTGATCAAAGGATTCTTAACAGGGATCGATTCAGTGGAATGAGCGAATGTGCAGGCAACAGTTCCACTTATTTCCTTTGGGAAAATCCATTCCTTTGGATACTAGTTCCTCTCTATTTCCCATTCTATTGAGTCTACTTTTCCCTTTGTTTCCTTTGCATTTAGGAACATTATACTTTAAGAAAATTCTGTCCTATTGGCATCAATGGAACATTTTGGGCACAATTCATCATCTTCTTTATATCTAAATCTGATCAAAGGATTCTTACCAGGAATCCTAAAGAATGGAATGAGTGAATGTGCAGGCAATAGTTCCAGTTATTTCCTTTGGAAAATCCATTCCTTTGGATGCTTGTTCCTCTCTATTTTTCATTCTATTGAGTCTAGTGTTCCTCTTATTTCCACTTCAATTGGGTAATTTCTAGTTGATGATAATTCTCTCCTATTGACTTCAATGGAACTTTTTGGGCAAAATCCATCATCTTCCTGATATCTAAAGCTGATCAAAGGATTCTTAACAGGAATCCTATACAGTGGAATGAGTGAATGTGCAGGAAATAGTTCCAGTTATTTCCTTTGGGAAAATCCATTCCTTTGGATACTTGTTCCTCTCTATTTTCCATTCTATTGAGTCTAGTTTTCCCTTTGTTTCCTTTTCATTTGGGAACATTGTAGTTGATGATAATTCTCTCCTATTGGCTTCAATGGAACTTTTTGGGCAAAATCCATCATCTTCCTTATATCTAAAGCTGATCAAAGGATTCTTAACAGGGATCGATATAGTGGAATGAGCGAATGTGCAGGCAACAGTTCCACTTATTTCCTTTGGGAAAATCCATTCCTTTGGATACTAGTTCCTCTCTATTTCCCATTCTATTGAGTCTACTTTTCCCTTTGTTTCCTTTGCATTTAGGAACATTATACTTGAAGAAAATTCTGTCCTATTGGCATCAATGGAACATTTTGGGCACAATTCATCAT
The DNA here is from genome assembly GCF_048593235.1 of Sminthopsis crassicaudata. NCBI lineage: Eukaryota > Metazoa > Chordata > Mammalia > Dasyuromorphia > Dasyuridae > Sminthopsis > Sminthopsis crassicaudata. Next base: position 454,875,899 of record NC_133617.1, read on the forward strand.
CTTCTTTATATCTAAATCTGATCAAAGGATTCTTAACAGGAATCCTAAACAATGGAATGAGTGAATGTGCAGGCAATCGTTCCAGTTATTTTCTTTGGGAAAATCCATTCCTTTGGATGCTTGTTCCTCTCTATTTCCCATTCTATTGAGTCTAGTGTTCCTCTTGTTTCCACTTCAATTGGGTAATTTCTAGTTGATGATAATTCTCTCCTATTGACTTCAATGGAACTTTTTGGGCAAAATCCATCATCTTCCTTATATCTAAAGGTGATCAAAGGATTCTGAACAGGGATGGATACAGTGGAATGAGCGAATGTGCAGGTAACAGTTCCAGTGATTTCCTTTCGGAAAATCCATTCCTTTGGATACTTGTTCCTCTCTATTTCCCATTCTATTGAGTCTAGTTTCCATTTGGTTCCTTTTAATTTGGGAACATTATACTTGAAGATAATTCTCACCTATTGGCTTCAATGGAACATTTTGGGCAAAATAAATCATCTTCTTTATATCTAAATCTGATCAAAGAATTCTTAACAGGAATCCTATACAGTGGAATGAGTGAATGTGCAGGCAATAGTTCCAGTTATTTCCTTTGGGAAAATCCATTCCTTTGAATACTTGTTCCTCTCCATTTCCCATTCTATTGAGTCTAGTTTTCCCTTTGTTTCCTTTTCATTTGGGAACATTATAGTTGATGGTAATTCTCTCCTATTGGCTTCAATTGAACTTTTGGGGCAAAATCCATCATCTTCCTTATATCTAAATCTGATCAAAGGATTCTTAACAGGGATCGATACAGTGGAATGAGTGAATGTGCAGGCAATAGTTCCAGTTATTTCCTTTGGGAAAATCCATTCCTTTGGATACTTGTTCCTCTCTACTTCCCGTTCTATTGAGTCTAGTTTTCCCTTTGTTTCCTTTGCATTTAGGAACATTATACTTGAAAATAATTCTCACCTATTGGCTTCAATGGAACATTTTGGGCAAAATCAATCATCTTCTTTATATCTAAATCTGATCAAAGGATTCTTAACAGGAATCCTATACAGTGGAATGAGTGAATGTGCAGGCAATAGTTCCAGTTATTTCCTTTGGGAAAATCCATTCCTTTGGATACTTGTTCCTCTCTACTTCCCATTCTATTGAGTCTAGTTTTCCCTTTGTTTCTTTTCCATTTAGGAACATTATAGTTGATGATAATACTCTCCTATTGGCTTCAATGGAACATTTTGGGCAAAATCCATCATCTTCTTTAAATCTAAATCTGATCAAAGGATTCTTAACAGGAATCCTATACAGTGGAATGAGTGAATGTGCAGGCAATAGTTCCAGTTATTTACTTTGGGAAAATCCATTACTTTGGATCCTTGTTCCTCTCTATTTCCAATTCTATTGAATTTTGTCTTCCTCTTGTTTCCTCTTGAATTGGGAACTTTATTGTTGATGTTAATTCTCTCCTATTTCTTCAACAGGACTTTCCGTACAAGATGCATTATATTCTGTATATCTAAAGCTGAACAAAGGAATCTTAACAGGGATCGATACAGTGGAATGAGCGAATGTGCAGGTAACAGTTCAAGTTATTTCCTTTCGGAAAATCCATTCCTTTGGATACTTCTTCCTCTCTATTTCCCATTCTATTGAGTCTAGTTTTCCCTTTGTTTCCTTTTCATTTGGGAACATTATAGTTGATGATAATTCTCTCCTATTGGCTTCAATGGAACATTTTGGGCAAAATCCATCATCTTCTTTATATCTAAATCTGATCAAAGGATTCTTAACAGGAATCCTATACAGTGGAATGAGTGAATGTGCAGGCTATAGTTCCAGTTATTTCCTTTGGGCAAATCCATTCCTTTGGATACTTGTTCCTCTCTACTTCCATTCTATTGAGTCTAGTTTTCCCTTTGTTTCTTTTGCATTTAGGAACATTATAGTTGATGATAATTCTCTCCTATTGGCTTCAATGGAACATTTTGGGCAAAATCCATCATCTTCTTTAAATCTAAATCTGATCAAAGGATTCTTAACAGGAATCCTATACAGTGGAATGAGTGAATGTGCAGGCAATATTTCCAGTTATTTCCTTTGGGAAAATCCATTCCTTTGGATCCTTGTTCCTCTCTATTTCCAATTCTATTGAATCTTGTGTTCCAATTCATTCCTCTTCAATTGGGAACTTTATTGTTGATGTTAATTCTCTCCTATTTGCTTCAACAGGACTTTCCGTACAAGATGCATTATTTTCTGTATGTCTAAAGCTGATCAAAGGATTCTTAACAGGGATTGATGCAGTGGAATGAGCGAATGTGCAGGTAACAGTTCCAGTTATTTCCTTTCGGAAAATCCATTCCTTTGAATACTTGTTCCTCTCTATTTCCCATTCTATTGAGTCTAGTTTTCCTTTGGTTCCTTTTCATTTGGGAACATTATAGTTGATGATAATTCTCTCCTATTGACTTCAATGGAACCTTTTGGGCAAAATCCATCATCTTCGTTATATCTAAAGCTGATCAAAGTATTCTTAACAGGGATCGATACAGTGGAATGAGTGAATGTGCAGGCAATAGTTCCAATTATTTCCTTTGGGAAAATGCATTCCTTTGGATACTTGTTCCTCTCTACTTCCCGTTCTATTGAGTCTAGTTTTCCCTTTGTTTCCTTTGCATTTAGGAACATTATACTTGAAAATAATTCTCACCTATTGGCTTCAATGGAACATTTTGGGCAAAATCAATCATCTTCTTTATATCTAAATCTGATCAAAGGATTCTTAACAGGAATCCTATACAGTGGAATGAGTGAATGTGCAGGCAATAGTTCCAGTTATTTCCTTTGGGAAAATCCATTCCTTTGGATACTTGTTCCTCTCTATTTCCCATTCTATTGAGTCTAGTTTTCCCTTTGTTTCTTTTCCATTTAGGAACATTATAGTTGATGATAATTCTCTCCTATTGGCTTCAATGGAACATTTTGGGCAAAATCCATCATCTTCTTTAAATCTAAATCTGATCAAAGGATTCTTAACAGGAATCGTATACAGTGGAATGAGTGAATGTGCAGGCAATAGTTCCAGTTATTTCCTTTGGGAAAATCCATTACTTTGGATCCTTGTTCCTCTCTATTTCCAATTCTATTGAATCTTGTCTTCCTATTGTTTCCTCTTGAATTGGGAAATTTATTGTTGATGTTAATTCTCTCCTATTGACTTCAATGGAACCTTTTGGGCAAAATCCATCATCTTCGTTATATCTAAAGCTGATCAAAGTATTCTTAACAGGGATCGATACAGTGGAATGAGTGAATGTGCAGGCAATAGTTCCAGTTATTTCCTTTGGGAAAATGCATTCCTTTGGATACTTGTTCCTCTCTACTTCCCGTTCTATTGAGTCTAGTTTTCCCTTTGTTTCCTTTGCATTTAGGAACATTATATTGAAAATAATTCTCACCTATTGGCTTCAATGGAACATTTTGGGCAAAATCAATCATCTTCTTTATATCTAAAGCTGATCAAAGGATTCTTAACAGGGATCGATATAGTGGAATGAGCGAATGGGCAGGCAACAGTTCCACTTATTTCCTTTGGGAAAATCCATTCCTTTGGATACTAGTTCCTCTCTATTTCCCATTCTATTGAGTCTAGTGTTCCTCTTGTTTCCACTTCAATTGGGTAATTTCTAGTTGATGATAATTCTCTCCTATTGACTTCAATGGAACTTTTTGGGCAAAATCCATAATCTTCCTGATATCTAAAGCTGATCAAAGGATCCTTAACAGGAATCCTATACAGTGGAATGAGTGAATGTGCAGGAAATAGTTCCAGTTATTTCCTTTGGGAAAATCCATACCTTTGGATACTTGTTCCTCTCTATTTTCCATTCTATTGAGTCTAGTTTTCCCTTTGTTTCCTTTTCATTTGGGAACATTGTAGTTGATGATAATTCTCTCCTATTGGCTTCAATGGAACTTTTTGGGCAAAATCCATCATCTTCCTTATATCTAAAGCTGATCAAAGGATTCTTAACAGGGATCGATATAGTGGAATGAGCGAATGTGCAGGCAACAGTTCCACTTATTTCCTTTGGAAAAATCCATTCCTTTGGATACTAGTTCCTCTCTATTTCCCATTCTATTGAGTCTACTTTTCCCTTTGTTTCCTTTGCATTTAGGAACATTATACTTGAAGAAAATTCTGTCCTATTGGCATCAATGGAACGTTTTGGGCACAATTCATCATCTTCTTTATATCTAAATCTGATCAAAGGATTCTTAACAGGAATCCTAAACAATGGAATGAGTGAATGTGCAGGCAATAGTTCCAGTTATTTCCTTTGGGAAAATCCATTCCTTTGGATGCTTGTTCCTCTCTATTTCCCATTCTATTGAGTCTAGTGTTCCTCTTGTTTCCACTTCAATTGGGTAATTTCTAGTTGATGATAATTCTCTCCTATTGACTTCAATGGAACTTTTTGGGCAAAATCCATCATCTTCCTGATATCTAAAGCTGATCAAAGGATTCTTAACAGGAATCCTATACAGTGGAATGAGTGAATGTGCAGGAAATAGTTCCAGTTATTTCCTTTGGGAAAATCCATTCCTTTGGATACTTGTTCCTCTCTATTTTCCATTCTATTGAGTCTAGTTTTCCCTTTGTTTCCTTTTCATTTGGGAACATTGTAGTTGATGATAATTCTCTCCTATTGGCTTCAATGGAACTTTTTGGGCAAAATCCATCATCTTCCTTATATCTAAAGCTGATCAAAGGATTCTTAACAGGGATCGATACAGTGGAATGAGCGAATGTGCAGGCAACAGTTCCACTTATTTCCTTTGGGAAAATCCATTCCTTTGGATACTAGTTCCTCTCTATTTCCCATTCTATTGAGTCTACTTTTCCCTTTGTTTCCTTTGCATTTAGGAAGATTATACTTGAAGAAAATTCTGTCCTATTGGCATCAATGGAACATTTTGGGCACAATTCATCATCTTCTTTATATCTAAATCTGATCAAAGGATTCTTAACAGGAATCCTAAACAATGGAATGAGTGAATGTGCAGGCAATAGTTCCAGTTATTTCCTTGGGAAAATCCATTCCTTTGGATTCTTGTTCCTCTCTATTTCCCATTCTATTGAGTCTAGTGTTCCTCTTGTTTCCACTTCAATTGGGTAATTTCTAGTTGATGATAATTCTCTCCTATTGACTTCAATGGAACTTTTTGGGCAAAATCCATCATCTTCCTTATATCTAAAGCTGATCAAAGGATTCTTAACAGGGATCGATATAGTGGAATGAGCGAATGGGCAGGCAACAGTTCCACTTATTTCCTTTGGGAAAATCCATTCCTTTGGATACTAGTTCCTCTCTATTTCCCATTCTATTGAGTCTAGTGTTCCTCTTGTTTCCACTTCAATTGGGTAATTTCTAGTTGATGATAATTCTCTCCTATTGACTTCAATGGAACTTTTTGGGCAAAATCCATCATCTTCCTGATATCTAAAGCTGATCAAAGGATTCTTAACAGGAATCCTATACAGTGGAATGAGTGAATGTGCAGGAAATAGTTCCAGTTATTTCCTTTGGGAAAATCCATTCCTTTGGATACTTGTTCCTCTCTATTTTCCATTCTATTGAGTCTAGTTTTCCCTTTGTTTCCTTTTAATTTAGGAACATTGTAGTTGATGATAATTCTCTCCTATTGGCTTCAATGGAACTTTTTGGGCAAAATCCATCATCTTCCTTATATCTAAAGCTGATCAAAGGATTCTTAACAGGGATCGATATAGTGGAATGAGCGAATGTGCAGGCAACAGTTCCACTTATTTCCTTTGGGAAAATCCATTCCTTTGGATACTAGTTCCTCTCTATTTCCCATTCTATTGAGTCTACTTTTCCCTTTGTTTCCTTTGCATTTAGGAACATTATACTTGAAGAAAATTCTGTCCTATTGGCATCAATGGAACATTTTGGGCACAATTCATCATCTTCTTTATATCTAAATCTGATCAAAGGATTCTTAACAGGAATCCTAAACAATGGAATGAGTGAATGTGCAGGCAATAGTTCCAGTTATTTCCTTTGGGAAAATCCATTCCTTTGGATGCTTGTTCCTCTCTATTTCCCATTCTATTGAGTCTAGTGTTCCTCTTGTTTCCACTTCAATTGGGTAATTTCTAGTTGATGATAATTCTCTCCTATTGACTTCAATGGAACTTTTTGGGCAAAATCCATCATCTTCCTTATATCTAAAGCTGATCAAAGGATTCTTAACAGGGATCGATATAGTGTTATGAGCGAATGTGCAGAAAACAGTTCCACTTATTTCCTTTGGGAAAATCCATTCCTTTGGATACTTGTTCCTCTCTATTTCCAATTCTATTGAGTCTTGTGTTCCTCTTGTTTCCTGTTCAATTGGGAATTTTATAGTTGATGTTAATTCTCTCCTATTTGCTTCAACAGGACTTTCCGTACAAGATGCATTATGTTTTGTATATCTAAAGCTGATTAAAGGATTCTTAACAGGGATCGATTCAGTGGAATGAGCGAATGTGCAGGCAACAGTTCCACTTATTTCCTTTGGGAAAATCCATTCCTTTGGATACTAGTTCCTCTCTATTTCCTATTCTATTGAGTCTACTTTTCCCTTTGTTTCCTTTGCATTTAGGAACATTATACTTGAAGAAAATTCTGTCCTATTGGCATCAATGGAACATTTTGGGCACAATTCATCATCTTCTTTATATCTAAATCTGATCAAAGGATTCTTAACAGGAATCCTAAACAATGGAATGAGTGAATGTGCAGGCAATCGTTCCAGTTATTTCCTTTGGGAAAATCCATTCCTTTGGATGCTTGTTCCTCTCTATTTCCCATTCTATTGAGTCTAGTGTTCCTCTTGTTTCCACTTCAATTGGGTAATTTCTAGTTGATGATAATTCTCTCCTATTGACTTCAATGGAACTTTTTGGGCAAAATCCATCATCTTCCTTATATCTAAAGGTGATCAAAGGATTCTTAACAGGGATCGATATAGTGTTATGAGCGAATGTGCAGACAACAGTTCCACTTATTTCCTTTGGGAAAATCCATTCCTTTGGATACTTGTTCCTCTCTATTTCCAATTCTATTGAGTCTTGTGTTCCTCTTGTTTCCTGTTCAATTGGGAACTTTATAGTTGATGTTAATTCTCTCCTATTTGCTTCAACAGGACTTTCCGTACAAGATGCATTATGTTTTGTATATCTAAAGCTGATCAAAGGATTCTTAACAGGGATCGATTCAGTGGAATGAGCGAATGTGCAGGCAACAGTTCCACTTATTTCCTTTGGGAAAATCCATTCCTTTGGATACTAGTTCCTCTCTATTTCCCATTCTATTATGTCTAGTGTTCCTCTTGTTTCCACTTCAATTGGGTAATTTCTAGTTGATGATAATTCTCTCCTATTGACTTCAATGGAACTTTTTGGGCAAAATCCATCATCTTCCTTATATCTAAAGCTGATCAAAGGATTCTTAACAGGGATCTATATAGTGGAATGAGCGAATGTGCAGGCAACAGTTCCAGTTATTTCCTTTGGGAAAATCCATTCCTTTGGATACTTCTTCCTCTCTACTTCCCATTCTATTGAGTCTAGTTTTCCCTTTGTTTCCTTTTCATTTGGGAACATTGTAGTTGATGATAATTCTCTCCTATTGGCTTCAATGGAACTTTTGGGGCAAAATCCATCATCTTCCTTATATCTAATTCTGATCAAAGGATTCTTAACAGGGATCGATACAGTGGAATGAGCGAATGTGCAGGCAACAGTTCCACTTATTTCCTTTGGGAAAATCCATTCCTTTGGATACTAGTTCCTCTCTATTTCCCATTCTATTGAGTCTACTTTTCCCTTTGTTTCCTTTGCATTTAGGAACATTATACTTGAAGAAAATTCTGTCCTATTGGCATCAATGGAACATTTTGGGCACAATTCATCATCTTCTTTATATCTAAATCTGATCAAAGGATTCTTAACAGGAATCCTAAACAATGGAATGAGTGAATGTGCAGGCAATAGTTCCAGTTATTTCCTTTGGAAAATCCATTCCTTTGGATGCTTGTTCCTCTCTATTTCCCATTCTATTGAGTCTAGTGTTCCTCTTGTTTCCACTTCAATTGGGTAATTTCTAGTTGATGATAATTCTCTCCTATTGACGTCAATGGAACTTTTTGGGCAAAATCCATCAACTTCCTTATATCTAAAGCTGATCAAAGGATTCTTAACAGGGATCGATATAGTGGAATGAGCGAATGGGCAGGCAACAGTTCCACTTATTTCCTTTGGGAAAATCCATTCCTTTGGATACTAGTTCCTCTCTATTTCCCATTCTATTGAGTCTAGTGTTCCTCTTGTTTCCACTTCAATTGGGTAATTTCTAGTTGATGATAATTCTCTCCTATTGACTTCAATGGAACTTTTTGGGCAAAATCCATCATCTTCCTGATATCTAAAGCTGATCAAAGGATTCTTAACAGGAATCCTATACAGTGGAATGAGTGAATGTGCAGGAAATAGTTCCAGTTATTTCCTTTGGGAAAATCCATTCCTTTGGATACTTGTTCCTCTCTATTTTCCATTCTATTTCGTCTAGTTTTCCCTTTGTTTCATTTTCATTTGGGAACATTGTAGTTGATGATAATTCTCTCCTATTGGCATCAATGGAACTTTTTGGGCAAAATCCATCATCTTCCTTATATCTAAAGCTGATCAAAGGATTCTTAACAGGGATCGATATAGTGGAATGAGCGAATGTGCAGGCAACAGTTCCACTTATTTCCTTTGGGAAAATCCATTCCTTTGGATACTAGTTCCTCTCTATTTCCCATTCTATTGAGTCTACTTTTCCCTTTGTTTCCTTTGCATTTAGGAACATTATACTTGAAGAAAATTCTGTCCTATTGGCATCAATGGAACATTTTGGGCACAATTCATCATCTTCTTTATATCTAAATCTGATCAAAGGATTCTTAACAGGAATCCTAAACAATGGAATGAGTGAATGTGCAGGCAATAGTTCCAGTTATTTCCTTTGGGAAAATCCATTCCTTTGGATGCTTGTTCCTCTCTATTTCCCATTCTATTGAGTCTAGTGTTCCTCTTGTTTCCACTTCAATTGGGTAATTTCTAGTTGATGATAATTCTCTCCTATTGACTTCAATGGAACTTTTGGGGCAAAATCCATCATCTTCCTTATATCTAAAGCTGATCAAAGGATTCTTAACAGGGATCGATATAGTGTTATGAGCGAATGTGCAGACAACAGTTCCACTTATTTCCTTTGGGAAAATCCATTCCTTTGGATACTTGTTCCTCTCTATTTCCAATTCTATTGAGTCTTGTGTTCCTCTTGTTTCCTGTTCAATTGGGAACTTTATAGTTGATGTTAATTCTCTCCTATTTGCTTCAACAGGACTTTCCGTACAAGATGCATTATGTTTTGTATATCTAAAGCTGATCAAAGGATTCTTAACAGGGATCGATTCAGTGGAATGAGCGAATGTGCAGGCAACAGTTCCACTTATTTCCTTTGGGAAAATCCATTCCTTTGGATACTAGTTCCTCTCTATTTCCCATTCTATTGAGTCTACTTTTCCCTTTGTTTCCTTTGCATTTAGGAACATTATACTTGATGATAATTCTCTCCTATTGGCATCAATGGAACATTTTGGGCACAATTCATCATCTTCTTTATATCTAAATCTGATCAACGGATTCTTAACAGGAATTCTAAACAATGGAATGAGTGAATGTGCAGGCAATAGTTCCAGTTATTTCCTTTGGAAAATCCATTCCTTTGGATGCTTGTTCCTCTCTATTTTTCATTCTATTGAGTCTAGTGTTCCCCTTGTTTCCACTTCAATTGGGTAATTTCTAGTTGATGATAATTCTCTCCTATTGACTTCAATGGAACTTTTTGGGCAAAATCCATCATCTTCCTTATATCTAAAGCTGATCAAAGGATTCTTAACAGGGATCGATATAGTCAAATGAGCGAATGGGCAGGCAACAGTTCCACTTATTTCCTTTGGGAAAATCCATTCCTTTGGATACTAGTTCCTCTCAATTTCCCATTCTATTGAGTCTAGTGTTCCTCTTGTTTCCACTTCAATTGGGTAATTTCTAGTTGATGATAATTCTGTCCTATTGGCATCAATGGAACTTTTTGGGCAAAATCCATCATCTTCCTTATATCTAAAGCTGATCAAAGGATTCTTAACAGGAATCCTATACAGTGGAATGAGTGAATGTGCAGGCAATAGTTCCAGTTATTTCCTTTGGGAAAATCCATTCCTTTGGATACTTGTTCCTCTCTATTTTCCATTCTATTGAGTCTAGTTTTCCCTTTGTTTCCTTTTCATTTGGGAACATTGTAGTTGATGATAATTCTCTCCTATTGGCTTCAATGGAACTTTGTGGGCAAAATCCATCATCTTCCTTATTTCTAAAGCTGATCAAAGGATTCTTAACAGGGATCGATATAGTCAAATGAGCGAATGGGCAGGCAACAGTTCCACTTATTTCCTTTGGGAAAATCCATTCCTTTGGATACTAGTTCCTCTCTATTTCCCATTCTATTATGTCTAGTGTTCCTCTTGTTTCCACTTCAATTGGGTAATTTCTAGTTGATGATAATTCTCTCCTATTGACTTCAATGGAACTTTTTGGGCAAAATCCATCATCTTCCTTATATCTAAAGCTGATCAAAGGATTCTTAACAGGGATCGATATAGTCGAATGAGCGAATGTGCAGGCAACAGTTCCAGTTATTTCCTTTGGGAAAATCCATTCCTTTGGATACTTCTTCCTCTCTACTTCCCATTCTATTGAGTCTAGTTTTCCCTTTGTTTCCTTTTCATTTGGGAACATTGAAGTTGATGATAATTCTCTCCTATTGGCTTCAATGGAACTTTTTGGGAAAAATCCATCATCTTCCTTATATCTAAAGCTGATCAAAGGATTCTTAACAGGGATCGATATAGTGGAATGAGCGAATGTGCAGGCAACAGTTCCAGTTATTTCCTTTGGGAAAATCCATTCCTTTGGATACTTCTTCCACTCTACTTCCAATTCTATTGAGTCTAGTTTTCCCTTTATTTCCTTTTCATTTGGGAACATTGTAGTTAATGATAATTCTCTCCTATTGGCTTCAATGGAACTTTTTGGGCAAAATCCATCATCTTCCTTATATCTAATTCTGATCAAAGGATTCTTAACAGGGATCGATTCAGTGGAATGAGCGAATGTGCAGGCAACAGTTCCACTTATTTCCTTTGGGAAAATCCATTCCTTTGGATACTAGTTCCTCTCTATTTCCCATTCTATTGAGTCTACTTTTCCCTTTGTTTCCTTTGCATTTAGGAACATTATACTTTAAGAAAATTCTGTCTTATTGGCATCAATGGAACATTTTGGGCACAATTCATCATCTTCTTTATATCTAAATCTGATCAAAGGATTCTTACCAGGAATCCTAAAGAATGGAATGAGTGAATGTGCAGGCAATAGTTCCAGTTATTTCCTTTGGAAAATCCATTCCTTTGGATGCTTGTTCCTCTCTATTTTTCATTCTATTGAGTCTAGTGTTCCTCTTGTTTCCACTTCAATTGGGTAATTTCTAGTTGATGATAATTCTCTCCTATTGACTTCAATGGAACTTTTTGGGCAAAATCCATCATCTTCCTGATATCTAAAGCTGATCAAAGGATTCTTAACAGGAATCCTATACAGTGGAATGAGTGAATGTGCAGGAAATAGTTCCAGTTATTTCCTTTGGGAAAATCCATTCCTTTGGATACTTGTTCCTCTCTATTTCCCATTCTATTGAGTCTAGTTTTCCCTTTGTTTCCTTTGCATTTAGGAACATTATACTTGAAGATAATTCTCTCCTATTGGCTTCAATGGAACATTTTAAGCAAAATCCATCAACTTCTTTAAATCTAAATCTGATCAAAGGATTCTTAACAGGAATCGATACAGTGGAATGAGTGACTCTGCGGGCAATAGTTCCAGTTATTTCCTTTCGGAAAATCCATTCCTTTGATACTAGTTCCTCTCTGTTTCCCATTCTATTGAGTCTAGTTTTCTCTTTGTTTCCTTTCCATTTAGGTATATTATACTTAAAGATAATTCTCTCCTATTGGCTTCAATGGAACATATTGGGCAAAATCCATCATCTTCTTTATATCTAAATCGGATCAAAGGATTCTTAACAGGAATCCTATACAGTGGAATGAGTGAATGTGCAGGCAATAGTTCCAGTTATTTCCTTTGGGAAAATCCATTCCTTTGGATACTAGTTCCTCTCTGTTTCCCATTCTATTGAGTCTAGTTTTCTCTTTGTTTCCTTTGTATTAAGGAACATTATACTTGAAGATAATTCAATCCTATTGGCTTCAATGGACCTTTTTGGGCAAAATCCATCATCTTCCTTATATCTAAAGCTGATCAAAGGATTCTTAACAGGGATCGATACAGTGGAATGAGTGAATGTGCGGGCAATACTTCCAGTTATTTCCTTTGGGAACATCCATTCTTTTGGATCCTTGTTCCTCTCTATTTCCAATTCTATTGAATCTTGTGTTCCTCTTCATTCCTCTTCAATTGGGAACTTTATTGTTGATGTTAATTCTCTCCTATTTGCTTCAACAGGACTTTCCGTACAAGATGCATTATTTTCTGTATGTCTAAAGCTGATCAAAGGATTCTTAACAGGGATTGATGCAGTGGAATGAGCGAATGTGCAGGTAACAGTTCCAGTTATTTCCTTTCGGAAAATCCATTCCTTTGAATACTTGTTCCTCTCCATTTCCCATTCTATTGAGTCTAGTTTTCCTTTGGTTCCTTTTCATTTGGGAACATTATAGTTGATGATAATTCTCTCCTATTGACTTCAATGGAACCTTTTGGGCAAAATCCATCATCTTCGTTATATCTAAAGCTGATCAAAGTATTCTTAACAGGGATCGATACAGTGGAATGAGTGAATGTGCAGGCAATAGTTCCAGTTATTTCCTTTGGGAAAATCCATTCCTTTGGATACTTGTTCCTCTCTACTTCCCGTTCTATTGAGTCTAGTTTTCCCTTTGTTTCCTTTGCATTTAGGAACATTATACTTGAAAATAATTCTCACCTATTGGCTTCAATGGAACATTTTGGGCAAAATCAATCATCTTCTTTATATCTAAATCTGATCAAAGGATTCTTAACAGGAATCCTATACAGTGGAATGAGTGAATGTGCAGGGAATAGTTCCAGTTATTTCCTTTAGGAAAATCCATTCCTTTGGATACTTGTTCCTCTCTACTTCCCATTCTATTGAGTCTAGTTTTCCCTTTGTTTCTTTTCCATTTAGGAACATTATAGTTGATGATAATTCTCTCCTATTGGCTTCAATGGAACATTTTGGGCAAAATCCATCATCTTCTTTAAATCTAAATCTGATCAAAGGATTCTTAACAGGAATCCTATACAGTGGAATGAGTGAATGTGCAGGCAATAGTTCCAGTTATTTCCTTTGGGAAAATCCATTACTTTGGATCCTTGTTCCTCTCTATTTCCAATTCTATTGAATCTTGTCTTCCTCTTGTTTCCTCTTGAATTGGGAACTTTATTGTTGATGTTAATTCTCTCCTATTTCTTCAACAGGACTTTCCGTACAAGATGCATTATTTTCTGTATATCTAAAGCTGAACAAAGGATTCTTAACAGGGATTGATACAGTGGAATGAGCGAATGTGCAGGTAACAGTTCCAGTTATTTCCTTTCGAAAATTCCATTCCTTTGAATACTTGTTCCTCTCTATTTCCCATTCTATTGAGTCTAGTTTTCCTTTGGTTCCTTTTCATTTGGGAACATTATAGTTGATGATAATTCTCTCCTATTGACGTCAATGGAACTTTTTGGGCAAAATCCATCAACTTCCTTATATCTAAAGCTGATCAAAGGATTCTTAACAGGGATCGATATAGTGGAATGAGCGAATGGGCAGGCAACAGTTCCACTTATTTCCTTTGGGAAAATCCATTCCTTTGGATACTAGTTCCTCTCTATTTCCCATTCTATTGAGTCTAGTGTTCCTCTTGTTTCCACTTCAATTGGGTAATTTCTAGTTGATGATAATTCTCTCCTATTGACTTCAATGGAACTTTTTGGGCAAAATCCATCATCTTCCTGATATCTAAAGCTGATCAAAGGATTCTTAACAGGAATCCTATACAGTGGAATGAGTGAATGTGCAGGAAATAGTTCCAGTTATTTCCTTTGGGAAAATCCATTCCTTTGGATACTTGTTCCTCTCTATTTTCCATTCTATTTCGTCTAGTTTTCCCTTTGTTTCATTTTCATTTGGGAACATTGTAGTTGATGATAATTCTCTCCTATTGGCATCAATGGAACTTTTTGGGCAAAATCCATCATCTTCCTTATATCTAAAGCTGATCAAAGGATTCTTAACAGGGATCGATATAGTGGAATGAGCGAATGTGCAGGCAACAGTTCCACTTATTTCCTTTGGGAAAATCCATTCCTTTGGATACTAGTTCCTCTCTATTTCCCATTCTATTGAGTCTACTTTTCCCTTTGTTTCCTTTGCATTTAGGAACATTATACTTGAAGAAAATTCTGTCCTATTGGCATCAATGGAACATTTTGGGCACAATTCATCATCTTCTTTATATCTAAATCTGATCAAAGGATTCTTAACAGGAATCCTAAACAATGGAATGAGTGAATGTGCAGGCAATAGTTCCAGTTATTTCCTTTGGGAAAATCCATTCCTTTGGATGCTTGTTCCTCTCTATTTCCCATTCTATTGAGTCTAGTGTTCCTCTTGTTTCCACTTCAATTGGGTAATTTCTAGTTGATGATAATTCTCTCCTATTGACTTCAATGGAACTTTTGGGGCAAAATCCATCATCTTCCTTATATCTAAAGCTGATCAAAGGATTCTTAACAGGGATCGATATAGTGTTATGAGCGAATGTGCAGACAACAGTTCCACTTATTTCCTTTGGGAAAATCCATTCCTTTGGATACTTGTTCCTCTCTATTTCCAATTCTATTGAGTCTTGTGTTCCTCTTGTTTCCTGTTCAATTGGGAACTTTATAGTTGATGTTAATTCTCTCCTATTTGCTTCAACAGGACTTTCCGTACAAGATGCATTATGTTTTGTATATCTAAAGCTGATCAAAGGATTCTTAACAGGGATCGATTCAGTGGAATGAGCGAATGTGCAGGCAACAGTTCCACTTATTTCCTTTGGGAAAATCCATTCCTTTGGATACTAGTTCCTCTCTATTTCCCATTCTATTGAGTCTACTTTTCCCTTTGTTTCCTTTGCATTTAGGAACATTATACTTGATGATAATTCTCTCCTATTGGCATCAATGGAACATTTTGGGCACAATTCATCATCTTCTTTATATCTAAATCTGATCAACGGATTCTTAACAGGAATTCTAAACAATGGAATGAGTGAATGTGCAGGCAATAGTTCCAGTTATTTCCTTTGGAAAATCCATTCCTTTGGATGCTTGTTCCTCTCTATTTTTCATTCTATTGAGTCTAGTGTTCCCCTTGTTTCCACTTCAATTGGGTAATTTCTAGTTGATGATAATTCTCTCCTATTGACTTCAATGGAACTTTTTGGGCAAAATCCATCATCTTCCTTATATCTAAAGCTGATCAAAGGATTCTTAACAGGGATCGATATAGTCAAATGAGCGAATGGGCAGGCAACAGTTCCACTTATTTCCTTTGGGAAAATCCATTCCTTTGGATACTAGTTACTCTCAATTTCCCATTCTATTGAGTCTAGTGTTCCTCTTGTTTCCACTTCAATTGGGTAATTTCTAGTTGATGATAATTCTGTCCTATTGGCATCAATGGAACTTTTTGGGCAAAATCCATCATCTTCCTTATATCTAAAGCTGATCAAAGGATTCTTAACAGGAATCCTATACAGTGGAATGAGTGAATGTGCAGGCAATAGTTCCAGTTATTTCCTTTGGGAAAATCCATTCCTTTGGATACTTGTTCCTCTCTATTTTCCATTCTATTGAGTCTAGTTTTCCCTTTGTTTCCTTTTCATTTGGGAACATTGTAGTTGATGATAATTCTCTCCTATTGGCTTCAATGGAACTTTGTGGGCAAAATCCATCATCTTCCTTATTTCTAAAGCTGATCAAAGGATTCTTAACAGGGATCGATATAGTCAAATGAGCGAATGGGCAGGCAACAGTTCCACTTATTTCCTTTGGGAAAATCCATTCCTTTGGATACTAGTTCCTCTCTATTTCCCATTCTATTATGTCTAGTGTTCCTCTTGTTTCCACTTCAATTGGGTAATTTCTAGTTGATGATAATTCTCTCCTATTGACTTCAATGGAACTTTTTGGGCAAAATCCATCATCTTCCTTATATCTAAAGCTGATCAAAGGATTCTTAACAGGGATCGATATAGTCGAATGAGCGAATGTGCAGGCAACAGTTCCAGTTATTTCCTTTGGGAAAATCCATTCCTTTGGATACTTCTTCCTCTCTACTTCCCATTCTATTGAGTCTAGTTTTCCCTTTGTTTCCTTTTCATTTGGGAACATTGAAGTTGATGATAATTCTCTCCTATTGGCTTCAATGGAACTTTTTGGGAAAAATCCATCATCTTCCTTATATCTAAAGCTGATCAAAGGATTCTTAACAGGGATCGATATAGTGGAATGAGCGAATGTGCAGGCAACAGTTCCAGTTATTTCCTTTGGGAAAATCCATTCCTTTGGATACTTCTTCCACTCTACTTCCAATTCTATTGAGTCTAGTTTTCCCTTTATTTCCTTTTCATTTGGGAACATTGTAGTTAATGATAATTCTCTCCTATTGGCTTCAATGGAACTTTTTGGGCAAAATCCATCATCTTCCTTATATCTAATTCTGATCAAAGGATTCTTAACAGGGATCGATTCAGTGGAATGAGCGAATGTGCAGGCAACAGTTCCACTTATTTCCTTTGGGAAAATCCATTCCTTTGGATACTAGTTCCTCTCTATTTCCCATTCTATTGAGTCTACTTTTCCCTTTGTTTCCTTTGCATTTAGGAACATTATACTTTAAGAAAATTCTGTCTTATTGGCATCAATGGAACATTTTGGGCACAATTCATCATCTTCTTTATATCTAAATCTGATCAAAGGATTCTTACCAGGAATCCTAAAGAATGGAATGAGTGAATGTGCAGGCAATAGTTCCAGTTATTTCCTTTGGAAAATCCATTCCTTTGGATGCTTGTTCCTCTCTATTTTTCATTCTATTGAGTCTAGTGTTCCTCTTGTTTCCACTTCAATTGGGTAATTTCTAGTTGATGATAATTCTCTCCTATTGACTTCAATGGAACTTTTTGGGCAAAATCCATCATCTTCCTGATATCTAAAGCTGATCAAAGGATTCTTAACAGGAATCCTATACAGTGGAATGAGTGAATGTGCAGGAAATAGTTCCAGTTATTTCCTTTGGGAAAATCCATTCCTTTGGATACTTGTTCCTCTCTATTTCCCATTCTATTGAGTCTAGTTTTCCCTTTGTTTCCTTTGCATTTAGGAACATTATACTTGAAGATAATTCTCTCCTATTGGCTTCAATGGAACATTTTAAGCAAAATCCATCAACTTCTTTAAATCTAAATCTGATCAAAGGATTCTTAACAGGAATCGATACAGTGGAATGAGTGACTCTGCGGGCAATAGTTCCAGTTATTTCCTTTCGGAAAATCCATTCCTTTGATACTAGTTCCTCTCTGTTTCCCATTCTATTGAGTCTAGTTTTCTCTTTGTTTCCTTTCCATTTAGGTATATTATACTTAAAGATAATTCTCTCCTATTGGCTTCAATGGAACATATTGGGCAAAATCCATCATCTTCTTTATATCTAAATCGGATCAAAGGATTCTTAACAGGAATCCTATACAGTGGAATGAGTGAATGTGCAGGCAATAGTTCCAGTTATTTCCTTTGGGAAAATCCATTCCTTTGGATACTAGTTCCTCTCTGTTTCCCATTCTATTGAGTCTAGTTTTCTCTTTGTTTCCTTTGTATTAAGGAACATTATACTTGAAGATAATTCAATCCTATTGGCTTCAATGGACCTTTTTGGGCAAAATCCATCATCTTCCTTATATCTAAAGCTGATCAAAGGATTCTTAACAGGGATCGATACAGTGGAATGAGTGAATGTGCGGGCAATACTTCCAGTTATTTCCTTTGGGAACATCCATTCTTTTGGATCCTTGTTCCTCTCTATTTCCAATTCTATTGAATCTTGTGTTCCTCTTCATTCCTCTTCAATTGGGAACTTTATTGTTGATGTTAATTCTCTCCTATTTGCTTCAACAGGACTTTCCGTACAAGATGCATTATTTTCTGTATGTCTAAAGCTGATCAAAGGATTCTTAACAGGGATTGATGCAGTGGAATGAGCGAATGTGCAGGTAACAGTTCCAGTTATTTCCTTTCGGAAAATCCATTCCTTTGAATACTTGTTCCTCTCTATTTCCCATTCTATTGAGTCTAGTTTTCCTTTGGTTCCTTTTCATTTGGGAACATTATAGTTGATGATAATTCTCTCCTATTGACTTCAATGGAACCTTTTGGGCAAAATCCATCATCTTCGTTATATCTAAAGCTGATCAAAGTATTCTTAACAGGGATCGATACAGTGGAATGAGTGAATGTGCAGGCAATAGTTCCAGTTATTTCCTTTGGGAAAATCCATTCCTTTGGATACTTGTTCCTCTCTACTTCCCGTTCTATTGAGTCTAGTTTTCCCTTTGTTTCCTTTGCATTTAGGAACATTATACTTGAAAATAATTCTCACCTATTGGCTTCAATGGAACATTTTGGGCAAAATCAATCATCTTCTTTATATCTAAATCTGATCAAAGGATTCTTAACAGGAATCCTATACAGTGGAATGAGTGAATGTGCAGGGAATAGTTCCAGTTATTTCCTTTAGGAAAATCCATTCCTTTGGATACTTGTTCCTCTCTACTTCCCATTCTATTGAGTCTAGTTTTCCCTTTGTTTCTTTTCCATTTAGGAACATTATAGTTGATGATAATTCTCTCCTATTGGCTTCAATGGAACATTTTGGGCAAAATCCATCATCTTCTTTAAATCTAAATCTGATCAAAGGATTCTTAACAGGAATCCTATACAGTGGAATGAGTGAATGTGCAGGCAATAGTTCCAGTTATTTCCTTTGGGAAAATCCATTACTTTGGATCCTTGTTCCTCTCTATTTCCAATTCTATTGAATCTTGTCTTCCTCTTGTTTCCTCTTGAATTGGGAACTTTATTGTTGATGTTAATTCTCTCCTATTTCTTCAACAGGACTTTCCGTACAAGATGCATTATTTTCTGTATATCTAAAGCTGAACAAAGGATTCTTAACAGGGATTGATACAGTGGAATGAGCGAATGTGCAGGTAACAGTTCCAGTTATTTCCTTTCGAAAATTCCATTCCTTTGAATACTTGTTCCTCTCTATTTCCCATTCTATTGAGTCTAGTTTTCCTTTGGTTCCTTTTCATTTGGGAACATTATAGTTGATGATAATTCTCTCCTATTGACTTCAATGGAACTTTTTGGGCAAAATCCATCATCTTCTTTATATCTAAAGCTGATCAAAGTATTCTTAAAAGGGATCGATACAGTGGAATGAGTGAATGTGCAGGCAATAGTTCCAGTTATTTCCTTTGGGAAAATCCATTCCTTTGGATACTTGTTCCTCTCTACTTCCCATTCTATTGAGTCTAGTTTTCCCTTTGTTTCTTTTCCATTTAGGAACATTATAGTTGATGATAATTCTCTCCTATTGGCTTCAATGGAACATTTTGGGCAAAATCCATCATCTTCTTCAAATCTAAATCTGATCAAAGGATTCTTAACAGGAATCCTATACAGTGGAATGAGTGAATGTGCAGGCAATAGTTCCAGTTATTTCCTTTGGGAAAATCCATTACTTTGGATCCTTGTTCTTCTCTATTTCCAATTCTATTGAATCTTGTCTTCCTCTTGTTTCCTCTTGAATTGGGAACTTTATTGTTGATGTTAATTCTCTCCTATTTCTTCAATAGGACTTTCCGTACAAGATGCATTATATTCTGTATATCTAAAGCTGAACAAAGGAATCTTAACAGGGATCGATACAGTGGAATGAGCGAATGTGCAGGTAACAGTTCAAGTTATTTCTTTTCGGAAAATCCATTCCTTTGGATACTTCTTCCTCTCTATTTCCCATTCTATTGAGTCTAGTTTTCCCTTTGTTTCCTTTTCATTTGGGAACATTATAGTTGATGATAATTCTCTCCTATTGGCTTCAATGGAACATTTTGGGCAAAATCCATCATCTTCTTTATATCTAAATCTGATCAAAGGATTCTTAACAGGAATCCTATACAGTGGAATGAGTGAATGTGCAGGCTATAGTTCCAGTTATTTCCTTTGGGCAAATCCATTCCTTTGGATACTTGTTCCTCTCTACTTCCATTCTATTGAGTCTAGTTTTCCCTTTGTTTCTTTTGCATTTAGGAACATTATAGTTGATGATAATTCTCTCCTATTGGCTTCAATGGAACATTTTGGGCAAAATCCATCATCTTCTTTAAATCTAAATCTGATCAAAGGATTCTTAACAGGAATCCTATACAGTGGAATGAGTGAATGTGCAGGCAATATTTCCAGTTATTTCCTTTGGGAAAATCCATTCCTTTGGATCCTTGTTCCTCTCTATTTCCAATTCTATTGAATCTTGTGTTCCTCTTCATTCCTCTTCAATTGGGAACTTTATTGTTGATGTTAATTCTCTCCTATTTGCTTCAACAGGACTTTCCGTACAAGATGCATTATTTTCTGTATGTCTAAAGCTGATCAAAGGATTCTTAACAGGGATTGATGCAGTGGAATGAGCGAATGTGCAGGTAACAGTTCCAGTTATTTCCTTTCGGAAAATCCATTCCTTTGAATACTTGTTCCTCTCTATTTCCCATTCTATTGAGTCTAGTTTTCCTTTGGTTCCTTTTCATTTGGGAACATTATAGTTGATGATAATTCTCTCCTATTGACTTCAATGGAACCTTTTGGGCAAAATCCATCATCTTCGTTATATCTAAAGCTGATCAAAGTATTCTTAACAGGGATCGATACAGTGGAATGAGTGAATGTGCAGACAATAGTTCCAGTTATTTCCTTTGGGAAAATCCATTCCTTTGGATACTTGTTCCTCTCTACTTCCCGTTCTATTGAGTCTAGTTTTCCCTTTGTTTCCTTTGCATTTAGGAACATTATACTTGAAAATAATTCTCACCTATTGGCTTCAATGGAACATTTTGGGCAAAATCAATCATCTTCTTTATATCTAAATCTGATCAAAGGATTCTTAACAGGAATCCTATACAGTGGAATGAGTGAATGTGCAGGCAATAGTTCCAGTTATTTCCTTTGGGAAAATCCATTCCTTTGGATACTTGTTCCTCTCTACTTCCCATTCTATTGAGTCTAGTTTTCCCTTTGTTTCTTTTCCATTTAGGAACATTATAGTTGATGATAATTCTCTCCTATTGGCTTCAAAGGAACATTTTGGGCAAAATCCATCATCTTCTTTAAATCTAAATCTGACAAAGGATTCTTAACAGGAATCCTATACAGTGGAATGAGTGAATGTGCAGGCAATAGTTCCAGTTATTTCCTTTGGGAAAATCCATTACTTTGGATCCTTGTTCCTCTCTATTTCCAATTCTATTCAATCTTGTCTTCCTCTTGTTTCCTCTTGAATTGGGAACTTTATTGTTGATGTTAATTCTCTCCTATTTCTTCAACAGGACTTTCCGTACAAGTTGCATTATTTTCTGTATATCTAAAGCTGAACAAAGGATTCTTAACAGGGATTGATACAGTGGAATGAGCGAATGTGCATGTAACAGTTCCAGTTATTTCCTTTCGAAAATTCCATTCCTTTGAATACTTGTTCCTCTCTATTTCCCATTCTATTGAGTCTAGTTTTCCTTTGGTTCCTTTTCATTTGGGAACATTATAGTTGATAATTCTCTCCTATTGACTTCAATGGAACTTTTTGGGCAAAATCCATCATCTTCTTTATATCTAAAGCTGATCAAAGTATTCTTAAAAGGGATCGATACAGTGGAATGAGTGAATGTGCAGGCAATAGTTCCAGTTATTAACTTTGGGAAAATCCATTCCTTTGGATACTTGTTCCTCTCTACTTCCCATTCTATTGAGTCTAGTTTTCCCTTTGTTTCTTTTCCATTTAGGAACATTATAGTTGATGATAATTCTCTCCTATTGGCTTCAATGGAACATTTTGGGCAAAATCCATCATCTTCTTCAAATCTAAATCTGATCAAAGGATTCTTAACAGGAATCCTATACAGTGGAATGAGTGAATGTGCAGGCAACAGTTCCATTTATTTCCTTTGGGAAAATCCATTACTTTGGATCCTTGTTCTTCTCTATTTCCAATTCTATTGAATCTTGTCTTCCTCTTGTTTCCTCTTGAATTGGGAACTTTATTGTTGATGTTAATTCTCTCCTATTTCTTCAACAGGACTTTCCGTACAAGATGCATTATATTCTGTATATCTAAAGCTGAACAAAGGATTCTTAACAGGGATCGATACAGTGGAATGAGCGAATGTGTAGGTAACAGTTCAAGTTATTTCCTTTCGGAAAATCCATTCCTTTGGATACTTCTTCCTCTCTATTTCCCATTCTATTGAGTCTAGTTTTCCCTTTGTTTCCTTTTCATTTGGGAACATTATAGTTGATGATAATTCTCTCCTATTGGCTTCAATGGAACATTTTGGGCAAAATCCATCATCTTCTTTATATCTAAATCTGATCAAAGGATTCTTAACAGGAATCCTATACAGTGGAATGAGTGAATGTGCAGGCTATAGTTCCAGTTATTTCCTTTGGGCAAATCCATTCCTTTGGATACTTGTTCCTCTCTACTTCCATTCTATTGAGTCTAGTTTTCCCTTTGTTTCTTTTGCATTTAGGAACATTATAGTTGATGATAATTCTCTCCTATTGGCTTCAATGGAACATTTTGGGCAAAATCCATCATCTTCTTTAAATCTAAATCTGATCAAAGGATTCTTAACAGGAATCCTATACAGTGGAATGAGTGAATGTGCAGGCAATATTTCCAGTTATTTCCTTTGGGAAAATCCATTCCTTTGGATACTTGTTCCTCTCTATTTCCAATTCTATTGAGTCTTGTATTCCTTCTGTTTCCTCTTCAATTGGGAACTTTATAGTTGATGTTAATTCTCTCCTATTTGCTTCAACAGGACCTTCCGTACAAGAGGCATTATATTCTGTATATCTAAAGCTGATCAAAGGATTCTTAACAGGGATCGATACAGTGGAATGAGTGAATGTGCAGGTAACAGTTCCAGTTATTTCCTTTCGGAAAATCCATTCCTTTGAATACTTGTTCCTCTCTATTTCCCATTCTATTGAGTCTAGTTTTCCTTTGGTTCCTTTTCATTTGGGAACATTATAGTTGATGATAATTCTCTCCTATTGACTTCAATGGAACCTTTTGGGCAAAATCCATCATCTTCCTTATATCTAAAGCTGATCAAAGTATTCTTAACAGGGATCGATACAGTGGAATGAGTGAATGTGCAGGCAATAGTTCCAGTTATTTCCTTTGGGAAAATCCATTCCTTTGGATACTTGTTCCTCTCTACTTCCCATTCTATTGAGTCTAGTTTTCCCTTTGTTTCCTTTGCATTTAGGAACATTATACTTGAAGATAATTCTCACCTATTGGCTTCAATGGAACATTTTGGGCAAAATCAATCATCTTCATTATATCTAAATCTGATCAAAGGATTCTTAACAGGAATACTATACAGTGGAATGAGTGAATGTGCAGGCAATAGTTCCAGTTATTTCCTTTGGGAAAATCCATTACTTTGGATACTTGTTCCTCTCTATTTCCCATTCTATTGAGTCTAGTTTTCCCTTTGTTTCCTTTTCATTTGGGAACATTATAGTTGATGATAATTCTCTCCTATTGGCTTCAATGGAACATATTGGGCAAAATCCATCATCTTCTTTATATCTAAATCTGATCAAAGGATTCTTAAAGGAATCGATACAGTGGAATGAGTGACTCTGCGGGCAATAGTTCCAGTTATTTCCTTTGGGAAAATCCATTCCTTTGGATACTAGTTCCTCTCTATTTCCCATTCTATTGAATCTTGTGTTCCTCTTCTTTCCTCTACAATTGGGAACTTTATTGTTGATGTTAATTCTCTCCTATTTGCTTCAACAGGACTTTCCGTACAAGATGCATTATTTTCTGTATATCTAAAGCTGATCAAAGGATTCTTAACAGGGATTGATACAGTGGAATGAGTGAATGTGCAGGCAATAGTTCCAGTTATTTCCTTTGGGAAAATCCATTACTTTGGATACTTGTTCCTCTCTATTTCCCATTCTATTGAGTCTGGTTTTCCCATTGTTTCCTTTTCATTTGGGAACATTATAGTTGATGATAATTCTCTCCTCTTGACTTCAATGGAACTTTTTGGGCAAAATCCATCATCTTCTTTATATCTAAAGCTGATCAAAGTATTCTTAAAAGTGATCGATACAGTGGAATGAGTGAATGTGCAGGCAATAGTTCCAGTTATTTCCTTTGGGAAAATCCATTCCTTTGGATACTTGTTCCTCTCTACTTCCCATTCTATTGAGTCTAGTTTTCCCTTTGTTTCTTTTCCATTTAGGAACATTATAGTTGATGATAATTCTCTCCTATTGGCTTCAATGGAACATTTTGGGCAAAATCCATCATCTTCTTTAAATCTAAATCTTATCAAAGGACTCTTAACAGGAATCCTATACAGTGGAATGAGTGAATGTGCAGGCAATAGTTCCAGTTATTTCCTTTGGGAAAATCCAATACTTTGGATCCTTGTTCCTCTCTATTTCCAATTCTATTGAATCTTGTCTTCCTCTTGTTTCCTCTTGAATTGGGAACTTTATTGTTGATGTTAATTCTCTCCTATTTCTTCAACAGGACTTTCCGTACAAGATGCATTATATTCTGTATATCTAAAGCTGAACAAAGGATTCTTAACAGGGATCGATGCAGTGGAATGAGCGAATGTGCAGGTAACAGTTCAAGTTATTTCCTTTCGGAAAATCCATTCCTTTGGATACTTCTTCCTCTCTATTTCCCATTCTATTGAGTCTAGTTTTCCCTTTGTTTCTTTTGCATTTAGGAACAATATAGTTGATGATAATTCTCTCCTATTGGCTTCAATGGAACATTTTAAGCAAAATCCATCATCTTCTTTAAATCTAAATCTGATCAAAGGATTCTTAACAGGAATCGATACAGTGGAATGAGTGACTCTGCGGGCAATAGTTCCAGTTATTTCCTTTGGGAAAATCCATTCCTTTGATACTAGTTCCTCTCTATTTCCCATTCTATTGAGTCTACTTTTCCCTTTGTTTCCTTTCCATTTAGGTACATTATACTTAAAGATAATTCTCTCCTATTGGCTTCAATGGAACATATTGGGCAAAATCCATCATCTTCTTTATATCTAAATCGGATCAAAGGATTCTTAACAGGAATCCTATACAGTGGAATGAGTGAATGTGCAGGCAATAGTTCCAGTTATTTCCTTTGGGAAAATCCATTCCTTTGGATACTAGTTCCTCTCTGTTTCCCGTTCTATTGAGTCTAGTTTTCTCTTTGTTTCCTTTGTATTAAGGAACATTATACTTGAAGATAATTCAATCCTATTGGCTTCAATGGACCTTTTTGGGCAAAATCCATCATCTTCCTTATATCTAAAGCTGATCAAAGGATTCTTAACAGGGATCGATACAGTGGAATGAGTGAATGTGCGGGCAATACTTCCAGTTATTTCCTTTGGGAACATCCATTCCTTTGGATCCTTGTTCCTCTCTATTTCCAATTCTATTGAATCTTGTGTTCCTCTTCATTCCTCTTCAATTGGGAACTTTATTGTTGATGTTAATTCTCTCCTATTTGCTTCAACAGGACTTTCCGTACAAGATGCATTATTTTCTGTATGTCTAAAGCTGATCAAAGGATTCTTAACAGGGATTGATGCAGTGGAATGAGCGA
The DNA here is from genome assembly GCF_048593235.1 of Sminthopsis crassicaudata. Taxonomy (NCBI): domain Eukaryota; kingdom Metazoa; phylum Chordata; class Mammalia; order Dasyuromorphia; family Dasyuridae; genus Sminthopsis; species Sminthopsis crassicaudata. The sequence goes on from NC_133617.1 coordinate 454,902,118, forward strand.
ATGTGCAGGTAACAGTTCCAGTTATTTCCTTTCGGAAAATCCATTCCTTTGAATACTTGTTCCTCTCTATTTCCCATTCTATTGAGTCTAGTTTTCCTTTGGTTCCTTTTCATTTGGGAACATTATAGTTGATGATAATTCTCTCCTATTGACTTCAATGGAACCTTTTGGGCAAAATCCATCATCTTCGTTATATCTAAAGCTGATCAAAGTATTCTTAACAGGGATCGATACAGTGGAATGAGTGAATGTGCAGGCAATAGTTCCAGTTATTTCCTTTGGGAAAATCCATTCCTTTGGATACTTGTTCCTCTCTATTTCCCATTCTATTGAGGCTACTTTTCCCTTTGTTTCCTTTCAATTTAGGAACATTATACTTAAAGATAATTCTCTCCTATTGGCTTCAATGGACCTTTTTGGGCAAAATCCATCATCTTCCTTATATCTAAAGCTGATCAAAGGATTCTTAACAGGGATCGATACAGTGGAATGAGTGAATGTGCGGGCAATAGTTCCAGTTATTTCCTTTGGGAACATCCATTCCTTTGGATCCTTGTTCCTCTCTATTTCCAATTCTATTGAATCTTGTGTTCCTCTTCTTTCCTCTTCAATTGGGAACTTTATTGTTGATGTTAATTCTCTCCTATTTGCTTCAACAGGACTTTCCGTACAAGATGCATTATTTTCTGTATATCTAAAGCTGATCAAAGGATTCTTAACAGGGATTGATACAGTGGAATGAGCGAATGTGCAGGTAACTGTTCCAGTTATTTCCTTTCAGAAAATCCATTCCTTTGAATACTTGTTCCTCTCTATTTCCCATTCTATTGAATCTAGTTTTCCTTTGGTTCCTTTTCATTTGGGAACATTATAGTTGATGATAATTTTCCCCTATTGACTTCAATGGAACCTTTTGGGCAAAATCCATCATCTTCCTTATATCTAAATCTGATCAAAGGATTCTTAACAGGAATCCTATACAGTGGAATGAGTGAATGTGCAGGCAATAGTTTCAGTTATTTCCTTTGGGAAAATCCATTCCTTTGGATACTTGTTCCTCTCTACTTCCCGTTCTATTGAGTCTAGTTTTCCCTTTGTTTCCTTTGCATTTAGGAACATTATACTTGAAAATAATTCTCACCTATTGGCTTCAAAGGAACATTTTGGGCAAAATCAATCATCTTCTTTATATCTAAATCTGATCAAAGGATTCTTAACAGGAATCCTATACAGTGGAATGAGTGAATGTGCAGGCAATATTTCCAGTTATTTCCTTTGGGAAAATCCATTCCTTTGGATACTTGTTCCTCTCTATTTCCAATTCTATTGAGTCTTGTATTCCTTCTGTTTCCTCTTCAATTGGGAACTTTATAGTTGATGTTAATTCTCTCCTATTTGCTTCAACAGGACCTTCCGTACAAGAGGCATTATATTCTGTATATCTAAAGCTGATCAAAGGATTCTTAACAGGGATCGATACAGTGGAATGAGCGAATGTGCAGGTAACAGTTCCAGTTATTTCCTTTCGGAAAATCCATTCCTTTGAATACTTGTTCCTCTCTATTTCCCATTCTATTGAGTCTAGTTTTCCTTTGGTTCCTTTTCATTTGGGAACATTATAGTTGATGAAAATTCTCTCCTATTGACTTCAATGGAACCTTTTGGGCAAAATCCATCATCTTCCTTATATCTAAAGCTGATCAAAGGATTCTTAAAGGAATCGATACAGTGGAATGAGTGACTCTGCGGGCAATAGTTCCAGTTATTTCCTTTGGGAAAATCCATTCCTTTGGATACTAGTTCCTCTCTATTTCCCCTTCTATTGAATCTTGTGTTCCTCTTCTTTCCTCTACAATTGGGAACTTTATTATTGATGTTAATTCTATCCTATTTGCTTCAACAGGACTTTCCGTACAAGATGCATTATTTTCTGTATATCTAAAGCTGATCAAAGGATTCTTAACAGGGATTGATACAGTGGAATGAGCGAATGTGCAGGTAACAGTTCCAGTTATTTCCTTTCGAAAATTCCATTCCTTTGAATACTTGTTCCTCTCTATTTCCCATTCTATTGAGTCTAGTTTTCCTTTGGTTCCTTTTCATTTGGGAACATTATAGTTGATGATAATTCTCTTCTATTGACTTCAATGGAACTTTTTGGGCAAAATCCATCATCTTCTTTATATCTAAAGCTGATCAAAGTATTCTTAAAAGGGATCGATACAGTGGAATGAGTGAATGTGCAGGCAATAGTTCCAGTTATTTCCTTTGGGCAAATCCATTCCTTTGGATACTTGTTCCTCTTTACTTCCCATTCTATTGAGTCTAGTTTTCCCTTTGTTTCTTTTCCATTTAGGAACATTATAGTTGATGATAATTCTCTCCTATTGGCTTCAATGGAACATTTTGGGCAAAATCCATCATCTTCTTTAAATCTAAATCTGATCAAAGGATTCTTAACAGGAATCGATACAGTGGAATGAGTGACTCTGCGGGCAATAGTTCCAGTTATTTCCTTTGGGAAAATCCATTCCTTTGATACTAGTTCCTCTCTATTTCCCATTCTATTGAGTCTACTTTTCCCTTTGTTTCCTTTCCATTTAGGTACATTATACTTAAAGAGAATTCTCTCATATTGGCTTCAATGGAACATATTGGGAAAAATCCATCATCTTCTTTATATCTAAATCGGATCAAAGGATTCTTAACAGGAATCCTATACAGTGGAATGAGTGAATGTGCAGGCAATAGTTCCAGTTATTTCCTTTGGGAAAATCCATTCCTTTGGATACTAGTTCCTCTCTGTTTCCCATTCTATTGAGTCTAGTTTTCTCTTTGTTTCCTTTGTATTAAGGAACATTATACTTGAAGATAATTCAATCCTATTGGCTTCAATGGACCTTTTTGGGCAAAATCCATCATCTTCCTTATATCTAAAGCTGATCAAAGGATTCTTAACAGGGATCGATACAGTGGAATGAGTGAATGTGCGGGCAATACTTCCAGTTATTTCCTTTGGGAACATCCATTCCTTTGGATCCTTGTTCCTCTCTATTTCCAATTCTATTGAATCTTGTGTTCCTCTTCATTCCTCTTCAATTGGGAACTTTATTGTTGATGTTAATTCTCTCCTATTTCTTCAACAGGACTTTCCGTACAAGATGCATTATATTCTGTATATCTAAAGCTGAACAAAGGATTCTTAACAGGGATCGATACAGTGGAATGAGCGAATGTGCAGGTAACAGTTCAAGTTATTTCCTTTCGGAAAATCCATTCCTTTGGATACTTCTTCCTCTCTATTTCCCATTCTATTGAGTCTAGTTTTCCCTTTGTTTCCTTTTCATTTGGGAACATTATAGTTGATGATAATTCTCTCCTATTGACTTCAATGGAACTTTTTGGGCAAAATCCATTATCTTCCTTATATCTAAAGCTGATCAAAGTATTCTTAACGGGGATCGATACAGTGGAATGAGTGAATGTGCAGGCAATAGTTCCAGTTATTTCCTTTGGGAAAATCCATTTCTTTGGATACTTGTTCCTCTCTACTTCCCATTCTATTGTTTTCCCTTTGTTTCCTTTGCATTTAGGAACATTATACTTGAAGATAATTCTCTCCTATTGGCTTCAATGGAACATTTTAAGCAAAATCCATCATCTTCTTTAAATCTAAATCTGATCAAAGGATTCTTAACAGGAATCGATACAGTGGAATGAGTGATTCTGCGGGCAATAGTTCCAGTTATTTCCTTTGGGAAAATCCATTCCTTTGATACTAGTTCCTCTCTATTTCCCATTCTATTGAGTCTACTTTTCCCTTTGTTTCCTTTCCATTTAGGTACATTATACTTAAAGATAATTCTCTCCTATTGGCTTCAATGGAACATATTGGGCAAAATCCATCATCTTCTTTATATCTAAATCGGATCAAAGGATTCTTAACAGGAATCCTATACAGTGGAATGAGTGAATGTGCAGGCAATAGTTCCAGTTATTTCCTTTGGGAAAATCCATTCCTTTGGATACTAGTTCCTCTCTGTTTCCCATTCTATTGAGTCTAGTTTTCTCTTTGTTTCCTTTGTATTAAGGAACATTATACTTGAAGATAATTCAATCCTCTTGGCTTCAATGGACCTTTTTGGGCAAAATCCATCATCTTCCTTATATCTAAAGCTGATCAAAGGATTCTAAACAGGGATCGATACAGTGGAATGAGTGAATGTGCGGGCAATACTTCCAGTTATTTCCTTTGGGAACATCCATTCCTTTGAATCCTTGTTCCTCTCTATTTCCAATTCTATTGAATCTTGTGTTCCTCTTCATTCCTCTTCAATTGGGAACTTTATTGTTGATGTTAATTCTCTCCTATTTGCTTCAACAGGACTTTCCGTACAAGATGCATTATTTTCTGTATGTCTAAAGCTGATCAAAGGATTCTTAACAGGGATTGATGCAGTGGAATGAGCGAATGTGCAGGTAACAGTTCCAGTTATTTCCTTTCGGAAAATCCATTCCTTTGAATACTTGTTCCTCTCTATTTCCCATTCTATTGAGTCTAGTTTTCCTTTGGTTCCTTTTCATTTGGGAACATTATAGTTGATGATAATTCTCTCCTATTGACTTCAATGGAACCTTTTGGGCAAAATCCATCATCTTCGTTATATCTAAAGCTTATCAAAGTATTCTTAACAGGGATCGATACAGTGGAATGAGTGAATGTGCAGGCAATAGTTCCAGTTATTTCCTTTGGGAAAATCCATTCCTTTGGATACTTGTTCCTCTCTACTTCCCGTTCTATTGAGTCTAGTTTTCCCTTTGTTTCCTTTGCATTTAGGAACATTATACTTGAAAATAATTCTCACCTATTGGCTTCAATGGAACATTTTGGGCAAAATCAATCATCTTCTTTATATCTAAATCTGATCAAAGGATTCTTAACAGGAATCCTATACAGTGGAATGAGTGAATGTGCAGGCAATAGTTCCAGTTATTTCCTTTGGGAAAATCCATTCCTTTGGATACTTGTTCCTCTCTACTTCCCATTCTATTGAGTCTAGTTTTCCCTTTGTTTCTTTTCCATTTAGGAACATTATAGTTGATGATAATACTCTCCTATTGGCTTCAATGGAACATTTTGGGCAAAATCCATCATCTTCTTTAAATCGAAATCTGATCAAAGGATTCTTAACAGGAATCCTATACAGTGGAATGAGTGAATGTGCAGGCAATAGTTCCAGTTATTTCCTTTGGGAAAATCCATTACTTTGGATCCTTGTTCCTCTCTATTTCCAATTCTATTGAATCTTGTCTTCCTCTTGTTTCCTCTTGAATTGGGAACTTTATTGTTGATGTTAATTCTCTCCTATTTCTTCAACAGGACTTTCCGTACAAGATGCATTATATTCTGTATATCTAAAGCTGAACAAAGGAATCTTAACAGGGATCGATACAGTGGAATGAGCGAATGTGCAGGTAACAGTTCAAGTTATTTCCTTTCGGAAAATCCATTCCTTTGGATACTTCTTCCTCTCTATTTCCCATTCTATTGAGTCTAGTTTTCCCTTTGTTTCCTTTTCATTTGGGAACATTATAGTTGATGATAATTCTCTCCTATTGGCTTCAATGGAACATTTTGGGCAAAATCCATCATCTTCTTTATATCTAAATCTGATCAAAGGATTCTTAACAGGAATCCTATACAGTGGAATGAGTGAATGTGCAGGCTATAGTTCCAGTTATTTCCTTTGGGCAAATCCATTCCTTTGGATACTTGTTCCTCTCTACTTCCATTCTATTGAGTCTAGTTTTCCCTTTGTTTCTTTTGCATTTAGGAACATTATAGTTGATGATAATTCTCTCCTATTGGCTTCAATGGAACATTTTGGGCAAAATCCATCATCTTCTTTAAATCTAAATCTGATCAAAGGATTCTTAACAGGAATCCTATACAGTGGAATGAGTGAATGTGCAGGCAATATTTCCAGTTATTTCCTTTGGGAAAATCCATTCCTTTGGATCCTTGTTCCTCTCTATTTCCAATTCTATTGAATCTTGTGTTCCAATTCATTCCTCTTCAATTGGGAACTTTATTGTTGATGTTAATTCTCTCCTATTTGCTTCAACAGGACTTTCCGTACAAGATGCATTATTTTCTGTATGTCTAAAGCTGATCAAAGGATTCTTAACAGGGATTGATGCAGTGGAATGAGCGAATGTGCAGGTAACAGTTCCAGTTATTTCCTTTCGGAAAATCCATTCCTTTGAATACTTGTTCCTCTCTATTTCCCATTCTATTGAGTCTAGTTTTCCTTTGGTTCCTTTTCATTTGGGAACATTATAGTTGATGATAATTCTCTCCTATTGACTTCAATGGAACCTTTTGGGCAAAATCCATCATCTTCGTTATATCTAAAGCTGATCAAAGTATTCTTAACAGGGATCGATACAGTGGAATGAGTGAATGTGCAGGCAATAGTTCCAGTTATTTCCTTTGGGAAAATGCATTCCTTTGGATACTTGTTCCTCTCTACTTCCCGTTCTATTGAGTCTAGTTTTCCCTTTGTTTCCTTTGCATTTAGGAACATTATACTTGAAAATAATTCTCACCTATTGGCTTCAATGGAACATTTTGGGCAAAATCAATCATCTTCTTTATATCTAAATCTGATCAAAGGATTCTTAACAGGAATCCTATACAGTGGAATGAGTGAATGTGCAGGCAATAGTTCCAGTTATTTCCTTTGGGAAAATCCATTCCTTTGGATACTTGTTCCTCTCTATTTCCCATTCTATTGAGTCTAGTTTTCCCTTTGTTTCTTTTCCATTTAGGAACATTATAGTTGATGATAATTCTCTCCTATTGGCTTCAATGGAACATTTTGGGCAAAATCCATCATCTTCTTTAAATCGAAATCTGATCAAAGGATTCTTAACAGGAATCGTATACAGTGGAATGAGTGAATGTGCAGGCAATAGTTCCAGTTATTTCCTTTGGGAAAATCCATTACTTTGGATCCTTGTTCCTCTCTATTTCCAATTCTATTGAATCTTGTCTTCCTATTGTTTCCTCTTGAATTGGGAACTTTATTGTTGATGTTAATTCTCTCCTATTTCTTCAACAGGACTTTCCGTACAAGATGCATTATTTTCTGTATATCTAAAGCTGAACAAAGGATTCTTAACAGGGATTGATACAGTGGAATGAGCGAATGTGCAGGTAACAGTTCCAGTTATTTCCTTTCGAAAATTCCATTCCTTTGAATACTTGTTCCTCTCTATTTCCCATTCTATTGAGTCTAGTTTTCCTTTGGTTCCTTTTCATTTGGGAACATTATAGTTGATGATAATTCTCTCCTATTGACTTCAATGGAACCTTTTGGGCAAAATCCATCATCTTCCTTATATCTAAAGCTGATCAAAGGATTCTTAACAGGGATCGATATAGTGGAATGAGCGAATGGGCAGGCAACAGTTCCACTTATTTCCTTTGGGAAAATCCATTCCTTTGGATACTAGTTCCTCTCTATTTCCCATTCTATTGAGTCTAGTGTTCCTCTTGTTTCCACTTCAATTGGGTAATTTCTAGTTGATGATAATTCTCTCCTATTGACTTCAATGGACCTTTTTGGGCAAAATCCATCATCTTCCTGATATCTAAAGCTGATCAAAGGATCCTTAACAGGAATCCTATACAGTGGAATGAGTGAATGTGCAGGAAATAGTTCCAGTTATTTCCTTTGGGAAAATCCATACCTTTGGATACTTGTTCCTCTCTATTTTCCATTCTATTGAGTCTAGTTTTCCCTTTGTTTCCTTTTCATTTGGGAACATTGTAGTTGATGATAATTCTCTCCTATTGGCTTCAATGGAACTTTTTGGGCAAAATCCATCATCTTCCTTATATCTAAAGCTGATCAAAGGATTCTTAACAGGGATCGATATAGTGGAATGAGCGAATGTGCAGGCAACAGTTCCACTTATTTCCTTTGGAAAAATCCATTCCTTTGGATACTAGTTCCTCTCTATTTCCCATTCTATTGAGTCTACTTTTCCCTTTGTTTCCTTTGCATTTAGGAACATTATACTTGAAGAAAATTCTGTCCTATTGGCATCAATGGAACGTTTTGGGCACAATTCATCATCTTCTTTATATCTAAATCTGATCAAAGGATTCTTAACAGGAATCCTAAACAATGGAATGAGTGAATGTGCAGGCAATAGTTCCAGTTATTTCCTTTGGGAAAATCCATTCCTTTGGATGCTTGTTCCTCTCTATTTCCCATTCTATTGAGTCTAGTGTTCCTCTTGTTTCCACTTCAATTGGGTAATTTCTAGTTGATGATAATTCTCTCCTATTGACTTCAATGGAACTTTTTGGGCAAAATCCATCATCTTCCTTATATCTAAAGCTGATCAAAGGATTCTTAACAGGGATCGATATAGTGTTATGAGCGAATGTGCAGACAACAGTTCCACTTATTTCCTTTGGGAAAATCCATTCCTTTGGATACTTGTTCCTCTCTATTTCCAATTCTATTGAGTCTTGTGTTCCTCTTATTTCCTGTTCAATTGGGAACTTTATAGTTGATGTTAATTCTCTCCTATTTGCTTCAACAGGACTTTCCGTACAAGATGCATTATGTTTTGTATATCTAAAGCTGATCAAAGGATTCTTAACAGGGATCGATTCAGTGGAATGAGCGAATGTGCAGGCAACAGTTCCACTTATTTCCTTTGGGAAAATCCATTCCTTTGGATACTAGTTCCTCTCTATTTCCCATTCTATTGAGTCTACTTTTCCCTTTGTTTCCTTTGCATTTAGGAACATTATACTTGATGATAATTTTCTCCTATTGGCATCAATGGAACATTTTGGGCACAATTCATCATCTTCTTTATATCTAAATCTGATCAAAGGATTCTTAACAGGAATCCTAAACAATGGAATGAGTGAATGTGCAGGCAATAGTTCCAGTTATTTCCTTTGGAAAATCCATTCCTTTGGATTGATTTCAATGGAACTTTTTGGGCAAAATCCATCATCTTCCTTATATCTAAAGCTGATCAAAGGATTCTTAACAGGGATCGATATAGTGGAATGAGCGAATGGGCAGGCAACAGTTCCACTTATTTCCTTTGGGAAAATCCATTCCTTTGGATACTAGTTCCTCTCTATTTCCCATTCTATTGAGTCTAGTGTTCCTCTTGTTTCCACTTCAATTGGGTAATTTCTAGTTGATGATAATTCTCTCCTATTGACTTCAATGGAACTTTTTGGGCAAAATCCATCATCTTCCTGATATCTAAAGCTGATCAAAGGATTCTTAACAGGAATCCTATACAGTGGAATGAGTGAATGTGCAGGAAATAGTTCCAGTTATTTCCTTTGGGAAAATCCATTCCTTTGGATACTTGTTCCTCTCTATTTTCCATTCTATTGAGTCTAGTTTTCCCTTTGTTTCCTTTTCATTTGGGAACATTGTAGTTGATGATAATTCTCTCCTATTGGCTTCAATGGAACTTTTTGGGCAAAATCCATCATCTTCCTTATATCTAAAGCTGATCAAAGGATTCTTAACAGGGATCGATACAGTGGAATGAGCGAATGTGCAGGCAACAGTTCCACTTATTTCCTTTGGGAAAATCCATTCCTTTGGATACTAGTTCCTCTCTATTTCCCATTCTATTGAGTCTACTTTTCCCTTTGTTTCCTTTGCATTTAGGAAGATTATACTTGAAGAAAATTCTGTCCTATTGGCATCAATGGAACATTTTGGGCACAATTCATCATCTTCTTTATATCTAAATCTGATCAAAGGATTCTTAACAGGAATCCTAAACAATGGAATGAGTGAATGTGCAGGCAATAGTTCCAGTTATTTCCTTGGGAAAATCCATTCCTTTGGATTCTTGTTCCTCTCTATTTCCCATTCTATTGAGTCTAGTGTTCCTCTTGTTTCCACTTCAATTGGGTAATTTCTAGTTGATGATAATTCTCTCCTATTGACTTCAATGGAAATTTTTGGGCAAAATCCATCATCTTCCTTATATCTAAAGCTGATCAAAGGATTCTTAACAGGGATCGATATAGTGGAATGAGCGAATGGGCAGGCAACAGTTCCACTTATTTCCTTTGGGAAAATCCATTCCTTTGGATACTAGTTCCTCTCTATTTCCCATTCTATTGAGTCTAGTGTTCCTCTTGTTTCCACTTCAATTGGGTAATTTCTAGTTGATGATAATTCTCTCCTATTGACTTCAATGGAACTTTTTGGGCAAAATCCATCATCTTCCTGATATCTAAAGCTGATCAAAGGATTCTTAACAGGGATCAATATAGTGGAATGAGCGAATGTGCAGGCAACAGTTCCACTTATTTCCTTTGGGAAAATCCATTCCTTTGGATACTAGTTCCTCTCTATTTCCCATTCTATTGAGTCTACTTTTCCCTTTGTTTCCTTTGCATTTAGGAACATTATACTTGAAGAAAATTCTGTCCTATTGGCATCAATGGAACATTTTGGGCACAATTCATCATCTTTTTTATATCTAAATCTGATCAAAGGATTCTTAACAGGAATCCTAAACAATGGAATGAGTGAATGTGCAGGCAATAGTTCCAGTTATTTCCTTTGGGAAAATCCATTCCTTTGGATGCTTGTTCCTCTCTATTTCCCATTCTATTGAGTCTAGTGTTCCTCTTGTTTCCACTTCAATTGGGTAATTTCTAGTTGATGATAATTCTCTCCTATTGACTTCAATGGAACTTTTGGGGCAAAATCCATCATCTTCCTTATATCTAAAGCTGATCAAAGGATTCTTAACAGGGATCGATATAGTGTTATGAGCGAATGTGCAGACAACAGTTCCACTTATTTCCTTTGGGAAAATCCATTCCTTTGGATACTTGTTCCTCTCTATTTCCAATTCTATTGAGTCTTGTGTTCCTCTTGTTTCCTGTTCAATTGGGAATTTTATAGTTGATGTTAATTCTCTCCTATTTGCTTCAACAGGACTTTCCGTACAAGATGCATTATGTTTTGTATATCTAAAGCTGATCAAAGGATTCTTAACAGGGATCGATTCAGTGGAATGAGCGAATGTGCAGGCAACAGTTCCACTTATTTCCTTTGGGAAAATCCATTCCTTTGGATAATAGTTCCTCTCTATTTCCCATTCTATTGAGTCTACTTTTCCCTTTGTTTCCTTTGCATTTAGGAACATTATACTTGAAGAAAATTCTGTCCTATTGGCATCAATGGAACATTTTGGGCACAATTCATCATCTTCTTTATATCTAAATCTGATCAAAGGATTCTTAACAGGAATCCTAAACAATGGAATGAGTGAATGTGCAGGCAATCGTTCCAGTTATTTCCTTTGGGAAAATCCATTCCTTTGGATGCTTGTTCCTCTCTATTTCCCATTCTATTGAGTCTAGTGTTCCTCTTGTTTCCACTTCAATTGGGTAATTTCTAGTTGATGATAATTCTCTCCTATTGACTTCAATGGAACTTTTTGGGCAAAATCCATCATCTTCCTTATATCTAAAGGTGATCAAAGGATTCTTAACAGGGATCGATATAGTGTTATGAGCGAATGTGCAGACAACAGTTCCACTTATTTCCTTTGGGAAAATCCATTCCTTTGGATACTTGTTCCTCTCTATTTCCAATTCTATTGAGTCTTGTGTTCCTCTTGTTTCCTGTTCAATTGGGAACTTTATAGTTGATGTTAATTCTCTCCTATTTGCTTCAACAGGACTTTCCGTACAAGATGCATTATGTTTTGTATATCTAAAGCTGATCAAAGGATTCTTAACAGGGATCGATTCAGTGGAATGAGCGAATGTGCAGGCAACAGTTCCACTTATTTCCTTTGGGAAAATCCATTCCTTTGGATACTAGTTCCTCTCTATTTCCCATTCTATTATGTCTAGTGTTCCTCTTGTTTCCACTTCAATTGGGTAATTTCTAGTTGATGATAATTCTCTCCTATTGACTTCAATGGAACTTTTTGGGCAAAATCCATCATCTTCCTTATATCTAAAGCTGATCAAAGGATTCTTAACAGGGATCTATATAGTGGAATGAGCGAATGTGCAGGCAACAGTTCCAGTTATTTCCTTTGGGAAAATCCATTCCTTTGGATACTTCTTCCTCTCTACTTCCCATTCTATTGAGTCTAGTTTTCCCTTTGTTTCCTTTTCATTTGGGAACATTGTAGTTGATGATAATTCTCTCCTATTGGCTTCAATGGAACTTTTGGGGCAAAATCCATCATCTTCCTTATATCTAATTCTGATCAAAGGATTCTTAACAGGGATCGATACAGTGGAATGAGCGAATGTGCAGGCAACAGTTCAACTTATTTCCTTTGGGAAAATCCATTCCTTTGGATACTAGTTCCTCTCTATTTCCCATTCTATTGAGTCTACTTTTCCCTTTGTTTCCTTTGCATTTAGGAACATTATACTTGAAGAAAATTCTGTCCTATTGGCATCAATGGAACATTTTGGGCACAATTCATCATCTTCTTTATATCTAAATCTGATCAAAGGATTCTTAACAGGAATCCTAAACAATGGAATGAGTGAATGTGCAGGCAATAGTTCCAGTTATTTCCTTTGGAAAATCCATTCCTTTGGATGCTTGTTCCTCTCTATTTCCCATTCTATTGAGTCTAGTGTTCCTCTTGTTTCCACTTCAATTGGGTAATTTCTAGTTGATGATAATTCTCTCCTATTGACGTCAATGGAAATTTTTGGGCAAAATCCATCAACTTCCTTATATCTAAAGCTGATCAAAGGATTCTTAACAGGGATCGATATAGTGGAATGAGCGAATGGGCAGGCAACAGTTCCACTTATTTCCTTTGGGAAAATCCATTCCTTTGGATACTAGTTCCTCTCTATTTCCCATTCTATTGAGTCTAGTGTTCCTCTTGTTTCCACTTCAATTGGGTAATTTCTAGTTGATGATAATTCTCTCCTATTGACTTCAATGGAACTTTTTGGGCAAAATCCATCATCTTCCTGATATCTAAAGCTGATCAAAGGATTCTTAACAGGAATCCTATACAGTGGAATGAGTGAATGTGCAGGAAATAGTTCCAGTTATTTCCTTTGGGAAAATCCATTCCTTTGGATACTTGTTCCTCTCTATTTTCCATTCTATTGAGTCTAGTTTTCCCTTTGTTTCCTTTTCATTTGGGAACATTGTAGTTGATGATAATTCTCTCCTATTGGCATCAATGGAACTTTTTGGGCAAAATCCATCATCTTCCTTATATCTAAAGCTGATCAAAGGATTCTTAACAGGGATCGATATAGTGGAATGAGCGAATGTGCAGGCAACAGTTCCACTTATTTCCTTTGGGAAAATCCATTCCTTTGGATACTAGTTCCTCTCTATTTCCCATTCTATTGAGTCTACTTTTCCCTTTGTTTCCTTTGCATTTAGGAACATTATACTTGAAGAAAATTCTGTCCTATTGGCATCAATGGAACATTTTGGGCACAATTCATCATCTTCTTTATATCTAAATCTGATCAAAGGATTCTTAACAGGAATCCTAAACAATGGAATGAGTGAATGTGCAGGCAATAGTTCCAGTTATTTCCTTTGGGAAAATCCATTCCTTTGGATGCTTGTTCCTCTCTATTTCCCATTCTATTGAGTCTAGTGTTCCTCTTGTTTCCACTTCAATTGGGTAATTTCTAGTTGATGATAATTCTCTCCTATTGACTTCAATGGAACTTTTGGGGCAAAATCCATCATCTTCCTTATATCTAAAGCTGATCAAAGGATTCTTAACAGGGATCGATATAGTGTTATGAGCGAATGTGCAGACAACAGTTCCACTTATTTCCTTTGGGAAAATCCATTCCTTTGGATACTTGTTCCTCTCTATTTCCAATTCTATTGAGTCTTGTGTTCCTCTTGTTTCCTGTTCAATTGGGAACTTTATAGTTGATGTTAATTCTCTCCTATTTGCTTCAACAGGACTTTCCGTACAAGATGCATTATGTTTTGTATATCTAAAGCTGATCAAAGGATTCTTAACAGGGATCGATTCAGTGGAATGAGCGAATGTGCAGGCAACAGTTCCACTTATTTCCTTTGGGAAAATCCATTCCTTTGGATACTAGTTCCTCTCTATTTCCCATTCTATTGAGTCTACTTTTCCCTTTGTTTCCTTTGCATTTAGGAACATTATACTTGATGATAATTCTCTCCTATTGGCATCAATGGAACATTTTGGGCACAATTCATCATCTTCTTTATATCTAAATCTGATCAACGGATTCTTAACAGGAATTCTAAACAATGGAATGAGTGAATGTGCAGGCAATAGTTCCAGTTATTTCCTTTGGAAAATCCATTCCTTTGGATGCTTGTTCCTCTCTATTTTTCATTCTATTGAGTCTAGTGTTCCCCTTGTTTCCACTTCAATTGGGTAATTTCTAGTTGATGATAATTCTCTCCTATTGACTTCAATGGAACTTTTTGGGCAAAATCCATCATCTTCCTTATATCTAAAGCTGATCAAAGGATTCTTAACAGGGATCGATATAGTCAAATGAGCGAATGGGCAGGCAACAGTTCCACTTATTTCCTTTGGGAAAATCCATTCCTTTGGATACTAGTTCCTCTCAATTTCCCATTCTATTGAGTCTAGTGTTCCTCTTGTTTCCACTTCAATTGGGTAATTTCTAGTTGATGATAATTCTGTCCTATTGGCATCAATGGAACTTTTTGGGCAAAATCCATCATCTTCCTTATATCTAAAGCTGATCAAAGGATTCTTAACAGGAATCCTATACAGTGGAATGAGTGAATGTGCAGGCAATAGTTCCAGTAATTTCCTTTGGGAAAATCCATTCCTTTGGATACTTGTTCCTCTCTATTTTCCATTCTATTGAGTCTAGTTTTCCCTTTGTTTCCTTTTCATTTGGGAACATTGTAGTTGATGATAATTCTCTCCTATTGGCTTCAATGGAACTTTTTGAGCAAAATCCATCATCTTCCTTATTTCTAAAGCTGATCAAAGGATTCTTAACAGGGATCGATATAGTCAAATGAGCGAATGGGCAGGCAACAGTTCCACTTATTTCCTTTGGGAAAATCCATTCCTTTGGATACTAGTTCCTCTCTATTTCCCATTCTATTATGTCTAGTGTTCCTCTTGTTTCCACTTCAATTGGGTAATTTCTAGTTGATGATAATTCTCTCCTATTGACTTCAATGGAACTTTTTGGGCAAAATCCATCATCTTCCTTATATCTAAAGCTGATCAAAGGATTCTTAACAGGGATCGATATAGTGGAATGAGCGAATGTGCAGGCAACAGTTCCAGTTATTTCCTTTGGGAAAATCCATTCCTTTGGATACTTCTTCCTCTCTACTTCCCATTCTATTGAGTCTAGTTTTCCCTTTGTTTCCTTTTCATTTGGGAACATTGAAGTTGATGATAATTCTCTCCTATTGGCTTCAATGGAACTTTTTGGGAAAAATCCATCATCTTCCTTATATCTAAAGCTGATCAAAGGATTCTTAACAGGGATCGATATAGTGGAATGAGCGAATGTGCAGGCAACAGTTCCAGTTATTTCCTTTGGGAAAATCCATTCCTTTGGATACTTCTTCCACTCTACTTCCAATTCTATTGAGTCTAGTTTTCCCTTTGTTTCCTTTTCATTTGGGAACATCGTAGTTAATGATAATTCTCTCCTATTGGCTTCAATGGAACTTTTTGGGCAAAATCCATCATCTTCCTTATATCTAAAGCTGATCAAAGGATTCTTAACAGGGATCGATATAGTCGAATGAGCGAATGGGCAGGCAACAGTTCCAGTTATTTCCTTTGGGAAAATCCATTCCTTTGGATACTTGTTCCTCTCTATTTTCCATTCTATTGAGTCTAGTGTTCCTCTTGTTTCCACTTCAATTGGGTAATTTCTAGTTGATGATAATTCTCTCCTATTGACTTCAATGGAACTTTTTGGGCAAAATCCATCATCTTCCTGATATCTAAAGCTGATCAAAGGATTCTTAACAGGAATCCTATACAGTGGAATGAGTGAATGTGCAGGAAATAGTTCCAGTTATTTCCTTTGGGAAAATCCATTCCTTTGGATACTTGTTCCTCTCTATTTTCCATTCTATTGAGTCTAGTTTTCCCTTTGTTTCCTTTTCATTTGGGAACATTGTAGTTGATGATAATTCTCTCCTATTGGCATCAATGGAACTTTTTGGGCAAAATCCATCATCTTCCTTATATCTAAAGCTGATCAAAGGATTCTTAACAGGGATCGATATAGTGGAATGAGCGAATGTGCAGGCAACAGTTCCACTTATTTCCTTTGGGAAAATCCATTCCTTTGGATACTAGTTCCTCTCTATTTCCCATTCTATTGAGTCTACTTTTCCCTTTGTTTCCTTTGCATTTAGGAACATTATACTTGAAGAAAATTCTGTCCTATTGGCATCAATGGAACATTTTGGGCACAATTCATCATCTTCTTTATATCTAAATCTGATCAAAGGATTCTTAACAGGAATCCTAAACAATGGAATGTGTGAATGTGCAGGCAATAGTTCCAGTTATTTCCTTTGGGAAAATCCATTCCTTTGGATGCTTGTTCCTCTCTATTTCCCATTCTATTGAGTCTAGTGTTCCTCTTGTTTCCACTTCAATTGGGTAATTTCTAGTTGATGATAATTCTCTCCTATTGACTTCAATGGAACTTTTTGGGCAAAATCCATCATCTTCCTTATATCTAAAGGTGATCAAAGGATTCTTAACAGGGATCGATATAGTGTTATGAGCGAATGTGCAGACAACAGTTCCACTTATTTCCTTTGGGAAAATCCATTCCTTTGGATACTTGTTCCTCTCTATTTCCAATTCTATTGAGTCTTGTGTTCCTCTTGTTTCCTGTTCAATTGGGAACTTTATAGTTGATGTTAATTCTCTCCTATTTGCTTCAACAGGACTTTCCGTACAAGATGCATTATGTTTTGTATATCTAAAGCTGATCAAAGGATTCTTAACAGGGATCGATTCAGTGGAATGAGCGAATGTGCATGCAACAGTTCCACTTATTTCCTTTGGGAAAATCCATTCCTTTGGATACTAGTTCCTCTCTATTTCCCATTCTATTGAGTCTACTTTTCCCTTTGTTTCCTTTGCATTTAGGAACATTATACTTGATGATAATTCTCTCCTATTGGCATCAATGGAACATTTTGGGCACAATTCATCATCTTCTTTATATCTAAATCTGATCAACGGATTCTTAACAGGAATCCTAAACAATGGAATGAGTGAATGTGCAGGCAATAGTTCCAGTTATTTCCTTTGGAAAATCCATTCCTTTGGATGCTTGTTCCTCTCTATTTTTCATTCTATTGAGTCTAGTGTTCCCCTTGTTTCCACTTCAATTGGGTAATTTCTAGTTGATGATAATTCTCTCCTATTGACTTCAATGGAACTTTTTGGGCAAAATCCATCATCTTCCTTATATCTAAAGCTGATCAAAGGATTCTTAACAGGGATCGATATAGTCAAATGAGCGAATGGGCAGGCAACAGTTCCACTTATTTCCTTTGGGAAAATCCATTCCTTTGGATACTAGTTCCTCTCAATTTCCCATTCTATTGAGTCTAGTGTTCCTCTTGTTTCCACTTCAATTGGGTAATTTCTAGTTGATGATAATTCTGTCCTATTGGCATCAATGGAACTTTTTGGGCAAAATCCATCATCTTCCTTATATCTAAAGCTGATCAAAGGATTCTTAACAGGAATCCTATACAGTGGAATGAGTGAATGTGCAGGCAATAGTTCCAGTTATTTCCTTTGGGAAAATCCATTCCTTTGGATACTTGTTCCTCTCTATTTTCCATTCTATTGAGTCTAGTTTTCCTTTTGTTTCCTTTTCATTTGGGAACATTGTAGTTGATGATAATTCTCTCCTATTGGCTTCAATGGAACTTTTTGGGCAAAATGCATCATCTTCCTTATTTCTAAAGCTGATCAAAGGATTCTTAACAGGGATCGATATAGTCAAATGAGCGAATGGGCAGGCAACAGTTCCACTTATTTCCTTTGGGAAAATCCATTCCTTTGGATACTAGTTCCTCTCTATTTCCCATTCTATTATGTCTAGTGTTCCTCTTGTTTCCACTTCAATTGGGTAATTTCTAGTTGATGATAATTCTCTCCTATTGACTTCAATGGAACTTTTTGGGCAAAATCCATCATCTTCCTTATATCTAAAGCTGATCAAAGGATTCTTAACAGGGATCGATATAGTGGAATGAGCGAATGTGCAGGCAACAGTTCCAGTTATTTCCTTTGGGAAAATCCATTCCTTTGGATACTTCTTCCTCTCTACTTCCCATTCTATTGAGTCTAGTTTTCCCTTTGTTTCCTTTTCATTTGGGAACATTGAAGTTGATGATAATTCTCTCCTATTGGCTTCAATGGAACTTTTTGGGAAAAATCCATCATCTTCCTTATATCTAAAGCTGATCAAAGGATTCTTAACAGGGATCGATATAGTGGAATGAGCGAATGTGCAGGCAAAAGTTCCAGTTATTTCCTTTGGGAAAATCCATTCCTTTGGATACTTCTTCCACTCTACTTCCAATTCTATTGAGTCTAGTTTTCCCTTTGTTTCCTTTTCATTTGGGAACATTGTAGTTAATGATAATTCTCTCCTATTGGCTTCAATGGAACTTTTTGGGCAAAATCCATCATCTTCCTTATATCTAATTCTGATCAAAGGATTCTTAACAGGGATCGATTCAGTGGAATGAGCGAATGTGCAGGCAACAGTTCCACTTATTTCCTTTGGGAAAATCCATTCCTTTGGATACTAGTTCCTCTCTATTTCCCATTCTATTGAGTCTAGTGTTCCTCTTGTTTCCACTTCAATAGGGTAATTTCTAGTTGATGATAATTCTCTCCTATTGACTTCAATGGAACTTTTTGGGCAAAATCCATCATCTTCCTGATATCTAAAGCTGATCAAAGGATTCTTAACAGGAATCCTATACAGTGGAATGAGTGAATGTGCAGGAAATAGTTCCAGTTATTTCCTTTGGGAAAATCCATTCCTTTGGATACTTGTTCCTCTCTATTTTCCATTCTATTGAGTCTAGTTTTCCCTTTGTTTCCTTTTCATTTGGGAACATTGTAGTTGATGATAATTCTCTCCTATTGGCATCAATGGAACTTTTTGGGCAAAATCCATCATCTTCCTTATATCTAAAGCTGATCAAAGGATTCTTAACAGGGATCGATATAGTGGAATGAGCGAATGTGCAGGCAACAGTTCCACTTATTTCCTTTGGGAAAATCCATTCCTTTGGATACTAGTTCCTCTCTATTTCCCATTCTATTGAGTCTACTTTTCCCTTTGTTTCCTTTGCATTTAGGAACATTATACTTGAAGAAAATTCTGTCCTATTGGCATCAATGGAACATTTTGGGCACAATTCATCATCTTCTTTATATCTAAATCTGATCAAAGGATTCTTAACAGGAATCCTAAACAATGGAATGTGTGAATGTGCAGGCAATAGTTCCAGTTATTTCCTTTGGGAAAATCCATTCCTTTGGATGCTTGTTCCTCTCTATTTCCCATTCTATTGAGTCTAGTGTTCCTCTTGTTTCCACTTCAATTGGGTAATTTCTAGTTGATGATAATTCTCTCCTATTGACTTCAATGGAACTTTTTGGGCAAAATCCATCATCTTCCTTATATCTAAAGGTGATCAAAGGATTCTTAACAGGGATCGATATAGTGTTATGAGCGAATGTGCAGACAACAGTTCCACTTATTTCCTTTGGAAAAATCCATTCCTTTGGATACTTGTTCCTCTCTATTTCCAATTCTATTGAGTCTTGTGTTCCTCTTGTTTCCTGTTCAATTGGGAACTTTATAGTTTATGTTAATTCTCTCCTATTTGCTTCAACAGGACTTTCCGTACAAGATGCATTATGTTTTGTATATCTAAAGCTGATCAAAGGATTCTTAACAGGGATCGATTCAGTGGAATGAGCGAATGTGCAGGCAACAGTTCCACTTATTTCCTTTGGGAAAATCCATTCCTTTGGATACTAGTTCCTCTCTATTTCCCATTCTATTGAGTCTACTTTTCCCTTTGTTTCCTTTGCATTTAGGAACATTATACTTGATGATAATTCTCTCCTATTGGCATCAATGGAATATTTTGGGCACAATTCATCATCTTCTTTATATCTAAATCTGATCAACGGATTCTTAACAGGAATCCTAAACAATGGAATGAGTGAATGTGCAGGCAATAGTTCCAGTTATTTCCTTTGGAAAATCCATTCCTTTGGATGCTTGTTCCTCTCTATTTTTCATTCTATTGAGTCTAGTGTTCCCCTTGTTTCCACTTCAATTGGGTAATTTCTAGTTGATGATAATTCTCTCCTATTGACTTCAATGGAACTTTTTGGGCAAAATCCATCATCTTCCTTATATCTAAAGCTGATCAAAGGATTCTTAACAGGGATCGATATAGTCAAATGAGCGAATGGGCAGGCAACAGTTCCACTTATTTCCTTTGGGAAAATCCATTCCTTTGTATACTAGTTCCTCTCAATTTCCCATTCTATTGAGTCTAGTGTTCCTCTTGTTTCCACTTCAATTGGGTAATTTCTAGTTGATGATAATTCTGTCCTATTCGCATCAATGGAACTTTTTGGGCAAAATCCATCATCTTCCTTATATCTAAAGCTGATCAAAGGATTCTTAACAGGAATCCTATACAGTGGAATGAGTGAATGTGCAGGCAATAGTTCCAGTTATTTCCTTTGGGAAAATCCATTCCTTTGGATACTTGTTCCTCTCTATTTTCCATTCTATTGAGTCTAGTTTTCCCTTTGTTTCCTTTTCATTTGGGAACATTGTAGTTGATGATAATTCTCTCCTATTGGCTTCAATGGAACTTTTTGGGCAAAATGCATCATCTTCCTTATTTCTAAAGCTGATCAAAGGATTCTTAACAGGGATCGATATAGTCAAATGAGCGAATGGGCAGGCAACAGTTCCACTTATTTCCTTTGGGAAAATCCATTCCTTTGGATACTAGTTCCTCTCTATTTCCCATTCTATTATGTCTAGTGTTCCTCTTGTTTCCACTTCAATTGGGTAATTTCTAGTTGATGATAATTCTCTCCTATTGACTTCAATGGAACTTTTTGGGCAAAATCCATCATCTTCCTTATATCTAAAGCTGATCAAAGGATTCTTAACAAGGATCGATATAGTGGAATGAGCGAATGTGCAGGCAACAGTTCCAGTTATTTCCTTTGGGAAAATCCATTCCTTTGGATACTTCTTCCTCTCTACTTCCCATTCTATTGAGTCTAGTTTTCCCTTTGTTTCCTTTTCATTTGGGAACATTGAAGTTGATGATAATTCTCTCCTATTGGCTTCAATGGAACTTTTTGGGCAAAATCCATCATCTTCCTTATATCTAATTCTGATCAAAGGATTCTTAACAGGGATCGATTCAGTGGAATGAGCGAATGTGCAGGCAACAGTTCCACTTATTTCCTTTGGGAAAATCCATTCCTTTGGATACTAGTTCCTCTCTATTTCCCATTCTATTGAGTCTACTTTTCCCTTTGTTTCCTTTGCATTTAGGAACATTATACTTTAAGAAAATTCTGTCCTATTGGCATCAATGGAACATTTTGGGCACAATTCATCATCTTCTTTATATCTAAATCTGATCAAAGGATTCTTACCAGGAATCCTAAAGAATGGAATGAGTGAATGTGCAGGCAATAGTTCCAGTTATTTCCTTTGGAAAATCCATTCCTTTGGATGCTTGTTCCTCTCTATTTTTCATTCTATTGAGTCTAGTGTTCCTCTTATTTCCACTTCAATTGGGTAATTTCTAGTTGATGATAATTCTCTCCTATTGACTTCAATGGAACTTTTTGGGCAAAATCCATCATCTTCCTGATATCTAAAGCTGATCAAAGGATTCTTAACAGGAATCCTATACAGTGGAATGAGTGAATGTGCAGGAAATAGTTCCAGTTATTTCCTTTGGGAAAATCCATTCCTTTGGATACTTGTTCCTCTCTATTTTCCATTCTATTGAGTCTAGTTTTCCCTTTGTTTCCTTTTCATTTGGGAACATTGTAGTTGATGATAATTCTCTCCTATTGGCTTCAATGGAACTTTTTGGGCAAAATCCATCATCTTCCTTATATCTAAAGCTGATCAAAGGATTCTTAACAGGGATCGATATAGTGGAATGAGCGAATGTGCAGGCAACAGTTCCACTTATTTCCTTTGGGAAAATCCATTCCTTTGGATACTAGTTCCTCTCTATTTCCCATTCTATTGAGTCTACTTTTCCCTTTGTTTCCTTTGCATTTAGGAACATTATACTTGAAGAAAATTCTGTCCTATTGGCATCAATGGAACATTTTGGGCACAATTCATCATCTTCTTTATATCTAAATCTGATCAAAGGATTCTTAACAGGAATCCTAAACAATGGAATGAGTGAATGTGCAGGCAATCGTTCCAGTTATTTTCTTTGGGAAAATCCATTCCTTTGGATGCTTGTTCCTCTCTATTTCCCATTCTATTGAGTCTAGTGTTCCTCTTGTTTCCACTTCAATTGGGTAATTTCTAGTTGATGATAATTCTCTCCTATTGACTTCAATGGAACTTTTTGGGCAAAATCCATCATCTTCCTTATATCTAAAGGTGATCAAAGGATTCTGAACAGGGATGGATACAGTGGAATGAGCGAATGTGCAGGTAACAGTTCCAGTGATTTCCTTTCGGAAAATCCATTCCTTTGGATACTTGTTCCTCTCTATTTCCCATTCTATTGAGTCTAGTTTCCATTTGGTTCCTTTTAATTTGGGAACATTATACTTGAAGATAATTCTCACCTATTGGCTTCAATGGAACATTTTGGGCAAAATAAATCATCTTCTTTATATCTAAATCTGATCAAAGAATTCTTAACAGGAATCCTATACAGTGGAATGAGTGAATGTGCAGGCAATAGTTCCAGTTATTTCCTTTGGGAAAATCCATTACTTTGGATACTTGTTCCTCTCTATTTCCCATTCTATTGAGTCTAGTTTTCCCTTTGTTTCCTTTTCATTTGGGAACATTATAGTTGATGGTAATTCTCTCCTATTGGCTTCAATTGAACTTTTGGGGCAAAATCCATCATCTTCCTTATATCTAAATCTGATCAAAGGATTCTTAACAGGGATCGATACAGTGGAATGAGTGAATGTGCAGGCAATATATCCAGTTATTTCCTTTTGGAAAATCCATTCCCTTGGATACTAGTTCCTCACTAGTTCCCATTCTATTGAGTCTAGTTTTCCCTTTGTTTCCTTTGCATTTAGGAACATTATACTTGAAGATAATTCTCTCCTATTGGCTTCAATGGAACATTTTGGGCAAAATCCATCATCTTCTTTATATCTAAATCTGATCAAAGGATTCTTAAAGGAATCGATACAGTGAAATGAGTGACACTGCGGGCAATAGTTCCAGTTATTTCCTTTGGGAAAATCCATTCCTTTGGATACTAGTTCCTCTCTATTTCCCATTCTATTGAGGCTACTTTTCGCTTTGTTTCCTTTCCATTTAGGAACATTATACTTAAAGATAATTCTCTCCTATTGGTTTTAATGTACCTTTTTGGGCAAAATCCAGCATCTTCCTTATATCTAAAGCTGATCAAAGGATTCTTAACAGGGATCGATACAGTGGAATGAGTGAATGTGCGGGCAATAGTTCCAGTTATTTCCTTTAGGAACATCCATTCCTTTGGATCCTTGTTCCTCTCTATTTCCAATTCTATTGAATCTTGTGTTCCTCTTCTTTCCTCTTCAATTGGGAACTTTATTGTTGATGTTAATTCTCTCCTATTTGCTTCAACAGGACTTTCCGTACAAGATGCATTATTTTCTGTATATCTAAAGCTGATCAAAGGATTCTTAACAGGGATTGATACAGTGGAATGAGCGAATGTGCAGGTAACAGTTCCAGTTATTTCCTTTGGGAAAATCCATTCCTTTGGATACTAGTTCCTCTCTATTTCCCATTCTATTAAGTCTAGTTTTCCCTTTGTTTCTTTTGCATTTAGGAACATTATAGTTGATGATAATTCTCTCCTATTGGCTTCAATGGAACCTTTTGGGCAAAATCCATCATCTTCTTTATATCTAAATCTGATCAAAGGATTCTTAACAGGAATCCTATACAGTGGAATGAGTGAATGTGCAGGCTATAGTTCCAGTTATTTCCTTTGGGCAAATCCATTCCTTTGGATACTTGTTCCTCTCTACTTCCATTCTATTGAGTCTAGTTTTCCCTTTGTTTCTTTTGCATTTAGGAACATTATAGTTGATGATAATTCTCTCCTATTGGCTTCAATGGAACATTTTGGGCAAAATCCATCATCTTCTTTAAATCTAAACCTGATCAAAGGATTCTTAACAGGAATCCTATACAGTGGAATGAGTGAATGTCCAGGCAATATTTCCAGTTATTTCCTTTGGGAAAATCCATTCCTTTGGATACTTGTTCCTCTCTATTTCCAATTCTATTGAGTCTTGTATTCCTTCTGTTTCCTCTTCAATTGGGAACTTTATAGTTGATGTTAATTCTCTCCTATTTGCTTCAACAGGACCTTCCGTACAAGAGGCATTATATTCTGTATATCTAAAGCTGATCAAAGGATTCTTAACAGGGATCAATACAGTGGAATGAGTGAATGTGCAGGTAACAGTTCCAGTTATTTCCTTTCGGAAAATCCATTCCTTTGAATACTTGTTCCTCTCTATTTCCCATTCTATTGAGTCTAGTTTTCCTTTGGTTCCTTTTCATTTGGGAACATTATAGTTGATGATAATTCTCTCCTATTGACTTCAATGGAACCTTTTGGGCAAAATCCATCATCTTCCTTATATCTAAAGCTGATCAAAGGATTCTTAAAGGAATCGATACAGTGGAATGAGTGACTCTGCGGGCAATAGTTCCAGTTATTTCCTTTGGGAAAATCCATTCCTTTGGATACTAGTCCCTCTCTATTTCCCCTTCTATTGAATCTTGTGTTCCTCTTCATTCCTCTTCAATTGGGAACTTTATTGTTGATGTTAATTCTCTCCTATTTGCTTCAACAGGACTTTCCGTACAAGATGCATTATTTTCTGTATATCTAAAGCTGATCAAAGGATTCTTAACAGGGATTGATACAGTGGAATGAGCGAATGTGCAGGTAACAGTTCCAGTTATTTCCTTTCGAAAATTCCATTCCTTTGAATACTTGTTCCTCTCTATTTCCCATTCTATTGAGTCTAGTTTTCCTTTGGTTCCTTTTCATTTGGGAACATTATAGTTGATGATAATTCTCTCCTATTGACTTCAATGGAACTTTTTGGGCAAAATCCATCATCTTCTTTATATCTAAAGCTGATCAAAGTATTCTTAAAAGGGATCGATACAGTGGAATGAGTGAATGTGCAGGCAATAGTTCCAGTTATTTCCTTTGGGAAAATCCATTCCTTTGGATACTTGTTCCTCTTTACTTCCCATTCTATTGAGTCTAGTTTTCCCTTTGTTTCTTTTCCATTTAGGAACATTATAGTTGATGATAATTCTCTCCTATTGGCTTCAATGGAACATTTTGGGCAAAATCCATCATCTTCTTTAAATCTAAATCTGATCAAAGGATTCTTAACAGGAATCCTATACAGTGGAATGAGTGAATGTGCAGGCAATAGTTCCAGTTATTTCCTTTGGGAAAATCCATTACTTTGGATCCTTGTTCCTCTCTATTTCCAATTCTATTGAATCTTGTCTTCCTCTTGTTTCCTCTTGAATTGGGAACTTTATTGTTGATGTTATTTCTCTCCTATTTCTTCAACAGGACTTTCCGTACAAGATGCATTATATTCTGTATATCTAAAGGTGAACAAAGGATTCTTAACAGGGATCGATACAGTGGAATGAGCGAATGTGCAGGTAACAGTTCAAGTTATTTCCTTTCGGAAAATCCATTCCTTTGGATACTTCTTCCTCTCTATTTCCCATTCTATTGAGTCTAGATTTCCCTTTGTTTCCTTTTCATTTGGGAACATTATAGTTGATGATAATTCTCTCCTATTGACTTCAATGGAACTTTTTGGGCAAAATCCAACATCTTCTTTATATCTAAAGCTGATCAAAGTATTCTTAACGGGGATCGATACAGTGGAATGAGTGAATGTGCAGGCAATAGTTCCAGTTATTTCCTTTTGTAAAATCCATTTCTTTGGATACTTATTCCTCTCTATTTCCCATTCTATTGAGTCTAGTTTTCCCTTTGTTTCCTTTGCATTTAGGAACATTATACTTGAAGATAATTCTCTCCTATTGGCTTCAATGGAACATTTTAAGCAAAATCCATCAACTTCTTTAAATCTAAATCTGATCAAAGGATTCTTAACAGGAATCGATACAGTGGAATGAGTGACTCTGCGGGCAATAGTTCCAGTTATTTCCTTTGGGAAAATCCATTCCTTTGATACTAGTTCCTCTCTATTTCCCATTCTATTGAGTCTACTTTTCCCTTTGTTTCCTTTCCATTTAGGTATATTATACTTAAAGATAATTCTCTCCTATTGGCTTCAATGGAACATATTGGGCAAAATCCATCATCTTCTTTATATCTAAATCGGATCAAAGGATTCTTAACAGGAATCCTATACAGTGGAATGAGTGAATGTGCAGGCAATAGTTCCAGTTATTTCCTTTGGGAAAATCTATTCCTTTGGATACTAGTTCCTCTCTGTTTCCCATTCTATTGAGTCTAGTTTTCTCTTTGTTTCCTTTGTATTAAGGAACATTATACTTGAAGATAATTCAATCCTATTGGCTTCAATGGACCTTTTTGGGCAAAATCCATCATCTTCCTTATATCTAAAGCTGATCAAAGGATTCTTAACAGGGATCGATACAGTGGAATGAGTGAATGTGCGGGCAATACTTCCAGTTATTTCCTTTGGGAACATCCATTCTTTTGGATCCTTGTTCCTCTCTATTTCCAATTCTATTGAATCTTGTGTTCCTCTTCATTCCTCTTCAATTGGGAACTTTATTGTTGATGTTAATTCTCTCCTATTTGCTTCAACAGGACTTTCCGTACAAGATGCATTATTTTCTGTATGTCTAAAGCTGATCAAAGGATTCTTAACAGGGATTGATGCAGTGGAATGAGCTAATGTGCAGGTAACAGTTCCAGTTATTTCCTTTCGGAAAATCCATTCCTTTGAATACTTGTTCCTCTCTATTTCCCATTCTATTGAGTCTAGTTTTCCTTTGGTTCCTTTTCATTTGGGAACA
Source organism: Sminthopsis crassicaudata (assembly GCF_048593235.1). Classification (NCBI taxonomy): domain Eukaryota; kingdom Metazoa; phylum Chordata; class Mammalia; order Dasyuromorphia; family Dasyuridae; genus Sminthopsis; species Sminthopsis crassicaudata. The sequence goes on from NC_133617.1 coordinate 454,929,536, forward strand.
TTATAGTTGATGATAATTCTCTCCTATTGACTTCAATGGAACCTTTTGGGCAAAATCCATCATCTTCGTTATATCTAAAGCTGATCAAAGTATTCTTAACAGGGATCGATACAGTGGAATGAGTGAATGTGCAGGCAATAGTTCCAGTTATTTCCTTTGGGAAAATCCATTCCTTTGGATCCTTGTTCCTCTCTATTTCCAATTCTATTGAATCTTGTCTTCCTCTTGTTTCCTCTTGAATTGGGAACTTTATTGTTGATGTTAATTCTCTCCTATTTCTTCAACAGGACTTTCCGTACAAGATGCATTATTTTCTGTATATCTAAAGCTGAACAAAGGATTCTTAACAGGGATTGATACAGTGGAATGAGCGAATGTGCAGGTAACAGTTCCAGTTATTTCCTTTCGAAAATTCCATTCCTTTGAATACTTGTTCCTCTCTATTTCCCATTCTATTGAGTCTAGTTTTCCTTTGGTTCCTTTTCATTTGGGAACATTATAGTTGATGATAATTCTCTCCTATTGACTTCAATGGAACTTTTTGGGCAAAATCCATCATCTTCTTTATATCTAAAGCTGATCAAAGTATTCTTAAAAGGGATCGATACAGTGGAATGAGTGAATGTGCAGGCAATAGTTCCAGTTATTTCCTTTGGGAAAATCCATTCCTTTGGATACTTGTTCCTCTCTACTTCCCATTCTATTGAGTCTAGTTTTCCCTTTGTTTCTTTTCCATTTAGGAACATTATAGTTGATGATAATTCTCTCCTATTGGCTTCAATGGAACATTTTGGGCAAAATCCATCATCTTCTTCAAATCTAAATCTGATCAAAGGATTCTTAACAGGAATCCTATACAGTGGAATGAGTGAATGTGCAGGCAATAGTTCCAGTTATTTCCTTTGGGAAAATCCATTACTTTGGATCCTTGTTCTTCTCTATTTCCAATTCTATTGAATCTTGTCTTCCTCTTGTTTCCTCTTGAATTGGGAACTTTATTGTTGATGTTAATTCTCTCCTATTTCTTCAACAGGACTTTCCGTACAAGATGCATTATATTCTGTATATCTAAAGCTGAACAAAGGAATCTTAACAGGGATCGATACAGTGGAATGAGCGAATGTGCAGGTAACAGTTCAAGTTATTTCTTTTCGGAAAATCCATTCCTTTGGATACTTCTTCCTCTCTATTTCCCATTCTATTGAGTCTAGTTTTCCCTTTGTTTCCTTTTCATTTGGGAACATTATAGTTGATGATAATTCTCTCCTATTGGCTTCAATGGAACATTTTGGGCAAAATCCATCATCTTCTTTATATCTAAATCTGATCAAAGGATTCTTAACAGGAATCCTATACAGTGGAATGAGTGAATGTGCAGGCTATAGTTCCAGTTATTTCCTTTGGGCAAATCCATTCCTTTGGATACTTGTTCCTCTCTACTTCCATTCTATTGAGTCTAGTTTTCCCTTTGTTTCTTTTGCATTTAGGAACATTATAGTTGATGATAATTCTCTCCTATTGGCTTCAATGGAACATTTTGGGCAAAATCCATCATCTTCTTTAAATCTAAATCTGATCAAAGATTCTTAACAGGAATCCTATACAGTGGAATGAGTGAATGTGCAGGCAATATTTCCAGTTATTTCCTTTGGGAAAATCCATTCCTTTGGATCCTTGTTCCTCTCTATTTCCAATTCTATTGAATCTTGTGTTCCTCTTCATTCCTCTTCAATTGGGAACTTTATTGTTGATATTAATTCTCTCCTATTTGCTTCAACAGGACTTTCCGTACAAGATGCATTATTTTCTGTATGTTTAAAGCTGATCAAAGGATTCTTAACAGGGATTGATGCAGTGGAATGAGCGAATGTGCAGGTAACAGTTCCAGTTATTTCCTTTCGGAAAATCCATTCCTTTGAATACTTGTTCCTCTCTATTTCCCATTCTATTGAGTCTAGTTTTCCTTTGGTTCCTTTTCATTTGGGAACATTATAGTTGATGATAATTCTCTCCTATTGACTTCAATGGAACCTTTTGGGCAAAATCCATCATCTTCGTTATATCTAAAGCTGATCAAAGTATTCTTAACAGGGATCGATACAGTGGAATGAGTGAATGTGCAGACAATAGTTCCAGTTATTTCCTTTGGGAAAATCCATTCCTTTGGATACTTGTTCCTCTCTACTTCCCGTTCTATTGAGTCTAGTTTTCCCTTTGTTTCCTTTGCATTTAGGAACATTATACTTGAAAATAATTCTCACCTATTGGCTTCAATGGAACATTTTGGGCAAAATCAATCATCTTCTTTATATCTAAATCTGATCAAAGGATTCTTAACAGGAATCCTATACAGTGGAATGAGTGAATGTGCAGGCAATAGTTCCAGTTATTTCCTTTGGGAAAATCCATTCCTTTGGATACTTGTTCCTCTCTACTTCCCATTCTATTGAGTCTAGTTTTCCCTTTGTTTCTTTTCCATTTAGGAACATTATAGTTGATGATAATTCTCTCCTATTGGCTTCAAAGGAACATTTTGGGCAAAATCCATCATCTTCTTTAAATCTAAATCTGACAAAGGATTCTTAACAGGAATCCTATACAGTGGAATGAGTGAATGTGCAGGCAATAGTTCCAGTTATTTCCTTTGGGAAAATCCATTACTTTGGATCCTTGTTCCTCTCTATTTCCAATTCTATTCAATCTTGTCTTCCTCTTGTTTCCTCTTGAATTGGGAACTTTATTGTTGATGTTAATTCTCTCCTATTTCTTCAACAGGACTTTCCGTACAAGTTGCATTATTTTCTGTATATCTAAAGCTGAACAAAGGATTCTTAACAGGGATTGATACAGTGGAATGAGCGAATGTGCAGGTAACAGTTCCAGTTATTTCCTTTCGAAAATTCCATTCCTTTGAATACTTGTTCCTCTCTATTTCCCATTCTATTGAGTCTAGTTTTCCCTTTGTTTCCTTTTCATTTGGGAACATTATAGTTGATGATAATTCTCTCCTATTGACTTCAATGGAACTTTTTGGGCAAAATCCAACATCTTCTTTATATCTAAAGCTGATCAAAGTATTCTTAACGGGGATCGATACAGTGGAATGAGTGAATGTGCAGGCAATAGTTCCAGTTATTTCCTTTGGGAAAATCCATTTCTTTGGATACTTGTTCCTCTCTATTTCCCATTCTATTGAGTCTAGTTTTCCCTTTGTTTCCTTTGCATTTAGGAACATTATACTTGAAGATAATTCTCTCCTATTGGCTTCAATGGAACATTTTAAGCAAAATCCATCAACTTCTTTAAATCTAAATCTGATCAAAGGATTCTTAACAGGAATCGATACAGTGGAATGAGTGACTCTGCGGGCAATAGTTCCAGTTATTTCCTTTGGGAAAGTCCATTCCTTTGATACTAGTTCCTCTCTATTTCCCATTCTATTGAGTCTACTTTTCCCTTTGTTTCCTTTCCATTTAGGTATATTATACTTAAAGATAATTCTCTCCTATTGGCTTCAATGGAACATATTGGGCAAAATCCATCATCTTCTTTATATCTAAATCGGATCAAAGGATTCTTAACAGGAATCCTATACAGTGGAATGAGTGAATGTGCAGGCAATAGTTCCAGTTATTTCCTTTGGGAAAATCCATTCCTTTGGATACTAGTTCCTCTCTGTTTCCCATTCTATTGAGTCTAGTTTTCTCTTTGTTTCCTTTGTATTAAGGAACATTATACTTGAAGATAATTCAATCCTATTGGCTTCAATGGACCTTTTTGGGCAAAATCCATCATCTTCCTTATATCTAAAGCTGATCAAAGGATTCTTAACAGGGATCGATACAGTGGAATGAGTGAATGTGCGGGCAATACTTCCAGTTATTTCCTTTGGGAACATCCATTCTTTGGATCCTTGTTCCTCTCTATTTCCAATTCTATTGAATCTTGTGTTCCTCTTCATTCCTCTTCAATTGGGAACTTTATTGTTGATGTTAATTCTCTCCTATTTGCTTCAACAGGACTTTCCGTACAAGATGCATTATTTTCTGTATGTCTAAAGCTGATGAAAGGATTCTTAACAGGGATTGATGCAGTGGAATGAGCGAATGTGCAGGTAACAGTTCCAGTTATTTCCTTTCGGAAAATCCATTCCTTTGAATACTTGTTCCTCTCTATTTCCCATTCTATTGAGTCTAGTTTTCCCTTTGTTTCCTTTGCATTTAGGAACATTATACTTGAAGATAATTCTCTCCTATTGGCTTCAATGGAACATTTTAAGCAAAATCCATCAACTTCTTTAAATCTAAATCTGATCAAAGGATTCTTAACAGAAATCGATACAGTGGAATGAGTGACTCTGCGGGCAATAGTTCCAGTTATTTCCTTTGGGAAAATCCATTCCTTTGATACTAGTTCCTCTCTATTTCCCATTCTATTGAGTCTACTTTTCCCTTTGTTTCCTTTCCATTTAGGTATATTATACTTAAAGATAATTCTCTCCTATTGGCTTCAATGGAACATATTGGGCAAAATCCATCATCTTCTTTATATCTAAATCGGATCAAAGGATTCTTAACAGGAATCTTATACAGTGGAATGAGTGAATGTGCAGGCAATAGTTCCAGTTATTTCCTTTGGGAAAATCCATTCCTTTGGATACTAGTTCCTCTCTGTTTCCCATTCTATTGAGTCTAGTTTTCTCTTTGTTTCCTTTGTATTAAGGAACATTATACTTGAAGATAATTCAATCCTATTGGCTTCAATGGACCTTTTTGGGCAAAATCCATCATCTTCCTTATATCTAAAGCTGATCAAAGGATTCTTAACAGGGATCGATACAGTGGAATGAGTGAATGTGCGGGCAATACTTCCAGTTATTTCCTTTGGGAACATCCATTCTTTTGGATCCTTGTTCCTCTCTATTTCCAATTCTATTGAATCTTGTGTTCCTCTTCATTCCTCTTCAATTGGGAACTTTATTGTTGATGTTAATTCTCTCCTATTTGCTTCAACAGGACTTTCCGTACAAGATGCATTATTTTCTGTATGTCTAAAGCTGATCAAAGGATTCTTAACAGGGATTGATGCAGTGGAATGAGCGAATGTGCAGGTAACAGTTCCAGTTATTTCCTTTCGGAAAATCCATTCCTTTGAATACTTGTTCCTCTCTATTTCCCATTCTATTGAGTCTAGTTTTCCTTTGGTTCCTTTTCATTTGGGAACATTATAGTTGATGATAATTCTCTCCTATTGACTTCAATGGAACCTTTTGGGCAAAATCCATCATCTTCGTTATATCTAAAGCTGATCAAAGTATTCTTAACAGGGATCGATACAGTGGAATGAGTGAATGTGCAGGCAATAGTTCCAGTTATTTCCTTTGGGAAAATCCATTCCTTTGGATACTTGTTCCTCTCTACTTCCCGTTCTATTGAGTCTAGTTTTCCCTTTGTTTCCTTTGCATTTAGGAACATTATACTTGAAAATAATTCTCACCTATTGGCTTCAATGGAACATTTTGGGCAAAATCAATCATCTTCTTTATATCTAAATCTGATCAAAGGATTCTTAACAGGAATCCTATACAGTGGAATGAGTGAATGTGCGGGCAATACTTCCAGTTATTTCCTTTGGGAACATCCATTCTTTGGATCCTTGTTCCTCTCTATTTCCAATTCTATTGAATCTTGTGTTCCTCTTCATTCCTCTTCAATTGGGAACTTTATTGTTGATGTTAATTCTCTCCTATTTGCTTCAACAGGACTTTCCGTACAAGATGCATTATTTTCTGTATGTCTAAAGCTGATGAAAGGATTCTTAACAGGGATTGATGCAGTGGAATGAGCGAATGTGCAGGTAACAGTTCCAGTTATTTCCTTTCGGAAAATCCATTCCTTTGAATACTTGTTCCTCTCTATTTCCCATTCTATTGAGTCTAGTTTTCCCTTTGTTTCCTTTGCATTTAGGAACATTATACTTGAAGATAATTCTCTCCTATTGGCTTCAATGGAACATTTTAAGCAAAATCCATCAACTTCTTTAAATCTAAATCTGATCAAAGGATTCTTAACAGAAATCGATACAGTGGAATGAGTGACTCTGCGGGCAATAGTTCCAGTTATTTCCTTTGGGAAAATCCATTCCTTTGATACTAGTTCCTCTCTATTTCCCATTCTATTGAGTCTACTTTTCCCTTTGTTTCCTTTCCATTTAGGTATATTATACTTAAAGATAATTCTCTCCTATTGGCTTCAATGGAACATATTGGGCAAAATCCATCATCTTCTTTATATCTAAATCGGATCAAAGGATTCTTAACAGGAATCTTATACAGTGGAATGAGTGAATGTGCAGGCAATAGTTCCAGTTATTTCCTTTGGGAAAATCCATTCCTTTGGATACTAGTTCCTCTCTGTTTCCCATTCTATTGAGTCTAGTTTTCTCTTTGTTTCCTTTGTATTAAGGAACATTATACTTGAAGATAATTCAATCCTATTGGCTTCAATGGACCTTTTTGGGCAAAATCCATCATCTTCCTTATATCTAAAGCTGATCAAAGGATTCTTAACAGGGATCGATACAGTGGAATGAGTGAATGTGCGGGCAATACTTCCAGTTATTTCCTTTGGGAACATCCATTCTTTTGGATCCTTGTTCCTCTCTATTTCCAATTCTATTGAATCTTGTGTTCCTCTTCATTCCTCTTCAATTGGGAACTTTATTGTTGATGTTAATTCTCTCCTATTTGCTTCAACAGGACTTTCCGTACAAGATGCATTATTTTCTGTATGTCTAAAGCTGATCAAAGGATTCTTAACAGGGATTGATGCAGTGGAATGAGCGAATGTGCAGGTAACAGTTCCAGTTATTTCCTTTCGGAAAATCCATTCCTTTGAATACTTGTTCCTCTCTATTTCCCATTCTATTGAGTCTAGTTTTCCTTTGGTTCCTTTTCATTTGGGAACATTATAGTTGATGATAATTCTCTCCTATTGACTTCAATGGAACCTTTTGGGCAAAATCCATCATCTTCGTTATATCTAAAGCTGATCAAAGTATTCTTAACAGGGATCGATACAGTGGAATGAGTGAATGTGCAGGCAATAGTTCCAGTTATTTCCTTTGGGAAAATCCATTCCTTTGGATACTTGTTCCTCTCTACTTCCCGTTCTATTGAGTCTAGTTTTCCCTTTGTTTCCTTTGCATTTAGGAACATTATACTTGAAAATAATTCTCACCTATTGGCTTCAATGGAACATTTTGGGCAAAATCAATCATCTTCTTTATATCTAAATCTGATCAAAGGATTCTTAACAGGAATCCTATACAGTGGAATGAGTGAATGTGCAGGCAATAGTTCCAGTTATTTCCTTTAGGAAAATCCATTCCTTTGGATACTTGTTCCTCTCTACTTCCCATTCTATTGAGTCTAGTTTTCCCTTTGTTTCTTTTCCATTTAGGAACATTATAGTTGATGATAATTCTCTCCTATTGGCTTCAATGGAACATTTTGGGCAAAATCCATCATCTTCTTTAAATCTAAATCTGATCAAAGGATTCTTAACAGGAATCCTATACAGTGGAATGAGTGAATGTGCAGGCAATAGTTCCAGTTATTTCCTTTGGGAAAATCCATTACTTTGGATCCTTGTTCCTCTCTATTTCCAATTCTATTGAATCTTGTCTTCCTCTTGTTTCCTCTTGAATTGGGAACTTTATTGTTGATGTTAATTCTCTCCTATTTCTTCAACAGGACTTTCCGTACAAGATGCATTATTTTCTGTATATCTAAAGCTGAACAAAGGATTCTTAACAGGGATTGATACAGTGGAATGAGCGAATGTGCAGGTAACAGTTCCAGTTATTTCCTTTCGAAAATTCCATTCCTTTGACTACTTGTTCCTCTCTATTTCCCATTCTATTGAGTCTAGTTTTCCTTTGGTTCCTTTTCATTTGGGAACATTATAGTTGATGATAATTCTCTCCTATTGACTTCAATGGAACTTTTTGGGCAAAATCCATCATCTTCTTTATATCTAAAGCTGATCAAAGTATTCTTGAAAGGGATCGATACAGTGGAATGAGTGAATGTGCAGGCAATAGTTCCAGTTATTTCCTTTGGGAAAATCCATTCCTTTGGATACTTGTTCCTCTCTACTTCCCATTCTATTGAGTCTAGTTTTCCCTTTGTTTCTTTTCCATTTAGGAACATTATAGTTGATGATAATTCTCTCCTATTGGCTTCAATGGAACATTTTGGGCAAAATCCATCATCTTCTTCAAATCTAAATCTGATCAAAGGATTCTTAACAGGAATCCTATACAGTGGAATGAGTGAATGTGCAGGCAATAGTTCCAGTTATTTCCTTTGGGAAAATCCATTACTTTGGATCCTTGTTCTTCTCTATTTCCAATTCTATTGAATCTTGTCTTCCTCTTGTTTCCTCTTGAATTGGGAACTTTATTGTTGATGTTAATTCTCTCCTATTTCTTCAACAGGACTTTCCGTACAAGATGCATTATATTCTGTATATCTAAAGCTGAACAAAGGAATCTTAACAGGGATCGATACAGTGGAATGAGCGAATGTGCAGGTAACAGTTCAAGTTATTTCTTTTCGGAAAATCCATTCCTTTGGATACTTCTTCCTCTCTATTTCCCATTCTATTGAGTCTAGTTTTCCCTTTGTTTCCTTTTCATTTGGGAACATTATAGTTGATGATAATTCTCTCCTATTGGCTTCAATGGAACATTTTGGGCAAAATCCATCATCTTCTTTATATCTAAATCTGATCAAAGGATTCTTAACAGGAATCCTATACAGTGGAATGAGTGAATGTGCAGGCTATAGTTCCAGTTATTTCCTTTGGGCAAATCCATTCCTTTGGATACTTGTTCCTCTCTACTTCCATTCTATTGAGTCTAGTTTTCCCTTTGTTTCTTTTGCATTTAGGAACATTATAGTTGATGATAATTCTCTCCTATTGGCTTCAATGGAACATTTTGGGCAAAATCCATCATCTTCTTTAAATCTAAATCTGATCAAAGGATTCTTAACAGGAATCCTATACAGTGGAATGAGTGAATGTGCAGGCAATATTTCCAGTTATTTCCTTTGGGAAAATCCATTCCTTTGGATCCTTGTTCCTCTCTATTTCCAATTCTATTGAATCTTGTGTTCCTCTTCATTCCTCTTCAATTGGGAACTTTATTGTTGATGTTAATTCTCTCCTATTTGCTTCAACAGGACTTTCCGTACAAGATGCATTATTTTCTGTATGTCTAAAGCTGATCAAAGGATTCTTAACAGGGATTGATGCAGTGGAATGAGCGAATGTGCAGGTAACAGTTCCAGTTATTTCCTTTCGGAAAATCCATTCCTTTGGATAATAGTTCCTCTCTATTTTCCATTGTATTGAGTCTAGTGTTCCTCTTGTTTCCTTTTCATTTGGGAACATTATAGTTGATGATAATTCTCTCCTATTGGCTTCAATGGAACATTTTGGGCAAAATCCATCATCTTCTTTATATCTAAATCTGATCAAAGGATTCTTAACAGGAATCCTATACAGTGGAATGAGTGAATGTGCAGGCTATAGTTCCAGTTATTTCCTTTGGGCAAATCCATTCCTTTGGATACTTGTTCCTCTCTACTTCCATTCTATTGAGTCTAGTTTTCCCTTTGTTTCTTTTGCATTTAGGAACATTATAGTTGATGATAATTCTCTCCTATTGGCTTCAATGGAACATTTTGGGCAAAATCCATCATCTTCTTTAAATCTAAATCTGATCAAAGGATTCTTAACAGGAATCCTATACAGTGGAATGAGTGAATGTGCAGGCAATATTTCCAGTTATTTCCTTTGGGAAAATCCATTCCTTTGGATCCTTGTTCCTCTCTATTTCCAATTCTATTGAATCTTGTGTTCCTCTTCATTCCTCTTCAATTGGGAACTTTATTGTTGATGTTAATTCTCTCCTATTTGCTTCAACAGGACTTTCCGTACAAGATGCATTATTTTCTGTATGTCTAAAGCTGATCAAAGGATTCTTAACAGGGATTGATGCAGTGGAATGAGCGAATGTGCAGGTAACAGTTCCAGTTATTTCCTTTCGGAAAATCCATTCCTTTGAATACTTGTTCCTCTCTATTTCCCATTCTATTGAGTCTAGTTTTCCTTTGGTTCCTTTTCATTTGGGAACATTATAGTTGATGATAATTCTCTCCTATTGACTTCAATGGAACCTTTTGGGCAAAATCCATCATCTTCGTTATATCTAAAGCTGATTAAAGTATTCTTAACAGGGATCGATACAGTGGAATGAGTGAATGTGCAGACAATAGTTCCAGTTATTTCCTTTGGGAAAATCCATTCCTTTGGATACTTGTTCCTCTCTACTTCCCGTTCTATTGAGTCTAGTTTTCCCTTTGTTTCCTTTGCATTTAGGAACATTATACTTGAAAATAATTCTCACCTATTGGCTTCAATGGAACATTTTGGGCAAAATCAATCATCTTCTTTATATCTAAATCTGATCAAAGGATTCTTAACAGGAATCCTATACAGTGGAATGAGTGAATGTGCAGGCAATAGTTCCAGTTATTTCCTTTGGGAAAATCCATTCCTTTGGATACATGTTCCTCTCTACTTCCCATTCTATTGAGTCTAGTTTTCCCTTTGTTTCTTTTCCATTTAGGAACATTATAGTTGATGATAATTCTCTCCTATTGGCTTCAAAGGAACATTTTGGGCAAAATCCATCATCTTCTTTAAATCTAAATCTGACAAAGGATTCTTAACAGGAATCCTATACAGTGGAATGAGTGAATGTGCAGGCAATAGTTCCAGTTATTTCCTTTGGGAAAATCCATTACTTTGGATCCTTGTTCCTCTCTATTTCCAATTCTATTCAATCTTGTCTTCCTCTTGTTTCCTCTTGAATTGGGAACTTTATTGTTGATGTTAATTCTCTCCTTTTTCTTCAACAGGACTTTCCGTACAAGTTGCATTATTTTCTGTATATCTAAAGCTGAACAAAGGATTCTTAACAGGGATTGATACAGTGGAATGAGCGAATGTGCAGGTAACAGTTCCAGTTATTTCCTTTCGAAAATTCCATTCCTTTGAATACTTGTTCCTCTCTATTTCCCATTCTATTGAGTCTAGTTTTCCTTTGGTTCCTTTTCATTTGGGAACATTATAGTTGATAATTCTCTCCTATTGACTTCAATGGAACTTTTTGGGCAAAATCCATCATCTTCTTTATATCTAAAGCTGATCAAAGTATTCTTAAAAGGGATCGATACAGTGGAATGAGTGAATGTGCAGGCAATAATTCCAGTTATTTCCTTTGGGAAAATCCATTCCTTTGGATACTTGTTCCTCTCTACTTCCCATTCTATTGAGTCTAGTTTTCCCTTTGTTTCTTTTCCATTTAGGAACATTATAGTTGATGATAATTCTCTCCTATTGGCTTCAATGGAACATTTTGGGCAAAATCCATCATCTTCTTCAAATCTAAATCTGATCAAAGGATTCTTAACAGGAATCCTATACAGTGGAATGAGTGAATGTGCAGGTCACAGTTCCAGTTATTTCCTTTGGGAAAATCCATTACTTTGGATCCTTGTTCTTCTCTATTTCCAATTCTATTGAATCTTGTCTTCCTCTTGTTTCCTCTTGAATTGGGAACTTTATTGTTGATGTTAATTCTCTCCTATTTCTTCAACAGGACTTTCCGTACAAGATGCATTATATTCTGTATATCTAAAGCTGAACAAAGGATTCTTAACAGGGATCGATACAGTGGAATGAGCGAATGTGCAGGTAACAGTTCAAGTTATTTCCTTTCGGAAAATCCATTCCTTTGGATACTTCTTCCTCTCTATTTCCCATTCTATTGAGTCTAGTTTTCCCTTTGTTTCCTTTTCATTTGGGAACATTATAGTTGATGATAATTCTCTCCTATTGGCTTCAATGGAACATTTTGGGCAAAATCCATCATCTTCTTTATATCTAAATCTGATCAAAGGATTCTTAACAGGAATCCTATACAGTGGAATGAGTGAATGTGCAGGCTATAGTTCCAGTTATTTCCTTTGGGCAAATCCATTCCTTTGGATACTTGTTCCTCTCTACTTCCATTCTATTGAGTCTAGTTTTCCCTTTGTTTCTTTTGCATTTAGGAACATTATAGTTGATGATAATTCTCTCCTATTGGCTTCAATGGAACATTTTGGGCAAAATCCATCATCTACTTTAAATCTAAATCTGATCAAAGGATTCTTAACAGGAATCCTATACAGTGGAATGAGTGAATGTGCAGGCAATATTTCCAGTTATTTCCTTTGGGAAAATCCATTCCTTTGGATCCTTGTTCCTCTCTATTTCCAATTCTATTGAATCTTGTGTTCCTCTTCATTCCTCTTCAATTGGGAACTTTATTGTTGATGTTAATTCTCTCCTATTTGCTTCAACAGGACTTTCCGTACAAGATGCATTATTTTCTGTATGTCTAAAGCTGATCAAAGGATTCTTAACAGGGATTGATGCAGTGGAATGAGCGAATGTGCAGGTAACAGTTCCAGTTATTTCCTTTCGGAAAATCCATTCCTTTGGATAATAGTTCCTCTCTATTTTCCATTGTATTGAGTCTAGTGTTCCTCTTGTTTCCTTTTCATTTGGGAACATTATAGTTGATGATAATTCTCTCCTATTGGCTTCAATGGAACATTTTGGGCAAAATCCATCATCTTCTTTATATCTAAATCTGATCAAAGGATTCTTAACAGGAATCCTATACAGTGGAATGAGTGAATGTGCAGGCTATAGTTCCAGTTATTTCCTTTGGGCAAATCCATTCCTTTGGATACTTGTTCCTCTCTACTTCCATTCTATTGAGTCTAGTTTTCCCTTTGTTTCTTTTGCATTTAGGAACATTATAGTTGATGATAATTCTCTCCTATTGGCTTCAATGGAACATTTTGGGCAAAATCCATCATCTTCTTTAAATCTAAATCTGATCAAAGGATTCTTAACAGGAATCCTATACAGTGGAATGAGTGAATGTGCAGGCAATATTTCCAGTTATTTCCTTTGGGAAAATCCATTCCTTTGGATCCTTGTTCCTCTCTATTTCCAATTCTATTGAATCTTGTGTTCCTCTTCATTCCTCTTCAATTGGGAACTTTATTGTTGATGTTAATTCTCTCCTATTTGCTTCAACAGGACTTTCCGTACAAGATGCATTATTTTCTGTATGTCTAAAGCTGATCAAAGGATTCTTAACAGGGATTGATGCAGTGGAATGAGCGAATGTGCAGGTAACAGTTCCAGTTATTTCCTTTCGGAAAATCCATTCCTTTGAATACTTGTTCCTCTCTATTTCCCATTCTATTGAGTCTAGTTTTCCTTTGGTTCCTTTTCATTTGGGAACATTATAGTTGATGATAATTCTCTCCTATTGACTTCAATGGAACCTTTTGGGCAAAATCCATCATCTTCGTTATATCTAAAGCTGATCAAAGTATTCTTAACAGGGATCGATACAGTGGAATGAGTGAATGTGCAGACAATAGTTCCAGTTATTTCCTTTGGGAAAATCCATTCCTTTGGATACTTGTTCCTCTCTACTTCCCGTTCTATTGAGTCTAGTTTTCCCTTTGTTTCCTTTGCATTTAGGAACATTATAGTTGATGATAATTCTCTCCTATTGGCTTCAATGGAACATTTTGGGCAAAATCAATCATCTTCTTTATATCTAAATCTGATCAAAGGATTCTTAACAGGAATCCTATACAGTGGAATGAGTGAATGTGCAGGCAATAGTTCCAGTTATTTCCTTTGGGAAAATCCATTCCTTTGGATACATGTTCCTCTCTACTTCCCATTCTATTGAGTCTAGTTTTCCCTTTGTTTCTTTTCCATTTAGGAACATTATAGTTGATGATAATTCTCTCCTATTGGCTTCAAAGGAACATTTTGGGCAAAATCCATCATCTTCTTTAAATCTAAATCTGACAAAGGATTCTTAACAGGAATCCTATACAGTGGAATGAGTGAATGTGCAGGCAATAGTTCCAGTTATTTCCTTTGGGAAAATCCATTACTTTGGATCCTTGTTCCTCTCTATTTCCAATTCTATTCAATCTTGTCTTCCTCTTGTTTCCTCTTGAATTGGGAACTTTATTGTTGATGTTAATTCTCTCCTTTTTCTTCAACAGGACTTTCCGTACAAGTTGCATTATTTTCTGTATATCTAAAGCTGAACAAAGGATTCTTAACAGGGATTGATACAGTGGAATGAGCGAATGTGCAGGTAACAGTTCCAGTTATTTCCTTTCGAAAATTCCATTCCTTTGAATACTTGTTCCTCTCTATTTCCCATTCTATTGAGTCTAGTTTTCCTTTGGTTCCTTTTCATTTGGGAACATTATAGTTGATAATTCTCTCCTATTGACTTCAATGGAACTTTTTGGGCAAAATCCATCATCTTCTTTATATCTAAAGCTGATCAAAGTATTCTTAAAAGGGATCGATACAGTGGAATGAGTGAATGTGCAGGCAATAATTCCAGTTATTTCCTTTGGGAAAATCCATTCCTTTGGATACTTGTTCCTCTCTACTTCCCATTCTATTGAGTCTAGTTTTCCCTTTGTTTCTTTTCCATTTAGGAACATTATAGTTGATGATAATTCTCTCCTATTGGCTTCAATGGAACATTTTGGGCAAAATCCATCATCTTCTTCAAATCTAAATCTGATCAAAGGATTCTTAACAGGAATCCTATACAGTGGAATGAGTGAATGTGCAGGTCACAGTTCCAGTTATTTCCTTTGGGAAAATCCATTACTTTGGATCCTTGTTCTTCTCTATTTCCAATTCTATTGAATCTTGTCTTCCTCTTGTTTCCTCTTGAATTGGGAACTTTATTGTTGATGTTAATTCTCTCCTATTTCTTCAACAGGACTTTCCGTACAAGATGCATTATATTCTGTATATCTAAAGCTGAACAAAGGATTCTTAACAGGGATCGATACAGTGGAATGAGCGAATGTGCAGGTAACAGTTCAAGTTATTTCCTTTCGGAAAATCCATTCCTTTGGATACTTCTTCCTCTCTATTTCCCATTCTATTGAGTCTAGTTTTCCCTTTGTTTCCTTTTCATTTGGGAACATTATAGTTGATGATAATTCTCTCCTATTGGCTTCAATGGAACATTTTGGGCAAAATCCATCATCTTCTTTATATCTAAATCTGATCAAAGGATTCTTAACAGGAATCCTATACAGTGGAATGAGTGAATGTGCAGGCTATAGTTCCAGTTATTTCCTTTGGGCAAATCCATTCCTTTGGATACTTGTTCCTCTCTACTTCCATTCTATTGAGTCTAGTTTTCCCTTTGTTTCTTTTGCATTTAGGAACATTATAGTTGATGATAATTCTCTCCTATTGGCTTCAATGGAACATTTTGGGCAAAATCCATCATCTTCTTTAAATCTAAATCTGATCAAAGGATTCTTAACAGGAATCCTATACAGTGGAATGAGTGAATGTGCAGGCAATATTTCCAGTTATTTCCTTTGGGAAAATCCATTCCTTTGGATACTTGTTCCTCTCTATTTCCAATTCTATTGAGTCTTGTATTCCTTCTGTTTCCTCTTCAATTGGGAACTTTATAGTTGATGTTAATTCTCTCCTATTTGCTTCAACAGGACCTTCCGTACAAGAGGCATTATATTCTGTATATCTAAAGCTGATCAAAGGATTCTTAACAGGGATCGATACAGTGGAATGAGTGAATGTGCAGGTAACAGTTCCAGTTATTTCCTTTCGGAAAATCCATTCCTTTGAATACTTGTTCCTCTCTATTTCCCATTCTATTGAGTCTAGTTTTCCTTTGGTTCCTTTTCATTTGGGAACATTATAGTTGATGATAATTCTCTCCTATTGACTTCAATGGAACCTTTTGGGCAAAATCCATCATCTTCCTTATATCTAAAGCTGATCAAAGTATTCTTAACAGGGATCGATACAGTGGAATGAGTGAATGTGCAGGCAATAGTTCCAGTTATTTCCTTTGGGAAAATCCATTCCTTTGGATACTTGTTCCTCTCTACTTCCCATTCTATTGAGTCTAGTTTTCCCTTTGTTTCCTTTGCATTTAGGAACATTATACTTGAAGATAATTCTCACCTATTGGCTTCAATGGAACATTTTGGGCAAAATCAATCATCTTCATTATATCTAAATCTGATCAAAGGATTCTTAACAGGAATACTATACAGTGGAATGAGTGAATGTGCAGGCAATAGTTCCAGTTATTTCCTTTGGGAAAATCCATTACTTTGGATACTTGTTCCTCTCTATTTCCCATTCTATTGAGTCTAGTTTTCCCTTTGTTTCCTTTTCATTTGGGAACATTATAGTTGATGATAATTCTCTCCTATTGGCTTCAATGGAACATATTGGGCAAAATCCATCATCTTCTTTATATCTAAATCTGATCAAAGGATTCTTAAAGGAATCGATACAGTGGAATGAGTGACTCTGCGGGCAATAGTTCCAGTTATTTCCTTTGGGAAAATCCATTCCTTTGGATACTAGTTCCTCTCTATTTCCCATTCTATTGAATCTTGTGTTCCTCTTCTTTCCTCTACAATTGGGAACTTTATTGTTGATGTTAATTCTCTCCTATTTGCTTCAACAGGACTTTCCGTACAAGATGCATTATTTTCTGTATATCTAAAGCTGATCAAAGGATTCTTAACAGGGATTGATACAGTGGAATGAGTGAATGTGCAGGCAATAGTTCCAGTTATTTCCTTTGGGAAAATCCATTACTTTGGATACTTGTTCCTCTCTATTTCCCATTCTATTGAGTCTGGTTTTCCCATTGTTTCCTTTTCATTTGGGAACATTATAGTTGATGATAATTCTCTCCTATTGACTTCAATGGAACTTTTTGGGCAAAATCCATCATCTTCTTTATATCTAAAGCTGATCAAAGTATTCTTAAAAGGGATCGATACAGTGGAATGAGTGAATGTGCAGGCAATAGTTCCAGTTATTTCCTTTGGGAAAATCCATTCCTTTGGATACTTGTTCCTCTCTACTTCCCATTCTATTGAGTCTAGTTTTCCCTTTGTTTCTTTTCCATTTAGGAACATTATAGTTGATGATAATTCTCTCCTATTGGCTTCAATGGAACATTTTGGGCAAAATCCATCATCTTCTTTAAATCTAAATCTGATCAAAGGATTCTTAACAGGAATCCTATACAGTGGAATGAGTGAATGTGCAGGCAATAGTTCCAGTTATTTCCTTTGGGAAAATCCAATACTTTGGATCCTTGTTCCTCTCTATTTCCAATTCTATTGAATCTTGTCTTCCTCTTGTTTCCTCTTGAATTGGGAACTTTATTGTTGATGTTAATTCTCTCCTATTTCTTCAACAGGACTTTCCATACAAGATGCATTATATTCTGTATATCTAAAGCTTAACAAAGGATTCTTAACAGGGATCAATACAGTGGAATGAGCGAATGTGCAGGTAACAGTTCAAGTTATTTCCTTTCGGAAAATCCATTCCTTTGGATACTTCTTCCTCTCTATTTCCCATTCTATTGAGTCTAGTTTTCCCTTTGTTTCTTTTGCATTTAGGAACAATATAGTTGATGATAATTCTCTCCTATTGGCTTCAATGGAACATTTTAAGCAAAATCCATCATCTTCTTTAAATCTAAATCTGATCAAAGGATTCTTAACAGGAATCGATACAGTGGAATGAGTGACTCTGCGGGCAATAGTTCCAGTTACTTCCTTTGGGAAAATCCATTCCTTTGATACTAGTTCCTCTCTATTTCCCATTCTATTGAGTCTACTTTTCCCTTTGTTTCCTTTCCATTTAGGTACATTATACTTAAAGATAATTCTCTCCTATTGGCTTCAATGGAACATATTGGGCAAAATCCATCATCTTCTTTATATCTAAATCGGATCAAAGGATTCTTAACAGGAATCCTATACAGTGGAATGAGTGAATGTGCAGGCAATAGTTCCAGTTATTTCCTTTGGGAAAATCCATTCCTTTGGATACTAGTTCCTCTCTGTTTCCCATTCTATTGAGTCTAGTTTTCTCTTTGTTTCCTTTGTATTAAGGAACATTATACTTGAAGATAATTCAATCCTATTGGCTTCAATGGACCTTTTTGGGCAAAATCCATCATCTTCCTTATATCTAAAGCTGATCAAAGGATTCTTAACAGGGATCGATACAGTGGAATGAGTGAATGTGCGGGCAATACTTCCAGTTATTTCCTTTGGGAACATCCATTCCTTTGGATCCTTGTTCCTCTCTATTTCCAATTCTATTGAATCTTGTGTTCCTCTTCATTCCTCTTCAATTGGGAACTTTATTGTTGATGTTAATTCTCTCCTATTTGCTTCAACAGGACTTTCCGTACAAGTTGCATTATTTTCTGTATATCTAAAGCTGAACAAAGGATTCTTAACAGGGATTGATACAGTGGAATGAGCGAATGTGCAGGTAACAGTTCCAGTTATTTCCTTTCGAAAATTCCATTCCTTTGAATACTTGTTCCTCTCTATTTCCCATTCTATTGAGTCTAGTTTTCCTTTGGTTCCTTTTCATTTGGGAACATTATAGTTGATAATTCTCTCCTATTGACTTCAATGGAACTTTTTGGGCAAAATCCATCATCTTCTTTATATCTAAAGCTGATCAAAGTATTCTTAAAAGGGATCGATACAGTGGAATGAGTGAATGTGCAGGCAATAGTTCCAGTTATTTCCTTTGGGAAAATCCATTCCTTTGGATACTTGTTCCTCTCTACTTCCCATTCTATTGAGTCTAGTTTTCCCTTTGTTTCTTTTCCATTTAGGAACATTATAGTTGATGATAATTCTCTCCTATTGGCTTTAATGGAACATTTTGGGCAAAATCCATCATCTTCTTCAAATCTAAATCTGATCAAAGGATTCTTAACAGGAATCCTATACAGTGGAATGAGTGAATGTGCAGGTCACAGTTCCAGTTATTTCCTTTGGGAAAATCCATTACTTTGGATCCTTGTTCTTCTCTATTTCCAATTCTATTGAATCTTGTCTTCCTCTTGTTTCCTCTTGAATTGGGAACTTTATTGTTGATGTTAATTCTCTCCTATTTCTTCAACAGGACTTTCCGTACAAGATGCATTATATTCTGTATATCTAAAGCTGAACAAAGGATTCTTAACAGGGATCGATACAGTGGAATGAGCGAATGTGCAGGTAACAGTTCAAGTTATTTCCTTTCGGAAAATCCATTCCTTTGGATACTTCTTCCTCTCTATTTCCCATTCTATTGAGTCTAGTTTTCCCTTTGTTTCTTTTGCATTTAGGAACAATATAGTTGATGATAATTCTCTCCTATTGGCTTCAATGGAACATTTTAAGCAAAATCCATCATCTTCTTTAAATCTAAATCTGATCAAAGGATTCTTAACAGGAATCGATACAGTGGAATGAGTGACTCTGCGGGCAATAGTTCCAGTTACTTCCTTTGGGAAAATCCATTCCTTTGATACTAGTTCCTCTCTATTTCCCATTCTATTGAGTCTACTTTTCCCTTTGTTTCCTTTCCATTTAGGTACATTATACTTAAAGATAATTCTCTCCTATTGGCTTCAATGGAACATATTGGGCAAAATCCATCATCTTCTTTATATCTAAATCGGATCAAAGGATTCTTAACAGGAATCCTATACAGTGGAATGAGTGAATGTGCAGGCAATAGTTCCAGTTATTTCCTTTGGGAAAATCCATTCCTTTGGATACTAGTTCCTCTCTATTTCCAATTCTATTGAGTCTTGTATTCCTTCTGTTTCCTCTTCAATTGGGAACTTTATAGTTGATGTTAATTCTCTCCTATTTGCTTCAACAGGACCTTCCGTACAAGAGGCATTATATTCTGTATATCTAAAGCTGATCAAAGGATTCTTAACAGGGATCGATACAGTGGAATGAGTGAATGTGCAGGTAACAGTTCCAGTTATTTCCTTTCGGAAAATCCATTCCTTTGAATACTTGTTCCTCTCTATTTCCCATTCTATTGAGTCTAGTTTTCCTTTGGTTCCTTTTCATTTGGGAACATTATATTTGATGATAATTCTCTCCTATTGACTTCAATGGAACCTTTTGGGCAAAATCCATCATCTTCCTTATATCTAAAGCTGATCAAAGTATTCTTAACAGGGATCGATACAGTGGAATGAGTGAATGTGCAGGCAATAGTTCCAGTTATTTCCTTTGGGAAAATCCATTCCTTTGGATACTTGTTCCTCTCTACTTCCCATTCTATTGAGTCTAGTTTTCCCTTTGTTTCCTTTGCATTTAGGAACATTATACTTGAAGATAATTCTCACCTATTGGCTTCAATGGAACATTTTGGGCAAAATCAATCATCTTCATTATATCTAAATCTGATCAAAGGATTCTTAACAGGAATACTATACAGTGGAATGAGTGAATGTGCAGGCAATAGTTCCAGTTATTTCCTTTGGGAAAATCCATTACTTTGGATACTTGTTCCTCTCTATTTCCCATTCTATTGAGTCTAGTTTTCCCTTTGTTTCCTTTTCATTTGGGAACATTATAGTTGATGATAATTCTCTCCTATTGGCTTCAATGGAACATATTGGGCAAAATCCATCATCTTCTTTATATCTAAATCTGATCAAAGGATTCTTAAAGGAATCGATACAGTGGAATGAGTGACTCTGCGGGCAATAGTTCCAGTTATTTCCTTTGGGAAAATCCATTCCTTTGGATACTAGTTCCTCTCTATTTCCCATTCTATTGAATCTTGTGTTCCTCTTCTTTCCTCTACAATTGGGAACTTTATTGTTGATGTTAATTCTCTCCTATTTGCTTCAACAGGACTTTCCGTACAAGATGCATTATTTTCTGTATATCTAAAGCTGATCAAAGGATTCTTAACAGGGATTGATACAGTGGAATGAGTGAATGTGCAGGCAATAGTTCCAGTTATTTCCTTTGGGAAAATCCATTACTTTGGATACTTGTTCCTCTCTATTTCCCATTCTATTGAGTCTGGTTTTCCCATTGTTTCCTTTTCATTTGGGAACATTATAGTTGATGATAATTCTCTCCTATTGACTTCAATGGAACTTTTTGGGCAAAATCCATCATCTTCTTTATATCTAAAGCTGATCAAAGTATTCTTAAAAGGGATCGATACAGTGGAATGAGTGAATGTGCAGGCAATAGTTCCAGTTATTTCCTTTGGGAAAATCCATTCCTTTGGATACTTGTTCCTCTCTACTTCCCATTCTATTGAGTCTAGTTTTCCCTTTGTTTCTTTTCCATTTAGGAACATTATAGTTGATGATAATTCTCTCCTATTGGCTTCAATGGAACATTTTGGGCAAAATCCATCATCTTCTTTAAATCTAAATCTGATCAAAGGATTCTTAACAGGAATCCTATACAGTGGAATGAGTGAATGTGCAGGCAATAGTTCCAGTTATTTCCTTTGGGAAAATCCAATACTTTGGATCCTTGTTCCTCTCTATTTCCAATTCTATTGAATCTTGTCTTCCTCTTGTTTCCTCTTGAATTGGGAACTTTATTGTTGATGTTAATTCTCTCCTATTTCTTCAACAGGACTTTCCGTACAAGATGCATTATATTCTGTATATCTAAAGCTTAACAAAGGATTCTTAACAGGGATCAATACAGTGGAATGAGCGAATGTGCAGGTAACAGTTCAAGTTATTTCCTTTCGGAAAATCCATTCCTTTGGATACTTCTTCCTCTCTATTTCCCATTCTATTGAGTCTAGTTTTCCCTTTGTTTCTTTTGCATTTAGGAACAATATAGTTGATGATAATTCTCTCCTATTGGCTTCAATGGAACATTTTAAGCAAAATCCATCATCTTCTTTAAATCTAAATCTGATCAAAGGATTCTTAACAGGAATCGATACAGTGGAATGAGTGACTCTGCGGGCAATAGTTCCAGTTACTTCCTTTGGGAAAATCCATTCCTTTGATACTAGTTCCTCTCTATTTCCCATTCTATTGAGTCTACTTTTCCCTTTGTTTCCTTTCCATTTAGGTACATTATACTTAAAGATAATTCTCTCCTATTGGCTTCAATGGAACATATTGGGCAAAATCCATCATCTTCTTTATATCTAAATCGGATCAAAGGATTCTTAACAGGAATCCTATACAGTGGAATGAGTGAATGTGCAGGCAATAGTTCCAGTTATTTCCTTTGGGAAAATCCATTCCTTTGGATACTAGTTCCTCTCTGTTTCCCATTCTATTGAGTCTAGTTTTCTCTTTGTTTCCTTTGTATTAAGGAACATTATACTTGAAGATAATTCAATCCTATTGGCTTCAATGGACCTTTTTGGGCAAAATCCATCATCTTCCTTATATCTAAAGCTGATCAAAGGATTCTTAACAGGGATCGATACAGTGGAATGAGTGAATGTGCGGGCAATACTTCCAGTTATTTCCTTTGGGAACATCCATTCCTTTGGATCCTTGTTCCTCTCTATTTCCAATTCTATTGAATCTTGTGTTCCTCTTCATTCCTCTTCAATTGGGAACTTTATTGTTGATGTTAATTCTCTCCTATTTGCTTCAACAGGACTTTCCGTACAAGATGCATTATTTTCTGTATGTCTAAAGCTGATCAAAGGATTCTTAACAGGGATTGATGCAGTGGAATGAGCGAATGTGCAGGTAACAGTTCCAGTTATTTCCTTTCGGAAAATCCATTCCTTTGAATACTTGTTCCTCTCTATTTCCCATTATATTGAGTCTACTTTTCCCTTTGTTTCCTTTGAATTTAGGAACATTATACTTGAAGATAATTCTCTCCTATTAGCTTCAATGGAACATTTTGGGCAAAATCCATCATCTTCTTTATATCTAAATCTGATCAAAGGATTCTTAACAGGAATCCTATACAGTGGAATGAGTGAATGTGCAGGCAATAGTTCCAGTTATTTCCTTTGGGAAAATCCATTCCTTTGGATACTTGTTCCTCTCTATTTTCCATTCTATTGAGTCTAGTTTTCCCTTTGTTTCCTTTTCATTTGGGAACATTGTAGTTGATGATAATTATCTCCTATTGGCTTCAATGGAACTTTTTGGGCAAAATCCATCATCTTCCTTATATCTAAAGCTGATCAAAGGATTCTTAACAGGGATCGATATAGTGGAATGAGCGAATGTGCAGGCAACAGTTCCACTTATTTCCTTTGGGAAAATCCATTCCTTGGGATACTAGTTCCTCTCTATTTCCCATTCTATTGAGTCTACTTTTCCCTTTGTTTCCTTTGCATTTAGGAACATTATACTTGAAGAAAATTCTGTCCTATTGGCATCAATGGAACATTTTGGGCACAATTCATCATCTTCTTTATATCTAAATCTGATCAAAGGATTCTTAACAGGAATCCTAAACAATGGAATGAGTGAATGTGCAGGCAATAGTTCCAGTTATTTCCTTTGGAAAAATCCATTCCTTTGGAGGCTTGTTCCTCTCTATTTCCCATTCTATTGAGTCTAGTGTTCCTCTTGTTTCCACTTCAATTGGGTAATTTCTAGTTGATGATTATTCTCTCCTATTGACTTCAATGGAACTTTTTGGGCAAAATCCATCATCTTCCTGATATCTAAAGCTGATCAAAGGATTCTTAACAGGAATCCTATACAGTGGAATGAGTGAATGTGCAGGCAATAGTTCCAGTTATTTCCTTTGGGAAAATCCATTCCTTTGGATACTAGTTCCTCTCTATTTCCCATTCTATTGAGTCTAGTGTTCCTCTTGTTTCCACTTCAATTGGGTAATTTCTAGTTGATGATAATTCTCTCCTATTGACTTCAATGGAACTTTTTGGGCAAAATCCATCATCTTCCTTATATCTAAAGCTGATCAAAGGATTCTTAACAGGGATCGATACAGGGGAATGAGCGAATGTGCAGGCAACAGTTCCACTTATTTCCTTTGGGAAAATCCATTCCTTTGGATACTAGTTCCTCTCTATTTCCCATTATATTGAGTCTACTTTTCCCTTTGTTTCCTTTGAATTTAGGAACATTATACTTGAAGATAATTCTCTCCTATTAGCTTCAATGGAACATTTTGGGCAAAATCCATCATCTTCTTTATATCTAAATCTGATCAAAGGATTCTTAACAGGAATCCTATACAGTGGAATGAGTGAATGTGCAGGCAATAGTTCCAGTTATTTCCTTTGGGAAAATCCATTCCTTTGGATACTTGTTCCTCTCTATTTTCCATTCTATTGAGAATAGTTTTCCCTTTGTTTCCTTTTCATTTGGGAACATTGTAGTTGATGATAATTATCTCCTATTGGCTTCAATGGAACTTTTTGGGCAAAATCCATCATCTTCCTTATATCTAAAGCTGATCAAAGGATTCTTAACAGGGATCGATATAGTGGAATGAGCGAATGTGCAGGCAACAGTTCCACTTATTTCCTTTGGGAAAATCCATTCCTTGGGATACTAGTTCCTCTCTATTTCCCATTCTATTGAGTCTACTTTTCCCTTTGTTTCCTTTGCATTTAGGAACATTATACTTGAAGAAAATTCTGTCCTATTGGCATCAATGGAACATTTTGGGCACAATTCATTATCTTCTTTATATCTAAATCTGATCAAAGGATTCTTAACAGGAATCCTAAACAATGGAATGAGTGAATGTGCAGGCAATAGTTCCAGTTATTTCCTTTGGAAAAATCCATTCCTTTGGAGGCTTGTTCCTCTCTATTTCCCATTCTATTGAGTCTAGTGTTCCTCTTGTTTCCACTTCAATTGGGTAATTTCTAGTTGATGATTATTCTCTCCTATTGACTTCAATGGAACTTTTTGGGCAAAATCCATCATCTTCCTGATATCTAAAGCTGATCAAAGGATTCTTAACAGGAATCCTATACAGTGGAATGAGTGAATGTGCAGGCAATAGTTCCAGTTATTTCCTTTGGGAAAATCCATTCCTTTGGATACTTGTCCCTCTCTATTTTCCATTCTATTGAGTCTAGTTTTCCCTTTGTTTCCTTTTCATTTGGGAACATTGTAGTTGATGATAATTCTCTCCTATTGGCTTCAATGGAACTTTTTGGGCAAAATCCATCATCTTCCTTATATCTAAAGCTGATCAAAGGATTCTTAACAGGGATCGATATAGTGGAATGAGCGAATGTGCAGGCAACAGTTCCACTTATTTCCTTTGGGAAAATCCATTCCTTTGGATACTTGTTCCTCTCTATTTCCAATTCTATTGAGTCTTGTGTTCCTCTTGTTTCCTGTTCAATTGGGAACTTTATAGTTGATGTTAATTCTCTCCTATTTGCTTCAACAGGACTTTCCGTACAAGATGCATTATGTTTTGTATATCCAAAGCTGATCAAAGGATTCTTAAAAGGAATCCGCTACAGTGGAATGAGACAATGTGCAGGCCTCAGTTCTAGTTATTTCCTTTGGGAACGTCCTTTCCTTTGGATACTTGTTCCTCTCTATTTCCAATTCTATTGAATCTTGTGTTCCCCTTGTTTCCTCTTCATTTGGGAACTTTATTGTTGATTTTAATTCTCTCCTATTTGCTTCAACAGGACTTTCCGTACAAGATGCATTATGTTCTGTATATCTAAAGCTGATCAAAGGATTCTTAAAAGGGATCGATACAGTGGAATGAGCGAATGTGCAGGCAACAGTTCCAGTTATTTGCTTTCGGAAAATCATTCCTTTGGATACTTGTTCCTTCTCTTTATTTCCCATTCTATTGAGTCTAGTTTTCCCTTTGTTTCCTTTTCATTTGGGAACATTGTAGCTGATGATAATTCTCTCCTATTGGCTTCAATGGAACTTTTTGGGCAAAATCCATCATCTTCCTTATATCTAAAGCTGATCAAAGGATTCTTAACAGGGATCGATACAGTGGAATGAGCGAATGTGCAGGCAACAGTTCCACTTATTTCCTTTGGGAAAATCCATTCCTTTGGATACTAGTTCCTCTCTATTTCCCATTCTATTGAGTCTACTTTTCCCTTTGTTTCCTTTGCATTTAGGAACATTATAGTTGAAGAAAATTCTGTCCTATTGGCTTCTATGGAACATTTTGGGCACAATTCATCATCTTCTTTATATCTAAATCTGATCAAAGGATTCTTAACAGGAATCCTAAACAATTGAATGAGTGCATGTGCAGGCAATAGTTACAGTTATTTCCTTTGGGAAAATCCATTCTTTTGGATACTAGTTCCTCTCTATTTCCCATTCTATTGAGTCTAGTGTTCCTCTTGTTTCCACTTCAATTGGGTAATTTCTAGTTGATGATAATTCTCTCCTATTGACTTCAATGGAACTTTTTGGGCAAAATCCATCATCTTCCTTATATCTAAAGCTGATCAAAGGATTCTTAACAGGGATCGATACAGGGGAATGAGCGAATGTGCAGGCAACAGTTCCACTTATTTCCTTTGGGAAAATCCATTCCTTTGGATACTAGTTCCTCTCTATTTCCCATTATATTGAGTCTACTTTTCCCTTTGTTTCCTTTGAATTTAGGAACATTATACTTGAAGATAATTCTCTCCTATTAGCTTCAATGGAACATTTTGGGCAAAATCCATCATCTTCTTTATATCTAAATCTGATCAAAGGATTCTTAACAGGAATCCTATACAGTGGAATGAGTGAATGTGCAGGCAATAGTTCCAGTTATTTCCTTTGGGAAAATCCATTCCTTTGGATACTTGTTCCTCTCTATTTTCCATTCTATTGAGAATAGTTTTCCCTTTGTTTCCTTTTCATTTGGGAACATTGTAGTTGATGATAATTATCTCCTATTGGCTTCAATGGAACTTTTTGGGCAAAATCCATCATCTTCCTTATATCTAAAGCTGATCAAAGGATTCTTAACAGGGATCGATA
The DNA here is from genome assembly GCF_048593235.1 of Sminthopsis crassicaudata. NCBI lineage: Eukaryota > Metazoa > Chordata > Mammalia > Dasyuromorphia > Dasyuridae > Sminthopsis > Sminthopsis crassicaudata. Next base: position 454,956,533 of record NC_133617.1, read on the forward strand.
TAGTGGAATGAGCGAATGTGCAGGCAACAGTTCCACTTATTTCCTTTGGGAAAATCCATTCCTTGGGATACTAGTTCCTCTCTATTTCCCATTCTATTGAGTCTACTTTTCCCTTTGTTTCCTTTGCATTTAGGAACATTATACTTGAAGAAAAGTCTGTCCTATTGGCATCAATGGAACATTTTGGGCACAATTCATCATCTTCTTTATATCTAAATCTGATCAAAGGATTCTTAACAGGAATCCTAAACAATGGAATGAGTGAATGTGCAGGCAATAGTTCCAGTTATTTCCTTTGGAAAAATCCATTCCTTTGGAGGCTTGTTCCTCTCTATTTCCCATTCTATTGAGTCTAGTGTTCCTCTTGTTTCCACTTCAATTGGGTAATTTCTAGTTGATGATTATTCTCTCCTATTGACTTCAATGGAACTTTTTGGGCAAAATCCATCATCTTCCTTATATCTAAAGCTGATCAAAGGATTCTTAACAGGTATCGATATAGTGGAATGAGCGAATGTGCAGGCAACAGTTCCATTTATTTCCTTTGGGAAAATCCATTCCTTTGGATACTAGTTCCTCTCTATTTCCAATTCTATTGAGTCTTGTGTTCCTCTTGTTTCCTGTTCAATTGGGAACTTTATAGTTGATGTTAATTCTCTCCTATTTGCTTCAACAGGACTTTCCGTACAAGATGCATTATGTTTTGTATATCCAAAGCTGATCAAAGGATTCTTAAAAGGAATCCGCTACAGTGGAATGAGACAATGTGCAGGCCTTAGTTCTAGTTATTTCCTTTGGGAACATCCTTTCCTTTGGATACTTGTTCCTCTCTATTTCCAATTCTATTGAATCTTGTGTTCCCCTTGTTTCCTCTTCATTTGGGAACTTTATTGTTGATTTTAATTCTCTCCTATTTGCTTCAACAGGACTTTCCGTACAAGATGCATTATGTTCTGTATATCTAAAGCTGATCAAAGGATTCTTAACAGGGATCGATACAGTGGAATGAGCGAATGTGCAGGCAACATTTCCACTTATTTCCTTTGGGAAAATCCATTCCTTTGGATACTAGTTCCTCTCTATTTCCCATTCTATTGAGTCTACTTTTCCCTTTGTTTCCTTTGCATTTAGGAACATTATACTTGAAGAAAATTCTGTCCTATTGGCATCTATGGAACATTTTGGGCACAATTCATCATCTTCTTTATATCTAAATCTGATCAAAGGATTCTTAACAGGAATCCTAAACAATGGAATGAGTGCATGTGCAGGCAATAGTTCCAGTTATTTCCTTTGGGAAAATCCATTCCTTTGGATGCTTGTTCCTCTCTATTTCCCATTCTATTGAGTCTAGTGTTCCTCTTGTTTCCACTTCAATTGGGTAATTTCTAGTTGATGATAATTCTCTCCTATTGACTTCAAAGGAACTTTTTGGGCAAAATCCATCATCTTCCTTATATCTAAAGCTGATCAAAGGATTCTTAACAGGGATCGATATAGTGGAATGAGCGAATGGGCAGGCAACAGTTCCACTTATTTCCTTTGGGAAAATCCATTCCTTTGGATACTAGTTCCTCTCTATTTCCCATTATATTGAGTCTACTTTTCCCTTTGTTTCCTTTGAATTTAGGAACATACTTGAAGATAATTCTCTCCTATTGGCTTCAATGGAACATTTTGGGCAAAATCCATCATCTTCTTTATATCTAAATCTGATCAAAGGATTCTTAACAGGAATCCTATACAGTGGAATGAGTGAATGTGCAGGCAATAGTTCCAGTTATTTCCTTTGGGAAAATCCATTCCTTTGGATACTTGTTCCTCTCTATTTTCCATTCTATTGAGTCTAGTTTTCCCTTTGTTTCCTTTTCATTTGGGAACATTGTAGTTGATGATAATTATCTCCTATTGGCTTCAATGGAACTTTTTGGGCAAAATCCATCATCTTCCTTATATCTAAAGCTGATCAAAGGATTCTTAACAGGGATCGATATAGTGGAATTAGCGAATGTGCAGGCAACAGTTCCACTTATTTCCTTTGGGAAAATCCATTCTTTGGAAACTAATACCTCTCTATTTCAAATTCTATTGAGTCTAGTGTTCCTCTTGTTTCCACTTCATTTAGGAACTTTATTGTTGATTTTAATTCTCTCCTATTTGCTTCAACAGGACTTTCCGTACAAGATGCATTATGTTCTGTATATCTAAAGCTGATCAAAGGATTCTTAACAGGGATCGATACAGTGGAATGAGCGAATGTGCAGGCAACAGTTCCACTTATTTCCTTTGGGAAAATCCATTCCTTTGGATAATAGTTCCTCTCTATTTCCCATTGTATTGAGTCTAGTGTTCCTCTTGTTTCCACTTCAATTGTGTAATTTCTAGTTGATGATAATTCTCTCCTATAGACTTCAATGGAACTTTTTGGGCAAAATCCATCATCTTCCTTATATCTAAAGCTGATCAAAGGATTCTTAACAGGGATCGATATAGTGGAATGAGCGAATGTGCAGGCAACAGTTCCAGTTATTTCCTTTGGGAAAATCCATTCCTTTGGATACTTCTTCCTCTCTACTTCCCATTCTATTGAGTCTAGTTTTCCCTTTGTTTCCTTTTCATTTGGGAACATTGTAGTTGATGATAATTCTCTCCTATTGGCTTCAATGGAACTTTTTGGGCAAAATCCATCATCTTCCTTATATCTAAAGCTGATCAAAGGATTCTTAACAGGGATCGATATAGTGGAATGAGCGAATGGGCAGGCAACAGTTCCACTTATTTCCTTTGGGAAAATCCATTCCTTTGGATACTAGTTCCTCTCTATTTCCCATTCTATTGAGTCTAGTGTTCCTCTTGTTTCCACTTCAATTGGGTAATTTCTAGTTGATGATAATTCTCTCCTATTGACTTCAATGGAACTTTTTGGGCAAAATCCATCATCTTCCTTATATCTAAAGCTGATCAAAGGATTCTTAACAGGGATCCTATACAGTGGAATGAGTGAATGTGCAGGCAATAGTTCCAGTTATTTCCTTTGGGAAAATCCATTCCTTTGGATACTTGTTCCTCTCTATTTTCCATTCTATTGAGTCTAGTTTTCCCTTTGTTTCCTTTTCATTTGGGAACATTGTAGTTGATGATAATTATCTCCTATTGGCTTCAATGGAACTTTTTGGGCAAAATCCATCATCTTCCTTATATCTAAAGCTGATCAAAGGATTCTTAACAGGGATCGATATAGTGGAATGAGCGAATGTGCAGGCAACAGTTCCACTTATTTCCTTTGGGAAAATCCATTCCTTGGGATACTAGTTCCTCTCTATTTCCCATTCTATTGAGTCTACTTTTCCCTTTGTTTCCTTTGCATTTAGGAACATTATACTTGAAGAAAAGTCTGTCCTATTGGCATCAATGGAACATTTTGGGCACAATTCATCATCTTCTTTATATCTAAATCTGATCAAAGGATTCTTAACAGGAATCCTAAACAATGGAATGAGTGAATGTGCAGGCAATAGTTCCAGTTATTTCCTTTGGAAAAATCCATTCCTTTGGAGGCTTGTTCCTCTCTATTTCCCATTCTATTGAGTCTAGTGTTCCTCTTGTTTCCACTTCAATTGGGTAATTTCTAGTTGATGATTATTCTCTCCTATTGACTTCAATGGAACTTTTTGGGCAAAATCCATCATCTTCCTTATATCTAAAGCTGATCAAAGGATTCTTAACAGGTATCGATATAGTGGAATGAGCGAATGTGCAGGCAACAGTTCCATTTATTTCCTTTGGGAAAATCCATTCCTTTGGATACTAGTTCCTCTCTATTTCCAATTCTATTGAGTCTTGTGTTCCTCTTGTTTCCTGTTCAATTGGGAACTTTATAGTTGATGTTAATTCTCTCCTATTTGCTTCAACAGGACTTTCCGTACAAGATGCATTATGTTTTGTATATCCAAAGCTGATCAAAGGATTCTTAAAAGGAATCCGCTACAGTGGAATGAGACAATGTGCAGGCCTTAGTTCTAGTTATTTCCTTTGGGAACATCCTTTCCTTTGGATACTTGTTCCTCTCTATTTCCAATTCTATTGAATCTTGTGTTCCCCTTGTTTCCTCTTCATTTGGGAACTTTATTGTTGATTTTAATTCTCTCCTATTTGCTTCAACAGGACTTTCCGTACAAGATGCATTATGTTCTGTATATCTAAAGCTGATCAAAGGATTCTTAACAGGGATCGATACAGTGGAATGAGCGAATGTGCAGGCAACATTTCCACTTATTTCCTTTGGGAAAATCCATTCCTTTGGATACTAGTTCCTCTCTATTTCCCATTCTATTGAGTCTACTTTTCCCTTTGTTTCCTTTGCATTTAGGAACATTATACTTGAAGAAAATTCTGTCCTATTGGCATCTATGGAACATTTTGGGCACAATTCATCATCTTCTTTATATCTAAATCTGATCAAAGGATTCTTAACAGGAATCCTAAACAATGGAATGAGTGCATGTGCAGGCAATAGTTCCAGTTATTTCCTTTGGGAAAATCCATTCCTTTGGATGCTTGTTCCTCTCTATTTCCCATTCTATTGAGTCTAGTGTTCCTCTTGTTTCCACTTCAATTGGGTAATTTCTAGTTGATGATAATTCTCTCCTATTGACTTCAAAGGAACTTTTTGGGCAAAATCCATCATCTTCCTTATATCTAAAGCTGATCAAAGGATTCTTAACAGGGATCGATATAGTGGAATGAGCGAATGGGCAGGCAACAGTTCCACTTATTTCCTTTGGGAAAATCCATTCCTTTGGATACTAGTTCCTCTCTATTTCCCATTATATTGAGTCTACTTTTCCCTTTGTTTCCTTTGAATTTAGGAACATACTTGAAGATAATTCTCTCCTATTGGCTTCAATGGAACTTTTTGGGCAAAATCCATCATCTTCCTTATATCTAAAGCTGATCAAAGGATTCTTAACAGGGATCGATATAGTGGAATGAGCGAATGTGCAGGCAACAGTTCCACTTATTTCCTTTGGGAAAATCCATTCTTTGGAAACTAATACCTCTCTATTTCAAATTCTATTGAGTCTAGTGTTCCTCTTGTTTCCACTTCATTTAGGAACTTTATTGTTGATTTTAATTCTCTCCTATTTGCTTCAACAGGACTTTCCGTACAAGATGCATTATGTTCTGTATATCTAAAGCTGATCAAAGGATTCTTAACAGGGATCGATACAGTGGAATGAGCGAATGTGCAGGCAACAGTTCCACTTATTTCCTTTGGGAAAATCCATTCCTTTGGATAATAGTTCCTCTCTATTTCCCATTGTATTGAGTCTAGTCTTCCTCTTGTTTCCACTTCAATTGTGTAATTTCTAGTTGATGATAATTCTCTCCTATAGACTTCAATGGAACTTTTTGGGCAAAATCCATCATCTACCTTATATCTAAAGCTGATCAAAGGATTCTTAACAGGGATCGATATAGTGGAATGAGCGAATGTGCAGGCAACAGTTCCAGTTATTTCCTTTGGGAAAATCCATTCCTTTGGATACTTCTTCCTCTCTACTTCCCATTCTATTGAGTCTAGTTTTCCCTTTGTTTCCTTTTCATTTGGGAACATTGTAGTTGATGATAATTCTCTCCTATTGGCTTCAATGGAACTTTTTGGGCAAAATCCATCATCTTCCTTATATCTAATTCTGATCATGGATTCTTTTTTTTTTTTTTTTAATTTTTATTATATATATATATATATATATATATTTTATAATATTATCCCTTGTATTCATTTTTCCAAATTACCCCCCCTCCCTTATTCCCTCCCCCCGACGACAGGCAATACCATACATTTTACATGTGTTACAATATAGTCTAAGTACAATACATGTTTGTGAATATCATTTTCTTGTTGCACAATAAACATTAGAATCCGAAGGTACATGCAACCTGGGCAGACAGATATTAGTGCTAACAATTTACATTCCCCTCCCAGTGTTTCTTCTCTGGGTGTATCTACCTCTGTCCATCATTGATCAACTGGAAGTGAGTTGGATCTTCTTTATGTTGAAGATTTCCACTTCCATCAGAATACATCCTCATACAGTATCGTTGTTGAAGTATACAGTGATCTTCTGGTTCTGCTCATTTCACTCAGCATCAGTTGATTTAAGTCTCTCCAACCCTCTCTGTATTCCTCCTGCTGGTCATTTCTTACTGAGCAATAATATTCCATAACTTTCATATACCACAATTTACCCAACCATTCTCCAACTGATGGACATCCATTCATCTTCCAGTTTCTAGCTACAACAAAAAGAGCTGCCACAAACATTTTGGCACATATATGTCTCTTTCCGCTCTTTAGTATTTCTTTGGGATATAATCCCAGTAGTAGCGCTGCTGGGTCAAAGGGTATGCACAGTTTGATAACTTTTTGGGCATAATTCCAGATTGCTCTCCAGAATGGCTGGATTCTTTCACAACTCCACCAGCAATGTATTAGTGTCCCAATTTCCCCACATCCCCTCCAACATTTGTCATTATTTGTTCCTGTCATCTTAGCCAATCTGACAGGTGTGTAGTGGTATCTCAGAGTGGTCTTAATTTGCATTTCTCTGATCAGTAGTGATTTGGAACACTCTTTCATATGAGTGGAAATAGTTTCAATTTCTTCCTCTGAGAATTGTCTGTTCATATCCTTTGACCATTTATCAATTGGAGAATGGTTCGGTTTCTTATAAATTAGGGTCAGTTCTCTATATATTTTGGAAATGAGACCTTTGTCAGAACCTTTGTTTTTAAAAATATTTTCCCAATTTGTTACTTCCCTTCTAATCTTGTTTGCATTAGTATTATTTGTACAGAAACTTTTTAGTTTGATGTAATCAAAATCTTCTATTTTGTGATCAATAATTATCTCTAGTTCTCCTCTGGTCATAAATTCCTTCCTCCTCCACAAGTCTGAGAGGTAGATTATCCTCTGTTCCTCTAATCTATTTATTATCTCCCTCTTTATGCCTAAATCATGGACCCATTTTGATCTTATCTTGGTATATGGTGTTAAGTGGGGATCCATATCTAATTTCTGCCATACTAATTTCCAGTTTTCCCAACAGTTTTTTCCGAATAATGAATTTTTATCCCTAATGTTGGAATCTTTGGGTTTGTCAAAGATTAGATTGCTATAGATGTACCCTTTTTTGTCCTTTGTATCTAATCTGTTCCACTGATCTACCGGTCTATTTCTTAGCCAATACCAAATGGTTTTGGTGACTGCTGCTATATAATATAGCTTTAGATCAGGTACACTTAGACCACCTTCCTCTGAGTTTTTTTTCATTAGTTCCCTTGCAATTCTTGACCTTTTATTCTTCCATATGAATTTTGTTGTTATTTTTTCTAGGTCATTAAAATAGTTTCTTGGGAGTCTGATTGGTATAGCACTAAATAAATAGATTAGTTTGGGGAGTATTGTCATCTTTATTATATTCGCTCGGCCTATCCAAGAGCACTGAATGTCTTTCCAATTATTTAAATCTGATTTTATTTTTGTGGCAAGTGTTTTGTAATTTTTCTCATATAATTCCTGACTTTTCTTTGGTAGATGGATTCCCAAATATTTTATACTCTCAACATTTGTTTGGAATGGAATTTCTCTTTGTATCTCTTGCTGTTGCATTTTGTTAGTGATATATAAAAATGCCGAGGATTTATGTGGATTTATTTTGTATCCTGCCACTTTGCTGAAATTTTGAATTATTTCTAGTAGCTTTTTAGCAGAGTCTTTGGGGTTCTCTAAGTATACGATCATGTCATCTGCAAAAAGTGATAGTTTAATTTCCTCATTTCCTACTCTAATTCCTTGAATCTCTTTCTCGGCTCTTATTGCCGAGGCTAGCGTTTCTAGTACTATATTGAATAGTAATGGTGATAGTGGGCAACCTTGTTTCACTCCTGATCTTACTGGGAAAGGTTGCAGTTTATTTCTATTGCATATTATGCTTACTGACGGTCTTAAATATATACTCCTGATTATTCTAAGGAATAATCCATTTATTCCTATACTCTCAAGAGTTTTTAGTAGGAATGGATGTTGGATTTTGTCAAATGCTTTTTCTGCATCTATTGAGATGATCATATGGTTCTTATTAATTTGATTATTAATATGGTCAATTATATTAATAGTTTTCCTAATATTAAACCAGCCCTGCATTCCTGGAATAAATCCTACTTGATCATAGTGTATTATCTTGGAGATGATTTTCTGAAGTCTTTTTGCTAATATCTTATTTAAGATTTTAGCATCAATATTCATTAAGGAGATTGGTCTATAATTTTCTTTCTCAGTTTTCGATCTACCAGGTTTAGGTATCAGTACCATGTCTGTGTCATAAAAGGAATTTGGTAGGACTCCTTCATCCCCTATTTTTTCAAATAATTTATATAACATTGGGGCTAATTGTTCTTTAAATGTTTGGTAGAATTCACATGTGAATCCATCTGGCCCTGGGGATTTTTTCCTGGGGAGTTGATTAATAGCTTGTTCTATTTCTTTTTCTGAAATGGGACTATTTAAGCAATTTATCTCCTCCTCTGTTAATCTAGGGAGCCTATATTTTTGGAGGAAGTCATCCATTTCACTTAAGTTATCAAATTTATTGGCATAAAGTTGGGCAAAGTAACTCCTTATTATTTCTCTAATTTCCTCTTCATTGGTGGAAAGATCCCCCTTTTCATTTGTAAGACTATCAATTTGATTTTCCTCTTTCTTTTTTTTGATCAAATTTACCAAAGGTTTATCTATTTTATTGGCTTTTTCATAAAACCAACTCTTGGTTTTATTTATTAATTCAATAGTTTTTTTTTACTTTCAATTTTATTGATTTCTCCTTTTAATTTTTGTATTTCGAGTTTAATTTTTGGTTGGGGGTTTATAATTTGGTCTTTTTCTAGCCTTTTAAGTTGTAAGCCCAATTCGTTAATCTTCTCTTTCTCAATTTTCTTCAAATAAGCTTCTAAAGATATAAAATTTCCCCTTATTACCGCTTTAGCTGCATCCCAAAGATTTTGATATGATGTCTCATCATTATCATTATCTTGGGTGAAATTGTTAATTGTTTCTATAATTTGCTCTTTCACCCAGTCATTCTTTAAGATGAGATTATTCAGTTTCCAATTACTTTTTGGTCTATTTACCCCTAACTTTTTACTGAATGTAGCTTTTATTGCATTGTGATCTGAGAAGAAGGCATTTATTATTTCTGCCTTCCTACATTTAATTTTGAGATCTTTATGTCCTAGTATATGGTCAATTTTTGTATAGGATCCATGAACTGCTGAGAAGAAAGTATATTCCTTCCTATTGCCATTCAGTTTTCTCCAAAGGTCTATCATACCTAGTTTTTCTAATGTTCTATTTACTTTTTTAATTTCTTTCTTGTTTGTTTTGTGGTTTGATTTGTCTAAATCTGAGAGTGCAAGGTTGAGATCTCCCACTATTATAGTTTTACTGTCTATTTCTTCTTGCAGTTCTCTTAACTTTTCCTTTAGAAAGTTAGATGCTATACCACTTGGTGCATATATGTTTAGTATTGATATGGCTTCATTATTTATGCTACCTTTCAGCAGGATATAGTTTCCTTCCTTATCTTTTTTAACGAGATCTACTTCTGCTTTTGCTTGATCTGAGATAAGGATAGCTACCCCTGCTTTTTTGGCTTTACCTGAAGCATAATAGGCTCTGTTCCAACCTTTTACCTTTACTCTGTATGTATCTCCCTGCTTTAAGTGTGTTTCCTGTAGGCAACATATTGTAGGGTTCTGCTTTTTGATCCAATCTACTATCCGTCTCCGTTTGATGGGATCGTTCATCCCATTTACATTTACAGTTAAAATTACTAATTCTGTATTTCCTGCCATCGTATTATCCCCAGATTATGCTTTTTTCCCTTGACCCCCCTGATCCCCCTCCCCGATATTTAATTTACAGACCCCCCTTGTGACGCGCAACCCTCCCTCTTTTTTTTTTTTTATTTTTTAATTTTTTTTTTTAGGATCCCTCCCCCCTCCCTCCAAGTCCCTTCACTTATTCCCCTTTTCCTTTTCCCTTTTCCTCTCCCCCCTTTTAATGAGGTGAGAGAAAATTCTCTGAAAAACAAATATGTTAATTATTTACTCTTTGAGCCTCTTCTGATGAGAGTAAGATTCACACAATGATTCTCCCCCTCACTAAGTTCCCTCAGATATGGTGTATTTTCTATGTCTCTTCCTGGGATGTAGTTTCCCTCTTTTTATCACTCCTTCCCCTTTTTCTGAACCGACCTCCTTCCCTTTACTACACCCCCCTTTTTTTCTTTTATATCAGTAAAATCAAATTATCCTTGAGTATTTTTTATATACCCACAACAGAGTTACAGTTCTCAAGGGTTCTGTGTACCTTTTTCTGTTTCTCTTCAGTCTTGTGGATGTAAATCAAATTTTTTGTTTAAGTCTGGTTTTTTTCTTAGAAACATATAGAATTCCTCTGTTTCATTGAATGACCATCTTCTTCCGTGGAAAAAGATGCTAAACTTAGCTGGGTAGTTCATTCTTGGTTGCAGTCCTTGATCTTTTGCCTTACGGAATATCAGGTTCCAGGCCCTTCTATCTTTTAATGTGGAGGCAGCCAGATCTTGGGTGACCCTTATTGTGGCACCTTGGTATTTAAATTGTTTTTTTCTAGCTGCTTGCAGGATTTTCTCCTTTGTGTGGTAATTCTGCAGCTTAGCCACAATATTCCGTGGTGTTCTATTTTTAGGGTCTATTTCAGAAGGAGTTCGATGAATTCTTTCCACATCTACTTTCCCTTCTGTTTCTATTATCTCTGGACAGTTCTCTTTGATAATTTCCTGTAAAATAGAATCTAGGCTCTTTTTTTGGTCATAGTTTTCTGGAAGTCCAATAATCCGCAGATTATCTCTCCTAGATCTATTTTCCAGGTCTATAGATTTTCCCAGTAAGTATTTGACGTTGTTCTCCAGCTTCTCATTTTTTTTGTTTTGTTTGACTGATTCTTGGGTTCTCTGTGAATCATTCATTTCTATTTGTTCCATCCTGACTTTTAAGGAGTTATTTTCTTCTTTCACAGTTTTTAGTTCTTTTTGTAAATGCCCAATTTCGTTTTTAAATGAATTATTTTGCTCTATTGAATTTTTTTCCATTTCCCTAATTTTTTTTTTTTGAGAATTATTTTCTTTTTCCAATTCAGAAATTCTATTTTCTTGAGACTTTTTTATCTTTTCCAATTCAGAAATCCTACTTTCCTGTGTTTTTTTAACCTTTTCTAATTCACTAATTTTGTTTCCCTGCATCTCCTGTGAATTCTTTATTTTTTCCAACTCCAATTTCAGGACGTTGTTATTCTCTATCATAACTTCCCTTTCCTTGCCCCATTTTTCTTCGATCTCCCTCAATTTCTTAAGAGCTTCTTCTAGGAGAGAGTTATGTGATGGGGGGCAGGAATCGTTCCCCTTTAGGTTGTTATCTTCTGAATCTTTGCTGTTAACTTCTCGGGGTTGGGTACCCGCTCTTTCTCTGTATAGAAGGAATCTATAGTTTTTCTAGCTTTTTTGCTCATACTTAAAAAAATGTTTTGGGGTCTGTCCCTGGGGTAGGAAATTATTTACTTCTTTACCAGCTTCCTCCCAGACCGGATGGATGCAGAGGCCCCTGCGCCCGAGCTAAGAGAGAGCTCTGGGAGAGAGTTCCCCACCCCCTCCCTGGAGGTGCCTCAGAGGTGATTAGCACTGCTGTGCTTTGAGGGCGTAGAATAGTGAAGACAGCAAGAAGCTCAGCCTATGTGTCCGGGTGGGGAGTGGATGTCTGCAGCAGGTGACTTGAGAAGCCCCTGCGCTCAAACTGGAAGTGTCTGCCAGAAACCACGGTCCCTAGTTCAAAGGTTCCGCTTCTCTGGGACTTCCTGGAGCTGAGTTCCACTCCCTCCAGCTAAGCTAGGCCGTGTGTGTTGCCTTGGGCCGTATCCACCCACTTGTCAGTCTCTTAACTATTCTCAGGAATTAGCTGAGGCCACACCCCCTGGTGCCCAGTCTGCCGAGTCACCCCCAGGGTGGGGGGGGGGGAAATCTAATCTGAGTTTTAAAATATTTTGGCTTTCTCTTCTGAACTGCTAAATAATTAGCAGAGAAGAGCTAACAGCCTGTCCCAGATTCCTTTACCTCAGTGGCTTCTCTGATCCCAGAGCCCCTCCCAGCGCAATGGGCGCAGTGTGCCCCTACCCCACCGTCTGTGCTGGTCTTTCTTATTCCTCCCCTGAGAACTGACCTTTCCTGTTGAAACTCCAGATTCTCTTCAGCTGGTAAGTCGTGCTTCCAGTCCTTGTGGTATCTATCAGTCCTGAGCTAATTTTGAGACTTAATTTATCTAATTGGTTGTGAGGGAGTGAGGACGTTCACTGAGTAGTGTGTTTCTTCTCCGCCATCTTGGCTCCGCTGATCAAAGTATTCTTAACAGGGATCGATACAGTGGAATGAGTGAATGTGCAGGCAATAGTTCCAGTTATTTCCTTTGGGAAAATCCATTCCTTTGGATACTTGTTCCTCTCTACTTCCCATTCTATTGAGTCTAGTTTTCCCTTTGTTTCCTTTGCATTTAGGAACATTATACTTGAAGATAATTCTCACCTATTGGCTTCAATGGAACATTTTGGGCAAAATCAATCATCTTCTTTATATCTAAATCTGATCAAAGGATTCTTAACAGGAATACTATACAGTGGAATGAGTGAATGTGCAGGCAATAGTTCCAGTTATTTCCTTTGGGAAAATCCATTACTTTGGATACTTGTTCCTCTCTATTTCCCATTCTATTGAGTCTAGTTTTCCCTTTGTTTCCTTTTCATTTGGGAACATTATAGTTGATGATAATTCTCTCCTATTGGCTTCAATGGAACATATTGGGCAAAATCCATCATCTTCTTTATATCTAAATCTGATCAAAGGATTCTTAAAGGAATCGATACAGTGGAATGAGTGACTCTGCGGGCAATAGTTCCAGTTATTTCCTTTGGGAAAATCCATTCCTTTGGATACTAGTTCCTCTCTATTTCCCATTGTATTGAATCTTGTGTTCCTCTTCTTTCCTCTACAATTGGGAACTTTATTGTTGATGTTAATTCTCTCCTTTTTGCTTCAACAGGACTTTCCGTACAAGATGCATTATTTTCTGTATATCTAAAGCTGATCAAAGGATTCTTAACAGGGATTGATACAGTGGAATGAGCGAATGTGCACGTAACAGTTCCAGTTATTTCCTTTCGAAAATTCCATTCCTTTGAATACTTGTTCCTCTCTATTTCCCATTCTATTGAGTCTAGTTTTCCTTTGGTTCCTTTTCATTTGGGAACATTATAGTTGATGATAATTCTCTCCTATTGACTTCAATGGAACATTTTAAGCAAAATCCATCATCTTCTTTAAATCTAAATCTGATCAAAGGATTCTTAACAGGAATCGATACAGTGGAATGAGTGACTCTGCGGGCAATAGTTCCAGTTATTTCCTTTGGGAAAATCCATTCCTTTGATACTAGTTCCTCTCTATTTCCCATTCTATTGAGTCTACTTTTCCCTTTGTTTCCTTTCCATTTAGGTACATTATACTTAAAGATAATTCTCTCCTATTGGCTTCAATGGAACATATTGGGCAAAATCCATCATCTTCTTTATATCTAAATCGGATCAAAGGATTCTTAACAGGAATCCTATACAGTGGAATGAGTGAATGTGCAGGCAATAGTTCCAGTTATTTCCTTTGGGAAAATCCATTCCTTTGGATACTAGTTCCTCTCTGTTTCCCATTCTATTGAGTCTAGTTTTCTCTTTGTTTCCTTTGTATTAAGGAACATTATACTTGAAGATAATTCAATCCTATTGGCTTCAATGGACCTTTTTGGGCAAAATCCATCATCTTCCTTATATCTAAAGCTGATCAAAGGATTCTTAACAGGGATCGATACAGTGGAATGAGTGAATGTGCAGGCTATAGTTCCAGTTATTTCCTTTGGGAACATCCATTCCTTTGGATCCTTGTTCCTCTCTATTTCCAATTCTATTGAATCTTGTGTTCCTCTTCATTCCTCTTCAATTGGGAACTTTATTGTTGATGTTAATTCTCTCCTATTTGCTTCAACAGGACTTTCCGTACAAGATGCATTATTTTCTGTATGTCTAAAGCTGATCAAAGGATTCTTAACAGGGATTGATGCAGTGGAATGAGCGAATGTGCAGGTAACAGTTCCAGTTATTTCCTTTCGGAAAATCCATTCCTTTGAATACTTGTTCCTCTCTATTTCCCATTCTATTGAGTCTAGTTTTCCTTTGGTTCCTTTTCATTTGGGAACATTATAGTTGATGATAATTCTCTCCTATTGACTTCAATGGAAACTTTTGGGCAAAATCCATCATCTTCGTTAGATCTAAAGCTGATCAAAGTATTCTTAACAGGGATCGATACAGTGGAATGAGTGAATGTGCAGGCAATAGTTTCAGTTATTTCCTTTGGGAAAATCCATTCCTTTGGATACTTGTTCCTCTCTACTTCCCGTTCTATTGAGTCTAGTTTTCCCTTTGTTTCCTTTGCATTTAGGAACATTATACTTGAAAATAATTCTCACCTATTGCCTTCAATGGAACATTTTGGGCAAAATCAATCATCTTCTTTATATCTAAATCTGATCAAAGGATTCTTAACAGGAATCCTATACAGTGGAATGAGTGAATGTGCAGGCAATAGTTCCAGTTATTTCCTTTGGGAAAATCCATTACTTTGGATACTTGTTCCTCTCTATTTCCCATTCTATTGAGTCTAGTTTTCCCTTTGTTTCCTTTTCGTTTGGGAACATTATAGTTGATGATAATTCTCTCCTATTGGCTTCAATTGAAATTTTGGGGCAAAATCCATCATCTTCCTTATATCTAAATCTGATCAAAGGATTCTTAACAGGGATCGATACAGTGGAATGAGTGAATGTGCAGGCAATAGTTCCAGTTATTTCCTTTGGGAAAATCCATTCCTTTGGATACTAGTTCCTCTCTATTTCCCATTCTATTGAGTCTAGTTTTCCCTTTGTTTCTTTTGCATTTAGGAACATTATAGTTGATGATAATTCTCTCCTATTGGCTTCAATGGAACATTTTGGGCAAAATCCATCATCTTCTTTATATCTAAATCTGATCTAAGGATTCTTAACAGGAATCCTATACAGTAGAATGAGTGAATGTGCAGGCTATAGTTCCAGTTATTTCCTTTGGGCAAATCCATTCCTTTGGATACTTGTTCCTCTCTACTTCCCATTCTATTGAGTCTAGTTTTCCCTTTGTTTCTTTTGCATTTAGGAACATTATAGTTGATGATAATTCTCTCCTATTGGCTTCAATGGAACATTTTGGGCAAAATCCATCATCTTCTTTAAATCTAAATCTGATCAAAGCATTCTTAACAGGAATCCTATACAGTGGAATGAGTGAATGTGCAGGCAATATTTCCAGTTATTTCCTTTTGGAAAATCCATTCCCTTGGATACTAGTTCCTCTCTATTTCCCATTCTATTGAGTCTAGTTTTCCCTTTGTTTCCTTTGCATTTAGGAACATTATACTTGAAGATAATTCTCTCCTATTGGCTTCAATGGAACATTTTGGGCAAAATCCATCATCTTCTTTATATCTAAATCTGATCAAAGGATTCTTAAAGTAATCGATACAGTGGAATGAGTGACTCTGTGGGCAATAGTTCCAGTTATTTCCTTTGGGAAAATCCATTCCTTTGGATACTAGTTCCTCTCTATTTTCCATTCTATTGAGGCTACTTTTCCCTTTGTTTCCTTTCAATTTAGGAACATTATACTTAAAGATAATTCTCTCCTATTGGCTTCAATGGACCTTTTTGGGCAAAATCCATCATCTTCCTTATATCTAAAGCTGATCAAAGGATTCTTAACAGGCATCGATACAGTGGAATGAGTGAATGTGCGGGCAATATTCCAGTTATTTCCTTTGGGAACATCCATTCCTTTGGTTCCTTGTTCCTCTCTATTTCCAATTCTATTGAATCTTGTGTTCCTCTTCTTTCCTCTTCAATTGGGAACTTTATTGTTGATGTTAATTCTCTCCTATTTGCTTCAACAGGACTTTCCGTACAAGATGCATTATTTTCTGTATATCTAAAGCTGATCAAAGGATTCCTAACAGGGATTGATACAGTGGAATGAGCGAATGTGCAGGTAACTGTTCCAGTTAATTCTTTTCATAAAATCCATTCCTTTGAATACTTGTTCCTCTCTATTTCCCATTCTATTGAATCTAGTTTTCCTTTGGTTCCTTTTCATTTGGGAACAATTCTCTCCTATTGACTTCAATGGAACCTTTTGGGCAAAATCCATCATCTTCCTTATATCTAAATCTGATCAAAGGATTCTTAACAGGAATCCTATACAGTGGAATGAGTGAATGTGCAGGCAATAGTTTCAGTTATTTCCTTTGGGAAAATCCATTCCTTTGGATACTTGTTCCTCTCTACTTCCCGTTCTATTGAGTCTAGTTTTCCCTTTGTTTCCTTTGCATTTAGGAACATTATACTTGAAAATAATTCTCACCTATTGGCTTCAAAGGAACATTTTGGGCAAAATCAATCATCTTCTTTATATCTAAATCTGATCAAAGGATTCTTAACAGGAATCCTATACAGTGGAATGAGTGAATGTGCAGGCAATAGTTCCAGTTATTTCCTTTGGGAAAATCCATTACTTTGGATACTTGTTCCTCTCTATTTCCCATTCTATTGAGTCTAGTTTTCCCTTTGTT
Source organism: Sminthopsis crassicaudata (assembly GCF_048593235.1). NCBI lineage: Eukaryota > Metazoa > Chordata > Mammalia > Dasyuromorphia > Dasyuridae > Sminthopsis > Sminthopsis crassicaudata. The sequence continues at coordinate 454,973,383 of NC_133617.1, forward strand.
TCCTTTTCGTTTGGGAACATTATAGTTGATGATAATTCTCTCCTATTGGCTTCAATTGAAATTTTGGGGCAAAATCCATCATCTTCCTTATATCTAAATCTGATCAAAGGATTCTTAACAGGGATCGATACAGTGGAATGAGTGAATGTGCAGGCAATAGTTCCAGTTATTTCCTTTGGGAAAATCCATTCCTTTGGATACTAGTTCCTCTCTATTTCCCATTCTATTGAGTCTAGTTTTCCCTTTGTTTCTTTTGCATTTAGGAACATTATAGTTGATGATAATTCTCTCCTATTGGCTTCAATGGAACATTTTGGGCAAAATCCATCATCTTCTTTATATCTAAATCTGATCTAAGGATTCTTAACAGGAATCCTATACAGTAGAATGAGTGAATGTGCAGGCTATAGTTCCAGTTATTTCCTTTGGGCAAATCCATTCCTTTGGATACTTGTTCCTCTCTACTTCCCATTCTATTGAGTCTAGTTTTCCCTTTGTTTCTTTTGCATTTAGGAACATTATAGTTGATGATAATTCTCTCCTATTGGCTTCAATGGAACATTTTGGGCAAAATCCATCATCTTCTTTAAATCTAAATCTGATCAAAGCATTCTTAACAGGAATCCTATACAGTGGAATGAGTGAATGTGCAGGCAATATTTCCAGTTATTTCCTTTTGGAAAATCCATTCCCTTGGATACTAGTTCCTCTCTATTTCCCATTCTATTGAGTCTAGTTTTCCCTTTGTTTCCTTTGCATTTAGGAACATTATACTTGAAGATAATTCTCTCCTATTGGCTTCAATGGAACATTTTGGGCAAAATCCATCATCTTCTTTATATCTAAATCTGATCAAAGGATTCTTAAAGTAATCGATACAGTGGAATGAGTGACTCTGTGGGCAATAGTTCCAGTTATTTCCTTTGGGAAAATCCATTCCTTTGGATACTAGTTCCTCTCTATTTCCCATTCTATTGAGGCTACTTTTCCCTTTGTTTCCTTTCAATTTAGGAACATTATACTTAAAGATAATTCTCTCCTATTGGCTTCAATGGACCTTTTTGGGCAAAATCCATCATCTTCCTTATATCTAAAGCTGATCAAAGGATTCTTAACAGGGATCGATACAGTGGAATGAGTGAATGTGCGGGCAATAGTTCCAGTTATTTCCTTTGGGAACATCCATTCCTTTGGATCCTTGTTCCTCTCTATTTCCAATTCTATTGAATCTTGTGTTCCTCTTCTTTCCTCTTCAATTGGGAACTTTATTGTTGATGTTAATTCTCTCCTATTTGCTTCAACAGGACTTTCCGTACAAGATGCATTATTTTCTGTATATCTAAAGCTGATCAAAGGATTCTTAACAGGGATTGATACAGTGGAATGAGCGAATGTGCAGGTAACTGTTCCAGTTATTTCCTTTCAGAAAATCCATTCCTTTGAATACTTGTTCCTCTCTATTTCCCATTCTATTGAATCTAGTTTTCCTTTGGTTCCTTTTCATTTGGGAACATTATAGTTGATGATAATTCTCTCCTATTGACTTCAATGGAACCTTTTGGGCAAAATCCATCATCTTCCTTATATCTAAATCTGATCAAAGGATTCTTAACAGGAATCCTATACAGTGGAATGAGTGAATGTGCAGGCAATAGTTTCAGTTATTTCCTTTGGGAAAATCCATTCCTTTGGATACTTGTTCCTCTCTACTTCCCGTTCTATTGAGTCTAGTTTTCCCTTTGTTTCCTTTGCATTTAGGAACATTATACTTGAAAATAATTCTCACCTATTGGCTTCAAAGGAACATTTTGGGCAAAATCAATCATCTTCTTTATATCTAAATCTGATCAAAGGATTCTTAACAGGAATCCTATACAGTGGAATGAGTGAATGTGCAGGCAATAGTTCCAGTTATTTCCTTTGGGAAAATCCATTACTTTGGATACTTGTTCCTCTCTATTTCCCATTCTATTGAGTCTAGTTTTCTCTTTGTTTCCTTTTCATTTGGGAACATTATAGTTGATGATAATTCTCTCCTATTGGCTTCAATTGAAATTTTGGGGCAACATCCATCATCTTCCTTATATCTAAATCTGATCAAAGTATTCTTAACAGGGATCGATACAGTGGAATGAGTGAATGTGCAGGCAATAGTTCCAGTTATTTCCTTTGGGAAAATCCATTCCTTTGGATACTAGATCCTCTCTATTTTCCATTCTATTGAGTCTAGTTTTCCCTTTGTTTCTTTTGCATTTAGGAACATTATAGTTGATGATAATTCTCTCCTATTGGCTTCAATGGAACATTTTGGGCAAAATCCATCATCTTCTTTATATCTAAATCTGATCAAAGGATTCTTAACGGGGATCCTATACAGTGGAATGAGTGAATGTGCAGGCAATATATCCAGTTATTTCCTTTTGGAAAATCCATTCCCTTGGATACTAGTTCCTCTCTAGTTCCCATTCTATTGAGTCTAGTTTTCCCTTTGTTTCCTTTACATTTAGGAACATTATACTTGAAGATAATTCTCTCCTATTGGCTTCAATGGAACATTTTGGGCAAAATCCATCATCTTCTTTATATCTAAATCTGATTAAAGGATTCTTAAAGGAATCGATACAGTGCAATGAGTGAATGTGCAGCAATAGTTCCAGTTATTTCCTTTGGGAACATCCATTCCTTTGGATCCTTGTACCTCTCTATTTCCAATTCTATTGAATCTTGTGTTCCTCTTCTTTCCTCTTCAATTGGGAACTTTATTGTTGATGTTAATTCTCTCCTATTTCTTCAACAGGACTTTCCGTACAAGATGCATTATATTCTGTATATCTAAAGCTGAACAAAGGATTCTTAACAGGGATCCGATACAGTGGAATGAGCGAATGTGCAGGTAACAGTTCAAGTTATTTCCTTTCGGAAAATCCATTCCTTTGGATACTTCTTCCTCTCTATTTCCCATTCTATTGAGTCTAGTTTTCCCTTTGTTTCCTTTTCATTTGGGAACATTATAGTTGATGATAATTCTCTCCTATTGACTTCAATGGAACTTTTTGGGCAAAATCCATTATCTATCTTATATCTAAAGCTGATCAAAGTATTCTTTTTTTTATTTTTTTTTTATTTTTTTATTTTTTATTTTTTTTATTTTTTTTTATTATATATATATTTTATAATATTATCCCTTGTATTCATTTTTCCAAATTGCCCCCCCTCCCTCTATTCCCTCCCCCCGACGACAGGCAATACCATACATTTTACATGTGTTACAATATAGTCTAAGTACAATACATGTGTGTGAATATCATTTTCTTGTTGCACAATAAACATTAGAATCCGAAGGTACATGCAACCTGGGCAGACAGATATTAGTGCTAACAATTTACATTCGCTTCCCAGTGTTCCTTCTCTGGGTATAGTTATTTCTGTCCATCATTGATCAACTGGAAGTGAGTTGGATCTTCTTTATGCTGAAGATTTCCACTTCCATCAGAATACATCCTCATACAGTATTGTTGTTGAAGTATACAGTGATCTTCTGGTTCTGCTCATTTCACTCAGCATCAGTTGATTTAAGTCTCTCCAACCCTCTCTGTATTCCTCCTGCTGGTCATTTCTTACAGAGCAGTAATATTCCATAACCTTCATATACCACAATTTACCCAACCATTCTCCAACTGATGGACATCCATTCATCTTCCAGTTTCTAGCTACAACAAAAAGAGCTGCCACAAACATTTTGGCACATATATGTTTCTTTCCGCTCTTTAGTATTTCTTTGGGATATAATCCCAGTAGTAGCGCTGCTGGGTCAAAGGGTATGCACAGTTTGATAACTTTTTGGGCATAATTCCAGATTGCTCTCCAGAATGGCTGGATTCTTTCACAACTCCACCAGCAATGTATTAGTGTCCCAATTTCCCCACATCCCCTCCAACATTTATCATTATTTGTTCCTGTCATCTTAGCCAATCTGACAGGTGTGTAGTGGTATCTCAGAGTGGTCTTAATTTGCATTTCTCTTGATCAAAGTATTCTTAACGGGGATCGATACAGTGGAATGAGTGAATGTGCAGGCAATAGTTCCAGTTATTTCCTTTGGGAAAATCCATTCCTTTGGATACTTGTTCCTCTCTACTTCCCATTCTATTGAGTCTAGTTTTCCCTTTGTTTCTTTTGCATTTAGGAACAATATAGTTGATGATAATTCTCTCCTATTGGCTTCAATGGAACATTTTGGGCAAAATCCAACATCTTCTTTATATCTAAATCTGATCAAAGGATTCTTAACAGGAATCCTATACAGTGGAATGAGTGAATGTGCAGGCAATAGTTCCAGTTATTTCCTTTGGGAAAATCCATTCCCTTGGATACTAGTTCCTCTCTATTTCCCATTCTATTGAGTCTAGTTTTCCCTTTGTTTCCTTTGCATTTAGGAACATTATACTTGAAGATAATTCTCTCCTATTGGCTTCAATGGAACATTTTAAGCAAAATCCATCATCTTCTTTAAATCTAAATCTGATCAAAGGATTCTTAACAGGAATCGATACAGTGGAATGAGTGACTCTGCGGGCAATAGTTCCAGTTATTTCCTTTGGGAAAATCCATTCCTTTGATACTAGTTCCTCTCTATTTCCCATTCTATTGAGTCTACTTTTCCCTTTGTTTCCTTTCCATTTAGGAACATTATACTTAAAGATAATTCTCTCCTATTGGCTTCAATGGAACATATTGGGCAAAATCCATCATCTTCTTTATATCTAAATCGGATCAAAGGATTCTTAACATGAATCCTATACAGTGGAATGAGTGAATGTGCAGGCAATAGTTCCAGTTATTTCCTTTGGGAAAATCCATTCCTTTGGATACAAGTTCCTCTCTGTTTCCCATTCTATTGAGTCTAGTTTTCTCTTTGTTTCCTTTGTATTAAGGAACATTATACTTGAAGATAATTCAATCCTATTGGCTTCAATGGACCTTTTTGGGCAAAATCCATCATCTTCCTTATATCTAAAGCTGATCAAAGGATTCTTAACAGGGATCGATACAGTGGAATGAGTGAATGTGCGGGCAATACTTCCAGTTATTTCCTTTGGGAACATCCATTCCTTTGGATCCTTGTGAATCTTGTGTTCCTCTTCATTCCTCTTCAATTGGGAACTTTATTGTTGATGTTAATTCTCTCCTATTTGCTTCAACAGGACTTTCCGTACAAGATGCATTATTTTCTGTATGTCTAAAGCTGATCAAAGGATTCTTAACTGGGATTGATGCAGTGCAATGAGCGAATGTGCAGGTAACAGTTCCAGTTATTTCCTTTCGGAAAATCCATTCCTTTGAATACTTGTTCCTCTCTATTTCCCATTCTATTGAGTCTAGTTTTCCTTTGGTTCCTTTTCATTTGGGAACATTATAGTTGATGATAATTCTCTCCTATTGACTTCAATGGAACCTTTTGGGCAAAATCCATCATCTTCGTTATATCTAAAGCTGATCAAAGTATTCTTAACAGGGATCGATACAGTGGAATGAGTGAATGTGCAGGCAATAGTTCCAGTTATTTCCTTTGGGAAAATCCATTCCTTTGGATACTTGTTCCTCTCTACTTCCCATTCAATTGAGTCTAGTTTTCCCTTTGTTTCTTTTCCATTTAGGAACATTATAGTTGATGATAATTCTCTCCTATTGGCTTCAATGGAACATTTTGGGCAAAATCCATCATCTTCTTTAAATCTAAATCTGATCAAAGGATTCTTAACAGGAATCCTATACAGTGGAATGAGTGAATGTGCAGGCAATAGTTCCAGTTATTTCCTTTGGGAAAATCCATTACTTTGGATCCTTGTTCCTCTCTATTTCCAATTCTATTGAATCTTGTCTTCCTCTTGTTTCCTCTTGAATTGGGAACTTTATTGTTGATGTTAATTCTCTCCTATTTCTTCAACAGGACTTTCCGTACAAGATGCATTATATTCTGTATATCTAAAGCTGAACAAAGGATTCTTAACAGGGATCGATACAGTGGAATGAGCGAATGTGCAGGTAACAGTTCAAGTTATTTCCTTTCGGAAAATCCATTCCTTTGGATACTTCTTCCTCTCTATTTCCCATTCTATTGAGTCTAGTTTTCCCTTTGTTTCCTTTTCATTTGGGAACATTATAGTTGATGATAATTCTCTCCTATTGACTTCAATGGAACTTTTTGGCAAAATCCATTATCTATCTTATATCTAAAGCTGATCAAAGTATTCTTTTTTTTATTTATTTTTTATTTTTTTATTTTTTATTTTTTTTATTTTTTTTATTATATATATATTTTATAATATTATCCCTTGTATTCATTTTTCCAAATTGCCCCCCCTCCCTCTATTCCCTCCCCCCGACGACAGGCAATACCATACATTTTACATGTGTTACAATATAGTCTAAGTACAATACATGTGTGTGAATATCATTTTCTTGTTGCACAATAAACATTAGAATCCGAAGGTACATGCAACCTGGGCAGACAGATATTAGTGCTAACAATTTACATTCGCTTCCCAGTGTTCCTTCTCTGGGTATAGTTATTTCTGTCCATCATTGATCAACTGGAAGTGAGTTGGATCTTCTTTATGCTGAAGATTTCCACTTCCATCAGAATACATCCTCATACAGTATTGTTGTTGAAGTATACAGTGATCTTCTGGTTCTGCTCATTTCACTCAGCATCAGTTGATTTAAGTCTCTCCAACCCTCTCTGTATTCCTCCTGCTGGTCATTTCTTACAGAGCAGTAATATTCCATAACCTTCATATACCACAATTTACCCAACCATTCTCCAACTGATGGACATCCATTCATCTTCCAGTTTCTAGCTACAACAAAAAGAGCTGCCACAAACATTTTGGCACATATATGTTTCTTTCCGCTCTTTAGTATTTCTTTGGGATATAATCCCAGTAGTAGCGCTGCTGGGTCAAAGGGTATGCACAGTTTGATAACTTTTTGGGCATAATTCCAGATTGCTCTCCAGAATGGCTGGATTCTTTCACAACTCCACCAGCAATGTATTAGTGTCCCAATTTCCCCACATCCCCTCCAACATTTATCATTATTTGTTCCTGTCATCTTAGCCAATCTGACAGGTGTGTAGTGGTATCTCAGAGTGGTCTTAATTTGCATTTCTCTTGATCAAAGTATTCTTAACGGGGATCGATACAGTGGAATGAGTGAATGTGCAGGCAATAGTTCCAGTTATTTCCTTTGGGAAAATCCATTCCTTTGGATACTTGTTCCTCTCTACTTCCCATTCTATTGAGTCTAGTTTTCCCTTTGTTTCTTTTGCATTTAGGAACAATATAGTTGATGATAATTCTCTCCTATTGGCTTCAATGGAACTTTTTGGGCAAAATCCAACATCTTCTTTATATCTAAATCTGATCAAAGGATTCTTAACAGGAATCCTATACAGTGGAATGAGTGAATGTGCAGGCAATAGTTCCAGTTATTTCCTTTGGGAAAATCCATTCCCTTGGATACTAGTTCCTCTCTATTTCCCATTCTATTGAGTCTAGTTTTCCCTTTGTTTCCTTTGCATTTAGGAACATTATACTTGAAGATAATTCTCTCCTATTGGCTTCAATGGAACATTTTAAGCAAAATCCATCATCTTCTTTAAATCTAAATCTGATCACAGGATTCTTAACAGGAATCGATACAGTGGAATGAGTGACTCTGCGGGCAATAGTTCCAGTTATTTCCTTTGGGAAAATCCATTCCTTTGATACTAGTTCCTCTCTATTTCCCATTCTATTGAGTCTACTTTTCCCTTTGTTTCCTTTCCATTTAGGAACATTATACTTAAAGATAATTCTCTCCTATTGGCTTCAATGGAACATATTGGGCAAAATCCATCATCTTCTTTATATCTAAATCGGATCAAAGGATTCTTAACAGGAATCCTATACAGTGGAATGAGTGAATGTGCAGGCAATAGTTCCAGTTATTTCCTTTGGGAAAATCCATTCCTTTGGATACTAGTTCCTCTCTGTTTCCCATTCTATTGAGTCTAGTTTTCTCTTTGTTTCCTTTGTATTAAGGAACATTATACTTGAAGATAATTCAATCCTATTGGCTTCAATGGACCTTTTTGGGCAAAATCCATCATCTTCCTTATATCTAAAGCTGATCAAAGGATTCTTAACAGGGATCGATACAGTGGAATGAGTGAATGTGCGGGCAATACTTCCAGTTATTTCCTTTGGGAACATCCATTCCTTTGGATCCTTGTGAATCTTGTGTTCCTCTTCATTCCTCTTCAATTGGGAACTTTATTGTTGATGTTAATTCTCTCCTATTTGCTTCAACAGGACTTTCCGTACAAGATGCATTATTTTCTGTATGTCTAAAGCTGATCAAAGGATTCTTAACTGGGATTGATGCAGTGCAATGAGCGAATGTGCAGGTAACAGTTCCAGTTATTTCCTTTCGGAAAATCCATTCCTTTGAATACTTGTTCCTCTCTATTTCCCATTCTATTGAGTCTAGTTTTCCTTTGGTTCCTTTTCATTTGGGAACATTATAGTTGATGATAATTCTCTCCTATTGACTTCAATGGAACCTTTTGGGCAAAATCCATCATCTTCGTTAGATCTAAAGCTGATCAAAGTATTCTTAACAGGGATCGATACAGTGGAATGAGTGAATGTGCAGGCAATAGTTCCAGTTATTTCCTTTGGGAAAATCCATTCCTTTGGATACTTGTTCCTCTCTACTTCCCGTTCTATTGAGTCTAGTTTTCCCTTTGTTTCCTTTGCATTTAGGAACATTATACTTGAAAATAATTCTCACCTATTGGCTTCAATGGAACATTTTGGGCAAAATCAATCATCTTCTTTATATCTAAATCTGATCAAAGGATTCTTAACAGGAATCCTATACAGTGGAATGAGTGAATGTGCAGGCAATAGTTCCAGTTATTTCCTTTGGGAAAATCCATTACTTTGGATACTTGTTCCTCTCTATTTCCCATTCTATTGAGTCTAGTTTTCCCTTTGTTTCCTTTTCGTTTGGGAACATTATAGTTGATGATAATTCTCTCCTATTGGCTTCAATTGAAATTTTGGGGCAAAATCCATCATCTTCCTTATATCTAAATCTGATCAAAGGATTCTTAACAGGGATCGATACAGTGGAATGAGTGAATGTGCAGGCAATAGTTCCAGTTATTTCCTTTGGGAAAATCAATTCCTTTGGATACAAGTTCCTCTCTATTTCCCATTCTATTGAGTCTAGTTTTCCCTTTGTTTCTTTTGCATTTAGGAACATTATAGTTGATGATAATTCTCTCCTATTGGCTTCAATGGAACATTTTGGGCAAAATCCATCATCTTCTTTAAATCTAAATCTGATCAAAGCATTCTTAACAGGAATCCTATACAGTGGAATGAGTGAATGTGCAGGCAATATTTCCAGTTATTTCCTTTTGGAAAATCCATTCCCTTGGATACTAGTTCCTCTCTATTTCCCATTCTATTGAGTCTAGTTTTCCCTTTGTTTCCTTTGCATTTAGGAACATTATACTTGAAGATAATTCTCTCCTATTGGCTTCAATGGAACATTTTGGGCAAAATCCATCATCTTCTTTATATCTAAATCTGATCAAAGGATTCTTAAAGTAATCGATACAGTGGAATGAGTGACTCTGCGGGCAATAGTTCCAATTATTTCCTTTGGGAAAATCCATTCCTTTGGATACTAGTTCCTCTCTATTTCCCATTCTATTGAGGCTACTTTTCCCTTTGTTTCCTTTCCATTTAGGAACATTATACTTAAAGATAATTCTCTCCTATTGGTTTCAATGGACCTTTTTGGGCAAAATCCAGCATCTTCTTTATATCTAAATCTGATCAAAGGATTCTTAACAGGAATCCTATACAGTGGAATGAGTGAATGTGCAGGCAATAGTTCCAGTTATTTCCTTTTGGAAAATCCATTCCCTTGGATACTAGTTCCTCTCTATTTCCCATTCTATTGAGTCTAGTTTTCCCTTTGTTTCCTTTGCATTTAGGAACATTATACTTGAAGATAATTCTCTCCTATTGACTTCAATGGAACATTTTAAGCAAAATCCATCAACTTCTTTAAATCTAAATCTGATCAAAGGATTCTTAACAGGAATCGATACAGTGGAATGAGTGAATGTGCAGGCAATAGTTCCAGTTATTTCCTTTGGGAAAATCCATTCCTTTGGATACTTGTTCCTCTCTACTTCCCATTCTATTGAGTCTAGTTTTCCCTTTGTTTCTTTTGCATTTAGGAACAATATAGTTGATGATAATTCTCTCCTATTGGCTTCAATGGAACATTTTGGGCAAAATGCAACATCTTCTTTATATCTAAATCTGATCAAAGGATTCTTAACAGGAATCCTATACAGTGGAATGAGTGAATGTGCAGGCTATAGTTCCAGTTATTTCCTTTGGGAAAATCCATTCCCTTGGATACTAGTTCCTCTCTATTTCCCATTCTATTGAGTCTAGTTTTCCCTTTGTTTCCTTTGCATTTAGGAACATTATACTTGAAGATAATTCTCTCCTATTGGCTTCAATGGAACATTTTAAGCAAAATCCATCATCTTCTTTAAATCTAAATCTGATCACAGGATTCTTAACAGGAATCGATACAGTGGAATGAGTGACTCTGTGGGCAATAGTTCCAGTTATTTCCTTTGGGAAAATCCATTCCTTTGATACTAGTTCCTCTCTATTTCCCATTCTATTGAGTCTACTTTTCCCTTTGTTTCCTTTCCATTTAGGAACATTATACTTAAAGATAATTCTCTCCTATTGGCTTCAATGGAACATATTGGGCAAAATCCATCATCTTCTTTATATCTAAATCGGATCAAAGGATTCTTAACAGGAATCCTATACAGTGGAATGAGTGAATGTGCAGGCAATAGTTCCAGTTATTTCCTTTGGGAAAATCCATTCCTTTGGATACTAGTTCCTCTCTGTTTCCCATTCTATTGAGTCTAGTTTTCTCTTTGTTTCCTTTGTATTAAAGAACATTATACTTGAAGATAATTCAATCCTATTGGCTTCAATGGACCTTTTTGGGCAAAATCCATCATCTTCCTTATATCTAAAGCTGATCAAAGGATTCTTAACAGGGATCGATACAGTGGAATGAGTGAATGTGCGGGCAATACTTCCAGTTATTTCCTTTGGGAACATCCATTCCTTTGGATCCTTGTGAATCTTGTGTTCCTCTTCATTCCTCTTCAATTGGGAACTTTATTGTTGATGTTAATTCTCTCCTATTTGCTTCAACAGGACTTTCCGTACAAGATGCATTATTTTCTGTATGTCTAAAGCTGATCAAAGGATTCTTAACTGGGATTGATGCAGTGCAATGAGCGAATGTGCAGGTAACAGTTCCAGTTATTTCCTTTCGGAAAATCCATTCCTTTGAATACTTGTTCCTCTCTATTTCCCATTCTATTGAGTCTAGTTTTCCTTTGGTTCCTTTTCATTTGGGAACATTATAGTTGATGATAATTCTCTCCTATTGACTTCAATGGAACCTTTTGGGCAAAATCCATCATCTTCGTTAGATCTAAAGCTGATCAAAGTATTCTTAACAGGGATCGATACAGTGGAATGAGTGAATGTGCAGGCAATAGTTCCAGTTATTTCCTTTGGGAAAATCCATTCCTTTGGATACTTGTTCCTCTCTACTTCCCGTTCTATTGAGTCTAGTTTTCCCTTTGTTTCCTTTGCATTTAGGAACATTATACTTGAAAATAATTCTCACCTATTGGCTTCAATGGAACATTTTGGGCAAAATCAATCATCTTCTTTATATCTAAATCTGATCAAAGGATTCTTAACAGGAATCCTATACAGTGGAATGAGTGAATGTGCAGGCAATAGTTCCAGTTATTTCCTTTGGGAAAATCCATTACTTTGGATACTTGTTCCTCTCTATTTCCCATTCTATTGAGTCTAGTTTTCCCTTTGTTTCCTTTTCGTTTGGGAACATTATAGTTGATGATAATTCTCTCCTATTGGCTTCAATTGAAATTTTGGGGCAAAATCCATCATCTTCCTTATATCTAAATCTGATCAAAGGATTCTTAACAGGGATCGATACAGTGGAATGAGTGAATGTGCAGGCAATAGTTCCAGTTATTTCCTTTGGGAAAATCAATTCCTTTGGATACTAGTTCCTCTCTATTTCCCATTCTATTGAGTCTAGTTTTCCCTTTGTTTCTTTTGCATTTAGAAACATTATAGTTGATGATAATTCTCTCCTATTGGCTTCAATGGAACATTTTGGGCAAAATCCATCATCTTCTTTAAATCTAAATCTGATCAAAGCATTCTTAACAGGAATCCTATACAGTGGAATGAGTGAATGTGCAGGCAATATTTCCAGTTATTTCCTTTTGGAAAATCCATTCCCTTGGATACTAGTTCCTCTCTATTTCCCATTCTATTGAGTCTAGTTTTCCCTTTGTTTCCTTTGCATTTAGGAACATTATACTTGAAGATAATTCTCTCCTATTGGCTTCAATGGAACATTTTGGGCAAAATCCATCATCTTCTTTATATCTAAATCTGATCAAAGGATTCTTAAAGTAATCGATACAGTGGAATGAGTGACTCTGCGGGCAATAGTTCCAATTATTTCCTTTGGGAAAATCCATTCCTTTGGATACTAGTTCCTCTCTATTTCCCATTCTATTGAGGCTACTTTTCCCTTTGTTTCCTTTCCATTTAGGAACATTATACTTAAAGATAATTCTCTCCTATTGGTTTCAATGGACCTTTTTGGGCAAAATCCAGCATCTTCTTTATATCTAAATCTGATCAAAGGATTCTTAACAGGAATCCTATACAGTGGAATGAGTGAATGTGCAGGCAATAGTTCCAGTTATTTCCTTTTGGAAAATCCATTCCCTTGGATACTAGTTCCTCTCTATTTCCCATTCTATTGAGTCTAGTTTTCCCTTTGTTTCCTTTGCATTTAGGAATATTATACTTGAAGATAATTCTCTCCTATTGACTTCAATGGAACATTTTAAGCAAAATCCATCAACTTCTTTAAATCTAAATCTGATCAAAGGATTCTTAACAGGAATCGATACAGTGGAATGAGTGAATGTGCAGGCAATAGTTCCAGTTATTTCCTTTGGGAAAATCCATTCCTTTGGATACTTGTTCCTCTCTACTTCCCATTCTATTGAGTCTAGTTTTCCCTTTGTTTCTTTTGCATTTAGGAACAATATAGTTGATGATAATTCTCTCCTATTGGCTTCAATGGAACATTTTGGGCAAAATCCAACATCTTCTTTATATCTAAATCTGATCAAAGGATTCTTAACAGGAATCCTATACAGTGGAATGAGTGAATGTGCAGGCAATAGTTCCAGTTATTTCCTTTGGGAAAATCCATTCCCTTGGATACTAGTTCCTCTCTATTTCCCATTCTATTGAGTCTAGTTTTCCCTTTGTTTCCTTTGCATTTAGGAACATTATACTTGAAGATAATTCTCTCCTATTGGCTTCAATGGAACATTTTAAGCAAAATCCATCATCTTCTTTAAATCTAAATCTGATCAAAGGATTCTTAACAGGAATCCATACAGTGGAATGAGTGACTCTGCGGGCAATAGTTCCAGTTATTTCCTTTGGGAAAATCCATTCTTTGATACTAGTTCCTCTCTATTTCCCATTCTATTGAGTCTACTTTTCCCTTTGTTTCCTTTCCATTTAGGAACATTATACTTAAAGATAATTCTCTCCTATTGGCTTCAATGGAACATATTGGGCAAAATCCATCATCTTCTTTATATCTAAATCGGATCAAAGGATTCTTAACAGGAATCCTATACAGTGGAATGAGTGAATGTGCAGGCAATAGTTCCAGTTATTTCCTTTGGGAAAATCCATTCCTTTGGATACTAGTTCCTCTCTGTTTCCCATTCTATTGAGTCTAGTTTTCTCTTTGTTTCCTTTGTATTAAGGAACATTATACTTGAAGATAATTCAATCCTATTGGCTTCAATGGACCTTTTTGGGCAAAATCCATCATCTTCCTTATATCTAAAGCTGATCAAAGGATTCTTAACAGGGATCGATACAGTGGAATGAGTGAATGTGCGGGCAATACTTCCAGTTATTTCCTTTGGGAACATCCATTCCTTTGGATCCTTGTGAATCTTGTGTTCCTCTTCATTCCTCTTCAATTGGGAACTTTATTGTTGATGTTAATTCTCTCCTATTTGCTTCAACAGGACTTTCCGTACAAGATGCATTATTTTCTGTATGTCTAAAGCTGATCAAAGGATTCTTAACTGGGATTGATGCAGTGCAATGAGCGAATGTGCAGGTAACAGTTCCAGTTATTTCCTTTCGGAAAATCCATTCCTTTGAATACTTGTTCCTCTCTATTTCCCATTCTATTGAGTCTAGTTTTCCTTTGGTTCCTTTTCATTTGGGAACATTATAGTTGATGATAATTCTCTCCTATTGACTTCAATGGAACCTTTTGGGCAAAATCCATCATCTTCGTTATATCTAAAGCTGATCAAAGTATTCTTAACAGGGATCGATACAGTGGAATGAGTGAATGTGCAGGCAATAGTTCCAGTTATTTCCTTTGGGAAAATCCATTCCTTTGGATACTTGTTCCTCTCTACTTCCCATTCAATTGAGTCTAGTTTTCCCTTTGTTTCTTTTCCATTTAGGAACATTATAGTTGATGATAATTCTCTCCTATTGGCTTCAATGGAACATTTTGGGCAAAATCCATCATCTTCTTTAAATCTAAATCTGATCAAAGGATTCTTAACAGGAATCCTATACAGTGGAATGAGTGAATGTGCAGGCAATAGTTCCAGTTATTTCCTTTGGGAAAATCCATTACTTTGGATCCTTGTTCCTCTCTATTTCCAATTCTATTGAATCTTGTCTTCCTCTTGTTTCCTCTTGAATTGGGAACTTTATTGTTGATGTTAATTCTCTCCTATTTGCTTCAACAGGACTTTCCGTACAAGATGCATTATTTTCTGTATGTCTAAAGCTGATCAAAGGATTCTTAACTGGGATTGATGCAGTGCAATGAGCGAATGTGCAGGTAACAGTTCCAGTTATTTCCTTTCAGAAAATCCATTCCTTTGAATACTTGTTCCTCTCTATTTCCCATTCTATTGAGTCTAGTTTTCCTTTGGTTCCTTTTCATTTGGGAACATTATAGTTGATGATAATTCTCTCCTATTGACTTCAATGGAACCTTTTGGGCAAAATCCATCATCTTCGTTAGATCTAAAGCTGATCAAAGTATTCTTAACAGGGATCGATACAGTGGAATGAGTGAATGTGCAGGCAATAGTTTCAGTTATTTCCTTTGGGAAATTCCATTCCTTTGGATACTTGTTCCTCTCTACTTCCCGTTCTATTGAGTCTAGTTTTCCCTTTGTTTCCTTTGCATTTAGGAACATTATACTTGAAAATAATTCTCACCTATTGGCTTCAATGGAACATTTTGGGCAAAATCAATCATCTTCTTTATATCTAAATCTGATCAAAGGATTCTTAACAGGAATCCTATACAGTGGAATGAGTGAATGTGCAGGCAATAGTTCCAGTTATTTCCTTTGGGAAAATCCATTACTTTGGATACTTGTTCCTCTCTATTTCCCATTCTATTGAGTCTAGTTTTCCCTTTGTTTCCTTTTCGTTTGGGAACATTATAGTTGATGATAATTCTCTCCTATTGGCTTCAATTGAAATTTTGGGGCAAAATCCATCATCTTCCTTATATCTAAATCTGATCAAAGGATTCTTAACAGGGATCGATACAGTGGAATGAGTGAATGTGCAGGCAATAGTTCCAGTTATTTCCTTTGGGAAAATCAATTCCTTTGGATACTAGTTCCTCTCTATTTCCCATTCTATTGAGTCTAGTTTTCCCTTTGTTTCTTTTGCATTTAGGAACATTATAGTTGATGATAATTCTCTCCTATTGGCTTCAATGGAACATTTTGGGCAAAATCCATCATCTTCTTTAAATCTAAATCTGATCAAAGCATTCTTAACAGGAATCCTATACAGTGGAATGAGTGAATGTGCAGGCAATATTTCCAGTTATTTCCTTTTGGAAAATCCATTCCCTTGGATACTAGTTCCTCTCTATTTCCCATTCTATTGAGTCTAGTTTTCCCTTTGTTTCCTTTGCATTTAGGAACATTATACTTGAAGATAATTCTCTCCTATTGGCTTCAATGGAACATTTTGGGCAAAATCCATCATCTTCTTTATATCTAAATCTGATCAAAGGATTCTTAAAGTAATCGATACAGTGGAATGAGTGACTCTGCGGGCAATAGTTCCAATTATTTCCTTTGGGAAAATCCATTCCTTTGGATACTAGTTCCTCTCTATTTCCCATTCTATTGAGGCTACTTTTCCCTTTGTTTCCTTTCCATTTAGGAACATTATACTTAAAGATAATTCTCTCCTATTGGTTTCAATGGACCTTTTTGGGCAAAATCCAGCATCTTCTTTATATCTAAATCTGATCAAAGGATTCTTAACAGGAATCCTATACAGTGGAATGAGTGAATGTGCAGGCAATAGTTCCAGTTATTTCCTTTTGGAAAATCCATTCCCTTGGATACTAGTTCCTCTCTATTTCCCATTCTATTGAGTCTAGTTTTCCCTTTGTTTCCTTTGCATTTAGGAATATTATTCTTGAAGATAATTCTCTCCTATTGACTTCAATGGAACATTTTAAGCAAAATCCATCAACTTCTTTAAATCTAAATCTGATCAAAGGATTCTTAACAGGAATCGATACAGTGGAATGAGTGAATGTGCAGGCAATAGTTCCAGTTATTTCCTTTGGGAAAATCCATTCCTTTGGATACTTGTTCCTCTCTACTTCCCATTCTATTGAGTCTAGTTTTCCCTTTGTTTCTTTTGCATTTAGGAACAATATAGTTGATGATAATTCTCTCCTATTGGCTTCAATGGAACATTTTGGGCAAAATCCAACATCTTCTTTATATCTAAATCTGATCAAAGGATTCTTAACAGGAATCCTATACAGTGGAATGAGTGAATGTGCAGGCAATAGTTCCAGTTATTTCCTTTGGGAAAATCCATTCCCTTGGATACTAGTTCCTCTCTATTTCCCATTCTATTGAGTCTAGTTTTCCCTTTGTTTCCTTTGCATTTAGGAACATTATACTTGAAGATAATTCTCTCCTGTTGGCTTCAATGGAACATTTTAAGCAAAATCCATCATCTTCTTTAAATCTAAATCTGATCAAAGGATTCTTAACAGGAATCGATACAGTGGAATGAGTGACTCTGCGGGCAATAGTTCCAGTTATTTCCTTTGGGAAAATCCATTCTTTGATACTAGTTCCTCTCTATTTCCCATTCTATTGAGTCTACTTTTCCCTTTGTTTCCTTTCCATTTAGGAACATTATACTTAAAGATAATTCTCTCCTATTGGCTTCAATGGAACATATTGGGCAAAATCCATCATCTTCTTTATATCTAAATCGGATCAAAGGATTCTTAACAGGAATCCTATACAGTGGAATGAGTGAATGTGCAGGCAATAGTTCCAGTTATTTCCTTTGGGAAAATCCATTCCTTTGGATACTAGTTCCTCTCTGTTTCCCATTCTATTGAGTCTAGTTTTCTCTTTGTTTCCTTTGTATTAAGGAACATTATACTTGAAGATAATTCAATCCTATTGGCTTCAATGGACCTTTTTGGGCAAAATCCATCATCTTCCTTATATCTAAAGCTGATCAAAGGATTCTTAACAGGGATCGATACAGTGGAATGAGTGAATGTGCGGGCAATACTTCCAGTTATTTCCTTTGGGAACATCCATTCCTTTGGATCCTTGTGAATCTTGTGTTCCTCTTCATTCCTCTTCAATTGGGAACTTTATTGTTGATGTTAATTCTCTCCTATTTGCTTCAACAGGACTTTCCGTACAAGATGCATTATTTTCTGTATGTCTAAAGCTGATCAAAGGATTCTTAACTGGGATTGATGCAGTGCAATGAGCGAATGTGCAGGTAACAGTTCCAGTTATTTCCTTTCGGAAAATCCATTCCTTTGAATACTTGTTCCTCTCTATTTCCCATTCTATTGAGTCTAGTTTTCCTTTGGTTCCTTTTCATTTGGGAACATTATAGTTGATGATAATTCTCTCCTATTGACTTCAATGGAACCTTTTGGGCAAAATCCATCATCTTCGTTAGATCTAAAGCTGATCAAAGTATTCTTAACAGGGATCGATACAGTGGAATGAGTGAATGTGCAGGCAATAGTTCCAGTTATTTCCTTTGGGAAAATCCATTCCTTTGGATACTTGTTCCTCTCTACTTCCCATTCAATTGAGTCTAGTTTTCCCTTTGTTTCTTTTCCATTTAAGAACATTATAGTTGATGATAATTCTCTCCTATTGGCTTCAATGGAACATTTTGGGCAAAATCCATCATCTTCTTTAAATCTAAATCTGATCAAAGGATTCTTAACAGGAATCCTATACAGTGGAATGAGTGAATGTGCAGGCAATAGTTCCAGTTATTTCCTTTGGGAAAATCCATTACTTTGGATCCTTGTTCCTCTCTATTTCCAATTCTATTGAATCTTGTCTTCCTCTTGTTTCCTCTTGAATTGGGAACTTTATTGTTGATGTTAATTCTCTCCTATTTCTTCAACAGGACTTTCCGTACAAGATGCATTATATTCTGTATATCTAAAGCTGAACAAAGGATTCTTAACAGGGATCGATACAGTGGAATGAGCGAATGTGCAGGTAACAGTTCAAGTTATTTCCTTTCGGAAAATCCATTCCTTTGGATACTTCTTCCTCTCTATTTCCCATTCTATTGAGTCTAGTTTTCCCTTTGTTTCCTTTTCATTTGGGAACATTATAGTTGATGATAATTCTCTCCTATTGACTTCAATGGAACTTTTTGGGCAAAATCCATTATCTATCTTATATCTAAAGCTGATCAAAGTATTCTTTTTTTAATTTTTTTTTTATTTTTTTATTTTTTATTTTTTTTATTTTTTTTATTATATATATATTTTATAATATTATCCCTTGTATTCATTTTTCCAAATTGCCCCCCCTCCCTCTATTCCCTCCCTTCGACGACAGGCAATACCATACATTTTACATGTGTTACAATATAGTCTAAGTACAATACATGTGTGTGAATATCATTTTCTTGTTGCACCATAAACATTAGAATCCGAAGGTACATGCAACCTGGGTAGACAGATATTAGTGCTAACAATTTACATTCGCTTCCCAGTGTTCCTTCTCTGGGTATAGTTATTTCTGTCCATCATTGATCAACTGGAAGTGAGTTGGATCTTCTTTATGCTGTAGATTTCCACTTCCATCAGAATACATCCTCATACAGTATTGTTGTTGAAGTATACAGTGATCTTCTGGTTCTGCTCATTTCACTCAGCATCAGTTGATTTAAGTCTCTCCAACCCTCTCTGTATTCCTCCTGCTGGTCATTTCTTACAGAGCAGTAATATTCCATAACCTTCATATACCACAATTTACCCAACCATTCTCCAACTGATGGACATCCATTCATCTTCCAGTTTCTAGCTACAACAAAAAGAGCTGCCACAAACATTTTGGCACATATATGTTTCTTTCCGCTCTTTAGTATTTCTTTGGGATATAATCCCAGTAGTAGCGCTGCTGGGTCAAAGGGTATGCACAGTTTGATAACTTTTTGGGCATAATTCCAGATTGCTCTCCAGAATGGCTGGATTCTTTCACAACTCCACCAGCAATGTATTAGTGTCCCAATTTCCCCACATCCCCTCCAACATTTATCATTATTTGTTCCTGTCATCTTAGCCAATCTGACAGGTGTGTAGTGGTATCTCAGAGTGGTCTTAATTTGCATTTCTCTTGATCAAAGTATTCTTAACGGGGATCGATACAGTGGAATGAGTGAATGTGCAGGCAATAGTTCCAGTTATTTCCTTTGGGAAAATCCATTCCCTTGGATACTAGTTCCTCTCTATTTCCCATTCTATTGAGTCTAGTTTTCCCTTTGTTTCCTTTGCATTTAGGAACATTATACTTGAAGATAATTCTCTCCTATTGGCTTCAATGGAACATTTTAAGCAAAATCCATCATCTTCTTTAAATCTAAATCTGATCACAGGATTCTTAACAGGAATCGATACAGTGGAATGAGTGACTCTGCGGGCAATAGTTCCAGTTATTTCCTTTGGGAAAATCCATTCCTTTGATACTAGTTCCTCTCTATTTCCCATTCTATTGAGTCTACTTTTCCCTTTGTTTCCTTTCCATTTAGGAACATTATACTTAAAGATAATTCTCTCCTATTGGCTTCAATGGAACATATTGGGCAAAATCCATCATCTTCTTTATATCTAAATCGGATCAAAGGATTCTTAACAGGAATCCTATACAGTGGAATGAGTGAATGTGCAGGCAATAGTTCCAGTTATTTCCTTTGGGAAAATCCATTCCTTTGGATACTAGTTCCTCTCTGTTTCCCATTCTATTGAGTCTAGTTTTCTCTTTGTTTCCTTTGTATTAAGGAACATTATACTTGAAGATAATTCAATCCTATTGGCTTCAATGGACCTTTTTGGGCAAAATCCATCATCTTCCTTATATCTAAAGCTGATCAAAGGATTCTTAACAGGGATCGATACAGTGGAATGAGTGAATGTGCGGGCAATACTTCCAGTTATTTCCTTTGGGAACATCCATTCCTTTGGATCCTTGTGAATCTTGTGTTCCTCTTCATTCCTCTTCAATTGGGAACTTTATTGTTGATGTTAATTCTCTCCTATTTGCTTCAACAGGACTTTCCGTACAAGATGCATTATTTTCTGTATGTCTAAAGCTGATCAAAGGATTCTTAACTGGGATTGATGCAGTGCAATGAGCGAATGTGCAGGTAACAGTTCCAGTTATTTCCTTTCGGAAAATCCATTCCTTTGAATACTTGTTCCTCTCTATTTCCCATTCTATTGAGTCTAGTTTTCCTTTGGTTCCTTTTCATTTGGGAACATTATAGTTGATGATAATTCTCTCCTATTGACTTCAATGGAACCTTTTGGGCAAAATCCATCATCTTCGTTAGATCTAAAGCTGATCAAAGTATTCTTAACAGGGATCGATACAGTGGAATGAGTGAATGTGCAGGCAATAGTTCCAGTTATTTCCTTTGGGAAAATCCATTCCTTTGGATACTTGTTCCTCTCTACTTCCCATTCTATTGAGTCTAGTTTTCCCTTTGTTTCTTTTGCATTTAGGAACAATATAGTTGATGATAATTCTCTCCTATTGGCTTCAATGGAACATTTTGGGCAAAATGCAACATCTTCTTTATATCTAAATCTGATCAAAGGATTCTTAACAGGAATCCTATACAGTGGAATGAGTGAATGTGCAGGCTATAGTTCCAGTTATTTCCTTTGGGAAAATCCATTCCCTTGGATACTAGTTCCTCTCTATTTCCCATTCTATTGAGTCTAGTTTTCCCTTTGTTTCCTTTGCATTTAGGAACATTATACTTGAAGATAATTCTCTCCTATTGGCTTCAATGGAACATTTTAAGCAAAATCCATCATCTTCTTTAAATCTAAATCTGATCACAGGATTCTTAACAGGAATCGATACAGTGGAATGAGTGACTCTGTGGGCAATAGTTCCAGTTATTTCCTTTGGGAAAATCCATTCCTTTGATACTAGTTCCTCTCTATTTCCCATTCTATTGAGTCTACTTTTCCCTTTGTTTCCTTTCCATTTAGGAACATTATACTTAAAGATAATTCTCTCCTATTGGCTTCAATGGAACATATTGGGCAAAATCCATCATCTTCTTTATATCTAAATCGGATCAAAGGATTCTTAACAGGAATCCTATACAGTGGAATGAGTGAATGTGCAGGCAATAGTTCCAGTTATTTCCTTTGGGAAAATCCATTCCTTTGGATACTAGTTCCTCTCTGTTTCCCATTCTATTGAGTCTAGTTTTCTCTTTGTTTCCTTTGTATTAAAGAACATTATACTTGAAGATAATTCAATCCTATTGGCTTCAATGGACCTTTTTGGGCAAAATCCATCATCTTCCTTATATCTAAAGCTGATCAAAGGATTCTTAACAGGGATCGATACAGTGGAATGAGTGAATGTGCGGGCAATACTTCCAGTTATTTCCTTTGGGAACATCCATTCCTTTGGATCCTTGTGAATCTTGTGTTCCTCTTCATTCCTCTTCAATTGGGAACTTTATTGTTGATGTTAATTCTCTCCTATTTGCTTCAACAGGACTTTCCGTACAAGATGCATTATTTTCTGTATGTCTAAAGCTGATCAAAGGATTCTTAACTGGGATTGATGCAGTGCAATGAGCGAATGTGCAGGTAACAGTTCCAGTTATTTCCTTTCGGAAAATCCATTCCTTTGAATACTTGTTCCTCTCTATTTCCCATTCTATTGAGTCTAGTTTTCCTTTGGTTCCTTTTCATTTGGGAACATTATAGTTGATGATAATTCTCTCCTATTGACTTCAATGGAACCTTTTGGGCAAAATCCATCATCTTCGTTAGATCTAAAGCTGATCAAAGTATTCTTAACAGGGATCGATACAGTGGAATGAGTGAATGTGCAGGCAATAGTTCCAGTTATTTCCTTTGGGAAAATCCATTCCTTTGGATACTTGTTCCTCTCTACTTCCCGTTCTATTGAGTCTAGTTTTCCCTTTGTTTCCTTTGCATTTAGGAACATTATACTTGAAAATAATTCTCACCTATTGGCTTCAATGGAACATTTTGGGCAAAATCAATCATCTTCTTTATATCTAAATCTGATCAAAGGATTCTTAACAGGAATCCTATACAGTGGAATGAGTGAATGTGCAGGCAATAGTTCCAGTTATTTCCTTTGGGAAAATCCATTACTTTGGATACTTGTTCCTCTCTATTTCCCATTCTATTGAGTCTAGTTTTCCCTTTGTTTCCTTTTCGTTTGGGAACATTATAGTTGATGATAATTCTCTCCTATTGGCTTCAATTGAAATTTTGGGGCAAAATCCATCATCTTCCTTATATCTAAATCTGATCAAAGGATTCTTAACAGGGATCGATACAGTGGAATGAGTGAATGTGCAGGCAATAGTTCCAGTTATTTCCTTTGGGAAAATCAATTCCTTTGGATACTAGTTCCTCTCTATTTCCCATTCTATTGAGTCTAGTTTTCCCTTTGTTTCTTTTGCATTTAGAAACATTATAGTTGATGATAATTCTCTCCTATTGGCTTCAATGGAACATTTTGGGCAAAATCCATCATCTTCTTTAAATCTAAATCTGATCAAAGCATTCTTAACAGGAATCCTATACAGTGGAATGAGTGAATGTGCAGGCAATATTTCCAGTTATTTCCTTTTGGAAAATCCATTCCCTTGGATACTAGTTCCTCTCTATTTCCCATTCTATTGAGTCTAGTTTTCCCTTTGTTTCCTTTGCATTTAGGAACATTATACTTGAAGATAATTCTCTCCTATTGGCTTCAATGGAACATTTTGGGCAAAATCCATCATCTTCTTTATATCTAAATCTGATCAAAGGATTCTTAAAGTAATCGATACAGTGGAATGAGTGACTCTGCGGGCAATAGTTCCAATTATTTCCTTTGGGAAAATCCATTCCTTTGGATACTAGTTCCTCTCTATTTCCCATTCTATTGAGGCTACTTTTCCCTTTGTTTCCTTTCCATTTAGGAACATTATACTTAAAGATAATTCTCTCCTATTGGTTTCAATGGACCTTTTTGGGCAAAATCCAGCATCTTCTTTATATCTAAATCTGATCAAAGGATTCTTAACAGGAATCCTATACAGTGGAATGAGTGAATGTGCAGGCAATAGTTCCAGTTATTTCCTTTTGGAAAATCCATTCCCTTGGATACTAGTTCCTCTCTATTTCCCATTCTATTGAGTCTAGTTTTCCCTTTGTTTCCTTTGCATTTAGGAATATTATACTTGAAGATAATTCTCTCCTATTGACTTCAATGGAACATTTTAAGCAAAATCCATCAACTTCTTTAAATCTAAATCTGATCAAAGGATTCTTAACAGGAATCGATACAGTGGAATGAGTGAATGTGCAGGCAATAGTTCCAGTTATTTCCTTTGGGAAAATCCATTCCTTTGGATACTTGTTCCTCTCTACTTCCCATTCTATTGAGTCTAGTTTTCCCTTTGTTTCTTTTGCATTTAGGAACAATATAGTTGATGATAATTCTCTCCTATTGGCTTCAATGGAACATTTTGGGCAAAATCCAACATCTTCTTTATATCTAAATCTGATCAAAGGATTCTTAACAGGAATCCTATACAGTGGAATGAGTGAATGTGCAGGCAATAGTTCCAGTTATTTCCTTTGGGAAAATCCATTCCCTTGGATACTAGTTCCTCTCTATTTCCCATTCTATTGAGTCTAGTTTTCCCTTTGTTTCCTTTGCATTTAGGAACATTATACTTGAAGATAATTCTCTCCTATTGGCTTCAATGGAACATTTTAAGCAAAATCCATCATCTTCTTTAAATCTAAATCTGATCAAAGGATTCTTAACAGGAATCCATACAGTGGAATGAGTGACTCTGCGGGCAATAGTTCCAGTTATTTCCTTTGGGAAAATCCATTCTTTGATACTAGTTCCTCTCTATTTCCCATTCTATTGAGTCTACTTTTCCCTTTGTTTCCTTTCCATTTAGGAACATTATACTTAAAGATAATTCTCTCCTATTGGCTTCAATGGAACATATTGGGCAAAATCCATCATCTTCTTTATATCTAAATCGGATCAAAGGATTCTTAACAGGAATCCTATACAGTGGAATGAGTGAATGTGCAGGCAATAGTTCCAGTTATTTCCTTTGGGAAAATCCATTCCTTTGGATACTAGTTCCTCTCTGTTTCCCATTCTATTGAGTCTAGTTTTCTCTTTGTTTCCTTTGTATTAAGGAACATTATACTTGAAGATAATTCAATCCTATTGGCTTCAATGGACCTTTTTGGGCAAAATCCATCATCTTCCTTATATCTAAAGCTGATCAAAGGATTCTTAACAGGGATCGATACAGTGGAATGAGTGAATGTGCGGGCAATACTTCCAGTTATTTCCTTTGGGAACATCCATTCCTTTGGATCCTTGTGAATCTTGTGTTCCTCTTCATTCCTCTTCAATTGGGAACTTTATTGTTGATGTTAATTCTCTCCTATTTGCTTCAACAGGACTTTCCGTACAAGATGCATTATTTTCTGTATGTCTAAAGCTGATCAAAGGATTCTTAACTGGGATTGATGCAGTGCAATGAGCGAATGTGCAGGTAACAGTTCCAGTTATTTCCTTTCGGAAAATCCATTCCTTTGAATACTTGTTCCTCTCTATTTCCCATTCTATTGAGTCTAGTTTTCCTTTGGTTCCTTTTCATTTGGGAACATTATAGTTGATGATAATTCTCTCCTATTGACTTCAATGGAACCTTTTGGGCAAAATCCATCATCTTCGTTATATCTAAAGCTGATCAAAGTATTCTTAACAGGGATCGATACAGTGGAATGAGTGAATGTGCAGGCAATAGTTCCAGTTATTTCCTTTGGGAAAATCCATTCCTTTGGATACTTGTTCCTCTCTACTTCCCATTCAATTGAGTCTAGTTTTCCCTTTGTTTCTTTTCCATTTAGGAACATTATAGTTGATGATAATTCTCTCCTATTGGCTTCAATGGAACATTTTGGGCAAAATCCATCATCTTCTTTAAATCTAAATCTGATCAAAGGATTCTTAACAGGAATCCTATACAGTGGAATGAGTGAATGTGCAGGCAATAGTTCCAGTTATTTCCTTTGGGAAAATCCATTACTTTGGATCCTTGTTCCTCTCTATTTCCAATTCTATTGAATCTTGTCTTCCTCTTGTTTCCTCTTGAATTGGGAACTTTATTGTTGATGTTAATTCTCTCCTATTTGCTTCAACAGGACTTTCCGTACAAGATGCATTATTTTCTGTATGTCTAAAGCTGATCAAAGGATTCTTAACTGGGATTGATGCAGTGCAATGAGCGAATGTGCAGGTAACAGTTCCAGTTATTTCCTTTCAGAAAATCCATTCCTTTGAATACTTGTTCCTCTCTATTTCCCATTCTATTGAGTCTAGTTTTCCTTTGGTTCCTTTTCATTTGGGAACATTATAGTTGATGATAATTCTCTCCTATTGACTTCAATGGAACCTTTTGGGCAAAATCCATCATCTTCGTTAGATCTAAAGCTGATCAAAGTATTCTTAACAGGGATCGATACAGTGGAATGAGTGAATGTGCAGGCAATAGTTTCAGTTATTTCCTTTGGGAAAATCCATTCCTTTGGATACTTGTTCCTCTCTACTTCCCGTTCTATTGAGTCTAGTTTTCCCTTTGTTTCCTTTGCATTTAGGAACATTATACTTGAAAATAATTCTCACCTATTGGCTTCAATGGAACATTTTGGGCAAAATCAATCATCTTCTTTATATCTAAATCTGATCAAAGGATTCTTAACAGGAATCCTATACAGTGGAATGAGTGAATGTGCAGGCAATAGTTCCAGTTATTTCCTTTGGGAAAATCCATTACTTTGGATACTTGTTCCTCTCTATTTCCCATTCTATTGAGTCTAGTTTTCCCTTTGTTTCCTTTTCGTTTGGGAACATTATAGTTGATGATAATTCTCTCCTATTGGCTTCAATTGAAATTTTGGGGCAAAATCCATCATCTTCCTTATATCTAAATCTGATCAAAGGATTCTTAACAGGGATCGATACAGTGGAATGAGTGAATGTGCAGGCAATAGTTCCAGTTATTTCCTTTGGGAAAATCAATTCCTTTGGATACTAGTTCCTCTCTATTTCCCATTCTATTGAGTCTAGTTTTCCCTTTGTTTCTTTTGCATTTAGGAACATTATAGTTGATGATAATTCTCTCCTATTGGCTTCAATGGAACATTTTGGGCAAAATCCATCATCTTCTTTAAATCTAAATCTGATCAAAGCATTCTTAACAGGAATCCTATACAGTGGAATGAGTGAATGTGCAGGCAATATTTCCAGTTATTTCCTTTTGGAAAATCCATTCCCTTGGATACTAGTTCCTCTCTATTTCCCATTCTATTGAGTCTAGTTTTCCCTTTGTTTCCTTTGCATTTAGGAACATTATACTTGAAGATAATTCTCTCCTATTGGCTTCAATGGAACATTTTGGGCAAAATCCATCATCTTCTTTATATCTAAATCTGATCAAAGGATTCTTAAAGTAATCGATACAGTGGAATGAGTGACTCTGCGGGCAATAGTTCCAATTATTTCCTTTGGGAAAATCCATTCCTTTGGATACTAGTTCCTCTCTATTTCCCATTCTATTGAGGCTACTTTTCCCTTTGTTTCCTTTCCATTTAGGAACATTATACTTAAAGATAATTCTCTCCTATTGGTTTCAATGGACCTTTTTGGGCAAAATCCAGCATCTTCTTTATATCTAAATCTGATCAAAGGATTCTTAACAGGAATCCTATACAGTGGAATGAGTGAATGTGCAGGCAATAGTTCCAGTTATTTCCTTTTGGAAAATCCATTCCCTTGGATACTAGTTCCTCTCTATTTCCCATTCTATTGAGTCTAGTTTTCCCTTTGTTTCCTTTGCATTTAGGAATATTATTCTTGAAGATAATTCTCTCCTATTGACTTCAATGGAACATTTTAAGCAAAATCCATCAACTTCTTTAAATCTAAATCTGATCAAAGGATTCTTAACAGGAATCGATACAGTGGAATGAGTGAATGTGCAGGCAATAGTTCCAGTTATTTCCTTTGGGAAAATCCATTCCTTTGGATACTTGTTCCTCTCTACTTCCCATTCTATTGAGTCTAGTTTTCCCTTTGTTTCTTTTGCATTTAGGAACAATATAGTTGATGATAATTCTCTCCTATTGGCTTCAATGGAACATTTTGGGCAAAATCCAACATCTTCTTTATATCTAAATCTGATCAAAGGATTCTTAACAGGAATCCTATACAGTGGAATGAGTGAATGTGCAGGCAATAGTTCCAGTTATTTCCTTTGGGAAAATCCATTCCCTTGGATACTAGTTCCTCTCTATTTCCCATTCTATTGAGTCTAGTTTTCCCTTTGTTTCCTTTGCATTTAGGAACATTATACTTGAAGATAATTCTCTCCTGTTGGCTTCAATGGAACATTTTAAGCAAAATCCATCATCTTCTTTAAATCTAAATCTGATCAAAGGATTCTTAACAGGAATCGATACAGTGGAATGAGTGACTCTGCGGGCAATAGTTCCAGTTATTTCCTTTGGGAAAATCCATTCTTTGATACTAGTTCCTCTCTATTTCCCATTCTATTGAGTCTACTTTTCCCTTTGTTTCCTTTCCATTTAGGAACATTATACTTAAAGATAATTCTCTCCTATTGGCTTCAATGGAACATATTGGGCAAAATCCATCATCTTCTTTATATCTAAATCGGATCAAAGGATTCTTAACAGGAATCCTATACAGTGGAATGAGTGAATGTGCAGGCAATAGTTCCAGTTATTTCCTTTGGGAAAATCCATTCCTTTGGATACTAGTTCCTCTCTGTTTCCCATTCTATTGAGTCTAGTTTTCTCTTTGTTTCCTTTGTATTAAGGAACATTATACTTGAAGATAATTCAATCCTATTGGCTTCAATGGACCTTTTTGGGCAAAATCCATCATCTTCCTTATATCTAAAGCTGATCAAAGGATTCTTAACAGGGATCGATACAGTGGAATGAGTGAATGTGCGGGCAATACTTCCAGTTATTTCCTTTGGGAACATCCATTCCTTTGGATCCTTGTGAATCTTGTGTTCCTCTTCATTCCTCTTCAATTGGGAACTTTATTGTTGATGTTAATTCTCTCCTATTTGCTTCAACAGGACTTTCCGTACAAGATGCATTATTTTCTGTATGTCTAAAGCTGATCAAAGGATTCTTAACTGGGATTGATGCAGTGCAATGAGCGAATGTGCAGGTAACAGTTCCAGTTATTTCCTTTCGGAAAATCCATTCCTTTGAATACTTGTTCCTCTCTATTTCCCATTCTATTGAGTCTAGTTTTCCTTTGGTTCCTTTTCATTTGGGAACATTATAGTTGATGATAATTCTCTCCTATTGACTTCAATGGAACCTTTTGGGCAAAATCCATCATCTTCGTTAGATCTAAAGCTGATCAAAGTATTCTTAACAGGGATCGATACAGTGGAATGAGTGAATGTGCAGGCAATAGTTCCAGTTATTTCCTTTGGGAAAATCCATTCCTTTGGATACTTGTTCCTCTCTACTTCCCATTCAATTGAGTCTAGTTTTCCCTTTGTTTCTTTTCCATTTAAGAACATTATAGTTGATGATAATTCTCTCCTATTGGCTTCAATGGAACATTTTGGGCAAAATCCATCATCTTCTTTAAATCTAAATCTGATCAAAGGATTCTTAACAGGAATCCTATACAGTGGAATGAGTGAATGTGCAGGCAATAGTTCCAGTTATTTCCTTTGGGAAAATCCATTACTTTGGATCCTTGTTCCTCTCTATTTCCAATTCTATTGAATCTTGTCTTCCTCTTGTTTCCTCTTGAATTGGGAACTTTATTGTTGATGTTAATTCTCTCCTATTTCTTCAACAGGACTTTCCGTACAAGATGCATTATATTCTGTATATCTAAAGCTGAACAAAGGATTCTTAACAGGGATCGATACAGTGGAATGAGCGAATGTGCAGGTAACAGTTCAAGTTATTTCCTTTCGGAAAATCCATTCCTTTGGATACTTCTTCCTCTCTATTTCCCATTCTATTGAGTCTAGTTTTCCCTTTGTTTCCTTTTCATTTGGGAACATTATAGTTGATGATAATTCTCTCCTATTGACTTCAATGGAACTTTTTGGGCAAAATCCATTATCTATCTTATATCTAAAGCTGATCAAAGTATTCTTTTTTTTATTTTTTTTTAATTTTTTTATTTTTTATTTTTTTTATTTTTTTTATTATATATATATTTTATAATATTATCCCTTGTATTCATTTTTCCAAATTGCCCCCCCTCCCTCTATTCCCTCCCCCGACGACAGGCAATACCATACATTTTACATGTGTTACAATATAGTCTAAGTACAATACATGTGTGTGAATATCATTTTCTTGTTGCACCATAAACATTAGAATCCGAAGGTACATGCAACCTGGGTAGACAGATATTAGTGCTAACAATTTACATTCGCTTCCCAGTGTTCCTTCTCTGGGTATAGTTATTTCTGTCCATCATTGATCAACTGGAAGTGAGTTGGATCTTCTTTATGCTGTAGATTTCCACTTCCATCAGAATACATCCTCATACAGTATTGTTGTTGAAGTATACAGTGATCTTCTGGTTCTGCTCATTTCACTCAGCATCAGTTGATTTAAGTCTCTCCAACCCTCTCTGTATTCCTCCTGCTGGTCATTTCTTACAGAGCAGTAATATTCCATAACCTTCATATACCACAATTTACCCAACCATTCTCCAACTGATGGACATCCATTCATCTTCCAGTTTCTAGCTACAACAAAAAGAGCTGCCACAAACATTTTGGCACATATATGTTTCTTTCCGCTCTTTAGTATTTCTTTGGGATATAATCCCAGTAGTAGCGCTGCTGGGTCAAAGGGTATGCACAGTTTGATAACTTTTTGGGCATAATTCCAGATTGCTCTCCAGAATGGCTGGATTCTTTCACAACTCCACCAGCAATGTATTAGTGTCCCAATTTCCCCACATCCCCTCCAACATTTATCATTATTTGTTCCTGTCATCTTAGCCAATCTGACAGGTGTGTAGTGGTATCTCAGAGTGGTCTTAATTTGCATTTCTCTTGATCAAAGTATTCTTAACGGGGATCGATACAGTGGAATGAGTGAATGTGCAGGCAATAGTTCCAGTTATTTCCTTTGGGAAAATCCATTCCCTTGGATACTAGTTCCTCTCTATTTCCCATTCTATTGAGTCTAGTTTTCCCTTTGTTTCCTTTGCATTTAGGAACATTATACTTGAAGATAATTCTCTCCTATTGGCTTCAATGGAACATTTTAAGCAAAATCCATCATCTTCTTTAAATCTAAATCTGATCACAGGATTCTTAACAGGAATCGATACAGTGGAATGAGTGACTCTGCGGGCAATAGTTCCAGTTATTTCCTTTGGGAAAATCCATTCCTTTGATACTAGTTCCTCTCTATTTCCCATTCTATTGAGTCTACTTTTCCCTTTGTTTCCTTTCCATTTAGGAACATTATACTTAAAGATAATTCTCTCCTATTGGCTTCAATGGAACATATTGGGCAAAATCCATCATCTTCTTTATATCTAAATCGGATCAAAGGATTCTTAACAGGAATCCTATACAGTGGAATGAGTGAATGTGCAGGCAATAGTTCCAGTTATTTCCTTTGGGAAAATCCATTCCTTTGGATACTAGTTCCTCTCTGTTTCCCATTCTATTGAGTCTAGTTTTCTCTTTGTTTCCTTTGTATTAAGGAACATTATACTTGAAGATAATTCAATCCTATTGGCTTCAATGGACCTTTTTGGGCAAAATCCATCATCTTCCTTATATCTAAAGCTGATCAAAGGATTCTTAACAGGGATCGATACAGTGGAATGAGTGAATGTGCGGGCAATACTTCCAGTTATTTCCTTTGGGAACATCCATTCCTTTGGATCCTTGTGAATCTTGTGTTCCTCTTCATTCCTCTTCAATTGGGAACTTTATTGTTGATGTTAATTCTCTCCTATTTGCTTCAACAGGACTTTCCGTACAAGATGCATTATTTTCTGTATGTCTAAAGCTGATCAAAGGATTCTTAACTGGGATTGATGCAGTGCAATGAGCGAATGTGCAGGTAACAGTTCCAGTTATTTCCTTTCGGAAAATCCATTCCTTTGAATACTTGTTCCTCTCTATTTCCCATTCTATTGAGTCTAGTTTTCCTTTGGTTCCTTTTCATTTGGGAACATTATAGTTGATGATAATTCTCTCCTATTGACTTCAATGGAACCTTTTGGGCAAAATCCATCATCTTCGTTAGATCTAAAGCTGATCAAAGTATTCTTAACAGGGATCGATACAGTGGAATGAGTGAATGTGCAGGCAATAGTTCCAGTTATTTCCTTTGGGAAAATCCATTCCTTTGGATACTTGTTCCTCTCTACTTCCCGTTCTATTGAGTCTAGTTTTCCCTTTGTTTCCTTTGCATTTAGGAACATTATACTTGAAAATAATTCTCACCTATTGGCTTCAATGGAACATTTTGGGCAAAATCAATCATCTTCTTTATATCTAAATCTGATCAAAGGATTCTTAACAGGAATCCTATACAGTGGAATGAGTGAATGTGCAGGCAATAGTTCCAGTTATTTCCTTTGGGAAAATCCATTACTTTGGATACTTGTTCCTCTCTATTTCCCATTCTATTGAGTCTAGTTTTCCCTTTGTTTCCTTTTCGTTTGGGAACATTATAGTTGATGATAATTCTCTCCTATTGGCTTCAATTGAAATTTTGGGGCAAAATCCATCATCTTCCTTATATCTAAATCTGATCAAAGGATTCATAACAGGGATCGATACAGTGGAATGAGTGAATGTGCAGGCAATAGTTCCAGTTATTTCCTTTGGGAAAATCAATTCCTTTGGATACTAGTTCCTCTCTATTTCCCATTCTATTGAGTCTAGTTTTCCCTTTGTTTCTTTTGCATTTAGGAACATTATAGTTGATGATAATTCTCTCCTATTGGCTTCAATGGAACATTTTGGGCAAAATCCATCATCTTCTTTAAATCTAAATCTGATCAAAGCATTCTTAACAGGAATCCTATACAGTGGAATGAGTGAATGTGCAGGCAATATTTCCAGTTATTTCCTTTTGGAAAATCCATTCCCTTGGATACTAGTTCCTCTCTATTTCCCATTCTATTGAGTCTAGTTTTCCCTTTGTTTCCTTTGCATTTAGGAACATTATACTTGAAGATAATTCTCTCCTATTGGCTTCAATGGAACATTTTGGGCAAAATCCATCATCTTCTTTATATCTAAATCTGATCAAAGGATTCTTAAAGTAATCGATACAGTGGAATGAGTGACTCTGCGGGCAATAGTTCCAATTATTTCCTTTGGGAAAATCCATTCCTTTGGATACTAGTTCCTCTCTATTTCCCATTCTATTGAGGCTACTTTTCCCTTTGTTTCCTTTCCATTTAGGAACATTATACTTAAAGATAATTCTCTCCTATTGGTTTCAATGGACCTTTTTGGGCAAAATCCAGCATCTTCTTTATATCTAAATCTGATCAAAGGATTCTTAACAGGAATCCTATACAGTGGAATGAGTGAATGTGCAGGCAATAGTTCCAGTTATTTCCTTTTGGAAAATCCATTCCCTTGGATACTAGTTCCTCTCTATTTCCCATTCTATTGAGTCTAGTTTTCCCTTTGTTTCCTTTGCATTTAGGAACATTATACTTGAAGATAATTCTCTCCTATTGACTTCAATGGAACATTTTAAGCAAAATCCATCAACTTCTTTAAATCTAAATCTGATCAAAGGATTCTTAACAGGAATCGATACAGTGGAATGAGTGACTCTGCGGGCAATAGTTCCAGTTATTTCCTTTGGGAAAATCCATTCCTTTGGATACTTGTTCCTCTCTACTTCCCATTCTATTGAGTCTAGTTTTCCCTTTGTTTCTTTTCCATTTAGGAACATTATAGTTGATGATAATTCTCTCCTATTGGCTTCAATGGAACATTTTGGGCAAAATCCATCATCTTCTTTAAATCTAAATCTGATCAAAGGATTCTTAACAGGAATCCTATACAGTGGAATGAGTGAATGTGCAGGCAATAGTTCCAGTTATTTCCTTTGGGAAAATCCATTACTTTGGATCCTTGTTCCTCTCTATTTCCAATTCTATTGAATCTTGTCTTCCTCTTGTTTCCTCTTGAATTGGGAACTTTATTGTTGATGTGAATTCTCTCCTATTTCTTCAACAGGACTTTCCGTACAAGATGCATTATTTTCTGTATATCTAAAGCTGAACAAAGGATTCTTAACAGGGATTGATACAGTGGAATGAGCGAATGTGCAGGTAACAGTTCCAGTTATTTCCTTTCGAAAATTCCATTCCTTTGAATACTTGTTCCTCTCTATTTCCCATTCTATTGAGTCTAGTTTTCCTTTGGTTCCTTTTGATTTGGGAACATTATAGTTGATGATAATTCTCTCCTATTGGCTTCAATGGAACATTTTGGGCAAAATCCATCATCTTCTTTATATCTAAATCTGATCAAAGGATTCTTAACAGGAATCCTATACAGAGGAATGAGTGAATGTGCAGGCTATAGTTCCAGTTATTTCCTTTGGGCAAATCCATTCCTTTGGATACTTGTTCCTCTCTACTTCCATTCTATTGAGTCTAGTTTTCCCTTTGTTTCTTTTGCATTTAGGAACATTATAGTTGATGATAATTCTCTCCTATTTGCTTCAATGGAACATTTTGGGCAAAATCCATCATCTTCTTTAAATCTAAATCTGATCAAAGGATTCTTAACAGGAATCCTATACAGTGGAATGAGTGAATGTGCAGGCAATAGTTCCAGTTATTTCCTTTGGGAAAATCCATTACTTTGGTTCCTTGTTCCTCTCTATTTCCAATTCTATTGTATCTTGTCTTCCTCTTGTTTCCTCTTGAATTGGGAACTTTATTGTTGATGTTAATTCTCTCCTATTTCTTCAACAGGACTTTCCGTACAAGATGCATTATATTCTGTATATCTAAAGCTGAACAAAGGATTCTTAACAGGGATCGATACAGTGGAATGAGCGAATGTGCAGGTAACAGTTCAAGTTATTTCCTTTCGGAAAATCCATTCCTTTGGATACTTCTTCCTCTCTATTTCCCATTCTATTGAGTCTAGTTTTCCCTTTGTTTCTTTTGCATTTAGGAACAATATAGTTGATGATAATTCTCTCCTATTGGCTTCAATGGAACATTTTGGGCAAAATGCAACATCTTCTTTATATCTAAATCTGATCAAAGGATTCTTAACAGGAATCCTATACAGTGGAATGAGTGAATGTGCAGGCTATAGTTCCAGTTATTTCCTTTTGGAAAATCCATTCCCTTGGATACTAGTTCCTCTCTATTTCCCATTCTATTGAGTCTAGTTTTCCCTTTGTTTCCTTTGCATTTAGGAACATTATACTTGAAGATAATTCTCTCCTATTGGCTTCAATGGAACATTTTAAGCAAAATCCATCATCTTCTTTAAATCTAAATCTGATCACAGGATTCTTAACAGGAATCGATACAGTGGAATGAGTGACTCTGCGGGCAATAGTTCCAGTTATTTCCTTTGGGAAAATCCATTCCTTTGATACTAGTTCCTCTCTATTTCCCATTCTATTGAGTCTACTTTTCCCTTTGTTTCCTTTCCATTTAGGAACATTATACTTAAAGATAATTCTCTCCTATTGGCTTCAATGGAACATATTGGGCAAAATCCATCATCTTCTTTATATCTAAATCGGATCAAAGGATTCTTAACAGGAATCCTATACAGTGGAATGAGTGAATGTGCAGGCAATAGTTCCAGTTATTTCCTTTGGGAAAATCCATTCCTTTGGATACTAGTTCCTCTCTGTTTCCCATTCTATTGAGTCTAGTTTTCTCTTTGTTTCCTTTGTATTAAGGAACATTATACTTGAAGATAATTCAATCCTATTGGCTTCAATGGACCTTTTTGGGCAAAATCCATCATCTTCCTTATATCTAAAGCTGATCAAAGGATTCTTAACAGGGATCGATACAGTGGAATGAGTGAATGTGCGGGCAATACTTCCAGTTATTTCCTTTGGGAACATCCATTCCTTTGGATCCTTGTGAATCTTGTGTTCCTCTTCATTCCTCTTCAATTGGGAACTTTATTGTTGATGTTAATTCTCTCCTATTTGCTTCAACAGGACTTTCCGTACAAGATGCATTATTTTCTGTATGTCTAAAGCTGATCAAAGGATTCTTAACTGGGATTGATGCAGTGCAATGAGCGAATGTGCAGGTAACAGTTCCAGTTATTTCCTTTCGGAAAATCCATTCCTTTGAATACTTGTTCCTCTCTATTTCCCATTCTATTGAGTCTAGTTTTCCTTTGGTTCCTTTTCATTTGGGAACATTATAGTTGATGATAATTCTCTCCTATTGACTTCAATGGAACCTTTTGGGCAAAATCCATCATCTTCGTTAGATCTAAAGCTGATCAAAGTATTCTTAACAGGGATCGATACAGTGGAATGAGTGAATGTGCAGGCAATAGTTCCAGTTATTTCCTTTGGGAAAATCCATTCCTTTGGATACTTGTTCCTCTCTACTTCCCGTTCTATTGAGTCTAGTTTTCCCTTTGTTTCCTTTGCATTTAGGAACATTATACTTGAAAATAATTCTCACCTATTGGCTTCAATGGAACATTTTGGGCAAAATCAATCATCTTCTTTATATCTAAATCTGATCAAAGGATTCTTAACAGGAATCCTATACAGTGGAATGAGTGAATGTGCAGGCAATAGTTCCAGTTATTTCCTTTGGGAAAATCCATTCCTTTGATACTAGTTCCTCTCTATTTCCCATTCTATTGAGTCTACTTTTCCCTTTGTTTCCTTTCCATTTAGGAACATTATACTTAAAGATAATTCTCTCCTATTGGCTTCAATGGAACATATTGGGCAAAATCCATCATCTTCTTTATATCTAAATCGGATCAAAGGATTCTTAACAGGAATCCTATACAGTGGAATGAGTGAATGTGCAGGCAATAGTTCCAGTTATTTCCTTTGGGAAAATCCATTCCTTTGGATACTAGTTCCTCTCTGTTTCCCATTCTATTGAGTCTAGTTTTCTCTTTGTTTCCTTTGTATTAAGGAACATTATACTTGAAGATAATTCAATCCTATTGGCTTCAATGGACCTTTTTGGGCAAAATCCATCATCTTCCTTATATCTAAAGCTGATCAAAGGATTCTTAACAGAGATCGATACAGTGGAATGAGTGAATGTGCGGGCAATACTTCCAGTTATTTCCTTTGGGAACATCCATTCCTTTGGATCCTTGTGAATCTTGTGTTCCTCTTCATTCCTCTTCAATTGGGAACTTTATTGTTGATGTTAATTCTCTCCTATTTGCTTCAACAGGACTTTCCGTACAAGATGCATTATTTTCTGTATGTCTAAAGCTGATCAAAGGATTCTTAACTGGGATTGATGCAGTGCAATGAGCGAATGTGCAGGTAACAGTTCCAGTTATTTCCTTTCGGAAAATCCATTCCTTTGAATACTTGTTCCTCTCTATTTCCCATTCTATTGAGTCTAGTTTTCCTTTGGTTCCTTTTCATTTGGGAACATTATAGTTGATGATAATTCTCTCCTATTGACTTCAATGGAACCTTTTGGGCAAAATCCATCATCTTCGTTAGATCTAAAGCTGATCAAAGTATTCTTAACAGGGATCGATACAGTGGAATGAGTGAATGTGCAGGCAATAGTTCCAGTTATTTCCTTTGGGAAAATCCATTCCTTTGGATACTTGTTCCTCTCTACTTCCCGTTCTATTGAGTCTAGTTTTCCCTTTGTTTCCTTTGCATTTAGGAACATTATACTTGAAAATAATTCTCACCTATTGGCTTCAATGGAACATTTTGGGCAAAATCAATCATCTTCTTTATATCTAAATCTGATCAAAGGATTCTTAACAGGAATCCTATACAGTGGAATGAGTGAATGTGCAGGCAATAGTTCCAGTTATTTCCTTTGGGAAAATCCATTACTTTGGATACTTGTTCCTCTCTATTTCCCATTCTATTGAGTCTAGTTTTCCCTTTGTTTCCTTTTCGTTTGGGAACATTATAGTTGATTATAATTCTCTCCTATTGGCTTCAATTGAAATTTTGGGGCAAAATCCATCATCTTCCTTATATCTAAATCTGATCAAAGGATTCTTAACAGGGATCGATACAGTGGAATGAGTGAATGTGCAGGCAATAGTTCCAGTTATTTCCTTTGGGAAAATCAATTCCTTTGGATACTAGTTCCTCTCTATTTCCCATTCTATTGAGTCTAGTTTTCCCTTTGTTTCTTTTGCATTTAGGAACATTATAGTTGATGATAATTCTCTCCTATTGGCTTCAATGGAACATTTTGGGCAAAATCCATCATCTTCTTTAAATCTAAATCTGATCAAAGCATTCTTAACAGGAATCCTATACAGTGGAATGAGTGAATGTGCAGGCAATATTTCCAGTTATTTCCTTTTGGAAAATCCATTCCCTTGGATACTAGTTCCTCTCTATTTCCCATTCTATTGAGTCTAGTTTTCCCTTTGTTTCCTTTGCATTTAGGAACATTATACTTGAAGATAATTCTCTCCTATTGGCTTCAATGGAACATTTTGGGCAAAATCCATCATCTTCTTTATATCTAAATCTGATCAAAGGATTCTTAAAGTAATCGATACAGTGGAATGAGTGACTCTGCGGGCAATAGTTCCAATTATTTCCTTTGGGAAAATCCATTCCTTTGGATACTAGTTCCTCTCTATTTCCCATTCTATTGAGGCTACTTTTCCCTTTGTTTCCTTTCCATTTAGGAACATTATACTTAAAGATAATTCTCTCCTATTGGTTTCAATGGACCTTTTTGGGCAAAATCCAGCATCTTCTTTATATCTAAATCTGATCAAAGGATTCTTAACAGGAATCCTATACAGTGGAATGAGTGAATGTGCAGGCAATAGTTCCAGTTATTTCCTTTTGGAAAATCCATTCCCTTGGATACTAGTTCCTCTCTATTTCCCATTCTATTGAGTCTAGTTTTCCCTTTGTTTCCTTTGCATTTAGGAACATTATACTTGAAGATAATTCTCTCCTATTGACTTCAATGGAACATTTTAAGCAAAATCCATCAACTTCTTTAAATCTAAATCTGATCAAAGGATTCTTAACAGGAATCGATACAGTGGAATGAGTGACTCTGCGGGCAATAGTTCCAGTTATTTCCTTTGGGAAAATCCATTCCTTTGGATACTTGTTCCTCTCTACTTCCCATTCTATTGAGTCTAGTTTTCCCTTTGTTTCTTTTCCATTTAGGAACATTATAGTTGATGATAATTCTCTCCTATTGGCTTCAATGGAACATTTTGGGCAAAATCCATCATCTTCTTTAAATCTAAATCTGATCAAAGGATTCTTAACAGGAATCCTATACAGTGGAATGAGTGAATGTGCAGGCAATAGTTCCAGTTATTTCCTTTGGGAAAATCCATTACTTTGGATCCTTGTTCCTCTCTATTTCCAATTCTATTGAATCTTGTCTTCCTCTTGTTTCCTCTTGAATTGGGAACTTTATTGTTGATGTGAATTCTCTCCTATTTCTTCAACAGGACTTTCCGTACAAGATGCATTATTTTCTGTATATCTAAAGCTGAACAAAGGATTCTTAACAGGGATTGATACAGTGGAATGAGCGAATGTGCAGGTAACAGTTCCAGTTATTTCCTTTCGAAAATTCCATTCCTTTGAATACTTGTTCCTCTCTATTTCCCATTCTATTGAGTCTAGTTTTCCTTTGGTTCCTTTTCATTTGGGAACATTATAGTTGATGATAATTCTCTCCTATTGGCTTCAATGGAACATTTTGGGCAAAATCCATCATCTTCTTTATATCTAAATCTGATCAAAGGATTCTTAACAGGAATCCTATACAGTGGAATGAGTGAATGTGCAGGCTATAGTTCCAGTTATTTCCTTTGGGCAAATCCATTCCTTTGGATACTTGTTCCTCTCTACTTCCATTCTATTGAGTCTAGTTTTCCCTTTGTTTCTTTTGCATTTAGGAACATTATAGTTGATGATAATTCTCTCCTATTGGCTTCAATGGAACATTTTGGGCAAAATCCATCATCTTCTTTAAATCTAAATCTGATCAAAGGATTCTTAACAGGAATCCTATACAGTGGAATGAGTGAATGTGCAGGCAATAGTTCCAGTTATTTCCTTTGGGAAAATCCATTACTTTGGTTCCTTGTTCCTCTCTATTTCCAATTCTATTGTATCTTGTCTTCCTCTTGTTTCCTCTTGAATTGGGAACTTTATTGTTGATGTTAATTCTCTCCTATTTCTTCAACAGGACTTTCCGTACAAGATGCATTATATTCTGTATATCTAAAGCTGAACAAAGGATTCTTAACAGGGATCGATACAGTGGAATGAGCGAATGTGCAGGTAACAGTTCAAGTTATTTCCTTTCGGAAAATCCATTCCTTTGGATACTTCTTCCTCTCTATTTCCCATTCTATTGAGTCTAGTTTTCCCTTTGTTTCTTTTGCATTTAGGAACAATATAGTTGATGATAATTCTCTCCTATTGGCTTCAATGGAACATTTTGGGCAAAATGCAACATCTTCTTTATATCTAAATCTGATCAAAGGATTCTTAACAGGAATCCTATACAGTGGAATGAGTGAATGTGCAGGCTATAGTTCCAGTTATTTCCTTTTGGAAAATCCTTTCCCTTGGATACTAGTTCCTCTCTATTTCCCATTCTATTGAGTCTAGTTTTCCCTTTGTTTCCTTTGCATTTAGGAACATTATACTTGAAGATAATTCTCTCCTATTGGCTTCAATGGAACATTTTAAGCAAAATCCATCATCTTCTTTAAATCTAAATCTGATCAAAGGATTCTTAACAGGAATCCTATACAGTGGAATGAGTGAATGTGCAGGCAATAGTTCCAGTTATTTCCTTTGGGAAAATCCATTACTTTGGATCCTTGTTCCTCTCTATTTCCAATTCTATTGAATCTTGTCTTCCTCTTGTTTCCTCTTGAATTGGGAACTTTATTGTTGATGTTAATTCTCTCCTATTTCTTCAACAGGACTTTCCGTACAAGATGCATTATTTTCTGTATATCTAAAGCTGAACAAAGGATTCTTAACAGGGATTGATACAGTGGAATGAGCGAATGTGCAGGTAACAGTTCCAGTTATTTCCTTTCGAAAATTCCATTCCTTTGAATACTTGTTCCTCTCTATTTCCCATTCTATTGAGTCTAGTTTTCCTTTGGTTCCTTTTCATTTGGGAACATTATAGTTGATAATTCTCTCCTATTGACTTCAATGGAACTTTTTGGGCAAAATCCATCATCTTCTTTATATCTAAAGCTGATCAAAGTATTCTTAAAAGGGATCGATACAGTGGAATGAGTGAATGTGCAGGCAATAGTTCCAGTTATTTCCTTTGGGAAAATCCATTCCTTTGGATACTTGTTCCTCTCTACTTCCCATTCTATTGAGTCTAGTTTTCCCTTTGTTTCTTTTCCATTTAGGAACATTATAGTTGATGATAATTCTCTCCTATTGGCTTCAATGGAACATTTTGGGCAAAATCCATCATCTTCTTCAAATCTAAATCTGATCAAAGGATTCTTAACAGGAATCCTATACAGTGGAATGAGTGAATGTGCAGGCAATAGTTCCAGTTATTTCCTTTGGGAAAATCCATTACTTTGGATCCTTGTTCTTCTCTATTTCCAATTCTATTGAATCTTGTCTTCCTCTTGTTTCCTCTTGAATTGGGAACTTTATTGTTGATGTTAATTCTCTCCTATTTCTTCAACAGGACTTTCCGTACAAGATGCATTATATTCTGTATATCTAAAGCTGAACAAAGGATTCTTAACAGGGATCGATACAGTGGAATGAGCGAATGTGCAGGTAACAGTTCAAGTTATTTCCTTTCGGAAAATCCATTCCTTTGGATACTTCTTCCTCTCTATTTCCCATTCTATTGAGTCTAGTTTTCCCTTTGTTTCCTTTTCATTTGGGAACAATATGGTTGATGATAATTCTCTCCTATTGGCTTCAATGGAACATTTTGGGCAAAATCCATCATCTTCTTTATATCTAAATCTGATCAAAGGATTCTTAACAGGAATCCTATACAGTGGAATGAGTGAATGTGCAGGCTATAGTTCCAGTTATTTCCTTTGGGCAAATCCATTCCTTTGGATACTTGTTCCTCTCTACTTCCATTCTATTGAGTCTAGTTTTCCCTTTGTTTCTTTTGCATTTAGGAATATTATAGTTGATGATAATTCTCTCCTATTGGCTTCAATGGAACATTTTGGGCAAAATCCATCATCTTCTTTAAATCTAAATCTGATCAAAGGATTCTTAACAGGAATCCTATACAGTGGAATGAGTGAATGTGCAGGCAATATTTCCAGTTATTTCCTTTGGGAAAATCCATTCCTTTGGATACTTGTTCCTCTCTATTTCCAATTCTATTGAGTCTTGTATTCCTTCTGTTTCCTCTTCAATTGGGAACTTTATAGTTGATGTTAATTCTCTCCTATTTGTTTCAACAGGACCTTCCGTACAAGAGGCATTATATTCTGTATATCTAAAGCTGATCAAAGGATTCTTAACAGGGATCGATACAGTGGAATGAGTGAATGTGCAGGTAACAGTTCCAGTTATTTCCTTTCGGAAAATCCATTCCTTTGAATACTTGTTCCTCTCTATTTCCCATTCTATTGAGTCTAGTTTTCCTTTGGTTCCTTTTCATTTGGGAACATTATAGTTGATGATAATTCTCTCCTATTGACTTCAATGGAACCTTTTGGGCAAAATCCATCATCTTCCTTATATCTAAAGCTGATCAAAGTATTCTTAACAGGGATCGATACAGTGGAATGAGTGAATGTGCAGGCAATAGTTCCAGTTATTTCCTTTGGGAAAATCCATTCCTTTGGATACTTGTTCCTCTCTACTTCCCATTCTATTGAGTCTAGTTTTCCCTTTGTTTCCTTTGCATTTAGGAACATTATACTTGAAGATAATTCTCACCTATTGGCTTCAATGGAACATTTTGGGCAAAATCAATCATCTTCATTATATCTAAATCTGATCAAAGGATTCTTAACAGGAATACTATACAGTGGAATGAGTGAATGTGCAGGCAATATTTCCAGTTATTTCCTTTGGGAAAATCCATTACTTTGGATACTTGTTCCTCTCTATTTCCCATTCTATTGAGTCTAGTTTTCCCTTTGTTTCCTTTTCATTTGGGAACATTATAGTTGATGATAATTCTCTCCTATTGGCTTCAATGGAACATATTGGGCAAAATCCATCATCTTCTTTATATCTAAATCTGATCAAAGGATTCTTAAAGGAATCGATACAGTGGAATGAGTGACTCTGTGGGCAATAGTTCCAGTTATTTCCTTTGGGAAAATCCATTCCTTTGGATACTAGTTCCTCTCTATTTCCCATTCTATTGAATCTTGTGTTCCTCTTCTTTCCTCTACAATTGGGAACTTTATTGTTGATGTTAATTCTCTCCTATTTGCTTCAACAGGACTTTCCGTACAAGATGCATTATTTTCTGTATATCTAAAGCTGATCAAAGGATTCTTAACAGGGATTGATACAGTGGAATGAGTGAATGTGCAGGCAATAGTTCCAGTTATTTCCTTTGGGAAAATCCATTACTTTGGATACTTGTTCCTCTCTATTTCCCATTCTATTGAGTCTAGTTTTCCCTTTGTTTCCTTTTCATTTGGGAACATTATAGTTGATGATAATTCTCTCCTATTGCCTTCAATGGAACTTTTTGGGCAAAATCCATCATCTTCTTTATATCTAAAGCTGATCAAAGTATTCTTAACAGGAATCCTATACAGTGGAATGAGTGAATGTGCAGGCAATAGTTCCAGTTATTTCCTTTTGGAAAATCCATTCCCTTGGATACTAGTTCCTCTCTATTTCCCATTCTATTGAGTCTAGTTTTCCCTTTGTTTCCTTTGCATTTAGGAACATTATACTTGAAGATAATTCTCTCCTATTGACTTCAATGGAACATTTTAAGCAAAATCCATCAACTTCTTTAAATCTAAATCTGATCAAAGGATTCTTAACAGGAATCGATACAGTGGAATGAGTGACTCTGCGGGCAATAGTTCCAGTTATTTCCTTTGGGAAAATCCATTCCTTTGGATACTTGTTCCTCTCTACTTCCCATTCTATTGAGTCTAGTTTTCCCTTTGTTTCTTTTCCATTTAGGAACATTATAGTTGATGATAATTCTCTCCTATTGGCTTCAATGGAACATTTTGGGCAAAATCCATCATCTTCTTTAAATCTAAATCTGATCAAAGGATTCTTAACAGGAATCCTATACAGTGGAATGAGTGAATGTGCAGGCAATAGTTCCAGTTATTTCCTTTGGGAAAATCCATTACTTTGGATCCTTGTTCCTCTCTATTTCCAATTCTATTGAATCTTGTCTTCCTCTTGTTTCCTCTTGAATTGGGAACTTTATTGTTGATGTGAATTCTCTCCTATTTCTTCAACAGGACTTTCCGTACAAGATGCATTATTTTCTGTATATCTAAAGCTGAACAAAGGATTCTTAACAGGGATTGATACAGTGGAATGAGCGAATGTGCAGGTAACAGTTCCAGTTATTTCCTTTCGAAAATTCCATTCCTTTGAATACTTGTTCCTCTCTATTTCCCATTCTATTGAGTCTAGTTTTCCTTTGGTTCCTTTTGATTTGGGAACATTATAGTTGATGATAATTCTCTCCTATTGGCTTCAATGGAACATTTTGGGCAAAATCCATCATCTTCTTTATATCTAAATCTGATCAAAGGATTCTTAACAGGAATCCTATACAGTGGAATGAGTGAATGTGCAGGCAATAGTTCCAGTTATTTCCTTTGGGAAAATCAATTCCTT
The DNA here is from genome assembly GCF_048593235.1 of Sminthopsis crassicaudata. Classification (NCBI taxonomy): domain Eukaryota; kingdom Metazoa; phylum Chordata; class Mammalia; order Dasyuromorphia; family Dasyuridae; genus Sminthopsis; species Sminthopsis crassicaudata. The sequence goes on from NC_133617.1 coordinate 455,018,371, forward strand.
TGGATACTAGTTCCTCTCTATTTCCCATTCTATTGAGTCTAGTTTTCCCTTTGTTTCTTTTGCATTTAGGAACATTATAGTTGATGATAATTCTCTCCTATTGGCTTCAATGGAACATTTTGGGCAAAATCCATCATCTTCTTTAAATCTAAATCTGATCAAAGCATTCTTAACAGGAATCCTATACAGTGGAATGAGTGAATGTGCAGGCAATATTTCCAGTTATTTCCTTTTGGAAAATCCATTCCCTTGGATACTAGTTCCTCTCTATTTCCCATTCTATTGAGTCTAGTTTTCCCTTTGTTTCCTTTGCATTTAGGAACATTATACTTGAAGATAATTCTCTCCTATTGGCTTCAATGGAACATTTTGGGCAAAATCCATCATCTTCTTTATATCTAAATCTGATCAAAGGATTCTTAAAGTAATCGATACAGTGGAATGAGTGACTCTGCGGGCAATAGTTCCAATTATTTCCTTTGGGAAAATCCATTCCTTTGGATACTAGTTCCTCTCTATTTCCCATTCTATTGAGGCTACTTTTCCCTTTGTTTCCTTTCCATTTAGGAACATTATACTTAAAGATAATTCTCTCCTATTGGTTTCAATGGACCTTTTTGGGCAAAATCCAGCATCTTCTTTATATCTAAATCTGATCAAAGGATTCTTAACAGGAATCCTATACAGTGGAATGAGTGAATGTGCAGGCAATAGTTCCAGTTATTTCCTTTTGGAAAATCCATTCCCTTGGATACTAGTTCCTCTCTATTTCCCATTCTATTGAGTCTAGTTTTCCCTTTGTTTCCTTTGCATTTAGGAACATTATACTTGAAAATAATTCTCACCTATTGGCTTCAATGGAACATTTTGGGCAAAATCAATCATCTTCTTTATATCTAAATCTGATCAAAGGATTCTTAACAGGAATCCTATACAGTGGAATGAGTGAATGTGCAGGCAATAGTTCCAGTTATTTCCTTTGGGAAAATCCATTCCTTTGATACTAGTTCCTCTCTATTTCCCATTCTATTGAGTCTACTTTTCCCTTTGTTTCCTTTCCATTTAGGAACATTATACTTAAAGATAATTCTCTCCTATTGGCTTCAATGGAACATATTGGGCAAAATCCATCATCTTCTTTATATCTAAATCGGATCAAAGGATTCTTAACAGGAATCCTATACAGTGGAATGAGTGAATGTGCAGGCAATAGTTCCAGTTATTTCCTTTGGGAAAATCCATTCCTTTGGATACTAGTTCCTCTCTGTTTCCCATTCTATTGAGTCTAGTTTTCTCTTTGTTTCCTTTGTATTAAGGAACATTATACTTGAAGATAATTCAATCCTATTGGCTTCAATGGACCTTTTTGGGCAAAATCCATCATCTTCCTTATATCTAAAGCTGATCAAAGGATTCTTAACAGAGATCGATACAGTGGAATGAGTGAATGTGCGGGCAATACTTCCAGTTATTTCCTTTGGGAACATCCATTCCTTTGGATCCTTGTGAATCTTGTGTTCCTCTTCATTCCTCTTCAATTGGGAACTTTATTGTTGATGTTAATTCTCTCCTATTTGCTTCAACAGGACTTTCCGTACAAGATGCATTATTTTCTGTATGTCTAAAGCTGATCAAAGGATTCTTAACTGGGATTGATGCAGTGCAATGAGCGAATGTGCAGGTAACAGTTCCAGTTATTTCCTTTCGGAAAATCCATTCCTTTGAATACTTGTTCCTCTCTATTTCCCATTCTATTGAGTCTAGTTTTCCTTTGGTTCCTTTTCATTTGGGAACATTATAGTTGATGATAATTCTCTCCTATTGACTTCAATGGAACCTTTTGGGCAAAATCCATCATCTTCGTTAGATCTAAAGCTGATCAAAGTATTCTTAACAGGGATCGATACAGTGGAATGAGTGAATGTGCAGGCAATAGTTCCAGTTATTTCCTTTGGGAAAATCCATTCCTTTGGATACTTGTTCCTCTCTACTTCCCGTTCTATTGAGTCTAGTTTTCCCTTTGTTTCCTTTGCATTTAGGAACATTATACTTGAAAATAATTCTCACCTATTGGCTTCAATGGAACATTTTGGGCAAAATCAATCATCTTCTTTATATCTAAATCTGATCAAAGGATTCTTAACAGGAATCCTATACAGTGGAATGAGTGAATGTGCAGGCAATAGTTCCAGTTATTTCCTTTGGGAAAATCCATTACTTTGGATACTTGTTCCTCTCTATTTCCCATTCTATTGAGTCTAGTTTTCCCTTTGTTTCCTTTTCGTTTGGGAACATTATAGTTGATTATAATTCTCTCCTATTGGCTTCAATTGAAATTTTGGGGCAAAATCCATCATCTTCCTTATATCTAAATCTGATCAAAGGATTCTTAACAGGGATCGATACAGTGGAATGAGTGAATGTGCAGGCAATAGTTCCAGTTATTTCCTTTGGGAAAATCAATTCCTTTGGATACTAGTTCCTCTCTATTTCCCATTCTATTGAGTCTAGTTTTCCCTTTGTTTCTTTTGCATTTAGGAACATTATAGTTGATGATAATTCTCTCCTATTGGCTTCAATGGAACATTTTGGGCAAAATCCATCATCTTCTTTAAATCTAAATCTGATCAAAGCATTCTTAACAGGAATCCTATACAGTGGAATGAGTGAATGTGCAGGCAATATTTCCAGTTATTTCCTTTTGGAAAATCCATTCCCTTGGATACTAGTTCCTCTCTATTTCCCATTCTATTGAGTCTAGTTTTCCCTTTGTTTCCTTTGCATTTAGGAACATTATACTTGAAGATAATTCTCTCCTATTGGCTTCAATGGAACATTTTGGGCAAAATCCATCATCTTCTTTATATCTAAATCTGATCAAAGGATTCTTAAAGTAATCGATACAGTGGAATGAGTGACTCTGCGGGCAATAGTTCCAATTATTTCCTTTGGGAAAATCCATTCCTTTGGATACTAGTTCCTCTCTATTTCCCATTCTATTGAGGCTACTTTTCCCTTTGTTTCCTTTCCATTTAGGAACATTATACTTAAAGATAATTCTCTCCTATTGGTTTCAATGGACCTTTTTGGGCAAAATCCAGCATCTTCTTTATATCTAAATCTGATCAAAGGATTCTTAACAGGAATCCTATACAGTGGAATGAGTGAATGTGCAGGCAATAGTTCCAGTTATTTCCTTTTGGAAAATCCATTCCCTTGGATACTAGTTCCTCTCTATTTCCCATTCTATTGAGTCTAGTTTTCCCTTTGTTTCCTTTGCATTTAGGAACATTATACTTGAAGATAATTCTCTCCTATTGACTTCAATGGAACATTTTAAGCAAAATCCATCAACTTCTTTAAATCTAAATCTGATCAAAGGATTCTTAACAGGAATCGATACAGTGGAATGAGTGACTCTGCGGGCAATAGTTCCAGTTATTTCCTTTGGGAAAATCCATTCCTTTGGATACTTGTTCCTCTCTACTTCCCATTCTATTGAGTCTAGTTTTCCCTTTGTTTCTTTTCCATTTAGGAACATTATAGTTGATGATAATTCTCTCCTATTGGCTTCAATGGAACATTTTGGGCAAAATCCATCATCTTCTTTAAATCTAAATCTGATCAAAGGATTCTTAACAGGAATCCTATACAGTGGAATGAGTGAATGTGCAGGCAATAGTTCCAGTTATTTCCTTTGGGAAAATCCATTACTTTGGATCCTTGTTCCTCTCTATTTCCAATTCTATTGAATCTTGTCTTCCTCTTGTTTCCTCTTGAATTGGGAACTTTATTGTTGATGTGAATTCTCTCCTATTTCTTCAACAGGACTTTCCGTACAAGATGCATTATTTTCTGTATATCTAAAGCTGAACAAAGGATTCTTAACAGGGATTGATACAGTGGAATGAGCGAATGTGCAGGTAACAGTTCCAGTTATTTCCTTTCGAAAATTCCATTCCTTTGAATACTTGTTCCTCTCTATTTCCCATTCTATTGAGTCTAGTTTTCCTTTGGTTCCTTTTCATTTGGGAACATTATAGTTGATGATAATTCTCTCCTATTGGCTTCAATGGAACATTTTGGGCAAAATCCATCATCTTCTTTATATCTAAATCTGATCAAAGGATTCTTAACAGGAATCCTATACAGTGGAATGAGTGAATGTGCAGGCTATAGTTCCAGTTATTTCCTTTGGGCAAATCCATTCCTTTGGATACTTGTTCCTCTCTACTTCCATTCTATTGAGTCTAGTTTTCCCTTTGTTTCTTTTGCATTTAGGAACATTATAGTTGATGATAATTCTCTCCTATTGGCTTCAATGGAACATTTTGGGCAAAATCCATCATCTTCTTTAAATCTAAATCTGATCAAAGGATTCTTAACAGGAATCCTATACAGTGGAATGAGTGAATGTGCAGGCAATAGTTCCAGTTATTTCCTTTGGGAAAATCCATTACTTTGGTTCCTTGTTCCTCTCTATTTCCAATTCTATTGTATCTTGTCTTCCTCTTGTTTCCTCTTGAATTGGGAACTTTATTGTTGATGTTAATTCTCTCCTATTTCTTCAACAGGACTTTCCGTACAAGATGCATTATATTCTGTATATCTAAAGCTGAACAAAGGATTCTTAACAGGGATCGATACAGTGGAATGAGCGAATGTGCAGGTAACAGTTCAAGTTATTTCCTTTCGGAAAATCCATTCCTTTGGATACTTCTTCCTCTCTATTTCCCATTCTATTGAGTCTAGTTTTCCCTTTGTTTCTTTTGCATTTAGGAACAATATAGTTGATGATAATTCTCTCCTATTGGCTTCAATGGAACATTTTGGGCAAAATGCAACATCTTCTTTATATCTAAATCTGATCAAAGGATTCTTAACAGGAATCCTATACAGTGGAATGAGTGAATGTGCAGGCTATAGTTCCAGTTATTTCCTTTTGGAAAATCCTTTCCCTTGGATACTAGTTCCTCTCTATTTCCCATTCTATTGAGTCTAGTTTTCCCTTTGTTTCCTTTGCATTTAGGAACATTATACTTGAAGATAATTCTCTCCTATTGGCTTCAATGGAACATTTTAAGCAAAATCCATCATCTTCTTTAAATCTAAATCTGATCAAAGGATTCTTAACAGGAATCCTATACAGTGGAATGAGTGAATGTGCAGGCAATAGTTCCAGTTATTTCCTTTGGGAAAATCCATTACTTTGGATCCTTGTTCCTCTCTATTTCCAATTCTATTGAATCTTGTCTTCCTCTTGTTTCCTCTTGAATTGGGAACTTTATTGTTGATGTTAATTCTCTCCTATTTCTTCAACAGGACTTTCCGTACAAGATGCATTATTTTCTGTATATCTAAAGCTGAACAAAGGATTCTTAACAGGGATTGATACAGTGGAATGAGCGAATGTGCAGGTAACAGTTCCAGTTATTTCCTTTCGAAAATTCCATTCCTTTGAATACTTGTTCCTCTCTATTTCCCATTCTATTGAGTCTAGTTTTCCTTTGGTTCCTTTTCATTTGGGAACATTATAGTTGATAATTCTCTCCTATTGACTTCAATGGAACTTTTTGGGCAAAATCCATCATCTTCTTTATATCTAAAGCTGATCAAAGTATTCTTAAAAGGGATCGATACAGTGGAATGAGTGAATGTGCAGGCAATAGTTCCAGTTATTTCCTTTGGGAAAATCCATTCCTTTGGATACTTGTTCCTCTCTACTTCCCATTCTATTGAGTCTAGTTTTCCCTTTGTTTCTTTTCCATTTAGGAACATTATAGTTGATGATAATTCTCTCCTATTGGCTTCAATGGAACATTTTGGGCAAAATCCATCATCTTCTTCAAATCTAAATCTGATCAAAGGATTCTTAACAGGAATCCTATACAGTGGAATGAGTGAATGTGCAGGCAATAGTTCCAGTTATTTCCTTTGGGAAAATCCATTACTTTGGATCCTTGTTCTTCTCTATTTCCAATTCTATTGAATCTTGTCTTCCTCTTGTTTCCTCTTGAATTGGGAACTTTATTGTTGATGTTAATTCTCTCCTATTTCTTCAACAGGACTTTCCGTACAAGATGCATTATATTCTGTATATCTAAAGCTGAACAAAGGATTCTTAACAGGGATCGATACAGTGGAATGAGCGAATGTGCAGGTAACAGTTCAAGTTATTTCCTTTCGGAAAATCCATTCCTTTGGATACTTCTTCCTCTCTATTTCCCATTCTATTGAGTCTAGTTTTCCCTTTGTTTCCTTTTCATTTGGGAACATTATGGTTGATGATAATTCTCTCCTATTGGCTTCAATGGAACATTTTGGGCAAAATCCATCATCTTCTTTATATCTAAATCTGATCAAAGGATTCTTAACAGGAATCCTATACAGTGGAATGAGTGAATGTGCAGGCTATAGTTCCAGTTATTTCCTTTGGGCAAATCCATTCCTTTGGATACTTGTTCCTCTCTACTTCCATTCTATTGAGTCTAGTTTTCCCTTTGTTTCTTTTGCATTTAGGAATATTATAGTTGATGATAATTCTCTCCTATTGGCTTCAATGGAACATTTTGGGCAAAATCCATCATCTTCTTTAAATCTAAATCTGATCAAAGGATTCTTAACAGGAATCCTATACAGTGGAATGAGTGAATGTGCAGGCAATATTTCCAGTTATTTCCTTTGGGAAAATCCATTCCTTTGGATACTTGTTCCTCTCTATTTCCAATTCTATTGAGTCTTGTATTCCTTCTGTTTCCTCTTCAATTGGGAACTTTATAGTTGATGTTAATTCTCTCCTATTTGTTTCAACAGGACCTTCCGTACAAGAGGCATTATATTCTGTATATCTAAAGCTGATCAAAGGATTCTTAACAGGGATCGATACAGTGGAATGAGTGAATGTGCAGGTAACAGTTCCAGTTATTTCCTTTCGGAAAATCCATTCCTTTGAATACTTGTTCCTCTCTATTTCCCATTCTATTGAGTCTAGTTTTCCTTTGGTTCCTTTTCATTTGGGAACATTATAGTTGATGATAATTCTCTCCTATTGACTTCAATGGAACCTTTTGGGCAAAATCCATCATCTTCCTTATATCTAAAGCTGATCAAAGTATTCTTAACAGGGATCGATACAGTGGAATGAGTGAATGTGCAGGCAATAGTTCCAGTTATTTCCTTTGGGAAAATCCATTCCTTTGGATACTTGTTCCTCTCTACTTCCCATTCTATTGAGTCTAGTTTTCCCTTTGTTTCCTTTGCATTTAGGAACATTATACTTGAAGATAATTCTCACCTATTGGCTTCAATGGAACATTTTGGGCAAAATCAATCATCTTCATTATATCTAAATCTGATCAAAGGATTCTTAACAGGAATACTATACAGTGGAATGAGTGAATGTGCAGGCAATATTTCCAGTTATTTCCTTTGGGAAAATCCATTACTTTGGATACTTGTTCCTCTCTATTTCCCATTCTATTGAGTCTAGTTTTCCCTTTGTTTCCTTTTCATTTGGGAACATTATAGTTGATGATAATTCTCTCCTATTGGCTTCAATGGAACATATTGGGCAAAATCCATCATCTTCTTTATATCTAAATCTGATCAAAGGATTCTTAAAGGAATCGATACAGTGGAATGAGTGACTCTGTGGGCAATAGTTCCAGTTATTTCCTTTGGGAAAATCCATTCCTTTGGATACTAGTTCCTCTCTATTTCCCATTCTATTGAATCTTGTGTTCCTCTTCTTTCCTCTACAATTGGGAACTTTATTGTTGATGTTAATTCTCTCCTATTTGCTTCAACAGGACTTTCCGTACAAGATGCATTATTTTCTGTATATCTAAAGCTGATCAAAGGATTCTTAACAGGGATTGATACAGTGGAATGAGTGAATGTGCAGGCAATAGTTCCAGTTATTTCCTTTGGGAAAATCCATTACTTTGGATACTTGTTCCTCTCTATTTCCCATTCTATTGAGTCTAGTTTTCCCTTTGTTTCCTTTTCATTTGGGAACATTATAGTTGATGATAATTCTCTCCTATTGCCTTCAATGGAACTTTTTGGGCAAAATCCATCATCTTCTTTATATCTAAAGCTGATCAAAGTATTCTTAACAGGAATCCTATACAGTGGAATGAGTGAATGTGCAGGCAATAGTTCCAGTTATTTCCTTTTGGAAAATCCATTCCCTTGGATACTAGTTCCTCTCTATTTCCCATTCTATTGAGTCTAGTTTTCCCTTTGTTTCCTTTGCATTTAGGAACATTATACTTGAAGATAATTCTCTCCTATTGACTTCAATGGAACATTTTAAGCAAAATCCATCAACTTCTTTAAATCTAAATCTGATCAAAGGATTCTTAACAGGAATCGATACAGTGGAATGAGTGACTCTGCGGGCAATAGTTCCAGTTATTTCCTTTGGGAAAATCCATTCCTTTGGATACTTGTTCCTCTCTACTTCCCATTCTATTGAGTCTAGTTTTCCCTTTGTTTCTTTTCCATTTAGGAACATTATAGTTGATGATAATTCTCTCCTATTGGCTTCAATGGAACATTTTGGGCAAAATCCATCATCTTCTTTAAATCTAAATCTGATCAAAGGATTCTTAACAGGAATCCTATACAGTGGAATGAGTGAATGTGCAGGCAATAGTTCCAGTTATTTCCTTTGGGAAAATCCATTACTTTGGATCCTTGTTCCTCTCTATTTCCAATTCTATTGAATCTTGTCTTCCTCTTGTTTCCTCTTGAATTGGGAACTTTATTGTTGATGTGAATTCTCTCCTATTTCTTCAACAGGACTTTCCGTACAAGATGCATTATTTTCTGTATATCTAAAGCTGAACAAAGGATTCTTAACAGGGATTGATACAGTGGAATGAGCGAATGTGCAGGTAACAGTTCCAGTTATTTCCTTTCGAAAATTCCATTCCTTTGAATACTTGTTCCTCTCTATTTCCCATTCTATTGAGTCTAGTTTTCCTTTGGTTCCTTTTGATTTGGGAACATTATAGTTGATGATAATTCTCTCCTATTGGCTTCAATGGAACATTTTGGGCAAAATCCATCATCTTCTTTATATCTAAATCTGATCAAAGGATTCTTAACAGGAATCCTATACAGTGGAATGAGTGAATGTGCAGGCAATAGTTCCAGTTATTTCCTTTGGGAAAATCAATTCCTTTGGATACTAGTTCCTCTCTATTTCCCATTCTATTGAGTCTAGTTTTCCCTTTGTTTCTTTTGCATTTAGGAACATTATAGTTGATGATAATTCTCTCCTATTGGCTTCAATGGAACATTTTGGGCAAAATCCATCATCTTCTTTAAATCTAAATCTGATCAAAGCATTCTTAACAGGAATCCTATACAGTGGAATGAGTGAATGTGCAGGCAATATTTCCAGTTATTTCCTTTTGGAAAATCCATTCCCTTGGATACTAGTTCCTCTCTATTTCCCATTCTATTGAGTCTAGTTTTCCCTTTGTTTCCTTTGCATTTAGGAACATTATACTTGAAGATAATTCTCTCCTATTGGCTTCAATGGAACATTTTGGGCAAAATCCATCATCTTCTTTATATCTAAATCTGATCAAAGGATTCTTAAAGTAATCGATACAGTGGAATGAGTGACTCTGCGGGCAATAGTTCCAATTATTTCCTTTGGGAAAATCCATTCCTTTGGATACTAGTTCCTCTCTATTTCCCATTCTATTGAGGCTACTTTTCCCTTTGTTTCCTTTCCATTTAGGAACATTATACTTAAAGATAATTCTCTCCTATTGGTTTCAATGGACCTTTTTGGGCAAAATCCAGCATCTTCTTTATATCTAAATCTGATCAAAGGATTCTTAACAGGAATCCTATACAGTGGAATGAGTGAATGTGCAGGCAATAGTTCCAGTTATTTCCTTTTGGAAAATCCATTCCCTTGGATACTAGTTCCTCTCTATTTCCCATTCTATTGAGTCTAGTTTTCCCTTTGTTTCCTTTGCATTTAGGAACATTATACTTGAAGATAATTCTCTCCTATTGACTTCAATGGAACATTTTAAGCAAAATCCATCAACTTCTTTAAATCTAAATCTGATCAAAGGATTCTTAACAGGAATCGATACAGTGGAATGAGTGACTCTGCGGGCAATAGTTCCAGTTATTTCCTTTGGGAAAATCCATTCCTTTGGATACTTGTTCCTCTCTACTTCCCATTCTATTGAGTCTAGTTTTCCCTTTGTTTCTTTTCCATTTAGGAACATTATAGTTGATGATAATTCTCTCCTATTGGCTTCAATGGAACATTTTGGGCAAAATCCATCATCTTCTTTAAATCTAAATCTGATCAAAGGATTCTTAACAGGAATCCTATACAGTGGAATGAGTGAATGTGCAGGCAATAGTTCCAGTTATTTCCTTTGGGAAAATCCATTACTTTGGATCCTTGTTCCTCTCTATTTCCAATTCTATTGAATCTTGTCTTCCTCTTGTTTCCTCTTGAATTGGGAACTTTATTGTTGATGTGAATTCTCTCCTATTTCTTCAACAGGACTTTCCGTACAAGATGCATTATTTTCTGTATATCTAAAGCTGAACAAAGGATTCTTAACAGGGATTGATACAGTGGAATGAGCGAATGTGCAGGTAACAGTTCCAGTTATTTCCTTTCGAAAATTCCATTCCTTTGAATACTTGTTCCTCTCTATTTCCCATTCTATTGAGTCTAGTTTTCCTTTGGTTCCTTTTCATTTGGGAACATTATAGTTGATGATAATTCTCTCCTATTGGCTTCAATGGAACATTTTGGGCAAAATCCATCATCTTCTTTATATCTAAATCTGATCAAAGGATTCTTAACAGGAATCCTATACAGTGGAATGAGTGAATGTGCAGGCTATAGTTCCAGTTATTTCCTTTGGGCAAATCCATTCCTTTGGATACTTGTTCCTCTCTACTTCCATTCTATTGAGTCTAGTTTTCCCTTTGTTTCTTTTGCATTTAGGAACATTATAGTTGATGATAATTCTCTCCTATTGGCTTCAATGGAACATTTTGGGCAAAATCCATCATCTTCTTTAAATCTAAATCTGATCAAAGGATTCTTAACAGGAATCCTATACAGTGGAATGAGTGAATGTGCAGGCAATAGTTCCAGTTATTTCCTTTGGGAAAATCCATTACTTTGGTTCCTTGTTCCTCTCTATTTCCAATTCTATTGTATCTTGTCTTCCTCTTGTTTCCTCTTGAATTGGGAACTTTATTGTTGATGTTAATTCTCTCCTATTTCTTCAACAGGACTTTCCGTACAAGATGCATTATATTCTGTATATCTAAAGCTGAACAAAGGATTCTTAACAGGGATCGATACAGTGGAATGAGCGAATGTGCAGGTAACAGTTCAAGTTATTTCCTTTCGGAAAATCCATTCCTTTGGATACTTCTTCCTCTCTATTTCCCATTCTATTGAGTCTAGTTTTCCCTTTGTTTCTTTTGCATTTAGGAACAATATAGTTGATGATAATTCTCTCCTATTGGCTTCAATGGAACATTTTGGGCAAAATGCAACATCTTCTTTATATCTAAATCTGATCAAAGGATTCTTAACAGGAATCCTATACAGTGGAATGAGTGAATGTGCAGGCTATAGTTCCAGTTATTTCCTTTTGGAAAATCCTTTCCCTTGGATACTAGTTCCTCTCTATTTCCCATTCTATTGAGTCTAGTTTTCCCTTTGTTTCCTTTGCATTTAGGAACATTATACTTGAAGATAATTCTCTCCTATTGGCTTCAATGGAACATTTTAAGCAAAATCCATCATCTTCTTTAAATCTAAATCTGATCAAAGGATTCTTAACAGGAATCCTATACAGTGGAATGAGTGAATGTGCAGGCAATAGTTCCAGTTATTTCCTTTGGGAAAATCCATTACTTTGGATCCTTGTTCCTCTCTATTTCCAATTCTATTGAATCTTGTCTTCCTCTTGTTTCCTCTTGAATTGGGAACTTTATTGTTGATGTTAATTCTCTCCTATTTCTTCAACAGGACTTTCCGTACAAGATGCATTATTTTCTGTATATCTAAAGCTGAACAAAGGATTCTTAACAGGGATTGATACAGTGGAATGAGCGAATGTGCAGGTAACAGTTCCAGTTATTTCCTTTCGAAAATTCCATTCCTTTGAATACTTGTTCCTCTCTATTTCCCATTCTATTGAGTCTAGTTTTCCTTTGGTTCCTTTTCATTTGGGAACATTATAGTTGATAATTCTCTCCTATTGACTTCAATGGAACTTTTTGGGCAAAATCCATCATCTTCTTTATATCTAAAGCTGATCAAAGTATTCTTAAAAGGGATCGATACAGTGGAATGAGTGAATGTGCAGGCAATAGTTCCAGTTATTTCCTTTGGGAAAATCCATTCCTTTGGATACTTGTTCCTCTCTACTTCCCATTCTATTGAGTCTAGTTTTCCCTTTGTTTCTTTTCCATTTAGGAACATTATAGTTGATGATAATTCTCTCCTATTGGCTTCAATGGAACATTTTGGGCAAAATCCATCATCTTCTTCAAATCTAAATCTGATCAAAGGATTCTTAACAGGAATCCTATACAGTGGAATGAGTGAATGTGCAGGCAATAGTTCCAGTTATTTCCTTTGGGAAAATCCATTACTTTGGATCCTTGTTCTTCTCTATTTCCAATTCTATTGAATCTTGTCTTCCTCTTGTTTCCTCTTGAATTGGGAACTTTATTGTTGATGTTAATTCTCTCCTATTTCTTCAACAGGACTTTCCGTACAAGATGCATTATATTCTGTATATCTAAAGCTGAACAAAGGATTCTTAACAGGGATCGATACAGTGGAATGAGCGAATGTGCAGGTAACAGTTCAAGTTATTTCCTTTCGGAAAATCCATTCCTTTGGATACTTCTTCCTCTCTATTTCCCATTCTATTGAGTCTAGTTTTCCCTTTGTTTCCTTTTCATTTGGGAACATTATGGTTGATGATAATTCTCTCCTATTGGCTTCAATGGAACATTTTGGGCAAAATCCATCATCTTCTTTATATCTAAATCTGATCAAAGGATTCTTAACAGGAATCCTATACAGTGGAATGAGTGAATGTGCAGGCTATAGTTCCAGTTATTTCCTTTGGGCAAATCCATTCCTTTGGATACTTGTTCCTCTCTACTTCCATTCTATTGAGTCTAGTTTTCCCTTTGTTTCTTTTGCATTTAGGAATATTATAGTTGATGATAATTCTCTCCTATTGGCTTCAATGGAACATTTTGGGCAAAATCCATCATCTTCTTTAAATCTAAATCTGATCAAAGGATTCTTAACAGGAATCCTATACAGTGGAATGAGTGAATGTGCAGGCAATATTTCCAGTTATTTCCTTTGGGAAAATCCATTCCTTTGGATACTTGTTCCTCTCTATTTCCAATTCTATTGAGTCTTGTATTCCTTCTGTTTCCTCTTCAATTGGGAACTTTATAGTTGATGTTAATTCTCTCCTATTTGTTTCAACAGGACCTTCCGTACAAGAGGCATTATATTCTGTATATCTAAAGCTGATCAAAGGATTCTTAACAGGGATCGATACAGTGGAATGAGTGAATGTGCAGGTAACAGTTCCAGTTATTTCCTTTCGGAAAATCCATTCCTTTGAATACTTGTTCCTCTCTATTTCCCATTCTATTGAGTCTAGTTTTCCTTTGGTTCCTTTTCATTTGGGAACATTATAGTTGATGATAATTCTCTCCTATTGACTTCAATGGAACCTTTTGGGCAAAATCCATCATCTTCCTTATATCTAAAGCTGATCAAAGTATTCTTAACAGGGATCGATACAGTGGAATGAGTGAATGTGCAGGCAATAGTTCCAGTTATTTCCTTTGGGAAAATCCATTCCTTTGGATACTTGTTCCTCTCTACTTCCCATTCTATTGAGTCTAGTTTTCCCTTTGTTTCCTTTGCATTTAGGAACATTATACTTGAAGATAATTCTCACCTATTGGCTTCAATGGAACATTTTGGGCAAAATCAATCATCTTCATTATATCTAAATCTGATCAAAGGATTCTTAACAGGAATACTATACAGTGGAATGAGTGAATGTGCAGGCAATATTTCCAGTTATTTCCTTTGGGAAAATCCATTACTTTGGATACTTGTTCCTCTCTATTTCCCATTCTATTGAGTCTAGTTTTCCCTTTGTTTCCTTTTCATTTGGGAACATTATAGTTGATGATAATTCTCTCCTATTGGCTTCAATGGAACATATTGGGCAAAATCCATCATCTTCTTTATATCTAAATCTGATCAAAGGATTCTTAAAGGAATCGATACAGTGGAATGAGTGACTCTGCGGGCAATAGTTCCAGTTATTTCCTTTGGGAAAATCCATTCCTTTGGATACTAGTTCCTCTCTATTTCCCATTCTATTGAATCTTGTGTTCCTCTTCTTTCCTCTACAATTGGGAACTTTATTGTTGATGTTAATTCTCTCCTATTTGCTTCAACAGGACTTTCCGTACAAGATGCATTATTTTCTGTATATCTAAAGCTGATCAAAGGATTCTTAACAGGGATTGATACAGTGGAATGAGTGAATGTGCAGGCAATAGTTCCAGTTATTTCCTTTGGGAAAATCCATTACTTTGGATACTTGTTCCTCTCTATTTCCCATTCTATTGAGTCTAGTTTTCCCTTTGTTTCCTTTTCATTTGGGAACATTATAGTTGATGATAATTCTCTCCTATTGCCTTCAATGGAACTTTTTGGGCAAAATCCATCATCTTCTTTATATCTAAAGCTGATCAAAGTATTCTTAACAGGAATCCTATACAGTGGAATGAGTGAATGTGCAGGCAATAGTTCCAGTTATTTCCTTTTGGAAAATCCATTCCCTTGGATACTAGTTCCTCTCTATTTCCCATTCTATTGAGTCTAGTTTTCCCTTTGTTTCCTTTGCATTTAGGAACATTATACTTGAAGATAATTCTCTCCTATTGACTTCAATGGAACATTTTAAGCAAAATCCATCAACTTCTTTAAATCTAAATCTGATCAAAGGATTCTTAACAGGAATCGATACAGTGGAATGAGTGACTCTGCGGGCAATAGTTCCAGTTATTTCCTTTGGGAAAATCCATTCCTTTGGATACTTGTTCCTCTCTACTTCCCATTCTATTGAGTCTAGTTTTCCCTTTGTTTCTTTTCCATTTAGGAACATTATAGTTGATGATAATTCTCTCCTATTGGCTTCAATGGAACATTTTGGGCAAAATCCATCATCTTCTTTAAATCTAAATCTGATCAACGGATTCTTAACAGGAATCCTATACAGTGGAATGAGTGAATGTGCAGGCAATAGTTCCAGTTATTTCCTTTGGGAAAATCCATTACTTTGGATCCTTGTTCCTCTCTATTTCCAATTCTATTGAATCTTGTCTTCCTCTTGTTTCCTCTTGAATTGGGAACTTTATTGTTGATGTGAATTCTCTCCTATTTCTTCAACAGGACTTTCCGTACAAGATGCATTATTTTCTGTATATCTAAAGCTGAACAAAGGATTCTTAACAGGGATTGATACAGTGGAATGAGCGAATGTGCAGGTAACAGTTCCAGTTATTTCCTTTCGAAAATTCCATTCCTTTGAATACTTGTTCCTCTCTATTTCCCATTCTATTGAGTCTAGTTTTCCTTTGGTTCCTTTTGATTTGGGAACATTATAGTTGATGATAATTCTCTCCTATTGGCTTCAATGGAACATTTTGGGCAAAATCCATCATCTTCTTTATATCTAAATCTGATCAAAGGATTCTTAACAGGAATCCTATACAGTGGAATGAGTGAATGTGCAGGCTATAGTTCCAGTTATTTCCTTTGGGCAAATCCATTCCTTTGGATACTTGTTCCTCTCTACTTCCATTCTATTGAGTCTAGTTTTCCCTTTGTTTCTTTTGCATTTAGGAACATTATAGTTGATGATAATTCTCTCCTATTGGCTTCAATGGAACATTTTGGGCAAAATCCATCATCTTCTTTAAATCTAAATCTGATCAAAGGATTCTTAACAGGAATCCTATACAGTGGAATGAGTGAATGTGCAGGCAATAGTTCCAGTTATTTCCTTTGGGAAAATCCATTACTTTGGTTCCTTGTTCCTCTCTATTTCCAATTCTATTGTATCTTGTCTTCCTCTTGTTTCCTCTTGAATTGGGAACTTTATTGTTGATGTTAATTCTCTCCTATTTCTTCAACAGGACTTTCCGTACAAGATGCATTATATTCTGTATATCTAAAGCTGAACAAAGGATTCTTAACAGGGATCGATACAGTGGAATGAGCGAATGTGCAGGTAACAGTTCAAGTTATTTCCTTTCGGAAAATCCATTCCTTTGGATACTTCTTCCTCTCTATTTCCCATTCTATTGAGTCTAGTTTTCCCTTTGTTTCTTTTGCATTTAGGAACAATATAGTTGATGATAATTCTCTCCTATTGGCTTCAATGGAACATTTTGGGCAAAATGCAACATCTTCTTTATATCTAAATCTGATCAAAGGATTCTTAACAGGAATCCTATACAGTGGAATGAGTGAATGTGCAGGCTATAGTTCCAGTTATTTCCTTTTGGAAAATCCTTTCCCTTGGATACTAGTTCCTCTCTATTTCCCATTCTATTGAGTCTAGTTTTCCCTTTGTTTCCTTTGCATTTAGGAACATTATACTTGAAGATAATTCTCTCCTATTGGCTTCAATGGAACATTTTAAGCAAAATCCATCATCTTCTTTAAATCTAAATCTGATCAAAGGATTCTTAACAGGAATCCTATACAGTGGAATGAGTGAATGTGCAGGCAATAGTTCCAGTTATTTCCTTTGGGAAAATCCATTACTTTGGATCCTTGTTCCTCTCTATTTCCAATTCTATTGAATCTTGTCTTCCTCTTGTTTCCTCTTGAATTGGGAACTTTATTGTTGATGTTAATTCTCTCCTATTTCTTCAACAGGACTTTCCGTACAAGATGCATTATTTTCTGTATATCTAAAGCTGAACAAAGGATTCTTAACAGGGATTGATACAGTGGAATGAGCGAATGTGCAGGTAACAGTTCCAGTTATTTCCTTTCGAAAATTCCATTCCTTTGAATACTTGTTCCTCTCTATTTCCCATTCTATTGAGTCTAGTTTTCCTTTGGTTCCTTTTCATTTGGGAACATTATAGTTGATAATTCTCTCCTATTGACTTCAATGGAACTTTTTGGGCAAAATCCATCATCTTCTTTATATCTAAAGCTGATCAAAGTATTCTTAAAAGGGATCGATACAGTGGAATGAGTGAATGTGCAGGCAATAGTTCCAGTTATTTCCTTTGGGAAAATCCATTCCTTTGGATACTTGTTCCTCTCTACTTCCCATTCTATTGAGTCTAGTTTTCCCTTTGTTTCTTTTCCATTTAGGAACATTATAGTTGATGATAATTCTCTCCTATTGGCTTCAATGGAACATTTTGGGCAAAATCCATCATCTTCTTCAAATCTAAATCTGATCAAAGGATTCTTAACAGGAATCCTATACAGTGGAATGAGTGAATGTGCAGGCAATAGTTCCAGTTATTTCCTTTGGGAAAATCCATTACTTTGGATCCTTGTTCTTCTCTATTTCCAATTCTATTGAATCTTGTCTTCCTCTTGTTTCCTCTTGAATTGGGAACTTTATTGTTGATGTTAATTCTCTCCTATTTCTTCAACAGGACTTTCCGTACAAGATGCATTATATTCTGTATATCTAAAGCTGAACAAAGGATTCTTAACAGGGATCGATACAGTGGAATGAGCGAATGTGCAGGTAACAGTTCAAGTTATTTCCTTTCGGAAAATCCATTCCTTTGGATACTTCTTCCTCTCTATTTCCCATTCTATTGAGTCTAGTTTTCCCTTTGTTTCCTTTTCATTTGGGAACATTATAGTTGATGATAATTCTCTCCTATTGGCTTCAATGGAACATTTTGGGCAAAATCCATCATCTTCTTTATATCTAAATCTGATCAAAGGATTCTTAACAGGAATCCTATACAGTGGAATGAGTGAATGTGCAGGCTATAGTTCCAGTTATTTCCTTTGGGCAAATCCATTCCTTTGGATACTTGTTCCTCTCTACTTCCATTCTATTGAGTCTAGTTTTCCCTTTGTTTCTTTTGCATTTAGGAATATTATAGTTGATGATAATTCTCTCCTATTGGCTTCAATGGAACATTTTGGGCAAAATCCATCATCTTCTTTAAATCTAAATCTGATCAAAGGATTCTTAACAGGAATCCTATACAGTGGAATGAGTGAATGTGCAGGCAATATTTCCAGTTATTTCCTTTGGGAAAATCCATTCCTTTGGATACTTGTTCCTCTCTATTTCCAATTCTATTGAGTCTTGTATTCCTTCTGTTTCCTCTTCAATTGGGAACTTTATAGTTGATGTTAATTCTCTCCTATTTGTTTCAACAGGACCTTCCGTACAAGAGGCATTATATTCTGTATATCTAAAGCTGATCAAAGGATTCTTAACAGGGATCGATACAGTGGAATGAGTGAATGTGCAGGTAACAGTTCCAGTTATTTCCTTTCGGAAAATCCATTCCTTTGAATACTTGTTCCTCTCTATTTCCCATTCTATTGAGTCTAGTTTTCCTTTGGTTCCTTTTCATTTGGGAACATTATAGTTGATGATAATTCTCTCCTATTGACTTCAATGGAACCTTTTGGGCAAAATCCATCATCTTCCCTATATCTAAAGCTGATCAAAGTATTCTTAACAGGGATCGATACAGTGGAATGAGTGAATGTGCAGGCAATAGTTCCAGTTATTTCCTTTGGGAAAATCCATTCCTTTGGATACTTGTTCCTCTCTACTTCCCATTCTATTGAGTCTAGTTTTCCCTTTGTTTCCTTTGCATTTAGGAACATTATACTTGAAGATAATTCTCACCTATTGGCTTCAATGGAACATTTTGGGCAAAATCAATCATCTTCATTATATCTAAATCTGATCAAAGGATTCTTAACAGGAATCCTATACAGTGGAATGAGTGAATGTGCAGGCAATATTTCCAGTTATTTCCTTTGGGAAAATCCATTACTTTGGATACTTGTTCCTCTCTATTTCCCATTCTATTGAGTCTAGTTTTCCCTTTGTTTCCTTTTCATTTGGGAACATTATAGTTGATGATAATTCTCTCCTATTGGCTTCAATGGAACATATTGGGCAAAATCCATCATCTTCTTTATATCTAAATCTGATCAAAGGATTCTTAAAGGAATCGATACAGTGGAATGAGTGACTCTGCGGGCAATAGTTCCAGTTATTTCCTTTGGGAAAATCCATTCCTTTGGATACTAGTTCCTCTCTATTTCCCATTCTATTGAATCTTGTGTTCCTCTTCTTTCCTCTACAATTGGGAACTTTATTGTTGATGTTAATTCTCTCCTATTTGCTTCAACAGGACTTTCCGTACAAGATGCATTATTTTCTGTATATCTAAAGCTGATCAAAGGATTCTTAACAGGGATTGATACAGTGGAATGAGTGAATGTGCAGGCAATAGTTCCAGTTATTTCCTTTGGGAAAATCCATTACTTTGGATACTTGTTCCTCTCTATTTCCCATTCTATTGAGTCTAGTTTTCCCTTTGTTTCCTTTTCATTTGGGAACATTATAGTTGAGGATAATTCTCTCCTATTGACTTCAATGGAACTTTTTGGGCAAAATCCATCATCTTCTTTATATCTAAAGCTGATCAAAGTATTCTTAACAGGAATCCTATACAGTGGAATGAGTGAATGTGCAGGCAATAGTTCCAGTTATTTCCTTTGGGAAAATCCATTCCTTTGGATACTTGTTCCTCTCTACTTCCCATTCTATTGAGTCTAGTTTTCCCTTTGTTTCTTTTGCATTTAGGAACAATATAGTTGATGATAATTCTCTCCTATTGACTTCAATGGAACATTTTGGGCAAAATCCAACATCTTCTTTATATCTAAATCTGATCAAAGGATTCTTAACAGGAATCCTATACAGTGGAATGAGTGAATGTGCAGGCAATAGTTCCAGTTATTTCCTTTTGGAAAATCCATTCCCTTGGATACTAGTTCCTCTCTATTTCCCATTCTATTGAGTCTAGTTTTCCCTTTGTTTCCTTTGCATTTAGGAACATTATACTTGAAGATAATTCTCTCCTATTGGCTTCAATGGAACATTTTAAGCAAAATCCATCATCTTCTTTAAATCTAAATCTGATCAAAGGATTCTTAACAGGAATCGATACAGTGGAATGAGTGACTCTGCGGGCAATAGTTCCAGTTATTTCCTTTCGGAAAATCCATTCCTTTGATAGTAGTTCCTCTCTATTTCCCATTCTATTGAGTCTACTTTTCCTTTTGTTTCCTTTCCATTTAGGTACATTATACTTAAAGATAATTCTCTCCTATTGGCTTCAATGGAACATATTGGGCAAAATCCATCATCTTCTTTATATCTAAATCGGATCAAAGGATTCTTAACAGGAATCCTATACAGTGGAATGAGTGAATGTGCAGGCAATAGTTCCAGTTATTTCCTTTTGGGAAAATCCATTCCTTTGGATACTAGTTCCTCTCTGTTTCCCATTCTATTGAGTCTAGTTTTCTCTTTGTTTCCTTTGTATTAAGGAACATTATACTTGAAGATAATTCAATCCTATTGGCTTCAATGGACCTTTTTGGGCAAAATCCATCATCTTCCTTATATCTAAAGCTGATCAAAGGATTCTTAACAGGGATCGATACAGTGGAATGAGTGAATGTGCGGGCAATACTTCCAGTTATTTCCTTTGGGAACATCCATTCCTTTGGATCCTTGTTCCTCTCTATTTCCAATTCTATTGAATCTTGTGTTCCTCTTCATTCCTCTTCAATTGGGAACTTTATTGTTGATGTTAATTCTCTCCTATTTGCTTCAACAGGACTTTCCGTACAAGATGCATTATTTTCTGTTTGTCTAAAGCTGATCAAAGGATTCTTAACAGGGATTGATGCAGTGGAATGAGCGAATGTGCAGGTAACAGTTCCAGTTATTTCCTTTCGGAAAATCCATTCCTTTGAATACTTGTTCCTCTCTATTTCCCATTCTATTGAGTCTACTTTTCCTTTGGTTCCTTTTCATTTGGGAACATTATAGTTGATGATAATTCTCTCCTATTGACTTCAATGGAACCTTTTGGGCAAAATCCATCATCTTCGTTATATCTAAAGCTGATCAAAGTATTCTTAACAGGAATCCTATATAGTGGAATGAGTGAATATGCAGGCAATAGTTCCAGTTATTTCCTTTGGGAAATCGATTCCTTTGGATACTTGTTCCTCTCTACTTCCCGTTCTATTGAGTCTAGTTTTCCCTTTGTTTCCTTTGCATTTAGGAACATTATACTTGAAAATAATTCTCACCTATTGGCTTCAATGGAACATTTTGGGCAAAATCAATCATCTTCTTTATATCTAAATCTGATCAAAGGATTCTTAACAGGAATCCTATACAGTGGAATGAGTGAATGTGCAGGCAATAGTTCCAGTTATTTCCTTTGGGAAAATCCATTACTTTGGATACTTGTTCCTCTCTATTTCCCATTCTATTGAGTCTAGTTTTCCCTTTGTTTCCTTTTCGTTTGGGAACATTATAGTTGATGATAATTCTCTCCTATTGGCTTCAATTGAAATTTTGGGGCAAAATCCATCATCTTCCTTATATCTAAATCTGATCAAAGGATTCTTTTTTTTTTTTTTTTTAATTTTTTTTATTATATATGTATATATATTTTATAATATTATCCCTTGTATTCATTTTTCCAAATTACCCCCCCTCCCTTATTCCCTCCCCCCGGCGACAGGCAATACCATACATTTTACATGTGTTACAATATAGTCTAAGTACAATACATGTGTGTGAATATCATTTTCTTGTTGCACAATAAACATTAGAATCCGAAGGTACATGCAACCTGGGCAGACAGATATTAGTGCTAACAATTTACATTCCCCTCCCAGTGTTTCTTCTCTGGGTGTATCTACCTCTGTCCTCATTGATCAACTGGAAGTGAGTTGGATCTTCTTTATGTTGAAGATTTCCACTTCCATCAGAATACATCCTCATACAGTATCGTTGTTGAAGTATACAGTGATCTTCTGGTTCTGCTCATTTCACTCAGCATCAGTTGATTTAAGTCTCTCCAACCCTCTCTGTATTCCTCCTGCTGGTCATTTCTTACTGAGCAATAATATTCCATAACTTTCATATACCACAATTTACCCAACCATTCTCCAACTGATGGACATCCATTCATCTTCCAGTTTCTAGCTACAACAAAAAGAGCTGCCACAAACATTTTGGCACATATATGTCTCTTTCCGCTCTTTAGTATTTCTTTGGGATATAATCCTAGCGCTGCTGGGTCAAAGGGTATGCACAGTTTGATAACTTTTTGGGCATAATTCCAGATTGCTCTCCAGAATGGCTGGATTCTTTCACAACTCCACCAGCAATGTATTAGTGTCCCAATTTCCCCACATCCCCTCCAACATTTGTCATTATTTGTTCCTGTCATCTTAGCCAATCTGACAGGTGTGTAGTGGTATCTCAGAGTGGTCTTAATTTGCATTTCTCTGATCAGTAGTGATTTGGAACACTCTTTCATGTGAGTGGATATAGTTTCAATTTCTTCCTCCGAGAATTGTCTGTTCATATCCTTTGACCATTTATCAATTGGAGAATGGTTCGGTTTCTTATAAATTTGGGTCAGTTCTCTATATATTTTGGAAATGAGGCCTTTGTCAGAACCTTTGTTTTTAAAAATATTTTCCCAATTTGTTACTTCCCTTCTAATCTTGTTTGCATTAGTATTATTTGTACAGAAACTTTTTAGTTTGATGTAATCAAAATCTTCTATTTTGTGATCAATAATGATCTCTAGTTCTTCTCTGGTCATAAATTCCTTCCTCCTCCACAAGTCTGAGAGGTAGATTATCCTCTGTTCCTCTAATCTATTTATTATCTCCCTCTTTATGCCTAAATCATGGACCCATTTTGATCTTATCTTGGTATATGGTGTTAAGTGTGGATCCATATCTAATTTCTGCCATACTAATTTCCAGTTTTCCCAACAGTTTTTTCCGAATAATGAATTTTTATCCCTAATGTTGGAATCTTTGGGTTTGTCAAAGATTAGATTGCTATAGATGTACCCTTTTTTGTCCTTTGTATCTAATCTGTTCCACTGATCTACCGGTCTATTTCTTAGCCAATACCAAATGGTTTTGGTGACTGCTGCTATATAATATAGCTTTAGATCAGGTACACTTAGACCACCTTCCTCTGAGTTTTTTTTCATTAGTTCCCTTGCAATTCTTGACCATTTATTCTTCCATATGAATTTTGTTGTTATTTTTTCTAGGTCATTAAAATAGTTTCTTGGGAGTCTGATTGGTATAGCACTAAATAAATAGATTAGTTTGGGGAGTATTGTCATCTTTATTATATTCGCTCGGCCTATCCAAGAGCACTGAATGTCTTTCCAATTATTTAAATCTGATTTTATTTTTGTGGCAAGTGTTTTGTAATTTTTCTCATATAATTCCTGACTTTTCTTTGGTAGATGGATTCCCAAATATTTTATACTCTCAACATTTGTTTGGAATGGAATTTCTCTTTGTATCTCTTGCTGTTGCATTTTGTTAGTGATATATAAAAATGCCGAGGATTTATGTGGATTTATTTTGTATCCTGCCACTTTGCTGAAATTTTGAATTATTTCTAGTAGCTTTTTAGCAGAGTCTTTGGGGTTCTCTAAGTATACCATCATGTCATCTGCAAAAAGTGTTAGTTTAATTTCCTCATTTCCTACTCTAATTCCTTGAATCTCTTTCTCGGCTCTTATTGCCGAGGCTAGCGTTTCTAGTACTATATTGAATAGTAATGGTGATAGTGGGCAACCTTGTTTCACTCCTTGATCAAAGGATTCTTAACAGGAATCCTATACAGTGGAATGAGTGAATGTGCAGGCTATAGTTCCAGTTATTTCCTTTGGGCAAATCCATTCCTTTGGATACTTGTTCCTCTCTACTTCCCATTCTATTGAGTCTAGTATTCCCTTTGTTTCCTTTTCAATTAGCAACTTTATAATTGATGTTAATTAAATCCTATTGACTTCAATGGAAGTTTTTGGGCAAAATCCATTATCTTCCTTATATCTAAAGCTGATCAAAGTATTCTTAACGGGGATCGATACAGTGGAATGAGTGAATGTGCAGGCAATAGTTCCAGTTATTTCCTTTGGGAAAATCCATTCCTTTGGATACTTGTTCCTCTCTACTTCCCATTCTATTGAGTCTAGTTTTCCCTTTGTTTCTTTTGCATTTAGGAACATTATAGTTGATGATAATTCTCTCCTATTGGCTTCAATGGAACATTTTGGGCAAAATCCATCATCTTCTTTAAATCTAAATCTGATCAAAGGATTCTTAACAGGAATCCTATACAGTGGAATGAGTGAATGTGCAAGCAATATTTCCAGTTATTTCCTTTGGGAACATCCATTTCTTTGGATCCTTGTTCCTCTCTATTTCCAATTCTATTGAATCTTGTCTTCCTCTTGTTTCCTCTTCAATTGGGAACATTATTGTTGATGTTAATTCTCTCCTATTTGCTTCAACAGGACTTTCCGTACAAGATGCATTATATTCTGTATATCTAAAGCTGAACAAAGGATTCTTAACAGGGATCGATACAGTGGAATGAGCGAATGTGCAGGTAACAGTTCAAGTTATTTCCTTTCGGAAAATCCATTCCTTTGGATACTTCTTCCTCTCTATTTCCCATTCTATTGAGTCTAGTTTTCCCTTTGTTTCCTTTTCAATTAGCAACTTTATAATTGATGTTAATTAAATCCTATTGACTTCAATGGAAGTTTTTGGGCACAATTCATCATCTTCTTTATATCTAAAGCTGATCAAAGGATTTTTAACAGGAATCCTAAAAAATGGAATGAGTGAATGTGCAGGCAATAGTTCCAGTTATTTCCTTTGGGAAAATCCATTCCTTTGGATACTTGTTCCTCTCTACTTCCCAT
Source organism: Sminthopsis crassicaudata (assembly GCF_048593235.1). Lineage (NCBI taxonomy): Eukaryota > Metazoa > Chordata > Mammalia > Dasyuromorphia > Dasyuridae > Sminthopsis > Sminthopsis crassicaudata. The sequence continues at coordinate 455,043,529 of NC_133617.1, forward strand.
TCTATTGAGTCTAGTTTTCCCTTTGTTTCTTTTGCATTTAGGAACATTATAGTTGATGATAATTCTCTCCTATTGGCTTCAATGGAACATTTGGGGCAAAATCCAACATCTTCTTTATATCTAAATCTGATCAAAGGATTCTTAAAGGAATCGATACAGTGGAATGAGTGACTCTGCGGGCAATAGTTCCAGTTATTTCCTTTGGGAAAATCCATTCCTTTGGATACTAGTTCCTCTCTATTTCCCATTCTATTGAGGCTACTTTTCCCTTTGTTTCCTTTCCATTTAGGAACATTATACTTAAAGATAATTCTCTCCTATTGGCTTCAATGGACCTTTTTGGGCAAAATCCATCATCTTCCTTATATCTAAAGCTGATCAAAGGATTCTTAACAGGAATCCTATACAGTGGAATGAGTGAATGTGCGGGCAATAGTTCCAGTTATTTCCTTTGGGAACATCCATTCCTTTGGATCCTTTTTCCTCTCTATTTCCAATTCTATGGAATCTTGTGTTCCTCTTCTTTCCTCTTCAATTGGGAACTTTATTGTTGATGTTAATTCTCTCCTATTTTGCTTCAACAGGACTTTCCGTACAAGATGCATTATTTTCTGTATATCTAAAGCTGATCAAAGGATTCTTAACAGGGATTGATACAGTGGAATGAGCGAATGTGCAGGTAACAGTTCCAGTTATTTCCTTTCGGAAAATCCATTCCTTTGGATACTTGTTCCTCTCTATTTCCCATTCTATTGAGTCTAGTTTTCCTTTGGTTCCTTTTCATTTGGGAACATTATAGTTGATGATAATTCTTTCCTATTGACTTCAATGGAACCTTTTAAGCAAAATCCATCATCTTCCTTATATCTAAAGCTGATCAAAGTATTATTAACAGGGATCGATACAGTGGAATGAGTGAATGTGCAGGCAATAGTTCCAGTTATTTCCTTTGGGAAAATCCATTCCTTTGGATACTTGTTCCTCTCTACTTCCCATTCTATTGAGTCTAGTTTTCCCTTTGTTTCCTTTGCATTTAGGAACATTATACTTGAAGATAATTCTCACCTACTGGCTTCAATGGAACATTTTGGGCAAAATCAATCATCTTCTTTATATCTAAATCTGATCAAAGGATTCTTAACAGGAATCCTATACAGTGGAATGAGTGAATGTGCAGGCAATAGTTCCAGTTATTTCCTTTGGGAAAATCCATTACTTTGGATACTTGTTCCTCTCTATTTCCCATTCTATTGAGTCTAGTTTTCCCTTTGTTTCTTTTGCTTTTAGGAACATTATAGTTGATGATAATTCTCTCCTATTGGCTTCAATGGAACATTTTGGGCAAAATCCATCATCTTCTTTATATCTAAATCGGATCAAAGGATTCTTAACGGGGATCCTATACAGTGGAATGAGTGAATGTGCAGGCAATATATCCAGTTATTTCCTTTTGGAAAATCCATTCCCTTGGATAATAGTTCCTCTCTAGTTCCCATTCTATTGAGTCTAGTTTTCCCTTTGTTTCCTTTGCATTTAGGAACATTATACTTGAAGATAATTCTCTCCTATTGGCTTCAATGGAACATTTTGGGCAAAATCCATCATCTTCTTTATATCTAAATCTGATTAAAGGATTCTTAAAGGAATCGATACAGTAGAATGAGTGACTCTGAGGGCAATAGTTCCAGTTATTTCCTTTGGGAAAATCCATTCCTTTGGATACTAGTTCCTCTCTATTTCCCATTCTATTGAGGCTACTTTTCCCTTTGTTTCCTTTCCATTTAGGAACATTATACTTAAAGATAATTCTCTCCTATTGGTTTCAATGGACCTTTTTGGGCAAAATCCAGCATCTTCCTTATATCTAAAGCTGATCAAAGGATTCTTAACAGGGATCGATACAGTGGAATGAGTGAATGTGCGGGCAATAGTTCCAGTTATTTCCTTTGGGAACATCCATTCCTTTGGATCCTTGTTCCTCTCTATTTCCAATTCTATTGAATCTTGTGTTCCTCTTCTTTCCTCTTCAATTGGGAACTTTATTGTTGATGTTAATTCTCTCCTATTTGCTTCAACAGGACTTTCCGTACAAGATGCATTATTTTCTGTATATCTAAAGCTGATCAAAGGATTCTTAACAGGGATTGATATAGTGGAATGAGCGAATGTGCAGGTAACAGTTCCAGTTATTTCCTTTCGGAAAATCCATTCCTTTGAATACTTGTTCCTCTCTATTTTCCATTCTATTGAGTCTAGTTTTCCTTTGTTTCCTTTTCATTTGGGAACATTATAGTTGATGATAATTCTCTCCTATTGACTTCAATGGAACCTTTTGGGCAAAATCCATCATCTTCGTTATATCTAAAGCTGATCAAAGTATTCTTAACAGGGATCGATACAGTGGAATGAGTGAATGTGCAGGCAATAGTTCCAGTTATTTCCTTTGGGAAAATCCATTCCTTTGGATACATGTTCCTCTCTACTTCCCGTTCTATTGAGTCTAGTTTTCCCTTTGTTTCCTTTGCATTTAGGAACATTATACTTGAAAATAATTCTCTCCTATTGGCTTCAATGGAACATTTTGGGCAAAATCCATCATCTTCTTTATATCTAAATCTGATCAAAGGATTCTTAACAGGAATCCTATACAGTAGAATGAGTGAATGTGCAGGCTATAGTTCCAGTTATTTCCTTTGGGCAAATCCATTCCTTCGGATACTTGTTCCTCTCTACTTCCCATTCTCTTGAGTCTAGTTTTCCCATTGTTTCTTTTGCATTTAGGAACATTATAGTTGATGATAATTCTCTCCTATTGGCTTCAATGGAACATTTTGGGCAAAATCCATCATCTTCTTTAAATCTAAATCTGATCAAAGGATTCTTAACAGGAATCCTATACAGTGGAATGACTGAATGTGCAGGCAATATTTCCAGTTATTTCCTTTTGGAAAATCCATTCCCTTGGATACTAGTTCCTCTCTAGTTCCCATTCTATTGAGTCTAGTTTTCCCTTTGTTTCCTTTGCATTTAGGAACATTATACTTGAAGATAATTCTCTCCTATTGGCTTCAATGGAACATTTTGGGCAAAATCCATCATCTTCTTTATATCTAAATCTGATTAAAGGATTCTTAAAGGAATCGATACAGTAGAATGAGTGACTCTGAGGGCAATAGTTCCAGTTATTTCCTTTGGGAAAATCCATTCCTTTGGATACTAGTTCCTCTCTATTTCCCATTCTATTGAGGCTACTTTTCCCTTTGTTTCCTTTCCATTTAGGAACATTATACTTAAAGATAATTCTCTCCTATTGGTTTCAATGGACCTTTTTGGGCAAAATCCAGCATCTTCCTTATATCTAAAGCTGATCAAAGGATTCTTAACAGGGATCGATACAGTGGAATGAGTGAATGTGCGGGCAATAGTTCCAGTTATTTCCTTTGGGAACATCCATTCCTTTGGATCCTTGTTCCTCTCTATTTCCAATTCTATTGAATCTTGTGTTCCTCTTCTTTCCTCTTCAATTGGGAACTTTATTGTTGATGTTAATTCTCTCCTATTTGCTTCAACAGGACTTTCCGTACAAGATGCATTATTTTCTGTATATCTAAAGCTGATCAAAGGATTCTTAACAGGGATTGATATAGTGGAATGAGCGAATGTGCAGGTAACAGTTCCAGTTATTTCCTTTCGGAAAATCCATTCCTTTGAATACTTGTTCCTCTCTATTTTCCATTCTATTGAGTCTAGTTTTCCTTTGTTTCCTTTTCATTTGGGAACATTATAGTTGATGATAATTCTCTCCTATTGACTTCAATGGAACCTTTTGGGCAAAATCCATCATCTTCGTTATATCTAAAGCTGATCAAAGTATTCTTAACAGGGATCGATACAGTGGAATGAGTGAATGTGCAGGCAATAGTTCCAGTTATTTCCTTTGGGAAAATCCATTCCTTTGGATACATGTTCCTCTCTACTTCCCGTTCTATTGAGTCTAGTTTTCCCTTTGTTTCCTTTGCATTTAGGAACATTATACTTGAAAATAATTCTCTCCTATTGGCTTCAATGGAACATTTTGGGCAAAATCCATCATCTTCTTTATATCTAAATCTGATCAAAGGATTCTTAACAGGAATCCTATACAGTAGAATGAGTGAATGTGCAGGCTATAGTTCCAGTTATTTCCTTTGGGCAAATCCATTCCTTCGGATACTTGTTCCTCTCTACTTCCCATTCTCTTGAGTCTAGTTTTCCCATTGTTTCTTTTGCATTTAGGAACATTATAGTTGATGATAATTCTCTCCTATTGGCTTCAATGGAACATTTTGGGCAAAATCCATCATCTTCTTTAAATCTAAATCTGATCAAAGGATTCTTAACAGGAATCCTATACAGTGGAATGACTGAATGTGCAGGCAATATTTCCAGTTATTTCCTTTTGGAAAATCCATTCCCTTGGATACTAGTTCCTCTCTATTTCCCATTCTATTGAGTCTAGTTTTCCCTTTGTTTGCTTTGCATTTAGGAACATTATACTTGAATATAATTCTCTACTATTGGCTTCAATGGAACATTTTGGGCAAAATCCATCATCTTCTTTATATCTAAATCTGATCAAAGGACTCTTAAAGTAATCGATACAGTGGAATGAGTGACTCTGCGGGCAATAGTTCCAGTTATTTCCTTTGGGAAAATCCATTCCTTTGGATACTAGTTCCTCTCTATTTCCCATTCTATTGAGGCTACTTTTCCCTTTGTTTCCTTTCCATTTGGGAACATTATAATTAAAGATAATTCTCTCCTATTGGCTTCAATGGACCTTTTTGGGCAAAATCCATCATCTTCCTTATATCTAAAGCTGATCAAAGGATTTTTAACAGGGATCGATACAGTGGAATGAGTGAATGTGCGGGCAATACTTCCAGTTATTTCCTTTGGGAACATCCATTCCTTTGGATCCTTGTTCCTCTCTATTTCCAATTCTATTGAATCTTGTGTTCCTCTTCTTTCCTCTTCAATTGGGAACTTTATTTTTGATGTTAATTCTCTCCTGTTTGCTTCAACAGGACTTTCCGTACAAGATGCATTATTTTCTGTATATCTAAAGCTGATCAAAGGATTCTTAACGGGGATTGATACAGTGGAATGAGCGAATGTGCAGGTAACAGTTCCAGTTATTTCATTTCGGAAAATCCATTCCTTTGAATACTTGTTCCTCTCTCCTATTCATTTGGGAACATTATAGTTGATGATAATTCTCTCCTATTGACTTCCATGAACCTTTTGGGCAAAATCCATCATCTTCGTTATATCTAAAGCTGATCAAAGTATTCTTAACAGGGATCGATACAGTGGAATGAGTGAATGTGCAGGCAATAGTTCCAGTTATTTCCTTTGGGAAAATCCATTCCCTTGGATAATAGTTCCTCTCTAGTTCCCATTCTATTGAGTATAGTTTTCCCTTTGTTTCCTTTGCATTTAGGAACATTATACTTGAAGATAATTCTCTCCTGTTGGCTTCAATGGAACATTTTGGGCAAAATCTATCATCTTCTTTATATCTAAATCTGATTAAAGGATTCTTAAAGGAATCGATACAGTAGAATGAGTGACTCTGAGGGCAATAGTTCCAGTTATTTCCTTTGGGAAAATCCATTCCTTTGGATACTAGTTCCTCTCTATTTCCCATTCTATTGAGGCTACTTTTCCCTTTGTTTCCTTTCCATTTAGGAACATTATACTTAAAGATAATTCTCTCCTATTGGTTTCAATGGACCTTTTTGGGCAAAATCCACCATCTTCCTTATATCTAAAGCTGATCAAAGGATTCTTAACAGGGATCGATACAGTGGAATGAGTGAATGTGCGGGCAATAGTTCCAGTTATTTCCTTTGGGAACATCCATTCCTTTGGATCCTTGTTCCTCTCTATTTCCAATTCTATTGAATCTTGTGTTCCTCTTCTTTCCTCGTCAATTGGGAACTTTATTGTTGATGTTAATTCTCTCCTATTTGCTTCAACAGGACTTTCCGTACAAGATGCATTATTTTCTGTATATCTAAAGCTGATCAAAGGATTCTTAACAGGGATTGATATAGTGGAATGAGCGAATGTGCAGGTAACAGTTCCAGTTATTTCCTTTCGGAAAATCCATTCCTTTGAATACTTGTTCCTCTCTATTTTCCATTCTATTGAGTCTAGTTTTCCTTTGTTTCCTTTTCATTTGGGAACATTATAGTTGATGATAATTCTCTCCTATTGACTTCAATGGAACCTTTTGGGCAAAATCCATCATCTTCGTTATATCTAAAGCTGATCAAAGTATTCTTAACAGGGATCGATACAGTGGAATGAGTGAATGTGCAGGCAATAGTTCCAGTTATTTCCTTTGGGAAAATCCATTCCTTTGGATACTTGTTCCTCTCTACTTCCCGTTCTATTGAGTCTAGTTTTCCCTTTGTTTCCTTTGCATTTAGGAACATTATACTTGAAAATAATTCTCACCTATTGGCTTCAATGTAACATTTTGGGCAAAATCAACCATCTTCCTTATATCTAAATCTGATCAAAGGATTCTTAACAGGGATCGATACAGTGGAATGAGTGAATGTGCAGGCAATAGTTCCAGTTATTTCCTTTGGGAAAATCCATTCCTTTGGATACTAGTTCCTCTCTATTTCCCATTCTATTGAGTCTAGTTTTCCCTTTGTTTCTTTTGCATTTAGGAACATTATAGTTGATGATAATTCTCTCCTATTGGCTTCAATGGAACATTTTGGGCAAAATCCATCATCTTCTTTATATCTAAATCTGATCAAAGGATTCTTAACAGGAATCCTATACAGTAGAATGAGTGAATGTGCAGGCTATAGTTCCAGTTATTTCCTTTGGGCAAATCCATTCCTTCGGATACTTGTTCCTCTCTACTTCCCATTCTCTTGAGTCTAGTTTTCCCATTGTTTCTTTTGCATTTAGGAACATTATAGTTGATGATAATTCTCTCCTATTGGCTTCAATGGAACATTTTGGGCAAAATCCATCATCTTCTTTAAATCTAAATCTGATCAAAGGATTCTTAACAGGAATCCTATACAGTGGAATGAGTGAATGTGCAGGCAATATTTCCAGTTATTTCCTTTTGGAAAATCCATTCCCTTGGATACTAGTTCCTCTCTATTTCCCATTCTATTGAGTCTAGTTTTCCCTTTGTTTCCTTTGCATTTAGGAACATTATACTTGAAGATAATTCTCTACTATTGGCTTCAATGGAACATTTTGGGCAAAATCCATCATCTTCTTTATATCTAAATCTGATCAAAGGACTCTTAAAGTAATCGATACTGTGGAATGAGTGACTCTGCGGGCAATAGTTCCAGTTATTTCCTTTGGGAAAATCCATTCCTTTGGATACTAGTTCCTCTCTATTTCCCATTCTATTGAGGCTACTTTTCCCTTTGTTTCCTTTCCATTTGGGAACATTATACTTAAAGATAATTCTCTCCTATTGGCTTCAATGGACCTTTTTGGGCAAAATCCATCATCTTCCTTATATCTAAAGCTGATCAAAGGATTTTTAACAGGGATCGATACAGTGGAATGAGTGAATGTGCGGGCAATAGTTCCAGTTATTTCCTTTGGGAACATCCATTCCTTTGGATCCTTGTTCCTCTCTATTTCCAATTCTATTGAATCTTGTGTTCCTCTTCTTTCCTCTTCAATTGGGAACTTTATTGTTGATGTTAATTCTCTCCTGTTTGCTTCAACAGGACTTTCCGTACAAGATGCATTATTTTCTGTATATCTAAAGCTGATCAAAGGATTCTTAACAGGGATTGATACAGTGGAATGAGCGAATGTGCAGGTAACAGTTCCAGTTATTTCATTTCGGAAAATCCATTCCTTTGAATACTTGTTCCTCTCTCCTATTCATTTGGGAACATTATAGTTGATGATAATTCTCTCCTATTGACTTCCATAGAACCTTTTGGGCAAAATCCATCATCTTCGTTATATCTAAAGCTGATCAAAGTATTCTTAACAGGGATCGATACAGTGGAATGAGTGAATGTGCAGGCAATAGTTCCAGTTATTTCCTTTGGGAAAATCCATTACTTTGGATACTTGTTCCTCTCTATTTCCCATTCTATTGAGTCTAGTTTTCCCTTTGTTTCCTTTTCATTTGGGAACATTATAGTTGTTGATAATTCTCTCCTATTGGCTGCAATTGAAATTTTGGGGCAAAATCCATCATCTTCCTTATATCTAAATCTGATCAAAGGATTCTTAACAGGGATCGATACAGTGGAATGAGTGAATGTGCAGGCAATAGTTCCAGTTATTTTCTTTGGGAAAATCCATTCCTTTGGATACTAGTTCCTCTCTATTTCCCATTCTATTGAGTCTAGTTTTCCCTTTGTTTCTTTTGCATTTAGGAACATTATAGTTGATGATAATTCTCTCCTATTGGCTTCAATGGAACATTTTGGGCAAAATCCATCATCTTCTTTATATCTAAATCTGATCTAAGGATTCTTAACAGGAATCCTATACAGTAGAATGAGTGAATGTGCAGGCTATAGTTCCAGTTATTTCCTTTGGGCAAATCCATTCCTTTGGATACTTGTTCCTCTCTACTTCCCATTCTCTTGAGTCTAGTTTTCCCTTTGTTTCTTTTGCATTTAGGAACTTTATAGTTGATGATAATTCTCTCCTATTGGCTTCAATGGAACATTTTGGGCAAAATCCATCATCTTCTTTAAATCTAAATCTGATCAAAGCATTCTTAACAGGAATCCTATACAGTGGAATGAGTGAATGTGCAGGCAATATTTCCAGTTATTTCCTTTTGGAAAATCCATTCCCTTGGATACTAGTTCCTCTCTATTTCCCATTCTATTGAGTCTAGTTTTCCCTTTGTTTCCTTTGCATTTAGGAACATTATACTTGAAGATAATTCTCTACTATTGGCTTCAATGGAACATTTTGGGCAAAATCCATCATCTTCTTTATATCTAAATCTGATCAAAGGACTCTTAAAGTAATCGATACAGTGGAATGAGTGACTCTGCGGGCAATAGTTCCAGTTATTTCCTTTGGGAAAATCCATTCCTTTGGATACTAGTTCCTCTCTATTTCCCATTCTATTGAGGCTACTTTTCCCTTTGTTTCCTTTCCATTTGGGAACATTATACTTAAAGATAATTCTCTCCTATTGGCTTCAATGGACCTTTTTGGGCAAAATCCATCATCTTCCTTATATCTAAAGCTGATCAAAGGATTTTTAACAGGGATCGATACAGTGGAATGAGTGAATGTGCGGGCAATAGTTCCAGTTATATCCTTTGGGAACATCCATTCCTTTGGATCCTTGTTCCTCTCTATTTCCAATTCTATTGAATCTTGTGTTCCTCTTCTTTCCTCTTCAATTGGGAACTTTATTGTTGATGTTAATTCTCTCCTGTTTGCTTCAACAGGACTTTCCGTACAAGATGCATTATTTTCTGTATATCTAAAGCTGATCAAAGGATTCTTAACAGGGATTGATACAGTGGAATGAGCGAATGTGCAGGTAACAGTTCCAGTTATTTCATTTCGGAAAATCCATTCCTTTGAATACTTGTTCCTCTCTCCTATTCATTTGGGAACATTATAGTTGATGATAATTCTCTCCTATTGACTTCCATGGAACCTTTTGGGCAAAATCCATCATCTTCGTTATATCTAAAGCTGATCAAAGTATTCTTAACAGGGATCGATACAGTGGAATGAGTGAATCTGCAGGCAATAGTTCCAGTTATTTCCTTTGGGAAAATCCATTCCCTTGGATAATAGTTCCTCTCTAGTTCCCATTCTATTGAGTATAGTTTTCCCTTTGTTTCCTTTGCATTTAGGAACATTATACTTGAAGATAATTCTCTCCTATTGGCTTCAATGGAACATTTTGGGCAAAATCCATCATCTTCTTTATATCTAAATCTGATTAAAGGATTCTTAAAGGAATCGATACAGTAGAATGAGTGACTCTGAGGGCAATAGTTCCAGTTATTTCCTTTGGGAAAATCCATTCCTTTGGATACTAGTTCCTCTCTATTTCCCATTCTATTGAGTCTACTTTTCCCTTTGTTTCCTTTGCATTTAGGAACATTATACTTGAAGAAAATTCTGTCCTATTGGCATCAATGGAACATTTTGGGCACAATTCATCATCTTCTTTATATCTAAATCTGATCAAAGGATTCTTAACAGGAATCCTAAACAATGGAATGAGTGAATGTGCAGGCAATAGTTCCAGTTATTTCCTTTGGAAAATCCATTCCTTTGGATGCTTGTTCCTCTCTATTTCCCATTCTATTGAGTCTAGTGTTCCTCTTGTTTCCACTTCAATTGGGTAATTTCTAGTTGATGATAATTCTCTTCTATTGACTTCAATGGAACTTTTTGTGCAAAATCCATCATCTTCCTTATATCTAAAGCTGATCAAAGGATTCTTAACAGGGATCGATATAGTCGAATGAGCGAATGGGCAGGCAACAGTTCCACTTATTTCCTTTGGGAAAATCCATTCCTTTGGATACTAGTTCCTCTCTAGTTCCCATTCTATTGAGTATAGTTTTCCCTTTGTTTCCTTTGCATTTAGGAACATTATACTTGAAGATAATTCTCTCCTATTGGCTTCAATGGAACATTTTGGGCAAAATCCATCATCTTCTTTATATCTAAATCGGATCAAAGGATTCTTAACAGGAATCCTATACAGTGGAATTAGTGAATGTGCAGGCAATAGTTCCAGTTATTTCCTTTGGGAAAATCCATTCCTTTGGATACTAGTTCCTCTCTGTTTCCCGTTCTATTGAGTCTAGTTTTCTCTTTGTTTCCTTTGTATTAAGGAACATTATACTTGAAGATAATTCAATCCTATTGGCTTCAATGGACCTTTTTGGGCAAAATCCATCATCTTCCTTATATCTAAAGCTGATCAAAGGATTCTTAACAGGGATCCATACAGTGGAATGAGTGAATGTGCGGGCAATACTTCCAGTTATTTCCTTTGGGAACATCCATTCCTTTGGATCCTTGTTCCTCTCTATTTCCAATTCTATTGAATCTTGTGTTCCTCTTCATTCCTCTTCAATTGGGAACTTTATTGTTGATGTTAATTCTCTCCTATTTGCTTCAACAGGACTTTCCGTACAAGATGCATTATTTTCTGTATATCTAAAGCTGATCAAAGGATTCTTAACAGGGATTGATACAGTGGAATGAGCGAATGTGCAGGTAACAGTTCCAGTTATTTCATTTCGGAAAATCCATTCCTTTGAATACTTGTTCCTCTCTCCTATTCATTTGGGAACATTATAGTTGATGATAATTCTCTCCTATTGACTTCCATGGAACCTTTTGGGCAAAATCCATCATCTTCGTTATATCTAAAGCTGATCAAAGTATTCTTAACAGGGATCGATACAGTGGAATGAGTGAATCTGCAGGCAATAGTTCCAGTTATTTCCTTTGGGAAAATCCATTCCCTTGGATAATAGTTCCTCTCTAGTTCCCATTCTATTGAGTATAGTTTTCCCTTTGTTTCCTTTGCATTTAGGAACATTATACTTGAAGATAATTCTCTCCTATTGGCTTCAATGGAACATTTTGGGCAAAATCCATCATCTTCTTTATATCTAAATCTGATTAAAGGATTCTTAAAGGAATCGATACAGTAGAATGAGTGACTCTGAGGGCAATAGTTCCAGTTATTTCCTTTGGGAAAATCCATTCCTTTGGATACTAGTTCCTCTCTATTTCCCATTCTATTGAGTCTACTTTTCCCTTTGTTTCCTTTGCATTTAGGAACATTATACTTGAAGAAAATTCTGTCCTATTGGCATCAATGGAACATTTTGGGCACAATTCATCATCTTCTTTATATCTAAATCTGATCAAAGGATTCTTAACAGGAATCCTAAACAATGGAATGAGTGAATGTGCAGGCAATAGTTCCAGTTATTTCCTTTGGAAAATCCATTCCTTTGGATGCTTGTTCCTCTCTATTTCCCATTCTATTGAGTCTAGTGTTCCTCTTGTTTCCACTTCAATTGGGTAATTTCTAGTTGATGATAATTCTCTTCTATTGACTTCAATGGAACTTTTTGTGCAAAATCCATCATCTTCCTTATATCTAAAGCTGATCAAAGGATTCTTAACAGGGATCGATATAGTCGAATGAGCGAATGGGCAGGCAACAGTTCCACTTATTTCCTTTGGGAAAATCCATTCCTTTGGATACTAGTTCCTCTCTAGTTCCCATTCTATTGAGTATAGTTTTCCCTTTGTTTCCTTTGCATTTAGGAACATTATACTTGAAGATAATTCTCTCCTATTGGCTTCAATGGAACATTTTGGGCAAAATCCATCATCTTCTTTATATCTAAATCGGATCAAAGGATTCTTAACAGGAATCCTATACAGTGGAATGAGTGAATGTGCAGGCAATAGTTCCAGTTATTTCCTTTGGGAAAATCCATTCCTTTGGATACTAGTTCCTCTCTGTTTCCCGTTCTATTGAGTCTAGTTTTCTCTTTGTTTCCTTTGTATTAAGGAACATTATACTTGAAGATAATTCAATCCTATTGGCTTCAATGGACCTTTTTGGGCAAAATCCATCATCTTCCTTATATCTAAAGCTGATCAAAGGATTCTTAACAGGGATCGATACAGTGGAATGAGTGAATGTGCGGGCAATACTTCCAGTTATTTCCTTTGGGAACATCCATTCCTTTGGATCCTTGTTCCTCTCTATTTCCAATTCTATTGAATCTTGTGTTCCTCTTCATTCCTCTTCAATTGGGAACTTTATTGTTGATGTTAATTCTCTCCTATTTGCTTCAACAGGACTTTCCGTACAAGATGCATTATTTTCTGTATGTCTAAAGCTGATCAAAGGATTCTTAACAGGGATTGATGCAGTGGAATGAGCGAATGTGCAGGTAACAGTTCCAGTTATTTCCTTTCGGAAAATCCATTCCTTTGAATACTTGTTCCTCTCTATTTCCCATTATATTGAGTCTACTTTTCCCTTTGTTTCCTTTGAATTTAGGAACATTATACTTGAAGATAATTCTCTCCTATTAGCTTCAATGGAACATTTTGGGCAAAATCCATCATCTTCTTTATATCTAAATCTGATCAAAAGATTCTTAACAGGAATCCTATACAGTGGAATGAGTGAATGTGCAGGCAATAGTTCCAGTTATTTCCTTTGGGAAAATCCATTCCTTTGGATACTTGTTCCTCTCTATTTTCCATTCTATTGAGTCTAGTTTTCCCTTTGTTTCCTTTTCATTTGGGAACATTGTAGTTGATGATAATTATCTCCTATTGGCTTCAATGGAACTTTTTGGGCAAAATCCATCATCTTCCTTATATCTAAAGCTGATCAAAGGATTCTTAACAGGGATCGATATAGTGGAATGAGCGAATGTGCAGGCAACAGTTCCACTTATTTCCTTTGGGAAAATCCATTCCTTGGGATACTAGTTCCTCTCTATTTCCCATTCTATTGAGTCTACTTTTCCCTTTGTTTCCTTTGCATTTAGGAACATTATACTTGAAGAAAATTCTGTCCTATTGGCATCAATGGAACATTTTGGGCACAATTCATCATCTTCTTTATATCTAAATCTGATCAAAGGATTCTTAACAGGAATCCTAAACAATGGAATGAGTGAATGTGCAGGCAATAGTTCCAGTTATTTCCTTTGGAAAAATCCATTCCTTTGGAGGCTTGTTCCTCTCTATTTCCCATTCTATTGAGTCTAGTGTTCCTCTTGTTTCCACTTCAATTGGGTAATTTCTAGTTGATGATTATTCTCTCCTATTGACTTCAATGGAACTTTTTGGGCAAAATCCATCATCTTCCTGATATCTAAAGCTGATCAAAGGATTCTTAACAGGAATCCTATACAGTGGAATGAGTGAATGTGCAGGCAATAGTTCCAGTTATTTCCTTTGGGAAAATCCATTCCTTTGGATACTTGTTCCTCTCTATTTTCCATTCTATTGAGTCTAGTTTTCCCTTTGTTTCCTTTTCATTTGGGAACATTGTAGTTGATGATAATTCTCTCCTATTGGCTTCAATGGAACTTTTTGGGCAAAATCCATCATCTTCCTTATATCTAAAGCTGATCAAAGGATTCTTAACAGGGATCGATATAGTGGAATGAGCGAATGTGCAGGCAACAGTTCCACTTATTTCCTTTGCGAAAATCCATTCCTTGGGATACTAGTTCCTCTCTATTTCCCATTCTATTGAGTCTACTTTTCCCTTTGTTTCCTTTGCATTTAGGAACATTATACTTGAAGAAAATTCTGTCCTATTGGCATCAATGGAACATTTTGGGCACAATTCATTATCTTCTTTATATCTAAATCTGATCAAAGGATTCTTAACAGGAATCCTAAACAATGGAATGAGTGAATGTGCAGGCAATAGTTCCAGTTATTTCCTTTGGAAAAATCCATTCCTTTGGAGGCTTGTTCCTCTCTATTTCCCATTCTATTGAGTCTAGTGTTCCTCTTGTTTCCACTTCAATTGGGTAATTTCTAGTTGATGATTATTCTCTCCTATTGACTTCAATGGAACTTTTTGGGCAAAATCCATCATCTTCCTGATATCTAAAGCTGATCAAAGGATTCTTAACAGGAATCCTATACAGTGGAATGAGTGAATGTGCAGGCAATAGTTCCAGTTATTTCCTTTGGGAAAATCCATTCCTTTGGATACTTGTCCCTCTCTATTTTCCATTCTATTGAGTCTAGTTTTCCCTTTGTTTCCTTTTCATTTGGGAACATTGTAGTTGATGATAATTCTCTCCTATTGGCTTCAATGGAACTTTTTGGGCAAAATCCATCATCTTCCTTATATCTAAAGCTGATCAAAGGATTCTTAACAGGGATCGATATAGTGGAATGAGCGAATGTGCAGGCAACAGTTCCACTTATTTCCTTTGGGAAAATCCATTCCTTTGGATACTTGTTCCTCTCTATTTCCAATTCTATTGAGTCTTGTGTTCCTCTTGTTTCCTGTTCAATTGGGAACTTTATAGTTGATGTTAATTCTCTCCTATTTGCTTCAACAGGACTTTCCGTACAAGATGCATTATGTTTTGTATATCCAAAGCTGATCAAAGGATTCTTAAAAGGAATCCGCTACAGTGGAATGAGACAATGTGCAGGCCTTAGTTCTAGTTATTTCCTTTGGGAACGTCCTTTCCTTTGGATACTTGTTCCTCTCTATTTCCAATTCTATTGAATCTTGTGTTCCCCTTGTTTCCTCTTCATTTGGGAACTTTATTGTTGATTTTAATTCTCTCCTATTTGCTTCAACAGGACTTTCCGTACAAGATGCATTATGTTCTGTATATCTAAAGCTGATCAAAGGATTCTTAAAAGGGATCGATACAGTGGAATGAGCGAATGTGCAGGCAACAGTTCCAGTTATTTGCTTTCGGAAAATCATTCCTTTGGATACTTGTTCCTTCTCTTTATTTCCCATTCTATTGAGTCTAGTTTTCCCTTTGTTTCCTTTTCATTTGGGAACATTGTAGTTGATGATAATTCTCTCCTATTGGCTTCAATGGAACTTTTTGGGCAAAATCCATCATCTTCCTTATATCTAAAGCTGATCAAAGGATTCTTAACAGGGATCGATACAGTGGAATGAGCGAATGTGCAGGCAACAGTTCCACTTATTTCCTTTGGGAAAATCCATCCCTTTGGATACTAGTTCCTCTCTATTTCCCATTCTATTGAGTCTACTTTTCCCTTTGTTTCCTTTGCATTTAGGAACATTATAGTTGAAGAAAATTCTGTCCTATTGGCTTCTATGGAACATTTTGGGCACAATTAATCATCTTCTTTATATCTAAATCTGATCAAAGGATTCTTAACAGGAATCCTAAACAATGGAATGAGTGCATGTGCAGGCAATAGTTACAGTTATTTCTTTTGGGAAAATCCATTCCTTTGGATACTAGTTCCTCTCTATTTCCCATTCTATTGAGTCTAGTGTTCCTCTTGTTTCCACTTCAATTGGGTAATTTCTAGTTGATGATAATTCTCTCCTATTGACTTCAATGGAACTTTTTGGGCAAAATCCATCATCTTCCTTATATCTAAAGCTGATCAAAGGATTCTTAACAGGGATCGATACAGGGGAATGAGCGAATGTGCAGGCAACAGTTCCACTTATTTCCTTTGGGAAAATCCATTCCTTTGGATACTAGTTCCTCTCTATTTCCCATTATATTGAGTCTACTTTTCCCTTTGTTTCCTTTGAATTTAGGAACATTATACTTGAAGATAATTCTCTCCTATTAGCTTCAATGGAACATTTTGGGCAAAATCCATCATCTTCTTTATATCTAAATCTGATCAAAGGATTCTTAACAGGAATCCTATACAGTGGAATGAGTGAATGTGCAGGCAATAGTTCCAGTTATTTCCTTTGGGAAAATCCATTCCTTTGGATACTTGTTCCTCTCTATTTTCCATTCTATTGAGAATAGTTTTCCCTTTGTTTCCTTTTCATTTGGGAACATTGTAGTTGATGATAATTATCTCCTATTGGCTTCAATGGAACTTTTTGGGCAAAATCCATCATCTTCCTTATATCTAAAGCTGATCAAAGGATTCTTAACAGGGATCGATATAGTGGAATGAGCGAATGTGCAGGCAACAGTTCCACTTATTTCCTTTGGGAAAATCCATTCCTTGGGATACTAGTTCCTCTCTATTTCCCATTCTATTGAGTCTTGTGTTCCTCTTGTTTCCTGTTCAATTGGGAACTTTATAGTTGATGTTAATTCTCTCCTATTTGCTTCAACAGGACTTTCCGTACAAGATGCATTATGTTTTGTATATCCAAAGCTGATCAAAGGATTCTTAAAAGGAATCCGCTACAGTGGAATGAGACAATGTGCAGGCCTTAGTTCTAGTTATTTCCTTTGGGAACATCCTTTCCTTTGGATACTTGTTCCTCTCTATTTCCAATTCTATTGAATCTTGTGTTCCCCTTGTTTCCTCTTCATTTGGGAACTTTATTGTTGATTTTAATTCTCTCCTATTTGCTTCAACAGGACTTTCCGTACAAGATGCATTATGTTCTGTATATCTAAAGCTGATCAAAGGATTCTTAACAGGGATCGATACAGTGGAATGAGCGAATGTGCAGGCAACATTTCCACTTATTTCCTTTGGGAAAATCCATTCCTTTGGATACTAGTTCCTCTCTATTTCCCATTCTATTGAGTCTACTTTTCCCTTTGTTTCCTTTGCATTTAGGAACATTATACTTGAAGAAAATTCTGTCCTATTGGCATCTATGGAACATTTTGGGCACAATTCATCATCTTCTTTATATCTAAATCTGATCAAAGGATTCTTAACAGGAATCCTAAACAATGGAATGAGTGCATGTGCAGGCAATAGTTCCAGTTATTTCCTTTGGGAAAATCCATTCCTTTGGATGCTTGTTCCTCTCTATTTCCCATTCTATTGAGTCTAGTGTTCCTCTTGTTTCCACTTCAATTGGGTAATTTCTAGTTGATGATAATTCTCTCCTATTGACTTCAAAGGAACTTTTTGGGCAAAATCCATCATCTTCCTTATATCTAAAGCTGATCAAAGGATTCTTAACAGGGATCGATATAGTGGAATGAGCGAATGGGCAGGCAACAGTTCCACTTATTTCCTTTGGGAAAATCCATTCCTTTGGATACTAGTTCCTCTCTATTTCCCATTATATTGAGTCTACTTTTCCCTTTGTTTCCTTTGAATTTAGGAACATACTTGAAGATAATTCTCTCCTATTGGCTTCAATGGAACATTTTGGGCAAAATCCATCATCTTCTTTATATCTAAATCTGATCAAAGGATTCTTAACAGGAATCCTATACAGTGGAATGAGTGAATGTGCAGGCAATAGTTCCAGTTATTTCCTTTGGGAAAATCCATTCCTTTGGATACTTGTTCCTCTCTATTTTCCATTCTATTGAGTCTAGTTTTCCCTTTGTTTCCTTTTCATTTGGGAACATTGTAGTTGATGATAATTATCTCCTATTGGCTTCAATGGAACTTTTTGGGCAAAATCCATCATCTTCCTTATATCTAAAGCTGATCAAAGGATTCTTAACAGGGATCGATATAGTGGAATGAGCGAATGTGCAGGCAACAGTTCCACTTATTTCCTTTGGGAAAATCCATTCTTTGGAAACTAATACCTCTCTATTTCAAATTCTATTGAGTCTAGTGTTCCTCTTGTTTCCACTTCATTTAGGAACTTTATTGTTGATTTTAATTCTCTCCTATTTGCTTCAACAGGACTTTCCGTACAAGATGCATTATGTTCTGTATATCTAAAGCTGATCAAAGGATTCTTAACAGGGATCGATACAGTGGAATGAGCGAATGTGCAGGCAACAGTTCCACTTATTTCCTTTGGGAAAATCCATTCCTTTGGATAATAGTTCCTCTCTATTTCCCATTGTATTGAGTCTAGTGTTCCTCTTGTTTCCACTTCAATTGTGTAATTTCTAGTTGATGATAATTCTCTCCTATAGACTTCAATGGAACTTTTTGGGCAAAATCCATCATCTTCCTTATATCTAAAGCTGATCAAAGGATTCTTAACAGGGATCGATATAGTGGAATGAGCGAATGTGCAGGCAACAGTTCCAGTTATTTCCTTTGGGAAAATCCATTCCTTTGGATACTTCTTCCTCTCTACTTCCCATTCTATTGAGTCTAGTTTTCCCTTTGTTTCCTTTTCATTTGGGAACATTGTAGTTGATGATAATTCTCTCCTATTGGCTTCAATGGAACTTTTTGGGCAAAATCCATCATCTTCCTTATATCTAAAGCTGATCAAAGGATTCTTAACAGGGATCGATATAGTGGAATGAGCGAATGGGCAGGCAACAGTTCCACTTATTTCCTTTGGGAAAATCCATTCCTTTGGATACTAGTTCCTCTCTATTTCCCATTCTATTGAGTCTAGTGTTCCTCTTGTTTCCACTTCAATTGGGTAATTTCTAGTTGATGATAATTCTCTCCTATTGACTTCAATGGAACTTTTTGGGCAAAATCCATCATCTTCCTTATATCTAAAGCTGATCAAAGGATTCTTAACAGGGATCGATACAGGGGAATGAGCGAATGTGCAGGCAACAGTTCCACTTATTTCCTTTGGGAAAATCCATTCCTTTGGATACTAGTTCCTCTCTATTTCCCATTATATTGAGTCTACTTTTCCCTTTGTTTCCTTTGAATTTAGGAACATTATACTTGAAGATAATTCTCTCCTATTAGCTTCAATGGAACATTTTGGGCAAAATCCATCATCTTCTTTATATCTAAATCTGATCAAAGGATTCTTAACAGGAATCCTATACAGTGGAATGAGTGAATGTGCAGGCAATAGTTCCAGTTATTTCCTTTGGGAAAATCCATTCCTTTGGATACTTGTTCCTCTCTATTTTCCATTCTATTGAGAATAGTTTTCCCTTTGTTTCCTTTTCATTTGGGAACATTGTAGTTGATGATAATTATCTCCTATTGGCTTCAATGGAACTTTTTGGGCAAAATCCATCATCTTCCTTATATCTAAAGCTGATCAAAGGATTCTTAACAGGGATCGATATAGTGGAATGAGCGAATGTGCAGGCAACAGTTCCACTTATTTCCTTTGGGAAAATCCATTCCTTGGGATACTAGTTCCTCTCTATTTCCCATTCTATTGAGTCTTGTGTTCCTCTTGTTTCCTGTTCAATTGGGAACTTTATAGTTGATGTTAATTCTCTCCTATTTGCTTCAACAGGACTTTCCGTACAAGATGCATTATGTTTTGTATATCCAAAGCTGATCAAAGGATTCTTAAAAGGAATCCGCTACAGTGGAATGAGACAATGTGCAGGCCTTAGTTCTAGTTATTTCCTTTGGGAACATCCTTTCCTTTGGATACTTGTTCCTCTCTATTTCCAATTCTATTGAATCTTGTGTTCCCCTTGTTTCCTCTTCATTTGGGAACTTTATTGTTGATTTTAATTCTCTCCTATTTGCTTCAACTGGACTTTCCGTACAAGATGCATTATGTTCTGTATATCTAAAGCTGATCAAAGGATTCTTAACAGGGATCGATACAGTGGAATGAGCGAATGTGCAGGCAACATTTCCACTTATTTCCTTTGGGAAAATCCATTCCTTTGGATACTAGTTCCTCTCTATTTCCCATTCTATTGAGTCTACTTTTCCCTTTGTTTCCTTTGCATTTAGGAACATTATACTTGAAGAAAATTCTGTCCTATTGGCATCTATGGAACATTTTGGGCACAATTCATCATCTTCTTTATATCTAAATCTGATCAAAGGATTCTTAACAGGAATCCTAAACAATGGAATGAGTGCATGTGCAGGCAATAGTTCCAGTTATTTCCTTTGGGAAAATCCATTCCTTTGGATGCTTGTTCCTCTCTATTTCCCATTCTATTGAGTCTAGTGTTCCTCTTGTTTCCACTTCAATTGGGTAATTTCTAGTTGATGATAATTCTCTCCTATTGACTTCAAAGGAACTTTTTGGGCAAAATCCATCATCTTCCTTATATCTAAAGCTGATCAAAGGATTCTTAACAGGGATCGATATAGTGGAATGAGCGAATGTGCAGGCAACAGTTCCACTTATTTCCTTTGGGAAAATCCATTCCTTTGGATACTAGTTCCTCTCTATTTCCCATTATATTGAGTCTACTTTTCCCTTTGTTTCCTTTGAATTTAGGAACATTATACTTGAAGATAATTCTCTCCTATTAGCTTCAATGGAACATTTTGGGCAAAATCCATCATCTTCTTTATATCTAAATCTGATCAAAGGATTCTTAACAGGAATCCTATACAGTGGAATGAGTGAATGTGCAGGCAATAGTTCCAGTTATTTCCTTTGGGAAAATCCATTCCTTTGGATACTTGTTCCTCTCTATTTTCCATTCTATTGAGAATAGTTTTCCCTTTGTTTCCTTTTCATTTGGGAACATTGTAGTTGATGATAATTATCTCCTATTGGCTTCAATGGAACTTTTTGGGCAAAATCCATCATCTTCCTTATATCTAAAGCTGATCAAAGGATTCTTAACAGGGATCGATATAGTGGAATGAGCGAATGTGCAGGCAACAGTTCCACTTATTTCCTTTGGGAAAATCCATTCCTTGGGATACTAGTTCCTCTCTATTTCCCATTCTATTGAGTCTTGTGTTCCTCTTGTTTCCTGTTCAATTGGGAACTTTATAGTTGATGTTAATTCTCTCCTATTTGCTTCAACAGGACTTTCCGTACAAGATGCATTATGTTTTGTATATCCAAAGCTGATCAAAGGATTCTTAAAAGGAATCCGCTACAGTGGAATGAGACAATGTGCAGGCCTTAGTTCTAGTTATTTCCTTTGGGAACATCCTTTCCTTTGGATACTTGTTCCTCTCTATTTCCAATTCTATTGAATCTTGTGTTCCCCTTGTTTCCTCTTCATTTGGGAACTTTATTGTTGATTTTAATTCTCTCCTATTTGCTTCAACAGGACTTTCCGTACAAGATGCATTATGTTCTGTATATCTAAAGCTGATCAAAGGATTCTTAACAGGGATCGATACAGTGGAATGAGCGAATGTGCAGGCAACATTTCCACTTATTTCCTTTGGGAAAATCCATTCCTTTGGATACTAGTTCCTCTCTATTTCCCATTCTATTGAGTCTACTTTTCCCTTTGTTTCCTTTGCATTTAGGAACATTATACTTGAAGAAAATTCTGTCCTATTGGCATCTATGGAACATTTTGGGCACAATTCATCATCTTCTTTATATCTAAATCTGATCAAAGGATTCTTAACAGGAATCCTAAACAATGGAATGAGTGCATGTGCAGGCAATAGTTCCAGTTATTTCCTTTGGGAAAATCCATTCCTTTGGATGCTTGTTCCTCTCTATTTCCCATTCTATTGAGTCTAGTGTTCCTCTTGTTTCCACTTCAATTGGGTAATTTCTAGTTGATGATAATTCTCTCCTATTGACTTCAAAGGAACTTTTTGGGCAAAATCCATCATCTTCCTTATATCTAAAGCTGATCAAAGGATTCTTAACAGGGATCGATATAGTGGAATGAGCGAATGGGCAGGCAACAGTTCCACTTATTTCCTTTGGGAAAATCCATTCCTTTGGATACTAGTTCCTCTCTATTTCCCATTATATTGAGTCTACTTTTCCCTTTGTTTCCTTTGAATTTAGGAACATACTTGAAGATAATTCTCTCCTATTGGCTTCAATGGAACATTTTGGGCAAAATCCATCATCTTCTTTATATCTAAATCTGATCAAAGGATTCTTAACAGGAATCCTATACAGTGGAATGAGTGAATGTGCAGGCAATAGTTCCAGTTATTTCCTTTGGGAAAATCCATTCCTTTGGATACTTGTTCCTCTCTATTTTCCATTCTATTGAGAATAGTTTTCCCTTTGTTTCCTTTTCATTTGGGAACATTATACTTGAAGATAATTCAATCCTATTGGCTTCAATGGACCTTTTTGGGCAAAATCCATCATCTTCCTTATATCTAAAGCTGATCAAAGGATTCTTAACAGGGATCCATACAGTGGAATGAGTGAATGTGCGGGCAATACTTCCAGTTATTTCCTTTGGGAACATCCATTCCTTTGGATCCTTGTTCCTCTCTATTTCCAATTCTATTGAATCTTGTGTTCCTCTTCATTCCTCTTCAATTGGGAACTTTATTGTTGATGTTAATTCTCTCCTATTTGCTTCAACAGGACTTTCCGTACAAGATGCATTATTTTCTGTATATCTAAAGCTGATCAAAGGATTCTTAACAGGGATTGATACAGTGGAATGAGCGAATGTGCAGGTAACAGTTCCAGTTATTTCATTTCGGAAAATCCATTCCTTTGAATACTTGTTCCTCTCTCCTATTCATTTGGGAACATTATAGTTGATGATAATTCTCTCCTATTGACTTCCATGGAACCTTTTGGGCAAAATCCATCATCTTCGTTATATCTAAAGCTGATCAAAGTATTCTTAACAGGGATCGATACAGTGGAATGAGTGAATCTGCAGGCAATAGTTCCAGTTATTTCCTTTGGGAAAATCCATTCCCTTGGATAATAGTTCCTCTCTAGTTCCCATTCTATTGAGTATAGTTTTCCCTTTGTTTCCTTTGCATTTAGGAACATTATACTTGAAGATAATTCTCTCCTATTGGCTTCAATGGAACATTTTGGGCAAAATCCATCATCTTCTTTATATCTAAATCTGATTAAAGGATTCTTAAAGGAATCGATACAGTAGAATGAGTGACTCTGAGGGCAATAGTTCCAGTTATTTCCTTTGGGAAAATCCATTCCTTTGGATACTAGTTCCTCTCTATTTCCCATTCTATTGAGTCTACTTTTCCCTTTGTTTCCTTTGCATTTAGGAACATTATACTTGAAGAAAATTCTGTCCTATTGGCATCAATGGAACATTTTGGGCACAATTCATCATCTTCTTTATATCTAAATCTGATCAAAGGATTCTTAACAGGAATCCTAAACAATGGAATGAGTGAATGTGCAGGCAATAGTTCCAGTTATTTCCTTTGGAAAATCCATTCCTTTGGATGCTTGTTCCTCTCTATTTCCCATTCTATTGAGTCTAGTGTTCCTCTTGTTTCCACTTCAATTGGGTAATTTCTAGTTGATGATAATTCTCTTCTATTGACTTCAATGGAACTTTTTGTGCAAAATCCATCATCTTCCTTATATCTAAAGCTGATCAAAGGATTCTTAACAGGGATCGATATAGTCGAATGAGCGAATGGGCAGGCAACAGTTCCACTTATTTCCTTTGGGAAAATCCATTCCTTTGGATACTAGTTCCTCTCTAGTTCCCATTCTATTGAGTATAGTTTTCCCTTTGTTTCCTTTGCATTTAGGAACATTATACTTGAAGATAATTCTCTCCTATTGGCTTCAATGGAACATTTTGGGCAAAATCCATCATCTTCTTTATATCTAAATCGGATCAAAGGATTCTTAACAGGAATCCTATACAGTGGAATGAGTGAATGTGCAGGCAATAGTTCCAGTTATTTCCTTTGGGAAAATCCATTCCTTTGGATACTAGTTCCTCTCTGTTTCCCGTTCTATTGAGTCTAGTTTTCTCTTTGTTTCCTTTGTATTAAGGAACATTATACTTGAAGATAATTCAATCCTATTGGCTTCAATGGACCTTTTTGGGCAAAATCCATCATCTTCCTTATATCTAAAGCTGATCAAAGGATTCTTAACAGGGATCGATACAGTGGAATGAGTGAATGTGCGGGCAATACTTCCAGTTATTTCCTTTGGGAACATCCATTCCTTTGGATCCTTGTTCCTCTCTATTTCCAATTCTATTGAATCTTGTGTTCCTCTTCATTCCTCTTCAATTGGGAACTTTATTGTTGATGTTAATTCTCTCCTATTTGCTTCAACAGGACTTTCCGTACAAGATGCATTATTTTCTGTATGTCTAAAGCTGATCAAAGGATTCTTAACAGGGATTGATGCAGTGGAATGAGCGAATGTGCAGGTAACAGTTCCAGTTATTTCCTTTCGGAAAATCCATTCCTTTGAATACTTGTTCCTCTCTATTTCCCATTATATTGAGTCTACTTTTCCCTTTGTTTCCTTTGAATTTAGGAACATTATACTTGAAGATAATTCTCTCCTATTAGCTTCAATGGAACATTTTGGGCAAAATCCATCATCTTCTTTATATCTAAATCTGATCAAAAGATTCTTAACAGGAATCCTATACAGTGGAATGAGTGAATGTGCAGGCAATAGTTCCAGTTATTTCCTTTGGGAAAATCCATTCCTTTGGATACTTGTTCCTCTCTATTTTCCATTCTATTGAGTCTAGTTTTCCCTTTGTTTCCTTTTCATTTGGGAACATTGTAGTTGATGATAATTATCTCCTATTGGCTTCAATGGAACTTTTTGGGCAAAATCCATCATCTTCCTTATATCTAAAGCTGATCAAAGGATTCTTAACAGGGATCGATATAGTGGAATGAGCGAATGTGCAGGCAACAGTTCCACTTATTTCCTTTGGGAAAATCCATTCCTTGGGATACTAGTTCCTCTCTATTTCCCATTCTATTGAGTCTACTTTTCCCTTTGTTTCCTTTGCATTTAGGAACATTATACTTGAAGAAAATTCTGTCCTATTGGCATCAATGGAACATTTTGGGCACAATTCATCATCTTCTTTATATCTAAATCTGATCAAAGGATTCTTAACAGGAATCCTAAACAATGGAATGAGTGAATGTGCAGGCAATAGTTCCAGTTATTTCCTTTGGAAAAATCCATTCCTTTGGAGGCTTGTTCCTCTCTATTTCCCATTCTATTGAGTCTAGTGTTCCTCTTGTTTCCACTTCAATTGGGTAATTTCTAGTTGATGATTATTCTCTCCTATTGACTTCAATGGAACTTTTTGGGCAAAATCCATCATCTTCCTGATATCTAAAGCTGATCAAAGGATTCTTAACAGGAATCCTATACAGTGGAATGAGTGAATGTGCAGGCAATAGTTCCAGTTATTTCCTTTGGGAAAATCCATTCCTTTGGATACTTGTTCCTCTCTATTTTCCATTCTATTGAGTCTAGTTTTCCCTTTGTTTCCTTTTCATTTGGGAACATTGTAGTTGATGATAATTCTCTCCTATTGGCTTCAATGGAACTTTTTGGGCAAAATCCATCATCTTCCTTATATCTAAAGCTGATCAAAGGATTCTTAACAGGGATCGATATAGTGGAATGAGCGAATGTGCAGGCAACAGTTCCACTTATTTCCTTTGCGAAAATCCATTCCTTGGGATACTAGTTCCTCTCTATTTCCCATTCTATTGAGTCTACTTTTCCCTTTGTTTCCTTTGCATTTAGGAACATTATACTTGAAGAAAATTCTGTCCTATTGGCATCAATGGAACATTTTGGGCACAATTCATTATCTTCTTTATATCTAAATCTGATCAAAGGATTCTTAACAGGAATCCTAAACAATGGAATGAGTGAATGTGCAGGCAATAGTTCCAGTTATTTCCTTTGGAAAAATCCATTCCTTTGGAGGCTTGTTCCTCTCTATTTCCCATTCTATTGAGTCTAGTGTTCCTCTTGTTTCCACTTCAATTGGGTAATTTCTAGTTGATGATTATTCTCTCCTATTGACTTCAATGGAACTTTTTGGGCAAAATCCATCATCTTCCTGATATCTAAAGCTGATCAAAGGATTCTTAACAGGAATCCTATACAGTGGAATGAGTGAATGTGCAGGCAATAGTTCCAGTTATTTCCTTTGGGAAAATCCATTCCTTTGGATACTTGTCCCTCTCTATTTTCCATTCTATTGAGTCTAGTTTTCCCTTTGTTTCCTTTTCATTTGGGAACATTGTAGTTGATGATAATTCTCTCCTATTGGCTTCAATGGAACTTTTTGGGCAAAATCCATCATCTTCCTTATATCTAAAGCTGATCAAAGGATTCTTAACAGGGATCGATATAGTGGAATGAGCGAATGTGCAGGCAACAGTTCCACTTATTTCCTTTGGGAAAATCCATTCCTTTGGATACTTGTTCCTCTCTATTTCCAATTCTATTGAGTCTTGTGTTCCTCTTGTTTCCTGTTCAATTGGGAACTTTATAGTTGATGTTAATTCTCTCCTATTTGCTTCAACAGGACTTTCCGTACAAGATGCATTATGTTTTGTATATCCAAAGCTGATCAAAGGATTCTTAAAAGGAATCCGCTACAGTGGAATGAGACAATGTGCAGGCCTTAGTTCTAGTTATTTCCTTTGGGAACGTCCTTTCCTTTGGATACTTGTTCCTCTCTATTTCCAATTCTATTGAATCTTGTGTTCCCCTTGTTTCCTCTTCATTTGGGAACTTTATTGTTGATTTTAATTCTCTCCTATTTGCTTCAACAGGACTTTCCGTACAAGATGCATTATGTTCTGTATATCTAAAGCTGATCAAAGGATTCTTAAAAGGGATCGATACAGTGGAATGAGCGAATGTGCAGGCAACAGTTCCAGTTATTTGCTTTCGGAAAATCATTCCTTTGGATACTTGTTCCTTCTCTTTATTTCCCATTCTATTGAGTCTAGTTTTCCCTTTGTTTCCTTTTCATTTGGGAACATTGTAGTTGATGATAATTCTCTCCTATTGGCTTCAATGGAACTTTTTGGGCAAAATCCATCATCTTCCTTATATCTAAAGCTGATCAAAGGATTCTTAACAGGGATCGATACAGTGGAATGAGCGAATGTGCAGGCAACAGTTCCACTTATTTCCTTTGGGAAAATCCATCCCTTTGGATACTAGTTCCTCTCTATTTCCCATTCTATTGAGTCTACTTTTCCCTT
Organism: Sminthopsis crassicaudata; assembly: GCF_048593235.1. Taxonomy (NCBI): domain Eukaryota; kingdom Metazoa; phylum Chordata; class Mammalia; order Dasyuromorphia; family Dasyuridae; genus Sminthopsis; species Sminthopsis crassicaudata. The sequence continues at coordinate 455,071,027 of NC_133617.1, forward strand.
TGTTTCCTTTGCATTTAGGAACATTATAGTTGAAGAAAATTCTGTCCTATTGGCTTCTATGGAACATTTTGGGCACAATTAATCATCTTCTTTATATCTAAATCTGATCAAAGGATTCTTAACAGGAATCCTAAACAATGGAATGAGTGCATGTGCAGGCAATAGTTACAGTTATTTCTTTTGGGAAAATCCATTCCTTTGGATACTAGTTCCTCTCTATTTCCCATTCTATTGAGTCTAGTGTTCCTCTTGTTTCCACTTCAATTGGGTAATTTCTAGTTGATGATAATTCTCTCCTATTGACTTCAATGGAACTTTTTGGGCAAAATCCATCATCTTCCTTATATCTAAAGCTGATCAAAGGATTCTTAACAGGGATCGATACAGGGGAATGAGCGAATGTGCAGGCAACAGTTCCACTTATTTCCTTTGGGAAAATCCATTCCTTTGGATACTAGTTCCTCTCTATTTCCCATTATATTGAGTCTACTTTTCCCTTTGTTTCCTTTGAATTTAGGAACATTATACTTGAAGATAATTCTCTCCTATTAGCTTCAATGGAACATTTTGGGCAAAATCCATCATCTTCTTTATATCTAAATCTGATCAAAGGATTCTTAACAGGAATCCTATACAGTGGAATGAGTGAATGTGCAGGCAATAGTTCCAGTTATTTCCTTTGGGAAAATCCATTCCTTTGGATACTTGTTCCTCTCTATTTTCCATTCTATTGAGAATAGTTTTCCCTTTGTTTCCTTTTCATTTGGGAACATTGTAGTTGATGATAATTATCTCCTATTGGCTTCAATGGAACTTTTTGGGCAAAATCCATCATCTTCCTTATATCTAAAGCTGATCAAAGGATTCTTAACAGGGATCGATATAGTGGAATGAGCGAATGTGCAGGCAACAGTTCCACTTATTTCCTTTGGGAAAATCCATTCCTTGGGATACTAGTTCCTCTCTATTTCCCATTCTATTGAGTCTTGTGTTCCTCTTGTTTCCTGTTCAATTGGGAACTTTATAGTTGATGTTAATTCTCTCCTATTTGCTTCAACAGGACTTTCCGTACAAGATGCATTATGTTTTGTATATCCAAAGCTGATCAAAGGATTCTTAAAAGGAATCCGCTACAGTGGAATGAGACAATGTGCAGGCCTTAGTTCTAGTTATTTCCTTTGGGAACATCCTTTCCTTTGGATACTTGTTCCTCTCTATTTCCAATTCTATTGAATCTTGTGTTCCCCTTGTTTCCTCTTCATTTGGGAACTTTATTGTTGATTTTAATTCTCTCCTATTTGCTTCAACAGGACTTTCCGTACAAGATGCATTATGTTCTGTATATCTAAAGCTGATCAAAGGATTCTTAACAGGGATCGATACAGTGGAATGAGCGAATGTGCAGGCAACATTTCCACTTATTTCCTTTGGGAAAATCCATTCCTTTGGATACTAGTTCCTCTCTATTTCCCATTCTATTGAGTCTACTTTTCCCTTTGTTTCCTTTGCATTTAGGAACATTATACTTGAAGAAAATTCTGTCCTATTGGCATCTATGGAACATTTTGGGCACAATTCATCATCTTCTTTATATCTAAATCTGATCAAAGGATTCTTAACAGGAATCCTAAACAATGGAATGAGTGCATGTGCAGGCAATAGTTCCAGTTATTTCCTTTGGGAAAATCCATTCCTTTGGATGCTTGTTCCTCTCTATTTCCCATTCTATTGAGTCTAGTGTTCCTCTTGTTTCCACTTCAATTGGGTAATTTCTAGTTGATGATAATTCTCTCCTATTGACTTCAAAGGAACTTTTTGGGCAAAATCCATCATCTTCCTTATATCTAAAGCTGATCAAAGGATTCTTAACAGGGATCGATATAGTGGAATGAGCGAATGGGCAGGCAACAGTTCCACTTATTTCCTTTGGGAAAATCCATTCCTTTGGATACTAGTTCCTCTCTATTTCCCATTATATTGAGTCTACTTTTCCCTTTGTTTCCTTTGAATTTAGGAACATACTTGAAGATAATTCTCTCCTATTGGCTTCAATGGAACATTTTGGGCAAAATCCATCATCTTCTTTATATCTAAATCTGATCAAAGGATTCTTAACAGGAATCCTATACAGTGGAATGAGTGAATGTGCAGGCAATAGTTCCAGTTATTTCCTTTGGGAAAATCCATTCCTTTGGATACTTGTTCCTCTCTATTTTCCATTCTATTGAGTCTAGTTTTCCCTTTGTTTCCTTTTCATTTGGGAACATTGTAGTTGATGATAATTATCTCCTATTGGCTTCAATGGAACTTTTTGGGCAAAATCCATCATCTTCCTTATATCTAAAGCTGATCAAAGGATTCTTAACAGGGATCGATATAGTGGAATGAGCGAATGTGCAGGCAACAGTTCCACTTATTTCCTTTGGGAAAATCCATTCTTTGGAAACTAATACCTCTCTATTTCAAATTCTATTGAGTCTAGTGTTCCTCTTGTTTCCACTTCATTTAGGAACTTTATTGTTGATTTTAATTCTCTCCTATTTGCTTCAACAGGACTTTCCGTACAAGATGCATTATGTTCTGTATATCTAAAGCTGATCAAAGGATTCTTAACAGGGATCGATACAGTGGAATGAGCGAATGTGCAGGCAACAGTTCCACTTATTTCCTTTGGGAAAATCCATTCCTTTGGATAATAGTTCCTCTCTATTTCCCATTGTATTGAGTCTAGTGTTCCTCTTGTTTCCACTTCAATTGTGTAATTTCTAGTTGATGATAATTCTCTCCTATAGACTTCAATGGAACTTTTTGGGCAAAATCCATCATCTTCCTTATATCTAAAGCTGATCAAAGGATTCTTAACAGGGATCGATATAGTGGAATGAGCGAATGTGCAGGCAACAGTTCCAGTTATTTCCTTTGGGAAAATCCATTCCTTTGGATACTTCTTCCTCTCTACTTCCCATTCTATTGAGTCTAGTTTTCCCTTTGTTTCCTTTTCATTTGGGAACATTGTAGTTGATGATAATTCTCTCCTATTGGCTTCAATGGAACTTTTTGGGCAAAATCCATCATCTTCCTTATATCTAAAGCTGATCAAAGGATTCTTAACAGGGATCGATATAGTGGAATGAGCGAATGGGCAGGCAACAGTTCCACTTATTTCCTTTGGGAAAATCCATTCCTTTGGATACTAGTTCCTCTCTATTTCCCATTCTATTGAGTCTAGTGTTCCTCTTGTTTCCACTTCAATTGGGTAATTTCTAGTTGATGATAATTCTCTCCTATTGACTTCAATGGAACTTTTTGGGCAAAATCCATCATCTTCCTTATATCTAAAGCTGATCAAAGGATTCTTAACAGGGATCGATACAGGGGAATGAGCGAATGTGCAGGCAACAGTTCCACTTATTTCCTTTGGGAAAATCCATTCCTTTGGATACTAGTTCCTCTCTATTTCCCATTATATTGAGTCTACTTTTCCCTTTGTTTCCTTTGAATTTAGGAACATTATACTTGAAGATAATTCTCTCCTATTAGCTTCAATGGAACATTTTGGGCAAAATCCATCATCTTCTTTATATCTAAATCTGATCAAAGGATTCTTAACAGGAATCCTATACAGTGGAATGAGTGAATGTGCAGGCAATAGTTCCAGTTATTTCCTTTGGGAAAATCCATTCCTTTGGATACTTGTTCCTCTCTATTTTCCATTCTATTGAGAATAGTTTTCCCTTTGTTTCCTTTTCATTTGGGAACATTGTAGTTGATGATAATTATCTCCTATTGGCTTCAATGGAACTTTTTGGGCAAAATCCATCATCTTCCTTATATCTAAAGCTGATCAAAGGATTCTTAACAGGGATCGATATAGTGGAATGAGCGAATGTGCAGGCAACAGTTCCACTTATTTCCTTTGGGAAAATCCATTCCTTGGGATACTAGTTCCTCTCTATTTCCCATTCTATTGAGTCTTGTGTTCCTCTTGTTTCCTGTTCAATTGGGAACTTTATAGTTGATGTTAATTCTCTCCTATTTGCTTCAACAGGACTTTCCGTACAAGATGCATTATGTTTTGTATATCCAAAGCTGATCAAAGGATTCTTAAAAGGAATCCGCTACAGTGGAATGAGACAATGTGCAGGCCTTAGTTCTAGTTATTTCCTTTGGGAACATCCTTTCCTTTGGATACTTGTTCCTCTCTATTTCCAATTCTATTGAATCTTGTGTTCCCCTTGTTTCCTCTTCATTTGGGAACTTTATTGTTGATTTTAATTCTCTCCTATTTGCTTCAACTGGACTTTCCGTACAAGATGCATTATGTTCTGTATATCTAAAGCTGATCAAAGGATTCTTAACAGGGATCGATACAGTGGAATGAGCGAATGTGCAGGCAACATTTCCACTTATTTCCTTTGGGAAAATCCATTCCTTTGGATACTAGTTCCTCTCTATTTCCCATTCTATTGAGTCTACTTTTCCCTTTGTTTCCTTTGCATTTAGGAACATTATACTTGAAGAAAATTCTGTCCTATTGGCATCTATGGAACATTTTGGGCACAATTCATCATCTTCTTTATATCTAAATCTGATCAAAGGATTCTTAACAGGAATCCTAAACAATGGAATGAGTGCATGTGCAGGCAATAGTTCCAGTTATTTCCTTTGGGAAAATCCATTCCTTTGGATGCTTGTTCCTCTCTATTTCCCATTCTATTGAGTCTAGTGTTCCTCTTGTTTCCACTTCAATTGGGTAATTTCTAGTTGATGATAATTCTCTCCTATTGACTTCAAAGGAACTTTTTGGGCAAAATCCATCATCTTCCTTATATCTAAAGCTGATCAAAGGATTCTTAACAGGGATCGATATAGTGGAATGAGCGAATGTGCAGGCAACAGTTCCACTTATTTCCTTTGGGAAAATCCATTCCTTTGGATACTAGTTCCTCTCTATTTCCCATTATATTGAGTCTACTTTTCCCTTTGTTTCCTTTGAATTTAGGAACATTATACTTGAAGATAATTCTCTCCTATTAGCTTCAATGGAACATTTTGGGCAAAATCCATCATCTTCTTTATATCTAAATCTGATCAAAGGATTCTTAACAGGAATCCTATACAGTGGAATGAGTGAATGTGCAGGCAATAGTTCCAGTTATTTCCTTTGGGAAAATCCATTCCTTTGGATACTTGTTCCTCTCTATTTTCCATTCTATTGAGAATAGTTTTCCCTTTGTTTCCTTTTCATTTGGGAACATTGTAGTTGATGATAATTATCTCCTATTGGCTTCAATGGAACTTTTTGGGCAAAATCCATCATCTTCCTTATATCTAAAGCTGATCAAAGGATTCTTAACAGGGATCGATATAGTGGAATGAGCGAATGTGCAGGCAACAGTTCCACTTATTTCCTTTGGGAAAATCCATTCCTTGGGATACTAGTTCCTCTCTATTTCCCATTCTATTGAGTCTTGTGTTCCTCTTGTTTCCTGTTCAATTGGGAACTTTATAGTTGATGTTAATTCTCTCCTATTTGCTTCAACAGGACTTTCCGTACAAGATGCATTATGTTTTGTATATCCAAAGCTGATCAAAGGATTCTTAAAAGGAATCCGCTACAGTGGAATGAGACAATGTGCAGGCCTTAGTTCTAGTTATTTCCTTTGGGAACATCCTTTCCTTTGGATACTTGTTCCTCTCTATTTCCAATTCTATTGAATCTTGTGTTCCCCTTGTTTCCTCTTCATTTGGGAACTTTATTGTTGATTTTAATTCTCTCCTATTTGCTTCAACAGGACTTTCCGTACAAGATGCATTATGTTCTGTATATCTAAAGCTGATCAAAGGATTCTTAACAGGGATCGATACAGTGGAATGAGCGAATGTGCAGGCAACATTTCCACTTATTTCCTTTGGGAAAATCCATTCCTTTGGATACTAGTTCCTCTCTATTTCCCATTCTATTGAGTCTACTTTTCCCTTTGTTTCCTTTGCATTTAGGAACATTATACTTGAAGAAAATTCTGTCCTATTGGCATCTATGGAACATTTTGGGCACAATTCATCATCTTCTTTATATCTAAATCTGATCAAAGGATTCTTAACAGGAATCCTAAACAATGGAATGAGTGCATGTGCAGGCAATAGTTCCAGTTATTTCCTTTGGGAAAATCCATTCCTTTGGATGCTTGTTCCTCTCTATTTCCCATTCTATTGAGTCTAGTGTTCCTCTTGTTTCCACTTCAATTGGGTAATTTCTAGTTGATGATAATTCTCTCCTATTGACTTCAAAGGAACTTTTTGGGCAAAATCCATCATCTTCCTTATATCTAAAGCTGATCAAAGGATTCTTAACAGGGATCGATATAGTGGAATGAGCGAATGGGCAGGCAACAGTTCCACTTATTTCCTTTGGGAAAATCCATTCCTTTGGATACTAGTTCCTCTCTATTTCCCATTATATTGAGTCTACTTTTCCCTTTGTTTCCTTTGAATTTAGGAACATACTTGAAGATAATTCTCTCCTATTGGCTTCAATGGAACATTTTGGGCAAAATCCATCATCTTCTTTATATCTAAATCTGATCAAAGGATTCTTAACAGGAATCCTATACAGTGGAATGAGTGAATGTGCAGGCAATAGTTCCAGTTATTTCCTTTGGGAAAATCCATTCCTTTGGATACTTGTTCCTCTCTATTTTCCATTCTATTGAGTCTAGTTTTCCCTTTGTTTCCTTTTCATTTGGGAACATTGTAGTTGATGATAATTATCTCCTATTGGCTTCAATGGAACTTTTTGGGCAAAATCCATCATCTTCCTTATATCTAAAGCTGATCAAAGGATTCTTAACAGGGATCGATATAGTGGAATGAGCGAATGTGCAGGCAACAGTTCCACTTATTTCCTTTGGGAAAATCCATTCTTTGGAAACTAATACCTCTCTATTTCAAATTCTATTGAGTCTAGTGTTCCTCTTGTTTCCACTTCATTTAGGAACTTTATTGTTGATTTTAATTCTCTCCTATTTGCTTCAACAGGACTTTCCGTACAAGATGCATTATGTTCTGTATATCTAAAGCTGATCAAAGGATTCTTAACAGGGATCGATACAGTGGAATGAGCGAATGTGCAGGCAACAGTTCCACTTATTTCCTTTGGGAAAATCCATTCCTTTGGATAATAGTTCCTCTCTATTTCCCATTGTATTGAGTCTAGTGTTCCTCTTGTTTCCACTTCAATTGTGTAATTTCTAGTTGATGATAATTCTCTCCTATAGACTTCAATGGAACTTTTTGGGCAAAATCCATCATCTTCCTTATATCTAAAGCTGATCAAAGGATTCTTAACAGGGATCGATATAGTGGAATGAGCGAATGTGCAGGCAACAGTTCCAGTTATTTCCTTTGGGAAAATCCATTCCTTTGGATACTTCTTCCTCTCTACTTCCCATTCTATTGAGTCTAGTTTTCCCTTTGTTTCCTTTTCATTTGGGAACATTGTAGTTGATGATAATTCTCTCCTATTGGCTTCAATGGAACTTTTTGGGCAAAATCCATCATCTTCCTTATATCTAAAGCTGATCAAAGGATTCTTAACAGGGATCGATATAGTGGAATGAGCGAATGGGCAGGCAACAGTTCCACTTATTTCCTTTGGGAAAATCCATTCCTTTGGATACTAGTTCCTCTCTATTTCCCATTCTATTGAGTCTAGTGTTCCTCTTGTTTCCACTTCAATTGGGTAATTTCTAGTTGATGATAATTCTCTCCTATTGACTTCAATGGAACTTTTTGGGCAAAATCCATCATCTTCCTTATATCTAAAGCTGATCAAAGGATTCTTAACAGGGATCGATACAGGGGAATGAGCGAATGTGCAGGCAACAGTTCCACTTATTTCCTTTGGGAAAATCCATTCCTTTGGATACTAGTTCCTCTCTATTTCCCATTCTATTGAGTCTACTTTTCCCTTTGTTTCCTTTGCATTTAGGAACATTATACTTGAAGAAAATTCTGTCCTATTGGCATCTATGGAACATTTTGGGCACAATTCATCATCTTCTTTATATCTAAATCTGATCAAAGGATTCTTAACAGGAATCCTAAACAATGGAATGAGTGCATGTGCAGGCAATAGTTCCAGTTATTTCCTTTGGGAAAATCCATTCCTTTGGATGCTTGTTCCTCTCTATTTCCCATTCTATTGAGTCTAGTGTTCCTCTTGTTTCCACTTCAATTGGGTAATTTCTAGTTGATGATAATTCTCTCCTATTGACTTCAAAGGAACTTTTTGGGCAAAATCCATCATCTTCCTTATATCTAAAGCTGATCAAAGGATTCTTAACAGGGATCGATATAGTGGAATGAGCGAATGGGCAGGCAACAGTTCCACTTATTTCCTTTGGGAAAATCCATTCCTTTGGATACTAGTTCCTCTCTATTTCCCATTATATTGAGTCTACTTTTCCCTTTGTTTCCTTTGAATTTAGAACATACTTGAAGATAATTCTCTCCTATTGGCTTCAATGGATCTTTTTGGGCAAAATCCATCATCTTCCTTATATCTAAAGCTGATCAAAGGATTCTTAACAGGGATCGATATAGTGGAATGAGCGAATGTGCAGGCAACAGTTCCACTTATTTCCTTTGGGAAAATCCATTCTTTGGAAACTAATACCTCTCTATTTCAAATTCTATTGAGTCTAGTGTTCCTCTTGTTTCCACTTCATTTAGGAACTTTATTGTTGATTTTAATTCTCTCCTATTTGCTTCAACAGGACTTTCCGTACAAGATGCATTATGTTCTGTATATCTAAAGCTGATCAAAGGATTCTTAACAGGGATCGATACAGTGGAATGAGCGAATGTGCAGGTAACAGTTCAAGTTATTTCCTTTCGGAAAATCCATTCCTTTGGATACTTCTTCCTCTCTATTTCCCATTCTATTGAGTCTAGTTTTCCCTTTGTTTCCTTTTCATTTGGGAACATTATAGTTGATGATAATTCTCTCCTATTGACTTCAATGGAACTTTTTGGGCAAAATCCATTATCTATCTTATATCTAAAGCTGATCAAAGTATTCTTTTTTTTATTTTTTTTTTATTTTTTTATTTTTTATTTTTTTATTTTTTTTTATTATATATATATTTTATAATATTATCCCTTGTATTCATTTTTCCAAATTGCCCCCCCTCCCTCTATTCCCTCCCCCCGACGACAGGCAATACCATACATTTTACATGTGTTACAATATAGTCTAAGTACAATACATGTGTGTGAATATCATTTTCTTGTTGCACAATAAACATTAGAATCCGAAGGTACATGCAACCTGGGCAGACAGATATTAGTGCTAACAATTTACATTCGCTTCCCAGTGTTCCTTCTCTGGGTATAGTTATTTCTGTCCATCATTGATCAACTGGAAGTGAGTTGGATCTTCTTTATGCTGAAGATTTCCACTTCCATCAGAATACATCCTCATACAGTATTGTTGTTGAAGTATACAGTGATCTTCTGGTTCTGCTCATTTCACTCAGCATCAGTTGATTTAAGTCTCTCCAACCCTCTCTGTATTCCTCCTGCTGGTCATTTCTTACAGAGCAGTAATATTCCATAACCTTCATATACCACAATTTACCCAACCATTCTCCAACTGATGGACATCCATTCATCTTCCAGTTTCTAGCTACAACAAAAAGAGCTGCCACAAACATTTTGGCACATATATGTTTCTTTCCGCTCTTTAGTATTTCTTTGGGATATAATCCCAGTAGTAGCGCTGCTGGGTCAAAGGGTATGCACAGTTTGATAACTTTTTGGGCATAATTCCAGATTGCTCTCCAGAATGGCTGGATTCTTTCACAACTCCACCAGCAATGTATTAGTGTCCCAATTTCCCCACATCCCCTCCAACATTTATCATTATTTGTTCCTGTCATCTTAGCCAATCTGACAGGTGTGTAGTGGTATCTCAGAGTGGTCTTAATTTGCATTTCTCTTGATCAAAGTATTCTTAACGGGGATCGATACAGTGGAATGAGTGAATGTGCAGGCAATAGTTCCAGTTCATTTCCTTTGGGAAAATCCATCCTTTGGATAATGGTTCCTCTCTACTTCCCATTCTATTGAGTCTAGTTTTCCCTTTGTTTCTTTTGCATTTAGGAACATTATAGTTTGATAATTCTCTCCTATCTGGCTTCAATGGAACATTTTGGGCAAAATCCAACATCTTCTTTATATCTAAATCTGATCAAAGGATTCTTAACAGGAATCCTATACAGTGGAATGAGTGAATGTGCAGGCAATAGTTCCAGTTATTTCCTTTGGGAAAATCCATTCCCTTGGATACTAGTTCCTCTCTATTTCCCATTCTATTGAGTCTAGTTTTCCCTTTGTTTCCTTTGCATTTAGGAACATTATACTTGAAGATAATTCTCTCCTATTGGCTTCAACAGGACTTTCCGTAAAGATGCATTATGTTCTGTAAATCTAAATCTGATCAAAGGATTCTTAACAGGAATCGATACAGTGGAATGAGTGACTCTGCGGGCAATAGTTCCAGTTATTTCCTTTGGGAAAATCCATTCCTTTGATACTAGTTCCTCTCTATTTCCCATTCTATTGAGTCTACTTTTCCCTTTGTTTCCTTTCCATTTAGGAACATTATACTTAAAGATAATTCTCTCCTATTGGCTTCAATGGAACATATTGGGCAAAATCCATCATCTTCTTTATATCTAAATCGGATCAAAGGATTCTTAACAGGAATCCTATACAGTGGAATGAGTGAATGTGCAGGCAATAGTTCCAGTTATTTCCTTTGGGAAAATCCATTCCTTTGGATACTAGTTCCTCTCTGTTTCCCATTCTATTGAGTCTAGTTTTCTCTTTGTTTCCTTTGTATTAAGGAACATTATACTTGAAGATAATTCAATCCTATTGGCTTCAATGGACCTTTTTGGGCTAAATCCATCATCTTCCTTATATCTAAAGCTGATCAAAGGATTCTTAACAGGGATCGATACAGTGGAATGAGTGAATGTGCGGGCAATACTTCCAGTTATTTCCTTTGGGAACATCCATTCCTTTGGATCCTTGTGAATCTTGTGTTCCTCTTCATTCCTCTTCAATTGGGAACTTTATTGTTGATGTTAATTCTCTCCTATTTGCTTCAACAGGACTTTCCGTACAAGATGCATTATTTTCTGTATGTCTAAAGCTGATCAAAGGATTCTTAACTGGGATTGATGCAGTGCAATGAGCGAATGTGCAGGTAACAGTTCCAGTTATTTCCTTTCGGAAAATCCATTCCTTTGAATACTTGTTCCTCTCTATTTCCCATTCTATTGAGTCTAGTTTTCCTTTGGTTCCTTTTCATTTGGGAACATTATAGTTGATGATAATTCTCTCCTATTGACTTCAATGGAACCTTTTGGGCAAAATCCATCATCTTCGTTATATCTAAAGCTGATCAAAGTATTCTTAACAGGGATCGATACAGTGGAATGAGTGAATGTGCAGGCAATAGTTCCAGTTATTTCCTTTGGGAAAATCCATTCCTTTGGATACTTGTTCCTCTCTACTTCCCATTCAATTGAGTCTAGTTTTCCCTTTGTTTCTTTTCCATTTAGGAACATTATAGTTGATGATAATTCTCTCCTATTGGCTTCAATGGAACATTTTGGGCAAAATCCATCATCTTCTTTAAATCTAAATCTGATCAAAGGATTCTTAACAGGAATCCTATACAGTGGAATGAGTGAATGTGCAGGCAATAGTTCCAGTTATTTCCTTTGGGAAAATCCATTACTTTGGATCCTTGTTCCTCTCTATTTCCAATTCTATTGAATCTTGTCTTCCTCTTGTTTCCTCTTGAATTGGGAACTTTATTGTTGATGTTAATTCTCTCCTATTTCTTCAACAGGACTTTCCGTACAAGATGCATTATATTCTGTATATCTAAAGCTGAACAAAGGATTCTTAACAGGGATCGATACAGTGGAATGAGCGAATGTGCAGGTAACAGTTCAAGTTATTTCCTTTCGGAAAATCCATTCCTTTGGATACTTCTTCCTCTCTATTTCCCATTCTATTGAGTCTAGTTTTCCCTTTGTTTCCTTTTCATTTGGGAACATTATAGTTGATGATAATTCTCTCCTATTGACTTCAATGGAACTTTTTGGGCAAAATCCATTATCTATCTTATATCTAAAGCTGATCAAAGTATTCTTTTTTTTTATTTTTTTTTTATTTTTTTATTTTTTATTTTTTTTATTTTTTTTATTATATATATATTTTATAATATTATCCCTTGTATTCATTTTTCCAAATTGCCCCCCCTCCCTGTATTCCCTCCCCCCGACGACAGGCAATACCATACATTTTACATGTGTTACAATATAGTCTAAGTACAATACATGTGTGTGAATATCATTTTCTTGTTGCACAATAAACATTAGAATCCGAAGGTACATGCAACCTGGGCAGACAGATATTAGTGCTAACAATTTACATTCGCTTCCCAGTGTTCCTTCTCTGGGTATAGTTATTTCTGTCCATCATTGATCAACTGGAAGTGAGTTGGATCTTCTTTATGCTGAAGATTTCCACTTCCATCAGAATACATCCTCATACAGTATTGTTGTTGAAGTATACAGTGATCTTCTGGTTCTGCTCATTTCACTCAGCATCAGTTGATTTAAGTCTCTCCAACCCTCTCTGTATTCCTCCTGCTGGTCATTTCTTACAGAGCAGTAATATTCCATAACCTTCATATACCACAATTTACCCAACCATTCTCCAACTGATGGACATCCATTCATCTTCCAGTTTCTAGCTACAACAAAAAGAGCTGCCACAAACATTTTGGCACATATATGTTTCTTTCCGCTCTTTAGTATTTCTTTGGGATATAATCCCAGTAGTAGCGCTGCTGGGTCAAAGGGTATGCACAGTTTGATAACTTTTTGGGCATAATTCCAGATTGCTCTCCAGAATGGCTGGATTCTTTCACAACTCCACCAGCAATGTATTAGTGTCCCAATTTCCCCACATCCCCTCCAACATTTATCATTATTTGTTCCTGTCATCTTAGCCAATCTGACAGGTGTGTAGTGGTATCTCAGAGTGGTCTTAATTTGCATTTCTCTTGATCAAAGTATTCTTAACGGGGATCGATACAGTGGAATGAGTGAATGTGCAGGCAATAGTTCCAGTTATTTCCTTTGGGAAAATCCATTCCTTTGGATACTTGTTCCTCTCTACTTCCCATTCTATTGAGTCTAGTTTTCCCTTTGTTTCTTTTGCATTTAGGAACAATATAGTTGATGATAATTCTCTCCTATTGGCTTCAATGGAACTTTTTGGGCAAATCCAACATCTTCTTTATATCTAAATCTGATCAAAGGATTCTTAACAGGAATCCTATACAGTGGAATGAGTGAATGTGCAGGCAATAGTTCCAGTTATTTCCTTTGGGAAAATCCATTCCCTTGGATACTAGTTCCTCTCTATTTCCCATTCTATTGAGTCTAGTTTTCCCTTTGTTTCCTTTGCATTTAGGAACATTATACTTGAAGATAATTCTCTCCTATTGGCTTCAATGGAACATTTTAAGCAAAATCCATCATCTTCTTTAAATCTAAATCTGATCACAGGATTCTTAACAGGAATCGATACAGTGGAATGAGTGACTCTGCGGGCAATACTTCCAGTTATTTCCTTTGGGAACATCCATTCCTTTGGATCCTTGTGAATCTTGTGTTCCTCTTCATTCCTCTTCAATTGGGAACTTTATTGTTGATGTTAATTCTCTCCTATTTGCTTCAACAGGACTTTCCGTACAAGATGCATTATTTTCTGTATGTCTAAAGCTGATCAAAGGATTCTTAACTGGGATTGATGCAGTGCAATGAGCGAATGTGCAGGTAACAGTTCCAGTTATTTCCTTTCGGAAAATCCATTCCTTTGAATACTTGTTCCTCTCTATTTCCCATTCTATTGAGTCTAGTTTTCCTTTGGTTCCTTTTCATTTGGGAACATTATAGTTGATGATAATTCTCTCCTATTGACTTCAATGGAATCTTTTGGGCAAAATCCATCATCTTCGTTAGATCTAAAGCTGATCAAAGTATTCTTAACAGGGATCGATACAGTGGAATGAGTGAATGTGCAGGCAATAGTTCCAGTTATTTCCTTTGGGAAAATCCATTCCTTTGGATACTTGTTCCTCTCTACTTCCCGTTCTATTGAGTCTAGTTTTCCCTTTGTTTCCTTTGCATTTAGGAACATTATACTTGAAAATAATTCTCACCTATTGGCTTCAATGGAACATTTTGGGCAAAATCAATCATCTTCTTTATATCTAAATCTGATCAAAGGATTCTTAACAGGAATCCTATACAGTGGAATGAGTGAATGTGCAGGCAATAGTTCCAGTTATTTCCTTTGGGAAAATCCATTACTTTGGATACTTGTTCCTCTCTATTTCCCATTCTATTGAGTCTAGTTTTCCCTTTGTTTCCTTTTCGTTTGGGAACATTATAGTTGATGATAATTCTCTCCTATTGGCTTCAATTGAAATTTTGGGGCAAAATCCATCATCTTCCTTATATCAAAATCTGATCAAAGGATTCTTAACAGGGATCGATACAGTGGAATGAGTGAATGTGCAGGCAATAGTTCCAGTTATTTCCTTTGGGAAAATCAATTCCTTTGGATACTAGTTCCTCTCTATTTCCCATTCTATTGAGTCTAGTTTTCCCTTTGTTTCTTTTGCATTTAGGAACATTATAGTTGATGATAATTCTCTCCTATTGGCTTCAATGGAACATTTTGGGCAAAATCCATCATCTTCTTTAAATCTAAATCTGATCAAAGCATTCTTAACAGGAATCCTATACAGTGGAATGAGTGAATGTGCAGGCAATATTTCCAGTTATTTCCTTTTGGAAAATCCATTCCCTTGGATACTAGTTCCTCTCTATTTCCCATTCTATTGAGTCTAGTTTTCCCTTTGTTTCCTTTGCATTTAGGAACATTATACTTGAAGATAATTCTCTCCTATTGGCTTCAATGGAACATTTTGGGCAAAATCCATCATCTTCTTTATATCTAAATCTGATCAAAGGATTCTTAAAGTAATCGATACAGTGGAATGAGTGACTCTGCGGGCAATAGTTCCAATTATTTCCTTTGGGAAAATCCATTCCTTTGGATACTAGTTCCTCTCTATTTCCCATTCTATTGAGGCTACTTTTCCCTTTGTTTCCTTTCCATTTAGGAACATTATACTTAAAGATAATTCTCTCCTATTGGTTTCAATGGACCTTTTTGGGCAAAATCCAGCATCTTCTTTATATCTAAATCTGATCAAAGGATTCTTAACAGGAATCCTATACAGTGGAATGAGTGAATGTGCAGGCAATAGTTCCAGTTATTTCCTTTTGGAAAATCCATTCCCTTGGATACTAGTTCCTCTCTATTTCCCATTCTATTGAGTCTAGTTTTCCCTTTGTTTCCTTTGCATTTAGGAACATTATACTTGAAGATAATTCTCTCCTATTGACTTCAATGGAACATTTTAAGCAAAATCCATCAACTTCTTTAAATCTAAATCTGATCAAAGGATTCTTAACAGGAATCGATACAGTGGAATGAGTGACTCTGCGGGCAATAGTTCCAGTTATTTCCTTTGGGAAAATCCATTCCTTTGGATACTTGTTCCTCTCTACTTCCCATTCTATTGAGTCTAGTTTTCCCTTTGTTTCTTTTCCATTTAGGAACATTATAGTTGATGATAATTCTCTCCTATTGGCTTCAATGGAACATTTTGGGCAAAATCCATCATCTTCTTTAAATCTAAATCTGATCAAAGGATTCTTAACAGGAATCCTATACAGTGGAATGAGTGAATGTGCAGGCAATAGTTCCAGTTATTTCCTTTGGGAAAATCCATTACTTTGGATCCTTGTTCCTCTCTATTTCCAATTCTATTGAATCTTGTCTTCCTCTTGTTTCCTCTTGAATTGGGAACTTTATTGTTGATGTGAATTCTCTCCTATTTCTTCAACAGGACTTTCCGTACAAGATGCATTATTTTCTGTATATCTAAAGCTGAACAAAGGATTCTTAACAGGGATTGATACAGTGGAATGAGCGAATGTGCAGGTAACAGTTCCAGTTATTTCCTTTCGAAAATTCCATTCCTTTGAATACTTGTTCCTCTCTATTTCCCATTCTATTGAGTCTAGTTTTCCTTTGGTTCCTTTTCATTTGGGAACATTATAGTTGATGATAATTCTCTCCTATTGGCTTCAATGGAACATTTTGGGCAAAATCCATCATCTTCTTTATATCTAAATCTGATCAAAGGATTCTTAACAGGAATCCTATACAGTGGAATGAGTGAATGTGCAGGCTATAGTTCCAGTTATTTCCTTTGGGCAAATCCATTCCTTTGGATACTTGTTCCTCTCTACTTCCATTCTATTGAGTCTAGTTTTCCCTTTGTTTCTTTTGCATTTAGGAACATTATAGTTGATGATAATTCTCTCCTATTGGCTTCAATGGAACATTTTGGGCAAAATCCATCATCTTCTTTAAATCTAAATCTGATCAAAGGATTCTTAACAGGAATCCTATACAGTGGAATGAGTGAATGTGCAGGCAATAGTTCCAGTTATTTCCTTTGGGAAAATCCATTACTTTGGTTCCTTGTTCCTCTCTATTTCCAATTCTATTGTATCTTGTCTTCCTCTTGTTTCCTCTTGAATTGGGAACTTTATTGTTGATGTTAATTCTCTCCTATTTCTTCAACAGGACTTTCCGTACAAGATGCATTATATTCTGTATATCTAAAGCTGAACAAAGGATTCTTAACAGGGATCGATACAGTGGAATGAGCGAATGTGCAGGTAACAGTTCAAGTTATTTCCTTTCGGAAAATCCATTCCTTTGGATACTTCTTCCTCTCTATTTCCCATTCTATTGAGTCTAGTTTTCCCTTTGTTTCTTTTGCATTTAGGAACAATATAGTTGATGATAATTCTCTCCTATTGGCTTCAATGGAACATTTTGGGCAAAATGCAACATCTTCTTTATATCTAAATCTGATCAAAGGATTCTTAACAGGAATCCTATACAGTGGAATGAGTGAATGTGCAGGCTATAGTTCCAGTTATTTCCTTTTGGAAAATCCTTTCCCTTGGATACTAGTTCCTCTCTATTTCCCATTCTATTGAGTCTAGTTTTCCCTTTGTTTCCTTTGCATTTAGGAACATTATACTTGAAGATAATTCTCTCCTATTGGCTTCAATGGAACATTTTAAGCAAAATCCATCATCTTCTTTAAATCTAAATCTGATCAAAGGATTCTTAACAGGAATCCTATACAGTGGAATGAGTGAATGTGCAGGCAATAGTTCCAGTTATTTCCTTTGGGAAAATCCATTACTTTGGATCCTTGTTCCTCTCTATTTCCAATTCTATTGAATCTTGTCTTCCTCTTGTTTCCTCTTGAATTGGGAACTTTATTGTTGATGTTAATTCTCTCCTATTTCTTCAACAGGACTTTCCGTACAAGATGCATTATTTTCTGTATATCTAAAGCTGAACAAAGGATTCTTAACAGGGATTGATACAGTGGAATGAGCGAATGTGCAGGTAACAGTTCCAGTTATTTCCTTTCGAAAATTCCATTCCTTTGAATACTTGTTCCTCTCTATTTCCCATTCTATTGAGTCTAGTTTTCCTTTGGTTCCTTTTCATTTGGGAACATTATAGTTGATAATTCTCTCCTATTGACTTCAATGGAACTTTTTGGGCAAAATCCATCATCTTCTTTATATCTAAAGCTGATCAAAGTATTCTTAAAAGGGATCGATACAGTGGAATGAGTGAATGTGCAGGCAATAGTTCCAGTTATTTCCTTTGGGAAAATCCATTCCTTTGGATACTTGTTCCTCTCTACTTCCCATTCTATTGAGTCTAGTTTTCCCTTTGTTTCTTTTCCATTTAGGAACATTATAGTTGATGATAATTCTCTCCTATTGGCTTCAATGGAACATTTTGGGCAAAATCCATCATCTTCTTCAAATCTAAATCTGATCAAAGGATTCTTAACAGGAATCCTATACAGTGGAATGAGTGAATGTGCAGGCAATAGTTCCAGTTATTTCCTTTGGGAAAATCCATTACTTTGGATCCTTGTTCTTCTCTATTTCCAATTCTATTGAATCTTGTCTTCCTCTTGTTTCCTCTTGAATTGGGAACTTTATTGTTGATGTTAATTCTCTCCTATTTCTTCAACAGGACTTTCCGTACAAGATGCATTATATTCTGTATATCTAAAGCTGAACAAAGGATTCTTAACAGGGATCGATACAGTGGAATGAGCGAATGTGCAGGTAACAGTTCAAGTTATTTCCTTTCGGAAAATCCATTCCTTTGGATACTTCTTCCTCTCTATTTCCCATTCTATTGAGTCTAGTTTTCCCTTTGTTTCCTTTTCATTTGGGAACATTATAGTTGATGATAATTCTCTCCTATTGGCTTCAATGGAACATTTTGGGCAAAATCCATCATCTTCTTTATATCTAAATCTGATCAAAGGATTCTTAACAGGAATCCTATACAGTGGAATGAGTGAATGTGCAGGCTATAGTTCCAGTTATTTCCTTTGGGCAAATCCATTCCTTTGGATACTTGTTCCTCTCTACTTCCATTCTATTGAGTCTAGTTTTCCCTTTGTTTCTTTTGCATTTAGGAATATTATAGTTGATGATAATTCTCTCCTATTGGCTTCAATGGAACATTTTGGGCAAAATCCATCATCTTCTTTAAATCTAAATCTGATCAAAGGATTCTTAACAGGAATCCTATACAGTGGAATGAGTGAATGTGCAGGCAATATTTCCAGTTATTTCCTTTGGGAAAATCCATTCCTTTGGATACTTGTTCCTCTCTATTTCCAATTCTATTGAGTCTTGTATTCCTTCTGTTTCCTCTTCAATTGGGAACTTTATAGTTGATGTTAATTCTCTCCTATTTGTTTCAACAGGACCTTCCGTACAAGAGGCATTATATTCTGTATATCTAAAGCTGATCAAAGGATTCTTAACAGGGATCGATACAGTGGAATGAGTGAATGTGCAGGTAACAGTTCCAGTTATTTCCTTTCGGAAAATCCATTCCTTTGAATACTTGTTCCTCTCTATTTCCCATTCTATTGAGTCTAGTTTTCCTTTGGTTCCTTTTCATTTGGGAACATTATAGTTGATGATAATTCTCTCCTATTGACTTCAATGGAACTTTTTGGGCAAAATCCCTCATCTTCCTTATATCTAAAGCTGATCAAAGTATTCTTAACAGGGATCGATACAGTGGAATGAGTGAATGTGCAGGCAATAGTTCCAGTTATTTCCTTTGGGAAAATCCATTCCTTTGGATACTTGTTCCTCTCTACTTCCCATTCTATTGAGTCTAGTTTTCCCTTTGTTTCCTTTGCATTTAGGAACATTATACTTGAAGATAATTCTCACCTATTGGCTTCAATGGAACATTTTGGGCAAAATCAATCATCTTCATTATATCTAAATCTGATCAAAGGATTCTTAACAGGAATACTATACAGTGGAATGAGTGAATGTGCAGGCAATATTTCCAGTTATTTCCTTTGGGAAAATCCATTACTTTGGATACTTGTTCCTCTCTATTTCCCATTCTATTGAGTCTAGTTTTCCCTTTGTTTCCTTTTCATTTGGGAACATTATAGTTGATGATAATTCTCTCCTATTGGCTTCAATGGAACATATTGGGCAAAATCCATCATCTTCTTTATATCTAAATCTGATCAAAGGATTCTTAAAGGAATCGATACAGTGGAATGAGTGACTCTGCGGGCAATAGTTCCAGTTATTTCCTTTGGGAAAATCCATTCCTTTTGATACTAGTTCCTCTCTATTTCCCATTCTATTGAATCTTGTGTTCCTCTTCTTTCCTCTACAATTGGGAACTTTATTGTTGATGTTAATTCTCTCCTATTTGCTTCAACAGGACTTTCCGTACAAGATGCATTATTTTCTGTATATCTAAAGCTGATCAAAGGATTCTTAACAGGGATTGATACAGTGGAATGAGTGAATGTGCAGGCAATAGTTCCAGTTATTTCCTTTTGGAAAATCCATTCCCTTGGATACTAGTTCCTCTCTATTTCCCATTCTATTGAGTCTAGTTTTCCCTTTGTTTCCTTTGCATTTAGGAACATTATACTTGAAGATAATTCTCTCCTATTGGCTTCAATGGAACATTTTAAGCAAAATCCATCATCTTCTTTAAATCTAAATCTGATCAAAGGATTCTTAACAGGAATCGATACAGTGGAATGAGTGACTCTGCGGGCAATAGTTCCAGTTATTTCCTTTCGGAAAATCCATTCCTTTGATAGTAGTTCCTCTCTATTTCCCATTCTATTGAGTCTACTTTTCCTTTTGTTTCCTTTCCATTTAGGTACATTATACTTAAAGATAATTCTCTCCTATTGGCTTCAATGGAACATATTGGGCAAAATCCATCATCTTCTTTATATCTAAATCGGATCAAAGGATTCTTAACAGGAATCCTATACAGTGGAATGAGTGAATGTGCAGGCAATAGTTCCAGTTATTTCCTTTGGGAAAATCCATTCCTTTGGATACTAGTTCCTCTCTGTTTCCCATTCTATTGAGTCTAGTTTTCTCTTTGTTTCCTTTGTATTAAGGAACATTATACTTGAAGATAATTCAATCCTATTGGCTTCAATGGACCTTTTTGGGCAAAATCCATCATCTTCCTTATATCTAAAGCTGATCAAAGGATTCTTAACAAGGATCGATACAGTGGAATGAGTGAATGTGCGGGCAATACTTCCAGTTATTTCCTTTGGGAACATCCATTCCTTTGGATCCTTGTTCCTCTCTATTTCCAATTCTATTGAATCTTGTGTTCCTCTTCATTCCTCTTCAATTGGGAACTTTATTGTTGATGTTAATTCTCTCCTATTTGCTTCAACAGGACTTTCCGTACAAGATGCATTATTTTCTGTTTGTCTAAAGCTGATCAAAGGATTCTTAACAGGGATTGATGCAGTGGAATGAGCGAATGTGCAGGTAACAGTTCCAGTTATTTCCTTTCGGAAAATCCATTCCTTTGAATACTTGTTCCTCTCTATTTCCCATTCTATTGAGTCTACTTTTCCTTTGGTTCCTTTTCATTTGGGAACATTATAGTTGATGATAATTCTCTCCTATTGACTTCAATGGAACCTTTTGGGCAAAATCCATCATCTTCGTTATATCTAAAGCTGATCAAAGTATTCTTAACAGGAATCCTATATAGTGGAATGAGTGAATATGCAGGCAATAGTTCCAGTTATTTCCTTTGGGAAATCGATTCCTTTGGATACTTGTTCCTCTCTACTTCCCGTTCTATTGAGTCTAGTTTTCCCTTTGTTTCCTTTGCATTTAGGAACATTATACTTGAAAATAATTCTCACCTATTGGCTTCAATGGAACATTTTGGGCAAAATCAATCATCTTCTTTATATCTAAATCTGATCAAAGGATTCTTAACAGGAATCCTATACAGTGGAATGAGTGAATGTGCAGGCAATAGTTCCAGTTATTTCCTTTGGGAAAATCCATTACTTTGGATACTTGTTCCTCTCTATTTCCCATTCTATTGAGTCTAGTTTTCCCTTTGTTTCCTTTTCGTTTGGGAACATTATAGTTGATGATAATTCTCTCCTATTGGCTTCAATTGAAATTTTGGGGCAAAATCCATCATCTTCCTTATATCTAAATCTGATCAAAGGATTCTTTTTTTTTTTTTTTTTTAAATTTTTTTTATTATATATGTATATATATTTTATAATATAATCCCTTGTATTCATTTTTCCAAATTACCCCCCCTCCCTTATTCCCTCCCCCCGACGACAGGCAATACCATACATTTTACATGTGTTACAATATAGTCTAAGTACAATACATGTGTGTGAATATCATTTTCTTGTTGCACAATAAACATTAGAATCCGAAGGTACATGCAACCTGGGCAGACAGATATTAGTGCTAACAATTTACATTCCCCTCCCAGTGTTTCTTCTCTGGGTGTATCTACCTCTGTCCATCATTGATCAACTGGAAGTGAGTTGGATCTTCTTTATGTTGAAGATTTCCACTTCCATCAGAATACATCCTCATACAGTATCGTTGTTGAAGTATACAGTGATCTTCTGGTTCTGCTCATTTCACTCAGCATCAGTTGATTTAAGTCTCTCCAACCCTCTCTGTATTCCTCCTGCTGGTCATTTCTTACTGAGTAATAATATTCCATAACTTTCATATACCACAATTTACCCAACCATTCTCCAACTGATGGACATCCATTCATCTTCCAGTTTCTAGCTACAACAAAAAGAGCTGCCACAAACATTTTGGCACATATATGTCTCTTTCCGCTCTTTAGTATTTCTTTGGGATATAATCCCAGTAGTAGCGCTGCTGGGTCAAAGGGTATGCACAGTTTGATAACTTTTTGGGCATAATTCCAGATTGCTCTCCAGAATGGCTGGATTCTTTCACAACTCCACCAGCAATGTATTAGTGTCCCAATTTCCCCACATCCCCTCCAACATTTGTCATTATTTGTTCCTGTCATCTTAGCCAATCTGACAGGTGTGTAGTGGTATCTCAGAGTGGTCTTAATTTGCATTTCTCTGATCAGTAGTGATTTGGAACACTCTTTCATGTGAGTGGATATAGTTTCAATTTCTTCCTCCGAGAATTGTCTGTTCATATCCTTTGACCATTTATCAATTGGAGAATGGTTCGGTTTCTTATAAATTTGGGTCAGTTCTCTATATATTTTGGAAATGAGGCCTTTGTCAGAACCTTTGTTTTTAAAAATATTTTCCCAATTTGTTACTTCCCTTCTAATCTTGTTTGCATTAGTATTATTTGTACAGAAACTTTTTAGTTTGATGTAATCAAAATCTTCTATTTTGTGATCAATAATGATCTCTAGTTCTCCTCTGGTCATAAATTCCTTCCTCCTCCACAAGTCTGAGAGGTAGATTATCCTCTGTTCCTCTAATCTATTTATTATCTCCCTCTTTATGCCTAAATCATGGACCCATTTTGTTCTTATCTTGGTATATGGTGTTAAGTGTGGATCCATATCTAATTTCTGCCATACTAATTTCCAGTTTTCCCAACAGTTTTTTCCGAATAATGAATTTTTATCCCTAATGTTGGAATCTTTGGGTTTGTCAAAGATTAGATTGCTATAGATGTACCCTTTTTTGTCCTTTGTATCTAATCTGTTCCACTGATCTACCGGTCTATTTCTTAGCCAATACCAAATGGTTTTGGTGACTGCTGCTATATAATATAGCTTTAGATCAGGTACACTTAGACCACCTTCCTCTGAGTTTTTTTTCATTAGTTCCCTTGCAATTCTTGACCATTTATTCTTCCATATGAATTTTGTTGTTATTTTTTCTAGGTCATTAAAATAGTTTCTTGGGAGTCTGATTGGTATAGCACTAAATAAATAGATTAGTTTGGGGAGTATTGTCATCTTTATTATATTCGCTCGGCCTATCCAAGAGCACTGAATGTCTTTCCAATTATTTAAATCTGATTTTATTTTTGTGGCAAGTGTTTTGTAATTTTTCTCATATAATTCCTGACTTTTCTTTGGTAGATGGATTCCCAAATATTTTATACTCTCAACATTTGTTTGGAATGGAATTTCTCTTTGTATCTCTTGCTGTTGCATTTTGTTAGTGATATATAAAAATGCCGAGGATTTATGTGGATTTATTTTGTATCCTGCCACTTTGCTGAAATTTTGAATTATTTCTAGTAGCTTTTTAGCAGAGTCTTTGGGGTTCTCTAAGTATACCATCATGTCATCTGCAAAAAGTGTTAGTTTAATTTCCTCATTTCCTACTCTAATTCCTTGAATCTCTTTCTCGGCTCTTATTGCCGAGGCTAGCGTTTCTAGTACTATATTGAATAGTAATGGTGATAGTGGGCAACCTTGTTTCACTCCTTGATCAAAGGATTCTTAACAGGAATCCTATACAGTGGAATGAGTGAATGTGCAGGCTATAGTTCCAGTTATTTCCTTTGGGCAAATCCATTCCTTTGGATACTTGTTCCTCTCTACTTCCCATTCTATTGAGTCTAGTTTTCCCTTTGTTTCCTTTTCAATTAGCAACTTTATAATTGATGTTAATTAAATCCTATTGACTTCAATGGAAGTTTTTGGGCACAATTCATCATCTTCTTTATATCTAAAGCTGATCAAAGGATTTTTAACAGGAATCCTAAACAATGGAATGAGTGAATGTGCAGGCAATAGTTCCAGTTATTTCCTTTGGGAAAATCCATTCCTTTGGATACTTGTTCCTCTCTACTTCCCATTCTATTGAGTCTAGTTTTCCCTTTGTTTCTTTTGCATTTAGGAACATTATAGTTGATGATAATTCTCTCCTATTGGCTTCAATGGAACATTTTGGGCAAAATCCATCATCTTCTTTAAATCTAAATCTGATCAAAGGATTCTTAACAGGAATCCTATACAGTGGAATGAGTGAATGTGCAAGCAATATTTCCAGTTATTTCCTTTGGGAACATCCATTTCTTTGGATCCTTGTTCCTCTCTATTTCCAATTCTATTGAATCTTGTCTTCCTCTTGTTTCCTCTTCAATTGGGAACATTATTGTTGATGTTAATTCTCTCCTATTTGCTTCAACAGGACTTTCCGTACAAGATGCATTATATTCTGTATATCTAAAGCTGAACAAAGGATTCTTAACAGGGATCGATACAGTGGAATGAGCGAATGTGCAGGTAACAGTTCAAGTTATTTCCTTTCGGAAAATCCATTCCTTTGGATACTTCTTCCTCTCTATTTCCCATTCTATTGAGTCTAGTTTTCCCTTTGTTTCCTTTTCAATTAGCAACTTTATAATTGATGTTAATTAAATCCTATTGACTTCAATGGAAGTTTTTGGGCACAATTCATCATCTTCTTTATATCTAAAGCTGATCAAAGGATTTTTAACAGGAATCCTAAACAATGGAATGAGTGAATGTGCAGGCAATAGTTCCAGTTATTTCCTTTGGGAAAATCCATTCCTTTGGATACTTGTTCCTCTCTACTTCCCATTCTATTGAGTCTAGTTTTCCCTTTGTTTCTTTTGCATTTAGGAACATTATAGTTGATGATAATTCTCTCCTATTGGCTTCAATGGAACATTTGGGGCAAAATCCAACATCTTCTTTATATCTAAATCTGATCAAAGGATTCTTAAAGGAATCGATACAGTGGAATGAGTGACTCTGCGGGCAATAGTTCCAGTTATTTCCTTTGGGAAAATCCATTCCTTTGGATACTAGTTCCTCTCTATTTCCCATTCTATTGAGGCTACTTTTCCCTTTGTTTCCTTTCCATTTAGGAACATTATACTTAAAGATAATTCTCTCCTATTGGCTTCAATGGACCTTTTTGGGCAAAATCCATCATCTTCCTTATATCTAAAGCTGATCAAAGGATTCTTAACAGGAATCCTATACAGTGGAATGAGTGAATGTGCGGGCAATAGTTCCAGTTATTTCCTTTGGGAACATCCATTCCTTTGGATCCTTTTTCCTCTCTATTTCCAATTCTATGGAATCTTGTGTTCCTCTTCTTTCCTCTTCAATTGGGAACTTTATTGTTGATGTTAATTCTCTCCTATTTTGCTTCAACAGGACTTTCCGTACAAGATGCATTATTTTCTGTATATCTAAAGCTGATCAAAGGATTCTTAACAGGGATTGATACAGTGGAATGAGCGAATGTGCAGGTAACAGTTCCAGTTATTTCCTTTCGGAAAATCCATTCCTTTGGATACTTGTTCCTCTCTATTTCCCATTCTATTGAGTCTAGTTTTCCTTTGGTTCCTTTTCATTTGGGAACATTATAGTTGATGATAATTCTTTCCTATTGACTTCAATGGAACCTTTTAAGCAAAATCCATCATCTTCCTTATATCTAAAGCTGATCAAAGTATTATTAACAGGGATCGATACAGTGGAATGAGTGAATGTGCAGGCAATAGTTCCAGTTATTTCCTTTGGGAAAATCCATTCCTTTGGATACTTGTTCCTCTCTACTTCCCATTCTATTGAGTCTAGTTTTCCCTTTGTTTCCTTTGCATTTAGGAACATTATACTTGAAGATAATTCTCACCTACTGGCTTCAATGGAACATTTTGGGCAAAATCAATCATCTTCTTTATATCTAAATCTGATCAAAGGATTCTTAACAGGAATCCTATACAGTGGAATGAGTGAATTTGCAGGCAATAGTTCCAGTTATTTCCTTTGGGAAAATCCATTACTTTGGATACTTGTTCCTCTCTATTTCCCATTCTATTGAGTCTAGTTTTCCCTTTGTTTCTTTTGCTTTTAGGAACATTATAGTTGATGATAATTCTCTCCTATTGGCTTCAATGGAACATTTTGGGCAAAATCCATCATCTTCTTTATATCTAAATCGGATCAAAGGATTCTTAACGGGGATCCTATACAGTGGAATGAGTGAATGTGCAGGCAATATATCCAGTTATTTCCTTTTGGAAAATCCATTCCCTTGGATAATAGTTCCTCTCTAGTTCCCATTCTATTGAGTCTAGTTTTCCCTTTGTTTCCTTTGCATTTAGGAACATTATACTTGAAGATAATTCTCTCCTATTGGCTTCAATGGAACATTTTGGGCAAAATCCATCATCTTCTTTATATCTAAATCTGATTAAAGGATTCTTAAAGGAATCGATACAGTAGAATGAGTGACTCTGAGGGCAATAGTTCCAGTTATTTCCTTTGGGAAAATCCATTCCTTTGGATACTAGTTCCTCTCTATTTCCCATTCTATTGAGGCTACTTTTCCCTTTGTTTCCTTTCCATTTAGGAACATTATACTTAAAGATAATTCTCTCCTATTGGTTTCAATGGACCTTTTTGGGCAAAATCCAGCATCTTCCTTATATCTAAAGCTGATCAAAGGATTCTTAACAGGGATCGATACAGTGGAATGAGTGAATGTGCGGGCAATAGTTCCAGTTATTTCCTTTGGGAACATCCATTCCTTTGGATCCTTGTTCCTCTCTATTTCCAATTCTATTGAATCTTGTGTTCCTCTTCTTTCCTCTTCAATTGGGAACTTTATTGTTGATGTTAATTCTCTCCTATTTGCTTCAACAGGACTTTCCGTACAAGATGCATTATTTTCTGTATATCTAAAGCTGATCAAAGGATTCTTAACAGGGATTGATATAGTGGAATGAGCGAATGTGCAGGTAACAGTTCCAGTTATTTCCTTTCGGAAAATCCATTCCTTTGAATACTTGTTCCTCTCTATTTTCCATTCTATTGAGTCTAGTTTTCCTTTGTTTCCTTTTCATTTGGGAACATTATAGTTGATGATAATTCTCTCCTATTGACTTCAATGGAACCTTTTGGGCAAAATCCATCATCTTCGTTATATCTAAAGCTGATCAAAGTATTCTTAACAGGGATCGATACAGTGGAATGAGTGAATGTGCAGGCAATAGTTCCAGTTATTTCCTTTGGGAAAATCCATTCCTTTGGATACATGTTCCTCTCTACTTCCCGTTCTATTGAGTCTAGTTTTCCCTTTGTTTCCTTTGCATTTAGGAACATTATACTTGAAAATAATTCTCTCCTATTGGCTTCAATGGAACATTTTGGGCAAAATCCATCATCTTCTTTATATCTAAATCTGATCAAAGGATTCTTAACAGGAATCCTATACAGTAGAATGAGTGAATGTGCAGGCTATAGTTCCAGTTATTTCCTTTGGGCAAATCCATTCCTTCGGATACTTGTTCCTCTCTACTTCCCATTCTCTTGAGTCTAGTTTTCCCATTGTTTCTTTTGCATTTAGGAACATTATAGTTGATGATAATTCTCTCCTATTGGCTTCAATGGAACATTTTGGGCAAAATCCATCATCTTCTTTAAATCTAAATCTGATCAAAGGATTCTTAACAGGAATCCTATACAGTGGAATGACTGAATGTGCAGGCAATATTTCCAGTTATTTCCTTTTGGAAAATCCATTCCCTTGGATACTAGTTCCTCTCTATTTCCCATTCTATTGAGTCTAGTTTTCCCTTTGTTTCCTTTGCATTTAGGAACATTATACTTGAAGATAATTCTCTCCTATTGGCTTCAATGGAACATTTTGGGCAAAATCCATCATCTTCTTTATATCTAAATCTGATCAAAGGATTCTTAAAGTAATCGATACAGTGGAATGAGTGACTCTGTGGGCAATAGTTCCAGTTATTTCCTTTGGGAAAATCCATTCCTTTGGATACTAGTTCCTCTCTATTTCCCATTCTATTGAGGCTACTTTTCCCTTTGTTTCCTTTCCATTTGGGAACATTATAATTAAAGATAATTCTCTCCTATTGGCTTCAATGGACCTTTTTGGGCAAAATCCATCATCTTCCTTATATCTAAAGCTGATCAAAGGATTTTTAACAGGGATCGATACAGTGGAATGAGTGAATGTGCGGGCAATAGTTCCAGTTATTTCCTTTGGGAACATCCATTCCTTTGGATCCTTGTTCCTCTCTATTTCCAATTCTATTGAATCTTGTGTTCCTCTTCTTTCCTCTTCAATTGGGAACTTTATTGTTGATGTTAATTCTCTCCTGTTTGCTTCAACAGGACTTTCCGTACAAGATGCATTATTTTCTGTATATCTAAAGCTGATCAAAGGATTCTTAACAGGGATTGATACAGTGGAATGAGCGAATGTGCAGGTAACAGTTCCAGTTATTTCATTTCGGAAAATCCATTCCTTTGAATACTTTTTCCTCTCTCCTATTCATTTGGGAACATTATAGTTGATGATAATTCTCTCCTATTGACTTCCATGAACCTTTTGGGCAAAATCCATCATCTTCGTTATATCTAAAGCTGATCAAAGTATTCTTAACGGGGATCGATACAGTGGAATGAGTGAATGTGCAGGCAATAGTTCCAGTTATTTCCTTTGGGAAAATCCATTCCCTTGGATAATAGTTCCTCTCTAGTTCCCATTCTATTGAGTATAGTTTTCCCTTTGTTTCCTTTGCATTTAGGAACATTATACTTGAAGATAATTCTCTCCTGTTGGCTTCAATGGAACATTTTGGGCAAAATCTATCATCTTCTTTATATCTAAATCTGATTAAAGGATTCTTAAAGGAATCGATACAGTAGAATGAGTGACTCTGAGGGCAATAGTTCCAGTTATTTCCTTTGGGAAAATCCATTCCTTTGGATACTAGTTCCTCTCTATTTCCCATTCTATTGAGGCTACTTTTCCCTTTGTTTCCTTTCCATTTAGGAACATTATACTTAAAGATAATTCTCTCCTATTGGTTTCAATGGACCTTTTTGGGCAAAATCCACCATCTTCCTTATATCTAAAGCTGATCAAAGGATTCTTAACAGGGATCGATACAGTGGAATCAGTGAATGTGCGGGCAATAGTTCCAGTTATTTCCTTTGGGAACATCCATTCCTTTGGATCCTTGTTCCTCTCTATTTCCAATTCTATTGAATCTTGTGTTCCTCTTCTTTCCTCGTCAATTGGGAACTTTATTGTTGATGTTAATTCTCTCCTATTTGCTTCAACAGGACTTTCCGTACAAGATGCATTATTTTCTGTATATCTAAAGCTGATCAAAGGATTCTTAACAGGGATTGATATAGTGGAATGAGCGAATGTGCAGGTAACAGTTCCAGTTATTTCCTTTCGGAAAATCCATTCCTTTGAATACTTGTTCCTCTCTATTTTCCATTCTATTGAGTCTAGTTTTCCTTTGTTTCCTTTTCATTTGGGAACATTATAGTTGATGATAATTCTCTCCTATTGACTTCAATGGAACCTTTTGGGCAAAATCCATCATCTTCGTTATATCTAAAGCTGATCAAAGTATTCTTAACAGGGATCGATACAGTGGAATGAGTGAATGTGCAGGCAATAGTTCCAGTTATTTCCTTTGGGAAAATCCATTCCTTTGGATACTTGTTCCTCTCTACTTCCCGTTCTATTGAGTCTAGTTTTCCCTTTGTTTCCTTTGCATTTAGGAACATTATACTTGAAAATAATTCTCACCTATTGGCTTCAATGTAACATTTTGGGCAAAATCAACCATCTTCCTTATATCTAAATCTGATCAAAGGATTCTTAACAGGGATCGATACAGTGGAATGAGTGAATGTGCAGGCAATAGTTCCAGTTATTTCCTTTGGGAAAATCCATTCCTTTGGATACTAGTTCCTCTCTATTTCCCATTCTATTGAGTCTAGTTTTCCCTTTGTTTCTTTTGCATTTAGGAACATTATAGTTGATGATAATTCTCTCCTATTGGCTTCAATGGAACATTTTGGGCAAAATCCATCATCTTCTTTATATCTAAATCTGATCAAAGGATTCTTAACAGGAATCCTATACAGTAGAATGAGTGAATGTGCAGGCTATAGTTCCAGTTATTTCCTTTGGGCAAATCCATTCCTTCGGATACTTGTTCCTCTCTACTTCCCATTCTCTTGAGTCTAGTTTTCCCATTGTTTCTTTTGCATTTAGGAACATTATAGTTGATGATAATTCTCTCCTATTGGCTTCAATGGAACATTTTGGGCAAAATCCATCATCTTCTTTAAATCTAAATCTGATCAAAGGATTCTTAACAGGAATCCTATACAGTGGAATGAGTGAATGTGCAGGCAATATTTCCAGTTATTTCCTTTTGGAAAATCCATTCCCTTGGATACTAGTTCCTCTCTATTTCCCATTCTATTGAGTCTAGTTTTCCCTTTGTTTCCTTTGCATTTAGGAACATTATACTTGAAGATAATTCTCTACTATTGGCTTCAATGGAACATTTTGGGCAAAATCCATCATCTTCTTTATATCTAAATCTGATCAAAGGACTCTTAAAGTAATCGATACTGTGGAATGAGTGACTCTGCGGGCAATAGTTCCAGTTATTTCCTTTGGGAAAATCCATTCCTTTGGATACTAGTTCCTCTCTATTTCCCATTCTATTGAGGCTACTTTTCCCTTTGTTTCCTTTCCATTTGGGAACATTATACTTAAAGATAATTCTCTCCTATTGGCTTCAATGGACCTTTTAGGGCAAAATCCATCATCTTCCTTATATCTAAAGCTGATCAAAGGATTTTTAACAGGGATCGATACAGTGGAATGAGTGAATGTGCGGGCAATAGTTCCAGTTATTTCCTTTGGGAACATCCATTCCTTTGGATCCTTGTTCCTCTCTATTTCCAATTCTATTGAATCTTGTGTTCCTCTTCTTTCCTCTTCAATTGGGAACTTTATTGTTGATGTTAATTCTCTCCTGTTTGCTTCAACAGGACTTTCCGTACAAGATGCATTATTTTCTGTATATCTAAAGCTGATCAAAGGATTCTTAACAGGGATTGATACAGTGGAATGAGTGAATATGCAGGCAATAGTTCCAGTTATTTCCTTTGGGAAATCGATTCCTTTGGATACTTGTTCCTCTCTACTTCCCGTTCTATTGAGTCTAGTTTTCCCTTTGTTTCCTTTGCATTTAGGAACATTATACTTGAAAATAATTCTCACCTATTGGCTTCAATGGAACATTTTGGGCAAAATCAATCATCTTCTTTATATCTAAATCTGATCAAAGGATTCTTAACAGGAATCCTATACAGTGGAATGAGTGAATGTGCAGGCAATAGTTCCAGTTATTTCCTTTGGGAAAATCCATTACTTTGGATACTTGTTCCTCTCTATTTCCCATTCTATTGAGTCTAGTTTTCCCTTTGTTTCCTTTTCGTTTGGGAACATTATAGTTGATGATAATTCTCTCCTATTGGCTTCAATTGAAATTTTGGGGCAAAATCCATCATCTTCCTTATATCTAAATCTGATCAAAGGATTCTTTTTTTTTTTTTTTTTTTAAATTTTTTTTATTATATATGTATATATATTTTATAATATTATCCCTTGTATTCATTTTTCCAAATTACCCCCCCTCCCTTATTCCCTCCCCCCGACGACAGGCAATACCATACATTTTACATGTGTTACAATATAGTCTAAGTACAATACATGTGTGTGAATATCATTTTCTTGTTGCACAATAAACATTAGAATCCGAAGGTACATGCAACCTGGGCAGACAGATATTAGTGCTAACAATTTACATTCCCCTCCCAGTGTTTCTTCTCTGGGTGTATCTACCTCTGTCCATCATTGATCAACTGGAAGTGAGTTGGATCTTCTTTATGTTGAAGATTTCCACTTCCATCAGAATACATCCTCATACAGTATCGTTGTTGAAGTATACAGTGATCTTCTGGTTCTGCTCATTTCACTCAGCATCAGTTGATTTAAGTCTCTCCAACCCTCTCTGTATTCCTCCTGCTGGTCATTTCTTACTGAGCAATAATATTCCATAACTTTCATATACCACAATTTACCCAACCATTCTCCAACTGATGGACATCCATTCATCTTCCAGTTTCTAGCTACAACAAAAAGAGCTGCCACAAACATTTTGGCACATATATGTCTCTTTCCGCTCTTTAGTATTTCTTTGGGATATAATCCCAGTAGTAGCGCTGCTGGGTCAAAGGGTATGCACAGTTTGATAACTTTTTGGGCATAATTCCAGATTGCTCTCCAGAATGGCTGGATTCTTTCACAACTCCACCAGCAATGTATTAGTGTCCCAATTTCCCCACATCCCCTCCAACATTTGTCATTATTTGTTCCTGTCATCTTAGCCAATCTGACAGGTGTGTAGTGGTATCTCAGAGTGGTCTTAATTTGCATTTCTCTGATCAGTAGTAATTTGGAACACTCTTTCATGTGAGTGGATATAGTTTCAATTTCTTCCTCCGAGAATTGTCTGTTCATATCCTTTGACCATTTATCAATTGGAGAATGGTTCGGTTTCTTATAAATTTGGGTCAGTTCTCTATATATTTTGGAAATGAGGCCTTTGTCAGAACCTTTGTTTTTAAAAATATTTTCCCAATTTGTTACTTCCCTTCTAATCTTGTTTGCATTAGTATTATTTGTACAGAAACTTTTTAGTTTGATGTAATCAAAATCTTCTATTTTGTGATCAATAATGATCTCTAGTTCTCCTCTGGTCATAAATTCCTTCCTCCTCCACAAGTCTGAGAGGTAGATTATCCTCTGTTCCTCTAATCTATTTATTATCTCCCTCTTTATGCCTAAATCATGGACCCATTTTGTTCTTATCTTGGTATATGGTGTTAAGTGTGGATCCATATCTAATTTCTGCCATACTAATTTCCAGTTTTCCCAACAGTTTTTTCCGAATAATGAATTTTTATCCCTAATGTTGGAATCTTTGGGTTTGTCAAAGATTAGATTGCTATAGATGTACCCTTTTTTGTCCTTTGTATCTAATCTGTTCCACTGATCTACCGGTCTATTTCTTAGCCAATACCAAATGGTTTTGGTGACTGCTGCTATATAATATAGCTTTAGATCAGGTACACTTAGACCACCTTCCTCTGAGTTTTTTTTCATTAGTTCCCTTGCAATTCTTGACCATTTATTCTTCCATATGAATTTTGTTGTTATTTTTTCTAGGTCATTAAAATAGTTTCTTGGGAGTCTGATTGGTATAGCACTAAATAAATAGATTAGTTTGGGGAGTATTGTCATCTTTATTATATTCGCTCGGCCTATCCAAGAGCACTGAATGTCTTTCCAATTATTTAAATCTGATTTTATTTTTGTGGCAAGTGTTTTGTAATTTTTCTCATATAATTCCTGACTTTTCTTTGGTAGATGGATTCCCAAATATTTTATACTCTCAACATTTGTTTGGAATGGAATTTCTCTTTGTATCTCTTGCTGTTGCATTTTGTTAGTGATATATAAAAATGCCGAGGATTTATGTGGATTTATTTTGTATCCTGCCACTTTGCTGAAATTTTGAATTATTTCTAGTAGCTTTTTAGCAGAGTCTTTGGGGTTCTCTAAGTATACCATCATGTCATCTGCAAAAAGTGTTAGTTTAATTTCCTCATTTCCTACTCTAATTCCTTGAATCTCTTTCTCGGCTCTTATTGCCGAGGCTAGCGTTTCTAGTACTATATTGAATAGTAATGGTGATAGTGGGCAACCTTGTTTCACTCCTTGATCAAAGGATTCTTAACAGGAATCCTATACAGTGGAATGAGTGAATGTGCAGGCTATAGTTCCAGTTATTTCCTTTGGGCAAATCCATTCCTTTGGATACTTGTTCCTCTCTACTTCCCATTCTATTGAGTCTAGTTTTCCCTTTGTTTCCTTTTCAATTAGCAACTTTATAATTGATGTTAATTAAATCCTATTGACTTCAATGGAAGTTTTTGGGCAAAATCCATTATCTTCCTTATATCTAAAGCTAATCAAAGTATTCTTAACGGGGATCGATACAGTGGAATGAGTGAATGTGCAGGCAATAGTTCCAGTTATTTCCTTTGGGAAAATCCATTCCTTTGGATACTTGTTCCTCTCTACTTCCCATTCTATTGAGTCTAGTTTTCCCTTTGTTTCTTTTGCATTTAGGAACATTATAGTTGATGATAATTCTCTCCTATTGGCTTCAATGGAACATTTTGGGCAAAATCCATCATCTTCTTTAAATCTAAATCTGATCAAAGGATTCTTAACAGGAATCCTATACAGTGGAATGAGTGAATGTGCAAGCAATATTTCCAGTTATTTCCTTTGGGAACATCCATTTCTTTGGATCCTTGTTCCTCTCTATTTCCAATTCTATTGAATCTTGTCTTCCTCTTGTTTCCTCTTCAATTGGGAACATTATTGTTGATGTTAATTCTCTCCTATTTGCTTCAACAGGACTTTCCGTACAAGATGCATTATATTCTGTATATCTAAAGCTGAACAAAGGATTCTTAACAGGGATCGATACAGTGGAATGAGCGAATGTGCAGGTAACAGTTCAAGTTATTTCCTTTCGGAAAATCCATTCCTTTGGATACTTCTTCCTCTCTATTTCCCATTCTATTGAGTCTAGTTTTCCCTTTGTTTCCTTTTCAATTAGCAACTTTATAATTGATGTTAATTAAATCCTATTGACTTCAATGGAAGTTTTTGGGCACAATTCATCATCTTCTTTATATCTAAAGCTGATCAAAGGATTTTTAACAGGAATCCTAAACAATGGAATGAGTGAATGTGCAGGCAATAGTTCCAGTTATTTCCTTTGGGAAAATCCATTCCTTTGGATACTTGTTCCTCTCTACTTCCCATTCTATTGAGTCTAGTTTTCCCTTTGTTTCTTTTGCATTTAGGAACATTATAGTTGATGATAATTCTCTCCTATTGGCTTCAATGGAACATTTGGGGCAAAATCCAACATCTTCTTTATATCTAAATCTGATCAAAGGATTCTTAAAGGAATCGATACAGTGGAATGAGTGACTCTGCGGGCAATAGTTCCAGTTATTTCCTTTGGGAAAATCCATTCCTTTGGATACTAGTTCCTCTCTATTTCCCATTCTATTGAGGCTACTTTTCCCTTTGTTTCCTTTCCATTTAGGAACATTATACTTAAAGATAATTCTCTCCTATTGGCTTCAATGGACCTTTTTGGGCAAAATCCATCATCTTCCTTATATCTAAAGCTGATCAAAGGATTCTTAACAGGAATCCTATACAGTGGAATGAGTGAATGTGCGGGCAATAGTTCCAGTTATTTCCTTTGGGAACATCCATTCCTTTGGATCCTTTTTCCTCTCTATTTCCAATTCTATGGAATCTTGTGTTCCTCTTCTTTCCTCTTCAATTGGGAACTTTATTGTTGATGTTAATTCTCTCCTATTTTGCTTCAACAGGACTTTCCGTACAAGATGCATTATTTTCTGTATATCTAAAGCTGATCAAAGGATTCTTAACAGGGATTGATACAGTGGAATGAGCGAATGTGCAGGTAACAGTTCCAGTTATTTCCTTTCGGAAAATCCATTCCTTTGGATACTTGTTCCTCTCTATTTCCCATTCTATTGAGTCTAGTTTTCCTTTGGTTCCTTTTCATTTGGGAACATTATAGTTGATGATAATTCTTTCCTATTGACTTCAATGGAACCTTTTAAGCAAAATCCATCATCTTCCTTATATCTAAAGCTGATCAAAGTATTATTAACAGGGATCGATACAGTGGAATGAGTGAATGTGCAGGCAATAGTTCCAGTTATTTCCTTTGGGAAAATCCATTCCTTTGGATACTTGTTCCTCTCTACTTCCCATTCTATTGAGTCTAGTTTTCCCTTTGTTTCCTTTGCATTTAGGAACATTATACTTGAAGATAATTCTCACCTACTGGCTTCAATGGAACATTTTGGGCAAAATCAATCATCTTCTTTATATCTAAATCTGATCAAAGGATTCTTAACAGGAATCCTATACAGTGGAATGAGTGAATGTGCAGGCAATAGTTCCAGTTATTTCCTTTGGGAAAATCCATTACTTTGGATACTTGTTCCTCTCTATTTCCCATTCTATTGAGTCTAGTTTTCCCTTTGTTTCTTTTGCTTTTAGGAACATTATAGTTGATGATAATTCTCTCCTATTGGCTTCAATGGAACATTTTGGGCAAAATCCATCATCTTCTTTATATCTAAATCGGATCAAAGGATTCTTAACGGGGATCCTATACAGTGGAATGAGTGAATGTGCAGGCAATATATCCAGTTATTTCCTTTTGGAAAATCCATTCCCTTGGATAATAGTTCCTCTCTAGTTCCCATTCTATTGAGTCTAGTTTTCCCTTTGTTTCCTTTGCATTTAGGAACATTATACTTGAAGATAATTCTCTCCTATTGGCTTCAATGGAACATTTTGGGCAAAATCCATCATCTTCTTTATATCTAAATCTGATTAAAGGATTCTTAAAGGAATCGATACAGTAGAATGAGTGACTCTGAGGGCAATAGTTCCAGTTATTTCCTTTGGGAAAATCCATTCCTTTGGATACTAGTTCCTCTCTATTTCCCATTCTATTGAGGCTACTTTTCCCTTTGTTTCCTTTCCATTTAGGAACATTATACTTAAAGATAATTCTCTCCTATTGGTTTCAATGGACCTTTTTGGGCAAAATCCAGCATCTTCCTTATATCTAAAGCTGATCAAAGGATTCTTAACAGGGATCGATACAGTGGAATGAGTGAATGTGCGGGCAATAGTTCCAGTTATTTCCTTTGGGAACATCCATTCCTTTGGATCCTTGTTCCTCTCTATTTCCAATTCTATTGAATCTTGTGTTCCTCTTCTTTCCTCTTCAATTGGGAACTTTATTGTTGATGTTAATTCTCTCCTATTTGCTTCAACAGGACTTTCCGTACAAGATGCATTATTTTCTGTATATCTAAAGCTGATCAAAGGATTCTTAACAGGGATTGATATAGTGGAATGAGCGAATGTGCAGGTAACAGTTCCAGTTATTTCCTTTCGGAAAATCCATTCCTTTGAATACTTGTTCCTCTCTATTTTCCATTCTATTGAGTCTAGTTTTCCTTTGTTTCCTTTTCATTTGGGAACATTATAGTTGATGATAATTCTCTCCTATTGACTTCAATGGAACCTTTTGGGCAAAATCCATCATCTTCGTTATATCTAAAGCTGATCAAAGTATTCTTAACAGGGATCGATACAGTGGAATGAGTGAATGTGCAGGCAATAGTTCCAGTTATTTCCTTTGGGAAAATCCATTCCTTTGGATACATGTTCCTCTCTACTTCCCGTTCTATTGAGTCTAGTTTTCCCTTTGTTTCCTTTGCATTTAGGAACATTATACTTGAAAATAATTCTCTCCTATTGGCTTCAATGGAACATTTTGGGCAAAATCCATCATCTTCTTTATATCTAAATCTGATCAAAGGATTCTTAACAGGAATCCTATACAGTAGAATGAGTGAATGTGCAGGCTATAGTTCCAGTTATTTCCTTTGGGCAAATCCATTCCTTCGGATACTTGTTCCTCTCTACTTCCCATTCTCTTGAGTCTAGTTTTCCCATTGTTTCTTTTGCATTTAGGAACATTATAGTTGATGATAATTCTCTCCTATTGGCTTCAATGGAACATTTTGGGCAAAATCCATCATCTTCTTTAAATCTAAATCTGATCAAAGGATTCTTAACAGGAATCCTATACAGTGGAATGACTGAATGTGCAGGCAATATTTCCAGTTATTTCCTTTTGGAAAATCCATTCCCTTGGATACTAGTTCCTCTCTATTTCCCATTCTATTGAGTCTAGTTTTCCCTTTGTTTCCTTTGCATTTAGGAACATTATACTTGAAGATAATTCTCTACTATTGGCTTCAATGGAACATTTTGGGCAAAATCCATCATCTTCTTTATATCTAAATCTGATCAAAGGACTCTTAAAGTAATCGATACAGTGGAATGAGTGACTCTGCGGGCAATAGTTCCAGTTATTTCCTTTGGGAAAATCCATTCCTTTGGATACTAGTTCCTCTCTATTTCCCATTCTATTGAGGCTACTTTTCCCTTTGTTTCCTTTCCATTTGGGAACATTATAATTAAAGATAATTCTCTCCTATTGGCTTCAATGGACCTTTTTGGGCAAAATCCATCATCTTCCTTATATCTAAAGCTGATCAAAGGATTTTTAACAGGGATCGATACAGTGGAATGAGTGAATGTGCGGGCAATAGTTCCAGTTATTTCCTTTGGGAACATCCATTCCTTTGGATCCTTGTTCCTCTCTATTTCCAATTCTATTGAATCTTGTGTTCCTCTTCTTTCCTCTTCAATTGGGAACTTTATTGTTGATGTTAATTCTCTCCTGTTTGCTTCAACAGGACTTTCCGTACAAGATGCATTATTTTCTGTATATCTAAAGCTGATCAAAGGATTCTTAACAGGGATTGATACAGTGGAATGAGCGAATGTGCAGGTAACAGTTCCAGTTATTTCATTTCGGAAAATCCATTCCTTTGAATACTTGTTCCTCTCTCCTATTCATTTGGGAACATTATAGTTGATGATAATTCTCTCCTATTGACTTCCATGAACCTTTTGGGCAAAATCCATCATCTTCGTTATATCTAAAGCTGATCAAAGTATTCTTAACAGGGATCGATACAGTGGAATGAGTGAATGTGCAGGCAATAGTTCCAGTTATTTCCTTTGGGAAAATCCATTCCCTTGGATAATAGTTCCTCTCTAGTTCCCATTCTATTGAGTATAGTTTTCCCTTTGTTTCCTTTGCATTTAGGAACATTATACTTGAAGATAATTCTCTCCTGTTGGCTTCAATGGAACATTTTGGGCAAAATCTATCATCTTCTTTATATCTAAATCTGATTAAAGGATTCTTAAAGGAATCGATACAGTAGAATGAGTGACTCTGAGGGCAATAGTTCCAGTTATTTCCTTTGGGAAAATCCATTCCTTTGGATACTAGTTCCTCTCTATTTCCCATTCTATTGAGGCTACTTTTCCCTTTGTTTCCTTTCCATTTAGGAACATTATACTTAAAGATAATTCTCTCCTATTGGTTTCAATGGACCTTTTTGGGCAAAATCCACCATCTTCCTTATATCTAAAGCTGATCAAAGGATTCTTAACAGGGATCGATACAGTGGAATGAGTGAATGTGCGGGCAATAGTTCCAGTTATTTCCTTTGGGAACATCCATTCCTTTGGATCCTTGTTCCTCTCTATTTCCAATTCTATTGAATCTTGTGTTCCTCTTCTTTCCTCGTCAATTGGGAACTTTATTGTTGATGTTAATTCTCTCCTATTTGCTTCAACAGGACTTTCCGTACAAGATGCATTATTTTCTGTATATCTAAAGCTGATCAAAGGATTCTTAACAGGGATTGATATAGTGGAATGAGCGAATGTGCAGGTAACAGTTCCAGTTATTTCCTTTCGGAAAATCCATTCCTTTGAATACTTGTTCCTCTCTATTTTCCATTCTATTGAGTCTAGTTTTCCTTTGTTTCCTTTTCATTTGGGAACATTATAGTTGATGATAATTCTCTCCTATTGACTTCAATGGAACCTTTTGGGCAAAATCCATCATCTTCGTTATATCTAAAGCTGATCAAAGTATTCTTAACAGGGATCGATACAGTGGAATGAGTGAATGTGCAGGCAATAGTTCCAGTTATTTCCTTTGGGAAAATCCATTCCTTTGGATACTTGTTCCTCTCTACTTCCCGTTCTATTGAGTCTAGTTTTCCCTTTGTTTCCTTTGCATTTAGGAACATTATACTTGAAAATAATTCTCACCTATTGGCTTCAATGTAACATTTTGGGCAAAATCAACCATCTTCCTTATATCTAAATCTGATCAAAGGATTCTTAACAGGGATCGATACAGTGGAATGAGTGAATGTGCAGGCAATAGTTCCAGTTATTTCCTTTGGGAAAATCCATTCCTTTGGATACTAGTTCCTCTCTATTTCCCATTCTATTGAGTCTAGTTTTCCCTTTGTTTCTTTTGCATTTAGGAACATTATAGTTGATGATAATTCTCTCCTATTGGCTTCAATGGAACATTTTGGGCAAAATCCATCATCTTCTTTATATCTAAATCTGATCAAAGGATTCTTAACAGGAATCCTATACAGTGGAATGACTGAATGTGCAGGCAATATTTCCAGTTATTTCCTTTTGGAAAATCCATTCCCTTGGATACTAGTTCCTCTCTATTTCCCATTCTATTGAGTCTAGTTTTCCCTTTGTTTCCTTTGCATTTAGGAACATTATACTTGAAGATAATTCTCTACTATTGGCTTCAATGGAACATTTTGGGCAAAATCCATCATCTTCTTTATATCTAAATCTGATCAAAGGACTCTTAAAGTAATCGATACAGTGGAATGAGTGACTCTGCAGGCAATAGTTCCAGTTATTTCCTTTGGGAAAATCCATTCCTTTGGATACTAGTTCCTCTCTATTTCCCATTCTATTGAGGCTACTTTTCCCTTTGTTTCCTTTCCATTTGGGAACATTATAATTAAAGATAATTCTCTCCTATTGGCTTCAATGGACCTTTTTGGGCAAAATCCATCATCTTCCTTATATCTAAAGCTGATCAAAGGATTTTTAACAGGGATCGATACAGTGGAATGAGTAAATGTGCGGGCAATAGTTCCAGTTATTTCCTTTGGGAACATCCATTCCTTTGGATCCTTGTTCCTCTCTATTTCCAATTCTATTGAATCTTGTGTTCCTCTTCTTTCCTCTTCAATTGGGAACTTTATTGTTGATGTTAATTCTCTCCTGTTTGCTTCAACAGGACTTTCCGTACAAGATGCATTATTTTCTGTATATCTAAAGCTGATCAAAGGATTCTTAACAGGGATTGATACAGTGGAATGAGCGAATGTGCAGGTAACAGTTCCAGTTATTTCATTTCGGAAAATCCATTCCTTTGAATACTTGTTCCTCTCTCCTATTCATTTGGGAACATTATAGTTGATGATAATTCTCTCCTATTGACTTCCATGAACCTTTTGGGCAAAATCCATCATCTTCGTTATATCTAAAGCTGATCAAAGTATTCTTAACAGGGATCGATACAGTGGAATGAGTGAATGTGCAGGCAATAGTTCCAGTTATTTCCTTTGGGAAAATCCATTCCCTTGGATAATAGTTCCTCTCTAGTTCCCATTCTATTGAGTATAGTTTTCCCTTTGTTTCCTTTGCATTTAGGAACATTATACTTGAAGATAATTCTCTCCTGTTGGCTTCAATGGAACATTTTGGGCAAAATCTATCATCTTCTTTATATCTAAATCTGATTAAAGGATTCTTAAAGGAATCGATACAGTAGAATGAGTGACTCTGAGGGCAATAGTTCCAGTTATTTCCTTTGGGAAAATCCATTCCTTTGGATACTAGTTCCTCTCTATTTCCCATTCTATTGAGGCTACTTTTCCCTTTGTTTCCTTTCCATTTAGGAACATTATACTTAAAGATAATTCTCTCCTATTGGTTTCAATGGACCTTTTTGGGCAAAATCCACCATCTTCCTTATATCTAAAGCTGATCAAAGGATTCTTAACAGGGATCGATACAGTGGAATGAGTGAATGTGCGGGCAATAGTTCCAGTTATTTCCTTTGGGAACATCCATTCCTTTGGATCCTTGTTCCTCTCTATTTCCAATTCTATTGAATCTTGTGTTCCTCTTCTTTCCTCGTCAATTGGGAACTTTATTGTTGATGTTAATTCTCTCCTATTTGCTTCAACAGGACTTTCCGTACAAGATGCATTATTTTCTGTATATCTAAAGCTGATCAAAGGATTCTTAACAGGGATTGATATAGTGGAATGAGCGAATGTGCAGGTAACAGTTCCAGTTATTTCCTTTCGGAAAATCCATTCCTTTGAATACTTGTTCCTCTCTATTTTCCATTCTATTGAGTCTAGTTTTCCTTTGTTTCCTTTTCATTTGGGAACATTATAGTTGATGATAATTCTCTCCTATTGACTTCAATGGAACCTTTTGGGCAAAATCCATCATCTTCGTTATATCTAAAGCTGATCAAAGTATTCTTAACAGGGATCGATACAGTGGAATGAGTGAATGTGCAGGCAATAGTTCCAGTTATTTCCTTTGGGAAAATCCATTCCTTTGGATACTTGTTCCTCTCTACTTCCCGTTCTATTGAGTCTAGTTTTCCCTTTGTTTCCTTTGCATTTAGGAACATTATACTTGAAAATAATTCTCACCTATTGGCTTCAATGTAACATTTTGGGCAAAATCAACCATCTTCCTTATATCTAAATCTGATCAAAGGATTCTTAACAGGGATCGATACAGTGGAATGAGTGAATGTGCAGGCAATAGTTCCAGTTATTTCCTTTGGGAAAATCCATTCCTTTGGATACTAGTTCCTCTCTATTTCCCATTCTATTGAGTCTAGTTTTCCCTTTGTTTCTTTTGCATTTAGGAACATTATAGTTGATGATAATTCTCTCCTATTGGCTTCAATGGAACATTTTGGGCAAAATCCATCATCTTCTTTATATCTAAATCTGATCAAAGGATTCTTAACAGGAATCCTATACAGTAGAATGAGTGAATGTGCAGGCTATAGTTCCAGTTATTTCCTTTGGGCAAATCCATTCCTTCGGATACTTGTTCCTCTCTACTTCCCATTCTCTTGAGTCTAGTTTTCCCATTGTTTCTTTTGCATTTAGGAACATTATAGTTGATGATAATTCTCTCCTATTGGCTTCAATGGAACATTTTGGGCAAAATCCATCATCTTCTTTAAATCTAAATCTGATCAAAGGATTCTTAACAGGAATCCTATACAGTGGAATGAGTGAATGTGCAGGCAATATTTCCAGTTATTTCCTTTTGGAAAATCCATTCCCTTGGATACTAGTTCCTCTCTATTTCCCATTCTATTGAGTCTAGTTTTCCCTTTGTTTCCTTTGCATTTAGGAACATTATACTTGAAGATAATTCTCTACTATTGGCTTCAATGGAACATTTTGGGCAAAATCCATCATCTTCTTTATATCTAAATCTGATCAAAGGACTCTTAAAGTAATCGATACTGTGGAATGAGTGACTCTGCGGGCATTAGTTCCAGTTATTTCCTTTGGGAAAATCCATTCCTTTGGATACTAGTTCCTCTCTATTTCCCATTCTATTGAGGCTACTTTTCCCTTTGTTTCCTTTCCATTTGGGAACATTATACTTAAAGATAATTCTCTCCTATTGGCTTCAATGGACCTTTTTGGGCAAAATCCATCATCTTCCTTATATCTAAAGCTGATCAAAGGATTTTTAACAGGGATCGATACAGTGGAATGAGTGAATGTGCGGGCAATAGTTCCAGTTATTTCCTTTGGGAACATCCATTCCTTTGGATCCTTGTTCCTCTCTATTTCCAATTCTATTGAATCTTGTGTTCCTCTTCTTTCCTCTTCAATTGGGAACTTTATTGTTGATGTTAATTCTCTCCTGTTTGCTTCAACAGGACTTTCCGTACAAGATGCATTATTTTCTGTATATCTAAAGCTGATCAAAGGATTCTTAACAGGGATTGATACAGTGGAATGAGCGAATGTGCAGGTAACAGTTCCAGTTATTTCATTTCGGAAAATCCATTCCTTTGAATACTTGTTCCTCTCTCCTATTCATTTGGGAACATTATAGTTGATGATAATTCTCTCCTATTGGCTGCAATTGAAATTTTGGGGCAAAATCCATCATCTTCCTTATATCTAAATCTGATCAAAGGATTCTTAACAGGGATCGATACAGTGGAATGAGTGAATGTGCAGGCAATAGTTCCAGTTATTTTCTTTGGGAAAATCCATTCCTTTGGATACTAGTTCCTCTCTATTTCCCATTCTATTGAGTCTAGTTTTCCCTTTGTTTCTTTTGCATTTAGGAACATTATAGTTGATGATAATTCTCTCCTATTGGCTTCAATGGAACATTTTGGGCAAAATCCATCATCTTCTTTATATCTAAATCTGATCTAAGGATTC
This sequence comes from Sminthopsis crassicaudata, assembly GCF_048593235.1. Classification (NCBI taxonomy): domain Eukaryota; kingdom Metazoa; phylum Chordata; class Mammalia; order Dasyuromorphia; family Dasyuridae; genus Sminthopsis; species Sminthopsis crassicaudata. The sequence continues at coordinate 455,115,670 of NC_133617.1, forward strand.
TTAACAGGAATCCTATACAGTAGAATGAGTGAATGTGCAGGCTATAGTTCCAGTTATTTCCTTTGGGCAAATCCATTCCTTTGGATACTTGTTCCTCTCTACTTCCCATTCTCTTGAGTCTAGTTTTCCCTTTGTTTCTTTTGCATTTAGGAACATTATAGTTGATGATAATTCTCTCCTATTGGCTTCAATGGAACATTTTGGGCAAAATCCATCATCTTCTTTAAATCTAAATCTGATCAAAGCATTCTTAACAGGAATCCTATACAGTGGAATGAGTGAATGTGCAGGCAATATTTCCAGTTATTTCCTTTTGGAAAATCCATTCCCTTGGATACTAGTTCCTCTCTATTTCCCATTCTATTGAGTCTAGTTTTCCCTTTGTTTCCTTTGCATTTAGGAACATTATACTTGAAGATAATTCTCTACTATTGGCTTCAATGGAACATTTTGGGCAAAATCCATCATCTTCTTTATATCTAAATCTGATCAAAGGACTCTTAAAGTAATCGATACAGTGGAATGAGTGATTCTGCGGGCAATAGTTCCAGTTATTTCCTTTGGGAAAATCCATTCCTTTGGATACTAGTTCCTCTCTATTTCCCATTCTATTGAGGCTACTTTTCCCTTTGTTTCCTTTCCATTTGGGAACATTATACTTAAAGATAATTCTCTCCTATTGCCTTCAATGGACCTTTTTGGGCAAAATCCATCATCTTCCTTATATCTAAAGCTGATCAAAGGATTTTTAACAGGGATCGATACAGTGGAATGAGTGAATGTGCGGGCAATAGTTCCAGTTATTTCCTTTGGGAACATCCATTCCTTTGGATCCTTGTTCCTCTCTATTTCCAATTCTATTGAATCTTGTGTTCCTCTTCTTTCCTCTTCAATTGGGAACTTTATTGTTGATGTTAATTCTCTCCTGTTTGCTTCAACAGGACTTTCCGTACAAGATGCATTATTTTCTGTATATCTAAAGCTGATCAAAGGATTCTTAACAGGGATTGATACAGTGGGATGAGCGAATGTGCAGGTAACAGTTCCAGTTATTTCATTTCGGAAAATCCATTCCTTTGAATACTTGTTCCTCTCTCCTATTCATTTGGGAACATTATAGTTGATGATAATTCTCTCCTATTGACTTCCATGAACCTTTTGGGCAAAATCCATCATCTTCGTTATATCTAAAGCTGATCAAAGTATTCTTAACAGGGATCGATACAGTGGAATGAGTGAATGTGCAGGCAATAGTTCCAGTTATTTCCTTTGGGAAAATCCATTCCCTTGGATAATAGTTCCTCTCTAGTTCCCATTCTATTGAGTATAGTTTTCCCTTTGTTTCCTTTGCATTTAGGAACATTATACTTGAAGATAATTCTCTCCTGTTGGCTTCAATGGAACATTTTGGGCAAAATCTATCATCTTCTTTATATCTAAATCTGATTAAAGGATTCTTAAAGGAATCGATACAGTAGAATGAGTGACTCTGAGGGCAATAGTTCCAGTTATTTCCTTTGGGAAAATCCATTCCTTTGGATACTAGTTCCTCTCTATTTCCCATTCTATTGAGGCTACTTTTCCCTTTGTTTCCTTTCCATTTAGGAACATTATACTTAAAGATAATTCTCTCCTATTGGTTTCAATGGACCTTTTTGGGCAAAATCCACCATCTTCCTTATATCTAAAGCTGATCAAAGGATTCTTAACAGGGATCGATACAGTGGAATGAGTGAATGTGCGGGCAATAGTTCCAGTTATTTCCTTTGGGAACATCCATTCCTTTGGATCCTTGTTCCTCTCTATTTCCAATTCTATTGAATCTTGTGTTCCTCTTCTTTCCTCGTCAATTGGGAACTTTATTGTTGATGTTAATTCTCTCCTATTTGCTTCAACAGGACTTTCCGTACAAGATGCATTATTTTCTGTATATCTAAAGCTGATCAAAGGATTCTTAACAGGGATTGATATAGTGGAATGAGCGAATGTGCAGGTAACAGTTCCAGTTATTTCCTTTCGGAAAATCCATTCCTTTGAATACTTGTTCCTCTCTATTTTCCATTCTATTGAGTCTAGTTTTCCTTTGTTTCCTTTTCATTTGGGAACATTATAGTTGATGATAATTCTCTCCTATTGACTTCAATGGAACCTTTTGGGCAAAATCCATCATCTTCGTTATATCTAAAGCTGATCAAAGTATTCTTAACAGGGATCGATACAGTGGAATGAGTGAATGTGCAGGCAATAGTTCCAGTTATTTCCTTTGGGAAAATCCATTCCTTTGGATACTTGTTCCTCTCTACTTCCCGTTCTATTGAGTCTAGTTTTCCCTTTGTTTCCTTTGCATTTAGGAACATTATACTTGAAAATAATTCTCACCTATTGGCTTCAATGTAACATTTTGGGCAAAATCAACCATCTTCCTTATATCTAAATCTGATCAAAGGATTCTTAACAGGGATCGATACAGTGGAATGAGTGAATGTGCAGGCAATAGTTCCAGTTATTTCCTTTGGGAAAATCCATTCCTTTGGATACTAGTTCCTCTCTATTTCCCATTCTATTGAGTCTAGTTTTCCCTTTGTTTCTTTTGCATTTAGGAACATTATAGTTGATGATAATTCTCTCCTATTGGCTTCAATGGAACATTTTGGGCAAAATCCATCATCTTCTTTATATCTAAATCTGATCAAAGGATTCTTAACAGGAATCCTATACAGTAGAATGAGTGAATGTGCAGGCTATAGTTCCAGTTATTTCCTTTGGGCAAATCCATTCCTTCGGATACTTGTTCCTCTCTACTTCCCATTCTCTTGAGTCTAGTTTTCCCATTGTTTCTTTTGCATTTAGGAACATTATAGTTGATGATAATTCTCTCCTATTGGCTTCAATGGAACATTTTGGGCAAAATCCATCATCTTCTTTAAATCTAAATCTGATCAAAGGATTCTTAACAGGAATCCTATACAGTGGAATGAGTGAATGTGCAGGCAATATTTCCAGTTATTTCCTTTTGGAAAATCCATTCCCTTGGATACTAGTTCCTCTCTATTTCCCATTCTATTGAGTCTAGTTTTCCCTTTGTTTCCTTTGCATTTAGGAACATTATACTTGAAGATAATTCTCTACTATTGGCTTCAATGGAACATTTTGGGCAAAATCCATCATCTTCTTTATATCTAAATCTGATCAAAGGACTCTTAAAGTAATCGATACTGTGGAATGAGTGACTCTGCAGGCAATAGTTCCAGTTATTTCCTTTGGGAAAATCCATTCCTTTGGATACTAGTTCCTCTCTATTTCCCATTCTATTGAGGCTACTTTTCCCTTTGTTTCCTTTCCATTTGGGAACATTATACTTAAAGATAATTCTCTCCTATTGGCTTCAATGGACCTTTTTGGGCAAAATCCATCATCTTCCTTATATCTAAAGCTGATCAAAGGATTTTTAACAGGGATCGATACAGTGGAATGAGTGAATGTGCGGGCAATAGTTCCAGTTATTTCCTTTGGGAACATCCATTCCTTTGGATCCTTGTTCCTCTCTATTTCCAATTCTATTGAATCTTGTGTTCCTCTTCTTTCCTCTTCAATTGGGAACTTTATTGTTGATGTTAATTCTCTCCTGTTTGCTTCAACAGGACTTTCCGTACAAGATGCATTATTTTCTGTATATCTAAAGCTGATCAAAGGATTCTTAACAGGGATTGATACAGTGGAATGAGCGAATGTGCAGGTAACAGTTCCAGTTATTTCATTTCGGAAAATCCATTCCTTTGAATACTTGTTCCTCTCTCCTATTCATTTGGGAACATTATAGTTGATGATAATTCTCTCCTATTGGCTGCAATTGAAATTTTGGGGCAAAATCCATCATCTTCCTTATATCTAAATCTGATCAAAGGATTCTTAACAGGGATCGATACAGTGGAATGAGTGAATGTGCAGGCAATAGTTCCAGTTATTTTCTTTGGGAAAATCCATTCCTTTGGATACTAGTTCCTCTCTATTTCCCATTCTATTGAGTCTAGTTTTCCCTTTGTTTCTTTTGCATTTAGGAACATTATAGTTGATGATAATTCTCTCCTATTGGCTTCAATGGAACATTTTGGGCAAAATCCATCATCTTCTTTATATCTAAATCTGATCTAAGGATTCTTAACAGGAATCCTATACAGTAGAATGAGTGAATGTGCAGGCTATAGTTCCAGTTATTTCCTTTGGGCAAATCCATTCCTTTGGATACTTGTTCCTCTCTACTTCCCATTCTCTTGAGTCTAGTTTTCCCTTTGTTTCTTTTGCATTTAGGAACATTATAGTTGATGATAATTCTCTCCTATTGGCTTCAATGGAACATTTTGGGCAAAATCCATCATCTTCTTTAAATCTAAATCTGATCAAAGCATTCTTAACAGGAATCCTATACAGTGGAATGAGTGAATGTGCAGGCAATATTTCCAGTTATTTCCTTTTGGAAAATCCATTCCCTTGGATACTAGTTCCTCTCTATTTCCCATTCTATTGAGTCTAGTTTTCCCTTTGTTTCCTTTGCATTTAGGAACATTATACTTGAAGATAATTCTCTACTATTGGCTTCAATGGAACATTTTGGGCAAAATCCATCATCTTCTTTATATCTAAATCTGATCAAAGGACTCTTAAAGTAATCGATACAGTGGAATGAGTGATTCTGCGGGCAATAGTTCCAGTTATTTCCTTTGGGAAAATCCATTCCTTTGGATACTAGTTCCTCTCTATTTCCCATTCTATTGAGGCTACTTTTCCCTTTGTTTCCTTTCCATTTGGGAACATTATACTTAAAGATAATTCTCTCCTATTGCCTTCAATGGACCTTTTTGGGCAAAATCCATCATCTTCCTTATATCTAAAGCTGATCAAAGGATTTTTAACAGGGATCGATACAGTGGAATGAGTGAATGTGCGGGCAATAGTTCCAGTTATATCCTTTGGGAACATCCATTCCTTTGGATCCTTGTTCCTCTCTATTTCCAATTCTATTGAATCTTGTGTTCCTCTTCTTTCCTCTTCAATTGGGAACTTTATTGTTGATGTTAATTCTCTCCTGTTTGCTTCAACAGGACTTTCCGTACAAGATGCATTATTTTCTGTATATCTAAAGCTGATCAAAGGATTCTTAACAGGGATTGATACAGTGGAATGAGCGAATGTGCAGGTAACAGTTCCAGTTATTTCATTTCGGAAAATCCATTCCTTTGAATACTTGTTCCTCTCTCCTATTCATTTGGGAACATTATAGTTGATGATAATTCTCTCCTATTGACTTCCATGGAACCTTTTGGGCAAAATCCATCATCTTCGTTATATCTAAAGCTGATCAAAGTATTCTTAACAGGGATCGATACAGTGGAATGAGTGAATGTGCAGGCAATAGTTCCAGTTATTTCCTTTGGGAAAATCCATTCCCTTGGATAATAGTTCCTCTCTAGTTCCCATTCTATTGAGTATAGTTTTCCCTTTGTTTCCTTTGCATTTAGGAACATTATACTTGAAGATAATTTTCTCCTATTGGCTTCAATGGAACATTTTGGGCAAAATCCATCATCTTCTTTATATCTAAATCTGATTAAAGGATTCTTAAAGGAATCGATACAGTAGAATGAGTGACTCTGAGGGCAATAGTTCCAGTTATTTCCTTTGGGAAAATCCATTCCTTTGGATACTAGTTCCTCTCTATTTCCCATTCTATTGAGTCTACTTTTCCCTTTGTTTCCTTTGCATTTAGGAACATTATACTTGAAGAAAATTCTGTCCTATTGGCATCAATGGAACATTTTGGGCACAATTCATCATCTTCTTTATATCTAAATCTGATCAAAGGATTCTTAACAGGAATCCTAAACAATGGAATGAGTGAATGTGCAGGCAATAGTTCCAGTTATTTCCTTTGGAAAATCCATTCCTTTGGATGCTTGTTCCTCTCTATTTCCCATTCTATTGAGTCTAGTGTTCCTCTTGTTTCCACTTCAATTGGGTAATTTCTAGTTGATGATAATTCTCTTCTATTGACTTCAATGGAACTTTTTGTGCAAAATACATCATCTTCCTTATATCTAAAGCTGATCAAAGGATTCTTAACAGGGATCGATATAGTCGAATGAGCGAATGGGCAGGCAACAGTTCCACTTATTTCCTTTGGGAAAATCCATTCCTTTGGATACTAGTTCCTCTCTATTTCCCATTCTATTGAGTCTAGTGTTCCTCTTGTTTTCACTTCAATTGGGCAATTTCTAGTTGATGATAATTCTCTCCTATTGACTTCAATGGAACTTTTTGGGCAAAATCCATCATCTTCCTTATATCTAAAGCTGATCAAAGGATTCTTAACAGGAATCCTATACAGTGGAATGAGTGAATGTGCAGGCAATAGTTCCAGTTATTTCCTTTGGGAAAATCCATTCCTTTGGATGCTTGTTCCTCTCTATTTCCAATTCTATTGAGTCTTGTGTTCCTCTTGTTTCCTGTTCAATTGGGTAATTTCTAGTTGATGATAATTCTCTCCTATTGACTTCAATGGAACTTTTTGGGAAAAATCCATCATCTTCCTTATATCTAAAGCTGTTCAAAGGATTCTTAACAGGGATCGATATAGTGGAATGAGCGAATGTGCAGGCAACAGTTCCACTTATTTCCTTTGGGAAAATCCATTCCTTTGGATACTAGTTCCTCTCTATTTCCCATTCTATTGAGTCTACTTTTCCCTTTGTTTCCTTTGCATTTAGGAACATTATACTTGAAGAAAATTCTGTCCTATTGGCATCAATGGAACATTTTGGGCACAATTCATCATCTTCTTTATATCTAAATCTGATCAAAGGATTCTTAACAGGAATCCTAAACAATGGAATGAGTGAATGTGCAGGCAATAGTTCCAGTTATTTCCTTTGGAAAATCCATTCCTTTGGATGCTTGTTCCTCTCTATTTCCCATTCTATTGAGTCTAGTGTTCCTCTTGTTTCCACTTCAATTGGGTAATTTCTAGTTGATGATAATTCTCTCCTATTGACTTCAATGGAACTTTTTGGGCAAAATCCATCATCTTCCTTATATCTAAAGCTGATCAAAGGATTCTTAACAGGGATCGATATAGTCGAATGAGCGAATGGGCAGTCAACAGTTCCACTTATTTCCTTTGGGAAAATCCATTCCTTTGGATACTAGTTCCTCTCTATTTCCCATTCTATTGAGTCTAGTGTTCCTCTTGTTTCCACTTCAATTGGGTAATTTCTAGTTGATGATAATTCTCTCCTATTGACTTCAATGGAACTTTTTGGGCAAAATCCATCATCTTCCTTATATGTAAAGCTGATCAAAGGATTCTTAACAGGAATCCTATACAGTGGAATGAGCGAATGTGCAGGCAATAGTTCTAGTTATTTTCTTTGGGAAAATCCATTCCTTTGGATACTAGTTCCTCTCTATTTCCCATTCTATTGAGTCTACTTTTCCCTTTGTTTCCTTTGCATTTAGGAACATTATACTTGAAGAAAATTCTGTCCTATTGGCATCAATGGAACATTTTGGGCACAATTCATCATCTTCTTTATATCTAAATCTGATCAAAGGATTCTTAACAGGAATCCTAAACAATGGAATGAGTGAATGTGCCGGCAATAGTTCCAGTTATTTCCTTTGGGAAAATCCATTCCTTTGGATGCTTGTTCCTCTCTATTTCCCATTCTATTGAGTCTAGTGTTCCTCTTGTTTCCACTTTAATTGGGTAATTTCTAGTTGATGATAATTCTCTCCTATTGACTTCAATGGAACTTTTTGGGCAAAATCCATCATCTTCCTTATATCTAAAGCTGATCAAAGGATTCTTAACAGGGATCGATATAGTGTTATGAGCGAATGTGCAGACAACAGTTCCACTTATTTCCTTTGGGAAAATCCATTCCTTTGGATACTTGTTCCTCTCTATTTCCAATTCTATTGAGTCTTGTGTTCCTCTTGTTTCCTGTTCAATTGGGTAATTTCTAGTTGATGATAATTCTCTCCTATTGACTTCAATGGAACTTTTTGGGCAAAATCCATCATCTTCCTTATATCTAAAGTTGTTCAAAGGATTCTTAACAGGGATCGATATAGTGGAATGAGCGAATGTGCAGGCAACACTTCCACTTATTTCCTTTGGGAAAATCCATTCCTTTGGATACTTGTTCCTCTCTATTTCCAATTCTATTGAGTCTTGTGTTCCTCTTGTTTCCTGTTCAATTGGGAACTTTATAGTTGATGTTAATTCTCTCCTATTTGCTTCAACAGGACTTTCCGTACAAGATGCATTATGTTTTGTATATCTAAAGCTGATCAAAGGATTCTTAACAGGGATCGATTCAGTGGAATGAGCGAATGTGCAGGCAACAGTTCCACTTATTTCCTTTGGGAAAATCCATTCCTTTGGATACTAGTTCCTCTCTATTTCCCATTCTATTGAGTCTACTTTTCCCTTTGTTTCCTTTGCATTTAGGAACATTATACTTGAAGAAAATTCTGTCCTATTGGCATCAATGGAACATTTTGGGCACAATTCATCATCTTCTTTATATCTAAATCTGATCAAAGGATTCTTAACAGGAATCCTAAACAATGGAATGAGTGAATGTGCAGGCAATAGTTCCATTTATTTCCTTTGGAAAATCCATTCCTTTGGATGCTTGTTCCTCTCTATTTTTCATTCTATTGAGTCTAGTGTTCCTCTTGTTTCCACTTCAATTGGGTAATTTCTAGTTGATGATAATTCTCTTCTATTGACTTCAATGGAACTTTTTGTGCAAAATCCATCATCTTCCTTATATCTAAAGCTGATCAAAGGATTCTTAACAGGGATCGATGTAGTGGAATGAGCGAATGTGCAGGCAACAGTTCCACTTATTTCCTTTGGGAAAATCCATTCCTTTGGATACTAGTTCCTCTCTATTTCCCATTCTATTGAGTCTAGTGTTCCTCTTGTTTCCACTTCAATTGGGTAATTTCTAGTTGATGATAATTCTCTCCTATTGACTTCAATGGAACTTTTTGGGCAAAATCCATCATCTTCCTGATATCTAAAGCTGATCAAAGGATTCTTAACAGGAATCCTATACAGTGGAATAAGTGAATGTGCAGGCAATAGTTCCAGTTATTTCCTTTGGGAAAATCCATTCCTTTGGATACTTGTTCCTCTCTATTTTCCATTCTATTGAGTCTAGTTTTCCCTTTGTTTCCTTTTCATTTGGGAACATTGTAGTTGATGATAATTCTCTCCTATTGGCTTCAATGGAACTTTTTGGGCAAAATCCATCATCTTCCTTATATCTAAAGCTGATCAAAGGATTCTTAACAGGGATCGATATAGTGGAATGAGCGAATGTGCAGGCAACAGTTCCACTTATTTCCTTTGGGAAAATCCATTCCTTTGGATACTAGTTCCTCTCTATTTCCCATTCTATTGAGTCTACTTTTCCCTTTGTTTCCTTTGCATTTAGGAACATTATACTTGAAGAAAATTCTGTCCTATTGGCATCAATGGAACATTTTGGGCACAATTCATCATCTTCTTTATATCTAAATCTGATCAAAGGATTCTTAACAGGAATCCTAAACAATGGAATGAGTGAATGTGCAGGCAATAGTTCCAGTTATTTCCTTTGGGAAAATCCATTCCTTTGGATGCTTGTTCCTCTCTATTTCCCATTCTATTGAGTCTAGTGTTCCTCTTGTTTCCACTTCAATTGGGTAATTTCTAGTTGATGATAATTCTCTCCTATTGACTTCAATGGAACTTTTTGGGCAAAATTCATCATCTTCCTTATATCTAAAGCTGATCAAAGGATTCTTAACAGGGATCGATATAGTGGAATGAGCGAATGTGCAGGCAACAGTTCCAGTTATTTCCTTTGGGAAAATCCATTCCTAGGGATACTTCTTCCTCTCTACTTCCCATTGTATTGAGTCTAGTTTCCCCTTTGTTTCCTTTTCGTTTGGGAACATTGTAGTTGATGATAATTCTCTCCTATTGGCTTCAATGGAACTTTTTGGGCAAAATCCATCATCTTCCTTATATCTAAAGCTGATCAAAGGATTCTTAACAGGGATCGATATAGTGGAATGAGCGAATGTGCAGGCAACAGTTCCAGTTATTTCCTTTGGGAAAATCCATTCCTTTGGATACTTCTTCCTCTCTACTTCCCATTCTATTGAGTCTAGTTTTCCCTTTGTTTCCTTTTCATTTGGGAACATTGTAGTTGATGATAATTCTCTCCTATTGGCTTCAATGGAACTTTTTGGGAAAAATCCATCATCTTCCTTATATCTAATTCTGATCAAAGGATTCTTAACAGGGATCGATACAGTGGAATGAGCGAATGTGCAGGCAACAGTTCCACTTATTTCCTTTGGGAAAATCCATTCCTTTGGATACTAGTTCCTCTCTATTTCCCATTCTATTGAGTCTACTTTTCCCTTTGTTTCCTTTGCATTTAGGAACATTATACTTGAAGAAAATTCTGTCCTATTGGCATCAATGGAACATTTTGGGCACAATTCATCATCTTCTTTATATCTAAAGCTGATCAAAGGATTCTTAACAGGAATCCTAAACAATGGAATGAGTGAATGTGCAGGCAATAGTTCCAGTTATTTCCTTTGGGAAAATCCATTCCTTTGGATGCTTGTTCCTCTCTATTTCCCATTCTATTGAGTCTAGTGTTCCTCTTGTTTCCACTTCAATTGGGTAATTTCTAGTTGATGATAATTGTCTCCTATTGACTTCAATGGAACTTTTTGGGCAAAATCCATCATCTTCCTTATATCTAAAGCTGATCAAAGGATTCTTAACAGGGATCGATATAGTGTTATGAGCGAATGTGCAGACAATAGTTCCACTTATTTCCTTTGGGAAAATCCATTCCTTTGGATACTTGTTCCTCTCTATTTCCAATTCTATTGAGTCTTGTGTTCCTCTTGTTTCCTGTTCAATTGGGAACTTTATAGTTGATGTTAATTCTCTCCTGTTTGCTTCAACAGGACTTTCCGTACAAGATGCATTATGTTTTGTATATCAAAAGCTGATCAAAGGATTCTTAACAGGGATCGATTCAGTGGAATGAGCGAATGTGCAGGCAACAGTTCCACTTATTTCCTTTGGGAAAATCCATTCCTTTGGATACTAGTTCCTCTCTATTTCCCATTCTATTGAGTCTAGTTTTCCCTTTGTTTCCTTTTCATTTGGGAACATTGTAGTTGATGATAATTCTCTCCTATTGGCTTCAATGGAACTTTTTGGGCAAAATCCATCATCTTCCTTATATCTAAAGCTGATCAAAGGATTCTTAACAGGGATCGATATAGTCGAATGAGCGAATGGGCAGGCAACAGTTCCACTTATTTCCTTTGGGAAAATCCATTCCTTTGGATACTAGTTCCTCTCTATTTCCCATTCTATTGAGTCTAGTGTTCCTCTTGTTTCCACTTCAATTGGGCAATTTCTAGTTGATGATAATTCTCTCCTATTGACTTCAATGGAACTTTTTGGGCAAAATCCATCATCTTCCTTATATCTAAAGCTGATCAAAGGATTCTTAACAGGAATCCTATACAGTGGAATGAGTGAATGTGCAGGCAATAGTTCCAGTTATTTCCTTTGGGAAAATCCATTCCTTTGGATACTTGTTCCTCTCTATTTTCCATTCTATTGAGTCTAGTTTTCCCTTTGTTTCCTTTTCATTTGGGAACATTGTAGTTGATGATAATTCTCTCCTATTGGCTTCAATGGAACTTTTTGGGCAAAATCCATCATCTTCCTTATTTCTAAAGCTGATCAAAGGATTCTTAACAGGGATCGATATAGTGGAATGAGCGAATGTGCAGGCAACAGTTCCACTTATTTCCTTTGGGAAAATCCATTCCTTTGGATACTAGTTCCTCTCTATTTCCCATTCTATTGAGTCTACTTTTCCCTTTGTTTCCTTTGCATTTAGGAACATTATACTTGAAGAAAATTCTGTCCTATTGGCATCAATGGAACATTTTGGGCACAATTCATCATCTTCTTTATATCTAAATCTGATCAAAGGATTCTTAACAGGAATCCTAAACAATGGAATGAGTGAATGTGCAGGCAATAGTTCCAGTTATTTCCTTTGGGAAAATCCATTCCTTTGGATGCTTGTTCCTCTCTATTTCCCATTCTATTGAGTCTAGTGTTCCTCTTGTTTCCACTTCAATTGGGTAATTTCTAGTTGATGATAATTCTCTCCTATTGACTTCAATGGAACTTTTTGGGCAAAATCCATCATCTTCCTTATATCTAAAGCTGATCAAAGGATTCTTAACAGGGATCGATATAGTGTTATGAGCGAATGTGCAGACAACAGTTCCACTTATTTCCTTTGGGAAAATCCATTCCTTTGGATACTTGTTCCTCTCTATTTCCAATTCTATTGAGTCTTGTGTTCCCCTTGTTTCCTGTTCAATTGGGTAATTTCTAGTTGATGATAATTCTCTCCTATTGACTTCAATGGAACTTTTTGGGAAAAATCCATCATCTTCCTTATATCTAAAGCTGTTCAAAGGATTCTTAACAGGGATCGATATAGTGGAATGAGCGAATGTGCAGGCAACAGTTCCACTTATTTCCTTTGGGAAAATCCATTCCTTTGGATACTAGTTCCTCTCTATTTCCCATTCTATTGAGTCTACTTTTCCCTTTGTTTCCTTTGCATTTAGGAACATTATACTTGAAGAAAATTCTGTCCTATTGGCATCAATGGAACATTTTGGGCACAATTCATCATCTTCTTTATATCTAAATCTGATCAAAGGATTCTTAACAGGAATCCTAAACAATGGAATGAGTGAATGTGCAGGCAATAGTTCCATTTATTTCCTTTGGAAAATCCATTCCTTTGGATGCTTGTTCCTCTCTATTTTTCATTCTATTGAGTCTAGTGTTCCTCTTGTTTCCACTTCAATTGGGTAATTTCTAGTTGATGATAATTCTCTTCTATTGACTTCAATGGAACTTTTTGTGCAAAATCCATCATCTTCCTTATATCTAAAGCTGATCAAAGGATTCTTAACAGGGATCGATGTAGTGGAATGAGCGAATGTGCAGGCAACAGTTCCACTTATTTCCTTTGGGAAAATCCATTCCTTTGGATACTAGTTCCTCTCTATTTCCCATTCTATTGAGTCTAGTGTTCCTCTTGTTTCCACTTCAATTGGGTAATTTCTAGTTGATGATAATTCTCTCCTATTGACTTCAATGGAACTTTTTGGGCAAAATCCATCATCTTCCTGATATCTAAAGCTGATCAAAGGATTCTTAACAGGAATCCTATACAGTGGAATAAGTGAATGTGCAGGCAATAGTTCCAGTTATTTCCTTTGGGAAAATCCATTCCTTTGGATACTTGTTCCTCTCTATTTTCCATTCTATTGAGTCTAGTTTTCCCTTTGTTTCCTTTTCATTTGGGAACATTGTAGTTGATGATAATTCTCTCCTATTGGCTTCAATGGAACTTTTTGGGCAAAATCCATCATCTTCCTTATATCTAAAGCTGATCAAAGGATTCTTAACAGGGATCGATATAGTGGAATGAGCGAATGTGCAGGCAACAGTTCCACTTATTTCCTTTGGGAAAATCCATTCCTTTGGATACTAGTTCCTCTCTATTTCCCATTCTATTGAGTCTACTTTTCCCTTTGTTTCCTTTGCATTTAGGAACATTATACTTGAAGAAAATTCTGTCCTATTGGCATCAATGGAACATTTTGGGCACAATTCATCATCTTCTTTATATCTAAATCTGATCAAAGGATTCTTAACAGGAATCCTAAACAATGGAATGAGTGAATGTGCAGGCAATAGTTCCAGTTATTTCCTTTGGGAAAATCCATTCCTTTGGATGCTTGTTCCTCTCTATTTCCCATTCTATTGAGTCTAGTGTTCCTCTTGTTTCCACTTCAATTGGGTAATTTCTAGTTGATGATAATTCTCTCCTATTGACTTCAATGGAACTTTTTGGGCAAAATTCATCATCTTCCTTATATCTAAAGCTGATCAAAGGATTCTTAACAGGGATCGATATAGTGGAATGAGCGAATGTGCAGGCAACAGTTCCAGTTATTTCCTTTGGGAAAATCCATTCCTAGGGATACTTCTTCCTCTCTACTTCCCATTGTATTGAGTCTAGTTTCCCCTTTGTTTCCTTTTCGTTTGGGAACATTGTAGTTGATGATAATTCTCTCCTATTGGCTTCAATGGAACTTTTTGGGCAAAATCCATCATCTTCCTTATATCTAAAGCTGATCAAAGGATTCTTAACAGGGATCGATATAGTGGAATGAGCGAATGTGCAGGCAACAGTTCCAGTTATTTCCTTTGGGAAAATCCATTCCTTTGGATACTTCTTCCTCTCTACTTCCCATTCTATTGAGTCTAGTTTTCCCTTTGTTTCCTTTTCATTTGGGAACATTGTAGTTGATGATAATTCTCTCCTATTGGCTTCAATGGAACTTTTTGGGAAAAATCCATCATCTTCCTTATATCTAATTCTGATCAAAGGATTCTTAACAGGGATCGATACAGTGGAATGAGCGAATGTGCAGGCAACAGTTCCACTTATTTCCTTTGGGAAAATCCATTCCTTTGGATACTAGTTCCTCTCTATTTCCCATTCTATTGAGTCTACTTTTCCCTTTGTTTCCTTTGCATTTAGGAACATTATACTTGAAGAAAATTCTGTCCTATTGGCATCAATGGAACATTTTGGGCACAATTCATCATCTTCTTTATATCTAAAGCTGATCAAAGGATTCTTAACAGGAATCCTAAACAATGGAATGAGTGAATGTGCAGGCAATAGTTCCAGTTATTTCCTTTGGGAAAATCCATTCCTTTGGATGCTTGTTCCTCTCTATTTCCCATTCTATTGAGTCTAGTGTTCCTCTTGTTTCCACTTCAATTGGGTAATTTCTAGTTGATGATAATTGTCTCCTATTGATTTCAATGGAACTTTTTGGGCAAAATCCATCATCTTCCTTATATCTAAAGCTGATCAAAGGATTCTTAACAGGGATCGATATAGTGTTATGAGCGAATGTGCAGACAATAGTTCCACTTATTTCCTTTGGGAAAATCCATTCCTTTGGATACTTGTTCCTCTCTATTTCCAATTCTATTGAGTCTTGTGTTCCTCTTGTTTCCTGTTCAATTGGGAACTTTATAGTTGATGTTAATTCTCTCCTGTTTGCTTCAACAGGACTTTCCGTACAAGATGCATTATGTTTTGTATATCAAAAGCTGATCAAAGGATTCTTAACAGGGATCGATTCAGTGGAATGAGCGAATGTGCAGGCAACAGTTCCACTTATTTCCTTTGGGAAAATCCATTCCTTTGGATACTAGTTCCTCTCTATTTCCCATTCTATTGAGTCTAGTTTTCCCTTTGTTTCCTTTTCATTTGGGAACATTGTAGTTGATGATAATTCTCTCCTATTGGCTTCAATGGAACTTTTTGGGCAAAATCCATCATCTTCCTTATATCTAAAGCTGATCAAAGGATTCTTAACAGGGATCGATATAGTCGAATGAGCGAATGGGCAGGCAACAGTTCCACTTATTTCCTTTGGGAAAATCCATTCCTTTGGATACTAGTTCCTCTCTATTTCCCATTCTATTGAGTCTAGTGTTCCTCTTGTTTCCACTTCAATTGGGCAATTTCTAGTTGATGATAATTCTCTCCTATTGACTTCAATGGAACTTTTTGGGCAAAATCCATCATCTTCCTTATATCTAAAGCTGATCAAAGGATTCTTAACAGGAATCCTATACAGTGGAATGAGTGAATGTGCAGGCAATAGTTCCAGTTATTTCCTTTGGGAAAATCCATTCCTTTGGATACTTGTTCCTCTCTATTTTCCATTCTATTGAGTCTAGTTTTCCCTTTGTTTCCTTTTCATTTGGGAACATTGTAGTTGATGATAATTCTCTCCTATTGGCTTCAATGGAACTTTTTGGGCAAAATCCATTATCTTCCTTATTTCTAAAGCTGATCAAAGGATTCTTAACAGGGATCGATATAGTGGAATGAGCGAATGTGCAGGCAACAGTTCCACTTATTTCCTTTGGGAAAATCCATTCCTTTGGATACTAGTTCCTCTCTATTTCCCATTCTATTGAGTCTACTTTTCCCTTTGTTTCCTTTGCATTTAGGAACATTATACTTGAAGAAAATTCTGTCCTATTGGCATCAATGGAACATTTTGGGCACAATTCATCATCTTCTTTATATCTAAATCTGATCAAAGGATTCTTAACAGGAATCCTAAACAATGGAATGAGTGAATGTGCAGGCAATAGTTCCAGTTATTTCCTTTGGGAAAATCCATTCCTTTGGATGCTTGTTCCTCTCTATTTCCCATTCTATTGAGTCTAGTGTTCCTCTTGTTTCCACTTCAATTGGGTAATTTCTAGTTGATGATAATTCTCTCCTATTGACTTCAATGGAACTTTTTGGGCAAAATCCATCATCTTCCTTATATCTAAAGCTGATCAAAGGATTCTTAACAGGGATCGATATAGTGTTATGAGCGAATGTGCAGACAACAGTTCCACTTATTTCCTTTGGGAAAATCCATTCCTTTGGATACTTGTTCCTCTCTATTTCCAATTCTATTGAGTCTTGTGTTCCCCTTGTTTCCTGTTCAATTGGGTAATTTCTAGTTGATGATAATTCTCTCCTATTGACTTCAATGGAACTTTTTGGGAAAAATCCATCATCTTCCTTATATCTAAAGCTGTTCAAAGGATTCTTAACAGGGATCGATATAGTGGAATGAGCGAATGTGCAGGCAACAGTTCCACTTATTTCCTTTGGGAAAATCCATTCCTTTGGATACTAGTTCCTCTCTATTTCCCATTCTATTGAGTCTACTTTTCCCTTTGTTTCCTTTGCATTTAGGAACATTATACTTGAAGAAAATTCTGTCCTATTGGCATCAATGGAACATTTTGGGCACAATTCATCATCTTCTTTATATCTAAATCTGATCAAAGGATTCTTAACAGGAATCCTAAACAATGGAATGAGTGAATGTGCAGGCAATAGTTCCAGTTATTTCCTTTGGAAAATCCATTCCTTTGGATGCTTGTTCCTCTCTATTTCCCATTCTATTGAGTCTAGTGTTCCTCTTATTTCCACTTCAATTGGGTAATTTCTAGTTGATGGTAATTCTCTCCTATTGACTTCAATGGAACTTTTTGGGCAAAATCCATCATCTTCCTTATATCTAAAGCTGATCAAAGGATTCTTAACAGGGATCGATATAGTCGAATGAGCGAATGGGCAGTCAACAGTTCCACTTATTTCCTTTGGGAAAATACATTCCTTTGGATACTAGTTCCTCTCTATTTCCCATTCTATTGAGTCTAGTGTTCCTCTTGTTTCCACTTCAATTGGGTAATTTCTAGTTGATGATAATTCTCTCCTATTGACTTCAATGGAACTTTTTGGGCAAAATCCATCATCTTCCTTATATCTAAAGCTGATCAAAGGATTCTTAACAGGGATCGATATAGTGTTATGAGCGAATGTGCAGACAACAGTTCCACTTATTTCCTTTGGGAAAATCCATTCCTTTGGATACTTGTTCCTCTCTATTTCCAATTCTATTGAGTCTTGTGTTCCTCTTGTTTCCTGTTCAATTGGGAACTTTATAGTTGATGTTAATTCTCTCCTATTTGCTTCAACAGGACTTTCCGTACAAGATGCATTATGTTTTGTATATCTAAAGCTGATCAAAGGATTCTTAACAGGGATCGATTCAGTGGAATGAGCGAATGTGCAGGCAACAG
Source organism: Sminthopsis crassicaudata (assembly GCF_048593235.1). NCBI lineage: Eukaryota > Metazoa > Chordata > Mammalia > Dasyuromorphia > Dasyuridae > Sminthopsis > Sminthopsis crassicaudata. Next base: position 455,133,545 of record NC_133617.1, read on the forward strand.
TTCCACTTATTTCCTTTGGGAAAATCCATTCCTTTGGATACTAGTTCCTCTCTATTTCCCATTCTATTGAGTCTACTTTTCCCTTTGTTTCCTTTGCATTTAGGAACATTATACTTGAAGAAAATTCTGTCCTATTGGCATCAATGGAACATTTTGGGCACAATTCATCATCTTCTTTATATCTAAATCTGATCAAAGGATTCTTAACAGGAATCCTAAACAATGGAATGAGTGAATGTGCAGGCAATAGTTCCAGTTATTTCCTTTGGAAAATCCATTCCTTTGGATGCTTGTTCCTCTCTATTTTTCATTCTATTGAGTCTAGTGTTCCTCTTGTTTCCACTTCAATTGGGTAATTTCTAGTTGATGATAATTCTCTTCTATTGACTTCAATGGAACTTTTTGTGCAAAATCCATCATCTTCCTTATATCTAAAGCTGATCAAAGGATTCTTAACAGGGATCGATATAGTCGAATGAGCGAATGGGCAGGCAACAGTTCCACTTATTTCCTTTGGGAAAATCCATTCCTTTGGATACTAGTTCCTCTCTATTTCCCATTCTATTGAGTCTAGTGTTCCTCTTGTTTCCACTTCAATTGGGCAATTTCTAGTTGATGATAATTCTCTCCTATTGACTTCAATGGAATTTTTGGGCAAAATTCATCATCTTCCTTATATCTAAAGCTGATCAAAGGATTCTTAACAGGAATCCTATACAGTGGAATGAGTGAATGTGCAGGCAATAGTTCCAGTTATTTCCTTTGGGAAAATCCATTCCTTTGGATACTTGTTCCTCTCTATTTTCCATTCTATTGAGTCTAGTTTTCCCTTTGTTTCCTTTTCATTTGGGAACATTGTAGTTGATGATAATTCTCTCCTATTGGCTTCAATGGAACTTTTTGGGCAAAATCCATCATCTTCCTTATTTCTAAAGCTGATCAAAGGATTCTTAACAGGGATCGATATAGTGGAATGAGCGAATGTGCAGGCAACAGTTCCACTTATTTCCTTTGGGAAAATCCATTCCTTTGGATACTAGTTCCTCTCTATTTCCCATTCTATTATGTCTAGTGTTCCTCTTGTTTCCACTTCAATTGGGTAATTTCTAGTTGATGATAATTCTCTTCTATTGACTTCAATGGAACTTTTTGTGCAAAATCCATCATCTTCCTTATATCTAAAGCTGATCAAAGGATTCTTAACAGGGATCGATATAGTCGAATGAGCGAATGGGCAGGCAACAGTTCCACTTATTTCCTTTGGGAAAATCCATTCCTTTGGATACTAGTTCCTCTCTATTTCCCATTCTATTGAGTCTAGTGTTCCTCTTGTTTCCACTTCAATTGGGCAATTTCTAGTTGATGATAATTCTCTCCTATTGACTTCAATGGAACTTTTTGGGCAAAATCCATCATCTTCCTTATATCTAAAGCTGATCAAAGGATTCTTAACAGGAATCCTATACAGTGGAATGAGTGAATGTGCAGGCAATAGTTCCAGTTATTTCCTTTGGGAAAATCCATTCCTTTGGATACTTGTTCCTCTCTATTTTCCATTCTATTGAGTCTAGTTTTCCCTTTGTTTCCTTTTCATTTGGGAACATTGTAGTTGATGATAATTCTCTCCTATTGGCTTCAATGGAACTTTTTGGGCAAAATCCATCATCTTCCTTATTTCTAAAGCTGATCAAAGGATTCTTAACAGGGATCGATATAGTGGAATGAGCGAATGTGCAGGCAACAGTTCCACTTATTTCCTTTGGGAAAATCCATTCCTTTGGATACTTCTTCCTCTCTACTTCCCATTCTATTGAGTCTAGTTTTCCCTTTGTTTCCTTTTCATTTGGGAACATTGTAGTTGATGATAATTCTCTCCTATTGGCTTCAATGGAACTTTTTGGGAAAAATCCATCATCTTCCTTATATCTAATTCTGATCAAAGGATTCTTAACAGGGATCGATACACTGGAATGAGCGAATGTACAGGCAACAGTTCCACTTATTTCCTTTGGGAAAATCCATTCCTTTGGATACTAGTTCCTCTCTATTTCCCATTCTATTGAGTCTACTTTTCCCTTTGTTTCCTTTGCATTTAGGAACATTATACTTGAAGAAAATTCTGTCCTATTGGCATCAATGGAACATTTTGGGCACAATTCATCATCTTCTTTATATCTAAATCTGATCAAAGGATTCTTAACAGGAATCCTAAACAATGGAATGAGTGAATGTGCAGGCAATAGTTCCAGTTATTTCCTTTGGAAAATCCATTCCTTTGGATGCTTGTTCCTCTCTATTTCCCATTCTATTGAGTCTAGTGTTCCTCTTGTTTCCACTTCAATTGGGTAATTTCTAGTTGATGATAATTCTCTCCTATTGACTTCAATGGAACTTTTTGGGCAAAATCCATCATCTTCCTTATATCTAAAGCTGATCAAAGGATTCTTAACAGGGATCGATATAGTCGAATGAGCGAATGGGCAGGCAACAGTTCCACTTATTTCCTTTGGGAAAATCCATTCCTTTGGATACTAGTTCCTCTCTATTTCCCATTCTATTGAGTCTAGTGTTCCTCTTGTTTCTACTTCAATTGGGTAATTTCTAGTTGATGATAATTCTCTCCTATTGACTTCAATGGAACTTTTTGGGCAAAATCCATCATCTTCCTGATATCTAAAGCTGATCAAAGGATTCTTAACAGGAATCCTATACAGTGGAATGAGTGAATGTGCAGGCAATAGTTCCAGTTATTTCCTTTGGGAAAATCCATTCCTTTGGATACTTGTTCCTCTCTATTTTCCATTCTATTGAGTCTAGTTTTCCCTTTGTTTCCTTTTCATTTGGGAACATTGTAGTTGATGATAATTCTCTCCTATTGGCTTCAATGGAACTTTTTGGGCAAAATCCATCATCTTCCTTATATCTAAAGCTGATCAAAGGATTCTTAACAGGGATCGATTCAGTGGAATGAGCGAATGTGCAGGCAACAGTTCCACTTATTTCCTTTGGGAAAATCCATTCCTTTGGATACTAGTTCCTCTCTATTTCCCATTCTATTGAGTCTACTTTTCCCTTTGTTTCCTTTGCATTTAGGAACATTATACTTGAAGAAAATTCTGTCCTATTGGCATCAATGGAACATTTTGGGCACAATTCATCATCTTCTTTATATCTAAATCTGATCAAAGGATTCTTAACAGGAATCCTAAACAATGGAATGAGTGAATGTGCAGGCAATAGTTCCAGTTATTTCCTTTGGGAAAATCCATTCCTTTGGATGCTTGTTCCTCTCTATTTCCCATTCTATTGAGTCTAGTGTTCCTCTTGTTTCCACTTCAATTGGGTAATTTCTAGTTGATGATAATTCTCTCCTATTGACTTCAATGGAACTTTTTGGGCAAAATCCATCATCTTCCTTATATCTAAAGCTGATCAAAGGATTCTTAACAGGGATCGATATAGTGTTATGAGCGAATGTGCAGACAACAGTTCCACTTATTTCCTTTGGGAAAATCCATTCCTTTGGATACTTGTTCCTCTCTATTTCCAATTCTATTGAGTCTTGTGTTCCTCTTGTTTCCTGTTCAATTGGGAACTTTATAGTTGATGTTAATTCTCTCCTATTTGCTTCAACAGGACTTTCCGTACAAGATGCATTATGTTTTGTATATCTAAAGCTGATCAAAGGATTCTTAACAGGGATCGATTCAGTGGAATGAGCGAATGTGCAGGCAACAGTTCCACTTATTTCCTTTGGGAAAATCCATTCCTTTGGATACTAGTTCCTCTCTATTTCCCATTCTATTGAGTCTACTTTTCCCTTTGTTTCCTTTGCATTTAGGAACATTATACTTGAAGAAAATTCTGTCCTATTGGCATCAATGGAACATTTTGGGCACAATTCATCATCTTATTTATATCTAAATCTGATCAAAGGATTCTTAACAGGAATCCTAAACAATGGAATGAGTGAATGTGCAGGCAATAGTTCCAGTTATTTCCTTTGGAAAATCCATTCCTTTGGATGCTTGTTCCTCTCTATTTTTCATTCTATTGAGTCTAGTGTTCCTCTTGTTTCCACTTCAATTGGGTAATTTCTAGTTGATGATAATTCTCTCCTATTGACTTCAATGGAACTTTTTGTGCAAAATCCATCATCTTCCTTATATCTAAAGCTGATCAAAGGATTCTTAACAGGGATCGATATAGTCGAATGAGCGAATGGGCAGGCAACAGTTCCATTTATTTCCTTTGGGAAAATCCATTCCTTTGGATACTAGTTCCTCTCTATTTCCCATTCTATTGAGTCTAGTGTTCCTCTTGTTTCCACTTCAATTGGGCAATTTCTAGTTGATGATAATTCTCTCCTATTGACTTCAATGGAACTTTTTGGGCAAAATCCATCATCTTCCTTATATCTAAAGCTGATCAAAGGATTCTTAACAGGGATCCTATACAGTGGAATGAGTGAATGTGCAGGCAATAGTTCCAGTTATTTCCTTTGGGAAAATCCATTCCTTTGGATACTTGTTCCTCTCTATTTTCCATTCTATTGAGTCTAGTTTTCCCTTTGTTTCCTTTTCAGTTGGGAACATTGTAGTTGATGATAATTCTCTCCTATTGGCTTCAATGGAACTTTTTGGGCAAAATCCATCATCTTCCTTATTTCTAAAGCTGATCAAAGGATTCTTAACAGGGATCGATATAGTGGAATGAGCGAATGTGGAGGCAACAGTTCCACTTATTTCCTTTGGGAAAATCCATTCCTTTGGATACTAGTTCCTCTCTATTTCCCATTCTATTATGTCTAGTGTTCCTCTTGTTTCCACTTCAATTGGGTAATTTCTAGTTGATGATAATTCTCTCCTATTGACTTCAATGGAACTTTTTGGGCAAAATCCATCATCTTCCTTATATCTAAAGCTGATCAAAGGATTCTTAACAGGGATCGATATAGTGGAATGAGCGAATGTGCAGGCAACAGTTCCAGTTATTTCCTTTGGGAAAATCCATTCCTTTGGATACTTCTTCCTCTCTACTTCCCATTCTATTGAGTCTAGTTTTCCCTTTGTTTCCTTTTCATTTGGGAACATTGTAGTTGATGATAATTCTCTCCTATTGGCTTCAATGGAACTTTTTGGGAAAAATCCATCATCTTCCTTATATCTAATTCTGATCAAAGGATTCTTAACAGGGATCGATACACTGGAATGAGCGAATGTACAGGCAACAGTTCCACTTATTTCCTTTGGGAAAATCCATTCCTTTGGATACTAGTTCCTCTCTATTTCCCATTCTATTGAGTCTACTTTTCCCTTTGTTTCCTTTGCATTTAGGAACATTATACTTGAAGAAAATTCTGTCCTATTGGCATCAATGGAACATTTTGGGCACAATTCTTCATCTTCTTTATATCTAAATCTGATCAAAGGATTCTTAACAGGAATCCTAAACAATGGAATGAGTGAATGTGCAGGCAATAGTTCCAGTTATTTCCTTTGGAAAATCCATTCCTTTGGATGCTTGTTCCTCTCTATTTCCCATTCTATTGAGTCTAGTGTTCCTCTTGTTTCCACTTCAATTGGGTAATTTCTAGTTGATGATAATTCTCTCCTATTGACTTCAATGGAACTTTTTGGGCAAAATCCATCATCTTCCTTATATCTAAAGCTGATCAAAGGATTCTTAACAGGGATCGATGTAGTCGAATGAGCGAATTGGCAGGCAACAGTTCCACTTATTTCCTTTGCGAAAATCCATTCCTTTGGATACTAGTTCCTCTCTATTTCCCATTCTATTGAGTCTAGTGTTCCTCTTGTTTCTACTTCAATTGGGTAATTTCTAGTTGATGATAATTCTCTCCTATTGACTTCAATGGAACTTTTTGGGCAAAATCCATCATCTTCCTTATATCTAAAGCTGATCAAAGGATTCTTAACAGGAATCCTATACAGTGGAATGAGTGAATGTGCAGGCAATAGTTCCAGTTATTTCCTTTGGGAAAATCCATTCCTTTGGATACTTGTTCCTCTCTATTTTCCATTCTATTGAGTCTAGTTTTCCCTTTGTTTCCTTTTCATTTGGGAACATTGTAGTTGATGATAATTCTCTCCTATTGGCTTCAATGGAACTTTTTGGGCAAAATCCATCATCTTCCTTGTATCTAAAGCTGATCAAAGGATTCTTAACAGGGATCGATATAGTGGAATGAGCGAATGTGCAGGCAACAGTTCCACTTATTTCCTTTGGGAAAATCCATTCCTTTGGATACTAGTTCCTCTCTATTTCCCATTCTATTGAGTCTACTTTTCCCTTTGTTTCCTTTGCATTTAGGAACATTATACTTGAAGAAAATTCTGTCCTATTGGCATCAATGGAACATTTTGGGCACAATTCATCATCTTCTTTATATCTAAATCTGATCAAAGGATTCTTAACAGGAATCCTAAACAATGGAATGAGTGAATGTGCCGGCAATAGTTCCAGTTATTTCCTTTGGGAAAATCCATTCCTTTGGATGCTTGTTCCTCTCTATTTCCCATTCTATTGAGTCTAGTGTTCCTCTTGTTTCCACTTCAATTGGGTAATTTCTAGTTGATGATAATTCTCTCCTATTGACTTCAATGGAACTTTTTGGGCAAAATCCATCATCTTCCTTATATCTAAAGCTGATCAAAGGATTCTTAACAGGGATCGATATAGTGTTATGAGCGAATGTGCAGACAACAGTTCCACTTATTTCCTTTGGGAAAATCCATTCCTTTGGATACTTGTTCCTCTCTATTTCCAATTCTATTGAGTCTTGTGTTCCTCTTGTTTCCTGTTCAATTGGGAACTTTATAGTTGATGTTAATTCTCTCCTATTTGCTTCAACAGGACTTTCCGTACAAGATGCATTATGTTTTGTATATCTAAAGCTGATCAAAGGATTCTTAACAGGGATCGATTCAGTGGAATGAGCGAATGTGCAGGCAACAGTTCCACTTATTTCCTTTGGGAAAATCCATTCCTTTGGATACTAGTTCCTCTCTATTTCCCATTCTATTGAGTCTACTTTTCCCTTTGTTTCCTTTGCATTTAGGAACATTATACTTGAAGAAAATTCTGTCCTATTGGCATCAATGGAACATTTTGGGCACAATTCATCATCTTCTTTATATCTAAATCTGATCAAAGGATTCTTAACTGGAATCCTATAAAGTGGAATGAGTGAATGTGCAGGCAATAGTTCCAGTTATTTCCTTTGGGAAAATCCATTCCTTTGCATACTTGTTCCTCTCTATTTTCCATTCTATTGAGTCTAGTTTTCCCTTTGTTTCCTTTTCATTTGGGAACATTGTAGTTGATGATAATTCTCTCCTATTGGCTTCAATGGAACTTTTTGGGCAAAATCCATCATCTTCCTTATATCTAAAACTGATCAAAGGATTCTTAAAAGGGATCGATATAGTGGAATGAGCGAATGTGCAGGCAACAGTTCCACTTATTTCCTTTGGGAAAATCCATTCCTTTGGATACTAGTTCCTCTCTATTTCCCATTCTATTGAGTCTACTTTTCCCTTTGTTTCCTTTGCATTTAGGAACATTATACTTGAAGAAAATTCTGTCCTATTGGCATCAATGGAACATTTTGGGCACAATTCATCATCTTCTTTATATCTAAATCTGATCAAAGGATTCTTAACAGGAATCCTAAACAATGGAATGATTGAATGTGCCGGCAATAGTTCCAGTTATTTCCTTTAGGAAAATCCATTCCTTTGGATGCTTGTTCCTCTCTATTTCCCATTCTATTGAGTCTAGTGTTCCTCTTGTTTCCACTTCAATTGGGTAATTTCAGGTTGATGATAATTCTCTCCTATTGACTTCAATGGAACTTTTGGGGCAAAATCCATCATCTTCCTTATATCTAAAGCTGATCAAAGGATTCTTAACAGGGATCGATATACTGGAATGAGCGAATGTGCAGGCAACAGTTCCAGTTATTTCCTTTGGGAAAATCCATTCCTTTGGATACTTGTTCCTCTCTATTTCCAATTCTATTGAGTCTTGTGTTCCTCTTGTTTCCTGTTCAATTGGGAACTTTATAGTTGATGTTAATTCTCTCCTATTTGCTTCAACAGGACTTTCCGTACAAGATGCATTATGTTTTGTATATCTAAAGCTGATCAAAGGATTCTTAACTGGGATCGATATAGTCGAATGAGCGAATGGGCAGGCAACCATTCCACTTATTTCCTTTGGGAAAATCCATTCCTTTGGATACTAGTTCCTCTCTATTTCCCATTCTATTGAGTCTAGTGTTCCTCTTGTTTCCACTTCAATTGGGTAATTTCAGGTTGATGATAATTCTCTCCTATTGACTTCAATGGAACTTTTTGTGCAAAATCCATCATCTTCCTTATATCTAAAGCTGATCAAAGGATTCTTAACAGGGATCGATATAGTCGAATGAGCGAATGGGCAGGCAACAGTTCCACTTATTTCCTTTGGGAAAATCCATTCCTTTGGATACTTGTTCCTCTCTATTTTCCATTCTATTGAGTCTAGTTTTCCCTTTGTTTCCTTTTCATTTGGGAACATTGTAGTTGATGATAATTCTCTCCTATTGGCTTCAATGGAACTTTTTGGGCAAAATCCATCATCTTCCTTATTTCTAAAGCTGATCAAAGGATTCTTAACAGGGATCGATATAGTGGAATGAGCGAATGTGCAGGCAACAGTTCCACTTATTTCCTTTGGGAAAATCCATTCCTTTGGATACTAGTTCCTCTCTATTTCCCATTCTATTGAGTCTAGTGTTCCTCTTGTTTCCACTTCAATTGGGTAATTTCTAGTTGATGATAATTCTCTCCTATTGACTTCAATGGAACTTTTTGGGCAAAATCCATCATCTTCCTTATATCTAAAGCTGATCAAAGGATTCTTAACAGGGATCGATATAGTCGAATGAGCGAATGGGCAGGCAACAGTTCCACTTATTTCCTTTGGGAAAATCCATTCCTTTGGATACTAGTTCCTCTCTATTTCCCATTCTATTGAGTCTAGTGTTCCTCTTGTTTCCACTTCAATTGGGTAATTTCTAGTTGATGATAATTCTCTCCTATTGACTTCAATGGAACTTTTTGGGCAAAATCCATCATCTTCCTGATATCTAAAGCTGATCAAAGGATTCTTAACAGGGATCGATATAGTGTTATGAGCGAATGTGCAGACAACAGTTCCACTTATTTCCTTTGGGAAAATCCATTCCTTTGGATACTTGTTCCTCTCTATTTCCAATTCTATTGAGTCTTGTGTTCCTCTTGTTTCCTGTTCAATTGGGTAATTTCTAGTTGATGATAATTCTCTCCTATTGACTTCAATGGAACTTTTTGGGCAAAATCCATCATCTTCCTTATATCTAAAGCTGTTCAAAGGATTCTTAACAGGGATCGATATAGTGGAATGAGCGAATGTGCAGGCAACAGTTCCACTTATTTCCTTTGGGAAAATCCATTCCTTTGGATACTAGTTCCTCTCTATTTCCCATTCTATTGAGTCTACTTTTCCCCTTATTTCCTTTGCATTTAGGAACATTATACTTGAACAAAATTCTGTCCTATTGGCATCAATGGAACATTTTGGGCACAAATCATCATCTTCTTTATATCTAAATCTGATCAAAGGATTTTTAACAGGAATCCTAAACAATGGAATGAGTGAATGTGCAGGCAATAGTTCCAGTTATTTCCTTTGGGAAAATCCATTCCTTTGGATGCTTGTTCCTCTCTATTTCCCATTCTATTGAGTCTAGTGTTCCTCTTGTTTCCACTTCAATTGGGTAATTTCTAGTTGATGATAATTCTCTCCTATTGACTTCAATGGAACATTTTGGGCAAAATTCATCATCTTCCTTATATCTAAAGCTGATCAAAGGATTCTTAACAGGGATCGATATAGTGGAATGAGCGAATGTGCAGGCAACAGTTCCAGTTATTTCCTTTGGGAAAATCCATTCCTAGGGATACTTCTTCCTCTCTACTTCCCATTGTATTGAGTCTAGTTTTCCCTTTGTTTCCTTTTCGTTTGGGAACATTGTAGTTGATGATAATTCTCTCCTATTGGCTTCAATGGAACTTTTTGGGCAAAATCCATCATCTTCCTTATATCTAAAGCTGATCAAAGGATTCCTAACAGGGATCGATATAGTGGAATGAGCGAATGTGCAGGCAACAGTTCCACTTATTTCCTTTTGGAAAATCCATTCCTTTGGATACTAGTTCCTCTCTATTTCCCATTCTATTATGTCTAGTGTTCCTCTTGTTTCCACTTCAATTGGGTAATTTCTAGTTGATGATAATTCTCTCCTATTGACTTCAATGGAACTTTTTGGGCAAAATCCATCATCTTCCTTATATCTAAAGCTGATCAAAGGATTCTTAACAAAGATCGATATTGTGGAATGTGCGAATGTGCAGGCAACAGTTCCAGTTATTTCCTTTGGGAAAATCCATTCCTTTGGATACTTCTTCCTCTCTACTTCCCATTCTATTGAGTCTAGTTTTCCCTTTGTTTCCTTTTCATTTGGGAACATTGTAGTTGATGATAATTCTCTCCTATTGGCTTCAATGGAACTTTTTGGGCAAAATCCATCATCTTCCTTATATCTAATTCTGATCAAAGGATTCTTAACAGGGATCGATACAGTGGAATGAGCGAATGTGCAGGCAACAGTTCCACTTATTTCCTTTGGGAAAATCCATTCCTTTGGATACTAGTTCCTCTCTATTTCCCATTCTATTGAGTCTACTTTTCCCTTTGTTTCCTTTGCATTTAGGAACATTATACTTGAAGAAAATTCTGTCCTATTGGCATCAATGGAACATTTTGGGCACAATTCATCATCTTCTTAATATCTAAAGCTGATCAAAGGATTCTTAACAGGGATCGATATAGTCGAATGAGCGAATGGGCAGGCAACAGTTCCACTTATTTCCTTTGGGAAAATCCATTCCTTTGGATACTAGTTCCTCTCTATTTCCCATTCTATTGAGTCTAGTGTTCCTCTTGTTTCCACTTCAATTGGGTAATTTCTAGTTGATGATAATTCTCTCCTATTGACTTCAATGGAACTTTTTGGGCAAAATCCATCATCTTCCTTATATCTAAAGCTGATCAAAGGATTCTTAACAGGGATCGATATAGTCGAATGAGCGAATGGGCAGGCAACAGTTCCACTTATTTCCTTTGGGAAAATCCATTCCTTTGGATACTAGTTACTCTCTATTTCCCATTCTATTGAGTCTAGTGTTCCTCTTGTTTCCACTTCAATTGGGTAATTTCTAGTTGATGATAATTCTCTCCTATTGACTTCAATGGAACTTTTTGGGCAAAATCCATCATCTTGCTGATATCTAAAGCTGATCAAAGGATTCTTAACAGGAATCCTATACAGTGGAATGAGTGAATGTGCAGGCAATAGTTCCAGTTATTTCCTTTGGGAAAATCCATTCCTTTGGATACTTGTTCCTCTCTATTTTCCATTCTATTGAGTCTAGTTTTCCCTTTGTTTCCTTTTCATTTGGGAACATTGTAGTTGATGATAATTCTCTCCTATTGGCTTCAATGGAACTTTTTGGGCAAAATCCATCATCTTCCTTATATCTAAAGCTGATCAAAGGATTCTTAACAGGGATCGATTCAGTGGAATGAGCGAATGTGCAGGCAACAGTTCCACTTATTTCCTTTGGGAAAATCCATTCCTTTGGATACTAGTTCCTCTCTATTTTCCATTCTATTGAGTCTACTTTTCCCTTTGTTTCCTTTGCATTTAGGAACATTATACTTGAAGAAAATTCTGTCCTATTGGCATCAATGGAACATTTTGGGCACAATTCATCATCTTCTTTATATCTAAATCTGATCAAAGGATTCTTAACAGGAATCCTAAACAATGGAATGAGTGAATGTGCAGGCAATAGTTCCAGTTATTTCCTTTGGAAAATCCATTCCTTTGGATGCTTGTTCCTCTCTATTTTTCATTCTATTGAGTCTAGTGTTCCTCTTGTTTCCACTTCAATTGGGTAATTTCTAGTTGATGATAATTGTCTCCTATTGACTTCAATGGAACTTTTTGTGCAAAATCCATCATCTTCCTTATATCTAAAGCTGATCAAAGGATTCTTAACAGGGATCGATATAGTCGAATGAGCGAATGGGTAGGCAACAGTTCCACTTATTTCCTTTGGGAAAATCCATTCCTTTGGATACTAGTTCCTCTCTATTTCCCATTCTATTGAGTCTACTTTTCCCTTTGTTTCCTTTGCATTTAGGAACATTATACTTGAAGAAAATTCTGTCCTATTGGCATCAATGGAACATTTTGGGCACAATTCATCATCTTCTTTATATCTAAAGCTGATCAAAGGATTCTTAACAGGGATCGATATAGTCGAATGAGCGAATGGGCAGGCAACAGTTCCACTTATTTCCTTTGGGAAAATCCATTCCTTTGGATACTAGTTCCTCTCTATTTCCCATTCTATTGAGTCTAGTGTTCCTCTTGTTTCCACTTGAATTGGGTAATTTCTAGTTGATGATAATTCTCTCCTATTGACTTCAATGGAACTTTTTGGGCAAAATCCATCATCTTCCTTATATCTAAAGCTGATCAAAGGATTCTTAACAGGGATCGATATAGTCGAATGAGCGAATGGGCAGGCAACAGTTCCACTTATTTCCTTTGGGAAAATCCATTCCTTTGGATACTAGTTACTCTCTATTTCCCATTCTATTGAGTCTAGTGTTCCTCTTGTTTCCACTTCAATTGGGTAATTTCTAGTTGATGATAATTCTCTCCTATTGACTTCAATGGAACTTTTTGGGCAAAATCCATCATCTTCCTGATATCTAAAGCTGATCAAAGGATTCTTAACAGGAATCCTATACAGTGGAATGAGTGAATGTGCAGGCAATAGTTCCAGTTATTTCCTTTGGGAAAATCCATTCCTTTGGATACTTGTTCCTCTCTATTTTCCATTCTATTGAGTCTAGTTTTCCCTTTGTTTCCTTTTCATTTGGGAACATTGTAGTTGATGATAATTCTCTCCTATTGGCTTCAATGGAACTTTTTGGGCAAAATCCATCATCTTCCTTATATCTAAAGCTGATCAAAGGATTCTTAACAGGGATCGATTCAGTGGAATGAGCGAATGTGCAGGCAACAGTTCCACTTATTTCCTTTGGGAAAATCCATTCCTTTGGATACTAGTTCCTCTCTATTTCCCATTCTATTGAGTCTACTTTTCCCTTTGTTTCCTTTGCATTTAGGAACATTATACTTGAAGAAAATTCTGTCCTATTGGCATCAATGGAACATTTTGGGCACAATTCATCATCTTCTTTATATCTAAATCTGATCAAAGGATTCTTAACAGGAATCCTAAACAATGGAATGAGTGAATGTGCAGGCAATAGTTCCAGTTATTTCCTTTGGAAAATCCATTCCTTTGGATGCTTGTTCCTCTCTATTTTTCATTCTATTGAGTCTAGTGTTCCTCTTGTTTCCACTTCAATTGGGTAATTTCTAGTTGATGATAATTGTCTCCTATTGACTTCAATGGAACTTTTTGTGCAAAATCCATCATCTTCCTTATATCTAAAGCTGATCAAAGGATTCTTAACAGGGATCGATATAGTCGAATGAGCGAATGGGTAGGCAACAGTTCCACTTATTTCCTTTGGGAAAATCCATTCCTTTGGATACTAGTTCCTCTCTATTTCCCATTCTATTGAGTCTAATGTTCCTCTTGTTTCCACTTCAATTGGGTAATTTCTAGTTGATGATAATTCTCTCCTATTGACTTCAATGGAACTTTTTGGGCAAAATCCATCATCTTCCTTATATCTAAAGCTGATCAAAGGATTCTTAACAGGGATCGATATAGTCGAATGAGCGAATGGGCAGGCAACAGTTCCACTTATTTCCTTTGGGAAAATCCATTCCTTTGGATACTAGTTACTCTCTATTTCCCATTCTATTGAGTCTAGTGTTCCTCTTGTTTCCACTTCAATTGGGTAATTTCTAGTTGATGATAATTCTCTCCTATTGACTTCAATGGAACTTTTTGGGCAAAATCCATCATCTTCCTGATATCTAAAGCTGATCAAAGGATTCTTAACAGGAATCCTATACAGTGGAATGAGTGAATGTGCAGGCAATAGTTCCAGTTATTTCCTTTGGGAAAATCCATTCCTTTGGATACTTGTTCCTCTCTATTTTCCATTCTATTGAGTCTAGTTTTCCCTTTGTTTCCTTTTCATTTGGGAACATTGTAGTTGATGATAATTCTCTCCTATTGGCTTCAATGGAACTTTTTGGGCAAAATCCATCATCTTCCTTATATCTAAAGCTGATCAAAGGATTCTTAACAGGGATCGATTCAGTGGAATGAGCGAATGTGCAGGCAACAGTTCCACTTATTTCCTTTGGGAAAATCCATTCCTTTGGATACTAGTTCCTCTCTATTTCCCATTCTATTGAGTCTACTTTTCCCTTTGTTTCCTTTGCATTTAGGAACATTATACTTGAAGAAAATTCTGTCCTATTGGCATCAATGGAACATTTTGGGCACAATTCATCATCTTCTTTATATCTAAATCTGATCAAAGGATTCTTAACAGGAATCCTAAACAATGGAATGAGTGAATGTGCAGGCAATAGTTCCAGTTATTTCCTTTGGAAAATCCATTCCTTTGGATGCTTGTTCCTCTCTATTTTTCATTCTATTGAGTCTAGTGTTCCTCTTGTTTCCACTTCAATTGGGTAATTTCTAGTTGATGATAATTGTCTCCTATTGACTTCAATGGAACTTTTTGTGCAAAATCCATCATCTTCCTTATATCTAAAGCTGATCAAAGGATTCTTAACAGGGATCGATATAGTCGAATGAGCGAATGGGTAGGCAACAGTTCCACTTATTTCCTTTGGGAAAATCCATTCCTTTGGATACTAGTTCCTCTCTATTTCCCATTCTATTGAGTCTAGTGTTCCTCTTGTTTCCACTTCAATTGGGTAATTTCTAGTTGATGATAATTCTCTCCTATTGACTTCAATGGAACTTTTTGGGCAAAATCCATCATCTTCCTTATATCTAAAGCTGATCAAAGGATTCTTAACAGGGATCGATATAGTGTTATGAGCGAATGTGCAGACAACAGTTCCACTTATTTCCTTTGGGAAAATCCATTCCTTTGGATACTTGTTCCTCTCTAATTCCAATTCTATTGAGTCTTGTGTTCCTCTTGTTTCCTGTTCAATTGGGAACTTTATAGTTGATGTTAATTCTCTCCTATTTGCTTCAACAGGACTTTCCGTACAAGATGCATTATGTTTTGTATATCTAAAGCTGATCAAAGGATTCTTAACAGGGATCGATTCAGTGGAATGAGCGAATGTGCAGGCAACAGTTCCACTTATTTCCTTTGGGAAAATCCATTCCTTTGCATACTAGTTCCTCTCTATTTCCCATTCTATTGAGTCTACTTTTCCCTTTGTTTCCTTTGCATTTAGGAACATTATACTTGAAGAAAATTCTGTCCTATTGGCATCAATGGAACATTTTCGGCACAATTCATCATCTTCTTTATATCTAAATCTGATCAAAGGATTCTTAACAGGAATCCTAAACAATGGAATGAGTGAATGTGCAGGCAATAGTTCCAGTTATTTCCTTTGGAAAATCCATTCCTTTGGATGCTTGTTCCTCTCTATTTCCCATTCTATTGAGTCTAGTGTTCCTCTTGTTTCCACTTCAATTGGGTAATTTCTAGTTGATGATAATTCTCTCCTATTGACTTCAATGGAACTTTTTGGGCAAAATCCATCATCTTCCTTATATCTAAAGCTGATCAAAGGATTCTTAACAGGAATCCTATAAAGTGGAATGAGTGAATGTGCAGGCAATAGTTCCAGTTATTTCCTTTGGGAAAATCCATTCCTTTGGATACTTGTTCCTCTCTATTTTCCATTCTATTGAGTCTAGTTTTCCCTTTGTTTCCTTTTCATTTGGGAACATTGTAGTTGATGATAATTCTCTCCTATTGGCTTCAATGGAACTTTTTGGGCAAAATCCATCATCTTCCTTATTTCTAAAGCTGATCAAAGGATTCTTAACAGGGATCGATATAGTGGAATGAGCGAATGTGCAGGCAACAGTTCCACTTATTTCATTTGGGAAAATCCATTCCTTTGGATACTAGTTCCTCTCTATTTCCCATTCTATTATGTCTAGTGTTCCTCTTGTTTCCACTTCAATTGGGTAATTTCTAGTTGATGATAATTCTCTCCTATTGACTTCAATGGAACTTTTTGGGCAAAATCCATCATCTTCCTTATATCTAAAGCTGATCAAAGGATTCTTAACAGGGATCGATATAGTGGAATGAGCGAATGTGCAGGCAACAGTTCCAGTTATTTCCTTTGGGAAAATCCATTCCTTTGGATACTTCTTCCTCTCTACTTCCCATTCTATTGAGTCTAGTTTTCCCTTTGTTTCTTTTTCATTTGGGAACATTGTAGTTGATGATAATTCTCTCCTATTGGCTTCAATGGAACTTTTTGGGAAAAATCCATCATCTTCCTTATATCTAATTCTGATCAAAGGATTCTTAACAGGGATCGATACACTGGAATGAGCGAATGTACAGGCAACAGTTCCACTTATTTCCTTTGGGAAAATCCATTCCTTTGGATACTAGTTCCTCTCTATTTCCCATTCTATTGAGTCTACTTTTCCCTTTGTTTCCTTTGCATTTAGGAACATTATACTTGAAGAAAATTCTGTCCTATTGGCATCAATGGAACATTTTGGGCACAATTCATCATCTTCTTTATATCTAAATCTGATCAAAGGATTCTTAACAGGAATCCTAAACAATGGAATGAGTGAATGTGCAGGCAATAGTTCCAGTTATTTCCTTTGGAAAATCCATTCCTTTGGATGCTTGTTCCTCTCTATTTCCCATTCTATTGAGTCTAGTGTTCCTCTTGTTTCCACTTCAATTGGGTAATTTCTAGTTGATGATAATTCTCTCCTATTGACTTCAATGGAACTTTTTGGGCAAAATCCATCATCTTCCTTATATCTAAAGCTGATCAAAGGATTCTTAACAGGGATCGATATAGTCGAATGAGCGAATGGGCAGGCAACAGTTCCACTTATTTCCTTTGGGAAAATCCATTCCTTTGGATACTAGTTCCTCTCTATTTCCCATTCTATTGAGTCTAGTGTTCCTCTTGTTTCTACTTCAATTGGGTAATTTCTAGTTGATGATAATTCTCTCCTATTGACTTCAATGGAACTTTTTGGGCAAAATCCATCATCTTCCTGATATCTAAAGCTGATCAAAGGATTCTTAACAGGAATCCTATACAGTGGAATGAGTGAATGTGCAGGCAATAGTTCCAGTTATTTCCTTTGGGAAAATCCATTCCTTTGGATACTTGTTCCTCTCTATTTTCCATTCTATTGAGTCTAGTTTTCCCTTTGTTTCCTTTTCATTTGGGAACATTGTAGTTGATGATAATTCTCTCCTATTGGCTTCAATGGAACTTTTTGGGCAAAATCCATCATCTTCCTTATATCTAAAGCTGATCAAAGGATTCTTAACAGGGATCGATTCAGTGGAATGAGCGAATGTGCAGGCAACAGTTCCACTTATTTCCTTTGGGAAAATCCATTCCTTTGGATACTAGTTCCTCTCTATTTCCCATTCTATTGAGTCTACTTTTCCCTTTGTTTCCTTTGCATTTAGGAACATTATACTTGAAGAAAATTCTGTCCTATTGGCATCAATGGAACATTTTGGGCACAATTCATCATCTTCTTTATATCTAAAGCTGATCAAAGGATTCTTAACAGGAATCCTAAACAATGGAATGAGTGAATGTGCAGGCAATAGTTCCAGTTATTTCCTTTGGAAAATCCATTCCTTTGGATGCTTGTTCCTCTCTATTTCCCATTCTATTGAGTCTAGTGTTCCTCTTGTTTCCACTTCAATTGGGTAATTTCTAGTTGATGATAATTCTCTCCTATTGACTTCAATGGAACATTTTGGGCAAAATCCATCATCTTCCTTATATCTAAAGCTGATCAAAGGATTCTTAACAGGGATCGATATAGTGTTATGAGCGAATGTGCAGACAACAGTTCCACTTATTTCCTTTGGGAAAATCCATTCCTTTGGATACTTGTTCCTCTCTATTTCCAATTCTATTGAGTCTTGTGTTCCTCTTGTTTCCTGTTCAATTGGGAACTTTATAGTTGATGTTAATTCTCTCCTATTTGCTTCAACAGGACTTTCCGTACAAGATGCATTATGTTTTGTATATCTAAAGCTGATCAAAGGATTCTTAACAGGGATCGATTCAGTGGAATGAGCGAATGTGCAGGCAACAGTTCCACTTATTTCCTTTGGGACAATCCATTCCTTTGGATACTAGTTCCTCTCTATTTCCCATTCTATTGAGTCTACTTTTCCCTTTGTTTCCTTTGCATTTAGGAACATTATACTTGAAGAAAATTCTGTCCTATTGGCATCAATGGAACATTTTGGGCACAATTCATCATCTTCTTTATATCTAAATCTGATCAAAGGATTCTTAACAGGAATCCTAAACAATGGAATGAGTGAATGTGCAGGCAATAGTTCCAGTTATTTCCTTTGGAAAATCCATTCCTTTGGATGCTTGTTCCTCTCTATTTTTCATTCTATTGAGTCTAGTGTTCCTCTTGTTTCCACTTCAATTGGGTAATTTCTAGTTGATGATAATTCTCTCCTATTGACTTCAATGGAACTTTTTGTGCAAAATCCATCATCTTCCTTATATCTAAAGCTGATCAAAGGATTCTTAACAGGGATCGATATAGTCGAATGAGCGAATGGGCAGGCAACAGTTCCATTTATTTCCTTTGGGAAAATCCATTCCTTTGGATACTAGTTCCTCTCTATTTCCCATTCTATTGAGTCTAGTGTTCCTCTTGTTTCCACTTCAATTGGGCAATTTCTAGTTGATGATAATTCTCTCCTATTGACTTCAATGGAACTTTTTGGGCAAAATCCATCATCTTCCTTATATCTAAAGCTGATCAAAGGATTCTTAACAGGGATCCTATACAGTGGAATGAGTGAATGTGCAGGCAATAGTTCCAGTTATTTCCTTTGGGAAAATCCATTCCTTTGGATACTTGTTCCTCTCTATTTTCCATTCTATTGAGTCTAGTTTTCCCTTTGTTTCCTTTTCAGTTGGGAACATTGTAGTTGATGATAATTCTCTCCTATTGGCTTCAATGGAACTTTTTGGGCAAAATCCATCATCTTCCTTATTTCTAAAGCTGATCAAAGGATTCTTAACAGGGATCGATATAGTGGAATGAGCGAATGTGGAGGCAACAGTTCCACTTATTTCCTTTGGGAAAATCCATTCCTTTGGATACTAGTTCCTCTCTATTTCCCATTCTATTATGTCTAGTGTTCCTCTTGTTTCCACTTCAATTGGGTAATTTCTAGTTGATGATAATTCTCTCCTATTGACTTCAATGGAACTTTTTGGGCAAAATCCATCATCTTCCTTATATCTAAAGCTGATCAAAGGATTCTTAACAGGGATCGATATAGTGGAATGAGCGAATGTGCAGGCAACAGTTCCAGTTATTTCCTTTGGGAAAATCCATTCCTTTGGATACTTCTCCCTCTCTACTTCCCATTCTATTGAGTCTAGTTTTCCCTTTGTTTCCTTTTCATTTGGGAACATTGTAGTTGATGATAATTCTCTCCTATTGGCTTCAATGGAACTTTTTGGGCAAAATCCATCATCTTCCTTATATCTAAAGCTGATCAAAGGATTCTTAACAGGGATCGATTCAGTGGAATGAGCGAATGTGCAGGCAACAGTTCCACTTATTTCCTTTGGGAAAATCCATTCCTTTGGATACTAGTTCCTCTCTATTTCCCATTCTATTGAGTCTACTTTTCCCTTTGTTTCCTTTGCATTTAGGAACATTATACTTGAAGAAAATTCTGTCCTATTGGCATCAATGGAACATTTTGGGCACAATTCATCATCTTCTTTATATCTAAAGCTGATCAAAGGATTCTTAACAGGAATCCTAAACAATGGAATGAGTGAATGTGCAGGCAATAGTTCCAGTTATTTCCTTTGGAAAATCCATTCCTTTGGATGCTTGTTCCTCTCTATTTCCCATTCTATTGAGTCTAGTGTTCCTCTTGTTTCCACTTCAATTGGGTAATTTCTAGTTGATGATAATTCTCTCCTATTGACTTCAATGGAACATTTTGGGCAAAATCCATCATCTTCCTTATATCTAAAGCTGATCAAAGGATTCTTAACAGGGATCGATATAGTGTTATGAGCGAATGTGCAGACAACAGTTCCACTTATTTCCTTTGGGAAAATCCATTCCTTTGGATACTTGTTCCTCTCTATTTCCAATTCTATTGAGTCTTGTGTTCCTCTTGTTTCCTGTTCAATTGGGAACTTTATAGTTGATGTTAATTCTCTCCTATTTGCTTCAACAGGACTTTCCGTACAAGATGCATTATGTTTTGTATATCTAAAGCTGATCAAAGGATTCTTAACAGGGATCGATTCAGTGGAATGAGCGAATGTGCAGGCAACAGTTCCACTTATTTCCTTTGGGACAATCCATTCCTTTGGATACTAGTTCCTCTCTATTTCCCATTCTATTGAGTCTACTTTTCCCTTTGTTTCCTTTGCATTTAGGAACATTATACTTGAAGAAAATTCTGTCCTATTGGCATCAATGGAACATTTTGGGCACAATTCATCATCTTCTTTATATCTAAATCTGATCAAAGGATTCTTAACAGGAATCCTAAACAATGGAATGAGTGAATGTGCAGGCAATAGTTCCAGTTATTTCCTTTGGAAAATCCATTCCTTTGGATGCTTGTTCCTCTCTATTTTTCATTCTATTGAGTCTAGTGTTCCTCTTGTTTCCACTTCAATTGGGTAATTTCTAGTTGATGATAATTCTCTCCTATTGACTTCAATGGAACTTTTTGTGCAAAATCCATCATCTTCCTTATATCTAAAGCTGATCAAAGGATTCTTAACAGGGATCGATATAGTCGAATGAGCGAATGGGCAGGCAACAGTTCCATTTATTTCCTTTGGGAAAATCCATTCCTTTGGATACTAGTTCCTCTCTATTTCCCATTCTATTGAGTCTAGTGTTCCTCTTGTTTCCACTTCAATTGGGCAATTTCTAGTTGATGATAATTCTCTCCTATTGACTTCAATGGAACTTTTTGGGCAAAATCCATCATCTTCCTTATATCTAAAGCTGATCAAAGGATTCTTAACAGGGATCCTATACAGTGGAATGAGTGAATGTGCAGGCAATAGTTCCAGTTATTTCCTTTGGGAAAATCCATTCCTTTGGATACTTGTTCCTCTCTATTTTCCATTCTATTGAGTCTAGTTTTCCCTTTGTTTCCTTTTCAGTTGGGAACATTGTAGTTGATGATAATTCTCTCCTATTGGCTTCAATGGAACTTTTTGGGCAAAATCCATCATCTTCCTTATTTCTAAAGCTGATCAAAGGATTCTTAACAGGGATCGATATAGTGGAATGAGCGAATGTGGAGGCAACAGTTCCACTTATTTCCTTTGGGAAAATCCATTCCTTTGGATACTAGTTCCTCTCTATTTCCCATTCTATTATGTCTAGTGTTCCTCTTGTTTCCACTTCAATTGGGTAATTTCTAGTTGATGATAATTCTCTCCTATTGACTTCAATGGAACTTTTTGGGCAAAATCCATCATCTTCCTTATATCTAAAGCTGATCAAAGGATTCTTAACAGGGATCGATATAGTGGAATGAGCGAATGTGCAGGCAACAGTTCCAGTTATTTCCTTTGGGAAAATCCATTCCTTTGGATACTTCTCCCTCTCTACTTCCCATTCTATTGAGTCTAGTTTTCCCTTTGTTTCCTTTTCATTTGGGAACATTGTAGTTGATGATAATTCTCTCCTATTGGCTTCAATGGAACTTTTTGGGAAAAATCCATCATCTTCCTTATATCTAATTCTGATCAAAGGATTCTTAACAGGGATCGATACACTGGAATGAGCGAATGTACAGGCAACAGTTCCACTTATTTCCTTTGGGAAAATCCATTCCTTTGGATACTAGTTCCTCTCTATTTCCCATTCTATTGAGTCTACTTTTCCCTTTGTTTCCTTTGCATTTAGGAACATTATACTTGAAGAAAATTCTGTCCTATTGGCATCAATGGAACATTTTGGGCACAATTCATCATTTCTTTATATCTAAATCTGATCAAAGGATTCTTAACAGGAATCCTAAACAATGGAATGAGTGAATGTGCCGGCAATAGTTCCAGTTATTTCCTTTGGGAAAATCCATTCCTTTGGATGCTTGTTCCTCTCTATTTCCCATTCTATTGAGTCTAGTGTTCCTCTTGTTTCCACTTCAATTGGGTAATTTCTAGTTGATGATAATTCTCTCCTATTGACTTCAATGGAACTTTTTGGGCAAAATCCATCATCTTCCTTATATCTAAAGCTGATCAAAGGATTCTTAACAGGGATCGATATAGTGTTATGAGCGAATGTGCAGACAACAGTTCCACTTATTTCCTTTGGGAAAATCCATTCCTTTGGATACTTGTTCCTCTCTATTTCCAATTCTATTGAGTCTTGTGTTCCTCTTGTTTCCTGTTCAATTGGGAACTTTATAGTTGATGTTAATTCTCTCCTATTTGCTTCAACAGGACTTTCCGTACAAGATGCATTATGTTTTGTATATCTAAAGCTGATCAAAGGATTCTTAACAGGGATCGATTCAGTGGAATGAGCGAATGTGCAGGCAACAGTTCCACTTATTTCCTTTGGGAAAATCCATTCCTTTGGATACTAGTTCCTCTCTATTTCCCATTCTATTGAGTCTACTTTTCCCTTTGTTTCCTTTGCATTTAGGAACATTATACTTGAAGAAAATTCTGTCCTATTGGCATCAATGGAACATTTTGGGCACAATTCATCATCTTCTTTATATCTAAATCTGATCAAAGGATTCTTAACAGGAATCCTATAAAGTGGAATGAGTGAATGTGCAGGCAATAGTTCCAGTTATTTCCTTTGGGAAAATCCATTCCTTTGCATACTTGTTCCTCTCTATTTTCCATTCTATTGAGTCTAGTTTTCCCTTTGTTTCCTTTTCATTTGGGAACATTGTAGTTGATGATAATTCTCTCCTATTGGCTTCAATGGAACTTTTTGGGCAAAATCCATCATCTTCCTTATATCTAAAACTGATCAAAGGATTCTTAAAAGGGATCGATATAGTGGAATGAGCGAATGTGCAGGCAACAGTTCCACTTATTTCCTTTGGGAAAATCCATTCCTTTGGATACTAGTTCCTCTCTATTTCCCATTCTATTGAGTCTACTTTTCCCTTTGTTTCCTTTGCATTTAGGAACATTATACTTGAAGAAAATTCTGTCCTATTGGCATCAATGGAACATTTTGGGCACAATTCATCATCTTCTTTATATCTAAATCTGATCAAAGGATTCTTAACAGGAATCCTAAACAATGGAATGATTGAATGTGCCGGCAATAGTTCCAGTTATTTCCTTTGGGAAAATCCATTCCTTTGGATGCTTGTTCCTCTCTATTTCCCATTCTATTGAGTCTAGTGTTCCTCTTGTTTCCACTTCAATTGGGTAATTTCAGGTTGATGATAATTCTCTCCTATTGACTTCAATGGAACTTTTGGGGCAAAATCCATCATCTTCCTTATATCTAAAGCTGATCAAAGGATTCTTAACAGGGATCGATATAGTGGAATGAGCGAATGTGCAGGCAACAGTTCCAGTTATTTCCTTTGGGAAAATCCATTCCTTTGGATACTTGTTCCTCTCTATTTCCAATTCTATTGAGTCTTGTGTTCCTCTTGTTTCCTGTTCAATTGGGAACTTTATAGTTGATGTTAATTCTCTCCTATTTGCTTCAACAGGACTTTCCGTACAAGATGCATTATGTTTTGTATATCTAAAGCTGATCAAAGGATTCTTAACTGGGATCGATATAGTCGAATGAGCGAATGGGCAGGCAACCATTCCATTTATTTCCTTTGGGAAAATCCATTCCTTTGGATACTAGTTCCTCTCTATTTCCCATTCTATTGAGTCTAGTGTTCCTCTTGTTTCCACTTCAATTGGGTAATTTCAGGTTGATGATAATTCTCTCCTATTGACTTCAATGGAACTTTTTGTGCAAAATCCATCATCTTCCTTATATCTAAAGCTGATCAAAGGATTCTTAACAGGGATCGATATAGTCGAATGAGCGAATGGGCAGGCAACAGTTCCACTTATTTCCTTTGGGAAAATCCATTCCTTTGGATACTTGTTCCTCTCTATTTTCCATTCTATTGAGTCTAGTTTTCCCTTTGTTTCCTTTTCATTTGGGAACATTGTAGTTGATGATAATTCTCTCCTATTGGCTTCAATGGAACTTTTTGGGCAAAATCCATCATCTTCCTTATTTCTAAAGCTGATCAAAGGATTCTTAACAGGGATCGATATAGTGGAATGAGCGAATGTGCAGGCAACAGTTCCACTTATTTCCTTTGGGAAAATCCATTCCTTTGGATACTAGTTCCTCTCTATTTCCCATTCTATTGAGTCTAGTGTTCCTCTTGTTTCCACTTCAATTGGGTAATTTCTAGTTGATGATAATTCTCTCCTATTGACTTCAATGGAACTTTTTGGGCAAAATCCATCATCTTCCTTATATCTAAAGCTGATCAAAGGATTCTTAACAGGGATCGATATAGTCGAATGAGCGAATGGGCAGGCAACAGTTCCACTTATTTCCTTTGGGAAAATCCATTCCTTTGGATACTAGTTCCTCTCTATTTCCCATGCTATTGAGTCTAGTGTTCCTCTTGTTTCCACTTCAATTGGGTAATTTCTAGTTGATGATAATTCTCTCCTATTGACTTCAATGGAACTTTTTGGGCAAAATCCATCATCTTCCTGATATCTAAAGCTGATCAAAGGATTCTTAACAGGAATCCTATACAGTGGAATGAGTGAATGTGCAGGCAATAGTTCCAGTTATTTCCTTTGGGAAAATCCATTCCTTTGGATACTTGTTCCTCTCTATTTTCCATTCTATTGAGTCTAGTTTTCCCTTTGTTTCCTTTTCATTTGGGAACATTGTAGTTGATGATAATTCTCTCCTATTGGCTTCAATGGAACTTTTTGGGCAAAATCCATCATCTTCCTTATATCTAAAGCTGATCAAAGGATTCTTAACAGGAATCCTATACAGTGGAATGAGTGAATGTGCAGGCAATAGTTCCAGTTATTTCCTTTGGGAAAATCCATTCCTTTGGATACTAGTTCCTCTCTATTTCCCATTCTATTGAGTCTACTTTTCCCTTTGTTTCCTTTGCATTTAGGAACATTATACTTGAAGAAAATTCTGTCCTATTGGCATCAATGGAACATTTTGGGCACAATTCTTCATCTTCTTTATATCTAAATCTGATCAAAGGATTCTTAACAGGAATCCTAAACAATGGAATGAGTGAATGTGCAGGCAATAGTTCCAGTTATTTCCTTTGGAAAATCCATTCCTTTGGATGCTTGTTCCTCTCTATTTCCCATTCTATTGAGTCTAGTGTTCCTCTTGTTTCCACTTCAATTGGGTAATTTCTAGTTGATGATAATTCTCTCCTATTGACTTCAATGGAACTTTTTGGGCAAAATCCATCATCTTCCTTATATCTAAAGCTGATCAAAGGATTCTTAACAGGGATCGATATAGTCGAATGAGCGAATGGGCAGGCAACAGTTCCACTTATTTCCTTTGCGAAAATCCATTCCTTTGGATACTAGTTCCTCTCTATTTCCCATTCTATTGAGTCTAGTGTTCCTCTTGTTTCTACTTCAATTGGGTAATTTCTAGTTGATGATAATTCTCTCCTATTGACTTCAATGGAACTTTTTGGGCAAAATCCATCATCTTCCTTATATCTAAAGCTGATCAAAGGATTCTTAACAGGAATCCTATACAGTGGAATGAGTGAATGTGCAGGCAATAGTTCCAGTTATTTCCTTTGGGAAAATCCATTCCTTTGGATACTTGTTCCTCTCTATTTTCCATTCTATTGAGTCTAGTTTTCCCTTTGTTTCCTTTTCATTTGGGAACATTGTAGTTGATGATAATTCTCTCCTATTGGCTTCAATGGAACTTTTTGGGCAAAATCCATCATCTTCCTTATATCGAAAGCTGATCAAAGGATTCTTAACAGGGATCGATATAGTGGAATGAGCGAATGTGCAGGCAACAGTTCCACTTATTTCCTTTGGGAAAATCCATTCCTTTGGATACTAGTTCCTCTCTATTTCCCATTCTATTGAGTCTACTTTTCCCTTTGTTTCCTTTGCATTTAGGAACATTATACTTGAAGAAAATTCTGTCCTATTGGCATCAATGGAACATTTTGGGCACAATTCATCATCTTCTTTATATCTAAATCTGATCAAAGGATTCTTAACAGGAATCCTAAACAATGGAATGAGTGAATGTGCCGGCAATAGTTCCAGTTATTTCCTTTGGGAAAATCCATTCCTTTGGATGCTTGTTCCTCTCTATTTCCCATTCTATTGAGTCTAGTGTTCCTCTTGTTTCCACTTCAATTGGGTAATTTCTAGTTGATGATAATTCTCTCCTATTGACTTCAATGGAACTTTTTGGGCAAAATCCATCATCTTCCTTATATCTAAAGCTGATCAAAGGATTCTTAACAGGGATCGATATAGTGTTATGAGCGAATGTGCAGACAACAGTTCCACTTATTTCCTTTGGGAAAATCCATTCCTTTGGATACTTGTTCCTCTCTATTTCCAATTCTATTGAGTCTTGTGTTCCTCTTGTTTCCTGTTCAATTGGGTAATTTCTAGTTGATGATAATTCTCTCCTATTGACTTCAATGGAACTTTTTGGGCAAAATCCATCATCTTCCTTATATCTAAGGCTGATCAAAGGATTCTTAACAGGGATCGATTCAGTGGAATGAGCGAATGTGCAGGCAACAGTTCCACTTATTTCCTTTGGGAAAATCCATTCCTTTGGATACTAGTTCCTCTCTATTTCCCATTCTATTGAGTCTACTTTTCCCCTTATTTCCTTTGCATTTAGGAACATTATACTTGAACAAAATTCTGTCCTATTGGCATCAATGGAACATTTTGGGCACAAATCATCATCTTCTTTATATCTAAATCTGATCAAAGGATTTTTAACAGGAATCCTAAACAATGGAATGAGTGAATGTGCAGGCAATAGTTCCAGTTATTTCCTTTGGGAAAATCCATTCCTTTGGATGCTTGTTCCTCTCTATTTCCCATTCTATTGAGTCTAGTGTTCCTCTTGTTTCCACTTCAATTGGGTAATTTCAGGTTGATGATAATTCTCTCCTATTGACTTCAATGGAACATTTTGGGCAAAATTCATCATCTTCCTTATATCTAAAGCTGATCAAAGGATTCTTAACAGGGATCGATATAGTGGAATGAGCGAATGTGCAGGCAACAGTTCCAGTTATTTCCTTTGGGAAAATCCATTCCTAGGGATACTTCTTCCTCTCTACTTCCCATTGTATTGAGTCTAGTTTTCCCTTTGTTTCCTTTTCGTTTGGGAACATTGTAGTTGATGATAATTCTCTCCTATTGGCTTCAATGGAACTTTTTGGGCAAAATCCATCATCTTCCTTATATCTAAAGCTGATCAAAGGATTCCTAACAGGGATCGATATAGTGGAATGAGCGAATGTGCAGGCATCAGTTCCACTTATTTCCTTTTGGAAAATCCATTCCTTTGGATACTAGTTCCTCTCTATTTCCCATTCTATTATGTCTAGTGTTCCTCTTGTTTCTACTTCAATTGGGTAATTTCTAGTTGATGGTAATTCTCTCCTATTGACTTCAATGGAACTTTTTGGGCAAAATACATCATCTTCCTTATATCTAAAGCTGATCAAAGGATTCCTAACAGGGATCGATATAGTGGAATGAGCGAATGTGCAGGCAACAGTTCCACTTATTTCATTTTGGAAAATCCATTCCTTTGGATACTAGTTCCTCTCTATTTCCCATTCTATTATGTCTAGTGTTCCTCTTGTTTCCACTTCAATTGGGTAATTTCTAGTTGATGGTAATTCTCTCCTATTGACTTCAATGGAACTTTTTGGGCAAAATCCATCATCTTCCTTATATCTAAAGCTGATCAAAGGATTCTTAACAAAGATCGATATTGTGGTATGAGCGAATGTGCAGGCAACAGTTCCAGTTATTTCCTTTGGGAAAATCCATTCCTTTGGATACTTCTTCCTCTCTACTTCCCATTCTATTGAGTCTAGTTTTCCCTTTGTTTCCTTTTCATTTGGGAACATTGTAGTTGATGATAATTCTCTCCTATTGGCTTCAATGGAACTTTTTGGGCAAAATCCATCATCTTCCTTATATCTAAAGCTGATCAAAGGATTCTTAACAGGGATCGATTCAGTGGAATGAGCGAATGTGCAGGCAACAGTTCCACTTATTTCCTTTGGGAAAATCCATTCCTTTGGATACTAGTTCCTCTCTATTTCCCATTCTATTGAGTCTACTTTTCCCTTTGTTTCCTTTGCATTTAGGAACATTATACTTGAAGAAAATTCTGTCCTATTGGCATCAATGGAACATTTTGGGCACAATTCATCATCTTCTTTATATCTAAATCTGATCAAAGGATTCTTAACAGGAATCCTAAACAATGGAATGAGTGAATGTGCAGGCAATAGTTCCAGTTATTTCCTTTGGAAAATCCATTCCTTTGGATGCTTGTTCCTCTCTATTTTTCATTCTATTGAGTCTAGTGTTCCTCTTGTTTCCACTTCAATTGGGTAATTTCTAGTTGATGATAATTGTCTCCTATTGACTTCAATGGAACTTTTTGTGCAAAATCCATCATCTTCCTTATATCTAAAGCTGATCAAAGGATTCTTAACAGGGATCGATGTAGTCGAATGAGCGAATGGGTAGGCAACAGTTCCACTTATTTCCTTTGGGAAAATCCATTCCTTTGGATACTAGTTCCTCTCTATTTCCCATTCTATTGAGTCTAGTGTTCCTCTTGTTTCCACTTCAATTGGGTAATTTCTAGTTGATGATAATTCTCTCCTATTGACTTCAATGGAACTTTTTGGGCAAAATCCATCATCTTCCTTATATCTAAAGCTGATCAAAGGATTCTTAACAGGGATCGATATAGTGTTATGAGCGAATGTGCAGACAACAGTTCCACTTATTTCCTTTGGGAAAATCCATTCCTTTGGATACTTGTTCCTCTCTAATTCCAATTCTATTGAGTCTTGTGTTCCTCTTGTTTCCTGTTCAATTGGGAACTTTATAGTTGATGTTAATTCTCTCCTATTTGCTTCAACAGGACTTTCCGTACAAGATGCATTATGTTTTGTATATCTAAAGCTGATCAAAGGATTCTTAACAGGGATCGATTCAGTGGAATGAGCGAATGTGCAGGCAACAGTTCCACTTATTTCCTTTGGGAAAATCCATTCCTTTGCATACTAGTTCCTCTCTATTTCCCATTCTATTGAGTCTACTTTTCCCTTTGTTTCCTTTGCATTTAGGAACATTATACTTGAAGAAAATTCTGTCCTATTGGCATCAATGGAACATTTTCGGCACAATTCATCATCTTCTTTATATCTAAATCTGATCAAAGGATTCTTAACAGGAATCCTAAACAATGGAATGAGTGAATGTGCCGGCAATAGTTCCAGTTATTTCCTTTGGGAAAATCCATTCCTTTGGATGCTTGTTCCTCTCTATTTCCCATTCTATTGAGTCTAGTGTTCCTCTTGTTTCCACTTCAATTGGGTAATTTCTAGTTGATGATAATTCTCTCCTATTGACTTCAATGGAACTTTTTGGGCAAAATCCATCATCTTCCTTATATCTAAAGCTGATCAAAGGATTCTTAACAGGAATTCTATAAAGTGGAATGAGTGAATGTGCAGGCAATAGTTCCAGTTATTTCCTTTGGGAAAATCCATTCCTTTGCATACTTGTTCCTCTCTATTTTCCATTCTATTGAGTCTAGTTTTCCCTTTGTTTCCTTTTCATTTGGGAACATTGTAGTTGATGATAATTCTCTCCTATTGGCTTCAATGGAACTTTTTGGGCAAAATCCATCATCTTCCTTATATCTAAAACTGATCAAAGGATTCTTAAAAGGGATCGATATAGTGGAATGAGCGAATGTGCAGGCAACAGTTCCACTTATTTCCTTTGGGAAAATCCATTCCTTTGGATACTAGTTCCTCTCTATTTCCCATTCTATTGAGTCTACTTTTCCCTTTGTTTCCTTTGCATTTAGGAACATTATACTTGAAGAAAATTCTGTCCTATTGGCATCAATGGAACATTTTGGGCACAATTCATCATCTTCTTTATATCTAAATCTGATCAAAGGATTCTTAACAGGAATCCTAAACAATGGAATGATTGAATGTGCCGGCAATAGTTCCAGTTATTTCCTTTGGAAAATCCATTCCTTTGGATGCTTGTTCCTCTCTATTTCCCATTCTATTGAGTCTAGTGTTCCTCTTGTTTCCACTTCAATTGGGTAATTTCAGGTTGATGATAATTCTCTCCTATTGACTTCAATGGAACATTTTGGGCAAAATCCATCATCTTCCTTATATCTAAAGCTGATCAAAGGATTCTTAACAGGGATCGATATAGTGTTATGAGCGAATGTGCAGACAACAGTTCCACTTATTTCCTTTGGGAAAATCCATTCCTTTGGATACTTGTTCCTCTCTATTTCCAATTCTATTGAGTCTTGTGTTCCTCTTGTTTCCTGTTCAATTGGGAACTTTATAGTTGATGTTAATTCTCTCCTATTTGCTTCAACAGGACTTTCCGTACAAGATGCATTATGTTTTGTATATCTAAATCTGATCAAAGGATTCTTAACAGGAATCCTAAACAATGGAATGAGTGAATGTGCAGGCAATAGTTCCAGTTATTTCCTTTGGAAAATCCATTCCTTTGGATGCTTGTTCCTCTCTATTTTTCATTCTATTGAGTCTAGTGTTCCTCTTGTTTCCACTTCAATTGGGTAATTTCTAGTTGATGATAATTCTCTCCTATTGACTTCAATGGAACTTTTTGTGCAAAATCCATCATCTTCCTTATATCTAAAGCTGATCAAAGGATTCTTAACAGGGATCGATATAGTCGAATGAGCGAATGGGCAGGCAACAGTTCCATTTATTTCCTTTGGGAAAATCCATTCCTTTGGATACTAGTTCCTCTCTATTTCCCATTCTATTGAGTCTAGTGTTCCTCTTGTTTCCACTTCAATTGGGCAATTTCTAGTTGATGATAATTCTCTCCTATTGACTTCAATGGAACTTTTTGGGCAAAATCCATCATCTTCCTTATATCTAAAGCTGATCAAAGGATTCTTAACAGGGATCCTATACAGTGGAATGAGTGAATGTGCAGGCAATAGTTCCAGTTATTTCCTTTGGGAAAATCCATTCCTTTGGATACTTGTTCCTCTCTATTTTCCATTCTATTGAGTCTAGTTTTCCCTTTGTTTCCTTTTCAGTTGGGAACATTGTAGTTGATGATAATTCTCTCCTATTGGCTTCAATGGAACTTTTTGGGCAAAATCCATCATCTTCCTTATTTCTAAAGCTGATCAAAGGATTCTTAACAGGGATCGATATAGTGGAATGAGCGAATGTGGAGGCAACAGTTCCACTTATTTCCTTTGGGAAAATCCATTCCTTTGGATACTAGTTCCTCTCTATTTCCCATTCTATTATGTCTAGTGTTCCTCTTGTTTCCACTTCAATTGGGTAATTTCTAGTTGATGATAATTCTCTCCTATTGACTTCAATGGAACTTTTTGGGCAAAATCCATCATCTTCCTTATATCTAAAGCTGATCAAAGGATTCTTAACAGGGATCGATATAGTGGAATGAGCGAATGTGCAGGCAACAGTTCCAGTTATTTCCTTTGGGAAAATCCATTCCTTTGGATACTTCTCCCTCTCTACTTCCCATTCTATTGAGTCTAGTTTTCCCTTTGTTTCCTTTTCATTTGGGAACATTGTAGTTGATGATAATTCTCTCCTATTGGCTTCAATGGAACTTTTTGGGAAAAATCCATCATCTTCCTTATATCTAATTCTGATCAAAGGATTCTTAACAGGGATCGATACACTGGAATGAGCGAATGTACAGGCAACAGTTCCACTTATTTCCTTTGGGAAAATCCATTCCTTTGGATACTAGTTCCTCTCTATTTCCCATTCTATTGAGTCTACTTTTCCCTTTGTTTCCTTTGCATTTAGGAACATTATACTTGAAGAAAATTCTGTCCTATTGGCATCAATGGAACATTTTGGGCACAATTCATCATTTCTTTATATCTAAATCTGATCAAAGGATTCTTAACAGGAATCCTAAACAATGGAATGAGTGAATGTGCCGGCAATAGTTCCAGTTATTTCCTTTGGGAAAATCCATTCCTTTGGATGCTTGTTCCTCTCTATTTCCCATTCTATTGAGTCTAGTGTTCCTCTTGTTTCCACTTCAATTGGGTAATTTCTAGTTGATGATAATTCTCTCCTATTGACTTCAATGGAACTTTTTGGGCAAAATCCATCATCTTCCTTATATCTAAAGCTGATCAAAGGATTCTTAACAGGGATCGATATAGTGTTATGAGCGAATGTGCAGACAACAGTTCCACTTATTTCCTTTGGGAAAATCCATTCCTTTGGATACTTGTTCCTCTCTATTTCCAATTCTATTGAGTCTTGTGTTCCTCTTGTTTCCTGTTCAATTGGGAACTTTATAGTTGATGTTAATTCTCTCCTATTTGCTTCAACAGGACTTTCCGTACAAGATGCATTATGTTTTGTATATCTAAAGCTGATCAAAGGATTCTTAACAGGGATCGATTCAGTGGAATGAGCGAATGTGCAGGCAACAGTTCCACTTATTTCCTTTGGGAAAATCCATTCCTTTGGATACTAGTTCCTCTCTATTTCCCATTCTATTGAGTCTACTTTTCCCTTTGTTTCCTTTGCATTTAGGAACATTATACTTGAAGAAAATTCTGTCCTATTGGCATCAATGGAACATTTTGGGCACAATTCATCATCTTCTTTATATCTAAATCTGATCAAAGGATTCTTAACAGGAATCCTATAAAGTGGAATGAGTGAATGTGCAGGCAATAGTTCCAGTTATTTCCTTTGGGAAAATCCATTCCTTTGCATACTTGTTCCTCTCTATTTTCCATTCTATTGAGTCTAGTTTTCCCTTTGTTTCCTTTTCATTTGGGAACATTGTAGTTGATGATAATTCTCTCCTATTGGCTTCAATGGAACTTTTTGGGCAAAATCCATCATCTTCCTTATATCTAAAACTGATCAAAGGATTCTTAAAAGGGATCGATATAGTGGAATGAGCGAATGTGCAGGCAACAGTTCCACTTATTTCCTTTGGGAAAATCCATTCCTTTGGATACTAGTTCCTCTCTATTTCCCATTCTATTGAGTCTACTTTTCCCTTTGTTTCCTTTGCATTTAGGAACATTATACTTGAAGAAAATTCTGTCCTATTGGCATCAATGGAACATTTTGGGCACAATTCATCATCTTCTTTATATCTAAATCTGATCAAAGGATTCTTAACAGGAATCCTAAACAATGGAATGATTGAATGTGCCGGCAATAGTTCCAGTTATTTCCTTTGGGAAAATCCATTCCTTTGGATGCTTGTTCCTCTCTATTTCCCATTCTATTGAGTCTAGTGTTCCTCTTGTTTCCACTTCAATTGGGTAATTTCAGGTTGATGATAATTCTCTCCTATTGACTTCAATGGAACTTTTGGGGCAAAATCCATCATCTTCCTTATATCTAAAGCTGATCAAAGGATTCTTAACAGGGATCGATATAGTGGAATGAGCGAATGTGCAGGCAACAGTTCCAGTTATTTCCTTTGGGAAAATCCATTCCTTTGGATACTTGTTCCTCTCTATTTCCAATTCTATTGAGTCTTGTGTTCCTCTTGTTTCCTGTTCAATTGGGAACTTTATAATTGATGTTAATTCTCTCCTATTTGCTTCAACAGGACTTTCCGTACAAGATGCATTATGTTTTGTATATCTAAAGCTGATCAAAGGATTCTTAACTGGGATCGATATAGTCGAATGAGCGAATGGGCAGGCAACCATTCCACTTATTTCCTTTGGGAAAATCCATTCCTTTGGATACTAGTTCCTCTCTATTTCCCATTCTATTGAGTCTAGTGTTCCTCTTGTTTCCACTTCAATTGGGTAATTTCAGGTTGATGATAATTCTCTCCTATTGACTTCAATGGAACTTTTTGTGCAAAATCCATCATCTTCCTTATATCTAAAGCTGATCAAAGGATTCTTAACAGGGATCGATATAGTCGAATGAGCGAATGGGCAGGCAACAGTTCCACTTATTTCCTTTGGGAAAATCCATTCCTTTGGATACTTGTTCCTCTCTATTTTCCATTCTATTGAGTCTAGTTTTCCCTTTGTTTCCTTTTCATTTGGGAACATTGTAGTTGATGATAATTCTCTCCTATTGGCTTCAATGGAACTTTTTGGGCAAAATCCATCATCTTCCTTATTTCTAAAGCTGATCAAAGGATTCTTAACAGGGATCGATATAGTGGAATGAGCGAATGTGCAGGCAACAGTTCCACTTATTTCCTTTGGGAAAATCCATTCCTTTGGATACTAGTTCCTCTCTATTTCCCATTCTATTGAGTCTAGTGTTCCTCTTGTTTCCACTTCAATTGGGTAATTTCTAGTTGATGATAATTCTCTCCTATTGACTTCAATGGAACTTTTTGGGCAAAATCCATCATCTTCCTTATATCTAAAGCTGATCAAAGGATTCTTAACAGGGATCGATATAGTCGAATGAGCGAATGGGCAGGCAACAGTTCCACTTATTTCCTTTGGGAAAATCCATTCCTTTGGATACTAGTTCCTCTCTATTTCCCATGCTATTGAGTCTAGTGTTCCTCTTGTTTCCACTTCAATTGGGTAATTTCTAGTTGATGATAATTCTCTCCTATTGACTTCAATGGAACTTTTTGGGCAAAATCCATCATCTTCCTGATATCTAAAGCTGATCAAAGGATTCTTAACAGGAATCCTATACAGTGGAATGAGTGAATGTGCAGGCAATAGTTCCAGTTATTTCCTTTGGGAAAATCCATTCCTTTGGATACTTGTTCCTCTCTATTTTCCATTCTATTGAGTCTAGTTTTCCCTTTGTTTCCTTTTCATTTGGGAACATTGTAGTTGATGATAATTCTCTCCTATTGGCTTCAATGGAACTTTTTGGGCAAAATCCATCATCTTCCTTATATCTAAAGCTGATCAAAGGATTCTTAACAGGAATCCTATACAGTGGAATGAGTGAATGTGCAGGCAATAGTTCCAGTTATTTCCTTTGGGAAAATCCATTCCTTTGGATACTAGTTCCTCTCTATTTCCCATTCTATTGAGTCTACTTTTCCCTTTGTTTCCTTTGCATTTAGGAACATTATACTTGAAGAAAATTCTGTCCTATTGGCATCAATGGAACATTTTGGGCACAATTCATCATCTTCTTTATATCTAAATCTGATCAAAGGATTCTTAACAGGAATCTTAAACAATGGAATGAGTGAATGTGCAGGCAATAGTTCCAGTTATTTCCTTTGGAAAATCCATTCCTTTGGATGCTTGTTCCTCTCTATTTCCCATTCTATTGAGTCTAGTGTTCCTCTTGTTTCCACTTCAATTGGGTAATTTCTAGTTGATGATAATTCTCTCCTATTGACTTCAATGGAACTTTTTGGGCAAAATCCATCATCTTCCTTATATCTAAAGCTGATCAAAGGATTCTTAACAGGGATCGATATAGTCGAATGAGCGAATGGGCAGGCAACAGTTCCACTTATTTCCTTTGCGAAAATCCATTCCTTTGGATACTAGTTCCTCTCTATTTCCCATTCTATTGAGTCTAGTGTTCCTCTTGTTTCTACTTCAATTGGGTAATTTCTAGTTGATGATAATTCTCTCCTATTGACTTCAATGGAACTTTTTGGGCAAAATCCATCATCTTCCTTATATCTAAAGCTGATCAAAGGATTCTTAACAGGAATCCTATACAGTGGAATGAGTGAATGTGCAGGCAATAGTTCCAGTTATTTCCTTTGGGAAAATCCATTCCTTTGGATACTTGTTCCTCTCTATTTTCCATTCTATTGAGTCTAGTTTTCCCTTTGTTTCCTTTTCATTTGGGAACATTGTAGTTGATGATAATTCTCTCCTATTGGCTTCAATGGAACTTTTTGGGCAAAATCCATCATCTTCCTTATATCGAAAGCTGATCAAAGGATTCTTAACAGGGATCGATATAGTGGAATGAGCGAATGTGCAGGCAACAGTTCCACTTATTTCCTTTGGGAAAATCCATTCCTTTGGATACTAGTTCCTCTCTATTTCCCATTCTATTGAGTCTACTTTTCCCTTTGTTTCCTTTGCATTTAGGAACATTATACTTGAAGAAAATTCTGTCCTATTGGCATCAATGGAACATTTTGGGCACAATTCATCATCTTCTTTATATCTAAATCTGATCAAAGGATTCTTAACAGGAATCCTAAACAATGGAATGAGTGAATGTGCCGGCAATAGTTCCAGTTATTTCCTTTGGGAAAATCCATTCCTTTGGATGCTTGTTCCTCTCTATTTCCCATTCTATTGAGTCTAGTGTTCCTCTTGTTTCCACTTCAATTGGGTAATTTCTAGTTGATGATAATTCTCTCCTATTGACTTCAATGGAACTTTTTGGGCAAAATCCATCATCTTCCTTATATCTAAAGCTGATCAAAGGATTCTTAACAGGGATCGATATAGTGTTATGAGCGAATGTGCAGACAACAGTTCCACTTATTTCCTTTGGGAAAATCCATTCCTTTGGATACTTGTTCCTCTCTATTTCCAATTCTATTGAGTCTTGTGTTCCTCTTGTTTCCTGTTCAATTGGGTAATTTCTAGTTGATGATAATTCTCTCCTATTGACTTCAATGGAACTTTTTGGGCAAAATCCATCATCTTCCTTATATCTAAGGCTGTTCAAAGGATTCTTAACAGGGATCGATATAGTGGAATGAGCGAATGTGCAGGCAACAGTTCCACTTATTTCCTTTGGGAAAATCCATTCCTTTGGATACTAGTTCCTCTCTATTTCCCATTCTATTGAGTCTTCTTTTCCCCTTATTTCCTTTGCATTTAGGAACATTATACTTGAACAAAATTCTGTCCTATTGGCATCAATGGAACATTTTGGGCACAAATCATCATCTTCTTTATATCTAAATCTGATCAAAGGATTTTTAACAGGAATCCTAAACAATGGAATGAGTGAATGTGCAGGCAATAGTTCCAGTTATTTCCTTTGGGAAAATCCATTCCTTTGGATGCTTGTTCCTCTCTATTTCCCATTCTATTGAGTCTAGTGTTCCTCTTGTTTCCACTTCAATTGGGTAATTTCAGGTTGATGATAATTCTCTCCTATTGACTTCAATGGAACATTTTGGGCAAAATTCATCATCTTCCTTATATCTAAAGCTGATCAAAGGATTCTTAACAGGGATCGATATAGTGGAATGAGCGAATGTGCAGGCAACAGTTCCAGTTATTTCCTTTGGGAAAATCCATTCCTAGGGATACTTCTTCCTCTCTACTTCCCATTGTATTGAGTCTAGTTTTCCCTTTGTTTCCTTTTCGTTTGGGAACATTGTAGTTGATGATAATTCTCTCCTATTGGCTTCAATGGAACTTTTTGGGCAAAATCCATCATCTTCCTTATATCTAAAGCTGATCAAAGGATTCCTAACAGGGATCGATATAGTGGAATGAGCGAATGTGCAGGCATCAGTTCCACTTATTTCCTTTTGGAAAATCCATTCCTTTGGATACTAGTTCCTCTCTATTTCCCATTCTATTATGTCTAGTGTTCCTCTTGTTTCTACTTCAATTGGGTAATTTCTAGTTGATGGTAATTCTCTCCTATTGACTTCAATGGAACTTTTTGGGCAAAATCCATCATCTTCCTTATATCTAAAGCTGATCAAAGGATTCCTAACAGGGATCGATATAGTGGAATGAGCGAATGTGCAGGCAACAGTTCCACTTATTTCATTTTGGAAAATCCATTCCTTTGGATACTAGTTCCTCTCTATTTCCCATTCTATTATGTCTAGTGTTCCTCTTGTTTCCACTTCAATTGGGTAATTTCTAGTTGATGGTAATTCTCTCCTATTGACTTCAATGGAACTTTTTGGGCAAAATCCATCATCTTCCTTATATCTAAAGCTGATCAAAGGATTCTTAACAAAGATCGATATTGTGGTATGAGCGAATGTGCAGGCAACAGTTCCAGTTATTTCCTTTGGGAAAATCCATTCCTTTGGATACTTCTTCCTCTCTACTTCCCATTCTATTGAGTCTAGTTTTCCCTTTGTTTCCTTTTCATTTGGGAACATTGTAGTTGATGATAATTCTCTCCTATTGGCTTCAATGGAACTTTTTGGGCAAAATCCATCATCTTCCTTATATCTAAAGCTGATCAAAGGATTCTTAACAGGGATCGATTCAGTGGAATGAGCGAATGTGCAGGCAACAGTTCCACTTATTTCCTTTGGGAAAATCCATTCCTTTGGATACTAGTTCCTCTCTATTTCCCATTCTATTGAGTCTACTTTTCCCTTTGTTTCCTTTGCATTTAGGAACATTATACTTGAAGAAAATTCTGTCCTATTGGCATCAATGGAACATTTTGGGCACAATTCATCATCTTCTTTATATCTAAATCTGATCAAAGGATTCTTAACAGGAATCCTAAACAATGGAATGAGTGAATGTGCAGGCAATAGTTCCAGTTATTTCCTTTGGAAAATCCATTCCTTTGGATGCTTGTTCCTCTCTATTTTTCATTCTATTGAGTCTAGTGTTCCTCTTGTTTCCACTTCAATTGGGTAATTTCTAGTTGATGATAATTGTCTCCTATTGACTTCAATGGAACTTTTTGTGCAAAATCCATCATCTTCCTTATATCTAAAGCTGATCAAAGGATTCTTAACAGGGATCGATGTAGTCGAATGAGCGAATGGGTAGGCAACAGTTCCACTTATTTCCTTTGGGAAAATCCATTCCTTTGGATACTAGTTCCTCTCTATTTCCCATTCTATTGAGTCTAGTGTTCCTCTTGTTTCCACTTCAATTGGGTAATTTCTAGTTGATGATAATTCTCTCCTATTGACTTCAATGGAACTTTTTGGGCAAAATCCATCATCTTCCTTATATCTAAAGCTGATCAAAGGATTCTTAACAGGGATCGATATAGTGTTATGAGCGAATGTGCAGACAACAGTTCCACTTATTTCCTTTGGGAAAATCCATTCCTTTGGATACTTGTTCCTCTCTAATTCCAATTCTATTGAGTCTTGTGTTCCTCTTGTTTCCTGTTCAATTGGGAACTTTATAGTTGATGTTAATTCTCTCCTATTTGCTTCAACAGGACTTTCCGTACAAGATGCATTATGTTTTGTATATCTAAAGCTGATCAAAGGATTCTTAAC
This sequence comes from Sminthopsis crassicaudata, assembly GCF_048593235.1. Taxonomy (NCBI): domain Eukaryota; kingdom Metazoa; phylum Chordata; class Mammalia; order Dasyuromorphia; family Dasyuridae; genus Sminthopsis; species Sminthopsis crassicaudata. The sequence continues at coordinate 455,173,377 of NC_133617.1, forward strand.
AGGGATCGATTCAGTGGAATGAGCGAATGTGCAGGCAACAGTTCCACTTATTTCCTTTGGGAAAATCCATTCCTTTGCATACTAGTTCCTCTCTATTTCCCATTCTATTGAGTCTACTTTTCCCTTTGTTTCCTTTGCATTTAGGAACATTATACTTGAAGAAAATTCTGTCCTATTGGCATCAATGGAACATTTTCGGCACAATTCATCATCTTCTTTATATCTAAATCTGATCAAAGGATTCTTAACAGGAATCCTAAACAATGGAATGAGTGAATGTGCCGGCAATAGTTCCAGTTATTTCCTTTGGGAAAATCCATTCCTTTGGATGCTTGTTCCTCTCTATTTCCCATTCTATTGAGTCTAGTGTTCCTCTTGTTTCCACTTCAATTGGGTAATTTCTAGTTGATGATAATTCTCTCCTATTGACTTCAATGGAACTTTTTGGGCAAAATCCATCATCTTCCTTATATCTAAAGCTGATCAAAGGATTCTTAACAGGAATTCTATAAAGTGGAATGAGTGAATGTGCAGGCAATAGTTCCAGTTATTTCCTTTGGGAAAATCCATTCCTTTGCATACTTGTTCCTCTCTATTTTCCATTCTATTGAGTCTAGTTTTCCCTTTGTTTCCTTTTCATTTGGGAACATTGTAGTTGATGATAATTCTCTCCTATTGGCTTCAATGGAACTTTTTGGGCAAAATCCATCATCTTCCTTATATCTAAAACTGATCAAAGGATTCTTAAAAGGGATCGATATAGTGGAATGAGCGAATGTGCAGGCAACAGTTCCACTTATTTCCTTTGGGAAAATCCATTCCTTTGGATACTAGTTCCTCTCTATTTCCCATTCTATTGAGTCTACTTTTCCCTTTGTTTCCTTTGCATTTAGGAACATTATACTTGAAGAAAATTCTGTCCTATTGGCATCAATGGAACATTTTGGGCACAATTCATCATCTTCTTTATATCTAAATCTGATCAAAGGATTCTTAACAGGAATCCTAAACAATGGAATGATTGAATGTGCCGGCAATAGTTCCAGTTATTTCCTTTGGGAAAATCCATTCCTTTGGATGCTTGTTCCTCTCTATTTCCCATTCTATTGAGTCTAGTGTTCCTCTTGTTTCCACTTCAATTGGGTAATTTCAGGTTGATGATAATTCTCTCCTATTGACTTCAATGGAACTTTTGGGGCAAAATCCATCATCTTCCTTATATCTAAAGCTGATCAAAGGATTCTTAACAGGGATCGATATAGTGGAATGAGCGAATGTGCAGGCAACAGTTCCAGTTATTTTCTTTGGGAAAATCCATTCCTTTGGATACTTGTTCCTCTCTATTTCCAATTCTATTGAGTCTTGTGTTCCTCTTGTTTCCTGTTCAATTGGGAACTTTATAGATGATGTTAATTCTCTCCTATTTGCTTCAACAGGACTTTCCGTACAAGATGCATTATGTTTTGTATATCTAAAGCTGATCAAAGGATTCTTAACAGGGATCGATATAGTCGAATGAGCGAATGGGCAGGCAACCATTCCACTTATTTCCTTTGGGAAAATCCATTCCTTTGGATACTAGTTCCTCTCTATTTCCCATTCTATTGAGTCTAGTGTTCCTCTTGTTTCCACTTCAATTGGGTAATTTCAGGTTGATGATAATTCTCTCCTATTGACTTCAATGGAACTTTTTGTGCAAAATCCATCATCTTCCTTATATCTAAAGCTGATCAAAGGATTCTTAACAGGGATCGATATAGTCGAATGAGCGAATGGGCAGGCAACAGTTCCACTTATTTCCTTTGGGAAAATCCATTCCTTTGGATACTTGTTCCTCTCTATTTTCCATTCTATTGAGTCTAGTTTTCCCTTTGTTTCCTTTTCATTTGGGAACATTGTAGTTGATGATAATTCTCTCCTATTGGCTTCAATGGAACTTTTTGGGCAAAATCCATCATCTTCCTTATTTCTAAAGCTGATCAAAGGATTCTTAACAGGGATCGATATAGTGGAATGAGCGAATGTGCAGGCAACAGTTCCACTTATTTCCTTTGGGAAAATCCATTCCTTTGGATACTAGTTCCTCTCTATTTCCCATTCTATTGAGTCTAGTGTTCCTCTTGTTTCCACTTCAATTGGGTAATTTCTAGTTGATGATAATTCTCTCCTATTGACTTCAATGGAACTTTTTGGGCAAAATCCATCATCTTCCTTATATCTAAAGCTGATCAAAGGATTCTTAACAGGGATCGATATAGTCGAATGAGCGAATGGGCAGGCAACAGTTCCACTTATTTCCTTTGGGAAAATCCATTCCTTTGGATACTAGTTCCTCTCTATTTCCCATTCTATTGAGTCTAGTGTTCCTCTTGTTTCCACTTCAATTGGGTAATTTCTAGTTGATGATAATTCTCTCCTATTGACTTCAATGGAACTTTTTGGGCAAAATCCATCATCTTTCTGATATCTAAAGCTGATCAAAGGATTCTTAACAGGAATCCTATACAGTGGAATGAGTGAATGTGCAGGCAATAGTTCCAGTTATTTCCTTTGGGAAAATCCATTCCTTTGGATACTTGTTCCTCTCTATTTTCCATTCTATTGAGTCTAGTTTTCCCTTTGTTTCCTTTTCATTTGGGAACATTGTAGTTGATGATAATTCTCTCCTATTGGCTTCAATGGAACTTTTTGGGCAAAATCCATCATCTTCCTTATATCTAAAGCTGATCAAAGGATTCTTAACAGGAATCCTATACAGTGGAATGAGCGAATGTGCAGGCAACAGTTCCACTTATTTCCTTTGGGAAAATCCATTCCTTTGGATACTAGTTCCTCTCTATTTCCCATTCTATTGAGTCTACTTTTCCCCTTATTTCGTTTGCATTTAGGAACATTATACTTGAACAAAATTCTGTCCTATTGGCATCAATGGAACATTTTGGGCACAAATCATCATCTTCTTTATATCTAAATCTGATCAAAGGATTTTTAACAGGAATCCTAAACAATGGAATGAGTGAATGTGCAGGCAATAGTTCCAGTTATTTCCTTTGGGAAAATCCATTCCTTTGGATGCTTGTTCCTCTCTATTTCCCATTCTATTGAGTCTAGTGTTCCTCTTGTTTCCACTTCAATTGGGTAATTTCTAGTTGATGATAATTCTCTCCTATTGACTTCAATGGAACATTTTGGGCAAAATTCATCATCTTCCTTATATCTAAAGCTGATCAAAGGATTCTTAACAGGGATCGATATAGTGGAATGAGCGAATGTGCAGGCAACAGTTCCAGTTATTTCCTTTGGGAAAATCCATTCCTAGGGATACTTCTTCCTCTCTACTTCCCATTGTATTGAGTCTAGTTTTCCCTTTGTTTCCTTTTCGTTTGGGAACATTGTAGTTGATGATAATTCTCTCCTATTGGCTTCAATGGAACTTTTTGGGCAAAATCCATCATCTTCCTTATATCTAAAGCTGATCAAAGGATTCCTAACAGGGATCGATATAGTGGAATGAGCGAATGTGCAGGCAACAGTTCCACTTATTTCCTTTTGGAAAATCCATTCCTTTGGATACTAGTTCCTCTCTATTTCCCATTCTATTATGTCTAGTGTTCCTCTTGTTTCCACTTCAATTGGGTAATTTCTAGTTGATGATAATTCTCTCCTATTGACTTCAATGGAACTTTTTGGGCAAAATCCATCATCTTCCTTATATCTAAAGCTGATCAAAGAATTCTTAACAAAGATCGATATTGTGGAATGAGCGAATGTGCAGGCAACAGTTCCAGTTATTTCCTTTGGGAAAATCCATTCCTTTGGATACTTCTTCCTCTCTACTTCCCATTCTATTGAGTCTAGTTTTCCCTTTGTTTCCTTTTCATTTGGGAACATTGTAGTTGATGATAATTCTCTCCTATTGGCTTCAATGGAACTTTTTGGGCAAAATCCATCATCTTCCTTATATCTAATTCTGATCAAAGGATTCTTAACAGGGATCGATACAGTGGAATGAGCGAATGTGCAGGCAACAGTTCCACTTATTTCCTTTGGGAAAATCCATTCCTTTGGATACTAGTTCCTCTCTATTTCCCATTCTATTGAGTCTACTTTTCCCTTTGTTTCCTTTGCATTTAGGAACATTATACTTGAAGAAAATTCTGTCCTATTGGCATCAATGGAACATTTTGGGCACAATTCATCATCTTCTTTATATCTAAAGCTGATCAAAGGATTCTTAACAGGGATCGATATAGTCGAATGAGCGAATGGGCAGGCAACAGTTCCACTTATTTCCTTTGGGAAAATCCATTCCTTTGGATACTAGTTCCTCTCTATTTCCCATTCTATTGAGTCTAGTGTTCCTCTTGTTTCCACTTCAATTGGGTAATTTCTAGTTGATGATAATTCTCTCCTATTGACTTCAATGGAACTTTTTGGGCAAAATCCATCATCTTCCTTATATCTAAAGCTGATCAAATGATTCTTAACAGGGATCGATATAGTCGAATGAGCGAATGGGCAGGCAACAGTTCCACTTATTTCCTTTGGGAAAATCCATTCCTTTGGATACTAGTTCCTCTCTATTTCCCATTCTATTGAGTCTAGTGTTCCTCTTGTTTCCACTTCAATTGGGTAATTTCTAGTTGATGATAATTCTCTCCTATTGACTTCAATGGAACTTTTTGGGCAAAATCCATCATCTTCCTGATATCTAAAGCTAATCAAAGGATTCTTAACAGGAATCCTATACAGTGGAATGAGTGAATGTGCAGGCAATAGTTCCAGTTATTTCCTTTGGGAAAATCCATTCCTTTGGATACTTGTTCCTCTCTATTTTCCATTCTATTGAGTCTAGTTTTCCCTTTGTTTCCTTTTCATTTGGGAACATTGTAGTTGATGATAATTCTCTCCTATTGGCTTCAATGGAACTTTTTGGGCAAAATCCATCATCTTCCTTATATCTAAAGCTGATCAAAGGATTCTTAACAGGGATCGATACAGTGGAATGAGCGAATGTGCAGGCAACAGTTCCACTTATTTCCTTTGGGAAAATCCATTCCTTTGGATACTAGTTCCTCTCTATTTCCCATTCTATTGAGTCTACTTTTCCCTTTGTTTCCTTTGCATTTAGGAACATTATACTTGAAGAAAATTCTGTCCTATTGGCATCAATGGAACATTTTGGGCACAATTCATCATCTTCTTTATATCTAAATCTGATCAAAGGATTCTTAACAGGAATCCTAAACAATGGAATGAGTGAATGTGCAGGCAATAGTTCCAGTTATTTCCTTTGGAAAATCCATTCCTTTGGATGCTTGTTCCTCTCTATTTTTCATTCTATTGAGTCTAGTGTTCCTCTTGTTTCCACTTCAATTGGGTAATTTCTAGTTGATGATAATTGTCTCCTATTGACTTCAATGGAACTTTTTGTGCAAAATCCATCATCTTCCTTATATCTAAAGCTGATCAAAGGATTCTTAACAGGGATCGATATAGTCGAATGAGCGAATGGGTAGGCAACAGTTCCACTTATTTCCTTTGGGAAAATCCATTCCTTTGGATACTAGTTCCTCTCTATTTCCCATTCTATTGAGTCTAGTGTTCCTCTTGTTTCCACTTCAATTGGGTAATTTCTAGTTGATGATAATTCTCTCCTATTGACTTCAATGGAACTTTTTGGGCAAAATCCATCATCTTCCTTATATCTAAAGCTGATCAAAGGATTCTTAACAGGGATCGATATAGTGTTATGAGCGAATGTGCAGACAACAGTTCCACTTATTTCCTTTGGGAAAATCCATTCCTTTGGATACTTGTTCCTCTCTAATTCCAATTCTATTGAGTCTTGTGTTCCTCTTGTTTCCTGTTCAATTGGGAACTTTATAGTTGATGTTAATTCTCTCCTATTTGCTTCAACAGGACTTTCCGTACAAGATGCATTATGTTTTGTATATCTAAAGCTGATCAAAGGATTCTTAACAGGGATCGATTCAGTGGAATGAGCGAATGTGCAGGCAACAGTTCCACTTATTTCCTTTGGGAAAATCCATTCCTTTGCATACTAGTTCCTCTCTATTTCCCATTCTATTGAGTCTACTTTTCCCTTTGTTTCCTTTGCATTTAGGAACATTATACTTGAAGAAAATTCTGTCCTATTGGCATCAATGGAACATTTTGGGCACAATTCATCATCTTCTTTATATCTAAAGCTGATCAAAGGATTCTTAACAGGGATCGATATAGTCGAATGAGCGAATGGGCAGGCAACAGTTCCACTTATTTCCTTTGGGAAAATCCATTCCTTTGGATACTAGTTCCTCTCTATTTCCCATTCTATTGAGTCTAGTGTTCCTCTTGTTTCCACTTCAATTGGGTAATTTCTAGTGGATGATAATTCTCTCCTATTGACTTCAATGGAACTTTTTGGGCAAAATCCATCATCTTCCTTATATCTAAAGCTGATCAAAGGATTCTTAACAGGGATCGATATAGTCGAATGAGCGAATGGGCAGGCAACAGTTCCACTTATTTCCTTTGGGAAAATCCATTCCTTTGGATACTAGTTCCTCTCTATTTCCCATTCTATTGAGTCTAGTGTTCCTCTTGTTTCCACTTCAATTGGGTAATTTCTAGTTGATGATAATTCTCTCCTATTGACTTCAATGGAACTTTTTGGGCAAAATCCATCATCTTCCTGATATCTAAAGCTGATCAAAGGATTCTTAACAGGAATCCTATACAGTGGAATGAGTGAATGTGCAGGCAATAGTTCCAGTTATTTCCTTTGGGAAAATCCATTCCTTTGGATACTTGTTCCTCTCTATTTTCCATTCTATTGAGTCTAGTTTTCCCTTTGTTTCCTTTTAATTTGGGAACATTGTAGTTGATGATAATTCTCTCCTATTGGCTTCAATGGAACTTTTTGGGCAAAATCCATCATCTTCCTTATATCTAAAGCTGATCAAAGGATTCTTAACAGGGATCGATACAGTGGAATGAGCGAATGTGCAGGCAACAGTTCCACTTATTTCCTTTGGGAAAATCCATTCCTTTGGATACTAGTTCCTCTCTATTTCCCATTCTATTGAGTCTACTTTTCCCTTTGTTTCCTTTGCATTTAGGAACATTATACTTGAAGAAAATTCTGTCCTATTGGCATCAATGGAACATTTTCGGCACAATTCATCATCTTCTTTATATCTAAATCTGATCAAAGGATTCTTAACAGGAATCCTAAACAATGGAATGAGTGAATGTGCAGGCAATAGTTCCAGTTATTTCCTTTGGAAAATCCATTCCTTTGGATGCTTGTTCCTCTCTATTTCCCATTCTATTGAGTCTAGTGTTCCTCTTGTTTCCACTTCAATTGGGTAATTTCTAGTGGATGATAATTCTCTCCTATTGACTTCAATGGAACTTTTTGGGCAAAATCCATCATCTTCCTTATATCTAAAGCTGATCAAAGGATTCTTAACAGGAATCCTATAAAGTGGAATGAGTGAATGTGCAGGCAATAGTTCCAGTTATTTCCTTTGGGAAAATCCATTCCTTTGCATACTTGTTCCTCTCTATTTTCCATTCTATTGAGTCTAGTTTTCCCTTTGTTTCCTTTTCATTTGGGAACATTGTAGTTGATGATAATTCTCTCCTATTGGCTTCAATGGAACTTTTTGGGCAAAATCCATCATCTTCCTTATATCTAAAACTGATCAAAGGATTCTTAAAAGGGATCGATATAGTGGAATGAGCGAATGTGCAGGCAACAGTTCCACTTATTTCCTTTGGGAAAATCCATTCCTTTGGATACTAGTTCCTCTCTATTTCCCATTCTATTGAGTCTACTTTTCCCTTTGTTTCCTTTGCATTTAGGAACATTATACTTGAAGAAAATTCTGTCCTATTGGCATCAATGGAACATTTTGGGCACAATTCATCATCTTCTTTATATCTAAATCTGATCAAAGGATTCTTAACAGGAATCCTAAACAATGGAATGATTGAATGTGCCGGCAATAGTTCCAGTTATTTCCTTTGGGAAAATCCATTCCTTTGGATGCTTGTTCCTCTCTATTTCCCATTCTATTGAGTCTAGTGTTCCTCTTGTTTCCACTTCAATTGGGTAATTTCAGGTTGATGATAATTCTCTCCTATTGACTTCAATGGAACTTTTGGGGCAAAATCCATCATCTTCCTTATATCTAAATCTGATCAAAGGATTCTTAACAGGAATCTTAAACAATGGAATGAGTGAATGTGCAGGCAATAGTTCCAGTTATTTCCTTTGGAAAATCCATTCCTTTGGATGCTTGTTCCTCTCTATTTCCCATTCTATTGAGTCTAGTGTTCCTCTTGTTTCCACTTCAATTGGGTAATTTCTAGTTGATGATAATTCTCTCCTATTGACTTCAATGGAACTTTTTGGGCAAAATCCATCATCTTCCTTATATCTAAAGCTGATCAAAGGATTCTTAATAGGGATCGATATAGTCGAATGAGCGAATGGGCAGGCAACATGTCCACTTATTTCCTTTGGGAAAATCCATTCCTTTGGATACTAGTTCCTCTCTATTTCCCATTCTATTGAGTCTAGTGTTCCTCTTGTTTCCACTTCAATTGGGTAATTTCTAGTTGATGATAATTCTCTCCTATTGACTTCAATGGAACTTTTTGGGCAAAATCCATCATCTTCCTTATATCTAAAGCTGATCAAAGGATTCTTAACAGGAATCCTATACAGTGGAATGAGTCAAGGTGCAGGCAATAGTTCCAGTTATTTCCTTTGGGAAAATCCATTCCTTTGGATGCTTGTTCCTCTCTATTTCCCATTCTATTGAGTCTAGTGTTCCTCTTGTTTCCACTTCAATTGGGTAATTTCTAGTTGATGATAATTCTCTCCTATTGACTTCAATGGAACATTTTGGGCAAAATTCATCATCTTCCTTATATCTAAAGCTGATCAAAGGATTCTTAACAGGGATCGATATAGTGGAATGAGCGAATGTGCAGGCAACAGTTCCAGTTATTTCCTTTGGGAAAATCCATTCCTAGGGATACTTCTTCCTCTCTACTTCCCATTGTATTGAGTCTAGTTTTCCCTTTGTTTCCTTTTCGTTTGGGAACATTGTAGTTGATGATAATTCTCTCCTATTGGCTTCAATGGAACTTTTTGGGCAAAATCCATCATCTTCCTTATATCTAAAGCTGATCAAAGGATTCCTAACAGGGATCGATATAGTGGAATGAGCGAATGTGCAGGCAACAGTTCCACTTATTTCCTTTGGGAAAATCCATTCCTTTGGATACTTGTTCCTCTCTATTTCCAATTCTATTGAGTCTTGTGTTCCTTTTGTTTCCTGTTCAATTGGGTAATTTCTAGTTGATGATAATTCTCTCCTATTGACTTCAATGGAACTTTTTGGGCAAAATCCATCATCTTCCTTATATCTAAAGCTGTTCAAAGGATTCTTAACAGGGATCGATATAGTGGAATGAGCGAATGTGCAGGCAACAGTTCCACTTATTTCCTTTGGGAAAATCCATTCCTTTGGATACTAGTTCCTCTCTATTTCCCATTCTATTGAGTCTACTTTTCCCCTTATTTCCTTTGCATTTAGGAACATTATACTTGAACAAAATTCTGTCCTATTGGCATCAATGGAACATTTTGGGCACAATTCATCATCTTCTTTATATCTAAATCTGATCAAAGGATTCTTAACAGGAATCCTAAACAATGGAATGAGTGAATGTGCAGGCAATAGTTCCAGTTATTTCCTTTGGAAAATCCATTCCTTTGGATGCTTGTTCCTCTCTATTTTTCATTCTATTGAGTCTAGTGTTCCTCTTGTTTCCACTTCAATTGGGTAATTTCTAGTTGATGATAATTGTCTCCTATTGACTTCAATGGAACTTTTTGTGCAAAATCCATCATCTTCCTTATATCTAAAGCTGATCAAAGGATTCTTAACAGGGATCGATATAGTCGAATGAGCGAATGGGTAGGCAACAGTTCCACTTATTTCCTTTGGGAAAATCCATTCCTTTGGATACTAGTTCCTCTCTATTTCCCATTCTATTGAGTCTAGTGTTCCTCTTGTTTCCACTTCAATTGGGTAATTTCTAGTTGATGATAATTCTCTCCTATTGACTTCAATGGAACTTTTTGGGCAAAATCCATCATCTTCCTTATTTCTAAAGCTGATCAAAGGATTCTTAACAGGGATCGATATAGTCGAATGAGCGAATGGGCAGGCAACAGTTCCACTTATTTCCTTTGGGAAAATCCATTCCTTTGGATACTAGTTCCTCTCTATTTCCCATTCTATTGAGTCTAGTGTTCCTCTTGTTTCCACTTCAATTGGGTAATTTCTAGTTGATGATAATTCTCTCCTATTGACTTCAATGGAACTTTTTGGGCAAAATCCATCATCTTCCTGATATCTAAAGCTGATCAAAGGATTCTTAACAGGAATCCTATACAGTGGAATGAGTGAATGTGCAGGCAATAGTTCCAGTTATTTCCTTTGGGAAAATCCATTCCTTTGGATACTTGTTCCTCTCTATTTTCCATTCTATTGAGTCTAGTTTTCCCTTTGTTTCCTTTTCATTTGGGAACATTGTAGTTGATGATAATTCTCTCCTATTGGCTTCAATGGAACTTTTTGGGCAAAATCCATCATCTTCCTTATATCTAAAGCTGATCAAAGGATTCTTAACAGGGATCGATACAGTGGAATGAGCGAATGTGCAGGCAACAGTTCCACTTATTTCCTTTGGGAAAATCCATTCCTTTGGATACTAGTTCCTCTCTATTTCCCATTCTATTGAGTCTACTTTTCCCTTTGTTTCCTTTGCATTTAGGAACATTATACTTGAAGAAAATTCTGTCCTATTGGCATCAATGGAACATTTTGGGCACAATTCATCATCTTCTTTATATCTAAATCTGATCAAAGGATTCTTAACAGGAATCCTAAACAATGGAATGAGTGAATGTGCAGGCAATAGTTCCAGTTATTTCCTTTGGAAAATCCATTCCTTTGGATGCTTGTTCCTCTCTATTTTTCATTCTATTGAGTCTAGTGTTCCTCTTGTTTCCACTTCAATTGGGTAATTTCTAGTTGATGATAATTGTCTCCTATTGACTTCAATGGAACTTTTTGTGCAAAATCCATCATCTTCCTTATATCTAAAGCTGATCAAAGGATTCTTAACAGGGATCGATATAGTCGAATGAGCGAATGGGTAGGCAACAGTTCCACTTATTTCCTTTGGGAAAATCCATTCCTTTGGATACTAGTTCCTCTCTATTTCCCATTCTATTGAGTCTAGTGTTCCTCTTGTTTCCACTTCAATTGGGTAATTTCTAGTTGATGATAATTCTCTCCTATTGACTTCAATGGAACTTTTTGGGCAAAATCCATCATCTTCCTTATATCTAAAGCTGATCAAAGGATTCTTAACAGGGATCGATATAGTGTTATGAGCGAATGTGCAGACAACAGTTCCACTTATTTCCTTTGGGAAAATCCATTCCTTTGGATACTTGTTCCTCTCTAATTCCAATTCTATTGAGTCTTGTGTTCCTCTTGTTTCCTGTTCAATTGGGAACTTTATAGTTGATGTTAATTCTCTCCTATTTGCTTCAACAGGACTTTCCGTACAAGATGCATTATGTTTTGTATATCTAAAGCTGATCAAAGGATTCTTAACAGGGATCGATTCAGTGGAATGAGCGAATGTGCAGGCAACAGTTCCACTTATTTCCTTTGGGAAAATCCATTCCTTTGCATACTAGTTCCTCTCTATTTCCCATTCTATTGAGTCTACTTTTCCCTTTGTTTCCTTTGCATTTAGGAACATTATACTTGAAGAAAATTCTGTCCTATTGGCATCAATGGAACATTTTCGGCACAATTCATCATCTTCTTTATATCTAAATCTGATCAAAGGATTCTTAACAGGAATCCTAAACAATGGAATGAGTGATTGTGCAGGCAATAGTTCCAGTTATTTCCTTTGGAAAATCCATTCCTTTGGATGCTTGTTCCTCTCTATTTTTCATTCTATTGAGTCTAGTGTTCCTCTTGTTTCCACTTCAATTGGGTAATTTCTAGTGGATGATAATTCTCTCCTATTGACTTCAATGGAACTTTTTGGGCAAAATCCATCATCTTCCTTATATCTAAAGCTGATCAAAGGATTCTTAACAGGAATCCTATAAAGTGGAATGAGTGAATGTGCAGGCAATAGTTCCAGTTATTTCCTTTGGGAAAATCCATTCCTTTGCATACTTGTTCCTCTCTATTTTCCATTCTATTGAGTCTAGTTTTCCCTTTGTTTCCTTTTCATTTGGGAACATTGTAGTTGATGATAATTCTCTCCTATTGGCTTCAATGGAACTTTTTGGGCAAAATCCATCATCTTCCTTATATCTAAAACTGATCAAAGGATTCTTAAAAGGGATCGATATAGTGGAATGAGCGAATGTGCAGGCAACAGTTCCACTTATTTCCTTTGGGAAAATCCATTCCTTTGGATACTAGTTCCTCTCTATTTCCCATTCTATTGAGTCTACTTTTCCCTTTGTTTCCTTTGCATTTAGGAACATTATACTTGAAGAAAATTCTGTCCTATTGGCATCAATGGAACATTTTGGGCACAATTCATCATCTTCTTTATATCTAAATCTGATCAAAGGATTCTTAACAGGAATCCTAAACAATGGAATGATTGAATGTGCCGGCAATAGTTCCAGTTATTTCCTTTGGGAAAATCCATTCCTTTGGATGCTTGTTCCTCTCTATTTCCCATTCTATTGAGTCTAGTGTTCCTCTTGTTTCCACTTCAATTGGGTAATTTCAGGTTGATGATAATTCTCTCCTATTGACTTCAATGGAACTTTTGGGGCAAAATCCATCATCTTCCTTATATCTAAATCTGATCAAAGGATTCTTAACAGGAATCTTAAACAATGGAATGAGTGAATGTGCAGGCAATAGTTCCAGTTATTTCCTTTGGAAAATCCATTCCTTTGGATGCTTGTTCCTCTCTATTTCCCATTCTATTGAGTCTAGTGTTCCTCTTGTTTCCACTTCAATTGGGTAATTTCTAGTTGATGATAATTCTCTCCTATTGACTTCAATGGAACTTTTTGGGCAAAATCCATCATCTTCCTTATATCTAAAGCTGATCAAAGGATTCTTAATAGGGATCGATATAGTCGAATGAGCGAATGGGCAGGCAACATGTCCACTTATTTCCTTTGGGAAAATCCATTCCTTTGGATACTAGTTCCTCTCTATTTCCCATTCTATTGAGTCTAGTGTTCCTCTTGTTTCCACTTCAATTGGGTAATTTCTAGTTGATGATAATTCTCTCCTATTGACTTCAATGGAACTTTTTGGGCAAAATCCATCATCTTCCTTATATCTAAAGCTGATCAAAGGATTCTTAACAGGAATCCTATACAGTGGAATGAGTCAAGGTGCAGGCAATAGTTCCAGTTATTTCCTTTGGGAAAATCCATTCCTTTGGATGCTTGTTCCTCTCTATTTCCCATTCTATTGAGTCTAGTGTTCCTCTTGTTTCCACTTCAATTGGGTAATTTCTAGTTGATGATAATTCTCTCCTATTGACTTCAATGGAACATTTTGGGCAAAATTCATCATCTTCCTTATATCTAAAGCTGATCAAAGGATTCTTAACAGGGATCGATATAGTGGAATGAGCGAATGTGCAGGCAACAGTTCCAGTTATTTCCTTTGGGAAAATCCATTCCTAGGGATACTTCTTCCTCTCTACTTCCCATTGTATTGAGTCTAGTTTTCCCTTTGTTTCCTTTTCGTTTGGGAACATTGTAGTTGATGATAATTCTCTCCTATTGGCTTCAATGGAACTTTTTGGGCAAAATCCATCATCTTCCTTATATCTAAAGCTGATCAAAGGATTCCTAACAGGGATCGATATAGTGGAATGAGCGAATGTGCAGGCAACAGTTCCACTTATTTCCTTTGGGAAAATCCATTCCTTTGGATACTTGTTCCTCTCTATTTCCAATTCTATTGAGTCTTGTGTTCCTTTTGTTTCCTGTTCAATTGGGTAATTTCTAGTTGATGATAATTCTCTCCTATTGACTTCAATGGAACTTTTTGGGCAAAATCCATCATCTTCCTTATATCTAAAGCTGTTCAAAGGATTCTTAACAGGGATCGATATAGTGGAATGAGCGAATGTGCAGGCAACAGTTCCACTTATTTCCTTTGGGAAAATCCATTCCTTTGGATACTAGTTCCTCTCTATTTCCCATTCTATTGAGTCTACTTTTCCCCTTATTTCCTTTGCATTTAGGAACATTATACTTGAACAAAATTCTGTCCTATTGGCATCAATGGAACATTTTGGGCACAATTCATCATCTTCTTTATATCTAAATCTGATCAAAGGATTCTTAACAGGAATCCTAAACAATGGAATGAGTGAATGTGCAGGCAATAGTTCCAGTTATTTCCTTTGGAAAATCCATTCCTTTGGATGCTTGTTCCTCTCTATTTTTCATTCTATTGAGTCTAGTGTTCCTCTTGTTTCCACTTCAATTGGGTAATTTCTAGTTGATGATAATTGTCTCCTATTGACTTCAATGGAACTTTTTGTGCAAAATCCATCATCTTCCTTATATCTAAAGCTGATCAAAGGATTCTTAACAGGGATCGATATAGTCGAATGAGCGAATGGGTAGGCAACAGTTCCACTTATTTCCTTTGGGAAAATCCATTCCTTTGGATACTAGTTCCTCTCTATTTCCCATTCTATTGAGTCTAGTGTTCCTCTTGTTTCCACTTCAATTGGGTAATTTCTAGTTGATGATAATTCTCTCCTATTGACTTCAATGGAACTTTTTGGGCAAAATCCATCATCTTCCTTATATCTAAAGCTGATCAAAGGATTCTTAACAGGGATCGATATAGTGTTATGAGCGAATGTGCAGACAACAGTTCCACTTATTTCCTTTGGGAAAATCCATTCCTTTGGATACTTGTTCCTCTCTAATTCCAATTCTATTGAGTCTTGTGTTCCTCTTGTTTCCTGTTCAATTGGGAACTTTATAGTTGATGTTAATTCTCTCCTATTTGCTTCAACAGGACTTTCCGTACAAGATGCATTATGTTTTGTATATCTAAAGCTGATCAAAGGATTCTTAACAGGGATCGATTCAGTGGAATGAGCGAATGTGCAGGCAACAGTTCCACTTATTTCCTTTGGGAAAATCCATTCCTTTGCATACTAGTTCCTCTCTATTTCCCATTCTATTGAGTCTACTTTTCCCTTTGTTTCCTTTGCATTTAGGAACATTATACTTGAAGAAAATTCTGTCCTATTGGCATCAATGGAACATTTTCGGCACAATTCATCATCTTCTTTATATCTAAATCTGATCAAAGGATTCTTAACAGGAATCCTAAACAATGGAATGAGTGAATGTGCAGGCAATAGTTCCAGTTATTTCCTTTGGAAAATCCATTCCTTTGGATGCTTGTTCCTCTCTATTTCCCATTCTATTGAGTCTAGTGTTCCTCTTGTTTCCACTTCAATTGGGTAATTTCTAGTGGATGATAATTCTCTCCTATTGACTTCAATGGAACTTTTTGGGCAAAATCCATCATCTTCCTTATATCTAAAGCTGATCAAAGGATTCTTAACAGGAATCCTATAAAGTGGAATGAGTGAATGTGCAGGCAATAGTTCCAGTTATTTCCTTTGGGAAAATCCATTCCTTTGCATACTTGTTCCTCTCTATTTTCCATTCTATTGAGTCTAGTTTTCCCTTTGTTTCCTTTTCATTTGGGAACATTGTAGTTGATGATAATTCTCTCCTATTGGCTTCAATGGAACTTTTTGGGCAAAATCCATCATCTTCCTTATATCTAAAACTGATCAAAGGATTCTTAAAAGGGATCGATATAGTGGAATGAGCGAATGTGCAGGCAACAGTTCCACTTATTTCCTTTGGGAAAATCCATTCCTTTGGATACTAGTTCCTCTCTATTTCCCATTCTATTGAGTCTACTTTTCCCTTTGTTTCCTTTGCATTTAGGAACATTATACTTGAAGAAAATTCTGTCCTATTGGCATCAATGGAACATTTTGGGCACAATTCATCATCTTCTTTATATCTAAATCTGATCAAAGGATTCTTAACAGGAATCCTAAACAATGGAATGATTGAATGTGCCGGCAATAGTTCCAGTTATTTCCTTTGGGAAAATCCATTCCTTTGGATGCTTGTTCCTCTCTATTTCCCATTCTATTGAGTCTAGTGTTCCTCTTGTTTCCACTTCAATTGGGTAATTTCAGGTTGATGATAATTCTCTCCTATTGACTTCAATGGAACTTTTGGGGCAAAATCCATCATCTTCCTTATATCTAAATCTGATCAAAGGATTCTTAACAGGAATCTTAAACAATGGAATGAGTGAATGTGCAGGCAATAGTTCCAGTTATTTCCTTTGGAAAATCCATTCCTTTGGATGCTTGTTCCTCTCTATTTCCCATTCTATTGAGTCTAGTGTTCCTCTTGTTTCCACTTCAATTGGGTAATTTCTAGTTGATGATAATTCTCTCCTATTGACTTCAATGGAACTTTTTGGGCAAAATCCATCATCTTCCTTATATCTAAAGCTGATCAAAGGATTCTTAATAGGGATCGATATAGTCGAATGAGCGAATGGGCAGGCAACATGTCCACTTATTTCCTTTGGGAAAATCCATTCCTTTGGATACTAGTTCCTCTCTATTTCCCATTCTATTGAGTCTAGTGTTCCTCTTGTTTCCACTTCAATTGGGTAATTTCTAGTTGATGATAATTCTCTCCTATTGACTTCAATGGAACTTTTTGGGCAAAATCCATCATCTTCCTTATATCTAAAGCTGATCAAAGGATTCTTAACAGGAATCCTATACAGTGGAATGAGTCAAGGTGCAGGCAATAGTTCCAGTTATTTCCTTTGGGAAAATCCATTCCTTTGGATGCTTGTTCCTCTCTATTTCCCATTCTATTGAGTCAAGTGTTCCTCTTGTTTCCACTTCAATTGGGTAATTTCTAGTTGATGATAATTCTCTCCTATTGACTTCAATGGAACATTTTGGGCAAAATTCATCATCTTCCTTATATCTAAAGCTGATCAAAGGATTCTTAACAGGGATCGATATAGTGGAATGAGCGAATGTGCAGGCAACAGTTCCAGTTATTTCCTTTGGGAAAATCCATTCCTAGGGATACTTCTTCCTCTCTACTTCCCATTGTATTGAGTCTAGTTTTCCCTTTGTTTCCTTTTCGTTTGGGAACATTGTAGTTGATGATAATTCTCTCCTATTGGCTTCAATGGAACTTTTTGGGCAAAATCCATCATCTTCCTTATATCTAAAGCTGATCAAAGGATTCCTAACAGGGATCGATATAGTGGAATGAGCGAATGTGCAGGCAACAGTTCCACTTATTTCCTTTTGGAAAATCCATTCCTTTGGATACTTGTTCCTCTCTATTTCCAATTCTATTGAGTCTTGTGTTCCTTTTGTTTCCTGTTCAATTGGGTAATTTCTAGTTGATGATAATTCTCTCCTATTGACTTCAATGGAACTTTTTGGGCAAAATCCATCATCTTCCTTATATCTAAAGCTGTTCAAAGGATTCTTAACAGGGATCGATATAGTGGAATGAGCGAATGTGCAGGCAACAGTTCCACTTATTTCCTTTGGGAAAATCCATTCCTTTGGATACTAGTTCCTCTCTATTTCCCATTCTATTGAGTCTACTTTTCCCCTTATTTCCTTTGCATTTAGGAACATTATACTTGAACAAAATTCTGTCCTATTGGCATCAATGGAACATTTTGGGCACAATTCATCATCTTCTTTATATCTAAATCTGATCAAAGGATTTTTAACAGGAATCCTAAACAATGGAATGAGTGAATGTGCAGGCAATAGTTCCAGTTATTTCCTTTGGGAAAATCCATTCCTTTGGATGCTTGTTCCTCTCTATTTCCCATTCTATTGAGTCTAGTGTTCCTCTTGTTTCCACTTCAATTGGGTAATTTCTAGTTGATGATAATTCTCTCCTATTGACTTCAATGGAACATTTTGGGCAAAATTCATCATCTTCCTTATATCTAAAGCTGATCAAAGGATTCTTAACAGGGATCGATATAGTGGAATGAGCGAATGTGCAGGCAACAGTTCCAGTTATTTCCTTTGGGAAAATCCATTCCTAGGGATACTTCTTCCTCTCTACTTCCCATTGTATTGAGTCTAGTTTTCCCTTTGTTTCCTTTTCGTTTGGGAACATTGTAGTTGATGATAATTCTCTCCTATTGGCTTCAATGGAACTTTTTGGGCAAAATCCATCATCTTCCTTATATCTAAAGCTGATCAAAGGATTCCTAACAGGGATCGATATAGTGGAATGAGCGAATGTGCAGGCAACAGTTCCACTTATTTCCTTTTGGAAAATCCCATTCCTTTGGATACTAGTTCCTCTCTATTTCCCATTCTATTATGTCTAGTGTTCCTCTTGTTTCCACTTCAATTGGGTAATTTCTAGTTGATGATAATTCTCTGCTATTGACTTCAATGGAACTTTTTGGGCAAAATCCATCATCTTCCTTATATCTAAAGCTGATCAAAGGATTCTTAACAAAGATCGATATAGTGGAATGAGCGAATGCGCAGGCAACAGTTCCAGTTATTTCCTTTGGGAAAATCCATTCCTTTGGATACTTCTTCCTCTCTACTTCCCATTCTATTGAGTCTAGTTTTCCCTTTGTTTCCTTTTCATTTGGGAACATTGTAGTTGATGATAATTCTCTCCTATTGGCTTCAATGGAACTTTTTGGGCAAAATCCATCATCTTCCTTATATCTAATTCTGATCAAAGGATTCTTAACAGGGATCGATACAGTGGAATGAGCGAATGTGCAGGCAACAGTTCCACTTATTTCCTTTGGGAAAATCCATTCCTTTGGATACTAGTTCCTCTCTATTTCCCATTCTATTGAGTCTACTTTTCCCTTTGTTTCCTTTGCATTTAGGAACATTATACTTGAAGAAAATTCTGTCCTATTGGCATCAATGGAACATTTTGGGCACAATTCATCATCTTCTTTATATCTAAAGCAGATCAAAGGATTCTTAACAGGGATCGATATAGTCGAATGAGCGAATGGGCAGGCAACAGTTCCACTTATTTCCTTTGGGAAAATCCATTCCTTTGGATACTAGTTCCTCTCTATTTCCCATTCTATTGAGTCTAGTGTTCCTCTTGTTTCCACTTCAATTGGGTAATTTCTAGTTGATGATAATTCTCTCCTATTGACTTCAATGGAACTTTTTGGGTAAAATCCATCATCTTCCTTATATCTAAAGCTGATCAAAGGATTCTTAACAGGAATCCTATAAAGTGGAATGAGTGAATGTGCAGGCAATAGTTCCAGTTATTTCCTTTGGGAAAATCCATTCCTTTGCATACTTGTTCCTCTCTATTTTCCATTCTATTGAGTCTAGTTTTCCCTTTGTTTCCTTTTCATTTGGGAACATTGTAGTTGATGATAATTCTCTCCTATTGGCTTCAATGGAACTTTTTGGGCAAAATCCATCATCTTCCTTATATCTAAAACTGATCAAAGGATTCTTAAAAGGGATCGATATAGTGGAATGAGCGAATGTGCAGGCAACAGTTCCACTTATTTCCTTTGGGAAAATCCATTCCTTTGGATACTAGTTCCTCTCTATTTCCCATTCTATTGAGTCTACTTTTCCCTTTGTTTCCTTTGCATTTAGGAACATTATACTTGAAGAAAATTCTGTCCTATTGGCATCAATGGAACATTTTGGGCACAATTCATCATCTTCTTTATATCTAAATCTGATCAAAGGATTCCTAACAGGAATCCTAAACAATGGAATGATTGAATGTGCCGGCAATAGTTCCAGTTATTTCCTTTGGGAAAATCCATTCCTTTGGATGCTTGTTCCTCTCTATTTCCCATTCTATTGAGTCTAGTGTTCCTCTTGTTTCCACTTCAATTGGGTAATTTCAGGTTGATGATAATTCTCTCCTATTGACTTCAATGGAACTTTTGGGGCAAAATCCATCATCTTCCTTATATCTAAAGCTGATCAAAGGATTCTTAACAGGGATCGATATACAGTGGAATGAGCGAATGTGCAGGCAACAGTTCCAGTTATTTCCTTTACGGAAAATCCATTCCTTTGGATACTTGTTCCTCTCTATTTCCAATTCTATTGAGTCTTGTGTTCCTCTTGTTTCCTGTTCAATTGGGAACTTTATAGTTGATGTTAATTCTCTCCTATTTGCTTCAACAGGACTTTCCGTACAAGATGCATTATGTTTTGTATATCTAAAGCTGATCAAAGGATTCTTAACTGGGATCTATATAGTCGAATGAGCGAATGGGCAGGGAACCATTCCACTTATTTCCTTTGGGAAAATCCATTCCTTTGGATACTAGTTCCTCTCTATTTCCCATTCTATTGAGTCTAGTGTTCCTCTTGTTTCCACTTCAATTGGGTAATTTCAGGTTGATGATAATTCTCTCCTATTGACTTCAATGGAACTTTTTGTGCAAAATCCATCATCTTCCTTATATCTAAAGCTGATCAAAGGATTCTTAACAGGGATCGATATAGTCGAATGAGCGAATGGGCAGGCAACAGTTCCACTTATTTCCTTTGGGAAAATCCATTCCTTTGGATACTTGTTCCTCTCTATTTTTCCCATTCTATTGAGTCTAGTTTTCCCTTTGTTTCCTTTTCATTTGGGAACATTGTAGTTGATGATAATTCTCTCCTATTGGCTTCAATGGAACTTTTTGGGCAAAATCCATCATCTTCCTTATATCTAAAGCTGATCAAAGGATTCTTAACAGGGATCGATATAGTGGAATGAGCGAATGTGCAGGCAACAGTTCCACTTATTTCCTTTGGGAAAATCCATTCCTTTGGATACTAGTTCCTCTCTATTTTCCCATTCTATTGAGTCTAGTGTTCCTCTTGTTTCCACTTCAATTGGGTAACTTTCTAGTTGATGATAATTCTCTCCTATTGACTTCAATGGAACTTTTTGGGCAAAATCCATCATCTTCCTTATATCTAACTAAAGCTGATCAAAGGATTCTTAACAGGGATCGATATAGTGTTATGAGCGAATGTGCAGACAACAGTTCCACTTATTTCCTTTGGGAAAATCCATTCCTTTGGATACTTGTTCCTCTCTAATTCCAATTCTATTGAGTCTTGTGTTCCTCTTGTTTCCTGTTCAATTGGGAACTTTATAGTTGATGTTAATTCTCTCCTATTTGCTTCAACAGGACTTTCCGTACAAGATGCATTATGTTTTGTATATCTAAAGCTGATCAAAGGATTCTTAACAGGGATCGATTCAGTGGAATGAGCGAATGTGCAGGCAACAGTTCCACTTATTTCCTTTGGGAAAATCCATTCCTTTGCATACTAGTTCCTCTCTATTTCCCATTCTATTGAGTCTACTTTTCCCTTTGTTTCCTTTGCATTTAGGAACATTATACTTGAAGAAAATTCTGTCCTATTGGCATCAATGGAAAATTTTCGGCACAATTCATCATCTTCTTTATATCTAAATCTGATCAAAGGATTCTTAACAGGAATCCTAAACAATGGAATGAGTGAATGTGCAGGCAATAGTTCCAGTTATTTCCTTTGGAAAATCCATTCCTTTGGATGCTTGTTCCTCTCTATTTCCCATTCTATTGAGTCTAGTGTTCCTCTTGTTTCCACTTCAATTGGGTAATTTCTAGTGGATGATAATTCTCTCCTATTGACTTCAATGGAACTTTTTGGGCAAAATCCATCATCTTCCTTATATCTAAAGCTGATCAAAGGATTCTTAACAGGAATCCTATAAAGTGGAATGAGTGAATGTGCAGGCAATAGTTCCAGTTATTTCCTTTGGGAAAATCCATTCCTTTGCATACTTGTTCCTCTCTATTTTCCATTCTATTGAGTCTAGTTTTCCCTTTGTTTCCTTTTCATTTGGGAACATTGTAGTTGATGATAATTCTCTCCTATTGGCTTCAATGGAACTTTTTGGGCAAAATCCATCATCTTCCTTATATCTAAAACTGATCAAAGGATTCTTAAAAGGGATCGATATAGTGGAATGAGCGAATGTGCAGGCAACAGTTCCACTTATTTCCTTTGGGAAAATCCATTCCTTTGGATACTAGTTCCTCTCTATTTCCCATTCTATTGAGTCTACTTTTCCCTTTGTTTCCTTTGCATTTAGGAACATTATACTTGAAGAAAATTCTGTCCTATTGCATCAATGGAACTTTTGGGCACAATTCATCATCTTCTTTATATCTAAATCTGATCAAAGGATTCTTAACAGGAATCCTAAACAATGGAATGATTGAATGTGCCGGCAATAGTTCCAGTTATTTCCTTTGGGAAAATCCATTCCTTTGGATGCTTGTTCCTCTCTATTTCCCATTCTATTGAGTCTAGTGTTCCTCTTGTTTCCACTTCAATTGGGTAATTTCAGGTTGATGATAATTCTCTCCTATTGACTTCAATGGAACTTTTGGGGCAAAATCCATCATCTTCCTTATATCTAAATCTGATCAAAGGATTCTTAACAGGAATCTTAAACAATGGAATGAGTGAATGTGCAGGCAATAGTTCCAGTTATTTCCTTTGGAAAATCCATTCCTTTGGATGCTTGTTCCTCTCTATTTCCCATTCTATTGAGTCTAGTGTTCCTCTTGTTTCCACTTCAATTGGGTAATTTCTAGTTGATGATAATTCTCTCCTATTGACTTCAATGGAACTTTTTGGGCAAAATCCATCATCTTCCTTATATCTAAAGCTGATCAAAGGATTCTTAATAGGGATCGATATAGTCGAATGAGCGAATGGGCAGGCAACATGTCCACTTATTTCCTTTGGGAAAATCCATTTCCTTTGGATACTAGTTCCTCTCTATTTCCCATTCTATTGAGTCTAGTGTTCCTCTTGTTTCCACTTCAATTGGGTAATTTCTAGTTGATGATAATTCTCTCCTATTGACTTCAATGGAACTTTTTGGGCAAAATCCATCATCTTCCTTATATCTAAAGCTGATCAAAGGATTCTTAACAGGAATCCTATACAGTGGAATGAGTCAAGGTGCAGGCAATAGTTCCAGTTATTTCCTTTGGGAAAATCCATTCCTTTGGATGCTTGTTCCTCTCTATTTCCCATTCTATTGAGTCAAGTGTTCCTCTTGTTTCCACTTCAATTGGGTAATTTCTAGTTGATGATAATTCTCTCCTATTGACTTCAATGGAACATTTTGGGCAAAATTCATCATCTTCCTTATATCTAAAGCTGATCAAAGGATTCTTAACAGGGATCGATATAGTGGAATGAGCGAATGTGCAGGCAACAGTTCCAGTTATTTCCTTTGGGAAAATCCATTCCTAGGGATACTTCTTCCTCTCTACTTCCCATTGTATTGAGTCTAGTTTTCCCTTTGTTTTCTTTTCGTTTGGGAACATTGTAGTTGATGATAATTCTCTCCTATTGGCTTCAATGGAACTTTTTGGGCAAAATCCATCATCTTCCTTATATCTAAAGCTGATCAAAGGATTCCTAACAGGGATCGATATAGTGGAATGAGCGAATGTGCAGGCAACAGTTCCACTTATTTCCTTTTGGAAAATCCATTCCTTTGGATACTTGTTCCTCTCTATTTCCAATTCTATTGAGTCTTGTGTTCCTTTTGTTTCCTGTTCAATTGGGTAATTTCTAGTTGATGATAATTCTCTCCTATTGACTTCAATGGAACTTTTTGGGCAAAATCCATCATCTTCCTTATATCTAAAGCTGTTCAAAGGATTCTTAACAGGGATCGATATAGTGGAATGAGCGAATGTGCAGGCAACAGTTCCACTTATTTCCTTTGGGAAAATCCATTCCTTTGGATACTAGTTCCTCTCTATTTCCCATTCTATTGAGTCTACTTTTCCCCTTATTTCCTTTGCATTTAGGAACATTATACTTGAACAAAATTCTGTCCTATTGGCATCAATGGAACATTTTGGGCACAATTCATCATCTTCTTTATATCTAAATCTGATCAAAGGATTTTTTTTTTTTTTTTTTTTTTTTTTTTTTTTTTTAATTTTTTTTTATTATATATATATATATATTTTATAATATTATCCCTTGTATTCATTTTTCCAAATTACCCCCCCTCCCTTATTCCCTCCCCCCGACGACAGGCAATACCATACATTTTACATGTGTTACAATATAGTCTAAGTAAAATACATGTGTGTGAATATCATTTTCTTGTTGCACAATAAACATTAGAATCCGAAGGTATATGCAACCTGGGCAGACAGATATTAGTGCTAACAATTTACATTCCCCTCCCAGTGTTTCTTCTCTGGGTGTATCTACCTCTGTCCATCATTGATCAACTGGAAGTGAGTTGGATCTTCTTTATGTTGAAGATTTCCACTTCCATCAGAATACATCCTCATACAGTATCGTTGTTGAAGTATACAGTGATCTTCTGGTTCTGCTCATTTCACTCAGCATCAGTTGATTTAAGTCTCTCCAACCCTCTCTGTATTCCTCCTGCTGGTCATTTCTTACTGAGCAATAATATTCCATAACTTTCATATACCACAATTTACCCAACCATTCTCCAACTGATGGACATCCATTCATCTTCCAGTTTCTAGCTACAACAAAAAGAGCTGCCACAAACATTTTGGCACATATATGTCTCTTTCTGCTCTTTAGTATTTCTTTGGGATATAATCCCAGTAGTAGCGCTGCTGGGTCAAAGGGTATGCACAGTTTGATAACTTTTTGGGCATAATTCCAGATTGCTCTCCAGAATGGCTGGATTCTTTCACAACTCCACCAGCAATGCATTAGTGTCCCAATTTCCCCACATCCCCTCCAACATTTGTCATTATTTGTTCCTGTCATCTTAGCCAATCTGACAGGTGTGTAGTGGTATCTCAGAGTGGTCTTAATTTGCATTTCTCTGATCAGTAGTGATTTGGAACACTCTTTCCTGTGAGTGGATATAGTTTCAATTTCTTCCTCTGAGAATTGTCTGTTCATATCCTTTGACCATTTATCAATTGGAGAATGGTTTGGTTTCTTATAAATTATGGTCAGTTCTCTATATATTTTGGAAATGAGACCTTTGTCAGAACCTTTGTTTTTAAAAATATTTTCCCAATTTGTTACTTCCCTTCTAATTTTGTTTGCATTAGTATTATTTGTACAGAAACTTTTTAGTTTGATGTAATCAAAATCTTCTATTTTGTGATCAATAATGATCTCTAGTTCTCCTCTGGTCATAAATTCCTTCCTCCTCCACAAGTCTGAGAGGTAGATTATCCTCTGTTCCTCTAATCTATTTATTATCTCCCTCTTTATGCCTAAATCATGGACCCATTTTGATCTTATCTTGGTATATGGTGTTAAGTGTGGATCCATATCTAATTTCTGCCATACTAATTTCCAGTTTTCCCAACAGTTTTTTCCGAATAATGAATTTTTATCCCTAATGTTGGAATCTTTGGGTTTGTCAAAGATTAGATTGCTATAGATGTACCCTTTTTTGTCCTTTGTATCTAATCTGTTCCACTGATCTACCGGTCTATTTCGTAGCCAATACCAAATGGTTTTGGTGACTGCTGCTATATAATATAGCTTTAGATCAGGTACACTTAGACCACCTTCCTCTGAGTTTTTTTTCATTAGTTCCCTTGCAATTCTTGACCTTTTATTCTTCCATATGAATTTTGTTGTTATTTTTTCTAGGTCATTAAAATAGTTTCTTGGGAGTCTGATTGGTATAGCACTAAATAAATAGATTAGTTTGGGGAGTATTGTCATCTTTATTATATTCGCTCGGCCTATCCAAGAGCACTGAATGTCTTTCCAATTATTTAAATCTGATTTTATTTTTGTGGCAAGTGTTTTGTAATTTTTCTCATATAATTCCTGACTTTTCTTTGGTAGATGGATTCCCAAATATTTTATACTATCAACATTTGTTTGGAATGGAATTTCTCTTTGTATCTCTTGCTGTTGCATTTTGTTAGTGATATATAAAAATGCCGAGGATTTATGTGGATTTATTTTGTATCCTGCCACTTTGCTGAAATTTTGAATTATTTCTAGTAGCTTTTTAGCAGAGTCTTTGGGGTTCTCTAAGTATACCATCATGTCATCTGCAAAAAGTGATAGTTTAATTTCCTCATTTCCTACTCTAATTCCTTGAATCTCTTTCTCGGCTCTTATTGCCGAGGCTAGCGTTTCTAGTACTATATTGAATAGTAATGGTGATAGTGGGCAACCTTGTTTCACTCCTGATCTTACTGGGAAAGGTTGCAGTTTATTTCTATTGCATATTATGCTTACTGACGGTCTTAAATATATACTCCTGATTATTCTAAGGAATAATCCGTTTATTCCTATACTCTCAAGAGTTTTTAGTAGGAATGGATGTTGGATTTTGTCAAATGCTTTTTCTGCATCTATTGAGATGATCATATGGTTCTTATTAATTTGATTATTAATATGGTCAATTATATTAATAGTTTTCCTAATATTAAACCAGCCCTGCATTCCTGGAATAAATCCTACTTGATCATAGTGTATTATCTTGGAGATGATTTTCTGAAGTCTTTTTGCTAATATCTTATTTAAGATTTTAGCATCAATATTCATTAAGGAGATTGGTCTATAATTTTCTTTCTCAGTTTTCGATCTACCAGGTTTAGGTATCAGTACCATGTCTGTGTCATAAAAGGAATTTGGTAGGACTCCTTCATCCCCTATTTTTTCAAATAATTTATATAACATTGGGGCTAATTGTTCTTTAAATGTTTGGTAGAATTCACATGTGAATCCATCTGGCCCTGGGGATTTTTTCCTGGGGAGTTGATTAATAGCTTGTTCTATTTCTTTTTCTGAAATGGGACTATTTAAGCAATTTATCTCCTCCTCTGTTAATCTAGGGAGCCTATATTTTTGGAGGAAGTCATCCATTTCACTTAAGTTATCAAATTTATTGGCATAAAGTTGGGCAAAGTAACTCCTTATTATTTCTCTAATTTCCTCTTCATTGGTGGAAAGATCCCCCTTTTCATTTGTAAGACTATCAATTTGATTTTCCTCTTTCTTTTTTTTGATCAAATTTACCAAAGGTTTATCTATTTTATTGGCTTTTTCATAAAACCAACTCTTGGTTTTATTTATTAATTCAATAGTTTTTTTACTTTCAATTTTATTGATTTCTCCTTTTAATTTTTGTATTTCGAGTTTAATTTTTGGTTGGGGGTTTATAATTTGGTCTTTTTCTAGCCTTTTAAGTTGTAAGCCCAATTCGTTAATCTTCTCTTTCTCAATTTTCTTCAAATAAGCCTCTAAAGATATAAAATTTCCCCTTATTACCGCTTTAGCTGCATCCCAAAGATTTTGATATGATGTCTCATCATTATCATTATCTTGGGTGAAATTGTTAATTGTTTCTATAATTTGCTCTTTCACCCAGTCATTCTTTAAGATGAGATTATTCAGTTTCCAATTACTTTTTGGTCTATTTACCCCTAACTTTTTACTGAATGTAGCTTTTATTGCATTGTGATCTGAGAAGAAGGCATTTATTATTTCTGCCTTCCTACATTTAATTTTGAGATCTTTATGTCCTAGTATATGGTCAATTTTTGTATAGGATCCATGAACTGCTGAGAAGAAAGTATATTCCTTCCTATTGCCATTCAGTTTTCTCCAAAGGTCTATCATACCTAGTTTTTCTAATGTTCTATTTACTTTTTTAATTTCTTTCTTGTTTGTTTTGTGGTTTGATTTGTCTAAATCTGAGAGTGCAAGGTTGAGATCTCCCACTATTATAGTTTTACTGTCTATTTCTTCTTGCAGTTCTCTTAACTTTTCCTTTAGAAAGTTAGATGCTATACCACTTGGTGCATATATGTTTAGTATTGATATGGCTTCATTATTTATGCTACCTTTCAGCAGGATATAGTTTCCTTCCTTATCTTTTTTAACGAGATCTACTTCTGCTTTTGCTTGATCTGAGATAAGGATAGCTACCCCTGCTTTTTTGGCTTTACCTGAAGCATAATAGGCTCTGTTCCAACCTTTTACCTTTACTCTGTATGTATCTCCCTGCTTTAAGTGTGTTTCCTGTAGGCAACATATTGTAGGGTTCTGCTTTTTGATCCAATCTACTATCCGTCTCCGTTTGATGGGATCGTTCATCCCATTTACATTTACAGTTAAAATTACTAATTCTGTATTTCCTGCCATCGTATTATCCCCAGATTATGCTTTTTTCCCTTGACCCCCCTGATCCCCCTCCCCGATATTTAATTTACAGACCCCCCTTGTGACGCGCAACCCTCCCTCTTTTTTTTTTTTTTAGGATCCCTCCCCCCTCCCTCCAAGTCCCTTCACTTATTCCCCTTTTCCTTTTCCCTTTTCCTCTCCCCCCTTTTAATGAGGTGAGAGAAAATTCTCTGAAAAACAAATATGTTAATTATTTACTCTTTGAGCCTCTTCTGATGAGAGTAAGATTCACACAATGATTCTCCCCCTCACTAAGTTCCCTCAGATATGGTGTATTTTCTATGTCTCTTCCTGGGATGTAGTTTCCCTCTTTTTATCACTCCTTCCCCTTTTTCTGAACCGACCTCCTTCCCTTTACTACACCCCCCTTTTTTTCTTTTATATCAGTAAAATCAAATTATCCTTGAGTATTTTTTATATACCCACAACAGAGTTACAGTTCTCAAGGGTTCTGTGTACCTTTTTCTGTTTCTCTTCAGTCTTGTGGATGTAGATCAAATTTTTTGTTTAAGTCTGGTTTTTTTCTTAGAAACATATAGAATTCCTCTGTTTCATTGAATGACCATCTTCTTCCGTGGAAAAAGATGCTAAACTTAGCTGGGTAGTTCATTCTTGGTTGC
The DNA here is from genome assembly GCF_048593235.1 of Sminthopsis crassicaudata. Classification (NCBI taxonomy): domain Eukaryota; kingdom Metazoa; phylum Chordata; class Mammalia; order Dasyuromorphia; family Dasyuridae; genus Sminthopsis; species Sminthopsis crassicaudata. The sequence goes on from NC_133617.1 coordinate 455,202,434, forward strand.
AGTCCTTGATCTTTTGCCTTACGGAATATCAGGTTCCAGGCCCTTCTATCTTTTAATGTGGAGGCAGCCAGATCTTGGGTGACCCTTATTGTGGCACCTTGGTATTTAAATTGTTTTTTTCTAGCTGCTTGCAGGATTTTCTCCTTTGTGTGGTAATTCTGCAGCTTAGCCACAATATTCCGTGGTGTTCTTTTTTTAGGGTCTATTTCAGAAGGAGTTCGATGAATTCTTTCCACATCTACTTTCCCTTCTGTTTCTATTATCTCTGGACAGTTCTCTTTGATAATTTCCTGTAAAATAGAATCTAGGCTCTTTTTTTGGTCATAGTTTTCTGGAAGTCCAATAATCCGCAGATTATCTCTCCTAGATCTATTTTCCAGGTCTATAGATTTTCCCAGTAAGTATTTGACGTTGTTCTCCAGCTTCTCATTTTTTTTGTTTTGTTTGACTGATTCTTGGGTTCTCTGTGAATCATTCATTTCTATTTGTTCCATCCTGACTTTTAAGGAGTTATTTTCTTCTTTCACAGTTTTTAGTTCTTTTTGTAAATGCCCAATTTCGTTTTTAAATGAATTATTTTGCTCTATTGAATTTTTTTCCATTTCCCTAATTTTTTTTTTTTGAGAATTATTTTCTTTTTCCAATTCAGAAATTCTATTTTCTTGAGACTTTTTTATCTTTTCCAATTCAGAAATCCTACTTTCCTGTGTTTTTTTAACCTTTTCTAATTCACTAATTTTGTTTCCCTGCATCTCCTGTGAATTCTTTATTTTTTCCAACTCCAATTTCAGGACGTTGTTATTTTCTATCATAACTTCCCTTTCCTTGCCCCATTTTTCTTCAATCTCCCTCAATTTCTTAAGAGCTTCTTCTAGGAGAGAGTTATGTGATGGGGGGCAGGAATCGTTCCCCTTTAGGTTGTTATCTTCTGAATCTTTGCTGTTAACTTCCTCGGGGTTGGATACCCGCTCTTTCTCTGTATAGAAGGAATCTATAGTTTTTCTAGCTTTTTTGCTCATACTTAAAAAATGTTTTGGGGTCTGTCCCTGGGGTAGGAAATTATTTACTTCTTTACCAGCTTCCTCCCAGACCAGATGGATGCAGCGGCCCCTGCACCCGCGCTAAGAGAGAGCTCTGGGAGAGAGTTCCCCACCCCCTCCCTGGGAGTGCCTCAGAGGTGATTAGCACTGCTGTGCTTTGAGGGCGTAGAATAGTGAAGACAGCAAGAAGCTCAGCCTATGTGTCCGGGTGGGGAGTGGGTGTCTGCAGCAGGTGACGTAAGAAGCCCCTGTGCTCAAACTGGAAGTGTCTGCCAGAAACCGCGGTCCCTAGTTCAAAGGTTCCGCTTCTCTGGGACTTCCTGGAGCTGAGTTCCACTCCCTCCAGCTAAGCTAGGCCGAGTGTGTTGCCTTGGGCCGTATCCACCCACTTGTCAGTCTCTTAACTATTCTCAGGAGGTAGCTGAGGCCACACCCCCTGGTGCCGAGTCTGCCCCAGGGTGGGGGGGGGGGAAATCTAATCTGAGTTTTAAAATATTTTGGCTTTCTCTTCTGAACTGCTAAATAATTAGCAGAGAAGAGCTAACAGCCTGTGCCAGATTCCTTTACCTCAGTGGCTTCTCTGATCCCAGAGCCCCTCCCAGCGCAATGGGCGCAGTGTGCCCCTACCCCACCGTCTGTGCTGGTCTTTCTTATTCCTCCCCTGAGAACTGACCTTTCCTGTTGAAACTCCAGATTCTCTTCAGCTGGTAAGTCGTGCTTCCAGTCCTTGTGGTATCTATCAGTCCTGAGCTAATTTTGAGACTTAATTTATCTAATTGGTTGTGAGGGAGTGAGGACGTTCACTGAGTAGTGTGTTTCTTCTCCGCCATCTTGGCTCCGCCCCTGATCAAAGGATTTTTAACAGGAATCCTAAACAATGGAATGAGTGAATGTGCAGGCAATAGTTCCAGTTATTTCCTTTGGGAAAATCCATTCCTTTGGATGCTTGTTCCTCTCTATTTCCCATTCTATTGAGTCTAGTGTTCCTCTTGTTTCCACTTCAATTGGGTAATTTCTAGTTGATGATAATTCTCTCCTATTGACTTCAATGGAACATTTTGGGCAAAATTCATCATCTTCCTTATATCTAAAGCTGATCAAAGGATTCCTAACAGGGATCGATATAGTGGAATGAGCGAATGTGCAGGCAACAGTTCCACTTATTTCCTTTTGGAAAATCCATTCCTTTGGATACTAGTTCCTCTCTATTTCCCATTCTATTATGTCTAGTGTTCCTCTTGTTTCCACTTCAATTGGGTAATTTCTAGTTGATGATAATTCTCTGCTATTGACTTCAATGGAACTTTTTGGGCAAAATCCATCATCTTCCTTATATCTAAAGCTGATCAAAGGATTCTTAACAAAGATCGATATAGTGGAATGAGCGAATGCGCAGGCAACAGTTCCAGTTATTTCCTTTGGGAAAATCCATTCCTTTGGATACTTCTTCCTCTCTACTTCCCATTCTATTGAGTCTAGTTTTCCCTTTGTTTCCTTTTCATTTGGGAACATTGTAGTTGATGATAATTCTCTCCTATTGGCTTCAATGGAACTTTTTGGGCAAAATCCATCATCTTCCTTATATCTAATTCTGATCAAAGGATTCTTAACAGGGATCGATACAGTGGAATGAGCGAATGTGCAGGCAACAGTTCCACTTATTTCCTTTGGGAAAATCCATTCCTTTGGATACTAGTTCCTCTCTATTTCCCATTCTATTGAGTCTACTTTTCCCTTTGTTTCCTTTGCATTTAGGAACATTATACTTGAAGAAAATTCTGTCCTATTGGCATCAATGGAACATTTTGGGCACAATTCATCATCTTCTTTATATCTAAAGCAGATCAAAGGATTCTTAACAGGGATCGATATAGTCGAATGAGCGAATGGGCAGGCAACAGTTCCACTTATTTCCTTTGGGAAAATCCATTCCTTTGGATACTAGTTCCTCTCTATTTCCCATTCTATTGAGTCTAGTGTTCCTCTTGTTTCCACTTCAATTGGGTAATTTCTAGTTGATGATAATTCTCTCCTATTGACTTCAATGGAACTTTTTGGGTAAAATCCATCATCTTCCTTATATCTAAAGCTGATCAAAGGATTCTTAACAGGAATCCTATAAAGTGGAATGAGTGAATGTGCAGGCAATAGTTCCAGTTATTTCCTTTGGGAAAATCCATTCCTTTGCATACTTGTTCCTCTCTATTTTCCATTCTATTGAGTCTAGTTTTCCCTTTGTTTCCTTTTCATTTGGGAACATTGTAGTTGATGATAATTCTCTCCTATTGGCTTCAATGGAACTTTTTGGGCAAAATCCATCATCTTCCTTATTTCTAAAGCTGATCAAAGGATTCTTAACAGGGATCGATATAGTGGAATGAGCGAATGTGCAGGCAACAGTTCCACTTATTTCCTTTGGGAAAATCCATTCCTTTGGATACTAGTTCCTCTCTATTTCCCATTCTATTGAGTCTAGTGTTCCTCTTGTTTCCACTTCAATTGGGTAATTTCTAGTTGATGATAATTCTCTCCTATTGACTTCAATGGAACTTTTTGGGCAAAATCCATCATCTTCCTTATATCTAACTAAAGCTGATCAAAGGATTCTTAACAGGGATCGATATAGTGTTATGAGCGAATGTGCAGACAACAGTTCCACTTATTTCCTTTGGGAAAATCCATTCCTTTGGATACTTGTTCCTCTCTAATTCCAATTCTATTGAGTCTTGTGTTCCTCTTGTTTCCTGTTCAATTGGGAACTTTATAGTTGATGTTAATTCTCTCCTATTTGCTTCAACAGGACTTTCCGTACAAGATGCATTATGTTTTGTATATCTAAAGCTGATCAAAGGATTCTTAACAGGGATCGATTCAGTGGAATGAGCGAATGTGCAGGCAACAGTTCCACTTATTTCCTTTGGGAAAATCCATTCCTTTGCATACTAGTTCCTCTCTATTTCCCATTCTATTGAGTCTACTTTTCCCTTTGTTTCCTTTGCATTTAGGAACATTATACTTGAAGAAAATTCTGTCCTATTGGCATCAATGGAACATTTTCGGCACAATTCATCATCTTCTTTATATCTAAATCTGATCAAAGGATTCTTAACAGGAATCCTAAACAATGGAATGAGTGAATGTGCAGGCAATAGTTCCAGTTATTTCCTTTGGAAAATCCATTCCTTTGGATGCTTGTTCCTCTCTATTTCCCATTCTATTGAGTCTAGTGTTCCTCTTGTTTCCACTTCAATTGGGTAATTTCTAGTGGATGATAATTCTCTCCTATTGACTTCAATGGAACTTTTTGGGCAAAATCCATCATCTTCCTTATATCTAAAGCTGATCAAAGGATTCTTAACAGGAATCCTATAAAGTGGAATGAGTGAATGTGCAGGCAATAGTTCCAGTTATTTCCTTTGGGAAAATCCATTCCTTTGCATACTTGTTCCTCTCTATTTTCCATTCTATTGAGTCTAGTTTTCCCTTTGTTTCCTTTTCATTTGGGAACATTGTAGTTGATGATAATTCTCTCCTATTGGCTTCAATGGAACTTTTTGGGCAAAATCCATCATCTTCCTTATATCTAAAACTGATCAAAGGATTCTTAAAAGGGATCGATATAGTGGAATGAGCGAATGTGCAGGCAACAGTTCCACTTATTTCCTTTGGGAAAATCCATTCCTTTGGATACTAGTTCCTCTCTATTTCCCATTCTATTGAGTCTACTTTTCCCTTTGTTTCCTTTGCATTTAGGAACATTATACTTGAAGAAAATTCTGTCCTATTGGCATCAATGGAACATTTTGGGCACAATTCATCATCTTCTTTATATCTAAATCTGATCAAAGGATTCTTAACAGGAATCCTAAACAATGGAATGATTGAATGTGCCGGCAATAGTTCCAGTTATTTCCTTTGGGAAAATCCATTCCTTTGGATGCTTGTTCCTCTCTATTTCCCATTCTATTGAGTCTAGTGTTCCTCTTGTTTCCACTTCAAATGGGTAATTTCAGGTTGATGATAATTCTCTCCTATTGACTTCAATGGAACTTTTGGGGCAAAATCCATCATCTTCCTTATATCTAAATCTGATCAAAGGATTCTTAACAGGAATCTTAAACAATGGAATGAGTGAATGTGCAGGCAATAGTTCCAGTTATTTCCTTTGGAAAATCCATTCCTTTGGATGCTTGTTCCTCTCTATTTCCCATTCTATTGAGTCTAGTGTTCCTCTTGTTTCCACTTCAATTGGGTAATTTCTAGTTGATGATAATTCTCTCCTATTGACTTCAATGGAACTTTTTGGGCAAAATCCATCATCTTCCTTATATCTAAAGCTGATCAAAGGATTCTTAATAGGGATCGATATAGTCGAATGAGCGAATGGGCAGGCAACATGTCCACTTATTTCCTTTGGGAAAATCCATTCCTTTGGATACTAGTTCCTCTCTATTTCCCATTCTATTGAGTCTAGTGTTCCTCTTGTTTCCACTTCAATTGGGTAATTTCTAGTTGATGATAATTCTCTCCTATTGACTTCAATGGAACTTTTTGGGCAAAATCCATCATCTTCCTTATATCTAAAGCTGATCAAAGGATTCTTAACAGGAATCCTATACAGTGGAATGAGTCAAGGTGCAGGCAATAGTTCCAGTTATTTCCTTTGGGAAAATCCATTCCTTTGGATGCTTGTTCCTCTCTATTTCCCATTCTATTGAGTCTAGTGTTCCTCTTGTTTCCACTTCAATTGGGTAATTTCTAGTTGATGATAATTCTCTCCTATTGACTTCAATGGAACATTTTGGGCAAAATTCATCATCTTCCTTATATCTAAAGCTGATCAAAGGATTCTTAACAGGGATCGATATAGTGGAATGAGCGAATGTGCAGGCAACAGTTCCAGTTATTTCCTTTGGGAAAATCCATTCCTAGGGATACTTCTTCCTCTCTACTTCCCATTGTATTGAGTCTAGTTTTCCCTTTGTTTCCTTTTCGTTTGGGAACATTGTAGTTGATGATAATTCTCTCCTATTGGCTTCAATGGAACTTTTTGGGCAAAATCCATCATCTTCCTTATATCTAAAGCTGATCAAAGGATTCCTAACAGGGATCGATATAGTGGAATGAGCGAATGTGCAGGCAACAGTTCCACTTATTTCCTTTTGGAAAATCCATTCCTTTGGATACTTGTTCCTCTCTATTTCCAATTCTATTGAGTCTTGTGTTCCTTTTGTTTCCTGTTCAATTGGGTAATTTCTAGTTGATGATAATTCTCTCCTATTGACTTCAATGGAACTTTTTGGGCAAAATCCATCATCTTCCTTATATCTAAAGCTGATCAAAGGATTCTTAACAGGGATCGATATAGTGTTATGAGCGAATGTGCAGACAACAGTTCCACTTATTTCCTTTGGGAAAATCCATTCCTTTGGATACTTGTTCCTCTCTAATTCCAATTCTATTGAGTCTTGTGTTCCTCTTGTTTCCTGTTCAATTGGGAACTTTATAGTTGATGTTAATTCTCTCCTATTTGCTTCAACAGGACTTTCCGTACAAGATGCATTATGTTTTGTATATCTAAAGCTGATCAAAGGATTCTTAACAGGGATCGATTCAGTGGAATGAGCGAATGTGCAGGCAACAGTTCCACTTATTTCCTTTGGGAAAATCCATTCCTTTGCATACTAGTTCCTCTCTATTTCCCATTCTATTGAGTCTACTTTTCCCTTTGTTTCCTTTGCATTTAGGAACATTATACTTGAACAAAATTCTGTCCTATTGGCATCAATGGAACATTTTCGGCACAATTCATCATCTTCTTTATATCTAAATCTGATCAAAGGATTCTTAACAGGAATCCTAAACAATGGAATGAGTGAATGTGCAGGCAATAGTTCCAGTTATTTCCTTTGGAAAATCCATTCCTTTGGATGCTTGTTCCTCTCTATTTCCCATTCTATTGAGTCTAGTGTTCCTCTTGTTTCCACTTCAATTGGGTAATTTCTAGTGGATGATAATTCTCTCCTATTGACTTCAATGGAACTTTTTGGGCAAAATCCATCATCTTCCTTATATCTAAAGCTGATCAAAGGATTCTTAACAGGAATCCTATAAAGTGGAATGAGTGAATGTGCAGGCAATAGTTCCAGTTATTTCCTTTGGGAAAATCCATTCCTTTGCATACTTGTTCCTCTCTATTTTCCATTCTATTGAGTCTAGTTTTCCCTTTGTTTCCTTTTCATTTGGGAACATTGTAGTTGATGATAATTCTCTCCTATTGGCTTCAATGGAACTTTTTGGGCAAAATCCATCATCTTCCTTATATCTAAAACTGATCAAAGGATTCTTAAAAGGGATCGATATAGTGGAATGAGCGAATGTGCAGGCAACAGTTCCACTTATTTCCTTTGGGAAAATCCATTCCTTTGGATACTAGTTCCTCTCTATTTCCCATTCTATTGAGTCTACTTTTCCCTTTGTTTCCTTTGCATTTAGGAACATTATACTTGAAGAAAATTCTGTCCTATTGGCATCAATGGAACATTTTGGGCACAATTCATCATCTTCTTTATATCTAAATCTGATCAAAGGATTCTTAACAGGAATCCTAAACAATGGAATGATTGAATGTGCCGGCAATAGTTCCAGTTATTTCCTTTGGGAAAATCCATTCCTTTGGATGCTTGTTCCTCTCTATTTCCCATTCTATTGAGTCTAGTGTTCCTCTTGTTTCCACTTCAATTGGGTAATTTCAGGTTGATGATAATTCTCTCCTATTGACTTCAATGGAACTTTTGGGGCAAAATCCATCATCTTCCTTATATCTAAATCTGATCAAAGGATTCTTAACAGGAATCTTAAACAATGGAATGAGTGAATGTGCAGGCAATAGTTCCAGTTATTTCCTTTGGAAAATCCATTCCTTTGGATGCTTGTTCCTCTCTATTTCCCATTCTATTGAGTCTAGTGTTCCTCTTGTTTCCACTTCAATTGGGTAATTTCTAGTTGATGATAATTCTCTCCTATTGACTTCAATGGAACTTTTTGGGCAAAATCCATCATCTTCCTTATATCTAAAGCTGATCAAAGGATTCTTAATAGGGATCGATATAGTCGAATGAGCGAATGGGCAGGCAACATGTCCACTTATTTCCTTTGGGAAAATCCATTCCTTTGGATACTAGTTCCTCTCTATTTCCCATTCTATTGAGTCTAGTGTTCCTCTTGTTTCCACTTCAATTGGGTAATTTCTAGTTGATGATAATTCTCTCCTATTGACTTCAATGGAACTTTTTGGGCAAAATCCATCATCTTCCTTATATCTAAAGCTGATCAAAGGATTCTTAACAGGAATCCTATACAGTGGAATGAGTCAAGGTGCAGGCAATAGTTCCAGTTATTTCCTTTGGGAAAATCCATTCCTTTGGATGCTTGTTCCTCTCTATTTCCCATTCTATTGAGTCAAGTGTTCCTCTTGTTTCCACTTCAATTGGGTAATTTCTAGTTGATGATAATTCTCTCCTATTGACTTCAATGGAACATTTTGGGCAAAATTCATCATCTTCCTTATATCTAAAGCTGATCAAAGGATTCTTAACAGGGATCGATATAGTGGAATGAGCGAATGTGCAGGCAACAGTTCCAGTTATTTCCTTTGGGAAAATCCATTCCTAGGGATACTTCTTCCTCTCTACTTCCCATTGTATTGAGTCTAGTTTTCCCTTTGTTTCCTTTTCGTTTGGGAACATTGTAGTTGATGATAATTCTCTCCTATTGGCTTCAATGGAACTTTTTGGGCAAAATCCATCATCTTCCTTATATCTAAAGCTGATCAAAGGATTCCTAACAGGGATCGATATAGTGGAATGAGCGAATGTGCAGGCAACAGTTCCACTTATTTCCTTTTGGAAAATCCATTCCTTTGGATACTTGTTCCTCTCTATTTCCAATTCTATTGAGTCTTGTGTTCCTTTTGTTTCCTGTTCAATTGGGTAATTTCTAGTTGATGATAATTCTCTCCTATTGACTTCAATGGAACTTTTTGGGCAAAATCCATCATCTTCCTTATATCTAAAGCTGTTCAAAGGATTCTTAACAGGGATCGATATAGTGGAATGAGCGAATGTGCAGGCAACAGTTCCACTTATTTCCTTTGGGAAAATCCATTCCTTTGGATACTAGTTCCTCTCTATTTCCCATTCTATTGAGTCTACTTTTCCCCTTATTTCCTTTGCATTTAGGAACATTATACTTGAACAAAATTCTGTCCTATTGGCATCAATGGAACATTTTGGGCACAATTCATCATCTTCTTTATATCTAAATCTGATCAAAGGATTTTTAACAGGAATCCTAAACAATGGAATGAGTGAATGTGCAGGCAATAGTTCCAGTTATTTCCTTTGGGAAAATCCATTCCTTTGGATGCTTGTTCCTCTCTATTTCCCATTCTATTGAGTCTAGTGTTCCTCTTGTTTCCACTTCAATTGGGTAATTTCTAGTTGATGATAATTCTCTCCTATTGACTTCAATGGAACATTTTGGGCAAAATTCATCATCTTCCTTATATCTAAAGCTGATCAAAGGATTCTTAACAGGGATCGATATAGTGGAATGAGCGAATGTGCAGGCAACAGTTCCAGTTATTTCCTTTGGGAAAATCCATTCCTAGGGATACTTCTTCCTCTCTACTTCCCATTGTATTGAGTCTAGTTTTCCCTTTGTTTCCTTTTCGTTTGGGAACATTGTAGTTGATGATAATTCTCTCCTATTGGCTTCAATGGAACTTTTTGGGCAAAATCCATCATCTTCCTTATATCTAAAGCTGATCAAAGGATTCCTAACAGGGATCGATATAGTGGAATGAGCGAATGTGCAGGCAACAGTTCCACTTATTTCCTTTTGGAAAATCCATTCCTTTGGATACTAGTTCCTCTCTATTTCCCATTCTATTATGTCTAGTGTTCCTCTTGTTTCCACTTCAATTGGGTAATTTCTAGTTGATGATAATTCTCTGCTATTGACTTCAATGGAACTTTTTGGGCAAAATCCATCATCTTCCTTATATCTAATTCTGATCAAAGGATTCTTAACAGGGATCGATACAGTGGAATGAGCGAATGTGCAGGCAACAGTTCCACTTATTTCCTTTGGGAAAATCCATTCCTTTGGATACTAGTTCCTCTCTATTTCCCATTCTATTGAGTCTACTTTTCCCTTTGTTTCCTTTGCATTTAGGAACATTATACTTGAAGAAAATTCTGTCCTATTGGCATCAATGGAACATTTTGGGCACAATTCATCATCTTCTTTATATCTAAAGCAGATCAAAGGATTCTTAACAGGGATCGATATAGTCGAATGAGCGAATGGGCAGGCAACAGTTCCACTTATTTCCTTTGGGAAAATCCATTCCTTTGGATACTAGTTCCTCTCTATTTCCCATTCTATTGAGTCTAGTGTTCCTCTTGTTTCCACTTCAATTGGGTAATTTCTAGTTGATGATAATTCTCTCCTATTGACTTCAATGGAACTTTTTGGGTAAAATCCATCATCTTCCTTATATCTAAAGCTGATCAAAGGATTCTTAACAGGAATCCTATAAAGTGGAATGAGTGAATGTGCAGGCAATAGTTCCAGTTATTTCCTTTGGGAAAATCCATTCCTTTGCATACTTGTTCCTCTCTATTTTCCATTCTATTGAGTCTAGTTTTCCCTTTGTTTCCTTTTCATTTGGGAACATTGTAGTTGATGATAATTCTCTCCTATTGGCTTCAATGGAACTTTTTGGGCAAAATCCATCATCTTCCTTATATCTAAAACTGATCAAAGGATTCTTAAAAGGGATCGATATAGTGGAATGAGCGAATGTGCAGGCAACAGTTCCACTTATTTCCTTTGGGAAAATCCATTCCTTTGGATACTAGTTCCTCTCTATTTCCCATTCTATTGAGTCTACTTTTCCCTTTGTTTCCTTTGCATTTAGGAACATTATACTTGAAGAAAATTCTGTCCTATTGGCATCAATGGAACATTTTGGGCACAATTCATCATCTTCTTTATATCTAAATCTGATCAAAGGATTCTTAACAGGAATCCTAAACAATGGAATGATTGAATGTGCCGGCAATAGTTCCAGTTATTTCCTTTGGGAAAATCCATTCCTTTGGATGCTTGTTCCTCTCTATTTCCCATTCTATTGAGTCTAGTGTTCCTCTTGTTTCCACTTCAATTGGGTAATTTCAGGTTGATGATAATTCTCTCCTATTGACTTCAATGGAACTTTTGGGGCAAAATCCATCATCTTCCTTATATCTAAAGCTGATCAAAGGATTCTTAACAGGGATCGATATAGTGGAATGAGCGAATGTGCAGGCAACAGTTCCAGTTATTTCCTTTGGGAAAATCCATTCCTTTGGATACTTGTTCCTCTCTATTTCCAATTCTATTGAGTCTTGTGTTCCTCTTGTTTCCTGTTCAATTGGGAACTTTATAGTTGATGTTAATTCTCTCCTATTTGCTTCAACAGGACTTTCCGTACAAGATGCATTATGTTTTGTATATCTAAAGCTGATCAAAGGATTCTTAACTGGGATCTATATAGTCGAATGAGCGAATGGGCAGGCAACCATTCCACTTATTTCCTTTGGGAAAATCCATTCCTTTGGATACTAGTTCCTCTCTATTTCCCATTCTATTGAGTCTAGTGTTCCTCTTGTTTCCACTTCAATTGGGTAATTTCAGGTTGATGATAATTCTCTCCTATTGACTTCAATGGAACTTTTTGTGCAAAATCCATCATCTTCCTTATATCTAAAGCTGATCAAAGGATTCTTAACAGGGATCGATATAGTCGAATGAGCGAATGGGCAGGCAACAGTTCCACTTATTTCCTTTGGGAAAATCCATTCCTTTGGATACTTGTTCCTCTCTATTTTCCATTCTATTGAGTCTAGTTTTCCCTTTGTTTCCTTTTCATTTGGGAACATTGTAGTTGATGATAATTCTCTCCTATTGGCTTCAATGGAACTTTTTGGGCAAAATCCATCATCTTCCTTATATCTAAAGCTGATCAAAGGATTCCTAACAGGGATCGATATAGTGGAATGAGCGAATGTGCAGGCAACAGTTCCACTTATTTCCTTTTGGAAAATCCATTCCTTTGGATACTAGTTCCTCTCTATTTCCCATTCTATTGAGTCTAGTGTTCCTCTTGTTTCCACTTCAATTGGGTAATTTCTAGTTGATGATAATTCTCTCCTATTGACTTCAATGGAACTTTTTGGGCAAAATCCATCATCTTCCTTATATCTAACTAAAGCTGATCAAAGGATTCTTAACAGGGATCGATATAGTCGAATGAGCGAATGGGCAGGCAACAGTTCCACTTATTTCCTTTGGGAAAATCCATTCCTTTGGATACTAGTTCCTCTCTATTTCCCATTCTATTGAGTCTAGTGTTCCTCTTGTTTCCACTTCAATTGGGTAATTTCTAGTTGATGATAATTCTCTCCTATTGACTTCAATGGAACTTTTTGGGCAAAATCCATCATCTTCCTGATATCTAAAGCTGATCAAAGGATTCTTAACAGGAATCCTATACAGTGGAATGAGTGAATGTGCAGGCAATAGTTCCAGTTATTTCCTTTGGGAAAATCCATTCCTTTGGATACTAGTTCCTCTCTATTTCCCATTCTATTGAGTCTACTTTTCCCTTTGTTTCCTTTGCATTTAGGAACATTATACTTGAAGAAAATTCTGTCCTATTGGCATCAATGGAACATTTTGGGCACAATTCATCATCTTCTTTATATCTAAATCTGATCAAAGGATTCTTAACAGGAATCTTAAACAATGGAATGAGTGAATGTGCAGGCAATAGTTCCAGTTATTTCCTTTGGAAAATCCATTCCTTTGGATGCTTGTTCCTCTCTATTTCCCATTCTATTGAGTCTAATGTTCCTCTTGTTCCCACTTCAATTGGGTAATTTCTAGTTGATGATAATTCTCTCCTATTGACTTCAATGGAACTTTTTGGGCAAAATCCATCATCTTCCTTATATCTAAAGCTGATCAAAGGATTCTTAACAGGGATCGATATAGTCGAATGAGCGAATGGGCAGGCAACAGTTCCACTTATTTCCTTTGGGAAAATCCATTCCTTTGGATACTAGTTCCTCTCTATTTCCCATTCTATTGAGTCTAGTGTTCCTCTTGTTTCCACTTCAATTGGGTAATTTCTAGTTGATGATAATTCTCTCCTATTGACTTCAATGGAACATTTTGGGCAAAATTCATCATCTTCCTTATATCTAAAGCTGATCAAAGGATTCTTAACAGGGATCGATATAGTGGAATGAGCGAATGTGCAGGCAACAGTTCCAGTTATTTCCTTTGGGAAAATCCATTCCTAGGGATACTTCTTCCTCTCTACTTCCCATTGTATTGAGTCTAGTTTTCCCTTTGTTTCCTTTTCGTTTGGGAACATTGTAGTTGATGATAATTCTCTCCTATTGGCTTCAATGGAACTTTTTGGGCAAAATCCATCATCTTCCTTATATCTAAAGCTGATCAAAGGATTCCTAACAGGGATCGATATAGTGGAATGAGCGAATGTGCAGGCAACAGTTCCACTTATTTCCTTTTGGAAAATCCATTCCTTTGGATACTAGTTCCTCTCTATTTCCCATTCTATTATGTCTAGTGTTCCTCTTGTTTCCACTTCAATTGGGTAATTTCTAGTTGATGATAATTCTCTGCTATTGACTTCAATGGAACTTTTTGGGCAAAATCCATCATCTTCCTTATATCTAAAGCTGATCAAAGGATTCTTAACAAAGATCGATATAGTGGAATGAGCGAATGCGCAGGCAACAGTTCCAGTTATTTCCTTTGGGAAAATCCATTCCTTTGGATACTTCTTCCTCTCTACTTCCCATTCTATTGAGTCTAGTTTTCCCTTTGTTTCCTTTTCATTTGGGAACATTGTAGTTGATGATAATTCTCTCCTATTGGCTTCAATGGAACTTTTTGGGCAAAATCCATCATCTTCCTTATATCTAAAACTGATCAAAGGATTCTTAAAAGGGATCGATATAGTGGAATGAGCGAATGTGCAGGCAACAGTTCCACTTATTTCCTTTGGGAAAATCCATTCCTTTGGATACTAGTTCCTCTCTATTTCCCATTCTATTGAGTCTACTTTTCCCTTTGTTTCCTTTGCATTTAGGAACATTATACTTGAAGAAAATTCTGTCCTATTGGCATCAATGGAACATTTTGGGCACAATTCATCATCTTCTTTATATCTAAATCTGATCAAAGGATTCTTAACAGGAATCCTAAACAATGGAATGATTGAATGTGCCGGCAATAGTTCCAGTTATTTCCTTTGGGAAAATCCATTCCTTTGGATGCTTGTTCCTCTCTATTTCCCATTCTATTGAGTCTAGTGTTCCTCTTGTTTCCACTTCAAATGGGTAATTTCAGGTTGATGATAATTCTCTCCTATTGACTTCAATGGAACTTTTGGGGCAAAATCCATCATCTTCCTTATATCTAAATCTGATCAAAGGATTCTTAACAGGAATCTTAAACAATGGAATGAGTGAATGTGCAGGCAATAGTTCCAGTTATTTCCTTTGGAAAATCCATTCCTTTGGATGCTTGTTCCTCTCTATTTCCCATTCTATTGAGTCTAGTGTTCCTCTTGTTTCCACTTCAATTGGGTAATTTCTAGTTGATGATAATTCTCTCCTATTGACTTCAATGGAACTTTTTGGGCAAAATCCATCATCTTCCTTATATCTAAAGCTGATCAAAGGATTCTTAATAGGGATCGATATAGTCGAATGAGCGAATGGGCAGGCAACATGTCCACTTATTTCCTTTGGGAAAATCCATTCCTTTGGATACTAGTTCCTCTCTATTTCCCATTCTATTGAGTCTAGTGTTCCTCTTGTTTCCACTTCAATTGGGTAATTTCTAGTTGATGATAATTCTCTCCTATTGACTTCAATGGAACTTTTTGGGCAAAATCCATCATCTTCCTTATATCTAAAGCTGATCAAAGGATTCTTAACAGGAATCCTATACAGTGGAATGAGTCAAGGTGCAGGCAATAGTTCCAGTTATTTCCTTTGGGAAAATCCATTCCTTTGGATGCTTGTTCCTCTCTATTTCCCATTCTATTGAGTCTAGTGTTCCTCTTGTTTCCACTTCAATTGGGTAATTTCTAGTTGATGATAATTCTCTCCTATTGACTTCAATGGAACATTTTGGGCAAAATTCATCATCTTCCTTATATCTAAAGCTGATCAAAGGATTCTTAACAGGGATCGATATAGTGGAATGAGCGAATGTGCAGGCAACAGTTCCAGTTATTTCCTTTGGGAAAATCCATTCCTAGGGATACTTCTTCCTCTCTACTTCCCATTGTATTGAGTCTAGTTTTCCCTTTGTTTCCTTTTCGTTTGGGAACATTGTAGTTGATGATAATTCTCTCCTATTGGCTTCAATGGAACTTTTTGGGCAAAATCCATCATCTTCCTTATATCTAAAGCTGATCAAAGGATTCCTAACAGGGATCGATATAGTGGAATGAGCGAATGTGCAGGCAACAGTTCCACTTATTTCCTTTTGGAAAATCCATTCCTTTGGATACTTGTTCCTCTCTATTTCCAATTCTATTGAGTCTTGTGTTCCTTTTGTTTCCTGTTCAATTGGGTAATTTCTAGTTGATGATAATTCTCTCCTATTGACTTCAATGGAACTTTTTGGGCAAAATCCATCATCTTCCTTATATCTAAAGCTGATCAAAGGATTCTTAACAGGGATCGATATAGTGTTATGAGCGAATGTGCAGACAACAGTTCCACTTATTTCCTTTGGGAAAATCCATTCCTTTGGATACTTGTTCCTCTCTAATTCCAATTCTATTGAGTCTTGTGTTCCTCTTGTTTCCTGTTCAATTGGGAACTTTATAGTTGATGTTAATTCTCTCCTATTTGCTTCAACAGGACTTTCCGTACAAGATGCATTATGTTTTGTATATCTAAAGCTGATCAAAGGATTCTTAACAGGGATCGATTCAGTGGAATGAGCGAATGTGCAGGCAACAGTTCCACTTATTTCCTTTGGGAAAATCCATTCCTTTGCATACTAGTTCCTCTCTATTTCCCATTCTATTGAGTCTACTTTTCCCTTTGTTTCCTTTGCATTTAGGAACATTATACTTGAACAAAATTCTGTCCTATTGGCATCAATGGAACATTTTCGGCACAATTCATCATCTTCTTTATATCTAAATCTGATCAAAGGATTCTTAACAGGAATCCTAAACAATGGAATGAGTGAATGTGCAGGCAATAGTTCCAGTTATTTCCTTTGGAAAATCCATTCCTTTGGATGCTTGTTCCTCTCTATTTCCCATTCTATTGAGTCTAGTGTTCCTCTTGTTTCCACTTCAATTGGGTAATTTCTAGTGGATGATAATTCTCTCCTATTGACTTCAATGGAACTTTTTGGGCAAAATCCATCATCTTCCTTATATCTAAAGCTGATCAAAGGATTCTTAACAGGAATCCTATAAAGTGGAATGAGTGAATGTGCAGGCAATAGTTCCAGTTATTTCCTTTGGGAAAATCCATTCCTTTGCATACTTGTTCCTCTCTATTTTCCATTCTATTGAGTCTAGTTTTCCCTTTGTTTCCTTTTCATTTGGGAACATTGTAGTTGATGATAATTCTCTCCTATTGGCTTCAATGGAACTTTTTGGGCAAAATCCATCATCTTCCTTATATCTAAAACTGATCAAAGGATTCTTAAAAGGGATCGATATAGTGGAATGAGCGAATGTGCAGGCAACAGTTCCACTTATTTCCTTTGGGAAAATCCATTCCTTTGGATACTAGTTCCTCTCTATTTCCCATTCTATTGAGTCTACTTTTCCCTTTGTTTCCTTTGCATTTAGGAACATTATACTTGAAGAAAATTCTGTCCTATTGGCATCAATGGAACATTTTGGGCACAATTCATCATCTTCTTTATATCTAAATCTGATCAAAGGATTCTTAACAGGAATCCTAAACAATGGAATGATTGAATGTGCCGGCAATAGTTCCAGTTATTTCCTTTGGGAAAATCCATTCCTTTGGATGCTTGTTCCTCTCTATTTCCCATTCTATTGAGTCTAGTGTTCCTCTTGTTTCCACTTCAATTGGGTAATTTCAGGTTGATGATAATTCTCTCCTATTGACTTCAATGGAACTTTTGGGGCAAAATCCATCATCTTCCTTATATCTAAATCTGATCAAAGGATTCTTAACAGGAATCTTAAACAATGGAATGAGTGAATGTGCAGGCAATAGTTCCAGTTATTTCCTTTGGAAAATCCATTCCTTTGGATGCTTGTTCCTCTCTATTTCCCATTCTATTGAGTCTAGTGTTCCTCTTGTTTCCACTTCAATTGGGTAATTTCTAGTTGATGATAATTCTCTCCTATTGACTTCAATGGAACTTTTTGGGCAAAATCCATCATCTTCCTTATATCTAAAGCTGATCAAAGGATTCTTAATAGGGATCGATATAGTCGAATGAGCGAATGGGCAGGCAACATGTCCACTTATTTCCTTTGGGAAAATCCATTCCTTTGGATACTAGTTCCTCTCTATTTCCCATTCTATTGAGTCTAGTGTTCCTCTTGTTTCCACTTCAATTGGGTAATTTCTAGTTGATGATAATTCTCTCCTATTGACTTCAATGGAACTTTTTGGGCAAAATCCATCATCTTCCTTATATCTAAAGCTGATCAAAGGATTCTTAACAGGAATCCTATACAGTGGAATGAGTCAAGGTGCAGGCAATAGTTCCAGTTATTTCCTTTGGGAAAATCCATTCCTTTGGATGCTTGTTCCTCTCTATTTCCCATTCTATTGAGTCAAGTGTTCCTCTTGTTTCCACTTCAATTGGGTAATTTCTAGTTGATGATAATTCTCTCCTATTGACTTCAATGGAACATTTTGGGCAAAATTCATCATCTTCCTTATATCTAAAGCTGATCAAAGGATTCTTAACAGGGATCGATATAGTGGAATGAGCGAATGTGCAGGCAACAGTTCCAGTTATTTCCTTTGGGAAAATCCATTCCTAGGGATACTTCTTCCTCTCTACTTCCCATTGTATTGAGTCTAGTTTTCCCTTTGTTTCCTTTTCGTTTGGGAACATTGTAGTTGATGATAATTCTCTCCTATTGGCTTCAATGGAACTTTTTGGGCAAAATCCATCATCTTCCTTATATCTAAAGCTGATCAAAGGATTCCTAACAGGGATCGATATAGTGGAATGAGCGAATGTGCAGGCAACAGTTCCACTTATTTCCTTTTGGAAAATCCATTCCTTTGGATACTTGTTCCTCTCTATTTCCAATTCTATTGAGTCTTGTGTTCCTTTTGTTTCCTGTTCAATTGGGTAATTTCTAGTTGATGATAATTCTCTCCTATTGACTTCAATGGAACTTTTTGGGCAAAATCCATCATCTTCCTTATATCTAAAGCTGTTCAAAGGATTCTTAACAGGGATCGATATAGTGGAATGAGCGAATGTGCAGGCAACAGTTCCACTTATTTCCTTTGGGAAAATCCATTCCTTTGGATACTAGTTCCTCTCTATTTCCCATTCTATTGAGTCTACTTTTCCCCTTATTTCCTTTGCATTTAGGAACATTATACTTGAACAAAATTCTGTCCTATTGGCATCAATGGAACATTTTGGGCACAATTCATCATCTTCTTTATATCTAAATCTGATCAAAGGATTTTTAACAGGAATCCTAAACAATGGAATGAGTGAATGTGCAGGCAATAGTTCCAGTTATTTCCTTTGGGAAAATCCATTCCTTTGGATGCTTGTTCCTCTCTATTTCCCATTCTATTGAGTCTAGTGTTCCTCTTGTTTCCACTTCAATTGGGTAATTTCTAGTTGATGATAATTCTCTCCTATTGACTTCAATGGAACATTTTGGGCAAAATTCATCATCTTCCTTATATCTAAAGCTGATCAAAGGATTCTTAACAGGGATCGATATAGTGGAATGAGCGAATGTGCAGGCAACAGTTCCAGTTATTTCCTTTGGGAAAATCCATTCCTAGGGATACTTCTTCCTCTCTACTTCCCATTGTATTGAGTCTAGTTTTCCCTTTGTTTCCTTTTCGTTTGGGAACATTGTAGTTGATGATAATTCTCTCCTATTGGCTTCAATGGAACTTTTTGGGCAAAATCCATCATCTTCCTTATATCTAAAGCTGATCAAAGGATTCCTAACAGGGATCGATATAGTGGAATGAGCGAATGTGCAGGCAACAGTTCCACTTATTTCCTTTTGGAAAATCCATTCCTTTGGATACTAGTTCCTCTCTATTTCCCATTCTATTATGTCTAGTGTTCCTCTTGTTTCCACTTCAATTGGGTAATTTCTAGTTGATGATAATTCTCTGCTATTGACTTCAATGGAACTTTTTGGGCAAAATCCATCATCTTCCTTATATCTAATTCTGATCAAAGGATTCTTAACAGGGATCGATACAGTGGAATGAGCGAATGTGCAGGCAACAGTTCCACTTATTTCCTTTGGGAAAATCCATTCCTTTGGATACTAGTTCCTCTCTATTTCCCATTCTATTGAGTCTACTTTTCCCTTTGTTTCCTTTGCATTTAGGAACATTATACTTGAAGAAAATTCTGTCCTATTGGCATCAATGGAACATTTTGGGCACAATTCATCATCTTCTTTATATCTAAAGCAGATCAAAGGATTCTTAACAGGGATCGATATAGTCGAATGAGCGAATGGGCAGGCAACAGTTCCACTTATTTCCTTTGGGAAAATCCATTCCTTTGGATACTAGTTCCTCTCTATTTCCCATTCTATTGAGTCTAGTGTTCCTCTTGTTTCCACTTCAATTGGGTAATTTCTAGTTGATGATAATTCTCTCCTATTGACTTCAATGGAACTTTTTGGGTAAAATCCATCATCTTCCTTATATCTAAAGCTGATCAAAGGATTCTTAACAGGAATCCTATAAAGTGGAATGAGTGAATGTGCAGGCAATAGTTCCAGTTATTTCCTTTGGGAAAATCCATTCCTTTGCATACTTGTTCCTCTCTATTTTCCATTCTATTGAGTCTAGTTTTCCCTTTGTTTCCTTTTCATTTGGGAACATTGTAGTTGATGATAATTCTCTCCTATTGGCTTCAATGGAACTTTTTGGGCAAAATCCATCATCTTCCTTATATCTAAAACTGATCAAAGGATTCTTAAAAGGGATCGATATAGTGGAATGAGCGAATGTGCAGGCAACAGTTCCACTTATTTCCTTTGGGAAAATCCATTCCTTTGGATACTAGTTCCTCTCTATTTCCCATTCTATTGAGTCTACTTTTCCCTTTGTTTCCTTTGCATTTAGGAACATTATACTTGAAGAAAATTCTGTCCTATTGGCATCAATGGAACATTTTGGGCACAATTCATCATCTTCTTTATATCTAAATCTGATCAAAGGATTCTTAACAGGAATCCTAAACAATGGAATGATTGAATGTGCCGGCAATAGTTCCAGTTATTTCCTTTGGGAAAATCCATTCCTTTGGATGCTTGTTCCTCTCTATTTCCCATTCTATTGAGTCTAGTGTTCCTCTTGTTTCCACTTCAATTGGGTAATTTCAGGTTGATGATAATTCTCTCCTATTGACTTCAATGGAACTTTTGGGGCAAAATCCATCATCTTCCTTATATCTAAAGCTGATCAAAGGATTCTTAACAGGGATCGATATAGTGGAATGAGCGAATGTGCAGGCAACAGTTCCAGTTATTTCCTTTGGGAAAATCCATTCCTTTGGATACTTGTTCCTCTCTATTTCCAATTCTATTGAGTCTTGTGTTCCTCTTGTTTCCTGTTCAATTGGGAACTTTATAGTTGATGTTAATTCTCTCCTATTTGCTTCAACAGGACTTTCCGTACAAGATGCATTATGTTTTGTATATCTAAAGCTGATCAAAGGATTCTTAACTGGGATCTATATAGTCGAATGAGCGAATGGGCAGGCAACCATTCCACTTATTTCCTTTGGGAAAATCCATTCCTTTGGATACTAGTTCCTCTCTATTTCCCATTCTATTGAGTCTAGTGTTCCTCTTGTTTCCACTTCAATTGGGTAATTTCAGGTTGATGATAATTCTCTCCTATTGACTTCAATGGAACTTTTTGTGCAAAATCCATCATCTTCCTTATATCTAAAGCTGATCAAAGGATTCTTAACAGGGATCGATATAGTCGAATGAGCGAATGGGCAGGCAACAGTTCCACTTATTTCCTTTGGGAAAATCCATTCCTTTGGATACTTGTTCCTCTCTATTTTCCATTCTATTGAGTCTAGTTTTCCCTTTGTTTCCTTTTCATTTGGGAACATTGTAGTTGATGATAATTCTCTCCTATTGGCTTCAATGGAACTTTTTGGGCAAAATCCATCATCTTCCTTATATCTAAAGCTGATCAAAGGATTCCTAACAGGGATCGATATAGTGGAATGAGCGAATGTGCAGGCAACAGTTCCACTTATTTCCTTTTGGAAAATCCATTCCTTTGGATACTAGTTCCTCTCTATTTCCCATTCTATTGAGTCTAGTGTTCCTCTTGTTTCCACTTCAATTGGGTAATTTCTAGTTGATGATAATTCTCTCCTATTGACTTCAATGGAACTTTTTGGGCAAAATCCATCATCTTCCTTATATCTAACTAAAGCTGATCAAAGGATTCTTAACAGGGATCGATATAGTCGAATGAGCGAATGGGCAGGCAACAGTTCCACTTATTTCCTTTGGGAAAATCCATTCCTTTGGATACTAGTTCCTCTCTATTTCCCATTCTATTGAGTCTAGTGTTCCTCTTGTTTCCACTTCAATTGGGTAATTTCTAGTTGATGATAATTCTCTCCTATTGACTTCAATGGAACTTTTTGGGCAAAATCCATCATCTTCCTGATATCTAAAGCTGATCAAAGGATTCTTAACAGGAATCCTATACAGTGGAATGAGTGAATGTGCAGGCAATAGTTCCAGTTATTTCCTTTGGGAAAATCCATTCCTTTGGATACTAGTTCCTCTCTATTTCCCATTCTATTGAGTCTACTTTTCCCTTTGTTTCCTTTGCATTTAGGAACATTATACTTGAAGAAAATTCTGTCCTATTGGCATCAATGGAACATTTTGGGCACAATTCATCATCTTCTTTATATCTAAATCTGATCAAAGGATTCTTAACAGGAATCTTAAACAATGGAATGAGTGAATGTGCAGGCAATAGTTCCAGTTATTTCCTTTGGAAAATCCATTCCTTTGGATGCTTGTTCCTCTCTATTTCCCATTCTATTGAGTCTAATGTTCCTCTTGTTCCCACTTCAATTGGGTAATTTCTAGTTGATGATAATTCTCTCCTATTGACTTCAATGGAACTTTTTGGGCAAAATCCATCATCTTCCTTATATCTAAAGCTGATCAAAGGATTCTTAACAGGGATCGATATAGTCGAATGAGCGAATGGGCAGGCAACAGTTCCACTTATTTCCTTTGGGAAAATCCATTCCTTTGGATACTAGTTCCTCTCTATTTCCCATTCTATTGAGTCTAGTGTTCCTCTTGTTTCCACTTCAATTGGGTAATTTCTAGTTGATGATAATTCTCTCCTATTGACTTCAATGGAACATTTTGGGCAAAATTCATCATCTTCCTTATATCTAAAGCTGATCAAAGGATTCTTAACAGGGATCGATATAGTGGAATGAGCGAATGTGCAGGCAACAGTTCCAGTTATTTCCTTTGGGAAAATCCATTCCTAGGGATACTTCTTCCTCTCTACTTCCCATTGTATTGAGTCTAGTTTTCCCTTTGTTTCCTTTTCGTTTGGGAACATTGTAGTTGATGATAATTCTCTCCTATTGGCTTCAATGGAACTTTTTGGGCAAAATCCATCATCTTCCTTATATCTAAAGCTGATCAAAGGATTCCTAACAGGGATCGATATAGTGGAATGAGCGAATGTGCAGGCAACAGTTCCACTTATTTCCTTTTGGAAAATCCATTCCTTTGGATACTAGTTCCTCTCTATTTCCCATTCTATTATGTCTAGTGTTCCTCTTGTTTCCACTTCAATTGGGTAATTTCTAGTTGATGATAATTCTCTGCTATTGACTTCAATGGAACTTTTTGGGCAAAATCCATCATCTTCCTTATATCTAAAGCTGATCAAAGGATTCTTAACAAAGATCGATATAGTGGAATGAGCGAATGCGCAGGCAACAGTTCCAGTTATTTCCTTTGGGAAAATCCATTCCTTTGGATACTTCTTCCTCTCTACTTCCCATTCTATTGAGTCTAGTTTTCCCTTTGTTTCCTTTTCATTGGGAACATTGTAGTTGATGATAATTCTCTCCTATTGGCTTCAATGGAACTTTTTGGGCAAAATCCATCATCTTCCTTATATCTAATTCTGATCAAAGGATTCTTAACAGGGATCGATACAGTGGAATGAGCGAATGTGCAGGCAACAGTTCCACTTATTTCCTTTGGGAAAATCCATTCCTTTGGATACTAGTTCCTCTCTATTTCCCATTCTATTGAGTCTACTTTTCCCTTTGTTTCCTTTGCATTTAGGAACATTATACTTGAAGAAAATTCTGTCCTATTGGCATCAATGGAACATTTTGGGCACAATTCATCATCTTCTTTATATCTAAAGCAGATCAAAGGATTCTTAACAGGGATCGATATAGTCGAATGAGCGAATGGGCAGGCAACAGTTCCACTTATTTCCTTTGGGAAAATCCATTCCTTTTGATACTAGTTCCTCTCTATTTCCCATTCTATTGAGTCTAGTGTTCCTCTTGTTTCCACTTCAATTGGGTAATTTCTAGTTGATGATAATTCTCTCCTATTGACTTCAATGGAACTTTTTGGGTAAAATCCATCATCTTCCTTATATCTAAAGCTGATCAAAGGATTCTTAACAGGAATCCTATAAAGTGGAATGAGTGAATGTGCAGGCAATAGTTCCAGTTATTTCCTTTGGGAAAATCCATTCCTTTGCATACTTGTTCCTCTCTATTTTCCATTCTATTGAGTCTAGTTTTCCCTTTGTTTCCTTTTCATTTGGGAACATTGGAGTTGATGATAATTCTCTCCTATTGGCTTCAATGGAACTTTTTGGGCAAAATCCATCATCTTCCTTATATCTAAAACTGATCAAAGGATTCTTAAAAGGGATCGATATAGTGGAATGAGCGAATGTGCAGGCAACAGTTCCACTTATTTCCTTTGGGAAAATCCATTCCTTTGGATACTAGTTCCTCTCTATTTCCCATTCTATTGAGTCTACTTTTCCCTTTGATTCCTTTGCATTTAGGAACATTATACTTGAAGAAAATTCTGTCCTATTGGCATCAATGGAACATTTTGGGCACAATTCATCATCTTCTTTATATCTAAATCTGATCAAAGGATTCTTAACAGGAATCCTAAACAATGGAATGATTGAATGTGCCGGCAATAGTTCCAGTTATTTCCTTTGGGAAAATCCATTCCTTTGGATGCTTGTTCCTCTCTATTTCCCATTCTATTGAGTCTAGTGGTCCTCTTGTTTCCACTTCAATTGGGTAATTTCAGGTTGATGATAATTCTCTCCTATTGACTTCAATGGAACTTTTGGGGCAAAATCCATCATCTTCCTTATATCTAAAGCTGATCAAAGGATTCTTAACAGGGATCGATATAGTGGAATGAGCGAATGTGCAGGCAACAGTTCCAGTTATTTCCTTTGGGAAAATCCATTCCTTTGGATACTTGTTCCTCTCTATTTCCAATTCTATTGAGTCTTGTGTTCCTCTTGTTTCCTGTTCAATTGGGAACTTTATAGTTGATGTTAATTCTCTCCTATTTGCTTCAACAGGACTTTCCGTACAAGATGCATTATGTTTTGTATATCTAAAGCTGATCAAAGGATTCTTAACTGGGATCTATATAGTCGAATGAGCGAATGGGCAGGCAACCATTCCACTTATTTCCTTTGGGAAAATCCATTCCTTTGGATACTAGTTCCTCTCTATTTCCCATTCTATTGAGTCTAGTGTTCCTCTTGTTTCCACTTCAATTGGGTAATTTCAGGTTGATGATAATTCTCTCCTATTGACTTCAATGGAACTTTTTGTGCAAAATCCATCATCTTCCTTATATCTAAAGCTGATCAAAGGATTCTTAACAGGGATCGATATAGTCGAATGAGCGAATGGGCAGGCAACAGTTCCACTTATTTCCTTTGGGAAAATCCATTCCTTTGGATACTTGTTCCTCTCTATTTTCCATTCTATTGAGTCTAGTTTTCCCTTTGTTTCCTTTTCATTTGGGAACATTGTAGTTGATGATAATTCTCTGCTATTGGCTTCAATGGAACTTTTTGGGCAAAATCCATCATCTTCCTTATTTCTAAATCTGATCAAAGCATTCTTAACAGGAATCTTAAACAATGGAATGAGTGAATGTGCAGGCAATAGTTCCAGTTATTTCCTTTGGAAAATCCATTCCTTTGGATGCTTGTTCCTCTCTATTTCCCATTCTATTGAGTCTAGTGTTCCTCTTGTTTCCACTTCAATTGGGTAATTTCTAGTTGATGATAATTCTCTCCTATTGACTTCAATGGAACTTTTTGGGCAAAATCCATCATCTTCCTTATATCTAAAGCTGATCAAAGGATTCTTAATAGGGATCGATATAGTCGAATGAGCGAATGGGCAGGCAACATGTCCACTTATTTCCTTTGGGAAAATCCATTCCTTTGGATACTAGTTCCTCTCTATTTCCCATTCTATTGAGTCTACTTTTCCCTTTGTTTCCTTTGCATTTAGGAACATTATACTTGAAGAAAATTCTGTCCTATTGGCATCAATGGAACATTTTGGGCACAATTCATCATCTTCTTTATATCTAAATCTGATCAAAGGATTCTTAACAGGAATCTTAAACAATGGAATGAGTGAATGTGCAGGCAATAGTTCCAGTTATTTCCTTTGGAAAATCCATTCCTTTGGATGCTTGTTCCTCTCTATTTCCCATTCTATTGAGTCTAATGTTCCTCTTGTTCCCACTTCAATTGGGTAATTTCTAGTTGATGATAATTCTCTCCTATTGACTTCAATGGAACTTTTTGGGCAAAATCCATCATCTTCCTTATATCTAAAGCTGATCAAAGGATTCTTAACAGGGATCGATATAGTCGAATGAGCGAATGGGCAGAACAACAGTTCCACTTATTTCCTTTCGGAAAATCCATTCCTTTGGATACTAGTTCCTCTCTATTTCCCATTCTATTGAGTCTAGTGTTCCTCTTGTTTCCACTTCAATTGGGTAATTTCTAGTTGATGATAATTCTCTCCTATTGACTTCAATGGAACTTTTTGGGCAAAATCCATCATCTTCCTTATATCTAAAGCTGATCAAAGGATTCTTAACAGGGATCGATATAGTGTTGTGAGCGAATGTGCAGACAACAGTTCCACTTATTTCCTTTGGGAAAATCCATTCCTTTGGATACTTGTTCCTCTCTAATTCCAATTCTATTGAGTCTTGTGTTCCTCTTGTTTCCTGTTCAATTGGGAACTTTATAGTTGATGTTAATTCTCTCCTATTTGCTTCAACAGGACTTTCCGTACAAGATGCATTATGTTTTGTATATCTAAAGCTGATCAAAGGATTCTTAACAGGGATCGATTCAGTGGAATGAGCGAATGTGCAGGCAACAGTTCCACTTATTTCCTTTGGGAAAATCCATTCCTTTGCATACTAGTTCCTCTCTATTTCCCATTCTATTGAGTCTACTTTTCCCTTTGTTTCCTTTGCATTTAGGAACATTATATATCTTGAAGAAAATTCTGTCCTATTGGCATCAATGGAACATTTTCGGCACAATTCATCATCTTCTTTATATCTAAATCTGATCAAAGGATTCTTAACAGGAATCCTAAACAATGGAATGAGTGAATGTGCAGGCAATAGTTCCAGTTATTTCCTTTGGAAAATTCATTCCTTTGGATGCTTGTTCCTCTCTATTTCCCATTCTATTGAGTCTAGTGTTCCTCTTGTTTCCACTTCAATTGGGTAATTTCTAGTTGATGATAATTCTCTCCTATTGACTTCAATGGAACTTTTTGGGTAAAATCCATCATCTTCCTTATATCTAAAGCTGATCAAAGGATTCTTAACAGGAATCCTATAAAGTGGAATGAGTGAATGTGCAGGCAATAGTTCCAGTTATTTCCTTTGGGAAAATCCATTCCTTTGCATACTTGTTCCTCTCTATTTTCCATTCTATTGAGTCTAGTTTTCCCTTTGTTTCCTTTTCATTTGGGAACATTGGAGTTGATGATAATTCTCTCCTATTGGCTTCAATGGAACTTTTTGGGCAAAATCCATCATCTTCCTTATATCTAAAACTGATCAAAGGATTCTTAAAAGGGATCGATATAGTGGAATGAGCGAATGTGCAGGCAACCGTTCCACTTATTTCCTTTGGGAAAATCCATTCCTTTGGATACTAGTTCCTCTCTATTTCCCATTCTATTGAGTCTACTTTTCCCTTTGTTTCCTTTGCATTTAGGAACATTATACTTGAAGAAAATTCTGTCCTATTGGCATCAATGGAACATTTTGGGCACAATTCATCATCTTCTTTATATCTAAATCTGATCAAAGGATTCTTAACAGGAATCCTAAACAATGGAATGATTGAATGTGCCGGCAATAGTTCCAGTTATTTCCTTTGGGAAAATCCATTCCTTTGGATGCTTGTTCCTCTCTATTTCCCATTCTATTGAGTCTAGTGTTCCTCTTGTTTCCACTTCAATTGGGTAATTTAAGGTTGATGATAATTCTCTCCTATTGACTTCAATGGAACTTTTGGGGCAAAATCCATCATCTTCCTTATATCTAAAGCTGATCAAAGGATTCTTAACAGGGATCAATATAGTGGAATGAGCGAATGTGCAGGCAACAGTTCCAGTTATTTCCTTTGGGAAAATCCATTCCTTTGGATACTTGTTCCTCTCTATTTCCAATTCTATTGAGTCTTGTGTTCCTCTTGTTTCCTGTTCAATTGGGAACTTTATAGTTGATGTTAATTCTCTCCTATTTGCTTCAACAGGACTTTCCGTACAAGATGCATTATGTTTTGTATATCTAAAGCTGATCAAAGGATTCTTAACAGGGATCGATATAGTCGAATGAGCGAATGGGCAGGCAACAGTTCCACTTATTTCCTTTGGGAAAATCCATTCCTTTGGATACTTGTTCCTCTCTATTTTCCATTCTATTGAGTCTAGTTTTCCCTTTGTTTCCTTTTCATTTGGGAACATTGTAGTTGATGATAATTCTCTTCTATTGGCTTCAATGGAACTTTTTGGGCAAAATCCATCATCTTCCTTATTTCTAAAGCTGATCAAAGGATTCTTAACAGGGATCGATATAGTGGAATGAGCGAATGTGCAGGCAACAGTTCCACTTATTTCCTTTGGGAAAATCCATTCCTTTGGATACTAGTTCCTCTCTATTTCCCATTCTATTATGTCTAGTGTTCCTCTTGTTTCCACTTCAATTGGGTAATTTCTAGTTGATGATAATTCTCTCCTATTGACTTCAATGGAACTTTTTGGGCAAAATCCATCATCTTCCTTATATCTAAAGCTGATCAAAGGATTCTTAACAGGAATCCTATACAGTGGAATGAGTCAATGTGCAGGCAATAGTTCCAGTTATTTCCTTTGGGAAAATCCATTCCTTTGGATACTTGTTCCTCTCTATTTCCCATTCTATTGAGTCTAGTGTTCCTCTTGTTTCCACTTCAATTGGGTAATTTCAGGTTGATGATAATTCTCTCCTATTGACTTCAATGGAACTTTTGGGGCAAAATCCATCATCTTCCTTATATCTAAAGCTGATCAAAGGATTCTTAACAGGGATCGATATAGTGGAATGAGCGAATGTGCAGGCAACAGTTCCAGTTATTTCCTTTGGGAAAATCCATTCCTTTGGATACTTGTTCCTCTCTATTTCCAATTCTATTGAGTCTTGTGTTCCTCTTGTTTCCTGTTCAATTGGGAACTTTATAGTTGATGTTAATTCTCTCCTATTTGCTTCAACAGGACTTTCCGTACAAGATGCATTATGTTTTGTATATCTAAAGCTGATCAAAGGATTCTTAACAGGGATCGATATAGTCGAATGAGCGAATGGGCAGGCAACCATTCCACTTATTTCCTTTGGGAAAATCCATTCCTTTGGATACTAGTTCCTCTCTATTTCCCATTCTATTGAGTCTAGTGTTCCTCTTGTTTCCACTTCAATTGGGTAATTTCAGGTTGATGATAATTCTCTCCTATTGACTTCAATGGAACTTTTTGTGCAAAATCCATCATCTTCCTTATATCTAAAGCTGATCAAAGGATTCTTAACAGGGATCGATATAGTCGAATGAGCGAATGGGCAGGCAACAGTTCCACTTATTTCCTTTGGGAAAATCCATTCCTTTGGATACTTGTTCCTCTCTATTTTCCATTCTATTGAGTCTAGTTTTCCCTTTGTTTCCTTTTCATTTGGGAACATTGTAGTTGATGATAATTCTCTCCTATTGGCTTCAATGGAACTTTTTGGGCAAAATCCATCATCTTCCTTATTTCTAAAGCTGATCAAAGGATTCTTAACAGGGATCGATATAGTGGAATGAGCGAATGTGCAGGCAACAGTTCCACTTATTTCCTTTGGGAAAATCCATTCCTTTGGATACTAGTTCCTCTCTATTTCCCATTCTATTGAGTCTAGTGTTCCTCTTGTTTCCACTTCAATTGGGTAATTTCTAGTTGATGATAATTCTCTCCTATTGACTTCAATGGAACTTTTTGGGCAAAATCCATCATCTTCCTTATATCTAAAGCTGATCAAAGGATTCTTAACAGGGATCGATATAGTCGAATGAGCGAATGGGCAGGCAACAGTTCCACTTATTTCCTTTGGGAAAATCCATTCCTTTGGATACTAGTTCCTCTCTATTTCCCATTCTATTGAGTCTAGTGTTCCTCTTGTTTCCACTTCAATTGGGTAATTTCTAGTTGATGATAATTCTCTCCTATTGACTTCAATGGAACTTTTTGGGCAAAATCCATCATCTTCCTGATATCTAAAGCTGATCAAAGGATTCTTAACAGGAATCCTATACAGTGGAATGAGTGAATGTGCAGGCAATAGTTCCAGTTATTTCCTTTGGGAAAATCCATTCCTTTGGATACTTGTTCCTCTCTATTTTCCATTCTATTGAGTCTAGTTTTCCCTTTGTTTCCTTTTCATTTGGGAACATTGTAGTTGATGATAATTCTCTCCTATTGGCTTCAATGGAACTTTTTGGGCAAAATCCATCATCTTCCTTATATCTAAAGCTGATCAAAGGATTCTTAACAGGGATCGATACACTGGAATGAGCGAATGTGCAGGCAACAGTTCCACTTATTTCCTTTGGGAAAATCCATTCCTTTGGATACTAGTTCCTCTCTATTTCCCATTCTATTGAGTCTACTTTTCCCTTTGTTTCCTTTGCATTTAGGAACATTATACTTGAAGAAAATTCTGTCCTATTGGCATCAATGGAACATTTTGGGCACAATTCATCATCTTCTTTATATCTAAATCTGATCAAAGGATTCTTAACAGGAATCCTAAACAATGGAATGAGTGAATGTGCAGGCAATAGTTCCAGTTATTTCCTTTGGAAAATCCATTCCTTTGGATGCTTGTTCCTCTCTATTTCCCATTCTATTGAGTCTAGTGTTCCTCTTGTTTCCACTTCAATTGGGTAATTTCTAGTTGATGATAATTCTCTCCTATTGACTTCAATGGAAATTTTTGGGTAAAATCCATCATCTTCCTTATATCTAAAGCTGATCAAAGGATTCTTAACAGGAATCCTATAAAGTGGAATGAGTGAATGTGCAGGCAATAGTTCCAGTTATTTCCTTTGGGAAAATCCATTCCTTTGCATACTTGTTCCTCTCTATTTTCCATTCTATTGAGTCTAGTTTTCCCTTTGTTTCCTTTTCGTTTGGGAACATTGTAGTTGATGATAATTCTCTCCTATTGGCTTCAATGGAACTTTTTGGGCAAAATCCATCATCTTCCTTATATCTAAAGCTGATCAAAGGATTCCTAACAGGGATCGATATAGTGGAATGAGCGAATGTGCAGGCAACAGTTCCACTTATTTCCTTTTGGAAAATCCATTCCTTTGGATACTTGTTCCTCTCTATTTTCCATTCTATTGAGTCTAGTTTTCCCTTTGTTTCCTTTTCGTTTGGGAACATTGTAGTTGATGATAATTCTCTCCTATTGGCTTCAATGGAACTTTTTGGGCAAAATCCATCATCTTCCTTATATCTAAAACTGATCAAAGGATTCTTAAAAGGGATCGATATAGTGGAATGAGCGAATGTGCAGGCAACAGTTCCACTTATTTCCTTTGGGAAAATCCATTCCTTTGGATACTAGTTCCTCTCTATTTCCCATTCTATTGAGTCTACTTTTCCCTTTGTTTCCTTTGCATTTAGGAACATTATACTTGAAGAAAATTCTGTCCTATTGGCATCAATGGAACATTTTGGGCACAATTCATCATCTTCTTTATATCTAAATCTGATCAAAGGATTCTTAACAGGAATCCTAAACAATGGAATGATTGAATGTGCCGGCAATAGTTCCAGTTATTTCCTTTGGGAAAATCCATTCCTTTGGATGCTTGTTCCTCTCTATTTCCCATTCTATTGAGTCTAGTGTTCCTCTTGTTTCCACTTCAATTGGGTAATTTCTAGTTGATGATAATTCTCTCCTATTGACTTCAATGGAACTTTTGGGGCAAAATCCATCATCTTCCTTATATCTAAAGCTGATCAAAGG
Source organism: Sminthopsis crassicaudata (assembly GCF_048593235.1). Taxonomy (NCBI): domain Eukaryota; kingdom Metazoa; phylum Chordata; class Mammalia; order Dasyuromorphia; family Dasyuridae; genus Sminthopsis; species Sminthopsis crassicaudata. The sequence goes on from NC_133617.1 coordinate 455,234,501, forward strand.
ATTCTTAACAGGGATCGATATAGTGGAATGAGCGAATGTGCAGGCAACAGTTCCAGTTATTTCCTTTGGGAAAATCCATTCCTTTGGATACTTGTTCCTCTCTATTTCCAATTCTATTGAGTCTTGTGTTCCTCTTGTTTCCTGTTCAATTGGGAACTTTATAGTTGATGTTAATTCTCTCCTATTTGCTTCAACAGGACTTTCCGTACAAGATGCATTATGTTTTGTATATCTAAAGCTGATCAAAGGATTCTTAACAGGGATCGATATAGTCGAATGAGCGAATGGGCAGGCAACAGTTCCACTTATTTCCTTTGGGAAAATCCATTCCTTTGGATACTTGTTCCTCTCTATTTTCCATTCTATTGAGTCTAGTTTTCCCTTTGTTTCCTTTTCATTTGGGAACATTGTAGTTGATGATAATTCTCTTCTATTGGCTTCAATGGAACTTTTTGGGCAAAATCCATCATCTTCCTTATTTCTAAAGCTGATCAAAGGATTCTTAACAGGGATCGATATAGTGGAATGAGCGAATGTGCAGGCAACAGTTCCACTTATTTCCTTTGGGAAAATCCATTCCTTTGGATACTAGTTCCTCTCTATTTCCCATTCTATTATGTCTAGTGTTCCTCTTCTTTCCACTTCAATTGGGTAATTTCTAGTTGATGATAATTCTCTCCTATTGACTTCAATGGAACTTTTTGGGCAAAATCCATCATCTTCCTTATATCTAAAGCTGATCAAAGGATTCTTAACAGGGATCGATATAGTGGAATGAGCGAATGTGCAGGCAACAGTTCCAGTTATTTCCTTTGGGAAAATCCATTCCTTTGGATACTTCTTCCTCTCTACTTCCCATTCTATTGAGTCTAGTTTTCCCTTTGTTTCCTTTTCATTTGGGAACATTGTATTTGATGATAATTCTCTCCTATTGGCTTCAATGGAACTTTTTGGGCAAAATCCATCATCTTCCTTATATCTAATTCTGATCAAAGGATTCTTAACAGGGATCGATACAGTGGAATGAGCGAATGTGCAGGCAACAGTTCCACTTATTTCCTTTGGGAAAATCCATTCCTTTGGATACTAGTTCCTCTCTATTTCCCATTCTATTGAGTCTACTTTTCCCTTTGTTTCCTTTGCATTTAGGAACATTATACTTGAAGAAAATTCTGTCCTATTGGCATCAATGGAACATTTTGGGCACAATTCATCATCTTTATATCTAAATCTGATCAAAGGATTCTTAACAGGAATCCTAAACAATGGAATGAGTGAATGTGCAGGCAATAGTTCCAGTTATTTCCTTTGGAAAATCCATTCCTTTGGATGCTTGTTCCTCTCTATTTCCCATTCTATTGAGTCTAGTGTTCCTCTTGTTTCCACTTCAATTGGGTAATTTCTAGTTGATGATAATTCTCTCCTATTGACTTCAATGGAACTTTTTGGGCAAAATCCATCATCTTCCTTATATCTAAAGCTGATCAAAGGATTCTTAATAGGGATCGATATAGTCGAATGAGCGAATGGGCAGGCAACATGTCCACTTATTTCCTTTGGGAAAATCCATTCCTTTGGATACTAGTTCCTCTCTATTTCCCATTCTATTGAGTCTAGTGTTCCTCTTGTTTCCACTTCAATTGGGTAATTTCTAGTTGATGATAATTCTCTCCTATTGACTTCAATGGAACTTTTTGGGCAAAATCCATCATCTTCCTTATATCTAAAGCTGATCAAAGGATTCTTAACAGGAATCCTATACAGTGGAATGAGTCAAGGTGCAGGCAATAGTTCCAGTTATTTCCTTTGGGAAAATCCATTCCTTTGGATGCTTGTTCCTCTCTATTTCCCATTCTATTGAGTCTAGTGTTCCTCTTGTTTCCACTTCAATTGGGTAATTTCTAGTTGATGATAATTCTCTCCTATTGACTTCAATGGAACATTTTGGGCAAAATTCATCATCTTCCTTATATCTAAAGCTGATCAAAGGATTCTTAACAGGGATCGATATAGTGGAATGAGCGAATGTGCAGGCAACAGTTCCACTTATTTCCTTTGGGAAAATCCATTCCTTTGGATACTAGTTCCTCTCTATTTCCCATTCTATTGAGTCTACTTTTCCCTTTGTTTCCTTTGCATTTAGGAACATTATACTTTAAGAAAATTCTGTCCTATTGGCATCAATGGAACATTTTGGGCACAATTCATCATCTTCTTTATATCTAAATCTGATCAAAGGATTCTTAACAGGAATCCTAAACAATGGAATGATTGAATGTGCCGGCAATAGTTCCAGTTATTTCCTTTGGGAAAATCCATTCCTTTGGATGCTTGTTCCTCTCTATTTCCCATTCTATTGAGTCTAGTGTTCCTCTTGTTTCCACTTCAATTGGGTAATTTCAGGTTGATGATAATTCTCTCCTATTGACTTCAATGGAACTTTTGGGGCAAAATCCATCATCTTCCTTATATCTAAATCTGATCAAAGGATTCTTAACAGGAATCTTAAACAATGGAATGAGTGAATGTGCAGGCAATAGTTCCAGTTATTTCCTTTGGAAAATCCATTCCTTTGGATGCTTGTTCCTCTCTATTTCCCATTCTATTGAGTCTAGTGTTCCTCTTGTTTCCACTTCAATTGGGTAATTTCTAGTTGATGATAATTCTCTCCTATTGACTTCAATGGAACTTTTTGGGCAAAATCCATCATCTTCCTTATATCTAAAGCTGATCAAAGGATTCTTAATAGGGATCGATATAGTCGAATGAGCGAATGGGCAGGCAACATGTCCACTTATTTCCTTTGGGAAAATCCATTCCTTTGGATACTAGTTCCTCTCTATTTCCCATTCTATTGAATCTAGTGTTCCTCTTGTTTCCACTTCAATTGGGTAATTTCTAGTTGATGATAATTCTCTCCTATTGACTTCAATGGAACTTTTTGGGCAAAATCCATCATCTTCCTTATATCTAAAGCTGATCAAAGGATTCTTAACAGGAATCCTATACAGTGGAATGAGTCAAGGTGCAGGCAATAGTTCCAGTTATTTCCTTTGGGAAAATCCATTCCTTTGGATGCTTGTTCCTCTCTATTTCCCATTCTATTGAGTCTAGTGTTCCTCTTGTTTCCACTTCAATTGGGTAATTTCTAGTTGATGATAATTCTCTCCTATTGACTTCAATGGAACATTTTGGGCAAAATTCATCATCTTCCTTATATCTAAAGCTGATCAAAGGATTCTTAACAGGGATCGATATAGTGGAATGAGCGAATGTGCAGGCAACAGTTCCAGTTATTTCCTTTGGGAAAATCCATTCCTAGGGATACTTCTTCCTCTCTACTTCCCATTGTATTGAGTCTAGTTTTCCCTTTGTTTCCTTTTCGTTTGGGAACATTGTAGTTGATGATAATTCTCTCCTATTGGCTTCAATGGAACTTTTTGGGCAAAATCCATCATCTTCCTTATATCTAAAGCTGATCAAAGGATTCCTAACAGGGATCGATATAGTGGAATGAGCGAATGTGCAGGCAACAGTTCCACTTATTTCCTTTTGGAAAATCCATTCCTTTGGATACTTGTTCCTCTCTATTTCCAATTCTATTGAGTCTTGTGTTCCTTTTGTTTCCTGTTCAATTGGGTAATTTCTAGTTGATGATAATTCTCTCCTATTGACTTCAATGGAACTTTTTGGGCAAAATCCATCATCTTCCTTATATCTAAAGCTGTTCAAAGGATTCTTAACAGGGATCGATATAGTGGAATGAGCGAATGTGCAGGCAACAGTTCCACTTATTTCCTTTGGGAAAATCCATTCCTTTGGATACTAGTTCCTCTCTATTTCCCATTCTATTGAGTCTACTTTTCCCCTTATTTCCTTTGCATTTAGGAACATTATACTTGAACAAAATTCTGTCCTATTGGCATCAATGGAACATTTTGGGCACAATTCATCATCTTCTTTATATCTAAATCTGATCAAAGGATTTTTAACAGGAATCCTAAACAATGGAATGAGTGAATGTGCAGGCAATAGTTCCAGTTATTTCCTTTGGGAAAATCCATTCCTTTGGATGCTTGTTCCTCTCTATTTCCCATTCTATTGAGTCTAGTGTTCCTCTTGTTTCCACTTCAATTGGGTAATTTCTAGTTGATGATAATTCTCTCCTATTGACTTCAATGGAACATTTTGGGCAAAATTCATCATCTTCCTTATATCTAAAGCTGATCAAAGGATTCTTAACAGGGATCGATATAGTGGAATGAGCGAATGTGCAGGCAACAGTTCCAGTTATTTCCTTTGGGAAAATCCATTCCTAGGGATACTTCTTCCTCTCTACTTCCCATTGTATTGAGTCTAGTTTTCCCTTTGTTTCCTTTTCGTTTGGGAACATTGTAGTTGATGATAATTCTCTCCTATTGGCTTCAATGGAACTTTTTGGGCAAAATCCATCATCTTCCTTATATCTAAAGCTGATCAAAGGATTCCTAACAGGGATCGATATAGTGGAATGAGCGAATGTGCAGGCAACAGTTCCACTTATTTCCTTTTGGAAAATCCATTCCTTTGGATACTAGTTCCTCTCTATTTCCCATTCTATTATGTCTAGTGTTCCTCTTGTTTCCACTTCAATTGGGTAATTTCTAGTTGATGATAATTCTCTGCTATTGACTTCAATGGAACTTTTTGGGCAAAATCCATCATCTTCCTTATATCTAAAGCTGATCAAAGGATTCTTAACAAAGATCGATATAGTGGAATGAGCGAATGCGCAGGCAACAGTTCCAGTTATTTCCTTTGGGAAAATCCATTCCTTTGGATACTTCTTCCTCTCTACTTCCCATTCTATTGAGTCTAGTTTTCCCTTTGTTTCCTTTTCATTTGGGAACATTGTAGTTGATGATAATTCTCTCCTATTGGCTTCAATGGAACTTTTTGGGCAAAATCCATCATCTTCCTTATATCTAATTCTGATCAAAGGATTCTTAACAGGGATCGATACAGTGGAATGAGCGAATGTGCAGGCAACAGTTCCACTTATTTCCTTTGGGAAAATCCATTCCTTTGGATACTAGTTCCTCTCTATTTCCCATTCTATTGAGTCTACTTTTCCCTTTGTTTCCTTTGCATTTAGGAACATTATACTTGAAGAAAATTCTGTCCTATTGGCATCAATGGAACATTTTGGGCACAATTCATCATCTTCTTTATATCTAAAGCAGATCAAAGGATTCTTAACAGGGATCGATATAGTCGAATGAGCGAATGGGCAGGCAACAGTTCCACTTATTTCCTTTGGGAAAATCCATTCCTTTGGATACTAGTTCCTCTCTATTTCCCATTCTATTGAGTCTAGTGTTCCTCTTGTTTCCACTTCAATTGGGTAATTTCTAGTTGATGATAATTCTCTCCTATTGACTTCAATGGAACTTTTTGGGTAAAATCCATCATCTTCCTTATATCTAAAGCTGATCAAAGGATTCTTAACAGGAATCCTATAAAGTGGAATGAGTGAATGTGCAGGCAATAGTTCCAGTTATTTCCTTTGGGAAAATCCATTCCTTTGCATACTTGTTCCTCTCTATTTTCCATTCTATTGAGTCTAGTTTTCCCTTTGTTTCCTTTTCATTTGGGAACATTGGAGTTGATGATAATTCTCTCCTATTGGCTTCAATGGAACTTTTTGGGCAAAATCCATCATCTTCCTTATATCTAAAACTGATCAAAGGATTCTTAAAAGGGATCGATATAGTGGAATGAGCGAATGTGCAGGCAACAGTTCCACTTATTTCCTTTGGGAAAATCCATTCCTTTGGATACTAGTTCCTCTCTATTTCCCATTCTATTGAGTCTACTTTTCCCTTTGTTTCCTTTGCATTTAGGAACATTATACTTGAAGAAAATTCTGTCCTATTGGCATCAATGGAACATTTTGGGCACAATTCATCATCTTCTTTATATCTAAATCTGATCAAAGGATTCTTAACAGGAATCCTAAACAATGGAATGATTGAATGTGCCGGCAATAGTTCCAGTTATTTCCTTTGGGAAAATCCATTCCTTTGGATGCTTGTTCCTCTCTATTTCCCATTCTATTGAGTCTAGTGTTCCTCTTGTTTCCACTTCAATTGGGTAATTTCAGGTTGATGATAATTCTCTCCTATTGACTTCAATGGAACTTTTGGGGCAAAATCCATCATCTTCCTTATATCTAAAGCTGATCAAAGGATTCTTAACAGGGATCGATATAGTGGAATGAGCGAATGTGCAGGCAACAGTTCCAGTTATTTCCTTTGGGAAAATCCATTCCTTTGGATACTTGTTCCTCTCTATTTCCAATTCTATTGAGTCTTGTGTTCCTCTTGTTTCCTGTTCAATTGGGAACTTTATAGTTGATGTTAATTCTCTCCTATTTGCTTCAACAGGACTTTCCGTACAAGATGCATTATGTTTTGTATATCTAAAGCTGATCAAAGGATTCTTAACTGGGATCGATATAGTCGAATGAGCGAATGGGCAGGCAACCATTCCACTTATTTCCTTTGGGAAAATCCATTCCTTTGGATACTAGTTCCTCTCTATTTCCCATTCTATTGAGTCTAGTGTTCCTCTTGTTTCCACTTCAATTGGGTAATTTCAGGTTGATGATAATTCTCTCCTATTGACTTCAATGGAACTTTTTGTGCAAAATCCATCATCTTCCTTATATCTAAAGCTGATCAAAGGATTCTTAACAGGGATCGATATAGTCGAATGAGCGAATGGGCAGGCAACAGTTCCACTTATTTCCTTTGGGAAAATCCATTCCTTTGGATACTTGTTCCTCTCTATTTTCCATTCTATTGAGTCTAGTTTTCCCTTTGTTTCCTTTTCATTTGGGAACATTGTAGTTGATGATAATTCTCTCCTATTGGCTTCAATGGAACTTTTTGGGCAAAATCCATCATCTTCCTTATTTCTAAAGCTGATCAAAGGATTCTTAACAGGGATCGATATAGTGGAATGAGCGAATGTGCAGGCAACAGTTCCACTTATTTCCTTTGGGAAAATCCATTCCTTTGGATACTAGTTCCTCTCTATTTCCCATTCTATTGAGTCTAGTGTTCCTCTTGTTTCCACTTCAATTGGGTAATTTCTAGTTGATGATAATTCTCTCCTATTGACTTCAATGGAACTTTTTGGGCAAAATCCATCATCTTCCTTATATCTAACTAAAGCTGATCAAAGGATTCTTAACAGGGATCGATATAGTCGAATGAGCGAATGGGCAGGCAACAGTTCCACTTATTTCCTTTGGGAAAATCCATTCCTTTGGATACTAGTTCCTCTCTATTTCCCATTCTATTGAGTCTAGTGTTCCTCTTGTTTCCACTTCAATTGGGTAATTTCTAGTTGATGATAATTCTCTCCTATTGACTTCAATGGAACTTTTTGGGCAAAATCCATCATCTTCCTGATATCTAAAGCTGATCAAAGGATTCTTAACAGGAATCCTATACAGTGGAATGAGTGAATGTGCAGGCAATAGTTCCAGTTATTTCCTTTGGGAAAATCCATTCCTTTGGATACTAGTTCCTCTCTATTTCCCATTCTATTGAGTCTACTTTTCCCTTTGTTTCCTTTGCATTTAGGAACATTATACTTGAAGAAAATTCTGTCCTATTGGCATCAATGGAACATTTTGGGCACAATTCATCATCTTCTTTATATCTAAATCTGATCAAAGGATTCTTAACAGGAATCTTAAACAATGGAATGAGTGAATGTGCAGGCAATTGTTCCAGTTATTTCCTTTGGAAAATCCATTCCTTTGGATGCTTGTTCCTCTCTATTTCCCATTCTATTGAGTCTAGTGTTCCTCTTGTTTCCACTTCAATTGGGTAATTTCTAGTTGATGATAATTCTCTCCTATTGACTTCAATGGAACTTTTTGGGCAAAATCCATCATCTTCCTTATATCTAAAGCTGATCAAAGGATTCTTAACAGGGATCGATATAGTCGAATGAGCGAATGGGCAGAACAACAGTTCCACTTATTTCCTTTCGGAAAATCCATTCCTTTGGATACTAGTTCCTCTCTATTTCCCATTCTATTGAGTCTAGTGTTCCTCTTGTTTCCACTTCAATTGGGTAATTTCTAGTTGATGATAATTCTCTCCTATTGACTTCAATGGAACTTTTTGGGCAAAATCCATCATCTTCCTTATATCTAAAGCTGATCAAAGGATTCTTAACAGGGATCGATATAGTGTTGTGAGCGAATGTGCAGACAACAGTTCCACTTATTTCCTTTGGGAAAATCCATTCCTTTGGATACTTGTTCCTCTCTAATTCCAATTCTATTGAGTCTTGTGTTCCTCTTGTTTCCTGTTCAATTGGGAACTTTATAGTTGATGTTAATTCTCTCCTATTTGCTTCAACAGGACTTTCCGTACAAGATGCATTATGTTTTGTATATCTAAAGCTGATCAAAGGATTCTTAACAGGGATCGATTCAGTGGAATGAGCGAATGTGCAGGCAACAGTTCCACTTATTTCCTTTGGGAAAATCCATTCCTTTGCATACTAGTTCCTCTCTATTTCCCATTCTATTGAGTCTACTTTTCCCTTTGTTTCCTTTGCATTTAGGAACATTATATATCTTGAAGAAAATTCTGTCCTATTGGCATCAATGGAACATTTTCGGCACAATTCATCATCTTCTTTATATCTAAATCTGATCAAAGGATTCTTAACAGGAATCCTAAACAATGGAATGAGTGAATGTGCAGGCAATAGTTCCAGTTATTTCCTTTGGAAAATCCATTCCTTTGGATGCTTGTTCCTCTCTATTTCCCATTCTATTGAGTCTAGTGTTCCTCTTGTTTCCACTTCAATTGGGTAATTTCTAGTTGATGATAATTCTCTCCTATTGACTTCAATGGAACTTTTTGGGTAAAATCCATCATCTTCCTTATATCTAAAGCTGATCAAAGGATTCTTAACAGGAATCCTATAAAGTGGAATGAGTGAATGTGCAGGCAATAGTTCCAGTTATTTCCTTTGGGAAAATCCATTCCTTTGCATACTTGTTCCTCTCTATTTTCCATTCTATTGAGTCTAGTTTTCCCTTTGTTTCCTTTTCATTTGGGAACATTGTAGTTGATGATAATTCTCTCCTATTGGCTTCAATGGAACTTTTTGGGCAAAATCCATCATCTTCCTTATATCTAAAACTGATCAAAGGATTCTTAAAAGGGATCGATATAGTGGAATGAGCGAATGTGCAGGCAACAGTTCCACTTATTTCCTTTGGGAAAATCCATTCCTTTGGATACTAGTTCCTCTCTATTTCCCATTCTATTGAGTCTACTTTTCCCTTTGTTTCCTTTGCATTTAGGAACATTATACTTGAAGAAAATTCTGTCCTATTGGCATCAATGGAACATTTTGGGCACAATTCATCATCTTCTTTATATCTAAATCTGATCAAAGGATTCTTAACAGGAATCCTAAACAATGGAATGATTGAATGTGCCGGCAATAGTTCCAGTTATTTCCTTTGGGAAAATCCATTCCTTTGGATGCTTGTTCCTCTCTATTTCCCATTCTATTGAGTCTAGTGTTCCTCTTGTTTCCACTTCAATTGGGTAATTTAAGGTTAATGATAATTCTCTCCTATTGACTTCAATGGAACTTTTGGGGCAAAATCCATCATCTTCCTTATATCTAAAGCTGATCAAAGGATTCTTAACAGGGATCGATATAGTGGAATGAGCGAATGTGCAGGCAACAGTTCCAGTTATTTCCTTTGGGAAAATCCATTCCTTTGGATACTTGTTCCTCTCTATTTCCAATTCTATTGAGTCTTGTGTTCCTCTTGTTTCCTGTTCAATTGGGAACTTTATAGTTGATGTTAATTCTCTCCTATTTGCTTCAACAGGACTTTCCGTACAAGATGCATTATGTTTTGTATATCTAAAGCTGATCAAAGGATTCTTAACAGGGATCGATATAGTCGAATGAGCGAATGGGCAGGCAACAGTTCCACTTATTTCCTTTGGGAAAATCCATTCCTTTGGATACTTGTTCCTCTCTATTTTCCATTCTATTGAGTCTAGTTTTCCCTTTGTTTCCTTTTCATTTGGGAACATTGTAGTTGATGATAATTCTCTTCTATTGGCTTCAATGGAACTTTTTGGGCAAAATCCATCATCTTCCTTATTTCTAAAGCTGATCAAAGGATTCTTAACAGGGATCGATATAGTGGAATGAGCGAATGTGCAGGCAACAGTTCCACTTATTTCCTTTGGGAAAATCCATTCCTTTGGATACTAGTTCCTCTCTATTTCCCATTCTATTATGTCTAGTGTTCCTCTTGTTTCCACTTCAATTGGGTAATTTCTAGTTGATGATAATTCTCTTCTATTGACTTCAATGGAACTTTTTGGGCAAAATCCATCATCTTCCTTATATCTAAAGCTGATCAAAGGATTCTTAACAGGGATCGATATAGTGGAATGAGCGAATGTGCAGGCAACAGTTCCAGTTATTTCCTTTGGGAAAATCCATTCCTTTAGATACTTCTTCCTCTCTACTTCCCATTCTATTGAGTCTAGTTTTCCCTTTGTTTCCTTTTCATTTGGGAACATTGTAGTTGATGATAATTCTCTCCTATTGGCTTCAATGGAACTTTTTGGGCAAAATCCATCATCTTCCTTATATCTAATTCTGATCAAAGGATTCTTAACAGGGATCGATACAGTGGAATGAGCGAATGTGCAGGCAACAGTTCCACTTATTTCCTTTGGGAAAATCCATTCCTTTGGATACTAGTTCCTCTCTATTTCCCATTCTATTGAGTCTACTTTTCCCTTTGTTTCCTTTGCATTTAGGAACATTATACTTGAAGAAAATTCTGTCCTATTGGCATCAATGGAACATTTTGGGCACAATTCATCATCTTTATATCTAAATCTGATCAAAGGATTCTTAACAGGAATCCTAAACAATGGAATGAGTGAATGTGCAGGCAATAGTTCCAGTTATTTCCTTTGGAAAATCCATTCCTTTGGATGCTTGTTCCTCTCTATTTCCCATTCTATTGAGTCTAGTGTTCTTCTTGTTTCCACTTCAATTGGGTAATTTCTAGTTGATGATAATTCTCTCCTATTGACTTCAATGGAACTTTTTGGGCAAAATCCATCATCTTCCTTATATCTAAAGCTGATCAAAGGATTCTTAATAGGGATCGATATAGTCGAATGAGCGAATGGGCAGGCAACAGTTCCACTTATTTCCTTTGGGAAAATCCATTCCTTTGGATACTAGTTCCTCTCTATTTCCCATTCTATTGAGTCTAGTGTTCCTCTTGTTTCCACTTCAATTGGGTAATTTCTAGTTGATGATAATTCTCTCCTATTGACTTCAATGGAACTTTTTGGGCAAAATCCATCATCTTCCTTATATCTAAAGCTGATCAAAGGATTCTTAACAGGAATCCTATACAGTGGAATGAGTCAATGTGCAGGCAATAGTTCCAGTTATTTCCTTTGGGAAAATCCATTCCTTTGGATGCTTGTTCCTCTCTATTTCCCATTCTATTGAGTCTAGTGTTCCTCTTGTTTCCACTTCAATTGGGTAATTTCTAGTTGATGATAATTCTCTGCTATTGACTTCAATGGAACTTTTGGGGCAAAATCCATCATCTTCCTTATATCTAAAGCTGATCAAAGGATTCTTAACAAAGATCGATATAGTGGAATGAGCGAATGCGCAGGCAACAGTTCCAGTTATTTCCTTTGGGAAAATCCATTCCTTTGGATACTTCTTCCTCTCTACTTCCCATTCTATTGAGTCTAGTTTTCCCTTTGTTTCCTTTTCATTTGGGAACATTGTAGTTGATGATAATTCTCTCCTATTGGCTTCAATGGAACTTTTTGGGCAAAATCCATCATCTTCCTTATATCTAATTCTGATCAAAGTATTCTTAACAGGGATCGATACAGTGGAATGAGCGAATGTGCAGGCAACAGTTCCACTTATTTCCTTTGGGAAAATCCATTCCTTTGGATACTAGTTCCTCTCTATTTCCCATTCTATTGAGTCTACTTTTCCCTTTGTTTCCTTTGCATTTAGGAACATTATACTTGAAGAAAATTCTGTCCTATTGGCATCAATGGAACATTTTGGGCACAATTCATCATCTTCTTTATATCTAAAGCCGATCAAAGGATTCTTAACAGGGATCGATATAGTCGAATGAGCGAATGGGCAGGCAACAGTTCCACTTATTTCCTTTGGGAAAATCCATTCCTTTGGATACTAGTTCCTCTCTATTTCCCATTCTATTGAGTCTAGTGTTCCTCTTGTTTCCACTTCAATTGGGTAATTTCTAGTTGATGATAATTCTCTCCTATTGACTTCAATGGAACTTTTTGGGTAAAATCCATCATCTTCCTTATATCTAAAGCTGATCAAAGGATTCTTAACAGGAATCCTATAAAGTGGAATGAGTGAATGTGCAGGCAATAGTTCCAGTTATTTCCTTTGGGAAAATCCATTCCTTTGCATACTTGTTCCTCTCTATTTTCCATTCTATTGAGTCTAGTTTTCCCTTTGTTTCCTTTTCATTTGGGAACATTGGAGTTGATGATAATTCTCTCCTATTGGCTTCAATGGAACTTTTTGGGCAAAATCCATCATCTTAGTTATATCTAAAACTGATCAAAGGATTCTTAAAAGGGATCGATATAGTGGAATGAGCGAATGTGCAGGCAACAGTTCCACTTATTTCCTTTGGGAAAATCCATTCCTTTGGATACTAGTTCCTCTCTATTTCCCATTCTATTGAGTCTACTTTTCCCTTTGTTTCCTTTGCATTTAGGAACATTATACTTGAAGAAAATTCTGTCCTATTGGCATCAATGGAACATTTTGGGCACAATTCATCATCTTCTTTATATCTAAATCTGATCAAAGGATTCTTAACAGGAATCCTAAACAATGGAATGATTGAATGTGCCGGCAATAGTTCCAGTTATTTCCTTTGGGAAAATCCATTCCTTTGGATGCTTGTTCCTCTCTATTTCCCATTCTATTGAGTCTAGTGTTCCTCTTGTTTCCACTTCAATTGGGTAATTTCAGGTTGATGATAATTCTCTCCTATTGACTTCAATGGAACTTTTGGGGCAAAATCCATCATCTTCCTTATATCTAAAGCTGATCAAAGGATTCTTAACAGGGATCGATATCGTGGAATGAGCGAATGTGCAGGCAACAGTTCCAGTTATTTCCTTTGGGAAAATCCATTCCTTTGGATACTTGTTCCTCTCTATTTCCAATTCTATTGAGTCTTGTGTTCCTCTTGTTTCCTGTTCAATTGGGAACTTTATAGTTGATGTTAATTCTCTCCTATTTGCTTCAACAGGACTTTCCGTACAAGATGCATTATGTTTTGTATATCTAAAGCTGATCAAAGGATTCTTAACTGGGATCGATATAGTCGAATGAGCGAATGGGCAGGCAACCATTCCACTTATTTCCTTTGGGAAAATCCATTCCTTTGGATACTAGTTCCTCTCTATTTCCCATTCTATTGAGTCTAGTGTTCCTCTTGTTTCCACTTCAATTGGGTAATTTCAGGTTGATGATAATTCTCTCCTATTGACTTCAATGGAACTTTTTGTGCAAAATCCATCATCTTCCTTATATCTAAAGCTGATCAAAGGATTCTTAACAGGGATCGATATAGTCGAATGAGCGAATGGGCAGGCAACAGTTCCACTTATTTCCTTTGGGAAAATCCATTCCTTTGGATACTTGTTCCTCTCTATTTTCCATTCTATTGAGTCTAGTTTTCCCTTTGTTTCCTTTTCATTTGGGAACATTGTAGTTGATGATAATTCTCTCCTATTGGCTTCAATGGAACTTTTTGGGCAAAATCCATCATCTTCCTTATTTCTAAAGCTGATCAAAGGATTCTTAACAGGGATCGATATAGTGGAATGAGCGAATGTGCAGGCAACAGTTCCTCTTATTTCCTTTGGGAAAATCCATTCCTTTGGATACTAGTTCCTCTCTATTTCCCATTCTATTGAGTCTAGTGTTCCTCTTGTTTCCACTTCAATTGGGTAATTTCTAGTTGATGATAATTCTCTCCTATTGACTTCAATGGAACTTTTTGGGCAAAATCCATCATCTTCCTTATATCTAACTCAAGCTGATCAAAGGATTCTTAACAGGGATCGATATAGTCGAATGAGCGAATGGGCAGGCAACAGTTCCACTTATTTCCTTTGGGAAAATCCATTCCTTTGGATACTAGTTCCTCTCTATTTCCCATTCTATTGAGTCTAGTGTTCCTCTTGTTTCCACTTCAATTGGGTAATTTCTAGTTGATGATAATTCTCTCCTATTGACTTCAATGGAACTTTTTGGGCAAAATCCATCATCTTCCTGATATCTAAAGCTGATCAAAGGATTCTTAACATGAATCCTATACAGTGGAATGAGTGAATGTGCAGGCAATAGTTCCAGTTATTTCCTTTGGGAAAATCCATTCCTTTGGATACTAGTTCCTCTCTATTTCCCATTCTATTGAGTCTACTTTTCCCTTTGTTTCCTTTGCATTTAGGAACATTATACTTGAAGAAAATTCTGTCCTATTGGCATCAATGGAACATTTTGGGCACAATTCATCATCTTCTTTATATCTAAATCTGATCAAAGGATTCTTAACAGGAATCTTAAACAATGGAATGAGTGAATGTGCAGGCAATAGTTCCAGTTATTTCCTTTGGAAAATCCATTCCTTTGGATGCTTGTTCCTCTCTATTTCCCATTCTATTGAGTCTAGTGTTCCTCTTGTTTCCACTTCAATTGGGTAATTTCTAGTTGATGATAATTCTCTCCTATTGACTTCAATGGAACTTTTTGGGCAAAATCCATCATCTTCCTTATATCTAAAGCTGATCAAAGGATTCTTAACAGGGATCGATATAGTCGAATGAGCGAATGGGCAGAACAACAGTTCCACTTATTTCCTTTCGGAAAATCCATTCCTTTGGATACTAGTTCCTCTCTATTTCCCATTCTATTGAGTCTAGTGTTCCTCTTGTTTCCACTTCAATTGGGTAATTTCTAGTTGATGATAATTCTCTCCTATTGACTTCAATGGAACTTTTTGGGCAAAATCCATCATCTTCCTTATATCTAAAGCTGATCAAAGGATTCTTAACAGGGATCGATATAGTGTTGTGAGCGAATGTGCAGACAACAGTTCCACTTATTTCCTTTGGGAAAATCCATTCCTTTGGATACTTGTTCCTCTCTAATTCCAATTCTATTGAGTCTTGTTTTCCTCTTGTTTCCTGTTCAATTGGGAACTTTATAGTTGATGTTAATTCTCTCCTATTTGCTTCAACAGGACTTTCCGTACAAGATGCATTATGTTTTGTATATCTAAAGCTGATCAAAGGATTCTTAACAGGGATCGATTCAGTGGAATGAGCGAATGTGCAGGCAACAGTTCCACTTATTTCCTTTGGCAAAATCCATTCCTTTGCATACTAGTTCCTCTCTATTTCCCATTCTATTGAGTCTACTTTTCCCTTTGTTTCCTTTGCATTTAGGAACATTATATATCTTGAAGAAAATTCTGTCCTATTGGCATCAATGGAACATTTTCGGCACAATTCATCATCTTCTTTATATCTAAATCTGATCAAAGGATTCTTAACAGGAATCCTAAACAATGGAATGAGTGAATGTGCAGGCAATAGTTCCAGTTATTTCCTTTGGAAAATCCATTCCTTTGGATGCTTGTTCCTCTCTATTTCCCATTCTATTGAGTCTAGTGTTCCTCTTGTTTCCACTTCAATTGGGTAATTTCTAGTTGATGATAATTCTCTCCTATTGACTTCAAAGGAACTTTTTGGGTAAAATCCATCATCTTCCTTATATCTAAAGCTGATCAAAGGATTCTTAACAGGAATCCTATAAAGTGGAATGAGTGAATGTGCAGGCAACAGTTCCAGTTATTTCCTTTGGGAAAATCCATTCCTTTGGATACTTGTTCCTCTCTATTTCCAATTCTATTGAGTCTTGTGTTCCTCTTGTTTCCTGTTCAATTGGGAACTTTATAGTTGATGTTAATTCTCTCCTATTTGCTTCAACAGGACTTTCCGTACAAGATGCATTATGTTTTGTATATCTAAAGCTGATCAAAGGATTCTTAACTGGGATCGATATAGTCGAATGAGCGAATGGGCAGGCAACCATTCCACTTATTTCCTTTGGGAAAATCCATTCCTTTGGATACTAGTTCCTCTCTATTTCCCATTCTATTGAGTCTAGTGTTCCTCTTGTTTCCACTTCAATTGGGTAATTTCAGGTTGATGATAATTCTCTCCTATTGACTTCAATGGAACTTTTTGTGCAAAATCCATCATCTTCCTTATATCTAAAGCTGATCAAAGGATTCTTAACAGGGATCGATATAGTCGAATGAGCGAATGGGCAGGCAACAGTTCCACTTATTTCCTTTGGGAAAATCCATTCCTTTGGATACTTGTTCCTCTCTATTTTCCATTCTATTGAGTCTAGTTTTCCCTTTGTTTCCTTTTCATTTGGGAACATTGTAGTTGATGATAATTCTCTCCTATTGGCTTCAATGGAACTTTTTGGGCAAAATCCATCATCTTCCTTATTTCTAAAGCTGATCAAAGGATTCTTAACAGGGATCGATATAGTGGAATGAGCGAATGTGCAGGCAACAGTTCCACTTATTTCCTTTGGGAAAATCCATTCCTTTGGATACTAGTTCCTCTCTATTTCCCATTCTATTGAGTCTAGTGTTCCTCTTGTTTCCACTTCAATTGGGTAATTTCTAGTTGATGATAATTCTCTCCTATTGACTTCAATGGAACTTTTTGGGCAAAATCCATCATCTTCCTTATATCTAACTAAAGCTGATCAAAGGATTCTTAACAGGGATCGATATAGTCGAATGAGCGAATGGGCAGGCAACAGTTCCACTTATTTCCTTTGGGAAAATCCATTCCTTTGGATACTAGTTCCTCTCTATTTCCCATTCTATTGAGTCTAGTGTTCCTCTTGTTTCCACTTCAATTGGGTAATTTCTAGTTGATGATAATTCTCTCCTATTGACTTCAATGGAACTTTTTGGGCAAAATCCATCATCTTCCTGATATCTAAAGCTGATCAAAGGATTCTTAACAGGAATCCTATACAGTGGAATGAGTGAATGTGCAGGCAATAGTTCCAGTTATTTCCTTTGGGAAAATCCATTCCTTTGGATACTAGTTCCTCTCTATTTCCCATTCTATTGAGTCTACTTTTCCCTTTGTTTCCTTTGCATTTAGGAACATTATACTTGAAGAAAATTCTGTCCTATTGGCATCAATGGAACATTTTGGGCACAATTCATCATCTTCTTTATATCTAAATCTGATCAAAGGATTCTTAACAGGAATCTTAAACAATGGAATGAGTGAATGTGCAGGCAATAGTTCCAGTTATTTCCTTTGGAAAATCCATTCCTTTGGATGCTTGTTCCTCTCTATTTCCCATTCTATTGAGTCTAGTGTTCCTCTTGTTTCCACTTCAATTGGGTAATTTCTAGTTGATGATAATTCTCTCCTATTGACTTCAATGGAACTTTTTGGGCAAAATCTATCATCTTCCTTATATCTAAAGCTGATCAAAGGATTCTTAACAGGGATCGATATAGTCGAATGAGCGAATGGGCAGAACAACAGTTCCACTTATTTCCTTTCGGAAAATCCATTCCTTTGGATACTAGTTCCTCTCTATTTCCCATTCTATTGAGTCTAGTGTTCCTCTTGTTTCCACTTCAATTGGGTAATTTCTAGTTGATGATAATTCTCTCCTATTGACTTCAATGGAACTTTTTGGGCAAAATCCATCATCTTCCTTATATCTAAAGCTGATCAAAGGATTCTTAACAGGGATCGATATAGTGTTGTGAGCGAATGTGCAGACAACAGTTCCACTTATTTCCTTTGGGAAAATCCATTCCTTTGGATACTTGTTCCTCTCTAATTCCAATTCTATTGAGTCTTGTGTTCCTCTTGTTTCCTGTTCAATTGGGAACTTTATAGTTGATGTTAATTCTCTCCTATTTGCTTCAACAGGACTTTCCGTACAAGATGCATTATGTTTTGTATATCTAAAGCTGATCAAAGGATTCTTAACAGGGATCGATTCAGTGGAATGAGCGAATGTGCAGGCAACAGTTCCACTTATTTCCTTTGGGAAAATCCATTCCTTTGCATACTAGTTCCTCTCTATTTCCCATTCTATTGAGTCTACTTTTCCCTTTGTTTCCTTTGCATTTAGGAACATTATATATCTTGAAGAAAATTCTGTCCTATTGGCATCAATGGAACATTTTCGGCACAATTCATCATCTTCTTTATATCTAAATCTGATCAAAGGATTCTTAACAGGAATCCTAAACAATGGAATGAGTGAATGTTCAGGCAATAGTTCCAGTTATTTCCTTTGGAAAATCCATTCCTTTGGATGCTTGTTCCTCTCTATTTCCCATTCTATTGAGTCTAGTGTTCCTCTTGTTTCCACTTCAATTGGGTAATTTCTAGTTGATGATAATTCTCTCCTATTGACTTCAATGGAACTTTTTGGGTAAAATCCATCATCTTCCTTATATCTAAAGCTGATCAAAGGATTCTTAACAGGAATCCTATAAAGTGGAATGAGTGAATGTGCAGGCAATAGTTCCAGTTATTTCCTTTGGGAAAATCCATTCCTTTGCATACTTGTTCCTCTCTATTTTCCATTCTATTGAGTCTAGTTTTCCCTTTGTTTCCTTTTCATTTGGGAACATTGTAGTTGATGATAATTCTCTCCTATTGGCTTCAATGGAACTTTTTGGGCAAAATCCATCATCTTCCTTATATCTAAAGCTGATCAAAGGATTCTTAACAGGGATCGATTCAGTGGAATGAGCGAATGTGCAGGCAACAGTTCCACTTATTTCCTTTGGGAAAATCCATTCCTTTGGATACTAGTTCCTCTCTATTTCCCATTCTATTGAGTCTACTTTTCCCTTTGTTTCCTTTTCATTTGGGAACATTGTAGTTGATGATAATTCTCTCCTATTGGCTTCAATGGAACTTTTTGGGCAAAATCCATCATCTTCCTTATATCTAATTCTGATCAAAGTATTCTTAACAGGGATCGATACAGTGGAATGAGCGAATGTGCAGGCAACAGTTCCACTTATTTCCTTTGGGAAAATCCATTCCTTTGGATACTAGTTCCTCTCTATTTCCCATTCTATTGAGTCTACTTTTCCCTTTGTTTCCTTTGCATTTAGGAACATTATACTTGAAGAAAATTCTGTCCTATTGGCATCAATGGAACATTTTGGGCACAATTCATCATCTTCTTTATATCTAAAGCAGATCAAAGGATTCTTAACAGGGATCGATATAGTCGAATGAGCGAATGGGCAGGCAACAGTTCCACTTATTTCCTTTGGGAAAATCCATTCCTTTGGATACTAGTTCCTCTCTATTTCCCATTCTATTGAGTCTAGTGTTCCTCTTGTTTCCACTTCAATTGGGTAATTTCTAGTTGATGATAATTCTCTCCTATTGACTTCAATGGAACTTTTTGGGTAAAATCCATCATCTTCCTTATATCTAAAGCTGATCAAAGGATTCTTAACAGGAATCCTATAAAGTGGAATGAGTGAATGTGCAGGCAATAGTTCCAGTTATTTCCTTTGGGAAAATCCATTCCTTTGCATACTTGTTCCTCTCTATTTTCCATTCTATTGAGTCTAGTTTTCCCTTTGTTTCCTTTTCATTTGGGAACATTGGAGTTGATGATAATTCTCTCCTATTGGCTTCAATGGAACTTTTTGGGCAAAATCCATCATCTTCCTTATATCTAAAACTGATCAAAGGATTCTTAAAAGGGATCGATATAGTGGAATGAGCGAATGTGCAGGCAACAGTTCCACTTATTTCCTTTGGGAAAATCCATTCCTTTGGATACTAGTTCCTCTCTATTTCCCATTCTATTGAGTCTACTTTTCCCTTTGTTTCCTTTGCATTTAGGAACATTATACTTGAAGAAAATTCTGTCCTATTGGCATCAATGGAACATTTTGGGCACAATTCATCATCTTCTTTATATCTAAATCTGATCAAAGGATTCTTAACAGGAATCCTAAACAATGGAATGATTGAATGTGCCGGCAATAGTTCCAGTTATTTCCTTTGGGAAAATCCATTCCTTTGGATGCTTGTTCCTCTCTATTTCCCATTCTATTGAGTCTAGTGTTCCTCTTGTTTCCACTTCAATTGGGTAATTTCAGGTTGATGATAATTCTCTCCTATTGACTTCAATGGAACTTTTGGGGCAAAATCCATCATCTTCCTTATATCTAAAGCTGATCAAAGGATTCTTAACAGGGATCGATATAGTGGAATGAGCGAATGTGCAGGCAACAGTTCCAGTTATTTCCTTTGGGAAAATCCATTCCTTTGGATACTTGTTCCTCTCTATTTCCAATTCTATTGAGTCTTGTGTTCCTCTTGTTTCCTGTTCAATTGGGAACTTTATAGTTGATGTTAATTCTCTCCTATTTGCTTCAACAGGACTTTCCGTACAAGATGCATTATGTTTTGTATATCTAAAGCTGATCAAAGGATTCTTAACTGGGATCGATATAGTCGAATGAGCGAATGGGCAGGCAACCATTCCACTTATTTCCTTTGGGAAAATCCATTCCTTTGGATACTAGTTCCTCTCTATTTCCCATTCTATTGAGTCTAGTGTTCCTCTTGTTTCCACTTCAATTGGGTAATTTCAGGTTGATGATAATTCTCTCCTATTGACTTCAATGGAACTTTTTGTGCAAAATCCATCATCTTCCTTATATCTAAAGCTGATCAAAGGATTCTTAACAGGGATCGATATAGTCGAATGAGCGAATGGGCAGGCAACAGTTCCACTTATTTCCTTTGGGAAAATCCATTCCTTTGGATACTTGTTCCTCTCTATTTTCCATTCTATTGAGTCTAGTTTTCCCTTTGTTTCCTTTTCATTTGGGAACATTGTAGTTGATGATAATTCTCTCCTATTGGCTTCAATGGAACTTTTTGGGCAAAATCCATCATCTTCCTTATTTCTAAAGCTGATCAAAGGATTCTTAACAGGGATCGATATAGTGGAATGAGCGAATGTGCAGGCAACAGTTCCACTTATTTCCTTTGGGAAAATCCATTCCTTTGGATACTAGTTCCTCTCTATTTCCCATTCTATTGAGTCTAGTGTTCCTCTTGTTTCCACTTCAATTGGGTAATTTCTAGTTGATGATAATTCTCTCCTATTGACTTCAATGGAACTTTTTGGGCAAAATCCATCATCTTCCTTATATCTAACTAAAGCTGATCAAAGGATTCTTAACAGGGATCGATATAGTCGAATGAGCGAATGGGCAGGCAACAGTTCCACTTATTTCCTTTGGGAAAATCCATTCCTTTGGATACTAGTTCCTCTCTATTTCCCATTCTATTGAGTCTAGTGTTCCTCTTGTTTCCACTTCAATTGGGTAATTTCTAGTTGATGATAATTCTCTCCTATTGACTTCAATGGAACTTTTTGGGCAAAATCCATCATCTTCCTGATATCTAAAGCTGATCAAAGGATTCTTAACAGGAATCCTATACAGTGGAATGAGTGAATGTGCAGGCAATAGTTCCAGTTATTTCCTTTGGGAAAATCCATTCCTTTGGATACTAGTTCCTCTCTATTTCCCATTCTATTGAGTCTACTTTTCCCTTTGTTTCCTTTGCATTTAGGAACATATTACTTGAAGAAAATTCTGTCCTATTGGCATCAATGGAACATTTTGGGCACAATTCATCATCTTCTTTATATCTAAATCTGATCAAAGGATTCTTAACAGGAATCTTAAACAATGGAATGAGTGAATGTGCAGGCAATAGTTCCAGTTATTTCCTTTGGAAAATCCATTCCTTTGGATGCTTGTTCCTCTCTATTTCCCATTCTATTGAGTCTAGTGTTCCTCTTGTTTCCAATTCAATTGGGTAATTTCTAGTTGATGATAATTCTCTCCTATTGACTTCAATGGAACTTTTTGGGCAAAATCCATCATCTTCCTTATATCTAAAGCTGATCAAAGGATTCTTAACAGGGATCGATATAGTCGAATGAGCGAATGGGCAGAACAACAGTTCCACTTATTTCCTTTCGGAAAATCCATTCCTTTGGATACTAGTTCCTCTCTATTTCCCATTCTATTGAGTCTAGTGTTCCTCTTGTTTCCACTTCAATTGGGTAATTTCTAGTTGATGATAATTCTCTCCTATTGACTTCAATGGAACTTTTTGGGCAAAATCCATCATCTTCCTTATATCTAAAGCTGATCAAAGGATTCTTAACAGGGATCGATATAGTGTTGTGAGCGAATGTGCAGACAACAGTTCCACTTATTTCCTTTGGGAAAATCCATTCCTTTGGATACTTGTTCCTCTCTAATTCCAATTCTATTGAGTCTTGTGTTCCTCTTGTTTCCTGTTCAATTGGGAACTTTATAGTTGATGTTAATTCTCTCCTATTTGCTTCAACAGGACTTTCCGTACAAGATGCATTATGTTTTGTATATCTAAAGCTGATCAAAGGATTCTTAACAGGGATCGATTCAGTGGAATGAGCGAATGTGCAGGCAACAGTTCCACTTATTTCCTTTGGGAAAATCCATTCCTTTGCATACTAGTTCCTCTCTATTTCCCATTCTATTGAGTCTACTTTTCCCTTTGTTTCCTTTGCATTTAGGAACATTATATATCTTGAAGAAAATTCTGTCCTATTGGCATCAATGGAACATTTTCGGCACAATTCATCATCTTCTTTATATCTAAATCTGATCAAAGGATTCTTAACAGGAATCCTAAACAATGGAATGAGTGAATGTGCAGGCAATAGTTCCAGTTATTTCCTTTGGAAAATCCATTCCTTTGGATGCTTGTTCCTCTCTATTTCCCATTCTATTGAGTCTAGTGTTCCTCTTGTTTCCACTTCAATTGGGTAATTTCTAGTTGATGATAATTCTCTCCTATTGACTTCAAAGGAACTTTTTGGGTAAAATCCATCATCTTCCTTATATCTAAAGCTGATCAAAGGATTCTTAACAGGAATCCTATAAAGTGGAATGAGTGAATGTGCAGGCAACAGTTCCAGTTATTTCCTTTGGGAAAATCCATTCCTTTGGATACTTGTTCCTCTCTATTTCCAATTCTATTGAGTCTTGTGTTCCTCTTGTTTCCTGTTCAATTGGGAACTTTATAGTTGATGTTAATTCTCTCCTATTTGCTTCAACAGGACTTTCCGTACAAGATGCATTATGTTTTGTATATCTAAAGCTGATCAAAGGATTCTTAACTGGGATCGATATAGTCGAATGAGCGAATGGGCAGGCAACCATTCCACTTATTTCCTTTGGGAAAATCCATTCCTTTGGATACTAGTTCCTCTCTATTTCCCATTCTATTGAGTCTAGTGTTCCTCTTGTTTCCACTTCAATTGGGTAATTTCAGGTTGATGATAATTCTCTCCTATTGACTTCAATGGAACTTTTTGTGCAAAATCCATCATCTTCCTTATATCTAAAGCTGATCAAAGGATTCTTAACAGGGATCGATATAGTCGAATGAGCGAATGGGCAGGCAACAGTTCCACTTATTTCCTTTGGGAAAATCCATTCCTTTGGATACTTGTTCCTCTCTATTTTCCATTCTATTGAGTCTAGTTTTCCCTTTGTTTCCTTTTCATTTGGGAACATTGTAGTTGATGATAATTCTCTCCTATTGGCTTCAATGGAACTTTTTGGGCAAAATCCATCATCTTCCTTATTTCTAAAGCTGATCAAAGGATTCTTAACAGGGATCGATATAGTGGAATGAGCGAATGTGCAGGCAACAGTTCCACTTATTTCCTTTGGGAAAATCCATTCCTTTGGATACTAGTTCCTCTCTATTTCCCATTCTATTGAGTCTAGTGTTCCTCTTGTTTCCACTTCAATTGGGTAATTTCTAGTTGATGATAATTCTCTCCTATTGACTTCAATGGAACTTTTTGGGCAAAATCCATCATCTTCCTTATATCTAACTAAAGCTGATCAAAGGATTCTTAACAGGGATCGATATAGTCGAATGAGCGAATGGGCAGGCAACAGTTCCACTTATTTCCTTTGGGAAAATCCATTCCTTTGGATACTAGTTCCTCTCTATTTCCCATTCTATTGAGTCTAGTGTTCCTCTTGTTTCCACTTCAATTGGGTAATTTCTAGTTGATGATAATTCTCTCCTATTGACTTCAATGGAACTTTTTGGGCAAAATCCATCATCTTCCTGATATCTAAAGCTGATCAAAGGATTCTTAACAGGAATCCTATACAGTGGAATGAGTGAATGTGCAGGCAATAGTTCCAGTTATTTCCTTTGGGAAAATCCATTCCTTTGGATACTAGTTCCTCTCTATTTCCCATTCTATTGAGTCTACTTTTCCCTTTGTTTCCTTTGCATTTAGGAACATTATACTTGAAGAAAATTCTGTCCTATTGGCATCAATGGAACATTTTGGGCACAATTCATCATCTTCTTTATATCTAAATCTGATCAAAGGATTCTTAACAGGAATCTTAAACAATGGAATGAGTGAATGTGCAGGCAATAGTTCCAGTTATTTCCTTTGGAAAATCCATTCCTTTGGATGCTTGTTCCTCTCTATTTCCCATTCTATTGAGTCTAGTGTTCCTCTTGTTTCCACTTCAATTGGGTAATTTCTAGTTGATGATAATTCTCTCCTATTGACTTCAATGGAACTTTTTGGGCAAAATCTATCATCTTCCTTATATCTAAAGCTGATCAAAGGATTCTTAACAGGGATCGATATAGTCGAATGAGCGAATGGGCAGAACAACAGTTCCACTTATTTCCTTTCGGAAAATCCATTCCTTTGGATACTAGTTCCTCTCTATTTCCCATTCTATTGAGTCTAGTGTTCCTCTTGTTTCCACTTCAATTGGGTAATTTCTAGTTGATGATAATTCTCTCCTATTGACTTCAATGGAACTTTTTGGGCAAAATCCATCATCTTCCTTATATCTAAAGCTGATCAAAGGATTCTTAACAGGGATCGATATAGTGTTGTGAGCGAATGTGCAGACAACAGTTCCACTTATTTCCTTTGGGAAAATCCATTCCTTTGGATACTTGTTCCTCTCTAATTCCAATTCTATTGAGTCTTGTGTTCCTCTTGTTTCCTGTTCAATTGGGAACTTTATAGTTGATGTTAATTCTCTCCTATTTGCTTCAACAGGACTTTCCGTACAAGATGCATTATGTTTTGTATATCTAAAGCTGATCAAAGGATTCTTAACAGGGATCGATTCAGTGGAATGAGCGAATGTGCAGGCAACAGTTCCACTTATTTCCTTTGGGAAAATCCATTCCTTTGCATACTAGTTCCTCTCTATTTCCCATTCTATTGAGTCTACTTTTCCCTTTGTTTCCTTTGCATTTAGGAACATTATATATCTTGAAGAAAATTCTGTCCTATTGGCATCAATGGAACATTTTCGGCACAATTCATCATCTTCTTTATATCTAAATCTGATCAAAGGATTCTTAACAGGAATCCTAAACAATGGAATGAGTGAATGTTCAGGCAATAGTTCCAGTTATTTCCTTTGGAAAATCCATTCCTTTGGATGCTTGTTCCTCTCTATTTCCCATTCTATTGAGTCTAGTGTTCCTCTTGTTTCCACTTCAATTGGGTAATTTCTAGTTGATGATAATTCTCTCCTATTGACTTCAATGGAACTTTTTGGGTAAAATCCATCATCTTCCTTATATCTAAAGCTGATCAAAGGATTCTTAACAGGAATCCTATAAAGTGGAATGAGTGAATGTGCAGGCAATAGTTCCAGTTATTTCCTTTGGGAAAATCCATTCCTTTGCATACTTGTTCCTCTCTATTTTCCATTCTATTGAGTCTAGTTTTCCCTTTGTTTCCTTTTCATTTGGGAACATTGTAGTTGATGATAATTCTCTCCTATTGGCTTCAATGGAACTTTTTGGGCAAAATCCATCATCTTCCTTATATCTAAAGCTGATCAAAGGATTCTTAACAGGGATCGATTCAGTGGAATGAGCGAATGTGCAGGCAACAGTTCCACTTATTTCCTTTGGGAAAATCCATTCCTTTGGATACTAGTTCCTCTCTATTTCCCATTCTATTGAGTCTACTTTTCCCTTTGTTTCCTTTGCATTTAGGAACATTATATATCTTGAAGAAAATTCTGTCCTATTGGCATCAATGGAACATTTTCGGCACAATTCATCATCTTCTTTATATCTAAATCTGATCAAAGGATTCTTAACAGGAATCCTAAACAATGGAATGAGTGAATGTGCAGGCAATAGTTCCAGTTATTTCCTTTGGAAAATCCATTCCTTTGGATGCTTGTTCCTCTCTATTTCCCATTCTATTGAGTCTAGTGTTCCTCTTGTTTCCACTTCAATTGGGTAATTTCTAGTTGATGATAATTCTCTCCTATTGACTTCAAAGGAACTTTTTGGGTAAAATCCATCATCTTCCTTATATCTAAAGCTGATCAAAGGATTCTTAACAGGAATCCTATAAAGTGGAATGAGTGAATGTGCAGGCAACAGTTCCAGTTATTTCCTTTGGGAAAATCCATTCCTTTGGATACTTGTTCCTCTCTATTTCCAATTCTATTGAGTCTTGTGTTCCTCTTGTTTCCTGTTCAATTGGGAACGTTATAGTTGATGTTAATTCTCTCCTATTTGCTTCAACAGGACTTTCCGTACAAGATGCATTATGTTTTGTATATCTAAAGCTGATCAAAGGATTCTTAACTGGGATCGATATAGTCGAATGAGCGAATGGGCAGGCAACCATTCCACTTATTTCCTTTGGGAAAATCCATTCCTTTGGATACTAGTTCCTCTCTATTTCCCATTCTATTGAGTCTAGTGTTCCTCTTGTTTCCACTTCAATTGGGTAATTTCAGGTTGATGATAATTCTCTCCTATTGACTTCAATGGAACTTTTTGTGCAAAATCCATCATCTTCCTTATATCTAAAGCTGATCAAAGGATTCTTAACAGGGATCGATATAGTCGAATGAGCGAATGGGCAGGCAACAGTTCCACTTATTTCCTTTGGGAAAATCCATTCCTTTGGATACTTGTTCCTCTCTATTTTCCATTCTATTGAGTCTAGTTTTCCCTTTGTTTCCTTTTCATTTGGGAACATTGTAGTTGATGATAATTCTCTCCTATTGGCTTCAATGGAACTTTTTGGGCAAAATCCATCATCTTCCTTATTTCTAAAGCTGATCAAAGGATTCTTAACAGGGATCGATATAGTGGAATGAGCGAATGTGCAGGCAACAGTTCCACTTATTTCCTTTGGGAAAATCCATTCCTTTGGATACTAGTTCCTCTCTATTTCCCATTCTATTGAGTCTAGTGTTCCTCTTGTTTCCACTTCAATTGGGTAATTTCTAGTTGATGATAATTCTCTCCTATTGACTTCAATGGAACTTTTTGGGCAAAATCCATCATCTTCCTTATATCTAACTAAAGCTGATCAAAGGATTCTTAACAGGGATCGATATAGTCGAATGAGCGAATGGGCAGGCAACAGTTCCACTTATTTCCTTTGGGAAAATCCATTCCTTTGGATACTAGTTCCTCTCTATTTCCCATTCTATTGAGTCTAGTGTTCCTCTTGTTTCCACTTCAATTGGGTAATTTCTAGTTGATGATAATTCTCTCCTATTGACTTCAATGGAACTTTTTGGGCAAAATCCATCATCTTCCTTATATCTAAAGCTGATCAAAGGATTCTTAACAGGGATCGATATAGTGTTGTGAGCGAATGTGCAGACAACAGTTCCACTTATTTCCTTTGGGAAAATCCATTCCTTTGGATACTTGTTCCTCTCTAATTCCAATTCTATTGAGTCTTGTGTTCCTCTTGTTTCCTGTTCAATTGGGAACTTTATAGTTGATGTTAATTCTCTCCTATTTGCTTCAACAGGACTTTCCGTACAAGATGCATTATGTTTTGTATATCTAAAGCTGATCAAAGGATTCTTAACAGGGATCGATTCAGTGGAATGAGCGAATGTGCAGGCAACAGTTCCACTTATTTCCTTTGGGAAAATCCATTCCTTTGCATACTAGTTCCTCTCTATTTCCCATTCTATTGAGTCTACTTTTCCCTTTGTTTCCTTTGCATTTAGGAACATTATATATCTTGAAGAAAATTCTGTCCTATTGGCATCAATGGAACATTTTCGGCACAATTCATCATCTTCTTTATATCTAAATCTGATCAAAGGATTCTTAACAGGAATCCTAAACAATGGAATGAGTGAATGTGCAGGCAATAGTTCCAGTTATTTCCTTTGGAAAATCCATTCCTTTGGATGCTTGTTCCTCTCTATTTCCCATTCTATTGAGTCTAGTGTTCCTCTTGTTTCCACTTCAATTGGGTAATTTCTAGTTGATGATAATTCTCTCCTATTGACTTCAATGGAACTTTTTGGGTAAAATCCATCATCTTCCTTATATCTAAAGCTGATCAAAGGATTCTTAACAGGAATCCTATAAAGTGGAATGAGTGAATGTGCAGGCAATAGTTCCAGTTATTTCCTTTGGGAAAATCCATTCCTTTGCATACTTGTTCCTCTCTATTTTCCATTCTATTGAGTCTAGTTTTCCCTTTGTTTCCTTTTCATTTGGGAACATTGTAGTTGATGATAATTCTCTCCTATTGGCTTCAATGGAACTTTTTGGGCAAAATCCATCATCTTCCTTATATCTAAAACTGATCAAAGGATTCTTAAAAGGGATCGATATAGTGGAATGAGCGAATGTGCAGGCAACAGTTCCACTTATTTCCTTTGGGAAAATCCATTCCTTTGGATACTAGTTCCTCTCTATTTCCCATTCTATTGAGTCTACTTTTCCCTTTGTTTCCTTTGCATTTAGGAACATTATACTTGAAGAAAATTCTGTCCTATTGGCATCAATGGAACATTTTGGGCACAATTCATCATCTTCTTTATATCTAAATCTGATCAAAGGATTCTTAACAGGAATCCTAAACAATGGAATGATTGAATGTGCCGGCAATAGTTCCAGTTATTTCCTTTGGGAAAATCCATTCCTTTGGATGCTTGTTCCTCTCTATTTTCCATTCTATTGAGTCTAGTTTTCCCTTTGTTTCCTTTTCATTTGGGAACATTGTAGTTGATGATAATTCTCTTCTATTGGCTTCAATGGAACTTTTTGGGCAAAATCCATCATCTTCCTTATTTCTAAAGCTGATCAAAGGATTCTTAACAGGGATCGATATAGTGGAATGAGCGAATGTGCAGGCAACAGTTCCAGTTATTTCCTTTGGGAAAATCCATTCCTTTGGATACTAGTTCCTCTCTATTTCCCATTCTATTATGTCTAGTGTTCCTCTTGTTTCCACTTCAATTGGGTAATTTCTAGTTGATGATAATTCTCTCCTATTGACTTCAATGGAACTTTTTGGGCAAAATCCATCATCTTCCTTATATCTAAAGCTGATCAAAGGATTCTTAACAGGGATCGATATAGTGGAATGAGCGAATGTGCAGGCAACAGTTCCAGTTATTTCCTTTGGGAAAATCCATTCTTTTGGATACTTCTTCCTCTCTACTTCCCATTCTATTGAGTCTAGTTTTCCCTTTGTTTCCTTTTCATTTGGGAACATTGTAGTTGATGATAATTCTCTCCTATTGGCTTCAATGGAACTTTTTGGGCAAAATCCATCATCTTCCTTATATCTAATTCTGATCAAAGGATTCTTAACAGGGATCGATACAGTGGAATGAGCGAATGTGCAGGCAACAGTTCCACTTATTTCCTTTGGGAAAATCCATTCCTTTGGATACTAGTTCCTCTCTATTTCCCAATCTATTGAGTCTACTTTTCCCTTTGTTTCCTTTGCATTTAGGAACATTATACTTGAAGAAAATTCTGTCCTATTGGCATCAATGGAACATTTTGGGCACAATTCATCATCTTTATATCTAAATCTGATCAAAGGATTCTTAACAGGAATCCTAAACAATGGAATGAGTGAATGTGCAGGCAATAGTTCCAGTTATTTCCTTTGGAAAATCCATTCCTTTGGATGCTTGTTCCTCTCTATTTTCCATTCTATTGAGTCTAGTTTTCCCTTTGTTTCCTTTTCATTTGGGAACATTGTAGTTGATGATAATTCTCTCCTATTGGCTTCAATGGAACTTTTTGGGCAAAATCCATCATCTTCCTTATATCTAAAACTGATCAAAGGATTCTTAAAAGGGATCGATATAGTGGAATGAGCGAATGTGCAGGCAACAGTTCCACTTATTTCCTTTGGGAAAATCCATTCCTTTGGATACTAGTTCCTCTCTATTTCCCATTCTATTGAGTCTACTTTTCCCTTTGTTTCCTTTGCATTTAGGAACATTATACTTGAAGAAAATTCTGTCCTATTGGCATCAATGGAACATTTTGGGCACAATTCATCATCTTCTTTATATCTAAATCTGATCAAAGGATTCTTAACAGGAATCCTAAACAATGGAATGATTGAATGTGCCGGCAATAGTTCCAGTTATTTCCTTTGGGAAAATCCATTCCTTTGGATGCTTGTTCCTCTCTATTTTCCATTCTATTGAGTCTAGTTTTCCCTTTGTTTCCTTTTCATTTGGGAACATTGTAGTTGATGATAATTCTCTTCTATTGGCTTCAATGGAACTTTTTGGGCAAAATCCATCATCTTCCTTATTTCTAAAGCTGATCAAAGGATTCTTAACAGGGATCGATATAGTGGAATGAGCGAATGTGCAGGCAACAGTTCCAGTTATTTCCTTTGGGAAAATCCATTCCTTTGGATACTAGTTCCTCTCTATTTCCCATTCTATTATGTCTAGTGTTCCTCTTGTTTCCACTTCAATTGGGTAATTTCTAGTTGATGATAATTCTCTCCTATTGACTTCAATGGAACTTTTTGGGCAAAATCCATCATCTTCCTTATATCTAAAGCTGATCAAAGGATTCTTAACAGGGATCGATATAGTGGAATGAGCGAATGTGCAGGCAACAGTTCCAGTTATTTCCTTTGGGAAAATCCATTCCTTTGGATACTTCTTCCTCTCTACTTCCCATTCTATTGAGTCTAGTTTTCCCTTTGTTTCCTTTTCATTTGGGAACATTGTAGTTGATGATAATTCTCTCCTATTGGCTTCAATGGAACTTTTTGGGCAAAATCCATCATCTTCCTTATATCTAATTCTGATCAAAGGATTCTTAACAGGGATCGATACAGTGGAATGAGCGAATGTGCAGGCAACAGTTCCACTTATTTCCTTTGGGAAAATCCATTCCTTTGGATACTAGTTCCTCTCTATTTCCCAATCTATTGAGTCTACTTTTCCCTTTGTTTCCTTTGCATTTAGGAACATTATACTTGAAGAAAATTCTGTCCTATTGGCATCAATGGAACATTTTGGGCACAATTCATCATCTTTATATCTAAATCTGATCAAAGGATTCTTAACAGGAATCCTAAACAATGGAATGAGTGAATGTGCAGGCAATAGTTCCAGTTATTTCCTTTGGAAAATCCATTCCTTTGGATGCTTGTTCCTCTCTATTTCCCATTCTATTGAGTCTAGTGTTCTTCTTGTTTCCACTTCAATTGGGTAATTTCTAGTTGATGATAATTCTCTCCTATTGACTTCAATGGAACTTTTTGGGCAAAATCCATCATCTTCCTTATATCTAAAGCTGATCAAAGGATTCTTAATAGGGATCGATATAGTCGAATGAGCGAATGGGCAGGCAACAGTTCCACTTATTTCCTTTGGGAAAATCCATTCCTTTGGATACTAGTTCCTCTCTATTTCCCATTCTATTGAGTCTAGTGTTCCTCTTGTTTCCACTTCAATTGGGTAATTTCTAGTTGATGATAATTCTCTCCTATTGACTTCAATGGAACTTTTTGGGCAAAATCCATCATCTTCCTTATATCTAAAGCTGATCAAAGGATTCTTAACAGGAATCCTATACAGTGGAATGAGTCAATGTGCAGGCAATAGTTCCAGTTATTTCCTTTGGGAAAATCCATTCCTTTGGATGCTTGTTCCTCTCTATTTCCCATTCTATTGAGTCTAGTGTTCCTCTTGTTTCCACTTCAATTGGGTAATTTCAGGTTGATGATAATTCTCTCCTATTGACTTCAATGGAACTTTTGGGGCAAAATCCATCATCTTCCTTATATCTAAAGCTGATCAAAGGATTCTTAACAGGGATCGATATAGTGGAATGAGCGAATGTGCAGGCAACAGTTCCAGTTATTTCCTTTGGGAAAATCCATTCCTTTGGATACTTGTTCCTCTCTATTTCCAATTCTATTGAGTCTTGTGTTCCTCTTGTTTCCTGTTCAATTGGGAACTTTATAGTTGATGTTAATTCTCTCCTATTTGCTTCAACAGGACTTTCCGTACAAGATGCATTATGTTTTGTATATCTAAAGCTGATCAAAGGATTCTTAACAGGGATCGATATAGTCGAATGAGCGAATGGGCAGGCAACCATTCCACTTATTTCCTTTGGGAAAATCCATTCCTTTGGATACTAGTTCCTCTCTATTTCCCATTCTATTGAGTCTAGTGTTCCTCTTGTTTCCACTTCAATTGTGTAATTTCAGGTTGATGATAATTCTCTCCTATTGACTTCAATGGAACTTTTTGTGCAAAATCCATCATCTTCCTTATATCTAAAGCTGATCAAAGGATTCTTAACAGGGATCGATATAGTCGAATGAGCGAATGGGCAGGCAACAGTTCCACTTATTTCCTTTGGGAAAATCCATTCCTTTGGATACTTGTTCCTCTCTATTTTCCATTCTATTGAGTCTAGTTTTCCCTTTGTTTCCTTTTCATTTCGGAACATTGTAGTTGATGATAATTCTCTCCTATTGGCTTCAATGGAACTTTTTGGGCAAAATCCATCATCTTCCTTATTTCTAAAGCTGATCAAAGGATTCTTAACAGGGATCGATATAGTGGAATGAGCGAATGTGCAGGCAACAGTTCCACTTATTTCCTTTGGGAAAATCCATTCCTTTGGATACTAGTTCCTCTCTATTTCCCATTCTATTGAGTCTAGTGTTCCTCTTGTTTCCACTTCAATTGGGTAATTTCTAGTTGATGATAATTCTCTCCTATTGACTTCAATGGAACTTTTTGGGCAAAATCCATCATCTTCCTTATATCTAAAGCTGATCAAAGGATTCTTAACAGGGATCGATATAGTCGAATGAGCGAATGGGCAGGCAACAGTTCCACTTATTTCCTTTGGGAAAATCCATTCCTTTGGATACTAGTTCCTCTCTATTTCCCATTCTATTGAGTCTAGTGTTCCTCTTGTTTCCACTTCAATTGGGTAATTTCTAGTTGATGATAATTCTCTCCTATTGACTTCAATGGAACTTTTTGGGCAAAATCCATCATCTTCCTGATATCTAAAGCTGATCAAAGGATTCTTAACAGGAATCCTATACAGTGGAATGAGTGAATGTGCAGGCAATAGTTCCAGTTATTTCCTTTGGGAAAATCCATTCCTTTGGATACTTGTTCCTCTCTATTTTCCATTCTATTGAGTCTAGTTTTCCCTTTGTTTCCTTTTCATTTGGGAACATTGTAGTTGATGATAATTCTCTCCTATTGGCTTCAATGGAACTTTTTGGGCAAAATCCATCATCTTCCTTATATCTAAAGCTGATCAAAGGATTCTTAACAGGAATCCTATACAGTGGAATGAGTGAATGTGCAGGCAATAGTTCCAGTTATTTCCTTTGGGAAAATCCATTCCTTTGGATACTAGTTCCTCTCTATTTCCCATTCTATTGAGTCTACTTTTCCCTTTGTTTCCTTTGCATTTAGGAACATTATACTTGAAGAAAATTCTGTCCTATTGGCATCAATGGAACATTTTGGGCACAATTCATCATCTTCTTTATATCTAAATCTGATCAAAGGATTCTTAACAGGAATCCTAAACAATGGAATGAGTGAATGTGCAGGCAATAGTTCCAGTTATTTCCTTTGGAAAATCCATTCCTTTGGATGCTTGTTCCTCTCTATTTCCCATTCTATTGAGTCTAGTGTTCCTCTTGTTTCCACTTCAATTGGGTAATTTCTAGTTGATGATAATTCTCTCCTATTGACTTCAATGGAACTTTTTGGGTAAAATCCATCATCTTCCTTATATCTAAAGCTGATCAAAGGATTCTTAACAGGAATCCTATAAAGTGGAATGAGTGAATGTGCAGGCAATAGTTCCAGTTATTTCCTTTGGGAAAATCCATTCCTTTGCATACTTGTTCCTCTCTATTTTCCATTCTATTGAGTCTAGTTTTCCCTTTGTTTCCTTTTCGTTTGGGAACATTGTAGTTGATGATAATTCTCTCCTATTGGCTTCAATGGAACTTTTTGGGCAAAATCCATCATCTTCCTTATATCTAAAGCTGATCAAAGGATTCCTAACAGGGATCGATATAGTGGAATGAGCGAATGTGCAGGCAACAGTTCCACTTATTTCCTTTTGGAAAATCCATTCCTTTGGATACTTGTTCCTCTCTATTTCCAATTCTATTGAGTCTTGTGTTCCTCTTGTTTCCTGTTCAATTGGGTAATTTCTAGTTGATGATAATTCTCTCCTATTGACTTCAATAGAACTTTTTCGGCAAAATCCATCATCTTCCTTATATCTAAAGCTGTTCAAAGGATTCTTAACAGGGATCGATATAGTGGAATGAGCGAATGTGCAGGCAACAGTTCCACTTATTTCCTTTGGGAAAATCCATTCCTTTGGATACTAGTTCCTCTCTATTTCCCATTCTATTGAGTCTACTTTTCCCCTTATTTCCTTGGCATTTAGGAACATTATACTTGAACAAAATTCTGTCCTATTGGCATCAATGGAACATTTTGGGCACAATTCATCATCTTCTTTATATCTAAATCTGATCAAAGGATTTTTAACAGGAATCCTAAACAATGGAATGAGTGAATGTGCAGGCAATAGTTCCAGTTATTTCCTTTGGAAAATCCATTCCTTTGGATGCTTGTTCCTCTCTATTTCCCATTCTATTGAGTCTAGTGTTCCTCTTGTTTCCACTTCAATTGGGTAATTTCTAGTTGATGATAATTCTCTCCTATTGACTTCAATGGAACTTTTTGGGCAAAATCCATCATCTTCCTTATATCTAAAACTGATCAAAGGATTCTTAAAAGGGATCGATATAGTCGAATGAGCGAATGGGCAGGCAACATGTCCACTTATTTCCTTTGGGAAAATCCATTCCTTTGGATACTAGTTCCTCTCTATTTCCCATTCTATTGAGTCTAGTGTTCCTCTTGTTTCCACTTCAATTGGGTAATTTCTAGTTGATGATAATTCTCTCCTATTGACTTCAATGGAACTTTTTGGGCAAAATCCATCATCTTCCTTATATCTAAAGCTGATCAAAGGATTCTTAACAGGAATCCTATACAGTGGAATGAGTCAAGGTGCAGGCAATAGTTCCAGTTATTTCCTTTGGGAAAATCCATTCCTTTGGATGCTTGTTCCTCTCTATTTCCCATTCTATTGAGTCTAGTGTTCCTCTTGTTTCCACTTCAATTGGGTAATTTCTAGTTGATGATAATTCTCTCCTATTGACTTCAATGGAACATTTTGGGCAAAATTCATCATCTTCCTTATATCTAAAGCTGATCAAAGGATTCTTAACAGGGATCGATATAGTGGAATGAGCGAATGTGCAGGCAACAGTTCCAGTTATTTCCTTTGGGAAAATCCATTCCTAGGGATACTTCTTCCTCTCTACTTCCCATTGTATTGAGTCTAGTTTTCCCTTTGTTTCCTTTTCGTTTGGGAACATTGTAGTTGATGATAATTCTCTCCTATTGGCTTCAATGGAACTTTTTGGGCAAAATCCATCATCTTCCTTATATCTAAAGCTGATCAAAGGATTCCTAACAGGGATCGATATAGTGGAATGAGCGAATGTGCAGGCAACAGTTCCACTTATTTCCTTTTGGAAAATCCATTCCTTTGGATACTTGTTCCTCTCTATTTCCAATTCTATTGAGTCTTGTGTTCCTTTTGTTTCCTGTTCAATTGGGTAATTTCTAGTTGATGATAATTCTCTCCTATTGACTTCAATGGAACTTTTTGGGCAAAATCCATCATCTTCCTTATATCTAAAGCTGTTCAAAGGATTCTTAACAGGGATCGATATAGTGGAATGAGCGAATGTGCAGGCAACAGTTCCACTTATTTCCTTTGGGAAAATCCATTCCTTTGGATACTAGTTCCTCTCTATTTCCCATTCTATTGAGTCTACTTTTCCCCTTATTTCCTTTGCATTTAGGAACATTATACTTGAACAAAATTCTGTCCTATTGGCATCAATGGAACATTTTGGGCACAATTCATCATCTTCTTTATATCTAAATCTGATCAAAGGATTCTTAACAGGAATCCTAAACAATGGAATGAGTGAATGTGCAGGCAATAGTTCCAGTTATTTCCTTTGGAAAATCCATTCCTTTGGATGCTTGTTCCTCTCTATTTTTCATTCTATTGAGTCTAGTGTTCCTCTTGTTTCCACTTCAATTGGGTAATTTCTAGTTGATGATAATTGTCTCCTATTGACTTCAATGGAACTTTTTGTGCAAAATCCATCATCTTCCTTATATCTAAAGCTGATCAAAGGATTCTTAACAGGGATCGATATAGTCGAATGAGCGAATGGGTAGGCAACAGTTCCACTTATTTCCTTTGGGAAAATCCATTCCTTTGGATACTAGTTCCTCTCTATTTCCCATTCTATTGAGTCTAGTGTTCCTCTTGTTTCCACTTCAATTGGGTAATTTCTAGTTGATGATAATTCTCTCCTATTGACTTCAATGGAACTTTTTGGGCAAAATCCATCCTCTTCCTTATATCTAAAGCTGATCAAAGGATTCTTAACAGGGATCGATATAGTGTTATGAGCGAATGTGCAGACAACAGTTCCACTTATTTCCTTTGGGAAAATCCATTCCTTTGGATACTAGTTCCTCTCTAATTCCAATTCTATTGAGTCTTGTGTTCCTCTTGTTTCCTGTTCAATTGGGAACTTTATAGTTGATGTTAATTCTCTCCTATTTGCTTCAACAGGACTTTCCGTACAAGATGCATTATGTTTTGTATATCTAAAGCTGATCAAAGGATTCTTAACAGGGATCGATTCAGTGGAATGAGCGAATGTGCAGGCAACAGTTCCACTTATTTCCTTTGGGAAAATCCATTCCTTTGCATACTAGTTCCTCTCTATTTCCCATTCTATTGAGTCTACTTTTCCCTTTGTTTCCTTTGCATTTAGGAACATTATACTTGAAGAAAATTCTGTCCTATTGGCATCAATGGAACATTTTCGGCACAATTCATCATCTTCTTTATATCTAAATCTGATCAAAGGATTCTTAACAGGAATCCTAAACAATGGAATGAGTGAATGTGCAGGCAATAGTAACAGTTATTTCCTTTGGAAAATCCATTCCTTTGGATGCTTGTTCCTCTCTATTTCCCATTCTATTGAGTCTAGTGTTCCTCTTGTTTCCACTTCAATTGGGTAATTTCTAGTGGATGATAATTCTCTCCTATTGACTTCAATGGAACTTTTTGGGCAAAATCCATCATCTTCCTTATATCTAAAGCTGATCAAAGGATTCTTAACAGGAATCCTATAAAGTGGAATGAGTGAATGTGCAGGCAATAGTTCCAGTTATTTCCTTTGGGAAAATCCACTCCTTTGCATACTTGTTCCTCTCTATTTTCCATTCTATTGAGTCTAGTTTTCCCTTTGTTTCCTTTTCATTTGGGAACATTGTAGTTGATGATAATTCTCTCCTATTGGCTTCAATGGAACTTTTTGGGCAAAATCCATCATCTTCCTTATATCTAAAACTGATCAAAGGATTCTTAAAAGGGATCGATATAGTGGAATGAGCGAATGTGCAGGCAACAGTTCCACTTATTTCCTTTGGGAAAATCCATTCCTTTGGATACTAGTTCCTCTCTATTTCCCATTCTATTGAGTCTACTTTTCCCTTTGTTTCCTTTGCATTTAGGAACATTATACTTGAAGAAAATTCTGTCCTATTGGCATCAATGGAACATTTTGGGCACAATTCATCATCTTCTTTATATCTAAATCTGATCAAAGGATTCTTAACAGGAATCCTAAACAATGGAATGATTGAATGTGCCGGCAATAGTTCCAGTTATTTCCTTTGGGAAAATCCATTCCTTTGGATGCTTGTTCCTCTCTATTTCCCATTCTATTGAGTCTAGTGTTCCTCTTGTTTCCACTTCAATTGGGTAATTTCAGGTTGATGATAATTCTCTCCTATTGACTTCAATGGAACTTTTGGGGCAAAATCCATCATCTTCCTTATATCTAAATCTGATCAAAGGATTCTTAACAGGAATCTTAAACAATGGAATGAGTGAATGTGCAGGCAATAGTTCCAGTTATTTCCTTTGGAAAATCCATTCCTTTGGATGCTTGTTCCTCTCTATTTCCCATTCTATTGAGTCTAGTGTTCCTCTTGTTTCCACTTCAATTGGGTAATTTCTAGTTGATGATAATTCTCTCCTATTGACTTCAATGGAACTTTTTGGGCAAAATCCATCATCTTCCTTATATCTAAAGCTGATCAAAGGATTCTTAATAGGGATCGATATAGTCGAATGAGCGAATGGGCAGGCAACATGTCCACTTATTTCCTTTGGGAAAATCCATTCCTTTGGATACTAGTTCCTCTCTATTTCCCATTCTATTGAGTCTAGTGTTCCTCTTGTTTCCACTTCAATTGGGTAATTTCTAGTTGATGATAATTCTCTCCTATTGACTTCAATGGAACTTTTTGGGCAAAATCCATCATCTTCCTTATATCTAAAGCTGATCAAAGGATTCTTAACAGGAATCCTATACAGTGGAATGAGTCAAGGTGCAGGCAATAGTTCCAGTTATTTCCTTTGGGAAAATCCATTCCTTTGGATGCTTGTTCCTCTCTATTTCCCATTCTATTGAGTCAAGTGTTCCTCTTGTTTCCACTTCAATTGGGTAATTTCTAGTTGATGATAATTCTCTCCTATTGACTTCAATGGAACATTTTGGGCAAAATTCATCATCTTCCTTATATCTAAAGCTGATCAAAGGATTCTTAACAGGGATCGATATAGTGGAATGAGCGAATGTGCAGGCAACAGTTCCAGTTATTTCCTTTGGGAAAATCCATTCCTAGGGATACTTCTTCCTCTCTACTTCCCATTGTATTGAGTCTAGTTTTCCCTTTGTTTCCTTTTCGTTTGGGAACATTGTAGTTGATGATAATTCTCTCCTATTGGCTTCAATGGAACTTTTTGGGCAAAATCCATCATCTTCCTTATATCTAAAGCTGATCAAAGAATTCCTAACAGGGATCGATATAGTGGAATGAGCGAATGTGCAGGCAACAGTTCCACTTATTTCCTTTTGGAAAATCCATTCCTTTGGATACTTGTTCCTCTCTATTTCCAATTCTATTGAGGCTTGTGTTCCTTTTGTTTCCTGTTCAATTGGGTAATTTCTAGTTGATGATAATTCTCTCCTATTGACTTCAATGGAACTTTTTGGGCAAAATCCATCATCTTCCTTATATCTAAAGCTGTTCAAAGGATTCTTAACAGGGATCGATATAGTGGAATGAGCGAATGTGCAGGCAACAGTTCCACTTATTTCCTTTGGGAAAATCCATTCCTTTGGATACTAGTTCCTCTCTATTTCCCATTCTATTGAGTCTACTTTTCCCCTTATTTCCTTTGCATTTAGGAACATTATACTTGAACAAAATTCTGTCCTATTGGCATCAATGGAACATTTTGGGCACAATTCATCATCTTCTTTATATCTAAATCTGATCAAAGGATTTTTAACAGGAATCCTA
The DNA here is from genome assembly GCF_048593235.1 of Sminthopsis crassicaudata. Classification (NCBI taxonomy): domain Eukaryota; kingdom Metazoa; phylum Chordata; class Mammalia; order Dasyuromorphia; family Dasyuridae; genus Sminthopsis; species Sminthopsis crassicaudata. The sequence continues at coordinate 455,274,681 of NC_133617.1, forward strand.
AACAATGGAATGAGTGAATGTGCAGGCAATAGTTCCAGTTATTTCCTTTGGGAAAATCCATTCCTTTGGATGCTTTTTCCTCTCTATTTCCCATTCTATTGAGTCTAGTGTTCCTCTTGTTTCCACTTCAATTGGGTAATTTCTAGTTGATGATAATTCTCTCCTATTGACTTCAATGGAACATTTTGGGCAAAATTCATCATCTTCCTTATATCTAAAGCTGATCAAAGGATTCTTAACAGGGATCGATATAGTGGAATGAGCGAATGTGCAGGCAACAGTTCCAGTTATTTCCTTTGGGAAAATCCATTCCTAGGGATACTTCTTCCTCTCTACTTCCCATTGTATTGAGTCTAGTTTTCCCTTTGTTTCCTTTTCGTTTGGGAACATTGTAGTTGATGATAATTCTCTCCTATTGGCTTCAATGGAACTTTTTGGGCAAAATCCATCATCTTCCTTATATCTAAAGCTGATCAAAGGATTCCTAACAGGGATCGATATAGTGGAATGAGCGAATGTGCAGGCAACAGTTCCACTTATTTCCTTTTGGAAAATCCATTCCTTTGGATACTAGTTCCTCTCTATTTCCCATTCTATTATGTCTAGTGTTCCTCTTGTTTCCACTTCAATTGGGTAATTTCTAGTTGATGATAATTCTCTGCTATTGACTTCAATGGAACTTTTTGGGCAAAATCCATCATCTTCCTTATATCTAAAGCTGATCAAAGGATTCTTAACAAAGATCGATATAGTGGAATGAGCGAATGCGCAGGCAACAGTTCCAGTTATTTCCTTTGGGAAAATCCATTCCTTTGGATACTTCTTCCTCTCTACTTCCCATTCTATTGAGTCTAGTTTTCCCTTTGTTTCCTTTTCATTTGGGAACATTGTAGTTGATGATAATTCTCTCCTATTGGCTTCAATGGAACTTTTTGGGCAAAATCCATCAACTTCCTTATATCTAATTCTGATCAAAGGATTCTTAACAGGGATCGATACAGTGGAATGAGCGAATGTGCAGGCAACAGTTCCACTTATTTCCTTTGGGAAAATCCATTCCTTTGGATACTAGTTCCTCTCTATTTCCCATTCTATTGAGTCTAGTGTTCCTCTTGTTTCCACTTCAATTGGGTAATTTCTAGTTGATGATAATTCTCTCCTATTGACTTCAATGGAACTTTTTGGGTAAAATCCATCATCTTCCTTATATCTAAAGCTGATCAAAGGATTCTTAACAGGAATCCTATAAAGTGGAATGAGTGAATGTGCAGGCAATAGTTCCAGTTATTTCCTTTGGGAAAATCCATTCCTTTGCATACTTGTTCCTCTCTATTTTCCATTCTATTGAGTCTAGTTTTCCCTTTGTTTCCTTTTCATTTGGGAACATTGTAGTTGATGATAATTCTCTCCTATTGGCTTCAATGGAACTTTTTGGGCAAAATCCATCATCTTCCTTATATCTAAAGCTGATCAAAGGATTCTTAACAGGGATCGATATAGTCGAATGAGCGAATGGGCAGGCAACAGTTCCACTTATTTCCTTTGGGAAAATCCATTCCTTTGGATACTTGTTCCTCTCTATTTTCCATTCTATTGAGTCTAGTTTTCCCTTTGTTTCCTTTTCATTTGGGAACATTGTAGTTGATGATAATTCTCTCCTATTGGCTTCAATGGAACTTTTTGGGCAAAATCCATCATCTTCCTTATTTCTAAAGCTGATCAAAGGATTCTTAACAGGGATCGATATAGTGGAATGAGCGAATGTGCAGGCAACAGTTCCACTTATTTCCTTTGGGAAAATCCATTCCTTTGGATACTAGTTCCTCTCTATTTCCAATTCTATTGAGTCTAGTGTTCCTCTTGTTTCCACTTCAATTGGGTAATTTCTAGTTGATGATAATTCTCTCCTATTGACTTCAATGGAACTTTTTGGGCAAAATCCATCATCTTCCTTATATCTAACTAAAGCTGATCAAAGGATTCTTAACAGGGATCGATGTAGTCGAATGAGCGAATGGGCAGGCAACAGTTCCACTTATTTCCTTTGGGAAAATCCATTCCTTTGGATACTAGTTCCTCTCTATTTCCCATTCTATTGAGTCTAGTGTTCCTCTTGTTTCCACTTCAATTGGGTAATTTCTAGTTGATGATAATTCTCTCCTATTGACTTCAATGGAACTTTTTGGGCAAAATCCATCATCTTCCTGATATCTAAAGCTGATCAAAGGATTCTTAACAGGAATCCTATACAGTGGAATGAGTGAATGTGCAGGCAATAGTTCCAGTTATTTCCTTTGGGAAAATCCATTCCTTTGGATACTAGTTCCTCTCTATTTCCCATTCTATTGAGTCTACTTTTCCCTTTGTTTCCTTTGCATTTAGGAACATTATACTTGAAGAAAATTCTGTCCTATTGGCATCAATGGAACATTTTGGGCACAATTCATCATCTTCTTTATATCTAAATCTGATCAAAGGATTCTTAACAGGAATCTTAAACAATGGAATGAGTGAATGTGCAGGCAATAGTTCCAGTTATTTCCTTTGGAAAATCCATTCCTTTGGATGCTTGTTCCTCTCTATTTCCCATTCTATTGAGTCTAATGTTCCTCTTGTTCCCACTTCAATTGGGTAATTTCTAGTTGATGATAATTCTCTCCTATTGACTTCAATGGAACTTTTTGGGCAAAATCCATCATCTTCCTTATATCTAAAGCTGATCAAAGGATTCTTAACAGGGATCGATATAGTCGAATGAGCGAATGGGCAGGCAACAGTTCCACTTATTTCCTTTGGGAAAATCCATTCCTTTGGATACTAGTTCCTCTCTATTTCCCATTCTATTGAGTCTAGTGTTCCTCTTGTTTCCACTTCAATTGGGTAATTTCTAGTTGATGATAATTCTCTCCTATTGACTTCAATGGAACATTTTGGGCAAAATTCATCATCTTCCTTATATCTAAAGCTGATCAAAGGATTCTTAACAGGGATCGATATAGTGGAATGAGCGAATGTGCAGGCAACAGTTCCAGTTATTTCCTTTGGGAAAATCCATTCCTAGGGATACTTCTTCCTCTCTACTTCCCATTGTATTGAGTCTAGTTTTCCCTTTGTTTCCTTTTCGTTTGGGAACATTGTAGTTGATGATAATTCTCTCCTATTGGCTTCAATGGAACTTTTTGGGCAAAATCCATCATCTTCCTTATATCTAAAGCTGATCAAAGGATTCCTAACAGGGATCGATATAGTGGAATGAGCGAATGTGCAGGCAACAGTTCCACTTATTTCCTTTTGGAAAATCCATTCCTTTGGATACTAGTTCCTCTCTATTTCCCATTCTATTATGTCTAGTGTTCCTCTTGTTTCCACTTCAATTGGGTAATTTCTAGTTGATGATAATTCTCTGCTATTGACTTCAATGGAACTTTTTGGGCAAAATCCATCATCTTCCTTATATCTAAAGCTGATCAAAGGATTCTTAACAAAGATCGATATAGTGGAATGAGCGAATGCGCAGGCAACAGTTCCAGTTATTTCCTTTGGGAAAATCCATTCCTTTGGATACTTCTTCCTCTCTACTTCCCATTCTATTGAGTCTAGTTTTCCCTTTGTTTCCTTTTCATTTGGGAACATTGTAGTTGATGATAATTCTCTCCTATTGGCTTCAATGGAACTTTTTGGGCAAAATCCATCATCTTCCTTATATCTAATTCTGATCAAAGGATTCTTAACAGGGATCGATACAGTGGAATGAGCGAATGTGCAGGCAACAGTTCCACTTATTTCCTTTGGGAAAATCCATTCCTTTGGATACTAGTTCCTCTCTATTTCCCATTCTATTGAGTCTACTTTTCCCTTTGTTTCCTTTGCATTTAGGAACATTATACTTGAAGAAAATTCTGTCCTATTGGCATCAATGGAACATTTTGGGCACAATTCATCATCTTCTTTATATCTAAAGCAGATCAAAGGATTCTTAACAGGGATCGATATAGTCGAATGAGCGAATGGGCAGAACAACAGTTCCACTTATTTCCTTTCGGAAAATCCATTCCTTTGGATACTAGTTCCTCTCTATTTCCCATTCTATTGAGTCTAGTGTTCCTCTTGTTTCCACTTCAATTGGGTAATTTCTAGTTGATGATAATTCTCTCCTATTGACTTCAATGGAACTTTTTGGGCAAAATCCATCATCTTCCTTATATCTAAAGCTGATCAAAGGATTCTTAACAGGGATCGATATAGTGTTGTGAGCGAATGTGCAGACAACAGTTCCACTTATTTCCTTTGGGAAAATCCATTCCTTTGGATACTTGTTCCTCTCTAATTCCAATTCTATTGAGTCTTGTGTTCCTCTTGTTTCCTGTTCAATTGGGAACTTTATAGTTGATGTTAATTCTCTCCTATTTGCTTCAACAGGACTTTCCGTACAAGATGCATTATGTTTTGTATATCTAAAGCTGATCAAAGGATTCTTAACAGGGATCGATTCAGTGGAATGAGCGAATGTGCAGGCAACAGTTCCACTTATTTCCTTTGGGAAAATCCATTCCTTTGCATACTAGTTCCTCTCTATTTCCCATTCTATTGAGTCTACTTTTCCCTTTGTTTCCTTTGCATTTAGGAACATTATATATCTTGAAGAAAATTCTGTCCTATTGGCATCAATGGAACATTTTCGGCACAATTCATCATCTTCTTTATATCTAAATCTGATCAAAGGATTCTTAACAGGAATCCTAAACAATGGAATGAGTGAATGTGCAGGCAATAGTTCCAGTTATTTCCTTTGGAAAATCCATTCCTTTGGATGCTTGTTCCTCTCTATTTCCCATTCTATTGAGTCTAGTGTTCCTCTTGTTTCCACTTCAATTGGGTAATTTCTAGTTGATGATAATTCTCTCCTATTGACTTCAATGGAACTTTTTGGGTAAAATCCATCATCTTCCTTATATCTAAAGCTGATCAAAGGATTCTTAACAGGAATCCTATAAAGTGGAATGAGTGAATGTGCAGGCAATAGTTCCAGTTATTTCCTTTGGGAAAATCCATTCCTTTGCATACTTGTTCCTCTCTATTTTCCATTCTATTGAGTCTAGTTTTCCCTTTGTTTCCTTTTCATTTGGGAACATTGTAGTTGATGATAATTCTCTCCTATTGGCTTCAATGGAACTTTTTGGGCAAAATCCATCATCTTCCTTATATCTAAAACTGATCAAAGGATTCTTAAAAGGGATCGATATAGTGGAATGAGCGAATGTGCAGGCAACAGTTCCACTTATTTCCTTTGGGAAAATCCATTCCTTTGGATACTAGTTCCTCTCTATTTCCCATTCTATTGAGTCTACTTTTCCCTTTGTTTCCTTTGCATTTAGGAACATTATACTTGAAGAAAATTCTGTCCTATTGGCATCAATGGAACATTTTGGGCACAATTCATCATCTTCTTTATATCTAAATCTGATCAAAGGATTCTTAACAGGAATCCTAAACAATGGAATGATTGAATGTGCCGGCAATAGTTCCAGTTATTTCCTTTGGGAAAATCCATTCCTTTGGATGCTTGTTCCTCTCTATTTCCCATTCTATTGAGTCTAGTGTTCCTCTTGTTTCCACTTCAATTGGGTAATTTAAGGTTGATGATAATTCTCTCCTATTGACTTCAATGGAACTTTTGGGGCAAAATCCATCATCTTCCTTATATCTAAAGCTGATCAAAGGATTCTTAACAGGGATCGATATAGTGGAATGAGCGAATGTGCAGGCAACAGTTCCAGTTATTTCCTTTGGGAAAATCCATTCCTTTGGATACTTGTTCCTCTCTATTTCCAATTCTATTGAGTCTTGTGTTCCTCTTGTTTCCTGTTCAATTGGGAACTTTATAGTTGATGTTAATTCTCTCCTATTTGCTTCAACAGGACTTTCCGTACAAGATGCATTATGTTTTGTATATCTAAAGCTGATCAAAGGATTCTTAACAGGGATCGATATAGTCGAATGAGCGAATGGGCAGGCAACAGTTCCACTTATTTCCTTTGGGAAAATCCATTCCTTTGGATACTTGTTCCTCTCTATTTTCCATTCTATTGAGTCTAGTTTTCCCTTTGTTTCCTTTTCATTTGGGAACATTGTAGTTGATGATAATTCTCTTCTATTGGCTTCAATGGAACTTTTTGGGCAAAATCCATCATCTTCCTTATTTCTAAAGCTGATCAAAGGATTCTTAACAGGGATCGATATAGTGGAATGAGCGAATGTGCAGGCAACAGTTCCACTTATTTCCTTTGGGAAAATCCATTCCTTTGGATACTAGTTCCTCTCTATTTCCCATTCTATTATGTCTAGTGTTCCTCTTGTTTCCACTTCAATTGGGTAATTTCTAGTTGATGATAATTCTCTCCTATTGACTTCAATGGAACTTTTTGGGCAAAATCCATCATCTTCCTTATATCTAAAGCTGATCAAAGGATTCTTAACAGGAATCCTATACAGTGGAATGAGTCAATGTGCAGGCAATAGTTCCAGTTATTTCCTTTGGGAAAATCCATTCCTTTGGATACTTGTTCCTCTCTATTTCCCATTCTATTGAGTCTAGTGTTCCTCTTGTTTCCACTTCAATTGGGTAATTTCAGGTTGATGATAATTCTCTCCTATTGACTTCAATGGAACTTTTGGGGCAAACTCCATCATCTTCCTTATATCTAAAGCTGATCAAAGGATTCTTAACAGGGATCGATATAGTGGAATGAGCGAATGTGCAGGCAACAGTTCCAGTTATTTCCTTTGGGAAAATCCATTCCTTTGGATACTTGTTCCTCTCTATTTCCAATTCTATTGAGTCTTGTGTTCCTCTTGTTTCCTGTTCAATTGGGAACTTTATAGTTGATGTTAATTCTCTCCTATTTGCTTCAACAGGACTTTCCGTACAAGATGCATTATGTTTTGTATATCTAAAGCTGATCAAAGGATTCTTAACAGGGATCGATATAGTCGAATGAGCGAATGGGCAGGCAACCATTCCACTTATTTCCTTTGGGAAAATCCATTCCTTTGGATACTAGTTCCTCTCTATTTCCCATTCTATTGAGTCTAGTGTTCCTCTTGTTTCCACTTCAATTGGGTAATTTCAGGTTGATGATAATTCTCTCCTATTGACTTCAATGGAACTTTTTGTGCAAAATCCATCATCTTCCTCATATCTAAAGCTGATCAAAGGATTCTTAACAGGGATCGATATAGTCGAATGAGCGAATGGGCAGGCAACAGTTCCACTTATTTCCTTTGGGAAAATCCATTCCTTTGGATACTTGTTCCTCTCTATTTAACATTCTATTGAGTCTAGTTTTCCCTTTGTTTCCTTTTCATTTGGGAACATTGTAGTTGATGATAATTCTCTCCTATTGGCTTCAATGGAACTTTTTGGGCAAAATCCATCATCTTCCTTATTTCTAAAGCTGATCAAAGGATTCTTAACAGGGATCGATATAGTGGAATGAGCGAATGTGCAGGCAACAGTTCCACTTATTTCCTTTGGGAAAATCCATTCCTTTGGATACTAGTTCCTCTCTATTTCCCATTCTATTGAGTCTAGTGTTCCTCTTGTTTCCACTTCAATTGGGTAATTTCTAGTTGATGATAATTCTCTCCTATTGACTTCAATGGAACTTTTTGGGCAAAATCCATCATCTTCCTTATATCTAAAGCTGATCAAAGGATTCTTAACAGGGATCGATATAGTCGAATGAGCGAATGGGCAGGCAACAGTTCCACTTATTTCCTTTGGGAAAATCCATTCCTTTGGATACTAGTTCCTCTCTATTTCCCATTCTATTGAGTCTAGTGTTCCTCTTGTTTCCACTTCAATTGGGTAATTTCTAGTTGATGATAATTCTCTCCTATTGACTTCAATGGAACTTTTTGGGCAAAATCCATCATCTTCCTGATATCTAAAGCTGATCAAAGGATTCTTAACAGGAATCCTATACAGTGGAATGAGTGAATGTGCAGGCAATAGTTCCAGTTATTTCCTTTGGGAAAATCCATTCCTTTGGATACTTGTTCCTCTCTATTTTCCATTCTATTGAGTCTAGTTTTCCCTTTGTTTCCTTTTCATTTGGGAACATTGTAGTTGATGATAATTCTCTCCTATTGGCTTCAATGGAACTTTTTGGGCAAAATCCATCATCTTCCTTATATCTAAAGCTGATCAAAGGATTCTTAACAGGAATCCTATACAGTGGAATGAGTGAATGTGCAGGCAATAGTTCCAGTTATTTCCTTTGGGAAAATCCATTCCTTTGGATACTAGTTCCTCTCTATTTCCCATTCTATTGAGTCTACTTTTCCCTTTGTTTCCTTTGCATTTAGGAACATTATACTTGAAGAAAATTCTGTCCTATTGGCATCAATGGAACATTTTGGGCACAATTCATCATCTTCTTTATATCTAAATCTGATCAAAGGATTCTTAACAGGAATCCTAAACAATGGAATGAGTGAATGTGCAGGCAATAGTTCCAGTTATTTCCTTTGGAAAATCCATTCCTTTGGATGCTTGTTCCTCTCTATTTCCCATTCTATTGAGTCTAGTGTTCCTCTTGTTTCCACTTCAATTGGGTAATTTCTAGTTGATGATAATTCTCTCCTATTGACTTCAATGGAACTTTTTGGGTAAAATCCATCATCTTCCTTATATCTAAAGCTGATCAAAGGATTCTTAACAGGAATCCTATAAAGTGGAATGAGTGAATGTGCAGGCAATAGTTCCAGTTATTTCCTTTGGGAAAATCCATTCCTTTGCATACTTGTTCCTCTCTATTTTCCATTCTATTGAGTCTAGTTTTCCCTTTGTTTCCTTTTCGTTTGGGAACATTGTAGTTGATGATAATTCTCTCCTATTGGCTTCAATGGAACTTTTTGGGCAAAATCCATCATCTTCCTTATATCTAAAGCTGATCAAAGGATTCCTAACAGGGATCGATATAGTGGAATGAGCGAATGAGCAGGCAACAGTTCCACTTATTTCCTTTTGGAAAATCCATTCCTTTGGATACTTGTTCCTCTCTATTTCCAATTCTATTGAGTCTTGTGTTCCTCTTGTTTCCTGTTCAATTGGGTAATTTCTAGTTGATGATAATTCTCTCCTATTGACTTCAATGGAACTTTTTCGGCAAAATCCATCATCTTCCTTATATCTAAAGCTGTTCAAAGGATTCTTAACAGGGATCGATATAGTGGAATGAGCGAATGTGCAGGCAACAGTTCCACTTATTTCCTTTGGGAAAATCCATTCCTTTGGATACTAGTTCCTCTCTATTTCCCATTCTATTGAGTCTACTTTTCCCCTTATTTCCTTTGCATTTAGGAACATTATACTTGAACAAAATTCTGTCCTATTGGCATCAATGGAACATTTTGGGCACAATTCATCATCTTCTTTATATCTAAATCTGATCAAAGGATTTTAACAGGAATCCTAAACAATGGAATGAGTGAATGTGCAGGCAATAGTTCCAGTTATTTCCTTTGGAAAATCCATTCCTTTGGATGCTTGTTCCTCTCTATTTCCCATTCTATTGAGTCTAGTGTTCCTCTTGTTTCCACTTCAATTGGGTAATTTCTAGTTGATGATAATTCTCTCCTATTGACTTCAATGGAACTTTTTGGGTAAAATCCATCATCTTCCTTATATCTAAAGCTGATCAAAGGATTCTTAACAGGAATCCTATAAAGTGGAATGAGTGAATGTGCAGGCAATAGTTCCAGTTATTTCCTTTGGGAAAATCCATTCCTTTGCATACTTGTTCCTCTCTATTTTCCATTCTATTGAGTCTAGTTTTCCCTTTGTTTCCTTTTCATTTGGGAACATTGTAGTTGATGATAATTCTCTCCTATTGGCTTCAATGGAACTTTTTTGGCAAAATCCATCATCTTCCTTATATCTAAAACTGATCAAAGGATTCTTAAAAGGGATCGATATAGTGGAATGAGCGAATGTGCAGGCAACAGTTCCACTTATTTCCTTTGGGAAAATCCATTCCTTTGGATACTAGTTCCTCTCTATTTCCCATTCTATTGAGTCTACTTTTCCCTTTGTTTCCTTTGCATTTAGGAACATTATACTTGAAGAAAATTCTGTCCTATTGGCATCAATGGAACATTTTGGGCACAATTCATCATCTTCTTTATATCTAAATCTGATCAAAGGATTCTTAACAGGAATCCTAAACAATGGAATGATTGAATGTGCCGGCAATAGTTCCAGTTATTTCCTTTGGGAAAATCCATTCCTTTGGATGCTTGTTCCTCTCTATTTCCCATTCTATTGAGTCTAGTGTTCCTCTTGTTTCCACTTCAATTGGGTAATTTAAGGTTGATGATAATTCTCTCCTATTGACTTCAATGGAACTTTTGGGGCAAAATCCATCATCTTCCTTATATCTAAAGCTGATCAAAGGATTCTTAACAGGGATCGATATAGTGGAATGAGCGAATGTGCAGGCAACAGTTCCAGTTATTTCCTTTGGGAAAATCCATTCCTTTGGATACTTGTTCCTCTCTATTTCCAATTCTATTGAGTCTTGTGTTCCTCTTGTTTCCTGTTCAATTGGGAACTTTATAGTTGATGTTAATTCTCTCCTATTTGCTTCAACAGGACTTTCCGTACAAGATGCATTATGTTTTGTATATCTAAAGCTGATCAAAGGATTCTTAACAGGGATCGATATAGTCGAATGAGCGAATGGGCAGGCAACAGTTCCACTTATTTCCTTTGGGAAAATCCATTCCTTTGGATACTTGTTCCTCTCTATTTTCCATTCTATTGAGTCTAGTTTTCCCTTTGTTTCCTTTTCATTTGGGAACATTGTAGTTGATGATAATTCTCTTCTATTGGCTTCAATGGAACTTTTTGGGCAAAACCCATCATCTTCCTTATTTCTAAAGCTGATCAAAGGATTCTTAACAGGGATCGATATAGTGGAATGAGCGAATGTGCAGGCAACAGTTCCACTTATTTCCTTTGGGAAAATCCATTCCTTTGGATACTAGTTCCTCTCTATTTCCCATTCTATTATGTCTAGTGTTCCTCTTCTTTCCACTTCAATTGGGTAATTTCTAGTTGATGATAATTCTCTCCTATTGACTTCAATGGAACTTTTTGGGCAAAATCCATCATCTTCCTTATATCTAAAGCTGATCAAAGGATTCTTAACAGGGATCGATATAGTGGAATGAGCGAATGTGCAGGCAACAGTTCCAGTTATTTCCTTTGGGAAAATCCATTCCTTTGGATACTTCTTCCTCTCTACTTCCCATTCTATTGAGTCTAGTTTTCCCTTTGTTTCCTTTTCATTTGGGAACATTGTAGTTGATGATAATTCTCTCCTATTGGCTTCAATGGAACTTTTTGGGCAAAATCCATCATCTTCCTTATATCTAATTCTGATCAAAGGATTCTTAACAGGGATCGATACAGTGGAATGAGCGAATGTGCAGGCAACAGTTCCACTTATTTCCTTTGGGAAAATCCATTCCTTTGGATACTAGTTCCTCTCTATTTCCCATTCTATTGAGTCTACTTTTCCCTTTGTTTCCTTTGCATTTAGGAACATTATACTTGAAGAAAATTCTGTCCTATTGGCATCAATGGAACATTTTGGGCACAATTCATCATCTTTATATCTAAATCTGATCAAAGGATTCTTAACAGGAATCCTAAACAATGGAATGAGTGAATGTGCAGGCAATAGTTCCAGTTATTTCCTTTGGAAAATCCATTCCTTTGGATGCTTGTTCCTCTCTATTTCCCATTCTATTGAGTCTAGTGTTCCTCTTGTTTCCACTTCAATTGGGTAATTTCTAGTTGATGATAATTCTCTCCTATTGACTTCAATGGAACTTTTTGGGCAAAATCCATCATCTTCCTTATATCTAAAGCTGATCAAAGGATTCTTAATAGGGATCGATATAGTCGAATGAGCGAATGGGCAGGCAACATGTCCACTTATTTCCTTTGGGAAAATCCATTCCTTTGGATACTAGTTCCTCTCTATTTCCCATTCTATTGAGTCTAGTGTTCCTCTTGTTTCCACTTCAATTGGGTAATTTCTAGTTGATGATAATTCTCTCCTATTGACTTCAATGGAACTTTTTGGGCAAAATCCATCATCTTCCTTATATCTAAAGCTGATCAAAGGATTCTTAACAGGAATCCTATACAGTGGAATGAGTCAAGGTGCAGGCAATAGTTCCAGTTATTTCCTTTGGGAAAATCCATTCCTTTGGATGCTTGTTCCTCTCTATTTCCCATTCTATTGAGTCTAGTGTTCCTCTTGTTTCCACTTCAATTGGGTAATTTCTAGTTGATGATAATTCTCTCCTATTGACTTCAATGGAACATTTTGGGCAAAATTCATCATCTTCCTTATATCTAAAGCTGATCAAAGGATTCTTAACAGGGATCGATATAGTGGAATGAGCGAATGTGCAGGCAACAGTTCCACTTATTTCCTTTGGGAAAATCCATTCCTTTGGATACTAGTTCCTCTCTATTTCCCATTCTATTGAGTCTACTTTTCCCTTTGTTTCCTTTGCATTTAGGAACATTATACTTTAAGAAAATTCTGTCCTATTGGCATCAATGGAACATTTTGGGCACAATTCATCATCTTCTTTATATCTAAATCTGATCAAAGGATTCTTAACAGGAATCCTAAACAATGGAATGATTGAATGTGCCGGCAATAGTTCCAGTTATTTCCTTTGGGAAAATCCATTCCTTTGGATGCTTGTTCCTCTCTATTTCCCATTCTATTGAGTCTAGTGTTCCTCTTGTTTCCACTTCAATTGGGTAATTTCAGGTTGATGATAATTCTCTCCTATTGACTTCAATGGAACTTTTGGGGCAAAATCCATCATCTTCCTTATATCTAAATCTGATCAAAGGATTCTTAACAGGAATCTTAAACAATGGAATGAGTGAATGTGCAGGCAATAGTTCCAGTTATTTCCTTTGGAAAATCCATTCCTTTGGATGCTTGTTCCTCTCTATTTCCCATTCTATTGAGTCTAGTGTTCCTCTTGTTTCCACTTCAATTGGGTAATTTCTAGTTGATGATAATTCTCTCCTATTGACTTCAATGGAACTTTTTGGGCAAAATCCATCATCTTCCTTATATCTAAAGCTGATCAAAGGATTCTTAATAGGGATCGATATAGTCGAATGAGCGAATGGGCAGGCAACATGTCCACTTATTTCCTTTGGGAAAATCCATTCCTTTGGATACTAGTTCCTCTCTATTTCCCATTCTATTGAGTCTAGTGTTCCTCTTGTTTCCACTTCAATTGGGTAATTTCTAGTTGATGATAATTCTCTCCTATTGACTTCAATGGAACTTTTTGGGCAAAATCCATCATCTTCCTTATATCTAAAGCTGATCAAAGGATTCTTAACAGGAATCCTATACAGTGGAATGAGTCAAGGTGCAGGCAATAGTTCCAGTTATTTCCTTTGGGAAAATCCATTCCTTTGGATGCTTGTTCCTCTCTATTTCCCATTCTATTGAGTCTAGTGTTCCTCTTGTTTCCACTTCAATTGGGTAATTTCTAGTTGATGATAATTCTCTCCTATTGACTTCAATGGAACATTTTGGGCAAAATTCATCATCTTCCTTATATCTAAAGCTGATCAAAGGATTCTTAACAGGGATCGATATAGTGGAATGAGCGAATGTGCAGGCAACAGTTCCAGTTATTTCCTTTGGGAAAATCCATTCCTAGGGATACTTCTTCCTCTCTACTTCCCATTGTATTGAGTCTAGTTTTCCCTTTGTTTCCTTTTCGTTTGGGAACATTGTAGTTGATGATAATTCTCTCCTATTGGCTTCAATGGAACTTTTTGGGCAAAATCCATCATCTTCCTTATATCTAAAGCTGATCAAAGGATTCCTAACAGGGATCGATATAGTGGAATGAGCGAATGTGCAGGCAACAGTTCCACTTATTTCCTTTTGGAAAATCCATTCCTTTGGATACTTGTTCCTCTCTATTTCCAATTCTATTGAGTCTTGTGTTCCTTTTGTTTCCTGTTCAATTGGGTAATTTCTAGTTGATGATAATTCTCTCCTATTGACTTCAATGGAACTTTTTGGGCAAAATCCATCATCTTCCTTATATCTAAAGCTGTTCAAAGGATTCTTAACAGGGATCGATATAGTGGAATGAGCGAATGTGCAGGCAACAGTTCCACTTATTTCCTTTGGGAAAATCCATTCCTTTGGATACTAGTTCCTCTCTATTTCCCATTCTATTGAGTCTACTTTTCCCCTTATTTCCTTTGCATTTAGGAACATTATACTTGAACAAAATTCTGTCCTATTGGCATCAATGGAACATTTTGGGCACAATTCATCATCTTCTTTATATCTAAATCTGATCAAAGGATTTTTAACAGGAATCCTAAACAATGGAATGAGTGAATGTGCAGGCAATAGTTCCAGTTATTTCCTTTGGGAAAATCCATTCCTTTGGATGCTTGTTCCTCTCTATTTCCCATTCTATTGAGTCTAGTGTTCCTCTTGTTTCCACTTCAATTGGGTAATTTCTAGTTGATGATAATTCTCTCCTATTGACTTCAATGGAACATTTTGGGCAAAATTCATCATCTTCCTTATATCTAAAGCTGATCAAAGGATTCTTAACAGGGATCGATATAGTGGAATGAGCGAATGTGCAGGCAACAGTTCCAGTTATTTCCTTTGGGAAAATCCATTCCTAGGGATACTTCTTCCTCTCTACTTCCCATTGTATTGAGTCTAGTTTTCCCTTTGTTTCCTTTTCGTTTGGGAACATTGTAGTTGATGATAATTCTCTCCTATTGGCTTCAATGGAACTTTTTGGGCAAAATCCATCATCTTCCTTATATCTAAAGCTGATCAAAGGATTCCTAACAGGGATCGATATAGTGGAATGAGCGAATGTGCAGGCAACAGTTCCACTTATTTCCTTTTGGAAAATCCATTCCTTTGGATACTAGTTCCTCTCTATTTCCCATTCTATTATGTCTAGTGTTCCTCTTGTTTCCACTTCAATTGGGTAATTTCTAGTTGATGATAATTCTCTGCTATTGACTTCAATGGAACTTTTTGGGCAAAATCCATCATCTTCCTTATATCTAAAGCTGATCAAAGGATTCTTAACAAAGATCGATATAGTGGAATGAGCGAATGCGCAGGCAACAGTTCCAGTTATTTCCTTTGGGAAAATCCATTCCTTTGGATACTTCTTCCTCTCTACTTCCCATTCTATTGAGTCTAGTTTTCCCTTTGTTTCCTTTTCATTTGGGAACATTGTAGTTGATGATAATTCTCTCCTATTGGCTTCAATGGAACTTTTTGGGCAAAATCCATCATCTTCCTTATATCTAATTCTGATCAAAGGATTCTTAACAGGGATCGATACAGTGGAATGAGCGAATGTGCAGGCAACAGTTCCACTTATTTCCTTTGGGAAAATCCATTCCTTTGGATACTAGTTCCTCTCTATTTCCCATTCTATTGAGTCTACTTTTCCCTTTGTTTCCTTTGCATTTAGGAACATTATACTTGAAGAAAATTCTGTCCTATTGGCATCAATGGAACATTTTGGGCACAATTCATCATCTTCTTTATATCTAAAGCAGATCAAAGGATTCTTAACAGGGATCGATATAGTCGAATGAGCGAATGGGCAGGCAACAGTTCCACTTATTTCCTTTGGGAAAATCCATTCCTTTGGATACTAGTTCCTCTCTATTTCCCATTCTATTGAGTCTAGTGTTCCTCTTGTTTCCACTTCAATTGGGTAATTTCTAGTTGATGATAATTCTCTCCTATTGACTTCAATGGAACTTTTTGGGTAAAATCCATCATCTTCCTTATATCTAAAGCTGATCAAAGGATTCTTAACAGGAATCCTATAAAGTGGAATGAGTGAATGTGCAGGCAATAGTTCCAGTTATTTCCTTTGGGAAAATCCATTCCTTTGCATACTTGTTCCTCTCTATTTTCCATTCTATTGAGTCTAGTTTTCCCTTTGTTTCCTTTTCATTTGGGAACATTGTAGTTGATGATAATTCTCTCCTATTGGCTTCAATGGAACTTTTTGGGCAAAATCCATCATCTTCCTTATATCTAAAGCTGATCAAAGGATTCTTAACAAAGATCGATATAGTGGAATGAGCGAATGCGCAGGCAACAGTTCCAGTTATTTCCTTTGGGAAAATCCATTCCTTTGGATACTTCTTCCTCTCTACTTCCCATTCTATTGAGTCTAGTTTTCCCTTTGTTTCCTTTTCATTTGGGAACATTGTAGTTGATGATAATTCTCTCCTATTGGCTTCAATGGAACTTTTTGGGCAAAATCCATCATCTTCCTTATATCTAATTCTGATCAAAGGATTCTTAACAGGGATCGATACAGTGGAATGAGCGAATGTGCAGGCAACAGTTCCACTTATTTCCTTTGGGAAAATCCATTCCTTTGGATACTAGTTCCTCTCTATTTCCCATTCTATTGAGTCTACTTTTCCCTTTGTTTCCTTTGCATTTAGGAACATTATACTTGAAGAAAATTCTGTCCTATTGGCATCAATGGAACATTTTGGGCACAATTCATCATCTTCTTTATATCTAAAGCAGATCAAAGGATTCTTAACAGGGATCGATATAGTCGAATGAGCGAATGGGCAGGCAACAGTTACACTTATTTCCTTTGGGAAAATCCATTCCTTTGGATACTAGTTCCTCTCTATTTCCCATTCTATTGAGTCTAGTGTTCCTCTTGTTTCCACTTCAATTGGGTAATTTCTAGTTGATGATAATTCTCTCCTATTGACTTCAATGGAACTTTTTGGGTAAAATCCATCATCTTCCTTATATCTAAAGCTGATCAAAGGATTCTTAACAGGAATCCTATAAAGTGGAATGAGTGAATGTGCAGGCAATAGTTCCAGTTATTTCCTTTGGGTAAATCCATTCCTTTGCATACTTGTTCCTCTCTATTTTCCATTCTATTGAGTCTAGTTTTCCCTTTGTTTCCTTTTCATTTGGGAACATTGTAGTTGATGATAATTCTCTCCTATTGGCTTCAATGGAACTTTTTGGGCAAAATCCATCATCTTCCTTATATCTAAAACTGATCAAAGGATTCTTAAAAGGGATCGATATAGTGGAATGAGCGAATGTGCAGGCAACAGTTCCACTTATTTCCTTTGGGAAAATCCATTCCTTTGGATACTAGTTCCTCTCTATTTCCCATTCTATTGAGTCTACTTTTCCCTTTGTTTCCTTTGCATTTAGGAACATTATACTTGAAGAAAATTCTGTCCTATTGGCATCAATGGAACATTTTGGGCACAATTCATCATCTTCTTTATATCTAAATCTGATCAAAGGATTCTTAACAGGAATCCTAAACAATGGAATGATTGAATGTGCCGGCAATAGTTCCAGTTATTTCCTTTGGGAAAATCCATTCCTTTGGATGCTTGTTCCTCTCTATTTCCCATTCTATTGAGTCTAGTGTTCCTCTTGTTTCCACTTCAATTGGGTAATTTCAGGTTGATGATAATTCTCTCCTATTGACTTCAATGGAACTTTTGGGGCAAAATCCATCATCTTCCTTATATCTAAAGCTGATCAAAGGATTCTTAACAGGGATCGATATAGTGGAATGAGCGAATGTGCAGGCAACAGTTCCAGTTATTTCCTTTGGGAAAATCCATTCCTTTGGATACTTGTTCCTCTCTATTTCCAATTCTATTGAGTCTTGTGTTCCTCTTGTTTCCTGTTCAATTGGGAACTTTATAGTTGATGTTAATTCTCTCCTATTTGCTTCAACAGGACTTTCCGTACAAGATGCATTATGTTTTGTATATCTAAAGCTGATCAAAGGATTCTTAACTGGGATCGATATAGTCGAATGAGCGAATGGGCAGGCAACCATTCCACTTATTTCCTTTGGGAAAATCCATTCCTTTGGATACTAGTTCCTCTCTATTTCCCATTCTATTGAGTCTAGTGTTCCTCTTGTTTCCACTTCAATTGGGTAATTTCAGGTTGATGATAATTCTCTCCTATTGACTTCAATGGAACTTTTTGTGCAAAATCCATCATCTTCCTTATATCTAAAGCTGATCAAAGGATTCTTAACAGGGATCGATATAGTCGAATGAGCGAATGGGCAGGCAACAGTTCCACTTATTTCCTTTGGGAAAATCCATTCCTTTGGATACTTGTTCCTCTCTATTTTCCATTCTATTGAGTCTAGTTTTCCCTTTGTTTCCTTTTCATTTGGGAACATTGTAGTTGATGATAATTCTCTCCTATTGGCTTCAATGGAACTTTTTGGGCAAAATCCATCATCTTCCTTATTTCTAAAGCTGATCAAAGGATTCTTAACAGGGATCGATATAGTGGAATGAGCGAATGTGCAGGCAACAGTTCCACTTATTTCCTTTGGGAAAATCCATTCCTTTGGATACTAGTTCCTCTCTATTTCCCATTCTATTGAGTCTAGTGTTCCTCTTGTTTCCACTTCAATTGGGTAATTTCTAGTTGATGATAATTCTCTCCTATTGACTTCAATGGAACTTTTTGGGCAAAATCCATCATCTTCCTTATATCTAACTAAAGCTGATCAAAGGATTCTTAACAGGGATCGATATAGTCGAATGAGCGAATGGGCAGGCAACAGTTCCACTTATTTCCTTTGGGAAAATCCATTCCTTTGGATACTAGTTCCTCTCTATTTCCCATTCTATTGAGTCTAGTGTTCCTCTTGTTTCCACTTCAATTGGGTAATTTCTAGTTGATGATAATTCTCTCCTATTGACTTCAATGGAACTTTTTGGGCAAAATCCATCATCTTCCTGATATCTAAAGCTGATCAAAGGATTCTTAACAGGAATCCTATACAGTGGAATGAGTGAATGTGCAGGCAATAGTTCCAGTTATTTCCTTTGGGAAAATCCATTCCTTTGGATACTAGTTCCTCTCTATTTCCCATTCTATTGAGTCTACTT
Organism: Sminthopsis crassicaudata; assembly: GCF_048593235.1. Taxonomy (NCBI): domain Eukaryota; kingdom Metazoa; phylum Chordata; class Mammalia; order Dasyuromorphia; family Dasyuridae; genus Sminthopsis; species Sminthopsis crassicaudata. The sequence goes on from NC_133617.1 coordinate 455,293,741, forward strand.
TTCCCTTTGTTTCCTTTGCATTTAGGAACATTATACTTGAAGAAAATTCTGTCCTATTGGCATCAATGGAACATTTTGGGCACAATTCATCATCTTCTTTATATCTAAATCTGATCAAAGGATTCTTAACAGGAATCTTAAACAATGGAATGAGTGAATGTGCAGGCAATAGTTCCAGTTATTTCCTTTGGAAAATCCATTCCTTTGGATGCTTGTTCCTCTCTATTTCCCATTCTATTGAGTCTAGTGTTCCTCTTGTTTCCACTTCAATTGGGTAATTTCTAGTTGATGATAATTCTCTCCTATTGACTTCAATGGAACTTTTTGGGCAAAATCCATCATCTTCCTTATATCTAAAGCTGATCAAAGGATTCTTAACAGGGATCGATATAGTCGAATGAGCGAATGGGCAGAACAACAGTTCCACTTATTTCCTTTCGGAAAATCCATTCCTTTGGATACTAGTTCCTCTCTATTTCCCATTCTATTGAGTCTAGTGTTCCTCTTGTTTCCACTTCAATTGGGTAATTTCTAGTTGATGATAATTCTCTCCTATTGACTTCAATGGAACTTTTTGGGCAAAATCCATCATCTTCCTTATATCTAAAGCTGATCAAAGGATTCTTAACAGGGATCGATATAGTGTTGTGAGCGAATGTGCAGACAACAGTTCCACTTATTTCCTTTGGGAAAATCCATTCCTTTGGATACTTGTTCCTCTCTAATTCCAATTCTATTGAGTCTTGTGTTCCTCTTGTTTCCTGTTCAATTGGGAACTTTATAGTTGATGTTAATTCTCTCCTATTTGCTTCAACAGGACTTTCCGTACAAGATGCATTATGTTTTGTATATCTAAAGCTGATCAAAGGATTCTTAACAGGGATCGATTCAGTGGAATGAGCGAATGTGCAGGCAACAGTTCCACTTATTTCCTTTGGGAAAATCCATTCCTTTGCATACTAGTTCCTCTCTATTTCCCATTCTATTGAGTCTACTTTTCCCTTTGTTTCCTTTGCATTTAGGAACATTATATATCTTGAAGAAAATTCTGTCCTATTGGCATCAATGGAACATTTTCGGCACAATTCATCATCTTCTTTATATCTAAATCTGATCAAAGGATTCTTAACAGGAATCCTAAACAATGGAATGAGTGAATGTGCAGGCAATAGTTCCAGTTATTTCCTTTGGAAAATCCATTCCTTTGGATGCTTGTTCCTCTCTATTTCCCATTCTATTGAGTCTAGTGTTCCTCTTGTTTCCACTTCAATTGGGTAATTTCTAGTTGATGATAATTCTCTCCTATTGACTTCAATGGAACTTTTTGGGTAAAATCCATCATCTTCCTTATATCTAAAGCTGATCAAAGGATTCTTAACAGGAATCCTATAAAGTGGAATGAGTGAATGTGCAGGCAATAGTTCCAGTTATTTCCTTTGGGAAAATCCATTCCTTTGCATACTTGTTCCTCTCTATTTTCCATTCTATTGAGTCTAGTTTTCCCTTTGTTTCCTTTTCATTTGGGAACATTGTAGTTGATGATAATTCTCTCCTATTGGCTTCAATGGAACTTTTTGGGCAAAATCCATCATCTTCCTTATATCTAAAACTGATCAAAGGATTCTTAAAAGGGATCGATATAGTGGAATGAGCGAATGTGCAGGCAACAGTTCCACTTATTTCCTTTGGGAAAATCCATTCCTTTGGATACTAGTTCCTCTCTATTTCCCATTCTATTGAGTCTACTTTTCCCTTTGTTTCCTTTGCATTTAGGAACATTATACTTGAAGAAAATTCTGTCCTATTGGCATCAATGGAACATTTTGGGCACAATTCATCATCTTCTTTATATCTAAATCTGATCAAAGGATTCTTAACAGGAATCCTAAACAATGGAATGATTGAATGTGCCGGCAATAGTTCCAGTTATTTCCTTTGGGAAAATCCATTCCTTTGGATGCTTGTTCCTCTCTATTTCCCATTCTATTGAGTCTAGTGTTCCTCTTGTTTCCACTTCAATTGGGTAATTTAAGGTTGATGATAATTCTCTCCTATTGACTTCAATGGAACTTTTGGGGCAAAATCCATCATCTTCCTTATATCTAAAGCTGATCAAAGGATTCTTAACAGGGATCGATATAGTGGAATGAGCGAATGTGCAGGCAACAGTTCCAGTTATTTCCTTTGGGAAAATCCATTCCTTTGGATACTTGTTCCTCTCTATTTCCAATTCTATTGAGTCTTGTGTTCCTCTTGTTTCCTGTTCAATTGGGAACTTTATAGTTGATGTTAATTCTCTCCTATTTGCTTCAACAGGACTTTCCGTACAAGATGCATTATGTTTTGTATATCTAAAGCTGATCAAAGGATTCTTAACAGGGATCGATATAGTCGAATGAGCGAATGGGCAGGCAACAGTTCCACTTATTTCCTTTGGGAAAATCCATTCCTTTGGATACTTGTTCCTCTCTATTTTCCATTCTATTGAGTCTAGTTTTCCCTTTGTTTCCTTTTCATTTGGGAACATTGTAGTTGATGATAATTCTCTTCTATTGGCTTCAATGGAACTTTTTGGGCAAAATCCATCATCTTCCTTATTTCTAAAGCTGATCAAAGGATTCTTAACAGGGATCGATATAGTGGAATGAGCGAATGTGCAGGCAACAGTTCCACTTATTTCCTTTGGGAAAATCCATTCCTTTGGATACTAGTTCCTCTCTATTTCCCATTCTATTATGTCTAGTGTTCCTCTTGTTTCCACTTCAATTGGGTAATTTCTAGTTGATGATAATTCTCTTCTATTGACTTCAATGGAACTTTTTGGGCAAAATCCATCATCTTCCTTATATCTAAAGCTGATCAAAGGATTCTTAACAGGGATCGATATAGTGGAATGAGCGAATGTGCAGGCAACAGTTCCAGTTATTTCCTTTGGGAAAATCCATTCCTTTGGATACTTCTTCCTCTCTACTTCCCATTCTATTGAGTCTAGTTTTCCCTTTGTTTCCTTTTCATTTGGGAACATTGTAGTTGATGATAATTCTCTCCTATTGGCTTCAATGGAACTTTTTGGGCAAAATCCATAATCTTCCTTATATCTAATTCTGATCAAAGGATTCTTAACAGGGATCGATACAGTGGAATGAGCGAATGTGCAGGCAACAGTTCCACTTATTTCCTTTGGGAAAATCCATTCCTTTGGATACTAGTTCCTCTCTATTTCCCATTCTATTGAGTCTACTTTTCCCTTTGTTTCCTTTGCATTTAGGAACATTATACTTGAAGAAAATTCTGTCCTATTGGCATCAATGGAACATTTTGGGCACAATTCATCATCTTCTTTATATCTAAAGCAGATCAAAGGATTCTTAACAGGGATCGATATAGTCGAATGAGCGAATGGGCAGGCAACAGTTCCACTTATTTCCTTTGGGAAAATCCATTCCTTTGGATACTAGTTCCTCTCTATTTCCCATTCTATTGAGTCTAGTGTTCCTCTTGTTTCCACTTCAATTGGGTAATTTCTAGTTGATGATAATTCTCTCCTATTGACTTCAATGGAACTTTTTGGGTAAAATCCATCATCTTCCTTATATCTAAAGCTGATCAAAGGATTCTTAACAGGAATCCTATAAAGTGGAATGAGTGAATGTGCAGGCAATAGTTCCAGTTATTTCCTTTGGGAAAATCCATTCCTTTGCATACTTGTTCCTCTCTATTTTCCATTCTATTGAGTCTAGTTTTCCCTTTGTTTCCTTTTCATTTGGGAACATTGTAGTTGATGATAATTCTCTCCTATTGGCTTCAATGGAACTTTTTGGGCAAAATCCATCATCTTCCTTATATCTAAAACTGATCAAAGGATTCTTAAAAGGGATCGATATAGTGGAATGAGCGAATGTGCAGGCAACAGTTCCACTTATTTCCTTTGGGAAAATCCATTCCTTTGGATACTAGTTCCTCTCTATTTCCCATTCTATTGAGTCTACTTTTCCCTTTGTTTCCTTTGCATTTAGGAACATTATACTTGAAGAAAATTCTGTCCTATTGGCATCAATGGAACATTTTGGGCACAATTCATCATCTTCTTTATATCTAAATCTGATCAAAGGATTCTTAACAGGAATCCTAAACAATGGAATGATTGAATGTGCCGGCAATAGTTCCAGTTATTTCCTTTGGGAAAATCCATTCCTTTGGATGCTTGTTCCTCTCTATTTCCCATTCTATTGAGTCTAGTGTTCCTCTTGTTTCCACTTCAATTGGGTAATTTCAGGTTGATGATAATTCTCTCCTATTGACTTCAATGGAACTTTTGGGGCAAAATCCATCATCTTCCTTATATCTAAAGCTGATCAAAGGATTCTTAACAGGGATCGATATAGTGGAATGAGCGAATGTGCAGGCAACAGTTCCAGTTATTTCCTTTGGGAAAATCCATTCCTTTGGATACTTGTTCCTCTCTATTTCCAATTCTATTGAGTCTTGTGTTCCTCTTGTTTCCTGTTCAATTGGGAACTTTATAGTTGATGTTAATTCTCTCCTATTTGCTTCAACAGGACTTTCCGTACAAGATGCATTATGTTTTGTATATCTAAAGCTGATCAAAGGATTCTTAACTGGGATCGATATAGTCGAATGAGCGAATGGGCAGGCAACCATTCCACTTATTTCCTTTGGGAAAATCCATTCCTTTGCATACTAGTTCCTCTCTATTTCCCATTCTATTGAGTCTAGTGTTCCTCTTGTTTCCACTTCAATTGGGTAATTTCAGGTTGATGATAATTCTCTCCTATTGACTTCAATGGAACTTTTTGTGCAAAATCCATCATCTTCCTTATATCTAAAGCTGATCAAAGGATTCTTAACAGGGATCGATATAGTCGAATGAGCGAATGGGCAGGCAACAGTTCCACTTATTTCCTTTGGGAAAATCCATTCCTTTGGATACTTGTTCCTCTCTATTTTCCATTCTATTGAGTCTAGTTTTCCCTTTGTTTCCTTTTCATTTGGGAACATTGTAGTTGATGATAATTCTCTCCTATTGGCTTCAATGGAACTTTTTGGGCAAAATCCATCATCTTCCTTATTTCTAAAGCTGATCAAAGGATTCTTAACAGGGATCGATATAGTGGAATGAGCGAATGTGCAGGCAACAGTTCCACTTATTTCCTTTGGGAAAATCCATTCCTTTGGATACTAGTTCCTCTCTATTTCCCATTCTATTGAGTCTAGTGTTCCTCTTGTTTCCACTTCAATTGGGTAATTTCTAGTTGATGATAATTCTCTCCTATTGACTTCAATGGAACTTTTTGGGCAAAATCCATCATCTTCCTTATATCTAACTAAAGCTGATCAAAGGATTCTTAACAGGGATCGATATAGTCGAATGAGCGAATGGGCAGGCAACAGTTCCACTTATTTCCTTTGGGAAAATCCATTCCTTTGGATACTAGTTCCTCTCTATTTCCCATTCTATTGAGTCTAGTGTTCCTCTTGTTTCCACTTCAATTGGGTAATTTCTAGTTGATGATAATTCTCTCCTATTGACTTCAATGGAACTTTTTGGGCAAAATCCATCATCTTCCTGATATCTAAAGCTGATCAAAGGATTCTTAACATGAATCCTATACAGTGGAATGAGTGAATGTGCAGGCAATAGTTCCAGTTATTTCCTTTGGGAAAATCCATTCCTTTGGATACTAGTTCCTCTCTATTTCCCATTCTATTGAGTCTACTTTTCCCTTTGTTTCCTTTGCATTTAGGAACATTATACTTGAAGAAAATTCTGTCCTATTGGCATCAATGGAACATTTTGGGCACAATTCATCATCTTCTTTATATCTAAATCTGATCAAAGGATTCTTAACAGGAATCTTAAACAATGGAATGAGTGAATGTGCAGGCAATAGTTCCAGTTATTTCCTTTGGAAAATCCATTCCTTTGGATGCTTGTTCCTCTCTATTTCCCATTCTATTGAGTCTAGTGTTCCTCTTGTTTCCACTTCAATTGGGTAATTTCTAGTTGATGATAATTCTCTCCTATTGACTTCAATGGAACTTTTTGGGCAAAATCCATCATCTTCCTTATATCTAAAGCTGATCAAAGGATTCTTAACAGGGATCGATATAGTCGAATGAGCGAATGGGCAGAACAACAGTTCCACTTATTTCCTTTCGGAAAATCCATTCCTTTGGATACTAGTTCCTCTCTATTTCCCATTCTATTGAGTCTAGTGTTCCTCTTGTTTCCACTTCAATTGGGTAATTTCTAGTTGATGATAATTCTCTCCTATTGACTTCAATGGAACTTTTTGGGCAAAATCCATCATCTTCCTTATATCTAAAGCTGATCAAAGGATTCTTAACAGGGATCGATATAGTGTTGTGAGCGAATGTGCAGACAACAGTTCCACTTATTTCCTTTGGGAAAATCCATTCCTTTGGATACTTGTTCCTCTCTAATTCCAATTCTATTGAGTCTTGTGTTCCTCTTGTTTCCTGTTCAATTGGGAACTTTATAGTTGATGTTAATTCTCTCCTATTTGCTTCAACAGGACTTTCCGTACAAGATGCATTATGTTTTGTATATCTAAAGCTGATCAAAGGATTCTTAACAGGGATCGATATAGTCGAATGAGCGAATGGGCAGGCAACAGTTCCACTTATTTCCTTTGGGAAAATCCATTCCTTTGGATACTTGTTCCTCTCTATTTTCCATTCTATTGAGTCTAGTTTTCCCTTTGTTTCCTTTTCATTTGGGAACATTGTAGTTGATGATAATTCTCTTCTATTGGCTTCAATGGAACTTTTTGGGCAAAATCCATCATCTTCCTTATTTCTAAAGCTGATCAAAGGATTCTTAACAGGGATCGATATAGTGGAATGAGCGAATGTGCAGGCAACAGTTCCACTTATTTCCTTTGGGAAAATCCATTCCTTTGGATACTAGTTCCTCTCTATTTCCCATTCTATTATGTCTAGTGTTCCTCTTCTTTCCACTTCAATTGGGTAATTTCTAGTTGATGATAATTCTCTCCTATTGACTTCAATGGAACTTTTTGGGCAAAATCCATCATCTTCCTTATATCTAAAGCTGATCAAAGGATTCTTAACAGGGATCGATATAGTGGAATGAGCGAATGTGCAGGCAACAGTTCCAGTTATTTCCTTTGGGAAAATCCATTCCTTTGGATACTTCTTCCTCTCTACTTCCCATTCTATTGAGTCTAGTTTTCCCTTTGTTTCCTTTTCATTTGGGAACATTGTAGTTGATGATAATTCTCTCCTATTGGCTTCAATGGAACTTTTTGGGCAAAATCCATCATCTTCCTTATATCTAATTCTGATCAAAGGATTCTTAACAGGGATCGATACAGTGGAATGAGCGAATGTGCAGGCAACAGTTCCACTTATTTCCTTTGGGAAAATCCATTCCTTTGGATACTAGTTCCTCTCTATTTCCCATTCTATTGAGTCTACTTTTCCCTTTGTTTCCTTTGCATTTAGGAACATTATACTTGAAGAAAATTCTGTCCTATTGGCATCAATGGAACATTTTGGGCACAATTCATCATCTTTATATCTAAATCTGATCAAAGGATTCTTAACAGGAATCCTAAACAATGGAATGAGTGAATGTGCAGGCAATAGTTCCAGTTATTTCCTTTGGAAAATCCATTCCTTTGGATGCTTGTTCCTCTCTATTTCCCATTCTATTGAGTCTAGTGTTCCTCTTGTTTCCACTTCAATTGGGTAATTTCTAGTTGATGATAATTCTCTCCTATTGACTTCAATGGAACTTTTTGGGCAAAATCCATCATCTTCCTTATATCTAAAGCTGATCAAAGGATTCTTAATAGGGATCGATATAGTCGAATGAGCGAATGGGCAGGCAACATGTCCACTTATTTCCTTTGGGAAAATCCATTCCTTTGGATACTAGTTCCTCTCTATTTCCCATTCTATTGAGTCTAGTGTTCCTCTTGTTTCCACTTCAATTGGGTAATTTCTAGTTGATGATAATTCTCTCCTATTGACTTCAATGGAACTTTTTGGGCAAAATCCATCATCTTCCTTATATCTAAAGCTGATCAAAGGATTCTTAACAGGAATCCTATACAGTGGAATGAGTCAAGGTGCAGGCAATAGTTCCAGTTATTTCCTTTGGGAAAATCCATTCCTTTGGATGCTTGTTCCTCTCTATTTCCCATTCTATTGAGTCTAGTGTTCCTCTTGTTTCCACTTCAATTGGGTAATTTCTAGTTGATGATAATTCTCTCCTATTGACTTCAATGGAACATTTTGGGCAAAATTCATCATCTTCCTTATATCTAAAGCTGATCAAAGGATTCTTAACAGGGATCGATATAGTGGAATGAGCGAATGTGCAGGCAACAGTTCCACTTATTTCCTTTGGGAAAATCCATTCCTTTGGATACTAGTTCCTCTCTATTTCCCATTCTATTGAGTCTACTTTTCCCTTTGTTTCCTTTGCATTTAGGAACATTATACTTGAAGAAAATTCTGTCCTATTGGCATCAATGGAACATTTTGGGCACAATTCATCATCTTCTTTATATCTAAATCTGATCAAAGGATTCTTAACAGGAATCCTAAACAATGGAATGATTGAATGTGCCGGCAATAGTTCCAGTTATTTCCTTTGGGAAAATCCATTCCTTTGGATGCTTGTTCCTCTCTATTTCCCATTCTATTGAGTCTAGTGTTCCTCTTGTTTCCACTTCAATTGGGTAATTTCAGGTTGATGATAATTCTCTCCTATTGACTTCAATGGAACTTTTGGGGCAAAATCCATCATCTTCCTTATATCTAAATCTGATCAAAGGATTCTTAACAGGAATCTTAAACAATGGAATGAGTGAATGTGCAGGCAATAGTTCCAGTTATTTCCTTTGGAAAATCCATTCCTTTGGATGCTTGTTCCTCTCTATTTCCCATTCTATTGAGTCTAGTGTTCCTCTTGTTTCCACTTCAATTGGGTAATTTCTAGTTGATGATAATTCTCTCCTATTGACTTCAATGGAACTTTTTGGGCAAAATCCATCATCTTCCTTATATCTAAAGCTGATCAAAGGATTCTTAACAGGGATCGATATAGTCGAATGAGCGAATGGGCAGGCAACAGTTCCACTTATTTCCTTTGGGAAAATCCATTCCTTTGGATACTTGTTCCTCTCTATTTTCCATTCTATTGAGTCTAGTTTTCCCTTTGTTTCCTTTTCATTTGGGAACATTGTAGTTGATGATAATTCTCTCCTATTGGCTTCAATGGAACTTTTTGGGCAAAATCCATCATCTTCCTTATTTCTAAAGCTGATCAAAGGATTCTTAACAGGGATCGATATAGTGGAATGAGCGAATGTGCAGGCAACAGTTCCACTTATTTCCTTTGGGAAAATCCATTCCTTTGGATACTAGTTCCTCTCTATTTCCCATTCTATTGAGTCTAGTGTTCCTCTTGTTTCCACTTCAATTGGGTAATTTCTAGTTGATGATAATTCTCTCCTATTGACTTCAATGGAACTTTTTGGGCAAAATCCATCATCTTCCTTATATCTAACTAAAGCTGATCAAAGGATTCTTAACAGGGATCGATATAGTCGAATGAGCGAATGGGCAGGCAACAGTTCCACTTATTTCCTTTGGGAAAATCCATTCCTTTGGATACTAGTTCCTCTCTATTTCCCATTCTATTGAGTCTAGTGTTCCTCTTGTTTCCACTTCAATTGGGTAATTTCTAGTTGATGATAATTCTCTCCTATTGACTTCAATGGAACTTTTTGGGCAAAATCCATCATCTTCCTGATATCTAAAGCTGATCAAAGGATTCTTAATATGAATCCTATACAGTGGAATGAGTGAATGTGCAGGCAATAGTTCCAGTTATTTCCTTTGGGAAAATCCATTCCTTTGGATACTAGTTCCTCTCTATTTCCCATTCTATTGAGTCTACTTTTCCCTTTGTTTCCTTTGCATTTAGGAACATTATACTTGAAGAAAATTCTGTCCTATTGGCATCAATGGAACATTTTGGGCACAATTCATCATCTTCTTTATATCTAAATCTGATCAAAGGATTCTTAACAGGAATCTTAAACAATGGAATGAGTGAATGTGCAGGCAATAGTTCCAGTTATTTCCTTTGGAAAATCCATTCCTTTGGATGCTTGTTCCTCTCTATTTCCCATTCTATTGAGTCTAGTGTTCCTCTTGTTTCCACTTCAATTGGGTAATTTCTAGTTGATGATAATTCTCTCCTATTGACTTCAATGGAACTTTTTGGGCAAAATCCATCATCTTCCTTATATCTAAAGCTGATCAAAGGATTCTTAACAGGGATCGATATAGTCGAATGAGCGAATGGGCAGAACAACAGTTCCACTTATTTCCTTTCGGAAAATCCATTCCTTTGGATACTAGTTCCTCTCTATTTCCCATTCTATTGAGTCTAGTGTTCCTCTTGTTTCCACTTCAATTGGGTAATTTCTAGTTGATGATAATTCTCTCCTATTGACTTCAATGGAACTTTTTGGGCAAAATCCATCATCTTCCTTATATCTAAAGCTGATCAAAGGATTCTTAACAGGGATCGATATAGTGTTGTGAGCGAATGTGCAGACAACAGTTCCACTTATTTCCTTTGGGAAAATCCATTCCTTTGGATACTTGTTCCTCTCTAATTCCAATTCTATTGAGTCTTGTGTTCCTCTTGTTTCCTGTTCAATTGGGAACTTTATAGTTGATGTTAATTCTCTCCTATTTGCTTCAACAGGACTTTCCGTACAAGATGCATTATGTTTTGTATATCTAAAGCTGATCAAAGGATTCTTAACAGGGATCGATATAGTCGAATGAGCGAATGGGCAGGCAAAAGTTCCACTTATTTCCTTTGGGAAAATCCATTCCTTTGGATACTTGTTCCTCTCTATTTTCCATTCTATTGAGTCTAGTTTTCCCTTTGTTTCCTTTTCATTTGGGAACATTGTAGTTGATGATAATTCTCTTCTATTGGCTTCAATGGAACTTTTTGGGCAAAATCCATCATCTTCCTTATTTCTAAAGCTGATCAAAGGATTCTTAACAGGGATCGATATAGTGGAATGAGCGAATGTGCAGGCAACAGTTCCACTTATTTCCTTTGGGAAAATCCATTCCTTTGGATACTAGTTCCTCTCTATTTCCCATTCTATTATGTCTAGTGTTCCTCTTCTTTCCACTTCAATTGGGTAATTTCTAGTTGATGATAATTCTCTCCTATTGACTTCAATGGAACTTTTTGGGCAAAATCCATCATCTTCCTTATATCTAAAGCTGATCAAAGGATTCTTAACAGGGATCGATATAGTGGAATGAGCGAATGTGCAGGCAACAGTTCCAGTTATTTCCTTTGGGAAAATCCATTCCTTTGGATACTTCTTCCTCTCTACTTCCCATTCTATTGAGTCTAGTTTTCCCTTTGTTTCCTTTTCATTTGGGAACATTGTAGTTGATGATAATTCTCTCCTATTGGCTTCAATGGAACTTTTTGGGCAAAATCCATCATCTTCCTTATATCTAATTCTGATCAAAGGATTCTTAACAGGGATCGATACAGTGGAATGAGCGAATGTGCAGGCAACAGTTCCACTTATTTCCTTTGGGAAAATCCATTCCTTTGGATACTAGTTCCTCTCTATTTCCCATTCTATTGAGTCTACTTTTCCCTTTGTTTCCTTTGCATTTAGGAACATTATACTTGAAGAAAATTCTGTCCTATTGGCATCAATGGAACATTTTGGGCACAATTCATCATCTTTATATCTAAATCTGATCAAAGGATTCTTAACAGGAATCCTAAACAATGGAATGAGTGAATGTGCAGGCAATAGTTCCAGTTATTTCCTTTGGAAAATCCATTCCTTTGGATGCTTGTTCCTCTCTATTTCCCATTCTATTGAGTCTAGTGTTCCTCTTGTTTCCACTTCAATTGGGTAATTTCTAGTTGATGATAATTCTCTCCTATTGACTTCAATGGAACATTTTGGGCAAAATTCATCATCTTCCTTATATCTAAAGCTGATCAAAGGATTCTTAACAGGGATCGATATAGTGGAATGAGCGAATGTGCAGGCAACAGTTCCACTTATTTCCTTTGGGAAAATCCATTCCTTTGGATACTAGTTCCTCTCTATTTCCCATTCTATTGAGTCTACTTTTCCCTTTGTTTCCTTTGCATTTAGGAACATTATACTTGAAGAAAATTCTGTCCTATTGGCATCAATGGAACATTTTGGGCACAATTCATCATCTTCTTTATATCTAAATCTGATCAAAGGATTCTTAACAGGAATCCTAAACAATGGAATGATTGAATGTGCCGGCAATAGTTCCAGTTATTTCCTTTGGGAAAATCCATTCCTTTGGATGCTTGTTCCTCTCTATTTCCCATTCTATTGAGTCTAGTGTTCCTCTTGTTTCCACTTCAATTGGGTAATTTCAGGTTGATGATAATTCTCTCCTATTGACTTCAATGGAACTTTTGGGGCAAAATCCATCATCTTCCTTATATCTAAATCTGATCAAAGGATTCTTAACAGGAATCTTAAACAATGGAATGAGTGAATGTGCAGGCAATAGTTCCAGTTATTTCCTTTGGAAAATCCATTCCTTTGGATGCTTGTTCCTCTCTATTTCCCATTCTATTGAGTCTAGTGTTCCTCTTGTTTCCACTTCAATTGGGTAATTTCTAGTTGATGATAATTCTCTCCTATTGACTTCAATGGAACTTTTTGGGCAAAATCCATCATCTTCCTTATATCTAAAGCTGATCAAAGGATTCTTAACAGGGATCGATATAGTCGAATGAGCGAATGGGCAGGCAACAGTTCCACTTATTTCCTTTGGGAAAATCCATTCCTTTGGATACTTGTTCCTCTCTATTTTCCATTCTATTGAGTCTAGTTTTCCCTTTGTTTCCTTTTCATTTGGGAACATTGTAGTTGATGATAATTCTCTCCTATTGGCTTCAATGGAACTTTTTGGGCAAAATCCATCATCTTCCTTATTTCTAAAGCTGATCAAAGGATTCTTAACAGGGATCGATATAGTGGAATGAGCGAATGTGCAGGCAACAGTTCCACTTATTTCCTTTGGGAAAATCCATTCCTTTGGATACTAGTTCCTCTCTATTTCCCATTCTATTGAGTCTAGTGTTCCTCTTGTTTCCACTTCAATTGGGTAATTTCTAGTTGATGATAATTCTCTCCTATTGACTTCAATGGAACTTTTTGGGCAAAATCCATCATCTTCCTTATATCTAACTAAAGCTGATCAAAGGATTCTTAACAGGGATCGATATAGTCGAATGAGCGAATGGGCAGGCAACAGTTCCACTTATTTCCTTTGGGAAAATCCATTCCTTTGGATACTAGTTCCTCTCTATTTCCCATTCTATTGAGTCTAGTGTTCCTCTTGTTTCCACTTCAATTGGGTAATTTCTAGTTGATGATAATTCTCTCCTATTGACTTCAATGGAACTTTTTGGGCAAAATCCATCATCTTCCTGATATCTAAAGCTGATCAAAGGATTCTTAATATGAATCCTATACAGTGGAATGAGTGAATGTGCAGGCAATAGTTCCAGTTATTTCCTTTGGGAAAATCCATTCCTTTGGATACTAGTTCCTCTCTATTTCCCATTCTATTGAGTCTACTTTTCCCTTTGTTTCCTTTGCATTTAGGAACATTATACTTGAAGAAAATTCTGTCCTATTGGCATCAATGGAACATTTTGGGCACAATTCATCATCTTCTTTATATCTAAATCTGATCAAAGGATTCTTAACAGGAATCTTAAACAATGGAATGAGTGAATGTGCAGGCAATAGTTCCAGTTATTTCCTTTGGAAAATCCATTCCTTTGGATGCTTGTTCCTCTCTATTTCCCATTCTATTGAGTCTAGTGTTCCTCTTGTTTCCACTTCAATTGGGTAATTTCTAGTTGATGATAATTCTCTCCTATTGACTTCAATGGAACTTTTTGGGCAAAATCCATCATCTTCCTTATATCTAAAGCTGATCAAAGGATTCTTAACAGGGATCGATATAGTCGAATGAGCGAATGGGCAGAACAACAGTTCCACTTATTTCCTTTCGGAAAATCCATTCCTTTGGATACTAGTTCCTCTCTATTTCCCATTCTATTGAGTCTAGTGTTCCTCTTGTTTCCACTTCAATTGGGTAATTTCTAGTTGATGATAATTCTCTCCTATTGACTTCAATGGAACTTTTTGGGCAAAATCCATCATCTTCCTTATATCTAAAGCTGATCAAAGGATTCTTAACAGGGATCGATATAGTGTTGTGAGCGAATGTGCAGACAACAGTTCCACTTATTTCCTTTGGGAAAATCCATTCCTTTGGATACTTGTTCCTCTCTAATTCCAATTCTATTGAGTCTTGTGTTCCTCTTGTTTCCTGTTCAATTGGGAACTTTATAGTTGATGTTAATTCTCTCCTATTTGCTTCAACAGGACTTTCCGTACAAGATGCATTATGTTTTGTATATCTAAAGCTGATCAAAGGATTCTTAACAGGGATCGATATAGTCGAATGAGCGAATGGGCAGGCAAAAGTTCCACTTATTTCCTTTGGGAAAATCCATTCCTTTGGATACTTGTTCCTCTCTATTTTCCATTCTATTGAGTCTAGTTTTCCCTTTGTTTCCTTTTCATTTGGGAACATTGTAGTTGATGATAATTCTCTTCTATTGGCTTCAATGGAACTTTTTGGGCAAAATCCATCATCTTCCTTATTTCTAAAGCTGATCAAAGGATTCTTAACAGGGATCGATATAGTGGAATGAGCGAATGTGCAGGCAACAGTTCCACTTATTTCCTTTGGGAAAATCCATTCCTTTGGATACTAGTTCCTCTCTATTTCCCATTCTATTATGTCTAGTGTTCCTCTTCTTTCCACTTCAATTGGGTAATTTCTAGTTGATGATAATTCTCTCCTATTGACTTCAATGGAACTTTTTGGGCAAAATCCATCATCTTCCTTATATCTAAAGCTGATCAAAGGATTCTTAACAGGGATCGATATAGTGGAATGAGCGAATGTGCAGGCAACAGTTCCAGTTATTTCCTTTGGGAAAATCCATTCCTTTGGATACTTCTTCCTCTCTACTTCCCATTCTATTGAGTCTAGTTTTCCCTTTGTTTCCTTTTCATTTGGGAACATTGTAGTTGATGATAATTCTCTCCTATTGGCTTCAATGGAACTTTTTGGGCAAAATCCATCATCTTCCTTATATCTAATTCTGATCAAAGGATTCTTAACAGGGATCGATACAGTGGAATGAGCGAATGTGCAGGCAACAGTTCCACTTATTTCCTTTGGGAAAATCCATTCCTTTGGATACTAGTTCCTCTCTATTTCCCATTCTATTGAGTCTACTTTTCCCTTTGTTTCCTTTGCATTTAGGAACATTATACTTGAAGAAAATTCTGTCCTATTGGCATCAATGGAACATTTTGGGCACAATTCATCATCTTTATATCTAAATCTGATCAAAGGATTCTTAACAGGAATCCTAAACAATGGAATGAGTGAATGTGCAGGCAATAGTTCCAGTTATTTCCTTTGGAAAATCCATTCCTTTGGATGCTTGTTCCTCTCTATTTCCCATTCTATTGAGTCTAGTGTTCCTCTTGTTTCCACTTCAATTGGGTAATTTCTAGTTGATGATAATTCTCTCCTATTGACTTCAATGGAACATTTTGGGCAAAATTCATCATCTTCCTTATATCTAAAGCTGATCAAAGGATTCTTAACAGGGATCGATATAGTGGAATGAGCGAATGTGCAGGCAACAGTTCCACTTATTTCCTTTGGGAAAATCCATTCCTTTGGATACTAGTTCCTCTCTATTTCCCATTCTATTGAGTCTACTTTTCCCTTTGTTTCCTTTGCATTTAGGAACATTATACTTGAAGAAAATTCTGTCCTATTGGCATCAATGGAACATTTTGGGCACAATTCATCATCTTCTTTATATCTAAATCTGATCAAAGGATTCTTAACAGGAATCCTAAACAATGGAATGATTGAATGTGCCGGCAATAGTTCCAGTTATTTCCTTTGGGAAAATCCATTCCTTTGGATGCTTGTTCCTCTCTATTTCCCATTCTATTGAGTCTAGTGTTCCTCTTGTTTCCACTTCAATTGGGTAATTTCAGGTTGATGATAATTCTCTCCTATTGACTTCAATGGAACTTTTGGGGCAAAATCCATCATCTTCCTTATATCTAAATCTGATCAAAGGATTCTTAACAGGAATCTTAAACAATGGAATGAGTGAATGTGCAGGCAATAGTTCCAGTTATTTCCTTTGGAAAATCCATTCCTTTGGATGCTTGTTCCTCTCTATTTCCCATTCTATTGAGTCTAGTGTTCCTCTTGTTTCCACTTCAATTGGGTAATTTCTAGTTGATGATAATTCTCTCCTATTGACTTCAATGGAACTTTTTGGGCAAAATCCATCATCTTCCTTATATCTAAAGCTGATCAAAGGATTCTTAATAGGGATCGATATAGTCGAATGAGCGAATGGGCAGGCAACATGTCCACTTATTTCCTTTGGGAAAATCCATTCCTTTGGATACTAGTTCCTCTCTATTTCCCATTCTATTGAGTCTAGTGTTCCTCTTGTTTCCACTTCAATTGGGTAATTTCTAGTTGATGATAATTCTCTCCTATTGACTTCAATGGAACTTTTTGGGCAAAATCCATCATCTTCCTTATATCTAAAGCTGATCAAAGGATTCTTAACAGGAATCCTATACAGTGGAATGAGTCAAGGTGCAGGCAATAGTTCCAGTTATTTCCTTTGGGAAAATCCATTCCTTTGGATGCTTGTTCCTCTCTATTTCCCATTCTATTGAGTCTAGTGTTCCTCTTGTTTCCACTTCAATTGGGTAATTTCTAGTTGATGATAATTCTCTCCTATTGACTTCAATGGAACATTTTGGGCAAAATTCATCATCTTCCTTATATCTAAAGCTGATCAAAGGATTCTTAACAGGGATCGATATAGTGGAATGAGCGAATGTGCAGGCAACAGTTCCAGTTATTTCCTTTGGGAAAATCCATTCCTAGGGATACTTCTTCCTCTCTACTTCCCATTGTATTGAGTCTAGTTTTCCCTTTGTTTCCTTTTCGTTTGGGAACATTGTAGTTGATGATAATTCTCTCCTATTGGCTTCAATGGAACTTTTTGGGCAAAATCCATCATCTTCCTTATATCTAAAGCTGATCAAAGGATTCCTAACAGGGATCGATATAGTGGAATTAGCGAATGTGCAGGCAACAGTTCCACTTATTTCCTTTTGGAAAATCCATTCCTTTGGATACTTGTTCCTCTCTATTTCCAATTCTATTGAGTCTTGTGTTCCTTTTGTTTCCTGTTCAATTGGGTAATTTCTAGTTGATGATAATTCTCTCCTATTGACTTCAATGGAACTTTTTGGGCAAAATCCATCATCTTCCTTATATCTAAAGCTGTTCAAAGGATTCTTAACAGGGATCGATATAGTGGAATGAGCGAATGTGCAGGCAACAGTTCCACTTATTTCCTTTGGGAAAATCCATTCCTTTGGATACTAGTTCCTCTCTATTTCCCATTCTATTGAGTCTACTTTTCCCCTTATTTCCTTTGCATTTAGGAACATTATACTTGAACAAAATTCTGTCCTATTGGCATCAATGGAACATTTTGGGCACAATTCATCATCTTCTTTATATCTAAATCTGATCAAAGGATTTTTAACAGGAATCCTAAACAATGGAATGAGTGAATGTGCAGGCAATAGTTCCAGTTATTTCCTTTGGGAAAATCCATTCCTTTGGATGCTTGTTCCTCTCTATTTCCCATTCTATTGAGTCTAGTGTTCCTCTTGTTTCCACTTCAATTGGGTAATTTCTAGTTGATGATAATTCTCTCCTATTGACTTCAATGGAACATTTTGGGCAAAATTCATCATCTTCCTTATATCTAAAGCTGATCAAAGGATTCTTAACAGGGATCGATATAGTGGAATGAGCGAATGTGCAGGCAACAGTTCCAGTTATTTCCTTTGGGAAAATCCATTCCTAGGGATACTTCTTCCTCTCTACTTCCCATTGTATTGAGTCTAGTGTTCCTCTTGTTTCCACTTCAATTGGGTAATTTCTAGTTGATGATAATTCTCTCCTATTGACTTCAATGGAACTTTTTGGGCAAAATCCATCATCTTCCTTATATCTAAAGCTGATCAAAGGATTCTTAATAGGGATCGATATAGTCGAATGAGCGAATGGGCAGGCAACATGTCCACTTATTTCCTTTGGGAAAATCCATTCCTTTGGATACTAGTTCCTCTCTATTTCCCATTCTATTATGTCTAGTGTTCCTCTTGTTTCCACTTCAATTGGGTAATTTCTAGTTGATGATAATTCTCTGCTATTGACTTCAATGGAACTTTTTGGGCAAAATCCATCATCTTCCTTATATCTAAAGCTGATCAAAGGATTCTTAACAAAGATCGATATAGTGGAATGAGCGAATGCGCAGGCAACAGTTCCAGTTATTTCCTTTGGGAAAATCCATTCCTTTGGATACTTCTTCCTCTCTACTTCCCATTCTATTGAGTCTAGTTTTCCCTTTGTTTCCTTTTCATTTGGGAACATTGTAGTTGATGATAATTCTCTCCTATTGGCTTCAATGGAACTTTTTGGGCAAAATCCATCATCTTCCTTATATCTAATTCTGATCAAAGGATTCTTAACAGGGATCGATACAGTGGAATGAGCGAATGTGCAGGCAACAGTTCCACTTATTTCCTTTGGGAAAATCCATTCCTTTGGATACTAGTTCCTCTCTATTTCCCATTCTATTGAGTCTACTTTTCCCTTTGTTTCCTTTGCATTTAGGAACATTATACTTGAAGAAAATTCTGTCCTATTGGCATCAATGGAACATTTTGGGCACAATTCATCATCTTCTTTATATCTAAAGCAGATCAAAGGATTCTTAACAGGGATCGATATAGTCGAATGAGCGAATGGGCAGGCAACAGTTCCACTTATTTCCTTTGGGAAAATCCATTCCTTTGGATACTAGTTCCTCTCTATTTCCCATTCTATTGAGTCTAGTGTTCCTCTTGTTTCCACTTCAATTGGGTAATTTCTAGTTGATGATAATTCTCTCCTATTGACTTCAATGGAACTTTTTGGGTAAAATCCATCATCTTCCTTATATCTAAAGCTGATCAAAGGATTCTTAACAGGAATCCTATAAAGTGGAATGAGTGAATGTGCAGGCAATAGTTCCAGTTATTTCCTTTGGGAAAATCCATTCCTTTGCATACTTGTTCCTCTCTATTTTCCATTCTATTGAGTCTAGTTTTCCCTTTGTTTCCTTTTCATTTGGGAACATTGTAGTTGATGATAATTCTCTCCTATTGGCTTCAATGGAACTTTTTGGGCAAAATCCATCATCTTCCTTATATCTAAAACTGATCAAAGGATTCTTAAAAGGGATCGATATAGTGGAATGAGCGAATGTGCAGGCAACAGTTCCACTTATTTCCTTTGGGAAAATCCATTCCTTTGGATACTAGTTCCTCTCTATTTCCCATTCTATTGAGTCTACTTTTCCCTTTGTTTCCTTTGCATTTAGGAACATTATACTTGAAGAAAATTCTGTCCTATTGGCATCAATGGAACATTTTGGGCACAATTCATCATCTTCTTTATATCTAAATCTGATCAAAGGATTCTTAACAGGAATCCTAAACAATGGAATGATTGAATGTGCCGGCAATAGTTCCAGTTATTTCCTTTGGGAAAATCCATTCCTTTGGATGCTTGTTCCTCTCTATTTCCCATTCTATTGAGTCTAGTGTTCCTCTTGTTTCCACTTCAATTGGGTAATTTCAGGTTGATGATAATTCTCTCCTATTGACTTCAATGGAACTTTTGGGGCAAAATCCATCATCTTCCTTATATCTAAAGCTGATCAAAGGATTCTTAACAGGGATCGATATAGTGGAATGAGCGAATGTGCAGGCAACAGTTCCAGTTATTTCCTTTGGGAAAATCCATTCCTTTGGATACTTGTTCCTCTCTATTTCCAATTCTATTGAGTCTTGTGTTCCTCTTGTTTCCTGTTCAATTGGGAACTTTATAGTTGATGTTAATTCTCTCCTATTTGCTTCAACAGGACTTTCCGTACAAGATGCATTATGTTTTGTATATCTAAAGCTGATCAAAGGATTCTTAACTGGGATCGATATAGTCGAATGAGCGAATGGGCAGGCAACCATTCCACTTATTTCCTTTGGGAAAATCCATTCCTTTGGATACTAGTTCCTCTCTATTTCCCATTCTATTGAGTCTAGTGTTCCTCTTGTTTCCACTTCAATTGGGTAATTTCAGGTTGATGATAATTCTCTCCTATTGACTTCAATGGAACTTTTTGTGCAAAATCCATCATCTTCCTTATATCTAAAGCTGATCAAAGGATGCTTAACAGGGATCGATATAGTCGAATGAGCGAATGGGCAGGCAACAGTTCCACTTATTTCCTTTGGGAAAATCCATTCCTTTGGATACTTGTTCCTCTCTATTTTCCATTCTATTGAGTCTAGTTTTCCCTTTGTTTCCTTTTCATTTGGGAACATTGTAGTTGATGATAATTCTCTCCTATTGGCTTCAATGGAACTTTTTGGGCAAAATCCATCATCTTCCTTATTTCTAAAGCTGATCAAAGGATTCTTAACAGGGATCGATATAGTGGAATGAGCGAATGTGCAGGCAACAGTTCCACTTATTTCCTTTGGGAAAATCCATTCCTTTGGATACTAGTTCCTCTCTATTTCCCATTCTATTGAGTCTAGTGTTCCTCTTGTTTCCACTTCAATTGGGTAATTTCTAGTTGATGATAATTCTCTCCTATTGACTTCAATGGAACTTTTTGGGCAAAATCCATCATCTTCCTTATATCTAACTAAAGCTGATCAAAGGATTCTTAACAGGGATCGATATAGTCGAATGAGCGAATGGGCAGGCAACAGTTCCACTTATTTCCTTTGGGAAAATCCATTCCTTTGGATACTAGTTCCTCTCTATTTCCCATTCTATTGAGTCTAGTGTTCCTCTTGTTTCCACTTCAATTGGGTAATTTCTAGTTGATGATAATTCTCTCCTATTGACTTCAATGGAACTTTTTGGGCAAAATCCATCATCTTCCTGATATCTAAAGCTGATCAAAGGATTCTTAACAGGAATCCTATACAGTGGAATGAGTGAATGTGCAGGCAATAGTTCCAGTTATTTCCTTTGGGAAAATCCATTCCTTTGGATACTAGTTCCTCTCTATTTCCCATTCTATTGAGTCTACTTTTCCCTTTGTTTCCTTTGCATTTAGGAACATTATACTTGAAGAAAATTCTGTCCTATTGGCATCAATGGAACATTTTGGGCACAATTCATCATCTTCTTTATATCTAAATCTGATCAAAGGATTCTTAACAGGAATCTTAAACAATGGAATGAGTGAATGTGCAGGCAATAGTTCCAGTTATTTCCTTTGGAAAATCCATTCCTTTGGATGCTTGTTCCTCTCTATTTCCCATTCTATTGAGTCTAGTGTTCCTCTTGTTTCCACTTCAATTGGGTAATTTCTAGTTGATGATAATTCTCTCCTATTGACTTCAATGGAACTTTTTGGGCAAAATCCATCATCTTCCTTATATCTAAAGCTGATCAAAGGATTCTTAACAGGGATCGATATAGTCGAATGAGCGAATGGGCAGAACAACAGTTCCACTTATTTCCTTTCGGAAAATCCATTCCTTTGGATACTAGTTCCTCTCTATTTCCCATTCTATTGAGTCTAGTGTTCCTCTTGTTTCCACTTCAATTGGGTAATTTCTAGTTGATGATAATTCTCTCCTATTGACTTCAATGGAACTTTTTGGGCAAAATCCATCATCTTCCTTATATCTAAAGCTGATCAAAGGATTCTTAACAGGGATCGATATAGTGTTGTGAGCGAATGTGCAGGCAACAGTTCCACTTATTTCCTTTGGGAAAATCCATTCCTTTGGATACTAGTTCCTCTCTATTTCCCATTCTATTGAGTCTAGTGTTCCTCTTGTTTCCACTTCAATTGGGTAATTTCTAGTTGATGATAATTCTCTCCTATTGACTTCAATGGAACTTTTTGGGCAAAATCCATCATCTTCCTTATATCTAACTAAAGCTGATCAAAGGATTCTTAACAGGGATCGATATAGTCGAATGAGCGAATGGGCAGGCAACAGTTCCACTTATTTCCTTTGGGAAAATCCATTCCTTTGGATACTAGTTCCTCTCTATTTCCCATTCTATTGAGTCTAGTGTTCCTCTTGTTTCCACTTCAATTGGGTAATTTCTAGTTGATGATAATTCTCTCCTATTGACTTCAATGGAACTTTTTGGGCAAAATCCATCATCTTCCTGATATCTAAAGCTGATCAAAGGATTCTTAACATGAATCCTATACAGTGGAATGAGTGAATGTGCAGGCAATAGTTCCAGTTATTTCCTTTGGGAAAATCCATTCCTTTGGATACTAGTTCCTCTCTATTTCCCATTCTATTGAGTCTACTTTTCCCTTTGTTTCCTTTGCATTTAGGAACATTATACTTGAAGAAAATTCTGTCCTATTGGCATCAATGGAACATTTTGGGCACAATTCATCATCTTCTTTATATCTAAATCTGATCAAAGGATTCTTAACAGGAATCTTAAACAATGGAATGAGTGAATGTGCAGGCAATAGTTCCAGTTATTTCCTTTGGAAAATCCATTCCTTTGGATGCTTGTTCCTCTCTATTTCCCATTCTATTGAGTCTAGTGTTCCTCTTGTTTCCACTTCAATTGGGTAATTTCTAGTTGATGATAATTCTCTCCTATTGACTTCAATGGAACTTTTTGGGCAAAATCCATCATCTTCCTTATATCTAAAGCTGATCAAAGGATTCTTAACAGGGATCGATATAGTCGAATGAGCGAATGGGCAGAACAACAGTTCCACTTATTTCCTTTCGGAAAATCCATTCCTTTGGATACTAGTTCCTCTCTATTTCCCATTCTATTGAGTCTAGTGTTCCTCTTGTTTCCACTTCAATTGGGTAATTTCTAGTTGATGATAATTCTCTCCTATTGACTTCAATGGAACTTTTTGGGCAAAATCCATCATCTTCCTTATATCTAAAGCTGATCAAAGGATTCTTAACAGGGATCGATATAGTGTTGTGAGCGAATGTGCAGACAACAGTTCCACTTATTTCCTTTGGGAAAATCCATTCCTTTGGATACTTGTTCCTCTCTAATTCCAATTCTATTGAGTCTTGTGTTCCTCTTGTTTCCTGTTCAATTGGGAACTTTATAGTTGATGTTAATTCTCTCCTATTTGCTTCAACAGGACTTTCCGTACAAGATGCATTATGTTTTGTATATCTAAAGCTGATCAAAGGATTCTTAACAGGGATCGATATAGTCGAATGAGCGAATGGGCAGGCAACAGTTCCACTTATTTCCTTTGGGAAAATCCATTCCTTTGGATACTTGTTCCTCTCTATTTTCCATTCTATTGAGTCTAGTTTTCCCTTTGTTTCCTTTTCATTTGGGAACATTGTAGTTGATGATAATTCTCTTCTATTGGCTTCAATGGAACTTTTTGGGCAAAATCCATCATCTTCCTTATTTCTAAAGCTGATCAAAGGATTCTTAACAGGGATCGATATAGTGGAATGAGCGAATGTGCAGGCAACAGTTCCACTTATTTCCTTTGGGAAAATCCATTCCTTTGGATACTAGTTCCTCTCTATTTCCCATTCTATTATGTCTAGTGTTCCTCTTGTTTCCACTTCAATTGGGTAATTTCTAGTTGATGATAATTCTCTCCTATTGACTTCAATGGAACTTTTTGGGCAAAATCCATCATCTTCCTTATATCTAAAGCTGATCAAAGGATTCTTAACAGGGATCGATATAGTGGAATGAGCGAATGTGCAGGCAACAGTTCCAGTTATTTCCTTTGGGAAAATCCATTCCTTTGGATACTTCTTCCTCTCTACTTCCCATTCTATTGAGTCTAGTTTTCCCTTCGTTTCCTTTTCATTTGGGAACATTGTAGTTGATGATAATTCTCTCCTATTGGCTTCAATGGAACTTTTTGGGCAAAATCCATCATCTTCCTTATATCTAATTCTGATCAAAGGATTCTTAACAGGGATCGATACAGTGGAATGAGCGAATGTGCAGGCAACAGTTCCACTTATTTCCTTTGGGAAAATCCATTCCTTTGGATACTAGTTCCTCTCTATTTCCCATTCTATTGAGTCTACTTTTCCCTTTGTTTCCTTTGCATTTAGGAACATTATACTTGAAGAAAATTCTGTCCTATTGGCATCAATGGAACATTTTGGGCACAATTCATCATCTTTATATCTAAATCTGATCAAAGGATTCTTAACAGGAATCCTAAACAATGGAATGAGTGAATGTGCAGGCAATAGTTCCAGTTATTTCCTTTGGAAAATCCATTCCTTTGGATGCTTGTTCCTCTCTATTTCCCATTCTATTGAGTCTAGTGTTCCTCTTGTTTCCACTTCAATTGGGTAATTTCTAGTTGATGATAATTCTCTCCTATTGACTTCAATGGAACTTTTTGGGCAAAATCCATCATCTTCCTTATATCTAAAGCTGATCAAAGGATTCTTAATAGGGATCGATATAGTCGAATGAGCGAATGGGCAGGCAACATGTCCACTTATTTCCTTTGGGAAAATCCATTCCTTTGGATACTAGTTCCTCTCTATTTCCCATTCTATTGAGTCTAGTGTTCCTCTTGTTTCCACTTCAATTGGGTAATTTCTAGTTGATGATAATTCTCTCCTATTGACTTCAATGGAACTTTTTGGGCAAAATCCATCATCTTCCTTATATCTAAAGCTGATCAAAGGATTCTTAACAGGAATCCTATACAGTGGAATGAGTCAAGGTGCAGGCAATAGTTCCAGTTATTTCCTTTGGGAAAATCCATTCCTTTGGATGCTTGTTCCTCTCTATTTCCCATTCTATTGAGTCTAGTGTTCCTCTTGTTTCCACTTCAATTGGGTAATTTCTAGTTGATGATAATTCTCTCCTATTGACTTCAATGGAACATTTTGGGCAAAATTCATCATCTTCCTTATATCTAAAGCTGATCAAAGGATTCTTAACAGGGATCGATATAGTGGAATGAGCGAATGTGCAGGCAACAGTTCCACTTATTTCCTTTGGGAAAATCCATTCCTTTGGATACTAGTTCCTCTCTATTTCCCATTCTATTGAGTCTACTTTTCCCTTTGTTTCCTTTGCATTTAGGAACATTATACTTGAAGAAAATTCTGTCCTATTGGCATCAATGGAACATTTTGGGCACAATTCATCATCTTCTTTATATCTAAATCTGATCAAAGGATTCTTAACAGGAATCCTAAACAATGGAATGATTGAATGTGCCGGCAATAGTTCCAGTTATTTCCTTTGGGAAAATCCATTCCTTTGGATGCTTGTTCCTCTCTATTTCCCATTCTATTGAGTCTAGTGTTCCTCTTGTTTCCACTTCAATTGGGTAATTTCAGGTTGATGATAATTCTCTCCTATTGACTTCAATGGAACTTTTGGGGCAAAATCCATCATCTTCCTTATATCTAAATCTGATCAAAGGATTCTTAACAGGAATCTTAAACAATGGAATGAGTGAATGTGCAGGCAATAGTTCCAGTTATTTCCTTTGGAAAATCCATTCCTTTGGATGCTTGTTCCTCTCTATTTCCCATTCTATTGAGTCTAGTGTTCCTCTTGTTTCCACTTCAATTGGGTAATTTCTAGTTGATGATAATTCTCTCCTATTGACTTCAATGGAACTTTTTGGGCAAAATCCATCATCTTCCTTATATCTAAAGCTGATCAAAGGATTCTTAATAGGGATCGATATAGTCGAATGAGCGAATGGGCAGGCAACATGTCCACTTATTTCCTTTGGGAAAATCCATTCCTTTGGATACTAGTTCCTCTCTATTTCCCATTCTATTGAGTCTAGTGTTCCTCTTGTTTCCACTTCAATTGGGTAATTTCTAGTTGATGATAATTCTCTCCTATTGACTTCAATGGAACTTTTTGGGCAAAATCCATCATCTTCCTTATATCTAAAGCTGATCAAAGGATTCTTAACAGGAATCCTATACAGTGGAATGAGTCAAGGTGCAGGCAATAGTTCCAGTTATTTCCTTTGGGAAAATCCATTCCTTTGGATGCTTGTTCCTCTCTATTTCCCATTCTATTGAGTCTAGTGTTCCTCTTGTTTCCACTTCAATTGGGTAATTTCTAGTTGATGATAATTCTCTCCTATTGACTTCAATGGAACATTTTGGGCAAAATTCATCATCTTCCTTATATCTAAAGCTGATCAAAGGATTCTTAACAGGGATCGATATAGTGGAATGAGCGAATGTGCAGGCAACAGTTCCAGTTATTTCCTTTGGGAAAATCCATTCCTAGGGATACTTCTTCCTCTCTACTTCCCATTGTATTGAGTCTAGTTTTCCCTTTGTTTCCTTTTCGTTTGGGAACATTGTAGTTGATGATAATTCTCTCCTATTGGCTTCAATGGAACTTTTTGGGCAAAATCCATCATCTTCCTTATATCTAAAGCTGATCAAAGGATTCCTAACAGGGATCGATATAGTGGAATGAGCGAATGTGCAGGCAACAGTTCCACTTATTTCCTTTTGGAAAATCCATTCCTTTGGATACTTGTTCCTCTCTATTTCCAATTCTATTGAGTCTTGTGTTCCTTTTGTTTCCTGTTCAATTGGGTAATTTCTAGTTGATGATAATTCTCTCCTATTGACTTCAATGGAACTTTTTGGGCAAAATCCATCATCTTCCTTATATCTAAAGCTGTTCAAAGGATTCTTAACAGGGATCGATATAGTGGAATGAGCGAATGTGCAGGCAACAGTTCCACTTATTTCCTTTGGGAAAATCCATTCCTTTGGATACTAGTTCCTCTCTATTTCCCATTCTATTGAGTCTACTTTTCCCCTTATTTCCTTTGCATTTAGGAACATTATACTTGAACAAAATTCTGTCCTATTGGCATCAATGGAACATTTTGGGCACAATTCATCATCTTCTTTATATCTAAATCTGATCAAAGGATTTTTAACAGGAATCCTAAACAATGGAATGAGTGAATGTGCAGGCAATAGTTCCAGTTATTTCCTTTGGGAAAATCCATTCCTTTGGATGCTTGTTCCTCTCTATTTCCCATTCTATTGAGTCTAGTGTTCCTCTTGTTTCCACTTCAATTGGGTAATTTCTAGTTGATGATAATTCTCTCCTATTGACTTCAATGGAACATTTTGGGCAAAATTCATCATCTTCCTTATATCTAAAGCTGATCAAAGGATTCTTAACAGGGATCGATATAGTGGAATGAGCGAATGTGCAGGCAACAGTTCCAGTTATTTCCTTTGGGAAAATCCATTCCTAGGGATACTTCTTCCTCTCTACTTCCCATTGTATTGAGTCTAGTTTTCCCTTTGTTTCCTTTTCGTTTGGGAACATTGTAGTTGATGATAATTCTCTCCTATTGGCTTCAATGGAACTTTTTGGGCAAAATCCATCATCTTCCTTATATCTAAAGCTGATCAAAGGATTCCTAACAGGGATCGATATAGTGGAATGAGCGAATGTGCAGGCAACAGTTCCACTTATTTCCTTTTGGAAAATCCATTCCTTTGGATACTAGTTCCTCTCTATTTCCCATTCTATTATGTCTAGTGTTCCTCTTGTTTCCACTTCAATTGGGTAATTTCTAGTTGATGATAATTCTCTGCTATTGACTTCAATGGAACTTTTTGGGCAAAATCCATCATCTTCCTTATATCTAAAGCTGATCAAAGGATTCTTAACAAAGATCGATATAGTGGAATGAGCGAATGCGCAGGCAACAGTTCCAGTTATTTCCTTTGGGAAAATCCATTCCTTTGGATACTTCTTCCTCTCTACTTCCCATTCTATTGAGTCTAGTTTTCCCTTTGTTTCCTTTTCATTTGGGAACATTGTAGTTGATGATAATTCTCTCCTATTGGCTTCAATGGAACTTTTTGGGCAAAATCCATCATCTTCCTTATATCTAATTCTGATCAAAGGATTCTTAACAGGGATCGATACAGTGGAATGAGCGAATGTGCAGGCAACAGTTCCACTTATTTCCTTTGGGAAAATCCATTCCTTTGGATACTAGTTCCTCTCTATTTCCCATTCTATTGAGTCTTCTTTTCCCTTTGTTTCCTTTGCATTTAGGAACATTATACTTGAAGAAAATTCTGTCCTATTGGCATCAATGGAACATTTTGGGCACAATTCATCATCTTC
The DNA here is from genome assembly GCF_048593235.1 of Sminthopsis crassicaudata. NCBI lineage: Eukaryota > Metazoa > Chordata > Mammalia > Dasyuromorphia > Dasyuridae > Sminthopsis > Sminthopsis crassicaudata. The sequence continues at coordinate 455,322,262 of NC_133617.1, forward strand.
TTTATATCTAAAGCAGATCAAAGGATTCTTAACAGGGATCGATATAGTCGAATGAGCGAATGGGCAGGCAACAGTTCCACTTATTTCCTTTGGGAAAATCCATTCCTTTGGATACTAGTTCCTCTCTATTTCCCATTCTATTGAGTCTAGTGTTCCTCTTGTTTCCACTTCAATTGGGTAATTTCTAGTTGATGATAATTCTCTCCTATTGACTTCAATGGAACTTTTTGGGTAAAATCCATCATCTTCCTTATATCTAAAGCTGATCAAAGGATTCTTAACAGGAATCCTATAAAGTGGAATGAGTGAATGTGCAGGCAATAGTTCCAGTTATTTCCTTTGGGAAAATCCATTCCTTTGCATACTTGTTCCTCTCTATTTTCCATTCTATTGAGTCTAGTTTTCCCTTTGTTTCCTTTTCATTTGGGAACATTGTAGTTGATGATAATTCTCTCCTATTGGCTTCAATGGAACTTTTTGGGCAAAATCCATCATCTTCCTTATATCTAAAACTGATCAAAGGATTCTTAAAAGGGATCGATATAGTGGAATGAGCGAATGTGCAGGCAACAGTTCCACTTATTTCCTTTGGGAAAATCCATTCCTTTGGATACTAGTTCCTCTCTATTTCCCATTCTATTGAGTCTACTTTTCCCTTTGTTTCCTTTGCATTTAGGAACATTATACTTGAAGAAAATTCTGTCCTATTGGCATCAATGGAACATTTTGGGCACAATTCATCATCTTCTTTATATCTAAATCTGATCAAAGGATTCTTAACAGGAATCCTAAACAATGGAATGATTGAATGTGCCGGCAATAGTTCCAGTTATTTCCTTTGGGAAAATCCATTCCTTTGGATGCTTGTTCCTCTCTATTTCCCATTCTATTGAGTCTAGTGTTCCTCTTGTTTCCACTTCAATTGGGTAATTTCAGGTTGATGATAATTCTCTCCTATTGACTTCAATGGAACTTTTGGGGCAAAATCCATCATCTTCCTTATATCTAAAGCTGATCAAAGGATTCTTAACAGGGATCGATATAGTGGAATGAGCGAATGTGCAGGCAACAGTTCCAGTTATTTCCTTTGGGAAAATCCATTCCTTTGGATACTTGTTCCTCTCTATTTCCAATTCTATTGAGTCTTGTGTTCCTCTTGTTTCCTGTTCAATTGGGAACTTTATAGTTGATGTTAATTCTCTCCTATTTGCTTCAACAGGACTTTCCGTACAAGATGCATTATGTTTTGTATATCTAAAGCTGATCAAAGGATTCTTAACTGGGATCGATATAGTCGAATGAGCGAATGGGCAGGCAACCATTCCACTTATTTCCTTTGGGAAAATCCATTCCTTTGGATACTAGTTCCTCTCTATTTCCCATTCTATTGAGTCTAGTGTTCCTCTTGTTTCCACTTCAATTGGGTAATTTCAGGTTGATGATAATTCTCTCCTATTGACTTCAATGGAACTTTTTGTGCAAAATCCATCATCTTCCTTATATCTAAAGCTGATCAAAGGATTCTTAACAGGGATCGATATAGTCGAATGAGCGAATGGGCAAGCAACAGTTCCACTTATTTCCTTTGGGAAAATCCATTCCTTTGGATACTTGTTCCTCTCTATTTTCCATTCTATTGAGTCTAGTTTTCCCTTTGTTTCCTTTTCATTTGGGAACATTGTAGTTGATGATAATTCTCTCCTATTGGCTTCAATGGAACTTTTTGGGCAAAATCCATCATCTTCCTTATTTCTAAAGCTGATCAAAGGATTCTTAACAGGGATCGATATAGTGGAATGAGCGAATGTGCAGGCAACAGTTCCACTTATTTCCTTTGGGAAAATCCATTCCTTTGGATACTAGTTCCTCTCTATTTCCCATTCTATTGAGTCTAGTGTTCCTCTTGTTTCCACTTCAATTGGGTAATTTCTAGTTGATGATAATTCTCTCCTATTGACTTCAATGGAACTTTTTGGGCAAAATCCATCATCTTCCTTATATCTAACTAAAGCTGATCAAAGGATTCTTAACAGGGATCGATATAGTCGAATGAGCGAATGGGCAGGCAACAGTTCCACTTATTTCCTTTGGGAAAATCCATTCCTTTGGATACTAGTTCCTCTCTATTTCCCATTCTATTGAGTCTAGTGTTCCTCTTGTTTCCACTTCAATTGGGTAATTTCTAGTTGATGATAATTCTCTCCTATTGACTTCAATGGAACTTTTTGGGCAAAATCCATCATCTTCCTGATATCTAAAGCTGATCAAAGGATTCTTAACAGGAATCCTATACAGTGGAATGAGTGAATGTGCAGGCAATAGTTCCAGTTATTTCCTTTGGGAAAATCCATTCCTTTGGATACTAGTTCCTCTCTATTTCCCATTCTATTGAGTCTACTTTTCCCTTTGTTTCCTTTGCATTTAGGAACATTATACTTGAAGAAAATTCTGTCCTATTGGCATCAATGGAACATTTTGGGCACAATTCATCATCTTCTTTATATCTAAATCTGATCAAAGGATTCTTAACAGGAATCTTAAACAATGGAATGAGTGAATGTGCAGGCAATAGTTCCAGTTATTTCCTTTGGAAAATCCATTCCTTTGGATGCTTGTTCCTCTCTATTTCCCATTCTATTGAGTCTAGTGTTCCTCTTGTTTCCACTTCAATTGGGTAATTTCTAGTTGATGATAATTCTCTCCTATTGACTTCAATGGAACTTTTTGGGCAAAATCCATCATCTTCCTTATATCTAAAGCTGATCAAAGGATTCTTAACAGGGATCGATATAGTCGAATGAGCGAATGGGCAGAACAACAGTTCCACTTATTTCCTTTCGGAAAATCCATTCCTTTGGATACTAGTTCCTCTCTATTTCCCATTCTATTGAGTCTAGTGTTCCTCTTGTTTCCACTTCAATTGGGTAATTTCTAGTTGATGATAATTCTCTCCTATTGACTTCAATGGAACTTTTTGGGCAAAATCCATCATCTTCCTTATATCTAAAGCTGATCAAAGGATTCTTAACAGGGATCGATATAGTGTTGTGAGCGAATGTGCAGGCAACAGTTCCACTTATTTCCTTTGGGAAAATCCATTCCTTTGGATACTAGTTCCTCTCTATTTCCCATTCTATTGAGTCTAGTGTTCCTCTTGTTTCCACTTCAATTGGGTAATTTCTAGTTGATGATAATTCTCTCCTATTGACTTCAATGGAACTTTTTGGGCAAAATCCATCATCTTCCTTATATCTAACTAAAGCTGATCAAAGGATTCTTAACAGGGATCGATATAGTCGAATGAGCGAATGGGCAGGCAACAGTTCCACTTATTTCCTTTGGGAAAATCCATTCCTTTGGATACTAGTTCCTCTCTATTTCCCATTCTATTGAGTCTAGTGTTCCTCTTGTTTCCACTTCAATTGGGTAATTTCTAGTTGATGATAATTCTCTCCTATTGACTTCAATGGAACTTTTTGGGCAAAATCCATCATCTTCCTGATATCTAAAGCTGATCAAAGGATTCTTAACATGAATCCTATACAGTGGAATGAGTGAATGTGCAGGCAATAGTTCCAGTTATTTCCTTTGGGAAAATCCATTCCTTTGGATACTAGTTCCTCTCTATTTCCCATTCTATTGAGTCTACTTTTCCCTTTGTTTCCTTTGCATTTAGGAACATTATACTTGAAGAAAATTCTGTCCTATTGGCATCAATGGAACATTTTGGGCACAATTCATCATCTTCTTTATATCTAAATCTGATCAAAGGATTCTTAACAGGAATCTTAAACAATGGAATGAGTGAATGTGCAGGCAATAGTTCCAGTTATTTCCTTTGGAAAATCCATTCCTTTGGATGCTTGTTCCTCTCTATTTCCCATTCTATTGAGTCTAGTGTTCCTCTTGTTTCCACTTCAATTGGGTAATTTCTAGTTGATGATAATTCTCTCCTATTGACTTCAATGGAACTTTTTGGGCAAAATCCATCATCTTCCTTATATCTAAAGCTGATCAAAGGATTCTTAACAGGGATCGATATAGTCGAATGAGCGAATGGGCAGAACAACAGTTCCACTTATTTCCTTTCGGAAAATCCATTCCTTTGGATACTAGTTCCTCTCTATTTCCCATTCTATTGAGTCTAGTGTTCCTCTTGTTTCCACTTCAATTGGGTAATTTCTAGTTGATGATAATTCTCTCCTATTGACTTCAATGGAACTTTTTGGGCAAAATCCATCATCTTCCTTATATCTAAAGCTGATCAAAGGATTCTTAACAGGGATCGATATAGTGTTGTGAGCGAATGTGCAGACAACAGTTCCACTTATTTCCTTTGGGAAAATCCATTCCTTTGGATACTTGTTCCTCTCTAATTCCAATTCTATTGAGTCTTGTGTTCCTTTTGTTTCCTGTTCAATTGGGAACTTTATAGTTGATGTTAATTCTCTCCTATTTGCTTCAACAGGACTTTCCGTACAAGATGCATTATGTTTTGTATATCTAAAGCTGATCAAAGGATTCTTAACAGGGATCGATATAGTCGAATGAGCGAATGGGCAGGCAACAGTTCCACTTATTTCCTTTGGGAAAATCCATTCCTTTGGATACTTGTTCCTCTCTATTTTCCATTCTATTGAGTCTAGTTTTCCCTTTGTTTCCTTTTCATTTGGGAACATTGTAGTTGATGATAATTCTCTTCTATTGGCTTCAATGGAACTTTTTGGGCAAAATCCATCATCTTCCTTATTTCTAAAGCTGATCAAAGGATTCTTAACAGGGATCGATATAGTGGAATGAGCGAATGTGCAGGCAACAGTTCCACTTATTTCCTTTGGGAAAATCCATTCCTTTGGATACTAGTTCCTCTCTATTTCCCATTCTATTATGTCTATTGTTCCTCTTCTTTCCACTTCAATTGGGTAATTTCTAGTTGATGATAATTCTCTCCTATTGACTTCAATGGAACTTTTTGGGCAAAATCCATCATCTTCCTTATATCTAAAGCTGATCAAAGGATTCTTAACAGGGATCGATATAGTGGAATGAGCGAATGTGCAGGCAACAGTTCCACTTATTTCCTTTGGGAAAATCCATTCCTTTGGATACTAGTTCCTCTCTATTTCCCATTCTATTGAGTCTACTTTTCCCTTTGTTTCCTTTGCATTTAGGAACATTATACTTGAAGAAAATTCTGTCCTATTGGCATCAATGGAACATTTTGGGCACAATTCATCATCTTTATATCTAAATCTGATCAAAGGATTCTTAACAGGAATCCTAAACAATGGAATGAGTGAATGTGCAGGCAATAGTTCCAGTTATTTCCTTTGGAAAATCCATTCCTTTGGATGCTTGTTCCTCTCTATTTCCCATTCTATTGAGTCTAGTGTTCCTCTTGTTTCCACTTCAATTGGGTAATTTCTAGTTGATGATAATTCTCTCCTATTGACTTCAATGGAACTTTTTGGGCAAAATCCATCATCTTCCTTATATCTAAAGCTGATCAAAGGATTCTTAATAGGGATCGATATAGTCGAATGAGCGAATGGGCAGGCAACATGTCCACTTATTTCCTTTGGGAAAATCCATTCCTTTGGATACTAGTTCCTCTCTATTTCCCATTCTATTGAGTCTAGTGTTCCTCTTGTTTCCACTTCAATTGGGTAATTTCTAGTTGATGATAATTCTCTCCTATTGACTTCAATGGAACTTTTTGGGCAAAATCCATCATCTTCCTTATATCTAAAGCTGATCAAAGGATTCTTAACAGGAATCCTATACAGTGGAATGAGTCAAGGTGCAGGCAATAGTTCCAGTTATTTCCTTTGGGAAAATCCATTCCTTTGGATGCTTGTTCCTCTCTATTTCCCATTCTATTGAGTCTAGTGTTCCTCTTGTTTCCACTTCAATTGGGTAATTTCTAGTTGATGATAATTCTCTCCTATTGACTTCAATGGAACATTTTGGGCAAAATTCATCATCTTCCTTATATCTAAAGCTGATCAAAGGATTCTTAACAGGGATCGATATAGTGGAATGAGCGAATGTGCAGGCAACAGTTCCACTTATTTCCTTTGGGAAAATCCATTCCTTTGGATACTAGTTCCTCTCTATTTCCCATTCTATTGAGTCTACTTTTCCCTTTGTTTCCTTTGCATTTAGGAACATTATACTTGAAGAAAATTCTGTCCTATTGGCATCAATGGAACATTTTGGGCACAATTCATCATCTTCTTTATATCTAAATCTGATCAAAGGATTCTTAACAGGAATCCTAAACAATGGAATGATTGAATGTGCCGGCAATAGTTCCAGTTATTTCCTTTGGGAAAATCCATTCCTTTGGATGCTTGTTCCTCTCTATTTCCCATTCTATTGAGTCTAGTGTTCCTCTTGTTTCCACTTCAATTGGGTAATTTCAGGTTGATGATAATTCTCTCCTATTGACTTCAATGGAACTTTTGGGGCAAAATCTATCATCTTCCTTATATCTAAATCTGATCAAAGGATTCTTAACAGGAATCTTAAACAATGGAATGAGTGAATGTGCAGGCAATAGTTCCAGTTATTTCCTTTGGAAAATCCATTCCTTTGGATGCTTGTTCCTCTCTATTTCCCATTCTATTGAGTCTAGTGTTCCTCTTGTTTCCACTTCAATTGGGTAATTTCTAGTTGATGATAATTCTCTCCTATTGACTTCAATGGAACTTTTTGGGCAAAATCCATCATCTTCCTTATATCTAAAGCTGATCAAAGGATTCTTAATAGGGATCGATATAGTCGAATGAGCGAATGGGCAGGCAACATGTCCACTTATTTCCTTTGGGAAAATCCATTCCTTTGGATACTAGTTCCTCTCTATTTCCCATTCTATTGAGTCTAGTGTTCCTCTTGTTTCCACTTCAATTGGGTAATTTCTAGTTGATGATAATTCTCTCCTATTGACTTCAATGGAACTTTTTGGGCAAAATCCATCATCTTCCTTATATCTAAAGCTGATCAAAGGATTCTTAACAGGAATCCTATACAGTGGAATGAGTCAAGGTGCAGGCAATAGTTCCAGTTATTTCCTTTGGGAAAATCCATTCCTTTGGATGCTTGTTCCTCTCTATTTCCCATTCTATTGAGTCTAGTGTTCCTCTTGTTTCCACTTCAATTGGGTAATTTCTAGTTGATGATAATTCTCTCCTATTGACTTCAATGGAACATTTTGGGCAAAATTCATCATCTTCCTTATATCTAAAGCTGATCAAAGGATTCTTAACAGGGATCGATATAGTGGAATGAGCGAATGTGCAGGCAACAGTTCCAGTTATTTCCTTTGGGAAAATCCATTCCTAGGGATACTTCTTCCTCTCTACTTCCCATTGTATTGAGTCTAGTTTTCCCTTTGTTTCCTTTTCGTTTGGGAACATTGTAGTTGATGATAATTCTCTCCTATTGGCTTCAATGGAACTTTTTGGGCAAAATCCATCATCTTCCTTATATCTAAAGCTGATCAAAGGATTCCTAACAGGGATCGATATAGTGGAATGAGCGAATGTGCAGGCAACAGTTCCACTTATTTCCTTTTGGAAAATCCATTCCTTTGGATACTTGTTCCTCTCTATTTCCAATTCTATTGAGTCTTGTGTTCCTTTTGTTTCCTGTTCAATTGGGTAATTTCTAGTTGATGATAATTCTCTCCTATTGACTTCAATGGAACTTTTTGGGCAAAATCCATCATCTTCCTTATATCTAAAGCTGTTCAAAGGATTCTTAACAGGGATCGATATAGTGGAATGAGCGAATGTGCAGGCAACAGTTCCACTTATTTCCTTTGGGAAAATCCATTCCTTTGGATACTAGTTCCTCTCTATTTCCCATTCTATTGAGTCTACTTTTCCCCTTATTTCCTTTGCATTTAGGAACATTATACTTGAACAAAATTCTGTCCTATTGGCATCAATGGAACATTTTGGGCACAATTCATCATCTTCTTTATATCTAAATCTGATCAAAGGATTTTTAACAGGAATCCTAAACAATGGAATGAGTGAATGTGCAGGCAATAGTTCCAGTTATTTCCTTTGGGAAAATCCATTCCTTTGGATGCTTGTTCCTCTCTATTTCCCATTCTATTGAGTCTAGTGTTCCTCTTGTTTCCACTTCAATTGGGTAATTTCTAGTTGATGATAATTCTCTCCTATTGACTTCAATGGAACATTTTGGGCAAAATTCATCATCTTCCTTATATCTAAAGCTGATCAAAGGATTCTTAACAGGGATCGATATAGTGGAATGAGCGAATGTGCAGGCAACAGTTCCAGTTATTTCCTTTGGGAAAATCCATTCCTAGGGATACTTCTTCCTCTCTACTTCCCATTGTATTGAGTCTAGTTTTCCCTTTGTTTCCTTTTCGTTTGGGAACATTGTAGTTGATGATAATTCTCTCCTATTGGCTTCAATGGAACTTTTTGGGCAAAATCCATCATCTTCCTTATATCTAAAGCTGATCAAAGGATTCCTAACAGGGATCGATATAGTGGAATGAGCGAATGTGCAGGCAACAGTTCCACTTATTTCCTTTTGGAAAATCCATTCCTTTGGATACTAGTTCCTCTCTATTTCCCATTCTATTATGTCTAGTGTTCCTCTTGTTTCCACTTCAATTGGGTAATTTCTAGTTGATGATAATTCTCTGCTATTGACTTCAATGGAACTTTTTGGGCAAAATCCATCATCTTCCTTATATCTAAAGCTGATCAAAGGATTCTTAACAAAGATCGATATAGTGGAATGAGCGAATGCGCAGGCAACAGTTCCAGTTATTTCCTTTGGGAAAATCCATTCCTTTGGATACTTCTTCCTCTCTACTTCCCATTCTATTGAGTCTAGTTTTCCCTTTGTTTCCTTTTCATTTGGGAACATTGTAGTTGATGATAATTCTCTCCTATTGGCTTCAATGGAACTTTTTGGGCAAAATCCATCATCTTCCTTATATCTAATTCTGATCAAAGGATTCTTAACAGGGATCGATACAGTGGAATGAGCGAATGTGCAGGCAACAGTTCCACTTATTTCCTTTGGGAAAATCCATTCCTTTGGATACTAGTTCCTCTCTATTTCCCATTCTATTGAGTCTACTTTTCCCTTTGTTTCCTTTGCATTTAGGAACATTATACTTGAAGAAAATTCTGTCCTATTGGCATCAATGGAACATTTTGGGCACAATTCATCATCTTCTTTATATCTAAAGCAGATCAAAGGATTCTTAACAGGGATCGATATAGTCGAATGAGCGAATGGGCAGGCAACAGTTCCACTTATTTCCTTTGGGAAAATCCATTCCTTTGGATACTAGTTCCTCTCTATTTCCCATTCTATTGAGTCTAGTGTTCCTCTTGTTTCCACTTCAATTGGGTAATTTCTAGTTGATGATAATTCTCTCCTATTGACTTCAATGGAACTTTTTGGGCAAAATCCATCATCTTCCTTATATCTAAAGCTGATCAAAGGATTCTTAACAGGGATCGATATAGTCGAATGAGCGAATGGGCAGAACAACAGTTCCACTTATTTCCTTTCGGAAAATCCATTCCTTTGGATACTAGTTCCTCTCTATTTCCCATTCTATTGAGTCTAGTGTTCCTCTTGTTTCCACTTCAATTGGGTAATTTCTAGTTGATGATAATTCTCTCCTATTGACTTCAATGGAACTTTTTGGGCAAAATCCATCATCTTCCTTATATCTAAAGCTGATCAAAGGATTCTTAACAGGGATCGATATAGTGTTGTGAGCGAATGTGCAGGCAACAGTTCCACTTATTTCCTTTGGGAAAATCCATTCCTTTGGATACTAGTTCCTCTCTATTTCCCATTCTATTGAGTCTAGTGTTCCTCTTGTTTCCACTTCAATTGGGTAATTTCTAGTTGATGATAATTCTCTCCTATTGACTTCAATGGAACTTTTTGGGCAAAATCCATCATCTTCCTGATATCTAAAGCTGATCAAAGGATTCTTAACATGAATCCTATACAGTGGAATGAGTGAATGTGCAGGCAATAGTTCCAGTTATTTCCTTTGGGAAAATCCATTCCTTTGGATACTAGTTCCTCTCTATTTCCCATTCTATTGAGTCTACTTTTCCCTTTGTTTCCTTTGCATTTAGGAACATTATACTTGAAGAAAATTCTGTCCTATTGGCATCAATGGAACATTTTGGGCACAATTCATCATCTTCTTTATATCTAAATCTGATCAAAGGATTCTTAACAGGAATCTTAAACAATGGAATGAGTGAATGTGCAGGCAATAGTTCCAGTTATTTCCTTTGGAAAATCCATTCCTTTGGATGCTTGTTCCTCTCTATTTCCCATTCTATTGAGTCTAGTGTTCCTCTTGTTTCCACTTCAATTGGGTAATTTCTAGTTGATGATAATTCTCTCCTATTGACTTCAATGGAACTTTTTGGGCAAAATCCATCATCTTCCTTATATCTAAAGCTGATCAAAGGATTCTTAACAGGGATCGATATAGTCGAATGAGCGAATGGGCAGAACAACAGTTCCACTTATTTCCTTTCGGAAAATCCATTCCTTTGGATACTAGTTCCTCTCTATTTCCCATTCTATTGAGTCTAGTGTTCCTCTTGTTTCCACTTCAATTGGGTAATTTCTA